>NC_141686.1:222067479-223267479 GCF_964263255.1 Lissotriton vulgaris | reverse complement strand
ACTCTTGTAAATAGGTGTGCGCGACCGGGTGCGCGCACCCCGTATTTTTTTTTCGGGGAAAAATTATATCTTTTCGCGTTTAAGGGCCTTACTGCACACCCTGAGAAAACCTACGCAGGAAGACAATCTCTACCTTCTCCCCTTTCCATGTTTCAACGCTTTGAAATGAACAATATATTTACTCGCAGTGACAAAATGGTGGACAAAACTTCCTGATTTCCTTCGAATCGAACGTTAACAGACGTCACGCAGCCAAAAAAAATACCGCTCACGCGCAGCCGCTTGGGTGCGCGCACGTGTGCGCGCCTATAGATATATAATTGACTTTAACTTTCATTTTCTCAACAACTACTGAACGGATTTACACCATTCCAAAAAAAGCGTAATCTGCGAGCCGGACTGTACAGTTTTGCCAAATTTCTTATAAATCCATTCACCCGTTCGACCTGTAGCCGAGTCTAAAGGTCCTATGGAAAATAACATGGAGGAAACACGTTTTGGGACCCCCCTTTTATCTCAGCCCCCACTTGACCAATCCCCCCCAAACTTTTAGGGAAGGAGCGCAGCGGACTGAGCCATCTTCTTTGAGAAATTCGCTAAGATTCTTCAACCAGGGCCAAAGTTATTCCAAATAGAATGTTGAGGATTTCCTATGGAAACTAGGTCCTAACTATAACTACCTACTGGCGACCGCCAGTAGGTAATATATATATATATATATATATATATATATATATATATATATATATATATATATATATATATATATATATATATATATATATATATATATATATATATATATATATATATATATATATATATAGCATACAAAACTGCACAGCAATTCGGAGTGAAAGTTATTCACCTAATTTATTCGCACAGATCCCAACCAACTAATTTCAGCCTCTTCGGCTTTGCTCACGGTCAGTGAGTCTTCTCTTTCTACACTATTTAAGCCCAGATGGCTGTTATGGGGCATTCTGGGCATTTTAGAGTATTTTATGCCACCATTCATTAGTATCCAATAATTTACAAAGAAAATTATTCATTTTCAATCGCTGTCTTTCGTGGAGGATTTTGATCTCCAGTTTGACATAATCTGCTACACTTTTTTCATTATACACGTTTGTTAATAACATTAGAATTTAGTATTGGTATTTTCAACGTGTCATATCTTAGTAGATGAAATCACTATCATTGCTATTATATGTTTGTATATCCATGCTGTTTTTCGAGTGTAGTACTCATAATTATATCAGCATTCGGTTATGTCAATTGTATTCTATTCTATCCAAAATACAGATTTTTCTAGTATTTTGATGCAATTATTCACAATTCGCAATTGTTTACAGGATTTGGTATCCACAGTCAATTTAGCAAAACAAAATTATCCCTTAAAAGTTCAGATCTTATCACTCATATTATTCCAAATGTGTGTAAAGCTCCTCGTCATAGTTCATTCCTCTTGGGGTCTTAGTTTTGAGTCTCAAAATGTATTTGGATTCCATTTGACAAAGTTTTCTAGTTCTGTTCCCGTCCCGTTCATTCAACGTAACAGTTTTTATACCATAATAACACATTGATCTCCAATCTCCCTTCTGACATACCATCATGTGTTTGGCGGTCGCATATGAAGTGTCTTTACTTTTCCCCGCTCTAATGTGTTCCAAAATGGTTTTACGCAAAGTGCAAGTCGTACTTCCAATATATTTGCTGCCACAGTTACATTCAATACTATATATATTGCATATTGTGAGTGTGAAAGTTGAAAAATTAGTTGGCCCTTTGTTGAATGCAAATATTAAAATTGAACCGTAGTTTATATTAATTTCTGTCTTTTAACCTGCTTGCAAATAAAATGAGCCCACCAGTCATAATGAAATGTTGCTCCATGGTGCACAGCTGGTGCAAAGAGGGTTAAATTAAGTTGTCTGAAATTCAGCTGAAACCAGAAAAGAATGACAAGTGAACATGAACGTGCCCATTCTGCTGTAGCTCCAAGTTGTTTAATGATTCACTAGCCTTTCACCTATGTACAGAGCCAGTTCAGTCAGTTCAGCGAGCCCTTTCTAGGAATCGTTCGCTGACCTAGGACGTGACAAGTTTGGCCTGCCCTTGCCCCGTTAAGTGAAGAGGCAAATTGTTTGCTCAGCAGAGATAGCATAGATAGCAAGTGCGTCATTTGTGTTGGAAAGCAGAAAACACGGGCCTCTGCTGATAGTAGATCAACATTGCATATTGACATTTCAAGATAACCGGCCAAGGCAAGGCTGAAAGTCAGGAGATGGTGGTTTAAAGATTAACCTGTAGCTGCATGGTCAGATGCGTCGCAAATAATGTAAAATGTGAACCTAGACATATTTCTGAAATGCACCTTGATACTGTAATGTACACGTGGACCTAATTCTAGCATGGTCACACCATGATGTAATAGTTAATTGATAACAAGCCAAGAGTCTGTGAAGGTATATAAAGACTGATTTCTTTCTGTAACACCAGATCACTTTGCACTTTTGCAAATTGTCTCAGCTGCAGCTTTATTGGCAATAAAGCCACTTTCTTTTGAAACCTTGAATGTGCCCTTCTTCTTGTCCCTATTAATAATTTTTTTTGCTTTAACAGATGGCGCCGTGACTCGACACGAACTGATGGTCTCTGCAGGGGATAAAGAACTGCTGTCTTTGGACTCTTCAGGAGCCTTCCTGTCTCGGTGTATTCTGCGCAGCTACTGAGAGGACTTGTTTCCTGACACGCCCAGATGACAAGGCTCCCGTTGATAAGCCTTTGACAAAAGACACCACCAGCTTCCTTTGAGCCATCAGGTGATTTTGCCACAGCTAAGAAGGGTGCATACAACGGCATACAACTAGTCTGATGATCAGGTAGGCAGTGCTTAATTGCACTGAACTCAATTTTATCAATTGAATAGTGTTTTTCTAAAATACATCAGAAAGTACAAACTGAGATTCATTAGGGGTCTCTAGGGGAGGTCTGACGGCGCCTTTAAGATAGGTGCCTGAGGAGGACTGTCCAACCTGTGAAAGATCTTAAGGATACCAAGGACAGGAGAAGGACCGTGGGTGGTCGCTTTTAGGAGAGGGACCGTGGGTGGTCGCCTTTAGACAGAGCATGCTTCTGAAAGACGTCTAAAAAATAAAAGTACATATGCATATTGTTGAAATAGGTCGTACAACTGTATCTTGCAAAAAGTGTTGAAAATAGTATAAAAAGTGTGTAAAGTAGTGTACAATAGTGTATTTTAAGTGCACTTTAAAATAAAAGGAAATAAAAAAATAATAAATTTAGTAACTAAATAAAATTCACTATGCTTAGCAAACTATTTTTGAGCACAGCTAAAGGCCGCAGGGCAGCATTAGATGTCACTCAACCAACACCTCCTCGTGGCACACCAGAATGGTACGTGTCACGGAAAAAAGGGTACCATACAGCTATTCATCTAGATCAATGGACTCATTGTACCAGGAAAAATCCTGATCGACAGTGGCCAGAATATGGGAAATTTAACAGAGCTAAAATGCTTTATTTAGAAGATTGTTTAAGGGAACGTGAAAAGAAAGGGAAGAAAGTACGTTTATTACAATGGGATGCATTTCATGCATGGCGGTCATACGCCGCTAACAGATGGCCAGGGGAACCTAGGACAACGAATGGGAAAGCTTTGGCACATGATAGGGAGAAGGCAAAAGAAAGATGTGTAACAAGTTGTAGGGAAAAAGAAACGGAAATGGACAAATGCCTTACAGTTCACAAGCCTATACCAGATGTGTACCCCACTCTACCTAATGCTCCCTTAGAACAGGAAGATACAGAGGATCCTGTAATAGAGTCATTATTGACAACTCCACCACCATACAGCCCGCAAACAATGCAAACTTCACAAACTTCACCAGATGCTTTAATTGTGGGGGTCAGGATCACTGGAGAGCTCAATGCCCACACCCCGTCAAGCAGTCACAAAGAGGGGGTGGGATGGGAAGATCAAGAGGCCGGGGAAGGAGCATGGGAAGAGCTGGATATCAACAGCAAGGACGTGACTCACAACATGGCCCTACAGAGTATCTCCCCAACACAAATTTCTTTGATAATGAACAAATACCAAAAATGCAGGTGCATCACCCTTATGATGGAATAAATCAGGAAAGGCCCCAAGGGGAATGGGACTATTATGCACAATAGGGGGGCCCGAGAGAGTTAATACAGAGTGTAGATCCCACTGGACCATATGTGCAACGGGCCGGATCAGAGCACAATATCAATTTTCTCTCCAAGAATGCGGCACTCAGCGTTTGTAAGATTTAAACAGCTTTACTTTATTTCTCCAGCTCGGACCAACGCGTTTCAGTCATCACAGGCTTTGTTCACGGTAAGTGAGCTTTTTTCTATGACCACTATTTATCCCAATTAGCAGTAAGGGTGCATTATGGGACTAGTAGTCAATTATATTTCAAAATGAAAATGCAACGTGTGATCATAGTATATACAAATCTCAATAGTCCAATATGTATACACACGCTCTGCCTTACCTGCACATCATGATTACAATCTCATATTTTCATCATATGTAGACAGTATCTATTGTACCGGGTATAGTACCCATTTTCAACATGACATTATTCTTCTCGTCAGTGTTTGCTCGTTCTCCAATAATTAACAGTATCCTGATACCTTTTATCATTTGTCATTTCTCGCGCTGCTTTACGCGCTTCTAACAGTTCATTTCGTCTGGTTCTATTATATGGAGAGTGATATTTGTAACGTTTTTTGACGATATTTCAAACAATAGTCTCTTATATGGGTTGCATTTTCATTTTGAAATATAATTGACTACTAGTCCCATAATGCACCCTTACTGCTAATTGAGCTGGAGAAATAAAGTAAAGCTGTTTAAATCTTACAAACGCTGAGTGCCGCATTCTTGGAGAAAATATATATATATTACCTACTGGCGGTCGCCAGTAGGTATATATAGTTAGGATTTTTTCTCTATGGGATTTTTGAAAATTCTATGTCTAATAACTTTGGCGTTTGTGGATGGAATTGGCTGAAATTTTCAGGAAAATGGAAAATTTTGTTTCTGAGCAGCCCCTGACAATTTGGGGGGGTTTCATCAAGGGGGGGCCGAGAAAAAAGGGGGGTCCCAAAACGCATTTTTCCCATGTTAATTTCCATAGGGCGGTTGGCCTCACTTTTAGCTCGAACGGCTGAATGGATTTGCACGAAACTTGGCAAAATTGTAGGGACTGTTAGCCCGATGTGCCTTTGCTAGGTCTCAATATATGTGCTCCAGTGGATCTTGAGTAATTTAGGTTCAAAAAAAGATATATATCTGGGCGGAGCCTAACCACACATCTGATCTGATTGGCTGTCAGCACTTCATCCAAGAAGTGTTGGCAGCCATCTTGGGACCAATATACATGATAGCACCTCATTAAAAAGCATTGTAGTTAATAGAGGGTTTTAGGACTTTAGTTACATTATAAATCATTTGTTGATGGTACCATACTCGTTTTAGGAATTGTGGTGGGTTCTAAGGTGATTTTACCATGTGAAAAAACCTTCTGCTGTGATATCATGAATATTGTTTGAAAGAAAACTAATATCTCATGATTTTCCCACAGTGGTTTGGAAGGGGATCTATAAGCTAAACTGAAAGCATATTTTCTGTAAATTCACATTATCTTTCTCAGTCATGTGAAAATGAAGTCTGACATTCTCAGTAAAACATGTACATCCAACAAGGACAGAGACTGTCAGTTGATTCCTTTGTGTTCTACTGCAGCCTCCTAGAGTGTTCTAAAGAACAACTATAGCGCTAACAGTCCTACTTATTACAAAGGTATGGCACACCTGAAGCCATCTTGATTGGAATAAAGTGGTAACTCTTAAAACATTTAATTTAAAAAGAAACAACATGAGGGGGTATATTTTGCCATAGAAAGTATGATTAGTGCTGCAGAATGAAAAATTAGGGCACATTTTGAGTGACTTCTCAAATCCTTTTCTATTTCATGAAAACATTCTGACATGCAGTCTCCCAAAATGGCCACCAGAGACAAAAGAGCCCAAATGTAGCCCAAATATCACCCAGATGTAGCCCAAGTATAGCCCAATGACAGAATGTCCCAGAGTGTTCTAAAGAACAACTAGAGCGCTAACAGTCCTACTTATTACAAAGGTATGGCACACCTGAAGCCATCTTGATTGGAATAAAGTGGTAACTCTTAAAACATTTAATTTAAAAAGAAACAACATGAAGGGGTATATTTTGCCATAGAAAGTATGATTAGTGCTGCAGAATGAAAAATTAGGGCACATTTTGAGTGACTTCTCAAATCCTTTTCTATTTCATTAAAACATTCTGACATGCAGTCTCCCAAAATGGCCACCAGAGACAAAAGAGCCCAAATGTAGCCCAAATATCACCCAGATGTAGCCCAAGTATAGCCCAATGACAGAATGTCCCAGAGTGTTCTAAAGAACAACTAGAGCGCTAACAGTCCTACTTATTACAAAGGTATAGCACACCTGGAGCCATCGTGATGGGAATAAAGTGGTAACTCTTAAAACATTTAATTTAAAAAGGAACAAAATGAGGGCGTATATTATGCAATAGAAGGTATTATTAGTGCTGCAGAAAGAAAAATTAGGGCACATTTTGAGTGACTTTTCAAATCCTCTTCTATTTCATTAAAAAATTCTGACATGCAGTCTCCCAAAATGGCCACCAGAGACAAAGGAGCCCAAATGTAGCCCAAATATCACCCAGATGTAGCCCAAGTATAGCCCAATGACAGAACGTCCCAGAGTGTTCTAAAGATCAACTAGAGCGCTAACAGTCCTTTTTTATTACAAAGGTATGGCACACCTGAAGCCATCTTGATTGGAATAAAGTGGTAAGTCTGAAAACACTCAATTTAAAAAGGAACAACATGAGGGGGTTAATTTTGCCATATAAATTATGATTAGTGCTTCAGAAAGAAAAATTAGGGATCATTTTGAGTGACTTCTCAAATCCTCTTCTATTTCATTAAAAAAATTCTGACATGCAGACTGAAACATGCACTTTGAATACCAGCAGCAGACGTCCCTGGTGAGCAGTAGCTTTACTACAGTGATCTAATGTGCAACTAGAGTGCTAACATTCAGAATTTATGGCAAATGTGTGACACATCTGAATGCCTTCTTGATGGAACCAAAGTAAACAAGCATTGAAAATGCAATAGGTCTCGCCCTCGTTTAAGTTAAAGCCATTCTGTTTGTAATGAGGTGGCTTTTTAGCTTTGATTTTATTAGTGTTTTTTCAACTTTCATGTAAATAACATGCATCTGTATGCATATAAGTATAAGTATGCATGCATTTATGTTTGTATTTATATAGATATACAGATGATATATGTTTATATATGTATGTATATATATATATATATATTCACTGAAAAAGCCATAGGCTATAGACCATATATAGTTAGGAATTAGCATTTATAAAACCTTGAAAATTCACTGAAAAAACCATAGGTTATAGACCATATATAGTTAGGAATTCGCATTTACAAAACCTTATTTTACTCACACAAAACCATTGAAATTCCATATATAGTTAGTTGCACTAACTATATATCGCGCACCCGCAATCCACTGCTGATGATGTCACATATTACATCATTCATGACATGGTCAGTGACATCACTGATGACATCACTGATGACATCTCAAATGACATCACTGATGACATCACTGATGACAACATCCAGTGACTGTATGTTTCTGTAAAGTTAAAATATGTCTTACATATTGAAGAATGAGTGGATGTATAAGTGTCTGGATGAAGGATTTAGTAGGTGCATGACTGACTGTATGAGTGAGTGATTAAATGTGTCTCACTGAGTGCATGGGTTAGTGACTAAACTGTCTTAATTTGTGCTTCATTATGTCTGTTGTTCTGTAAACTGCTGCATGTGTTGATAAGTAGCTATATGAGTAACTATATGGGTTATTGATTGGTTGCCCAAGTATTTGTATGGGAGACTGAGTGTGTGTGTGGGTGGCTGGGAGGTGTATGACTCTGTGCATAGATGTGTGAGCAGTTGATTCACTAGATGTATGGTTTCAAAAGTGCATGTGGAAACAGCTGTATGGGCGGTTGACTGTGTGCATGAGTGTATTGGTGAGTGAATGGATATCTCAGTGCTACATGTCAAAGTAAGTACATATGTAAAACACAGTACATATGAGAGTTGACATATACAAATAACTGTGCATAAGAGCCAGTAAATGTGTGAGTGGCTGTATGGATCATTGTGAACTTGTATCTGGGATTGTATAAGAGAGTAAATATGTGTTAGTATATGTTTGAATAAGTAAAGTTTGTATAACTGTATAGTTGAGGAAATGGAGGTGTGATTGATTCTTTGCATGACTGACTAGGTGTGTGAGTAACTCCATGGATGAGTGACAGTCGGTGAGTGTCTGTTTACACTGTTTGTATCTAAGGTTATATTAGAGTCTGAAGAGGTTCATCGTATTATCACATGAATGATATCATCAGTGATGTGATCAGTAATGTCAAATGAGATGTCATCAGTGATGTCATCAGTGATGTCATTTGAGATGTCATCAGTGATGTCATTTGAGATGTCATCAGTGATGTCATCAGTGATGTCACTGACCATGTCATGAATGATGTAATATGTGACATCATCAGCAGTGGATTGCGGGTGCGCGATATATAGTTAGTGCAACTAACTATATATGGAATTTCAATGGTTTTGTGTGAGTAAAATAAGGTTTTGTAAATGCGAATTCCTAACTATATATGGTCTATAACCTATGGTTTTTTCAGTGAATATATATATATACATATATATATATATATCCAAGAAATCCAGGCACAATTTCCACAAGGTGAGGCGTCCTCCCACACCTCAGAAAAACGCAGACACGGTCCACTAAGAGGCTGCCTGCTTTCCTGGTACACTTCTCTGTTTGCAGATACGGAGTCAGCTCAGGTATGGGCTCAGGCAGCTCACCCGCTCAGCGCTGAAGCCAAGGGACACTGCTCCAAAGGCAGCCCGTGACTACACGGGAGAGTTTGGTGCAATCTCGCCAACTCACAACCCAGAGGACCGGCGCTTTGAAGGTTGGAGCGTTTTTGCAGGGACTCGAGGGGTCAGGACATTTAAAAAAAGCACTTCATCAAGTATGCCCGGATTTGTGAACGCCAACAACGAAAAGAAATGGCTTTGGTTACCCACAACACGCACTCCAGACACATAGCCTTCTGGGAGTTGTAGTTTGACATTGCCTGCAACTCAGCGGTTGATCACATGGCTGGGGCGGCGTCTACAAATGGATTTGTTATTCAATCACGAACATTGCAACAGGGCACTACGGACATGAGGAGCGGCAGCGAGGGGTGTCTGAAGAAGGTGTCATCACCGAAATGCATTATGCCCAGCTGCCTGAGTTTCCATTAAAAAGAACCCCACCTGTTAAATCCCTGTGTTGGCTTCTTCCTTTCATAGCTTTGAAGGGTGGATGTTGATATATATATATATATATATATATATATATATATATATATATATATATATATATATATATATATATATATATATATATATATATATATATATATATATATATATATATATATATATATATATATATATATATATATATATATATATATATATATATATATATTGCATACAAAACTGCAAAGCAATTCGGAGTGAAAGTTATTAACTTAATTTATTCGCACAGATCCCAGCCAACTCATTTCAGCCTATTCGGCTTTGCTCACGGTCAGTGAGTCTTCTCTTTCTACACTATTTAAGCCCAGATGGCTGTTATGTGGCATTCTGGGCATTTTAGAGTATTTTATGCCACCATTCATTAGTATCCAATAATTTACAAAGAAAATTATTCATTTTCAATCGCTGTCTTTCGTGGAGGATTTTGATCTCCAGTTTGACATAATCTGCTACACTTTTTTCATTATACACGTTTGTTAATAACATTAGAATTTAGTATTGGTATTTTCAACGTGTCATATCTTAGTAGATGAAATCACTATCATTGCTATTATATGTTTGTATATCCATGCTGTTTTTCGAGTGTAGTACTCATAATTATATCAGCATTCGGTTATGTCAATTGTATTCTATTCTATCCAAAATACAGATTTTTCTAGTATTTTGATGCAATTATTCACAATTCGCAATTGTTTACAGGATTTGGTGTCCACAGTCAATTTATCAAAACAAAATTATCCCTTAAAAGTTCAGATCTTATCACTCATATTATTCCAAATGTGTGTAAAGCTCCTCGTCATAGTTCATTCCTCTTGGGGTCTTAGTTTTGAGTCTCAAAATGT
The DNA here is from genome assembly GCF_964263255.1 of Lissotriton vulgaris. NCBI lineage: Eukaryota > Metazoa > Chordata > Amphibia > Caudata > Salamandridae > Lissotriton > Lissotriton vulgaris. Next base: position 223,257,080 of record NC_141686.1, on the reverse strand, counting down.
ATTTGGATTCCATTTGACAAAGTTTTCTAGTTCTGTTCCCGTCCCGTTCATTCAACGTAACAGTTTTTATACCATAATAACACATTGATCTCCAATCTCCCTTCTGACATACCATCATGTGTTTGGCGGTCGCATATGAAGTGTCTTTATTTTTCACCGCTCTAATGTGTTCCAAAATGGTTTTACGCAAAGTGCAAGTCGTACTTCCAATATATTTGCTGCCACGGTTGCATTCAATAATATATATTGCATATTGTGAGATACATCTGATCTTCTCATTTAACACAATTGTGTTGCCATTCGGTTCTACAATTGATTTTTTATTCTTGCCAATTTTGCACGCCTTGCAGGAAGTACATTTTGTGAATCCATTTTGTTGATCCAATAACCAATTGCTGTCTGGTTGTTGCGAGAAATAACTTTTTACTAACATATCTTTCAACGATCTTGCTTTTCTATAGGTTACTGTAGGTTTAGCTCCCATTAATTTCCCTATATCTGGATCTTTTTCAATCAGATGCCAATATTTTTTCCCACTTTGTTTACTATATGTCGTAATAAAGCGTGGTTTTTGTTCTTCATTGTTTTTTTTAATCTTTGGTATCAAAATCTCCTCTCTTGTCTTTTAATCAATTCTTCTTTTGCATTTTTTCAATGTAGATTCTTTATACCCTCTTGATTTTAATCTGTCCATGGTCTCTTCGATCTTTTCTTCAGCATCCTTGGTTTTGAAGCAGTTCCGCTTCATTCGCATAAATTCCCCATATGGGATACTAGCAATTAGTGGCTTCGGATGGAAGCTTGTCCCAAGTAGCATGCTATAAGTAGCTGTTTCTTTTCGATAGAGTGTTGAGTGTATTTCATCATCTTCTATATAGATCAATGTGTCAAGAAAGGCAATTTGGGTCCTGCTCGTCTTGTATGTAAATGACAAACCTATTTGGTTATTGTTAAGTAGTTGAAAAAAACTTTGAAAGTCTTGTTCTGTGCCGTTCCAAATCAGAAATAAATCATTTATAAAGCTGACCCACAATATTATTTTATCCAGTAGGTAGTTATAGTTAGGAACTAGTTTCCATAGGAAATACGCAACATTCTATTGGGAATAACTTTGGCTCCGGTTGATGAATCTTTGCGAATTTCTCGAAGAAGATGGCCTGCTCCGCTCCGCTCCTTCCCTGAAAGTTTTAGGGGGATTTTTCAAGTGGGGGCTGAGAAAAAAGAGGGTCCCAAAACGTGTTTTCACCATGGTCTTCTCCATAGGACGATTAGACACGGCTACAGCCCGAACGGCAAAATGGTAGAGTCTGATTCGCAGATCACGCTTTTGCTTAAATGGTGTAAATCCCTCCAGTAGTTCCTGAGAAATTTAAAAGAAAACAATATATATATATATAAGCGCGCACCGTGTGCTCACCCCGTGTGCGCACGTTGTGCGCATCAGCTGTGCGCGAGCGGAATTCTGATTTGCTGTTTGATGTCTGTCAACATTCCAATCGGTCGAAATCAGGAAGTGTTGGCCGCCATTTTGTGTCCGAGGCAGAAGAGAGCCAAAAACAAAAGTGGAGAACATAAAAAGGGGGAGGGGTAGAGACTTTTTGACCCCCTAGGCCTTCTCAGGAGGTCCCTGAAGGACATTAGGTAGATATTGTTAGGTTCTATTATTCATAGAAAATCTGCAACATTCTATTTGGGATAATTTGGTCACTGATTGACGAATCTTCGTAAAATTTTCACAACTTATGACCAGCTCCGGTCCGCTCCTATCCTAAAGGTTTCATGGTGATTCGTCAAGCAGGGGCATAGAAAAAAGGGGGGTCCTAAAACACGTTTTCCCCATGCAATTTCCCATTGGACCTTTAGCCGCAGCTACAGCCCGAACTGCAGAACGGAATTACACCAAATTTGACTGGGTGTGAGTGTTTGATTGGTTCAGATGCTCCGTCCATCACCACCCCCTTTTTTACCGCTTTGTTCGTCATAAGTTGGCAGGATATGCTCAAACGTGAGTCCCTTGCTCACTTTGCCACTGGATTCAAGCAAGCTGGGCTAAAGATGGCTGAAATGCCAGAAACCAGTCCTTGGAAGCTTGTTTCCGGTCCAGGGAAGGCATGGCTTGGCAGTTCGGGCTGGGCTGTTCCCAAGAGGCACAGGGTCAGACGGATTTGCATATGGCCATGTATGAACTGGGGTGGCAGAGTGGGCTAAAGAACGGTGATGGATTAAACCCAGATCTGTTGACTGGGTGTGAGTGTTTGATTGGTTCAGATGCTCCGTCCATCAACACCCCCTTTTGTACCGCATCTTTTAGCCCAGCACTGACCCTAAAAAGTAATTCTAAGTGTACTTACCAGTAACTTGTATTTCTTTCCATAGGAATCGATTGTGTGGTTTTCAACAGAAATGTTTCTAAATGTCGATTTTTGAAATGTACAAATATTCCTCTAAAATCAGCCGAACTACGAATTCCGATCTACTCACCTGTCATCAGGAGAGAACCCAGTGCTGCATCTTTTAGCCAGCACTGACCCTGAAAAGTAATTCTAACTATACTTACCAGTAACTTGTATTTCCTTCCATAGGAATCCATTGTCTGGTTTTTACCAGAAAAGTTTCTAAGTGTCTATTTTCACAAACTAAAAATATTCCTAAAAAATTACCTGTATGACTGAAATGCATTATTTCAACTGTTGACAGGAGATGCACCAGTGCTGGATCCAGGATTCACCACTGAGTAAGAAAGAGTGACAATAGCACTACTTACCTGCTAAATGAATGTCCTGCCGTAGGATAACATTAGTGATTCTATGTGAAAAGATTTTTAAGTGTCAACTTTTAAAATACAATATTATTCCTTAAAAATCACTACTGTAACTAATACGCTTTTACTCATCTGTTTACAGTAGATATCCAAGGACTGAATCTAGGATCCAGTCCTGTGGTTAGAAAAGTAATCCATAATGTAACTAATTGCATTTAGCTAGAAATTCACATTGAGGTCAATGTTGCATTGTGTTTGAAATTATGTTGCCCATTGCAACAACGGTAACTACTGTACTTAAAAGTCTACTACCTATTTGCAAAGTATTTAAACTAAAGTAATTCATTCTGAGAAAGTATAATATGTAATGTGATGTATAATGTAATTATAATTTAATTTAAATAAATAAAATTTCAAAAACGAAATAGTTTAAAACATGTAGTAAATCAGTATAAAAAAATATTACAATTATTACATATAAAAATTGTCATTTACAAAACCTTCGAAATTCACTGAAAAAAATATAGGTTTCAGGCCTGATATAGTTAGGAATTAGAATTTAAAAACCTTTGAAATTCACTGAAAAAACCATAGGTTTCAGGTCTGATATAGTTAGGAATTAGCATTTAAAAAATCTTAGACATTCACTGAAAAAAACCATAGGTTTTAGGGGTGTTATAGTTAGCTGGACATTTCACTCGTACAAAACAATTGAAATTCCTCTGATATAGTTAGTTGTACTCACTATATCTCACGCGCCCGCAATCCACTGCTGATGATGTCACATATTACATCACTCATGACATGGTCAGTGACATCCCTGATGACATCTCAAAAAGCAGCAGGACCAATAGCTCTTCTCTTCAAGTACATATTTGTGCATGCATATGTTTGCAAGCTATATCACATTCAATTTAGACCTACTGACTTTGTGCATAGTTAATTAACTTTGTTTAGGTTGGGAGAGACACAATACCCCTGACTAAACTAAGCTGTCCCTGCCTCACCACAAGTATATTGGAACATTCATTAGTGACTGAACAGCCCTCTTGATAAGCAACGTTAAGTAATCATTTTGCTGCATATTGCACATTTTCAACACAGTTCTTTCAAAGTTTTATTGAGGAACCCCCCCACTTCTCAGTCTGAACCTCCCCTAAGAGTCTACACTCTTGTTCATTGCTTTCTCATTCATTGAGTACATTACTTGGAGCAAAGCCTAGCCCCTAAGCACTGATCAAAATAACATGGGGACAGAAATAAAAGGGACAATGCCCTCTATCCAGCAGCACTATAAGTAAATTATGCCCAAGCAGGGAACCAACAACCAGAATCTCTGGATTCATTTAGGGGTAGAAGTCCTCTTGGGTGTGGCCTAATGGAATGTCCACAAAGCTAAAATCATTGTTTCTTCCCCTCTGGACACTAGACAGAAGGTACAATTTATTTACTACTTAATATAATGGGGGCAATATATCCAATCATATGTTCTGCCTTCTACCCCTAAAGGCCCCCAAGCAGTCTTTCTTTCTACCAAGGAAAATGTTTTGTTTGTTTTTGTTTGTTTTTGTATTCTGAAACCTAGAGACCTTGTTGTGAGGTTGGACCTATTACCTGAGAAAAAAAAAACGAATCCATGGAGTAAGTGAAGACCAAGAGGAAATCACATGGACTTCATATGGTTATAGTTTCATCTGTTTCTGTTGAGGTGATAGGCCCTACCACACAAGTGTGGTATTGTTTTAATTGAGGGAATTTTCGGATTACTGGTTGGTAGGATTTTTGTAGACCTCTGCATATTATGGATCTTTCCCTCGTAGAAATTGGAGGAAAAAGTGTAATTACAGCCAAAGTTTGATGTTTTCTGGATTTTTTGTGTAAGAGAGCACAATTGGTTCCATGCAGGTCACACCAGCTGGATTTGCCTTGATGGCGTGCACCTATGACCTACATACCACTGAGACACATGTATCAAAAACTGATAAAGTGCATGATTTAGATCTTGGTGGTCTTACAGCCGTCGCTTGGCAGGGCCAACTACTCTGCTGAGCTGACTGTGGTCTGTCCACCGTATTTAGATGTGTGTTCTTCTCTGTTGGCTCACAGTACTTCTGCACCATCAGGCCGACAATGTTGCACCAAGCCGATTTAGTTGTTCCCGTTGTGCTGGTTGCGTCATCGCGGTAGAGTCCTGACAGAGTGAGGTTGATGGGGGCGTGAAGACATGTAAGTACCAACTTATTTATATGCAAATATTGTGGGGCCTAATAAATGGTGGGTGATAGCCCAATGACACAAGTAGACCACTGTTTTTATCTGGAAACTTGCAATAATACAGAATAGTAGAATATGTGCAGGACATCTAACTTGGGCCTCTATTGAAATTCTATAACACATATTAGCAAGCCCATTATCACAGTTTTAGCGGCAGGAAATTCCAGCTAAAACAGCGATAATTTTAACGAGCTTCTTGCTAACATGCACCTTAGTTCTTTGAGAGGCAGGTAAGTCCTTGGTATTTCCCCAGGTTAGAGCACCAAAGCTAATGTGCAAGATCCTCAGACATAGGCTGGAAAAAGTAGAATATCAAGATTGTAGTTTCTATCTCTGCTGTGACTGATTCATCCCTACCGTAATGTTCAAATCTTGTGCGTACCAATACAGCTATTATTGTTATTTTTTTGTTGTTATCATTATTATTGTTATTATTATTATTATTATTATTATTATTATTATTGAATTTTGCAAGGTGCAATTGAAATCTATAAAGCGGTGCTGGTAGCACATGCACAAGCTACACCTTGCTGTACCATCATTACGGGAAGTCATCTCGAGAGATGAATTTTTGTCAAAATCAAGAAAAAGAAAGAAAATAATGAAAAGTCATTAAGAGAAATATTCTATCTGAGATAGTCTTTTTTATGTGAAAGTGAAAACTCGATAGCAAGAACAGGATGCAAACATTGACAATCATTCCAGTAAGGATCAAGGACAATGTCTTTTGTGGATGGCTCTCCTCATAGCATCTTTCACCTCTTTGTTCCTCAGGCTGTAAATTATGGGATTCAGCATGGGAATAACCACAGTGTAAGACATTGAAGCCACTTTGTTGTCTTCCAGGGAATAGCTAGATATGGGTCTGAGATACAAGTAAAAAAGTGCCCCATAGAAAAGGACAACACATGTAAAGTGGGAGGAGCAGGTGGAGAAGGCCTTGAACCTCCCCTGAGAGGATGGGATTGCCAGGATTCTCCAGATGATGGACATATAGGAGGCCACAATCACTGACACAGCACTTATGGTTAGGAAGTCGAAGGAGATGAAAAGCACTTACTTGGTTGCAAAGGTGTCTTAGTAGGCAAGATCTAAAATAGGGAGGAAATCACAATAGAAATGCTGAATCTCATTAGGCCCACAGTAGGAGAGGCAGAATACACAAGTAACATTCAAAACTGAGTTGAACAAAGTACAAACGAAGGCTGCAAGAACCAACTGCAAGCAGACTCTCCGGGTCATGACCCTATTGTATGCTAAGGGGTGACAAATAGCCATGTAGCGATCATATGCCATCACAGTGAGTAGCACACACTCTGTTGTCCCAAAAAGTGAAAAGGCAAAGAGTTGTACAGCACATGCGTGGAACAGGATGGTATTCCTTTCAGTAAGGAAGTTTACCAGCATCTTGGGAATGGTGACTGTAGAGTAACAGAGGTCCACAAGGGAAAGGATTCCGAGGAGGAAGTACATAGGGGTCTGTAGACGATGGCTGAGCCAGACTAGAAGTATAATGCCAACATTACCAACCACAGTCATGGTGTACATGGCCAGGAAGACCACAAAAAGAATCCCCTGAAGGTTTGGAACATCTGTAATTCCCAAAAGAAAGAACTCAGTGACTTTGGTGCAGTTGTCTCCATCCATGCCCTAGAAAAAGCATACAACGAATGTTACTTTTAGTTTGCTTCAGATCATTATGTCTAAGGAAATATGGTGCATGCAAAGAGTAATCAGATCATTATCAAATGCAAAGTGTATATCAACATGGTTTGGAGCTGTTAGTATTTATTAATCTGTGGTGAAACTGAGAAAATGCATGTTCATTTATTCCTGAACTGTTCAGTTATCATAGCATTTCATGAAAAACAATGACAATAGTTATGTGAAGTTCCCAATTGACCTAAATAAGCAGTCTACCCTGACGAACAGTGTAAACTGACATGCTGACAGAGTTAATATTTCTCATTAAGAAAGCTAGTTCCAAATGTTAGCCTGCAGACCAAATTATTCCACTAACATTTGGACCACAACCTGCACCTTAGGCAATAACCAGTAATTGGAGACGTATTCTCACCCAATTGGAGACTTAGTATCAGTCATTAATGTCTACTTTGTCACCCTAAACCAATCTCTTTTTACACCTTTTTCTATTCACCTTCCGGTACAAATTCACAGAAGACCTAAATCCAAAATGGTTAACTACTTCTGCCACTGGAAAAGGCTCTCCAAACCATTCCTCTATTTGGATGAGGTCTCCTTCCTTTGTCAATGATAAGAACTCTTTTCCTCTTGATAAGATTGGAGCAGAGTGTCTATGAAGGCCCTCAAAATAAATGGAAACAGATACTGTTAGCACACTTTTGACATCTCTAATCGGGTTCATCTCAATTGTATGAAAGAGAGGGGATAGGGGAGGTGGGGGCGATAAAAGAAGCATGACGAGAATTGGAGGGAGAGAAAACAACAGTCTTTCATAGGTCCTGCAATGCTATATCTCATGTCAGCAATGGAAGGATACATGTTGCCCAATCAAACATGTTGATACCTTAAATTATCATGTTTGGAACAAACAAAACGATAGGCAAGAACACCATTGAATCAGGAGCAGGGAAGTGAGAAAGATGAGAAAGACATCCAATCAGCAGTAAGGAATGGGTCCTCAAACCAAATGACACCGAGTTGGCAGTCCAGATGTCCTCATTAGGATGCGACCTGACACTGTTTGGTCACATTCCTACATTTCACTATGGAAGTATGCATTTTGGCTGTAAAACAGCCATAATTCATGCTCCTATAGTGAAATAGGGGGTGTGGTCCATCCCTGTACCTCGTGGTAGGCACCTCAAGGTGCCTGCCACAAGATGCAGGGATCAACAGGGGGGCACCTGGTACCCACTCGCCTCCAATTAGAGGACGTGCATCAAAGGGGGCCCTACTGGGTGACACCGAACAATGCTTTCCAACATGGTTTCCATGTCGGACACGAAGGCATGGCAACCATGTTGGAAACCATGCATTGTAATCCCAACGGCAGAAAGGCCCGCCCTTGATATTGCTGGCCAGATTCCGACTGGCAAACAGGCTCTCTGAGCCCGTCGGAAGGTCGCCGAAATCACCACCAGGTTTACTTTCTGACCGCCTATTTCTTAATGAGTTGGTCAGAAATTATACAGAGGAGCCGATTTCAATGTGACTAGGAAGGCTCCAACCGGCAGTTCGAGCCCTCCGAGACGCATTGTAATCAGCCCGAGGTGTTCAACAACAGACAGCAAAAACTATACTGTCTATTTGCGATATCTAAAAACTGCCCTGGATGTGCTAATCATGATTCACATTGAGTAACATGAGAGATGAGAGATATGTATTACACTATGACAGAACAAATACAATTAATCAATTTCTCCCCCTCCTTGGGAAAATATTTACGCTCAGAGATATATTTTATCTAGGACCTCACAAAGACTGGTAAATGTTCCTGATCATGTTGAGGCTTACGTTCTCTTAGGTAGTCCTCACATTTGCGGTGAATTTGTAATGACACTCTTTCATCACATTACGGAAGAAGGGGAGAAACTTGGTTGAGAATGTTATGTTATGGTTTTTTATGCAGATCTGTAGAGTGTACTATCACCTGTGAGGGGATCCTGGCGCTGAGCAGGTGCGAGCCTTGCTTTACCTAGGGGAACTTCTCAAAAAGCCATTCCTTCAGCTTCATGCATAATTCAAGTATCAAGGAGGAATCTCTGTTGTATAGTGGCATGTAATTCCACTTGTTAATTCCATCCACAAACGCCAAAGTTATTCCACATAGAATTTTCAGAAATCCCATAGGAAAAAAATCCTAACTATATATACCTACTGGCGACCGCCAGTAGGTAATATATATATGTATATATATATATATTATCCACCAAAGCGATCCTCAGACTCTGTGCGCTCAACTGTGGGTGCTCTGCAATGGGGCCGGATCAGGACCCAATAACAATTTTCTCTCCAAGAATGCGGCACTCAACGTTTGTAAGATTTAAACAGCTTTACTTTATTTCTCCAGCTCGGACCAACGCGTTTCAGCCATCACAGGCTTTGTTCACGGTAAGTGAGCTTTTTTTCTATGACCACTATTTATCCCAATTAGCAGTAAGGGTGCATTATGGGACTAGCTAGTAGTCAATTATATTTCAAAATGAAAATGCAACGTGTGATCATAGTATATACAAATCTCAATAGTCCAATATGTATACACACGCTCTGCCTTACCCGCACATCATGATTACAATCTCATATTTTCATCATATGTAGACAGTATCTATTGTACCGAGTATAGTGCCCATTGTCAGCATGACATTATTCTTCTCGTCAGTGTTTGCTCGTTCTTCAATAATTAACAGTAGCCTGATACCTTTTATCATTTGTCATTTCTCGCGCTGCTTTACGCGCTTCTAACAGTTCATTTCGTCTGGTTCTATTATATGGAGAGTGATATTTGTAACGTTTTTTGACGATATTTCAAACAATAGTCTCTTATATGGGTTGCATTTTCATTTTGAAATATAATTGAATACTAGTCCCATAATGCACCCTTACTGCTAATTGAGCTGGAGAAATAAAGTAAAGCTGTTTAAATCTTACAAACGCTGAGTGCCGCATTCTTGGAGAAAAAATATATATATATATATATATATATATATATATATATATATATATATTCAATGAAAAAACCATAGGTTTTAGCCCATATATAGTTAGGGATTAGCATTTTCAAAACCTTATTTTACTCGCATAAAACCATTGAAATTCGCATTTATAGTTAGATGCTCTAACTATATATCGCGCACCCGCAATCCACTGCTGATGATGTCACATATTGCATCATTCATGACATGCTCAGTGACATCACTGATGACATCACTGATGACATCTCAAATGACATCACTGATGACATCACTGATGACATCATCCATTGACTGTATGTTTCTGTAAAGTTAAAATATGTATTACATATTGAAGAATGAGTGGATGTATAAGTGTCTGGATGAAGGATTTAGTAGGTGCATGACTGACTGTATGAGTGAGTGATTAAATGTGTCTCACTGAGTGCATGGGTTAGTGACTAAACTGTCTTAATTTGTGCATCATTATGTCTGTTGTTCTGTAAACTGCTGCATGTGTTGATCAGTAGCTATATGAGTAACTATATGGGTTATTGATTGGTTGCCCAAGTATCTGTATGGGAGACTGAGTGTGTGTGGGTGACTGGGAGGTGTATGACTTTGTGCATAGATGTGTGAGCAGTTGATTCACATGATGTATGGGTTAAAAGTGCATGTGGAAACAGCTGTATGGGCGGTTGACTGTGTGCATGAGTGTATTGGTGAGTGAATGGATATCTCAGTGCTACATGTCAAAGTAAGTACATATGTAAAACACAGTACATGTGAGAGTTGACATATATAAATAACTGTGCATAAGAGCCAGTGAATGTGTGAGTGGCTGTATGGATCATTGTGAACTTGTATCAGGGATTGTATAAGAGAGTAAATATGTGTTAGTATATGTTTGAATACGTAAGATGTGTATAACTGTATAGTAGAGGAAATGGAGGTGTGATTGATTCTTTGCATGACTGACTAGGTGTGTGAGTAACTCCATGGATGAGTGACAGTCTGTGAGTGTCTGTTTACACTGAGTGTATCTTAGGTTATATTAGAGTCTGAAGAGGTTCATCGTATTATCACATGAATGATGTCATTAGTGATGTGCTCAGTAATGTTAAATGAGATGTCAAATGAGATGTCATCAGACATGTCATTTGAGATGTCTTCAGTGATGTCATCAGTGATGTCATCAGTGATGTCATTTGAGATGTCATCAGTGATGTCATCAGTGATGTCATCAGTGATGTCATTTGAGATGTCATCAGTGATGTCACTGAGCATGTCATGAATGATGTAATATGTGACATCATCAGCAGTGGATTGCGGGTGCGCGATATATAGTTAGCGCATCTAACTATATATGCGAATTTCAATGGTTTTATGCGAGTAAAATAAGGTTTTGAAAATGCTAATCCCTAACTATATATGGGCTAAAACCTATTGTTTTTTCATTGAATTTCAATGGTTTTTTAATAACAAATATCAAAAGCTGTCAAATGTCAAGTACGTGATAGGTAAAAACATTTTCGTGTTTATGCACGCTGATGTGCTTTAAACGCTGCCCCCCCCCTCTTTTATCTTAGAAGTACTCTCTCTTTGCAGATAGTGAAGGGTAGTTAACGCAGGCCTTTGCCCCCGTTGTAATCCGTCGTGCCTGCTTGTCTCTCCATTTGATTGATTGTTATCCAAGCATTTACTATTTTAGAATTTATTCTCTTTGGTTCATTCTCTATTTACTAACAAGCACAAAGCCGCAATACTCTGTTTAGTCTTTGCAGATAGTGAAAAATCGTGTTTAAAAAAAAAATTATCGAGCAAAATCAGTAGGCCACTAATGGGATCTCTTTTTGACCTCGCTAAAATAGAAACATTAGGAACAACCCTTCATGAGAAATACGAAACTAGTGAGATGAACTGAGCTCCACACCATGATGGCTGCAAAACAGCTCGGCTCCGCCACCCACCCCGCCCAAAATAACGATAAACTCTATGCAAATATTATAAATATATACAACACACCAGCAAAGTAACAGGGTAAAACATTTGATTAAATAACTATTTACATAACTATTTTATACTTTTTGTTGCCTGATCCGGCTAGCTCAATCGATCGAGCATGAAACTCATGCATTCTGATAGCAAGCGTTGCTGCTGATGCTATGCAAACAAAAACTGGTTTTCAGTTTGTACATTCTTCAAGATTTTTCATCCAAGGCTGGTTGAGAGTTTGTAGAACGATGGCTTCAGATTTTCAACATACGATGTGGTGGCGCGGACTGGGAGGGTGCGCTTGACTTCTGCCCCCTCCCCAAGTCGTGTTGCCCTGACGTGGCCTAAGATCGCCCCCGACATAGGCGGCCGGCTCCCGGGGTCCGGCGGAACTTTTTGCCTTTTGATGACTCTTCCATTCTGGACCTTATCCCACAATCCGTTTGACCTGAAGACACGCTGTAGTGGGGCGCCCCTTTACCGTTTCAGTTGCCATTACGTTCGCTTTTGCTACACTGTGCCTCTTCCGCCATTCAGCTGTTTACTGCCCGCTCTTGCGACTACAGCGTCTCGCTCACCATGTAGTTAAGTTGCTCCCGCTCTTGCGATGCAACTATAGGCGGCTGCCACAGGACTCTCAAAATGGCGGCCGCCTCTTCAGATTTGGGTGTGGTCCACTAAAATGGCCATGGGACACCTTGTAACTCGGACGCTTGTCTGCTAGGGCTTGGGCCCCATTCGCAAAAGCGTCCACTGAGCCTTGAAGATTCTACAAAAGTCTTGGGGCCCCCGACTCCCGCAGGGTTCTGGTGGGGAGCGGCTGCCATGATTGCTCGTGGAATGGCCACGACTGAGATACGAGATGGTGGTGCTCTCATGCTAACGCCAGCTTCAGTCTGAAACATCCAGAAACACTGTAGACTACCAATTCGATCAGTTCCGGTAGCGCCCCAACGTGACCCGGTAGGGAAGAACTTGCCCTCCCCTCTTTGACTGATGGTTCTTGTTGCCTGCCCCTTCTGTTGTCATTTAACAGAACTTTTTAGACTGCTGAAAGGGGTTGTGTTCCGACCGCTGGTTGGTGGAGACATTTTGACTATATTCTGGACCTACGTTGTCCCGTAATGCGTTATATGACACGCCGCGTTAGCGCACCCGGAAGTACTCCAGTGCGCGAAGCGCAGCTTCCCGGAAGGGATCCGGGGCGCGGCGCGCAGCGCGTAACGTAAGCATAACAGGTCATGTGACTTGTTAATGAAACTTTTCATTGGTTCATTTTACTTTTGTTATACTAATGATGAAAGGCTTGGTCATATGACCTAGAAATTACGCTTTTTATTGCTTTCGAACATTATTTTTTCTTAAACATATATGTTATAATGTTCCAGGCTAATGTATTTTCCCGGAAAATTTACAACTGTCCTGCAAGTAAAATATATGTCTTTTTCTAGCAGAAGGGCGTTTCTTTGTCCCATGACGGAGCCGTTGAGCAAAAGATGCTCGGCCTGCTGTCTTAGTCGCCGATACGCCCGAATATCAGATTCTTATCGATCACTTTATGTTGCAGGAGTAAAAAACACAACAGCCCTTGACCATTTATCTTTACTGCGTTCCTGCGTATTATACCTTTTAATCGTCATGTAATTGGACTGCTTTATTTCACGTGCCTTTTACTGATTCGAAAACAGTGACTAAAATTAAAAACTTTACCAATGTAAACACTACTACCATGTTTTGTTTTAAAAACCTTTATTGTGAAAATATCAGTATACAAATACGGGCCTATAACCACGTGGGCCGGCAACGGAGCAAACTGGAATCGTATATGATGAGGAGACATTTACACTGTAGAGGAACGCAACGAGCGGGCCATTAGGTTGCAAGAACTAAGGTGTCTAACAGTTGCGGAATTGGTGGACGTACATTTTGTAATTAAAATACGACAGGGCAACTTACAATAAAATTATCTAGATATACATTTGCGGGCAAGTACCATGGGTGACGTTAATTCGAACTTTCAATAGTACAGTAATTAATAACACATCAGAACTTAATATCAATAGGGAAGTCGAAATATTCAATCAATTCTCATTCCCGCCGGCCATGTGCTTCAAAACTGCATACGTATCTCGTGATATCAAGGTTGTGCAACCAGTACACAACAAGGAGGTACGAGTCCCATTTATACCGGCGCCATTTTGGGCGAGGCCGGGCAGGTCCAGGATATAGTCAAAATATCTCCACCAACCAGCGGTTGGACCAGAACCCCTTTCGGCAGTCAAAAAAGGTTCAGTTAAATGACAACAGAAGACATAGGCAACAAGACCAACAGTCAAAAGAGGGGAGGGCAAGATCTAAAGCCATTGTTCTACAAACTCTCAAGCAGACTTGGATGGAAATATCCTGAAGAATGTACAAACTGAAAACCATTTTTTGTCTGTATAGCATCACCAGCAACGCTTGAGTCAGCTTTGTGTGAAGCCGCCATTTTGATTCAATCAATAGCGTCCCCCTGCACACATTCAGGGACCTGGTCGTGTCAAAAGGTTAAACGGATTGTGGGACAAGATGCAGAAAGGAAAAGGAAAATAGTTCCGCCGGACCATGGAACTTTCGGCGCAGCATTGTAGGATGGCCACACCAGTGCAGCAACTTGCTAGACACCACCTCGGTGCCATCCAGATCTCGGCGCGTTGTGCTTCCTTCGGCCTACTGTAGCCGCAAGTGCAGACGCAACTCAGCTGGATATTGAGTGAAACACCAAGGGGCGCCCCACTGCAGCCGAGGAGCCTCCATCTTGGGGGCGACGCACAGCATCACATTGCTTTCTCAAACAGCCCCCACTGACTGACACAACCTCACAGGCCAACGGGGCGCCCCACGCCGAATTTCGGCGCAGCATTGTAGGATGGCCACACCAGTGCGGCAATTTGCTGGACACCACCTCGGTGCCATCCGGATCTTGGCGCGTTGTGCTGCCTTCGGCCTACTGTAGCAGCAAGTGCGGGCGCAACTCTGCTGGACGGCGAGTGAAACGCTAAGGGGCGCCGCACTGCAGATGAGGTGCCTCCACCTGGGGAGGTGAGAGAGGCCAGTTTGCGCCACCTCCCCCCCCCAGAGGCACCCCACGCCGACTTTCGGCGCAGCATTGTAGGATGGCCACACCAGTGCAACTTGCTGGACACCACCTCGGTGCCATCCGGATCTCGGCGCGTTGTGCTGCCTTCGGCCTATTCGCACATCGGTCCGCTACTGACGCCGCCTCACGTGCCAACGGATTTTCTACGCTTTTTGTAGCAGCACGTAACGTAAGCATAACAGGTTATGTGACTTCTTTATAAAACTTTTCATTGGTTAATTTTACTTTTGGTTTCCTAATGATGGAAGGCTTGATCATATGACCTAAAAATATCACTTTTCATTGGATTAAAACATTTTTTTTTCCCAAACGATGAAAGCCCCACCTTGTTTCTAGATGTTTCAGACTAAAGCTGGCGTCAGCCTGAGAGCACCACCATCTCGTGGCTCCGTCGTGGTCATTCCGCGAGCAATCATGGCAGCCGCTCCCCACCGGAAGCCTGCAGGAGTCGGGAGCCTCCAAGACTTTTGTAAAATCTTCAAGGCTCAGGGGACGTCCGAGTTCCAAGGTGTCCCAGGGCCATGTTAGTGGACCAGGCCCAAATCCGAAGAGCCGTCCGCCATTTTAAGAGTCCTGTGGCAGCCGCCTATCGCTGCACCGCAAGAGTGGGCGCAACTCAACTACATGGTGAGCGAGACTCTGTAGCCGCAAGAGCGGGCGATAAACAGCTGAATGGCGGATGAGGCACAGTGTAGCAAAAGCGGGCGGAATAGCAACTGAAACGGTAAAGGGGCGCCCCAGTACAGCCGACGAGCCTCCACCTGGGGAGACCTGTTCACAACGCCTCCCATCCCCCCCGCGGGGCACCCCACGCCGTTTTTCGGAGCAGCATTGTAGGATGCCAAAACCAGTGCGACAACTTACTGGACATCATCTGGGTGCCATCCACATCTCAGCGCGTTCTGCTGCCTTGGGACTATTCGCACAACAGACCGCTACTGACGAGGCCTCCCCGCGCACCCCCCGGGACGCCCCACGCCATTTTTCGGAGTTGCATTGTAGGATACCAAAAACCAGTGCGGCACCCAGGTAACATCACCTGGGTGCCCTCCAGAACTCAGCACGTTGTGCTGCCTTGGGACTATTCGCACAAAACACAGCTACTGACCATTGTTGCTTCTTTTTTCAAACAAATGTTTAAATGTATTTACTGTTTTTGTTGCGTTCTATATATTTAAAAGTTATTAAAGTGTTATAATCCTACTTTGTTGGAGTACTATATATTTATAATGTGACACATAATTGTAAAAACTTTGATGTACAAAGAGGCATCCCTGGAATCTATCGCTTCAGGCTCGGTCCCACACACCCTCACAGTGAGAATCCCCTCCCCAAGCACAATACAGGATGGTTATCAGATAGTAGTAACGCGTGTGGTGTGACAGATCTACTGTAACTCCTTTGAAGAGGGGTGATTCTCTACAGCTGGGGCCATAAACTACATCTGCAGGGCTAGGTGATAGCCTGGGACCGGCCTGAACAATCGGACACAGAGGAAGAAGAGTGTCAGAGGGTGCCGTAGTGAATAGGGTGAAAGGGTGGTGTCGGGCGGGCACAGGGTGTTATTCTCAGGGAAGAGCAGCGCACATGGGAGGAGGTTTCTGGCCCATGCATGAGAGAGAGAGCGGGGGTGACCAGTGCGTGGGGGAGATGCTTGCGAGGGTGAGGAGCCATGCTGAGGATCGGCTGCGTGCAGAGAGTGGGTCTGGTCAAGGCATCTAAAATGGCTGCCGTGCTCAACAAAAGTGTGGCATTGCAAAAAAGACAAGATGGCGCAGACAATGTTTATCAATAAGGATTAATTTATAACAATTATTTAAAACAAAATATTTACTCGCAGTGACAACATGGCGGTCAACAGTTCCTGATTTCCATCGAATCGAACGTTAACAGACGTCACGCAACAAAAAAAAAAACGCTCACGCACAGCCGCTGGAAGACATGTATCAACATATATGAGACTCCTCAGCCACCCTCAGAAAACAAAAGGGGTCAGGATACGTCTCCCGTACCCCCTTATACCTAGTAATTTAATGAAATCGAAACACAAAATGGTGAATTCACGTTTCGCTACCAGTTTGCGAACCGAGAAGCGCTTCTACCGCGAAAAATCAAATTTTTATTATTTGCCCCACGGGACCCTTTAATAACCCCAACATCATTCCTAGGGGGTCAAGAGAGGTCTACCTAGCCCCCTTTCATTAAATTTCCCCTTCGTTTTTCTCCTCCTCTTGTCTATCGATCCTACCGACAGACAAGATGGCGGCCGCACCGGACTGTTTAGAATGTTGACAGACACCGGAGAGCCAATCAGCTTCGCTACGCAAAAGCTCCGTTACGCGAAAAGTACGCGATCTGGAGCGCTATCTGGGACGCTGTCACAGATATACCTGTTTTTTAAACGTTAATTTCTCAAAATCCACTGGAGCACATATATTGAGACCCAGCAAAGGCACATCGGACTAACAGTCTCTATAATTTTGCCAAGTTTCGTGCAAATCCATTCAGCCGTTAATTTGCGAACCGAGAAGCGCTTCTACCGTGAAAAATCAAATTTTTTTAATTTTCCCCACGGGACCCTTTAATAACCCCAACATCATTCCTAGGGGGTCAAGAGGGGTCTACCTTGCCCCCTTTCATTAAATTCCCCCTTTGTTTTTCACCTCTTCTTGTCTCTCGATCCTACCGAGAGACAAGATGGCGGCCACTCCGGACTGTTTAGAATGTTGACAGACACCGGAGAGCCAATCAGCATAGCTTCGCAAAGCTCCGTGACGCGAAAAGTACGCGATCTGGAGCGCTATCTGGGACGTTGTCACAGATATATACATTTTTTAAAACGTTAATTTCTCAAAATCCACTGGAGCACATACATTGAGACCCAGCAAAGGCACATCGGGCTAACAGTCCCTACAATTTTGCCAAGTTTCGTGCAAATCCATTCAGCCGTTCGAGCTAAAAGTGAGGCCAAACGCCCTATGGAAATTAACATGGGAAAAACGCGTTTTGGGACCCCCCTTTTTTCTCGGCCCCCCCTTGACGAACCCCCCCCCCAAATTTTCAGGGGCTGCTCAGAAACAAAATGTGCCATTTTCCTGAAAATTTCAGCCGATGCCGTCCACAAACGCCAAAGTTATTAGACATAGAATTTTCAAAAGTCCCATAGACAAAAAAATCCTAACTATATATACCTACTGGCGACAGGCAGTGGGTAATGTATATATATATATATATATATATATATATATATATATATATATATATATATATATATATATATATATATATATATATATATATATATATATATATATCCCCGAGGCTGCTTAAGAAGGTCGGGTGCAACAAGGCGTTTCCAGCAGGCACCAAGGAAGCAGACACGAGCCCAGAATAAGTGCAAAAACAAGTAGCGTTTATTTTTCAAGAGTCCGCCATAACGCGTTTCACCACCGGAGTGGCTTGATCACATGACAACGTTTGCATTTTTTACTGGACCTTTCAAACAGCTAGCACTCCAAACACGTGATCTTTAATGTGAATGACATAAAGAAAAGGTGAGAATGCAACAAATTGTGCTTTTGGAAGAGAGACTACGCTTCGTAAATAATAAAACAAAAGCGGAGTAATGCTATTTTCCAACTGGTTGAAGGGAAAAATTGAATTATAGTAAAAGCCAGTAATGTCCTATACATAAAGGTTTACAATTAAACAACCAAGAAGGTGATTCAGAGAATGTGTATGGCATAAATGCATGAATGTCATTATTAATACATGTTTTATAAATACATTCTTCAAGACCTGATTGAAATACACTTCTCCTCGAGTAGGAAGAAATGTCACATTTCTATGAAAAAATACTTTCTTGTAAAAATATATATAGTAAAAAAATATATATCTATACATACATTTATATAATTCATATATTTACACAATGCAAATTAGGAGGTACCGGTCATTCCTTAATACTGGCATAA
Source organism: Lissotriton vulgaris (assembly GCF_964263255.1). NCBI lineage: Eukaryota > Metazoa > Chordata > Amphibia > Caudata > Salamandridae > Lissotriton > Lissotriton vulgaris. The sequence continues at coordinate 223,238,285 of NC_141686.1, read as the reverse complement.
ATGCTAAATTTATGAACACAGTTGGATCATTCATGAAAAAGTGAATAAAGTGCTATTTGGTGCCCAAAAATAAGGTGAAGTGAATCCCGAATTAAATAAAAATATATATATATATATAAATATATATCTAAGAAATCCAGGCACAATTTCCACAAGGTGAGGTGTCCTCCCACACCTCAGAAAGACGCAGACACGGTCCATTAAGAGGCTGCCTGCTTTCCTGGTACACTTCTGTGTTTGCAGATACGGAGTCAGCTCAGGTATGGGCTCAGGCAGCTCACCCGCTCAGCGCTGAAGCCAAGGGACACTGCTCCAAAGGCAGCCCGTGACTACACGGGAGAGTTTGGTGCAATCTCGCCAACTCACAACCCAGAGGACCGGCGCTTTGAAGGTTGGAGCGTTTTTGCAGGGACTCGAGGGGTCAGGACATTTAAAAAAATCACTTCATCAAGTATGCCCGGATTTGTGAACGCCAACAACGAAAAGAAATGGCTTTGGTTACCCACAACACGCACTCCAGACACATAGCCTTCTGGGAGTTGTAGTTTGACATTGCCTGCAACTCAGCGGTTGATCACATGGTTGGGGCGGCGTCTACAAATGGATTTGTTATTCAATCTCGAACATTGCAACAGGGCACTACGGACATGAGGACATGAGGAGCGGCAGCGAGGGGTGTCTGAAGAAGGTGTCATCACCGAAATGCATTATGCCCAGCTGCCTGAGTTTCCATTAAATAGAACCCCACCTGTTAAATCCCTGCGTTGGCTTCTTCCTTTCATAGCTTTGAAGGGTGGATGTATATATATATATTGCATACAAAACAGCACAGCAATCCGGAGTGAAAGTTATTAACTTAATTTATTCGCACAGATCGCAACCAACTCATTTCAGCCTATTCGGCTTTGCTCACGGTCAGTGAGTCTTCTCTTTCTACACTATTTAAGCCCAGATGGCTGTTATGTGTCATTCTGGGCATTTTAGAGTATTTTATGCCACCATTCATTAGTATCCAATAATTTACAAAGAAAATTATTCATTTTCAATCGCTGTCTTTCGTGGAGGATTTTGATCTCCAGTTTGACATAATCTGCTACACTTTTTTCATTATACACGTTTGTTAATAACATTAGAATTTAGTATTGGTATTTTCAACGTGTCATATCTTAGTAGATGAAATCACTATCATTGCTATTATATGTTTGTATATCCATGCTGTTTTTCGAGTGTAGTACTCATAATTATATCAGCATTCGGTTATGTCAATTGTATTCTATTCTATCCAAAATACAGATTTTTCTAGTATTTTGATGCAATTATTCACAATTCGCAATTGTTTACAGGATTTGGTATCCACAGTCAATTTATCAAGACAAAATTATCCCTTAAAAGTTCAGATCTTATCACTCATATTATTCCAAATGTGTGTAAAGCTCCTCGTCATAGTTCATTCCTCTTGGGGTCTTAGTTTTGAGTCTCAAAATGTATTTGGATTCCATTTGACAAAGTTTTCTAGTTCTGTTCCCGTCCCAATCATTCAACGTAACAGTTTTTATACCATAATAACACATTGATCTCCAATCTCCCTTCTGACATACCATCATGTGTTTGGCGGTCGCATATGAAGTGTCTTTATTTTTCACCGCTCTAATGTGTTCCAAAATGGTTTTATGCAAAGTGCAAGTCGTACTTCCAATATATTTGCTGCCACGGTTGCATTCAATAATATATCTATACTACTATTATAAAGAGAGAACTTGCACCTTTTGGCCAGGTAAACTCGGGAACCACAGCACCAATCACAACACCCAATACAGCGTTGGAAAGGGCAGTTGCAGCAGAAGGACATAGGCTATGCAGACTCCCACCATATACATTTAAAATGTAAAAGAACCGTGCCAGCAAAGTAGTCCCTTGTGGGCGTGTTGGGGGCGTGACAATCGCTGGGGGCATTCCGTCACGAATGTTGTTTTTTCTTCCCAGGTTCTATACATTCCTGCTCCCTTTAAATAGTAATTCAGTGGAGGTCCCATTCTCTTAGAACCACCCCAAGCACAGTGTGGGCAAAAATACAACTAAAAGGCCCTGCAAAGCATTATGGGATAAGCTTAGCATAATTTTTAGCATTCATGAAAGGGTTTCAATGTTTTTGAATTTTACTCATCAGGGACATCTCGGGACGACGAGGTGAACTGCAGCTTGATGTATAATATTTTAAATGCTACTGCATTTGCCTCATCAGGGACATCTAGGGACGGCAAGGTGAACTGCAGCTTGATATATCATATTTTAAATGCTATTGCATTTGCATCATCAGGGACTTCTAGGGACATGAGGTGAACTGCAGCTTGATGTGTAATATTTTATGCTATTGCATTTGCATCATCAGGGACATCTAGGGACCATGAGGTGAACTGTAGCTTGATGTATAATATTTTAAATGCTATTGCATTTGCCTCTTGGGGACAACTGGGGAGAACGAGGTGAACTGCAGCTCTTTGTAGAATTATTTGGATACTATAATATTCACTTCCCACTGCTAATCTCGTCCCATAATGGTTTGCAGGGGCTTGATCTCAAAATCATCACCTCTCTCACTGCTTGCTGGAAGCTAATTTCACTTTTGTGAAATGACTATATGCATTTTAGCATGTAGAAATACTTGTTATTTTACCTTGAATATATGAGGTTTCTGTTTTAATAATTGGAAATGTGACGGAACGAAATATTGCGGATTTATTGTACCAAGTTCGTGCCAATTCCGCCAACCCCTACTTTAAATACCCCTGCACCCCATAATCATAACCCACCCTTACTCTATAAAATACCCCAACACCCTTAAACACTAACCCATCTTAACCCTATAAATCTACCCTGTACCCCAAAACGCAAACCTATCCCCAAACCCTAAAAATACCCCTGTACCCCAAAACCAAAACCTAGCCCTGAACCCTATAAATACCCCTGTACCTCAAAACCCAAACATACCCCTGAACCCTAAAAATACCCCTGTACCCCAAAACCCAAACCTACCCTGAACCCTAAAATACCCCTGTACCCTAAACCCCAAACCTAGCCCATAACCCTTAAAATACCCCTGTACCCCAAAACCCAAACCTACCCCTGAACCCTAAAAATACCCCTGTACCCCACAATTCAAACCTAGCCCAGAACCCTAAAATACCCCTGTATCCCAAAACCCAAACCTAGCCCTGAACCCAAAAAATACCCCTGTACCTCAAAACCCAAACCTAGCCCTGAATCCTTAAAATACCCCTGTCCCCCAAAACCCAAACCTACCCCTGAACCCTAAAAATACCCCTATACCCCAAAACCCAAACCTAGCCCTGAACCCTAAAAATACCCCTGTCCCAAATAACCCAAAACTATATCTGATCCATTGAAATACCCAAACACCCCAAAACATATACCTCAGTACCCCAAAACATATACCCCTATACCCATACTTGCCTTATCCAAACATTTTTAAAAAACATGCTTTTACCATTCATGCATTTACAACGAATTTCGTTGTAAATGTATGCGTGGTAAGAAGCATATAAAATGTAATGCCATGCGTTATAATGGCATTGCCGAGTCATGGTACTTTCGTAATGAAAGTATGCAGAGTGATGGTATGCGGAAAGAAATTTGCGGAATAATGGTGTTTACCCTCCCCCGTAAGTACATTGGTGGCATGGCGGCCCACATCTCCAGCAACATACTCATATTTTTTCACCACCAATTGGAAAAAATGCACAGGTCTCTCTCATTAATGCCCAGCACCGACATACACTTTTAGACACACCTCCCACCACAAGTTCTAGAATTGCGAACTTTAGAGATGGGGAGCTACGTTAGAATCTCAACATCCTGTGATTCCAGGCAAATCGCTTTGTCTCACCGTGCCTACCACAAATCAATGTGTTCTTCTGTAATGTAAATTGTGCTCATGCCTTGTTGTCGAGTTCGCGCTATATAATATTGCAAGGAAAATAAAGTAGGGAAACTCGAGTTCACAAACTACTGAACGCGCACTCTTAAGTGCATCAGCAGTGCGCTGTGAATCGGAGCGTTTCACAGGCCTGTCACAGATAAGAAATGCTATCAAAATGAAATCCTACGAAACAATATACTACTGGCCGGCAGCAATTCATACCCGGACAACGTCGGGACGGGCTGCTAGTATTGCATATTGTGAGATACATCTGATCTTCTCATTTAACACAATTGTGTTGCCATTCGGTTCTACAATTGATTTTTTATTCTTGCCAATTTTGCACGCCTTGCAGGAAGTACATTTTGTGAATCCATTTTGTTGATCCAATAACCAATTGCTGTCTGGTTGTTGCGAGAAATAACTTTTTACTAACATATCTTTCAACGATCTTGCTTTTCTATAGGTTACTGTAGGTTTAGCTCCCAGTAATTTCCCTATATCTGGATCTTTTTCAATCAGATGCCAATATTTTTTCCCACTTTGTTTACTATATGTCGAAATAAAGCGTGGTTTTTGTTCTTCATTGTTTTTTTTAATCTTTGGTATCAAAATCTCCTCTCTTGTCTTTTGATCAATTCTTCTTTTGCATTTTTTCAATGTAGAGTCTTTATACCCTCTTGATTTTAATCTGTCCATGGTCTCTTCGATCTTTTCTTCAGCATCCTTGGTTTTGAAGCAGTTCTGCTTCATTCGCATAAATTCCCATATGGGATACTAGCAATTAGTGGCTTCGGATGGAGGCTTGTCCCAAGTAGCATGCTATAAGTAGCTGTTTCTTTTCGATAGAGTGTTGAGTGTATTTCATCATCTTCTATATAGATCAATGTGTCAAGAAAGGCAATTTGGGTCCTGCTCATCTTGTATGTAAATGACAAACCTATTTGGTTATTGTTAAGTAGTTGAAAAAAACTTTGAAAGTCTTGTTCTGTGCCGTTCCAAATCAGAAATAAGTCATTTATGAAGCTGACCCACTATATTTTTTTATCCAGTAGGTAGTTATAGTTAGGAACTAGTTTCCATAGGAAACCTGCAACATTCTATGGGAAATAACTTTGGCTCCGGTTGATGAATCTTTGCGAATTTCTCGAAGAAGATGGCCTGCTCTGCTCCGCTCCTTCCCTGAAAGTTTTGGGGGGATGTTTCAAGTGGGTGCTGAGAAAAAAGAGGGACCCAAAACGTGTTTTCACCATGGTCTTTTCCGTAGGACGATTAGACACGGCTACAGCCCGAACGGCAAAATGGTAGAGTCTGATTCGCAGATCACGCTTTTGCTTAAATGGTGTAAATCCCTCCAGTAGTTCCTGAGAAAATTAAAAGAAAACAATATATATATATATAAGCGCGCACCGTGCGCTCACCCCGTGTGCGCACGTTGCGTGCATCAGCTGTGCGCGAGCGGAATTCTGATTTGCTGTTTGATGTCTGTCAACATTCCAATCGGTCGAAATCAGGAAGTGTTGGCCGCCATTTTGTGTCCGAGGCAGAAGAGAGCCAAAAACAAAAGTGGAGAACATAAAAAGGGGGAAGGGTAGAGACTTTTTGACCCCCTAGGCCTTCTCAGGAGGTCCCTGAAGGACATTAGGTAGATATTGTTAGGTTCTATTATTCATAGAAAATCTGCAACATTCTATTTGGGATAACTTGGGCACTGATTGACGAATCTTCGTAAACTTTTCACAACTTATGGCCAGCTCCGGTCCGCTCCTATCCTAAAGGTTTCATGGTGATTCGTCAAGCAGGGGCATAGAAAAAAGGGGGTCCCAAAACACGTTTTCCCCATGCAATTTCCCATTGGACCTTTAGCCGCAGCTACAACCCGAACTGCAGAACGGAATTACACCAAATTTGACTGGGTGTGAGTGTTTGATTGGTTCAGATGCTCCGTCCATCACCACCCCCTTTTTTACCGCTTTGTTCGTCATAAGTTGGCAGGATATGCTCAAACGTGTGTCCCTTGCTCACTTTGCCACTGGATTCAAGCAAGCTGGGCTAAAGATGGCTGAAATGCCAGAAACGAGGGGCATATTACCAACAACTAGCGATAATTTTTGTCTCTAACTTGTTTAGAGACAAAAATTATCGCCGCACATCGACGATTTTTATCACACATAAACCTTGGTATTACCAAGGTTTAACGCAAATGCGGTAAAAATCGCCGCAAAGCATGAATATCGCTGAAAAGTCAGCGATATTCATGCATTAGCGAGCTAATGCTCTTAGCCATGTTATCCACCTCCCATTGGATAACATGGCTAAGAACTGCTCAGGGCAGGTGTTAGCTTTTGGAGATATTCTCGCTTAGCGCGAATATCTCCAAAAGTTGGTAATAGGAGATAGCGATGTTAGAGACTGTTTTCAGTCGCTAACATCTTGGCACGCCCACTTTGCATCTCATTAGTGATAAATATCACTGACATGCAAAGTGGGGCCCAAGATGGTCGCTATCTCCTACTAGCTGTCGCTAACTGGTGTTAGCGGCAGCTAGGTAATAGGGAGATAATTTTATCTCCGCTTTCTTGGCTTTTAAAGCCAAAAAAGCAGAGATAAACCCCCTTGATAATATGCCCCCCAGTCCTTGGAAGCTTGTTTCCGGTCCAGGGAAGGCATGGCTTGGCAGTTCGGGCTGGGCTGTTCCCAAGAGGCACAGGGTCAGACTGATTTGCATATGGCCATGTCTGAACTGGGGTGGCAGAGTGGGCTAAAGAACAGTGATGGATTAAACCCAGATCTGTTGACTGGGTGTGAGTGTTTGATTGGTTCAGATGCTCCGTCCATCAACACCCCCTTTTGTACCGCATCTTTTAGCCCAGCACTGACCCTAAAAAGTAATTCTAAGTGTACTTACCAGTAACTTGTATTTCTTTCCATAGGAATCCATTGTGTGGTTTTCACCAGAAATGTTTCTAAGTGTCGATTTTTGAAATGTACAAATATTCCTCTAAAATCAGCCGAACTACGAATTCCGATCTACTCACCTGTTATCAGGAGAGAACCCAGTGCTGCATCTTTTAGCCAGCACTGACCCTGAAATGTAATTCTACCTATACTTACCAGTAACTTGTATTTCCTTCCATAGGAATCCATTGTCTGGTTTTTACCAGAAAAGTTTCTAAGTGTCTATTTTCACAAACTAAAAATATTCCTAATAAATTACCTGTATGACTGAAATGCATTATTTCAACTGTTGACAGGAGATGCACCAGTGCTGGATCCAGGATCCACCACTGAGTAAGAAAGAGTGACAATAGCACTACTTACCTGCTAAATGAATTTCCTGCCGTAGGATAACATTAGTGATTCTATGTGAAAAGATTTTTAAGTGTCAACTTTTAAAATACAATATTATTCCTTAAAAATAACTACTGTAACTAATACGCTTTTACTCATCCGTTTACAGTAGATGTCCAAGGACTGAATCTAGGATCCAGTCCTGTGGTTAGAAAAGTAATCCATAATGTAACTAATTGCATTTAACTAGAAATTCACATTGAGGTCAATGTTGCATTGTGTTTGAAATTATTTTGCCCATTGCAACAACTGTAACTACTGTACTTAAAAGTCTACTACCTATTTGCAAAGTATTTAAACTAAAGTAATTCATTCTGAGAAAGTATATTATGTAATGTGATGTATAATGTAATTATGATTTAATTTAAATAAATAAAATTTCTAAAACGAAATAGTTTAAAACATGTAGTAAATCAGTATAAAAAAATATAACAATTATTACATATAAAAATTGTCATTTGCAAAACCTTCGAAATTCACTGAAAAAAATATAGGTTTCAGGCCTGATATAGTTAGGAATTAGAATTTAAAAACCTTTGAAATTCACTGAAAAAACCATAGGTTTCAGGTCTGATATAGTTAGGAATTAGCATTTAAAAAATCTTAGACATTCACTGAAAAAAAACATAGGTTTTAGGGGTGTTATAGTTAGCTGGACATTTCACTCGTACAAAACAATTGAAATTCCTCTGATATAGTTAGTTGTACTCACTATATCTCACGCGCCCGCAATCCACTGCTGATGATGTCACATATTACATCATTCATGACATGATCAGTGACATCCCTGATGACATCTCAAAAAGCAGCAGGACCAATAGCTCTTCTCTTCAAGTACATATCTGTGCATGCATATGTTTGCAAGCTATATCACATTCAATTTAGACCTACTGACTTTGTGCATAGTTGATTAACTTTGTTTAGGTTGGGAGAGACACAATACCCCTGACTAAACTAAGCCGTCCCTGCCTCACCACAAGTATATTGGAACATTCATTAGTGACTGAACAGCCCTCTTGATAAGCAAAGTTAAGTAATCATTTTGCTGCATATTGCACATTTTCAACACAGTTCTTTCAAAGTTTTATTGAAGAACCCCCCACTTCTGAGTCTGAAACCTCCCCTAAGAGTCTACACTCTTGTTCATTGCTTTCTCATTCATTGAGTACATAACTTGGAGCAAAGCCTAGCCCCTAAGCACTGATCAATATAACATGGGGACAGAAATAAAAGGGACAATGCCCTCTATCCAGCAGCACTATAAGTAAATTATGCCCAAGCAGGGAACCAACAACCAGAATCTCTGGATTCATTTAGGGGGAGAAGTCCTCTTGGGTGTGGCCTAATGGAAAGTCCACAAAGGTAAAATCATTGTTTCTTCCCCTCTGGACACTAGACAGAAGGTACAATTTATTTACTACTTAATATAATGGGGGCAATATATCCAATCATATGTTCTGCCTTCTACCCCTAAAGGCCCCCAAGCAGTCTTTCTTTCTACCAAGGAAAATGTTTTGTTTGTTTTTGTTTGTTTTTGTATTCTGAAACCTAGAGACCTTGTTGTGAGGTTGGACCTATTACCCGAGAAAAAAAAACGAATCCATGGAGTAAGTGAAGACCAAGAGGAAATCACATGGACTTCATATGGTTATAGTTTCATCTGTTTCTGTTGAGGTGATAGGCCCTACCACACAAGTGTGGTATTGTTTTAATTGAGGGAATTTTCGGATTACTGGTTGGTAGGATTTTTGTAGACCTCTGCATATTATGGATCTTTCCCTCGTAGAAATTGGAGGAAAAAGTGTAATTACAGCCAAAGTTTGATGTTTTCTGGATTTTTTGTGTAAGAGAGCACAATTGGTTCCATGCAGGTCACACCAGCTGGATTTGCCTTGATGGCGTGCACGTATGACCTACATACCACTGAGACACATGTATCCAAATAAAGTGCATGATTTAGATCTTGGTGGTCTTACAGCCGTCGCTTGGCAGTGCCAACTACTCTGCTGAGCTGACTGTGGTCTGTCCACCGTATTTAGATGTGTGTTCTTCTCTGTTGGCTCACAGTACTTCTGCACCATCAGGCCGACAATGTTGCACCAAGCCGATTTAGTTGTTCCCGTTGTGCTGGTTGCGTCATCGCGGTAGAGTCCTGACAGAGTGAGGTTGATGGGGGCGTGAAGACATGTAAGTACCAACTTATTTATATGCAAATATTGTGAGGCCTAATAAATTGTGGGTGATAGCCCAATGACACAAGTAGACCACTGTTTTTATCTGGAAACTTGCAATAATACAGAATAGTAGAATATTTGCAGGACATCTAACTTGGGCTTCTATTGAAATTCTATAACACATATTAGCAAGCCCATTATAGCAGTTTTAGCGGCAGGAAATTCCAGCTAAAACAGCGATAATTTTAACGAGCTTCTTGCTAACATGCACCTTAGTTCTTTGAGAGGCAGTTAAGTCCTTGGTATTTCCCCAGGTTAGAGCACCAAAGCTAATGTGCAAGATCCTCAGACATAGGCTGGAAAAAGTAGAATATCAAGATTGTAGTTTCTATCTCTGCTGTGACTGATTCATCCCTACCGTAATGTTCAAATCTTGTGCATACCAATAGAGCTATTATTGTTATTTTTTGTTGTTATTATTATTATTATTATTAATAATATTATTATTATTATTATTGAATTTTGCAAGGTGCAAGTGAAATCTATAAAGCGGTGCTGGTAGCACATGCACAAGCTACACCTTGCTGTACCATCATTACGGGAAGTCATCTCGAGAGATGAATTTTAGTCAAAATCAAGAAAAAGAAAGAAAATAATGAAAAGTCATTAAGAGAAATATTCTATCTGAGATAGTCTTTTTTATGTGAAAGTGAAAACTCGATAGCAAGAACAGGATGCAAACATTGACAATCATTCCAGTAAGGATCAAGGACAATGTCTTTTGTGGATGGCTCTCCTCATAGCATCTTTCACCTCTTTGTTCCTCAGGCTGTAAATCATGGGATTCAGCATGGGAATAATCACAGTGTAAGACATTGAAGCCACTTTGTTGTCTTCCAGGGAATAGCTAGATATGGGTCTGAGATACAAGTAAAAAAGTGCCCCATAGAAAAGGACAACACATGTAAAGTGGGAGGAGCATGTGGAGAAGGCCTTGAACCTCCCCTGAGAGGATGGGATTGCCAGGATTCTCCAGATGATGGACATATAGGAGGCCACAATCACTGACACAGCACTTATGGTTAGGAAGTCGAAGGAGATGAAAAGCACTAACTTGGTTGCAAAGGTGTCTGAGTAGGCAAGATCTAAAATAGGGAGGAAATCACAATAGAAATGCTGAATCTCATTAGGCCCACAGTAGGAGAGGCAGAATACACAAGTAACATTCAAAACTGAGTTGAACAAAGTACAAACGAAGGCTGCAAGAACCAACTGCAAGCAGACTCTTCGGGTCATGACCCTATTATATGCTAAGGGGTGACAAATAGCCATGTAGCGATCATATGCCATCACAGTGAGTAGCACACACTCCGTTGTCCCAAAAAGTGAAAAGGCAAAGAGTTGTACAGCACATGCGTGGAACAGGATGGTATTCCTTTCAGTAAGGAAGTTTACCAGCATCTTGGGAATGGTGACTGTAGAGTAACAGAGGTCCACAAGGGAAAGGATTCCGAGTAGGAAGTACATAGGGGTCTGTAGACGATGGCTGAGCCAGACTAGAAGTATAATGCCAACATTACCAACCACAGTCATGGTGTACATGGCCAGGAAGACCACAAAAAGAATCCCCTGAAGGTTTGGAACATCTGTAATTCCCAAAAGAAAGAACTCAGTGACTTTGGTGCAGTTGTCTCCATCCATGCCCTAGAACAAGCATAAAACGAATGTTACTTTTAGTTTGCTTCAGATCATTCTATGTCTAAGGAAATATGGTGCATGCAAAGAGTAAGGAGATCATTATCAAATACAAAGTGTATATCAACATGGTTTGGAGCTGTTAGTATTTATTAATCTGTGGTGAAACTGAGAAAATGCATGTTCATTTATTTCTGAACTGTTCAGTTATCATAGCATTTCATGAAAAACAATGACAATAGTTATGTGAAGTTCCCAATTGACCTAAATAAGCAGTCTACCCTGACGAACAGTGTAAACTGACATGCTGACAGAGTTAATATTTCTCATTAAGAAAGCTAGTTCCAAATGTTAGCCTGCAGAACAAATTATTCCACTAACATTTGGACCACAACCTGCACCTTAGGCAATAACCAGTAATTGGAGACGTATTCTCACCCAATTGGAGACTTAGTATCAGTCATTAATGTCTACTTTGTCACCCTAAACCAATCTCTTTTTACACCTTGGGTGAGGTCTCCTTCCTTTGTCAATGATAAGAACTGTTTTCCTCTTGATAAGATTGGAGCAGAGTGTCTATGAAGGCCCTCAAAATAAATGGTAACAGATACTGTAAGCACACTTTTGACATCTCTAATCGGGTTCATCTCAATTGTATGAAAGAGAGGGGGATAGGGGAAGTGGGGCGATAAAAGAAGCATGACGAGAATTGGAGGGAGAGAAAAAAACAGTCTTTCATAGGTCCTGCAATGCAATATCTCATTTCAGCAATGGAAGGATACATGTTGCCCAATCAAACATGTTGATACCTGAAATTATCATGTTTGGAACAAACAAAACAATAGGCAAGAACACCATTGAATCAGGAGCAGGGAAGTGAGAAAGATGAGAAAGACATCCAATCAGCAGTAAGGAATGGGTCCTCAAACCAAATGACACAGAGTTGGCAGTCCAGATGTCCTCATTAGGATGCGACCTGACACTGTTTGGTCGCATTCCTACATTTCACTATGGAAGCATGCATTTTGGCTGTAAAACAGCAATAATTCATGCTCCTACAGTGAAATAGGGGGTGTGGTCCATCCCTGTACCTCGTGGCAGGCACCTCAAGGTGCCTGCCACAAGGTGCAGGGATCAACAGGGGGGCACCTGGTACCCACTCGGCCTCCAATTAGAGGACGTGCATCAAAGGGGGCCCTACTGGGTGACACCAAACAATGCTTTCCAACATGGTTTCCATGTCGGACACGAATGTAATGTAATGTAATGTATGTGTCTTGTAAAGCGCACTGCTGCCCTGAGGCGTCGTGGTGCTGCAGACCGCTGGGGAACCCGTCCTAGCTATCCCTGTGAGATGATCCCTACTGGGTATCTTCAAGGTGAAACCAGGCATCCCCGGCGAATGTGGGGGGCCGTTGTCGAGATGAGGCAAGTTAATGCCCAGAGATGCCGAGTGCGATCCCTCGTTAGAGTAGGCACCGAGGCGAGAATTATCGAGTCCGCTGACCCTGGTCCACGACCCTGCCGCGTCAGGAATTGAAACCTGGTCCCAGGCCGTTCTATGCTTCCGGGTCTGCCACCTCTAACCAGTGAGCCACACCACTCCACCACGAAGGCATGGAAACCATGTTGGAAACCATGCATTGTAATCCCAACGGCAGAAAGGCCCGCCCTTGATATTGCTGGCCAGATTCCGACTGGCAAACCGGCTCTCTGAGCCCGTTGGAAGGCCGCCGAAATCACCAGCAGGTTTACTTTCTGACCGCTTATTTCTTAATGAGTTGGTCAGAAATTATACAGAGGAGCCGATTTCAATGTGACTAGGAAGGCTCCAACCGGTAGTTCGAGCCCTCCGAGACGCATTGTAATCAGCCCGAGGTGTTTAACAACAGACAGCAAAAACTATACTGTCTATTTGTGACATCTAATCATGATTCACATTGAGTAACATGAGAGATGAGAGATATGTATTACCCTATGATAGAACAAATACAATTAATCAATTTCTCCCCCTCCTTGGGAAAATGATTTACGCTCAGAGATATATTTTATCCAGGACCTCACAAAGACTGGTAAATGTTCCTGATCATGTTGAGGCTTACTGTCTCTTAGGTAGTCCTCACATTTGCGGTGAATTTGTAATGTCACTCTTTCATCACATTACGGAAGAAGGGGAGAAACTTGGTTGAGAATGTTATGTTATGGTTTTTTATGCATATCTGTAGAGTGTACTATCACCTGTGAGGGGATCCTGGCGCTGAGCAGGTGCGAGCCTTGCTTTACCTAGGGGAACTTCTCAAAAAGGCATTCCTTCAGCTTCATGCATAATTCAAGTATCAAGGAGGAATCTCTTTTGTATAGTTAACAACAAGGGGTGGTGATGGACAGAGTTTCTGAATTAAGCAGAATACTCTCTCCCAGTCAAGAGATCAAGGCTAGATCCAACACAGTTTTTTAGCTCACTGCACCATCCCAGCTCAGAACCTGGCTATATGCAAATTAGTCTGTTCCTGTCCCAGTGCATGATGGGAACAGGGCAAACCAAACTACCAAGCCAATTCTTACACTGGGAAGGAAACAAGCTTCCGGGGACCGGTTTCTGGCATTACAGCCGTCTTCGGCCCGGCTTGCTTGAATCCTGATGGTGCAATGAGCAAGGGACTCACATCTGAGTATACCCTTCCATGCTTATGGTGGACAAAATATTTAACAACAAGGGGTGGTGATGGACAGAGTTTCTGAATTTAGCAGAATACTCTCACCCAGTCAAGAGATCAGGGCTAGATCCAACACCGTTTTTTAGCTCACTGCACCATCCCAGCTCAGATCCTGGCTATGTGCAAATTAGTCTGTTCCTGTCCCAGTGCATGATGGGAACAGGGCAAACCAAACTACCAAGCCAATTCTTACATTGGGAAGGAAACAAGCTTCCGGGGACCGGTTTCCGGCATTACAGCCGTCTTTGGCCTGGCTTGCTTGAATCCTGATGGTGCAATGAGCAAGGGACTAACATCTGAGTATACCCTTCCACGCTTATGGTGGACAAAATATTTAACAACAAGGGGTGGTGATGGACAGAGTTTCTGAATTAAGCAGAATACTCTCACCCAGTCAAGAGATCAGGGCTAGATCCAACACCGTTTTTTAGCTCACTGCACCATCCCAGCTCAGAACCTGGCTATATGCAAATTAGTCTGTTCCTGTCCCAGTGCATGATGGGAACAGGGCAAACCAAACTACCAAGTCAATTCTTACACTGGGAAGGAAACAAGCTTCCGGGGACCGGTTTCTGGCATTACAGCCGTCTTCGGCCCGGCTTGCTTGAATCCTGATGGTGCAATGAGCAAGGGACTCACATCTGAGTATACCCTTCCACGCTTATGGTGGACAAAATATTTAACAACAAGGGGTGGTGATGGACAGAGTTTCTGAATTAAGCAGAATACTCTCACCCAGTTAAGAGATCAGGGCTAGATCCAACACCGTTTTTTAGCTCACTGCACCATCCCAGCTCAGAACCTGGCTATATGCAAATTAGTCTGTTCCTGTCCCAGTGCATGATGGGAACAGGGCAAACCAAACTACCAAGCCAATTCTTACACTGAGAAGGAAACAAGCTTCCGGGGACCGGTTTCTGGCATTACAGCCGTCTTTGGCCCGGCTTGCTTGAATCCTGATGGTGCAATGAGCAAGGGACTCACATCTGAGTATACCCTTCCACGCTTATGGTGGACAAAATATTTAACAACAAGGGGTGGTAATGGACAGAGTTTCTGAATTAAGCAGAATACTCTCACCCAGTTAACAGATCAGGGCTAGATACAACACCGTTTTTAGCTCACTGCACCATCCCAGCTCATAACCTGGCTATATGCAAATTAGTCTGTTCCTGTCCCAGTGCATGATGGGAACAGGGCAAACCAAACTAGCAAGCCAATTCTTACACTGGGAAGGAAACAATCTTCTGGGGACCGGTTTCTGGCATTACAGCAGTCTTCGGCCCAGCTTGCTTGAATCCTGATGGTGCAATGAGCAAGGGACTCACATCTGAGTATACCCTTCCACACTTATGGTGGACAAAATATTTAACATCACCACCCCCTTTTCTGAATCGCTTGTATAGTGGCATGTAATTCCACTTGTTAGGAGCTATGAAGCAAACTGCTCGACCACCTTATCTGGTTGTCTGTATATGGGGGCTATGTGCAAATAGGGCAAGATCCAGTGTTAAACTTGTATTGCACACAATTCAAAGCTAGCCGGTTATTAGAGCTTTGGAATAGGCCAGACGAAGGCAAGAAGTCAAGGTTCTAAGTAGGTTTGACCTTATCAATTTTCATGATTTTTTCACTGAGTCTGTAGCTAGTTGCAAATTCCTGAAACTCTGGTGATACAACACCTGACAGTGACAATTAGCCTCCTGATACTATTCACGCGAAAAACACAATCTCCATTCTAGTCTCTAGACATTTGCAAAATTAGGCCACTTTTCATATATATATGCTGCATATATAACTCACTTCACTTCACACAAATAGCCATTGATACTCAGGGCCCCATTAGGATGGCGGGTGGATCGCCACCGCCATGCGGGCGTGGCAATCCGCCCAACATCCTTCCCCACCTGCCACCCATTGTAATATGGCGGGGGGACCTAGGCGAATGGAAAAAAGGGATGCAACCTCATGCAAAACTTGATAAAACTTGAAAACTATTTACTCTCTTGTTTTTTCATAAATAGAGCATTGTGTTACTTTGCTTCCTAGATTTACTCATTGAGTTATACGTAGACATTTTGTTGCTAACACCCATGGTTTTCTATGTCAAAATGGGGTGATCCTTGTTCAAGTAACAACCAAAATCCATGCTAGGATGATCCAAAAAAGTCAAAAAGGGCCTCATTATAATGTCGAATGGAAAGCATCCTGACCGACTGCTTTTTGGAATCATTTCTGTCTGACTCGGATTTGGCAAGTCCAACAGACGATGATGTTTCCAAGCACTGTTCATTCAGAATCCCACTGACTTTAATGGGAGCCTATGTTCCGACCAATAACACAGGCTCCCATTGAAGGAAGGGGTGGTTGTGGAAAACCTTGCACCCTGTGGCGGGCACCACATGGTTCCTGCAACACTGTGCATGGTTGCAAAGAAGAGTCCCATGGTTATCCCCACAGGCCCGAATCAGGGCCCTCCACATAAAGGAGGGGCCTGTTCTGTGCCCCCAAAGCCAGTTTCTTGAAGCCGTTCCATGTCGGACAAACTGATTCGGAAAGGCTGTCTGAATCCCACATCGTAGTGCGTCGGTCAGAAACGCAGTCTATACACGTGTACTATTCGACTCTGACTTACTCGGAATCTCCAAATGCCTGTCGGAACCGAGTTAGATAGACCGAACAGTTATCTTCCATCATAATCGGTCCGAAATGTTTCCGAGCCAGTTGGAAACAGGGTTTCCGATACAGGTTAGGTAAATCCCAATGAGGTTCGGAGCCCCTCCGACCAACATTGTAATGAGGCCCTAAATTTGGTAATGAGACAGAATGTTGAGGAAACAAATTTGAACTAGAATAATATAGAGTGAAAAAAGTAATCTGCCAGCTTTATTCGATTTAAAAGATAAATCATAAAACCACATAGTCCAAATTTCATAATTAAAGCCCACTTAAAAAAGACATACACAAGGTAAAGAACAAAATTCATCACTCTAAAAACATAAGAAAAAGTGACAGCAACCCTTTACGTCATTGCGACAGTTCAAGCTGTCAGCTGGCACCCTCTGCTTCTTCATTTGTGGGACTTTAGAAGGGGCAGCAGTAGAGAAGCCTCTGCATGACTTAGTTAAATTTGCGACTGGGAGACCATGAATTTACTATAAGCCACGTGGTTACAAATTGTGAAGTTAATGTTTAAAATCGTGTTCTCTGGGTTCGAGTCAGCTATGACACCCTACCTACTGGTCCGGACTCCCAGTTTATTCCAAACTGGTCTCAGCTTTCCACAGGGACAGCAATTCTGGGCAAATACACAAACAACATGCTCAAGGATCTGTCTGAATTGCCACAGCCTCCGCATGCATATGATAGGCATATGGTAGGTGTTTCAAAAATAGCCACTCTCCCATCCTGAGGATCATGAATCTTTGTTTTAGGTGTAAACAGAAAGAAAAGGCCAGTTGTGGCAAGGGAGAGGCCAGCTGAATATCGAGTGACAAATATCGTGAGATAGAAATATTGAGTGCAGGAATATAGTTGTCAACAATATCGATTTGAAGGTACGTAATATAAATTTTAAAAATATAGAAGTCATTAATACTGTTTATAAAAATATATAAAATAATGTTTTCTAATTATTATGTTTCTTAATATGTATTTTAAATGTATGTGACATTCATTTTTGTTTAATTATTGTTTATGTTTCTCACTATATTAGTTACACTTTTAGCAGTTATGAAATTTTAATTAAACTTTGAGTTTTTTAGTTCTGTAGCAGGTTGTGGGTTTATAGGGGTATAGGGTGGGAGATAATTTAATTATAATAAATAAACTATTACTTTTTCAATTAATAATATGTTGTGTTTTTTGGTTCTGTAGTGGGTTGTGGGTTTATAGGATTATAGGGTGGGAAGTAATTAAATTATAATACATTATTTTTTTTTTAATTAATATTGTGTATTTAATTTTCTTAGTTGTGTTATTAATTATTTTATGTAAATGTTTTTGTGGGTTGAGGTGTTTATAGGGGTAAAAAGTGGGTAGTAATTTATCTTTTAACATTTTTAATAATTTGTTGTTATTTAATAATTACTAAAGGGCGAGTAGTATTTTATTTGTAAATAACCAATAATGATTTGATAATTATAAATCCATAATTTATTGATAATTAACTATGTTAATTGTGTAATTAAATTTTTAGGTGTGAGTAGTGGGATTACAGTGGTAAATGATGGATGTGATTTATTTTAATGAATTTAGATATAGATTTTCATAAATAATATTTTTGTAATTGACAAATAATCATGTTAATTGTGCAAATATTTTTTTATTACATTTAGATGTGGAATGTACGCTTTTTAGGGGCATTGGGTGGTAAATAAACAAATTTGACATGTTTTATTTTAAATATTAAATATTTCTATTTTGTATTCAACATTTTTTTAATTTCTTTACCGTTTTTACATTATTTTAACTTTGTTTAAAATATTTTACTTGTTTTTAATGTGGGACTGACTGGAGTGGGAGTAGTACATTTTACCCCTCCACAATCCAACACTTTTCCTAATGTTGCACTGAATGATATGATATGTTATGAAAAAGACATTTGTACAGCGCAGTTCACCAGCGGCTTCTTGGCGCTTTAGGACAGGCCGGAACTGACAGCAGAGCAGGAAGATTTTACTCAAAAGCTTGGGAGAACAGCCATGTCTTTAGGGCTTTCCTAAATGCCTGATAGGAGGGGATAAGGCGGATATCAAGTGGGAGAGAGTTCCAAAGGTGGGGGGCTTGTGAGGCAAATCGTAAGCCCCCTAGCCTTTTGCGCTTAAACTGACATGTGGAGAGCAGTTTGAGGCCAGCCGATCGAAGTGCTCGGGTAGGGGTGTATCTGTGGAGCAGAGAGGCAATGAAGGAGGGGCCTTGGTTGCCAAGTGCTAGGTAGGTAGTACAGCCCACCTTGAAGAGACTACGCTGGACTACAGGTAGCCAGTGTAAACTTCTCAGAAGCGGTTTCACAGAGCAGGAACTAGGCTGCCGAAAGACCAGCCTGGAGGCCTGGTTTTAAGCAAGTTGGAGTTGGTGAACTGATAAAGAGGAATCCCAATATAAAGAGAGTTCGCATAATCAATGCGAGACACTACTAGAGCGAATGTGACGTAGACCACGGCACCATGGGTAAGGAATCTGCTAATCAATCTGATGCGGCGTAGGTGGAAGAAGCACGCCGACATCACGGATTTGATTTGATGTTTCATGGACAGATCCTTACTGATGGTAACGCCAAAACTCTTAGCCGAGTTTGCTGGGCGGGGAGCACAGCCCAGCGTGCGCGGCCAGAAGATGGAATTCCAGGAATTGTTCAAAGGTCCAGTGAGCCTCAGCTCAGTTTTGTCTGGATTAAGCTTGAGCTGATTAGCACTCATCCAGCAGCTAATGAACATCATTGTGTTCTGGAAGTTCTCAATTGAGGCGGGGGAGGAGTCAATATCGAAGATGAGCTGCAGGTCATCTGCCTAATTGAAGATGACCACTGGTTTCTCCCTAAGTTTGGCAATCAATGGGAGGATGTAAAGATTAAATAATAAGGGGGACAATGAGGAGCCTTGGGGGACCCCACAAGTAAGGTCCTTTGCCTCAGACGTAAAAGGGCCAAGACGAAATGCCTGCTTGCGGTGTTGCAAGAATGAAGCATGCCACCTAAGCGGGGTGCCCCTGATGCCGGCGTGCTCGATCCGCTGAATAAGAATGGAGTGATCAACGGTATCGAACGCCACTGACAAGTCAAGGAGCACCAAAGCCTGGGAGATGTTTTGATCCGCCCCCCTTTCTGAGTTCATCATGTACTGCCACCATGGCCGACTCGGTAGAGTGCTGGGGTCTAAAACCTGCCTGATGCTGGTCTAGGAAGGTATACACCCGTTACAACGCATCTTTTACTCCGCACTACCATTACAACGCGACTTTTACAATGCATACCATTACAACGCATTGCGCTGGGGGGCGCTCTAGGATAGGGAATAAGTATAATTTACTATCCAACACCTTCCCTAGGGTCCACAGGGACTGGAGTTAGAATAGTAAATTATACTTACCACTATCCAGCACCTCAAAGCTCTATGCGTTGTAATGGTATGCGTTGTAATGGTCGCGTTGTAACGGTAGGTAGTTGTAATAGTATGCGTTGTAACGTCATACATCCATCTAGGAATTCTGAACTTTCAATGAAGGAGCCAAGGCAGCTGGAGACATGAGCCTCCAGTAGTTTACCCAGGAAGGGAAGCAGGGATATTGGCCAAAAGTTACTGAGGATGGCTGGGTCCGCCCCAGGTTTTTTAAGGATAGGTGTAACAATTGCTGATTTAAAGGAGCAGGGGACCGTACCTTGGCTGAGGGAATTTTTGAGCCGGGAGAGGGGGACCTCAGGGAGGCCAAGAAAAACCTGGCGAGTAATGTGGGTAGGGCAGCTAACAGAGGGAGAGCCTGAGCGAACTATGCAGAGGAGCGGAGGAAAGGTATCTTTTGTGACTGGGGGGAAGTTCAACAAGGAAACGGAATTTATTGGGGGACACCCTGAGTCGAATCCCGGGTCAGGTTTAGGAATGCTTGCTTTAATAAGAACTATCTTCTCAACGAAGTAATTGCTGAGGGAGTCACAGAGGGGCTGAGAGAACAAGGGAGTCATTGTGATCCGGCCAGGGTTAGCAAGTTCATCCACTATCGTGAAAATCTCCCTCGATTTATTTGAAGAGTTAAGAATTTTTCTGCGAGAAATACTGCATTTTGGCAGCAAGAATAGCAGCTTTGTATTCTTTCAAGGCCGACAGAAAGACCAGTTTCTCACAAGAACAGTAGTCGACCCTCCACTTGCGCTCTGCTTGCCGGAGGGCAAGTTTCATATTGGATAGGTCTTTGGTGAACCAACGCTGGGCATCGTGGGGGCGCTTTGTCCTAAGTCTCCTTAATGGGGCAAATGTGTCCCGGGCGTCTGCCAGACAGGTGTGGATATTATCAGCCTGAGCATGGATCGACAAGGGAAGACCAGCCACCCCAATCAAAGGAGGAATCGTTGTGGCCAGCGAGAGACAGAGTGAGGAGAGGTCAACTCGGCCCCAGTTGCGAATAGGTGGAGTATTACTGGGGCGTGCTGAGGTTATTGAGGACTTCAGAATAGCAAAGGAGATGAAGAAATGGTCTGACCAGGCACAAGGGGAGATCTGTACGTTAAGGATGTCCTGATTCAGTGACAACATCTGGTCGAGGATATGTCCCTTGACATGGGTCGGCGCGTAAATAAACTGGAGAAAATTAAGACCAGCTAGTAGTTCAATGAACTCCCTAGAGGGGCAACTTTCATGCAGAGCATTAGGCCAGTAGTTAATATCCCCAATTACGAGGATACTGGCGTGGTTTATTGCCAGTTCAGCTATAATGCTGCCAGAGTGGTGCAGGAAGAATGGAGTGTATATAGTAAATGTTATCTCTGCGCAATCCAATATATTCCTACTGTTGTACTGACTGGAGTCAGTAGGGTACATTTTAACCCTCCACAATCCAACACTTTCCCTACTGTTTAACTGACTGGAGTGGAAATAGTACATATTACCCATCTGCATTCAACACTTTCCCTTCAGTTGCACTGACTGGAGTGGAAATATTGAAATGTTCCCTCTCCGCAATACATCACTATCCTTTCTTTTACACTGACTGGAGTGGGAATAGTCACTCGTCTGCAGTCCAACACTTTCCAGACCGTTGCATTGAATGGAGCGGGACTATTACATTTTTCCCTCATATTTTCCCTACTGTTGCATTGACTTGAGTGGGAATAGTAAATTTTACCCCTCTGCAACCCAACACTTTTCCTAATGTTGCACCCAATGTTATATTGTAACACGTTTTATATTTATTGTAGTTAGAGTAGCAAATCTTCTTTTTGTGTGCTGTAATTATTTTTTCTATTGTTGTGTTATGTTAGGTGGAAGTACTTATTTTTAAATGTATTTAGTATAAAAAAATAATTATTTATTGTAGTGAGAAGTTGATATGTATTCCTAGAGAGTATGTTAGCAACCACACTGCCCCATTCTAATACAATTATAGCCGGGGATTTCAATGTAACTTTTGAACCTCTGAGTGCGGGTGATCTAGCAGGCACTGCTGAAGAGGATGCTAAATGGGACATCCCGCCTCTTAGTCTAGATCCAATTAAAAAATGGTCCCAGAATGCCATCCAGATCAATGCCCTTACTTTGGAATATAACTTAAGAGCTGTTAATGGGAGAACGTGCTCCGACTAAAATGGAGCAAACACTTTCAATCGATTATGTTCCCCTTCTAGGATAGATTACATCTTCTTGGATGTCCGATGATGGCGGGATTTGGTCGATATGATAGTTGTGCCCTCTCTAGATAGTGATCACAACCCACTCTGCCTACAATTAAATAATATTTGGCAGCTGTCTGAGTCTAAGCAATAACATTCCCTCTGAAGCAGAAGCTCCTGTAGTAGGGCTGAAGTCTTTCCTTCTAAACGTGCGATCCCTGCCCAAACATCAGCATGAGGTATGGGATCTGGTAAATTCTATCCAGCCAGACATATGTTTTATCACTGAATCCTGGATGAAACCCCACACCATTACAGCTGTAACAATGGGGGTCCCAATTGGATATAAGATTAAACATCTAGATAGAGAAGGGAAGACAGGCGGTGGTCTAGCAATTATACACAAGGATGATCTAAAGGTCACCATTTTCTCACAACATCAAAGTCTACAACTCGAAATTATGTTTTTTAAAATTGACCTCACTAGCCACACATTCTGGAAAGGAGCTCTGGTTTATCGCCCCCCAGGACCAAACCCAGATTTTCCCCTCCTCCTCCAAGAATTGCTAGCTCCCCAACTCAAATCCAATGAAGATTTTATTCTTCTAGGGGATTTTAACATTCATGTAGACCAACCAACATTACCTGAATCCTTCTCCCTTATCACTGACCTGTCAAATCTAGGTCTAGAGATAAAAAACCCTGGACCCACGCACAGTGGTGGCCACACGCTAGACCTTGTCCTCTCCAACTGTTCCAAGCTCACCTGCCTTCCAGCAAGAGAGATTATATGGACAGACCACTTTCTTCTAGAAATCTTGCTCTCAACTCCCAAAAGACCTACTAATAAAGGACCCTCCCTTCCGACTTGGCGCCGCCAATGGCATAAAATCCCCTTAAGCAACCCACAGGAAATTTGGGTACAACCCACCATACTAGCAGAAGACACAGTAGATACAGCACTGGCAAAACTCACAGGCTCAATCAAGCAAGCCATTGATACCCTGGCCCCTTTAAAACTATACAAAGAGTATCCCTCCTCTAAACAAGAAAGTTGGTATACTCAGGAGTTAAGGGAGGAAAAACAGAAATGTAGGCAAGCCGAGAAAAAATGGAGGGAACATAAGACCGAGGAGACTAGAGCGGTCTTCCATCTTGCTCAATCTAAATACTACAAAAACATCAGACAGGCTAGAAAAAATCGTCTTTTGCAACAGCTAGAAGAAGCTGCTAACTGTCCCAAGGAGCTTTTTAAAATCCTTCAAAACTTTGTCAAACCCGCCGCATGTGAGAGCTCTGAGGACTTCTCACAGTCCTTATGCGACGAGATATCATCTTTCTTTGAAAGTAAAATAAATACTATATATGAAAGAATAGTGGCTGCCAATAACAGCACAAGTGGCATCAATAAGATCACACCTCTAACCCCGCCTAAAAACAATGCACACCCAATATCATCCTTCCCCCTTATTGAAAGTACAGATCTCCCTCATCTCATTACTCACATCAAATCAGGATCTCCAAATGACCTCCTCTCTGCTAAGATGGTTCCTCCCCTGATCCCTCTCCTGGGCCCCTTCATACAGAATGTTATTAACACCTCTCTCACAAAAGGACAAGTCCCAGCAGACTGGAAAAGGGCGGTGGTAAACCCAATATGCAAGAAAGCTGCATCCCCATGGACCGACCTTTCCAACTTGCGTCCCAGCTCACTCCTGCCATACATCAGCAAGATAGCTGAGAAGCATGTGAACACCTATCTGTCACAACATCTCGAAGCGACGGAGGGCCTGGACTATTCTCAATCTGGTTTCAGGCCGAACCACAGCACTGAATCAGCCCTCCAAACAGTGACCAATAACATCAGAATGGCACTGGATGAGGGCAGCTCTATGATTCTGGTGCTGTTGGATCTCTCCGCCGCTTTCGATACGGTGTCTCACAAAGTGCTTCTTGAGCGACTAAAGGACGTAGGACTGGAAGGTGTGGCTCTCGCATGGATGGAAAGCTTTCTGTCAGGTCGTTCTCAAGAGGTCAGACTGGGCTCCTACAAATCCATCCACAGGGAGCTCAATAAGGGCGTGCCACAGGGTTCCTGCTTAAGCCCTACACTTTTCAACGTGTATGTGGCTCCCCTGGCCAACCTAGCGAGATTATATGGGTTTACTCTGGTGTCGTACGCTGACGACACCCAACTCCTCTTTCCTTTTAAAGACCTGACACCTGCAATAAAAAGATCTTTTGCAGAGGGAATGAGAGCTATATCTACATGGATGTCATCAAACTGTCTCCAATGCAATATAGGAAAAACGGAGGTCATGCTGTTTGGACAAGCAGCAACACACTGGACACCTGATTGGTGGCCCCTGGAACTAGGTCCTGTTCCTAGCCCTAAAAGCACGGTGAGAAACCTCGGAGTGCTATTAGATCAGACACTCACCTACAAGGACCACGTAAATCAGGTGGCTAGTACCTGTTTCCGAGCCATCGGAATGCTAAGAAGAGTGTTTCCCTATCTGCCAGACTGCCATAGGAAAACACTTGTGCAGGCATTAATCATCAGCAGAGTGGATTACTGCAATGGCCTTCTTTTAGGAGCAAACGAAGGGCAGTTCAAAAAGTTGCAGGTGATCCAAAACACGGCAGCAAGGGTAGTCCTCAATGCTCCCCCCAGGACTCCCTCCCTCCCACTGCTGATTAGGCTCCATTGGTTACCAGTGAGGAAGCGAGTGCATTTTAAGACCTTATGCACTATCCACAAAAGTCTGATAGGCAAAGGCCCAAAATATCTGGCCAATATCTTTCAGCCTTATGCCCCTGGACGAACCCTGCGCTCTGGCAACCAGCAGTTTCTGCAGGTGCCTAGAATAAAAAAGTCCAGACAAGGAGGGCGAGCTTTGGCCCATCTTGGACCAAAGCTTTGGAATTCCCTACCTTTTGAGATGAGAACACTTACCAATCATCTGACCTTCCGTAAGGTCTTAAAAACCCATCTATTCCCAAGTAACTGATCCCCCTCTGTCAATATGTACCATTCATCCATCCATTATCATCTGAGGATACTCCTTCTGGCAAAGCGCGGAGATACCCCTCCGGGGGTCTATTCATGCGCCATAGAAGAATATAAAATAAAATAAAATAAAATAATCACCCCAGAATGCCAAGTAGAGAGGTCACCCCTTCTAACTGTTAGCGTCGCCTGAAATGGCACAAAGTCTCCCAAGATGAAGGGAAATTATTAGCTATTAGAGAGGAGGTTTTTGTCAAGAATAGAGGATTGACGACACTCTATAGTGGCACGGGGGATCAACCTAATTTTAACTTTAATCGTTTTTATCAAGATACGACAGATAAGCTGAGTTAATTTTTCATTCTAGAAGGGAAATCTGCTAGAAAATCTGACCAACCAAAGTCTAGCAATCCTTGGTACTCCAATAAATGTAGGGATAAAAGGGCGGCTAGAGCACTCAGTATTAGGTTGAAGGACCCAACTGCTGTCAAATAGCCAGGAAAGAGTATGCAAGGGCCTTGGTGGAGGCCAAACAAATTTGGGAGGAGGCTTACTGGCAGGAATTAAAGGAGGCAACGATGAAGAGGGATCCCACCCTATTCTGGAATATAAATAACCATAGGGATAGGAAAATAGCGGACCCAATCACATTACATGCCTAATATGGCAAGAGCACTTCTCAAATCTTTACTCAGGGGAAGATTGCTGGGAGTCCCTATCCACTGAAACCGCTCCAGTCACTCGAGAAGACTATGAAATAATGGACAGGTTTGATCTCCACGAGGTGGAGCAAGTAATACATAGCATTGCCCCAGGAAAGGCAGCAGGCCCGGATGGACTTCCCGGGGACCTGCTCCTGTATGATCCCATGCCATGGGCCCAAACCGTCCTCCTCGTTATGAATTTGATAGCAAGAGGATTTGATGTCCCAGACTCCTGGAAAGGAGCCGAATTGGTCCCAATATTTAAAAAGGGGAATAGAGCGGATCCTGCCAACTACCCGCCAATCAGTCTAATTGACGTGATACAGAAGGTGGTTGGCAGGGTTCTTCTCCTGAGGATTAGAACCTGGATAGAGGATAGAAACATCCTGTCACATTTCCAAGCAGGATGAGTTGTTGTCAGTTGACACAGGCCGCAGGATAAAATGGTTGGCTGACCTTAGGCATCTTACTGGCCTCATTGGATTAAGTGAGGCTTGGGCTAGCCAGATTCCACCATCTAAGCAGGACTTAAAGCGTGCCTATTGGGACTGGATGTCGATATGTGACCTATCCACCCAACAGACAGGGAAACTCACTGAGGGGTTCTTCGAACACAAAAACATCTGCATATTGGAACCCTATCTCAACTTCATCCAGGTCTCCAGGGACAGTACCCTATATATGAAGATGAGGTTAGGAACCCTGCAAGTTAACACTGTAACATCATCATGGAAAGGCTCAAACTCAGTTCCTGCACCTTGCCCAAGCTGTGCACATCCTAACGAGTCTATTGCTCACTTTTATCTGGCATGCCCGGCCTATAAAAATGCTAGAGAAAAATGACTTAAGCCAGTATGTAAAGCACTGGGCTTCAGGAGCCATGTTGATGCCTTATGCATCCTGAAAACTGACACCTCCTCTTTGACACTGGTTTGTGGAGTAGCAAAATATCTGGGGTGCGCTTGGTTAATACGAATAAAAGCCTTAGGCAAGAATGTAGTGGGCCCTTAAGTTTGAAAGATATGGGGCAATTGACCGGTTGTAACATCTTAATGTTGGGAAAATATTCGGTTCCTAATCCCTTCCTTTCATGCATCTGTGATAATGGATTTATTCATCATTTTTAAATTGTATATAGTGTGTTTTTTTTAATGGTTTTAATCCATATGGTTACTAAGGCATTTGTGTTCTTTTCTAAATGTGGCCATTTTACTCTGTGATTTTATACATGCAATGCTTTTATGATAAATCTTTTATCCAATAAAGCTTATCTATTACGATATGTATTTATTTTAATATTTATTAATTTATTGTATGTGGTTGTACTTTAGTTATGTGTTGTATTTATTATATTGTTATTATTTAAAAATGACAATAGTTTTTTGTTTGCAAATTATCCATAATTAAATTATTTTAAATTAAATTGGTTTCCTTGTTAAATATTTTATGTTTTTGTTATATTTTGAAAATATTATATTATTTACAATGTTTAAATTATATTATTATTTAAAATATTAGTTTATTCATATATGGATGTTCATATTACCTACAAGCAGTCACCAGTAGGTAGTTATATTTAGGACCTGGTTTCTCATCAAAATGCATTATTTCTTTTGCCAATAGCTTTGGTGCCGTTTAGAAAATCTTTCCGAAATTTCCTAAGCTAATAGCTCACTCAGGTCAGCTCCTGTCTTGAAAGTTTCCGTGTGATTCACCAAGCAGGGTCAGATAAAAATGGGCGGCCTAATAACTTATTTTCCCCTTGCTCATTTCAGTTGGAACGTTAGACACTGCTACAGCCCAAACTGCTGAATGGAATTACACCAAATTTGGTGAATAGGTAGCTCTTGGTCCAGAAAGCAACCTTTTTTTTTAAATGCTGTAAATCCAATCAGTAGTTGTTGAGAAATAAAAAAACAATTGTAAAAATCTGAGCACCGATGAGGAGCCATGAACCCTCCTGAGCATAAACTTCGTTCTGATTGGCTGCCAAGTTACAAGAAAAAGAAAAAGGAATAAAAAAGTGAAAAATGAAGAAAAGGGGGCAGGGTGGAAACACCCTGACCCCCTAGGCCTGCTCCCCCCAAAAAATCATGTTGTTTTTTTAAATCTGCAGAATTCACAGTGGGTGCATAAATCCTGCTGAGAAAAGAACAAAACTAAGCGCGGGCTCTCTGGTGGGCCAGGTCCTGGGGGCAATGCCAACATTATATAGTGGGGGGTCCATGGAGGCCCCGCTGCCCCGGGGACTGACACATCCTGGAGGCTATGCTAATTATATGCTAGGGGCATGTTGCCCCCCAAAGGCCCAAGAACTGCCACCTACCAATTTTGTAGATTTAAATATGTGCAGGGGCTCACAGCCCCCACCTTAGCCCGAGGGACTGCCGACTCCCCGGGGATTTTTTTGTGGGTGGGGAGCATCACGGACCCCTCTCCAAGTCCCGTGGACTGCCACCTCCCTGGGGCTTTTGTAAATTATTTGCAGGGGGCCTTGCCCTTCTGGAGCCCTTGATGGCCCTGGGGACCGCCACCTCCAGGGCCGGCTAATGCAATGTCGGTGGGTGTCCACCTCCGAGACATTGCTGTTTGCTATGGCTGGGCGAAAGCACGGCTACTGCCATGTCATAGCACACTTCTGCTTTGCTTCTTGATAGCGAAAGAAATGCAGAATTACTTTTGGGCAAGGGCAGCTGCATGTTAGAATAGAAGAGAGGAAACATAGGCGAGAGTACGAAAGGAAAGGAAATGCCGATAGAGAAAAGAAAACATGAAAAGGATAAAATAAATAAGGATGTTAACAGAAACAAAATAAGACAAAACATACCAAATACCAGGACAAAATATTCGGGAGTGGTGTGACCACAAAAGGGAAGGTGACAACAACCACGTTCCAGAGGCAGCTGGAGGGGAGGCATCCAGACCATAGTTATGGGTATACAAATAGGAGGATTTGCTGGACACAACACAAAAAGTAGGGACCTAAAAAGTAAAGAAAAAGATATCCATTATTATCTCATACGAAGATATACCTTTACATGATTAATAAAACATGAAATTAAATAGTATGTTGATATAGACATTAAAAAATACAGCAGCAACTATGTGAAACATAAAAGGGAAAGTATATGAAGCCTTCAAATGAAAGGGTATTTAGAAGTGTTCATTGTTTCCATTTTACAGTAGTCAATAAATGTCTTCAGTGTGGACATATGTTGTTGTTTTGTTGTTGTAAGTTACTTTAAAGAAGCACAAATGGAAACAACCAAATCTGCCTTCAAGGGAAAGCAACGCAGGTCGCATGTCAAGAAATGTCTTTGTCTGCCTGCTGTGGTTTATCCAGATTTTGAACAATATATTATGGGTTTCGTGACCAAGTAACACATCCTTTGGTTTTTCCTGCTCTGGTAACTGTGAGAAGATCCTGATATTCCAGATTTTTCTTTATGACACCTTGAGGTTTTTGCGATGAGGTGGCATGTTGAGATCGATGACCCAGTTTATGAGCATGTTGTATGTTAAACTTAGTAGTTTTAGGCATGTGCAAAGCTTTTAAAAGAATATTTTGGAAAAAGGAAATAGGTTGAAAACCCTCTGTTACCTCAGCAAGACCATAAACAAGTTTACTAATATGAAACAGTTTTGCGATCTGCATGTTACATGTTCTTTGAAGCTGGCATGTTAAACTTCAGCACTACTTTATGATGAGTTAAAACTGCTACTAGACAAAACTCTGACTTTACTCCAGCAGGAATATTTGTCACAAGATGCATCTTGACACTTTTACTTGTACAAAACAACATAGATACACATGTACATTTGCAATAGGTGCTTTAAACACAATAGCATATTTTAAAACATAGAGAGACTGGAACCGAAAGTGAGTTCTGATGAAATTATGCTGGTCTGATGATTTTGTTATGGGGGTCAATATGGCAGCACTGCTGCAAAACAGATGGTCTGTCCAGATTCATCTGCCTTTATGATGAGAACTCCCTAGAGGTTGGGAAGTTCTTCCCACTTTCAGCTGGTAGGATACTTGCTAGACCTGTCAGTCAGAGGGTGGCCTTCCCCAAAACATTTTGCCTTTGCCCTCCACTTTTGCTAAAAATAATTTTGATTTGCCCTAGTACCTAGTGCACTTTACCTTGGTTAACCAGAGCTAAAGTGATTTTGCTCTCCCTTAAAAAATGTAAAATTCGCCTACCCTCTGCGTAATACTGAATTTACCTTTAATTCCCTAGTAGGGTGATATACATACCAATAACATTGGCTCTGAGCACATGGAATACTGTAAGTCCACAAAACAGTCTGACAGTCTCCAAAGTATTCAATTTTTGCTTTAATTAGTGAATAATCATACGCCAGTCAATACAGCCAATTCAGCCAAGACGTGTTTCGTCCCTGGGTACATTAACTCTTGGCTTCCTCAGTGTGGAAATATCAAAATATATACATCTTACAGATCCATTTTATAATCTTACATTGCCTGGTATGTGTGCTAGAGTGTGAACCCTGTTTCGTAATTCATCATTGAGGACCATAAGGGACCAGGGGCCTCATTTATGAGGCTGTGCGTAACTTTTATGACGCTGGTGCGTCACTTTTTGTGACGCACCAGCAGCGTAAAAAATGTGCCTTGTTGCACCATATTTATAAAGTGACGCATCTAGGTAGATGCGTCACTTTGTAAACCCCTGCGTAACATTTATACCTGCGCCAGGTATAATGTATGTAGGGTGGCGTTCAGGCGCAAGAAAGTGTTGTAGAAGTGACACAGTGAAATCTATGAGATTTCATTGTGCCCCTTCTAGGACACAAATGCGTCAATATCTTATGCCTGTCTCACAGCAGGCATAATACTGACGCAGATCCATTCACATGGGGCTTGCCCCATGTGAAAGGACACATTGCTGGAGTTGGGTTACTTTTTTGACACACTCCAGCAATGTGTCACTTTTGCGCCATACAGATACGTCAGAAATACTAACGTATCTGTAACTCCTTGCGACATGATGCGTCATACAATAAATATGACACATCAATCATGTCGTAGGGAAGGCGCACTGAGAAGTGACACATTTCTGCTTTCATGCAGCGATGCGTCACTTATCATAAATGAGGCCCCATGAATCCCAAACACATATAAGAAGCAAATTGCTAATGGAAAATATACCTGTCAGGACCACGCAATTCATGCAATTGACGTAGTCACATGCAACATTTTGCATAGTATAAAAAAGTGAATATTGCTAGTCCCTCGATTGCCGCTGCCGCAAAAATTATATAACAATAGTCATAGTCTGAGAAGTCCAGTGCACTCCATAATAGCGCAAATCACACAGTCAAATCAAAACCCCATACCCCCACTCCAAAACGAAGTTACCCTAAATGCAAAGTATAGGTTTCACCTGAAAAAGTATACATGATAATTTCACATTAGAATTAACCCTGGGCATAACCAGAACTGTGCTTAATCGTGTAGCATAGAAGCTAAATCAACAACATCCTCAGATGCTTTGAAAGAGAAATTTTACATGCTTAAAAGCATATAACCAAAGTCACAAAAGTGAACTTTTACAATGAAAACGGTAGTCAATGAGAGAGCTGATGATTTTGAGGTCCCCAAAACCTAAGGGGAGGACCAAGCAGATGCCTTAAACATTAATGGGCACATGCATCATTCATACAGTTTGTATTTCTTAATTTGCGAAAAATACTGAATCGCAAATTAGGAATTGCAAAATGGTATGCATCATTTTTTGGCTTTTCATTTGGGATTCGGTAAAAATCGCAATTTTTACCGAATTCCAAATAAATAGCGAATTCCTAAGTGCATTTTCGCAATTTCCATTGATTCCTATGGGGCCAAAAGGCCCATAGGAGTCAATGGGAAGGCATTTCCAAATTCGCAATTTGTTGATGCATTCCAAGGGTGCAGGGGGGGGTCCAAAGGACCCCCCCCCTGCAACCCTGAAATGCATTTGAAAGTGCATGTTTCACACACACATGTCCTAAGGACATGTGTGTCCGTAACATGACAGTGTAAAAAATGTTTTTTTTTTCTTTTGTAAACATTTTCGCAAATTACCACGAGGGTCAACCTCGTGTTAATTTGCACTTCCAATTTCAGAATTCACATTTTTTTTTAAATTGATGCATTGCATTTAAGGAATCGCACAAATGCGATTCCTTAAATGCATTCGCATTTTTTGGAAATGCAAAAAAATGCGAATTCTGAAAAATAGTTTGATGCATCCCAAAAATGTATTTAGGAAGTGCAAATGGCTGAATTTACCGATTCGCACCGTTTGCACTCCCTAAATAGGTTGATGCATGTGCCCAAAAGAGCATAAACAAAAAGCACATTTTTTGAACTTCAGTAGTGGTCCCATCCTCTTAGGACCACCCCAAGCACAGTTATTGGCAAAAAACCAATCCCAACCAAAGGCCCTGCAAAGCATTATGGGACGAGATTAGCAGTGGGCAGTGAATATTATAGTATCCAATATCAAAATAATTCTACAAACAGCTGCAGTTCCACTAGTCGTTACTAGATGTCCCTCACGAGTCAAATGCAAAACCATTGAAACCCTTTCATCAAGCATTTGCATTTGACTCATGAGGGACATCTAGTAACCACCAGTTTTACTGCAGCTCCTTGTAGAATTATTTTGATATTGGATACTATATAATATTCACTTGCCACTGCTGATCTCATCCCATAATGCTTTGCGTGGCCATTTGGTTTGGAATTTTTTTTTGCCAATAACTGTGCTTGGGGTGGTCCTAAGAGGATGAGACCACCACTAAATCGTTCAATAAGATGTGCTTTTTTGTTTTCGAGGCATCTGTTGGTACTCCCCCTGGGTTAGGGAGGATCCTAAAAACATCACCTCTCTCACTGCTTGCTAATTTTTCAGTTTCACTTTTGCGAAAGTACTATATGCTCTTTAGCATATAAAGATAGAGATACTTATTTCATCATAACTGGCACTGTGCAGGATGCCATTTGAAATTATTTTGCTATTTTTTCACAGTGTAGACAAGTACACAGTGTTATCAGCTACGCTA
Source organism: Lissotriton vulgaris (assembly GCF_964263255.1). Classification (NCBI taxonomy): domain Eukaryota; kingdom Metazoa; phylum Chordata; class Amphibia; order Caudata; family Salamandridae; genus Lissotriton; species Lissotriton vulgaris. The sequence goes on along the minus strand of NC_141686.1, from coordinate 223,205,303 downwards.
CGCAGACTAATTGTACTACGTATTGTACTACGTGAAGCTACGTGTAGTGCTGCTAAGTAAACTACACCCCGGCCTAATTAGAATCACATAGCTCATGCAGGTAATAATCCTATGTAAGAATGTATGTAATACTATGCCCATACATGCATACAGATAATTATCATATGATACCAAGTATGATGATGTGTGAAATTCACTGTTAGAAACTAATTTTGTTTGTCTTTAGTATAGGTCAGAATAGAAATGTTGTTGTTATAAGAGAGTAGTCTACAAAAATAACTTGTTGCCTGTGACTTCATATCAGTTAATGCAGCTGTGAGACCAAGAAAGGTGACTCTGCAAGGACAGTATGCACCCTTCTCTATAATTAAGGAAATAAATGTTATTGATAAGAACTATACATGTCTCCCATCAAAACATACTGTTTAAAACCCATCAAAGTCGGGGCATGGCATATGTACTCGGACAGAATGGTGGCATTGTGCTGAGCTCCGTCTCACACGGAGCTACGGTGGGAACTTGCAGCCGTTTGTAATCATTGTAATACACTTCTTTGGCCCATTGTGCTCATCTGTTTACGGCGGCTCACTGCTCTGGTGGTGGGTGAGTCTGTGGCTCATCATCTAAACAAGTTTACCACAATGTTCACTCTCTCAGAGGAACAGCCGCCATATGGTTTATCGCGCCGATAGTGAGTACGCCACCGGTGGTCGGGCCCTATGGTATTGTGAGGATGCATTGTTTATCACAAATGCCCCTCTTGGTTGTCTTGGTTCCTGACTGTTTGAAACCATTATTTAGCCTAATATATGACTTGTCTTTGGGGAATTTGCTCATGTTTCTCTCACAGAACCCAAGCTTGGGCTTTGTATGTTGCTTTTCCTTTCATGTCTGACTGCAATCACTCACTGCCAGCTGGTGCACTATTGATGGTGCTTTAAGGTCATTTTGGCATTTCTCTCCATATAGGCAAAAACCACAATTGTTTTTGTCGCAAGGTTTTAGATAACAGAAAAAGGAAAACAGGAAAATGTGAAAGACCTTGAGTGATAAGGAATCACATCAAAGGAAACCTTTAATTACTAGTGCTAACTCTCTCATTCTATAAATTGTCCTTTTTTGAACAAGAATAGGAGCTCATTAACAGGAATATCCTCTGACTTGTCTGAAGAATACACACCCATAGTACTGCGGAGTGCAATATTTATTACTGAAATGGTCCTGTGGGGATATAGGCTTACCTGAAAATGTTGAGGGTCCGGATCTTCTTTCCGTTTTGAAGAAATTTCTGCCTGACCTTCTTAACCTTCAATCCTCCACTCTACTTAATATTCAGTGAGCTCATCCTCTTGGTCGACTTCAACCTTAATCTAGCAGACCATGTGGTATCATAAAGCTCTTTTTAGAATTCAATGACCTGATGCATGTATTAAAGGTTGCCAGAGAAAAACATCATCTTGTATGGTCTGGCCATTATATCTTCATCCCTCAGGATCTTTCCAACGCAACTAACACCAGACGCAAGGAATTCCTAGCTCTTTGTCCTCAGTTGGGTTCCATGAACATCCACTATGGCATATTACATCCTTGTCTTTGTAAAATTACACATGAAGGTGTCTCTCCCTCATTTGAGGTTCCATCTAAACTGAAACAGTTTCTGTGATCCATCACTAAAGCTCCTATGGACACAAATGCTTAGTGTTCTTAACTTGTTAAACTGTTGATAAGTCTAGACTCTTTATTTCCTGTTGTATTTTTTGTTGTTGCTTCTTGTATTTCAAATATAGGTTGTGTGGCCTTAATATCTTATTATTAATATTTCCTTACCTCTTTCAGTTTTCCTCGTTATCGGTTGCTGCTCTCTTTTTCTGAGTATGAACATGTCCCATTAATGTCTTACTCCCCTCGTATTTAATGAATGAATGAAGGAAATCTTTTATTGCGCAACTTAGCCCAAGGGCATCAAGTCGCCTAAGCCGGTCATGTAATGTGTAGACACCGATGAGGTCCTTTACAGATACACTTCAGAGAAAAGCCAGGTTTTCATAGCTTTGCGGAACAGAGCGAGTGAAGGTTGCCCTCGGAGTTCAGGGGAGACGGAGTTGCATAACCTGGGTACAACCGTAAAAAATGCTCTGCCTCTCCATTTGGCTCTTACAAACCTAGGGACCTCAAGGATATTTTTGTTAGAAGAACGAAGGGATCGAATGGGAGAGTAGAGATGGATAAGTGACCTGAGACCCTCAGCACCTGTACCGTGGAGGGCCCCGTAGGCAAGGCGAAGAATCTTAAAAGTGATCCTGGACTCAATGGGAAGCCAATGTAGGCTTCTGCGAGCTGCTGATGCTGAGGCCAGTCTAGAGAGGTTTAGGACCATCTTTGCCGCCGTGTTCTGGACCATCTGGAGACAGTGTATAAGGCTTTTATTTATGCGTACATAGAGGGCATTGCAGTAGTCCAGTCTTGAGGAAACTAATGCTACAGTGGCCTGTTTCCAGGCATCAGGAGAGAGATAGTGGGCAATCTTTCTAAGAATCCTAATAATTCCACAGCAGGTGGAGACAGTCCTACTGACCTGTCGGTCGAAGGAGAGTGTAGTATCCATCAGCACTCCTAGGTTCTTAGCAAACTGACGGGGAGGAGGGCAATTCCCAAGAGAGGCAGGCCACCAATCATTTGACCAGATATCCTCACTTCCCCGAAGGTCAGCACCTCTGTTTTCTCCCCATTTAGCTTCAGGAAGTTCTGTACCATCCACTGCGACACAGCCTCCATGCAGTTCCTGAAGTTCAGGGCTGAATCCTTCACGGCCTGCGTAAGGGAGAACTTTATTTGGGTGTCGTCAGCGTACAACAGTACTTCCAGCTCAAAAGATCTAACTACCCTGGCAAGTGGGGCCACATAGATGTTGAATAGTATAGGACTCAATGAAGAGCCCTGGAGACCCCACAATGCTTGGGGGCAGAAAGAAACTGGCCCAGCTTTACTCTCTGTTCCCTTTCATTAAGAAAGGAAGCCAGGAGGCTCAGTGCAAGAGCTCCGACCCTGTATCCCTAAGATGAGTCACCAGAATAGATGGGGATAGGGTGTCAAAAGCCGCTGTCGGGTCTAGCAGGACCAAAAGAGTCGTATGACCCTTAATCAATCAATCAAGAACATTTATATAGCGTACTACTCACCCGGAGGGTCTCAAGGCGCTTAGGGGGGGGGGTCCGCTACTGCTCGAACAGCCAGGTCTTGAGCTGCCTCCTGAAGGCGAGGTGGTCCTGGGTCAGGCGGAGGTGAGTCGGGAGGGAGTTCCAAGTCTTGGCGGCCAGGTAGGAGAAGGACCTTCCTCTTGTGGTGGCTCTTCAGATGCGGGGGACGGCGGCGAGGGCGTTGCTGGTCGATCGGAGCTGACGAGTGGGAGTGTAGAAGTTGAGGCGGCTGTTGAGGTATCTTGGGCCTTGGTTGTGTAGGGCTTTGTGTGCGTGGGTGAGGAGGCGGAAGGTGATTCTCTTGTTGACCGGGAGCCAGTGCAGGTCTCTCAGGTGTCCGGAGATGTGGCTGTGTCGAGATGTTGAGGATGAGTCTTGCTGAAGCGTTCTGGATCCGTTGGAGTCTCTTCTGGAGCTTGGCGGTGGTTCCGGCGTAGAGGGCGTTGCCGTAGTCCAGTCGGCTGGTGACGAGGGCCTGGGTGACCGTCTTCCTGGTCTCGGTGGGAATCCAGCGGAAGATCTTACGTAGCATGCGCAGGATGTTGAAGCATGACGAGGAGACGGCGTTGATTTGTCTGGTCATGGAGAGGGAGGAGTCCAAGATGAAGCCCAGGTTGCGTGCGTGGTCTGTTGGTTTGGGTGCGCTGCCCAGGGTGGGGGCTACCAGGAGTCGTCCCAGGTGGAGGGTGAGGAGCCCAGGATGAGAACTTCCATCTTGTCTGAGTTCAGTTTCAGGCGGCTGTCCATCATCCATTCGACTACGTCTTTCATCCCTTTGTGTAGGTTAGCTCTGGCGGTGGCAGGGTCGTTGATGAGGGAGAGGATCAGCTGGGTGTCGTCGGCGTAGGAGATGATGTTGAGGTTGTGTTGGCGTGCGATGGCCGCAAGGGGGCTCATGTAGACATTGAAGAGGGTGGGACTGAGCGAGGAGCCCTGAGGAACGCCGCAGATGACTTCGGTGGCTTCTGATCTGAACGGTGGTAGGCGGACTCTCTGTGTACTTCCGGCGAGGAAGGAGATGATCCATTCTAGTGCCTTCTCCTGGATTCCGACTTTGCTGAGACGCTGCACTAGGGTGCGGTGGCAGACAGTGTCGAACGCCGCGGAGAGGTCCAGGTGGAAGAGGGCCGCTGTTTCTCCGTTGTCGAGCAGGGCTCGGATGTCGTCAGTGGCTGCGATGATGGCGGTCTCGGTGCTGTGGTTGGCCCGGAAGCCAGACTGCGAGAGGTCGAGGGATCCGTTTGTCTCGAGGAAGGCGGCCAGCTGCTTGTTGACGGTCTTCTCAATGACTTTGGCCGGAAACGGGAGGAGCGAGATGGGGCGGTAGTTTTTTAGTTCGGTGGGGTCCGCTGATGGTTTCTTCAGTAGAGCGCTGAGTTCGGCGTGCTTTCAGCTCTCCGGGAAGGTGGCGGTGTCAAAGGAGGTGTTGATGATGTCTCGCAGATGGGGTGCGATGACAGCGTTGGCTTTGTTGAAGACGTGGTGAGGGCAGGGGTCAGTTGGGGATCCGGAGTGGATGGAGTTCATCGTACGGATGGCGTCTTCGGTGGTGATCGGGGTCCAGGCGCGGATGGTGGTGGTGGGGGGCGTCGGTGCGGTTGTGGGGTGCGTCGGTTGTGTGCAGAAGCTGTTGTGTATGTCTGCGATCTTGTTGTGGAAGTAGGAGGCGAGGGAGTTGCAGAGGTCTTGCGATGGTGAAGAGTTCCTTGCTGTTGTGTGCGTTGTTGTCCAGTCGTACCTTGAAAGCAGTTCTCTTGGTGGCGTGGATCAGTTGGTGGTGTTTTCGGGTGGCGAGCTTGAGGGCGGTCATGTTGTCTGGTGTCGGGTCTCTGCGCCATGCTTTCTCGAGGGCTCGGCAGTTCTTCTTTGAGCTCTTGAGTTCGTCGGTGAACCAGGATGCTCTCTTGCTGCCGGGTCTGCTAGGTCTGCTTATCGATCTGGGATCGGATGTTATTCACAACTGTTGTGAGGGTGGTCTCAGTACTATGAGAACTCCTAAAGCAATGCTGGCAAATATCCAGGAGGGCAGAATCCCGGAGCAAAAGAACTAAGGTGCCGATTGAGATGAGATTCCAGCATCTTTGCAGGAGCAGGAAGGAGTGAAATAGGGCGGAAGTTTTTCAAAACCCCTGGGTCTAATGTTGATTTTTTAAGAAGGGGTTTAACAACCGCCATCTTCCATGGAGAGGGAACACTCCCTCCAAAATTGCACGATTCATGACATTCATGAGAGGGGGGATAACAACATCCCGACAATCCTTCTAAACTTTGAACTGGCAGGGGTCTAAGGGAGATCCCGATTTGATGTTATCCAGAAGCTGAGTCGTCAGCTCAGATGTAAGAAGGGGAAAGGACAGAAAACTCAAGGGGTATGCACCAGACAAGCTCCAACCTCTAAAAGGGGCAACATTAGTGGGAGGGGCTGTAGCAAGATTTAGGGATTCAAGAGAGCTGTAGATATACACGAGCTTTGAGTGGAAAAAGATCGAGATATTATCGAACAACTCCTGAGATTCCACTATAGGATCAGCTACCTGAGAGGAGGATAGGAGTCAATGATTTTAAAAAGATCTCTGGGAGAGGTAAGGGAGGCAGTGATCTTGGAAAAATAGGCCCTCTTTTCCTCCACAATAGCTAGCTTATACTCCTTTAAACAAAGTTTATGTTGTTCCTTCTCCGAGGGATCCAACTGAGCCCTCCAGAGCCTTTCTTGTTTGCGACATCCTTGTCTCGGCAGCCTAAGTCTGTCTGAGAACAAGGGGGCAGAAGGACTCTTTCTCGCAGAATAGCGCTGTTTAAAGGGGGCCAGAATATCCAAAGCTCCTGAAATGGTGCTTGCTAGTTCAAGGGCAACAGAGTTAGCGTCCTGCAATTCAGCAGGCCTCAATTTATTCAAGTAAGGAGAGAGAACCTCGTTATTAACAGCTTTAAGGTTCCTTCTGAGTTCCCACTTCTTAGCATCCAGTGAAAAAGAGGATACATCCTGAAATGACAGCTCTAGCGGAATGGCCGAATGGTCGGACCAAGCCAGCGGGACCGAAGGGCCCACCTTCAACCTGGGGTCATTGGAGAAGACTCCATCGAGTGTATGCCCAGCCAGGTGGGGGGACCCACCACCAACTGAGTCAAACCGCAGGAGTCCAGCATATCCAGAAGGATCTGAGTGTCTCTAGATCCCATGTTTTCTAAAGGGAAATTGAAGTCGCCCAGGAGAGTAATGTTGGGCCTCTCAATAAATGGCTCTAGCAGCTTGATCATATCCTGGCTAAAAGATGACCTAAGGTCTGCCTGTCTGTAAAACAGGAGGCCAGAGAAGGAAACAGAGGGTGTGGAGTTGATGGAAAAGTACAAGGCCTGAAAGGAGTCAGAGGGAGTGGAAAGAAATTCAGTACGGCATATGAGAGAATCCTTGCAAAGAATTCCTATTCCTCCTCCTCGACGGCCAATTCTGTCCATCCTAGCCAGGGCATACACAATGGGAATAGCAGCTATCAAATCAGGTCCTGAGGCATCGGAAGCCCAAGTCTCTGTGATAAAAACCCACGTATGTTTCCTGTCAAAAACAAAGTCCCTGAAAGCAATGTTGTTTTTTATTAAAGATCTAGCATTAATAGGAAACCCCCTTTCAGTTGTTATATCTGGGGCAGGCTTAGGAGCACCACTACTAGTCGGTACCTTCCGGGAAATCACGTTTCCAGCACCATTGCTCAAGCATTCACAACCCATCCTAACTAAAAAAGCCTCATGGACAATGGTGTAGTAGCAGGGCCTAGCTAAATGCTTCAAAGGCGAGCAAAGACTTTCTGGAATAGCTGAGACCTACTTGCAAATCAACGGAGGCCAGCCCAGCCTCCCAGCCCCCAGGCACGATCTCAGCGCGGATGGGCGCAGACAGCCTGGACTTAGGAGCGACTTCGGCGCGTGCCCATGTGCGCGTCCGCTAAGCACAGAAGAAGTCATGAAGACTAAATGGGGCGGCGCCTGTAGGAGAGGCTAGCGCGTGACCCTGGGTCTCCAACCAACGAGAGACCGGCAATCTGTGCCGGCGCCCTCCACAATAAGCGGGAAAATCCGTGGTGGAACGGGGCACAGGCGATCAAAGTGACGAGTGCAGCGAGCCTTATTGCAAAGTAAGTGCAAGTACAAGTATTTTAAAATTTACTCAGATAAAAACAATCAGGTTAAAAAAGAAGCGGAGTAGCGTACAAAGTAAAGTGCAATCAACAGCATATTACAGCATCATAGACCGCTAAGCACTGGGCAGGACATGAAGACTAAGGGGCAGATTTATTTTTGCGCCGCCGTTGCGTCACTTCTGTGAAGCAGCGGCGGCGTAAACCCTGTACCACATTGCGACATACTTACAACGTGACCCATCTATGGAGATGTCACGGTGTAAGGCCCTGCGCTACATGAAACCTGCGTCAGGTTTCATGTGGGCGTTTCCACACGGGGGGGGGGCGTTCCATGGCAGGAATGCCCCTGAAAAGTGACTCAGTGAAATCTACAAGATTTCACTGAGTCACTTTCCCAACACTGATGCGTCAAAACCCTACGCCTGCTTGAAGCAGGCGTAAGGTTTGATGCACCACGTTAGAGATAGGGCAAGTTGGAATAGTGCTGGAGTTGCGTGCCGCACGCAACACAACTTCAGCACTGCGCCAACTTTACGCCATAGATGCGACACGCATCCGTTTATTCCTGCGCCATGGTGCGCCACATTGTAAATGCGGCGCATCATGGGTGGCGCAAGGATAAAATTGCGTGCCGTATCTTTCCTGGCGCATCTCTGCGGATTTGCAGAGATGCGTCAGGCAACATAAATCTGCCCCTATATAGGGCGGCGCCAGTAGGAGAGGCTAGCGCGTGACCCTGGGTCTCCAATCAACGAGAGACCAGCAATCTGTGCCGAGTGCAGCGAGCCTTATTGCAAAGTAAGTGCAAGTACAAGTATTTTAAAATTTACTCAGATAAAAACAATCAGGTTAAAAAAGAAGTGGAGTAGCGTACAAAGTAAAGTGCAATCAACAGCATATTACAGCATCATAGACCATACAACATTTAAGATCTGGCTTTATGTCCTTGATCTGTCCCTATTCCTCCATATTCTTTCTAATCTTCATCATTCTCTCTATCTCTATTATATATTCACATGAGTGCATATGTATTTTACCTCCTTATGTATTTATTGATTTCTTCTTGTTCCCCCTCTATTGATGATTTTAATGATGAGTGTCTTTTTGCTCCCTCTGTTATATCTGCAGTTCATCATATCTATGCCTGTTTCACGGTCCCTTAAACATCAATATGTTTAATGTTGTATCATGGAACGTTTGTGGTCTGGGTCATCTTGTCAAGCATCAAAAGGTACTTTCTCATTTATCGAAACTTAATTGCCAGATTGCTTTTTTGCAAGAAGCCCACTGTACTGATGTTGAATCTCTCAAACTCAAATGTCAATGAGTGAGCCACGTTGTTTTCTCCTGAGATGACAACTGTAGTGGTGGTGTTGCCATCCTTTGTCCTAAATTGTAACATTTGCAAAATGTATCTACTGAAAATGATGCGAGTGGACGATGGGTAATACTTAATCCTGTGGTTCATGATAAACAGGTCACCTTCTTCAATATCTACAGACCAGTTAAGTTTGATCCGGAATTGTGGCATACTATCAAATTTAAATTATCCTCAATCGACAACCCTAATATTATTTGTTGCAGGAAACTTTAATAATTGGATAGACCCCTTTTCCAATAGAAAATCTGATTGTAAATTCAAATCTGTTAAATCACACAAAGCTTTTCAAACTGCTATTGCCTCTCTCCCACTTTATGATGCTTGGAAATCTAATACCCCTGATAAACAGGAGTTTACCTACTTTTCAACGGTTCATCACACCATGTCACGCATAGATTACATTTTGATCTTAAAACATCTACTTCCCACACTCCAAACTTCTGAGATTGGCTCCATTTTTATTTCTGATCATGCCCCTGTTTACGTCGCTTTTGATTCATCCATTGTTACCCCCAAACATGCTAGATGGAGATTTAATAATTCATTACTCTCTGATCAAACTCATATTTCGGATGCTACCCTCTTTATGAAATATTTGTTTTCAATTTGAACAACTCAAGTGATACCTCTGTTCACAATAACTGCGATGCCTGTAAAACCTCATTTAGAGCCTTCACCATTGCCTATACTGCCTAGAAAAAAAGAAATTCAACTCTCAATATCTCTTTACTTTAACACATATCAAATCCCTTGAACTTGCTTATTAATAACTCTGACGAGTAAAATCCGCTCCGTTCATAGAATTTGCGGAATTTCGGCAATTCCGCTTTCCACGGAGAACGCGGAATTAATGGAAATTCCACAATCCACAGTGTAGCGGAATTATATCCTTGCTCACACTTGAAAAATGTGTTTTCGCAAGCGCAATAGCGACTTACCGGGATCCCTGCATTCGCTGACGAGTTTTATTATCCGTTCGCATGCGCCATGAGATTTTGGTAGTCGGCCACGCCAACAGACACCGCACGAGTGTGTGATTGCGAACACCTCATTCAGACGCACCATCGGACATCCTGCGGAAGTTTGGTGAATCTTGCGATGCTGAACACGCAACATTTACAATCTGGAGAAGAATAATATCTCGAGCAGCATAAAACCTTCTCTAAAATGATCATTTGGATAAAAAAACCTCCTCGGATTGACATTTGGCTGTACCTTTTGTGCAAGGAGTCCTTTAATTTTAAAAATGTTATTTTAGAGAGGAAGGAATGCCACAGATTCTCCAACTTCCTGTTTCTGTCCAGCAGGCTCCTCCCAGTGCTTTGTCAATCTCCTGTTCATTTTTCATTTGGATTTGGAGCTCGAAGGATAACTCTTTGTGTCTGCTCTCTGCTGCATCATATATCATTGGATTTGAGATTTTACCAGTAAGTTGGTGATGTTGTTTGTTTGATTCTGACATTGCAGTTGCTGCAACTACAATGTTGGTACTTTTAATCATTTTTCTATAAAAATGTATTGTGGGTAACCAGTAGGCCCAGAGCTAGTCATGGGTGCATGATGAAACAACTACTCCTTTGGTTTGTGTTGAATTTATTTTAAACATCATTTAGGGCAAGGATTGCATTAGTTTGAATTGCAAAATGTGCCTTTTTTGGGTTATTTCAGTTTTTGGGTGTGTGTTAAATAAATGCCTTTGTTGTGTGTGTGTGTTGTGTACCTTCCTTGCACACCTTGTTTAGCTCTGTAGATTTTTGTTTTTGCATTTTATTGCATTAAAGCTGTGTTGTTTAGCACCTTTGCTAGGAAATTATAGGCCTATTTCAGTTCATTGTTATCCAGGTCTCCTGCTTGCTGCTTGTGAGTGTGAGTGCCCATGTGGCTGGTGGCCATTTTGTGGTGGTAGTTATATAAGTGTGCTGTTTTTGACATATAGGCCTGCAAGTGTTCCTTTGTTCCTTTTTGGCCTATGCTTCTTGTTGTTGTGGCCTGGCCCTTTGGCTGGTGCCCATTTTAAAGCCAGGCAATGTTTTTGCCATAGGCCTGTATTGTATGTCTTCGCTTTGCAATTATTTTGTGGGCCTGGCCATGTGGCTGGTGGCCATTTTGAAGCCAGGCAATGTGTTTTTGCCATAGGCCTGCAAGCTTCTGACCTAGTTTGCCAATAGGCCTATCATCCAGTAAGCTCAGAGGTAGTCATGGCTGCATGAAAACTGTTTCTGTGTGTTCTATTGAATTTAAACATCATTTAGGGCACGGATGGCATTGGATTGAATTGTAAAATGTATTCTTTTGGGGTATTTCACTTTTTTTGGTGTGTGTTAAATAAAGGCCTTTGTTGTCTGTGGTGTGTTTGCTATGTACCTTGCACACTTTGTTTAGCCCTGTGGATTTTTGTTTTTGCATTTTGTATTGCATTAAGCAGTGTTGTTTAGCATGCCTCCTTTGCCTGGCTATTATAGGCCTGTTTCATTTCCTTGTTTTCCAGGCCTCATGCTTGTTGCTTGTGTCTGTGAGTGTCCATGTGGCAGGTGGCCATTTTGTGGTGGTAGTTATATAAGTGTGCTGTTTTTGACATATAGGTCTGCATGTGTTTCCTTTGTTCCTTTTTGGCCTAGGCTTCTTGTTGTTATGGGCCTGGCCATGTGGCTGGTGGCCATTTTGAAGTCAGGCAGTGTGCTTTTACCATAGGCCAGCATTGTCTGTTTTCATTTTCTCATTGTTGTTGTAGGCCTGGCCATATGGCTGGTGGCCATTTGTAAGCCAGGCAGTTTGCTTTTGCCATAGGCCTGCATGTCTTTCCTTTGTTCCTCTTGTCTTACTGCTTCCATCCATCCCCTTTGCCATCTGCAGCTCCCTGAATGACATGATGAGCTAATAATTGAATGGAAAACATAGAAGTTTACTTCCATTACATTTGTATTTTTGTTCTTTTTCTTTCGTATCCTTCCTGAGTGTACCCAGTATGCCATGAAAGCCCTTGTTGTCAAAGTCTCACAAATGGCTACAGTTATTTTTTTTTTATCACTTGAACTGAGGTAATAAAATGTAATAATATATAACACTAACAAGTGTGACCACCACACACTAAATTATATATTATATCTGTTTTTTGGTACTAGTAGTAATTGAACCACAACAACAAATACAACATTTCACTGATGTTCTTCTCCTGGCCTCTTTGCTTTTACGTGCACAAAAAGACAGAGGCGGAGGTGTCATTTTTACCCGTCGTACTGCCAGACAGAAGTCCTGCTGCGCACAACCTCATGTGACGTGTGGCCACAGACATCTCTGCTAACAACTTGTGCAACAGCGTCCTGCTGACATCTGAAAAAGATGGCCCCAAACACAGTTACCAGTTCCTCCAGTACCAAGAAAGTTGCCAGTGAGAAGAAGGAAGTGACAGTTGCCAACACTGGTGTGCCGCCCTCGTTGTTTTTTGGGAAAAAAAACCTTATGCCTGCAGAAGCAGTGTCTGGCGGGGACCAAGTTAGGAGCAGCACCTCTGCATCAGCGGGCTCACCCCACCAACCTAGGCCCAAGCATTTGAGTGTGGTAGAGGTAGCCAGTCTACCAAAGAGTAGTGATGTTGAAATGTCATTATCGCAAAGTGGTACCCAATCAACTCAGGCGGAAACTCAGCAGATAAGTGGGCAACAACAGCTGCAACAACAACCGCAACAACAGCCCACAATAGTAGTTGTTCCTCCTGAAGTTGGGACATTTCAGGAAATTGAGCTTCCTGTAGACGAAGAGGAGCAAACCACTCTTTCAGAAGATCTATTGTCTTCCAGATCCCCAGCAAGGAAAAGGAGGGTTAGTCCATCCACTTCTTCTTCAAGCCCCGCTTCTAATGATCAAAATTCCAACTTGGAATCCACCAGCTCAGTCTGAGTGGTGCACGCCACAAGGCTATTGAAAAAGAAGGTTCCAGAAAGCCTCAGAGTTATAGAGGTAGAGATAGGTAGAAGAGTGGGATGATGATGATGAGCCAGTCATCACGAACATCACTCCCAGCCCAGAGGAGATGGAGACCAACATTATTACCCTATCCAAAATCGCTGTGAGGGATGTAGCACAACACCACCAAGACAGGTAACACGACCTCCAGCTTCCATATTTGCATTTGCTAAGGCTCAGCAGGGACCTACATTATGCTCAACCAGCAGCTCAGGCAGTGATACTGTAAGTGCAGAGTCAAATTCCACGCCCGTCCTCCAGTTCATCTGCCTTTAAAAGTGGCACCTCCATTAACACCAGAAAGTACAACTTCCCAGTTTGGGACTTCTTTTTTGTTAGCAGTACAGAGGAGAACATTGCTATATGCTCAATTTGTTGAGACGCTGTTATGCGGGGTAAGCTTGGTACAAACTACGGTACCAGAGGTCAAACAAGTCATCCCAAAAAACACCACATGATGCAGTAGAGGATCACTTACTTCATTTACAAAAAAGTAAAACTGAACCCATTGGTGTTGGTGGGAATGAAGAAGTAGAAGAAGATATGATTGCGGTGGATGGTGAACAAGAGGGAGACATTTCTAGCACTGTCCCCAGCAGTGTAGTGGTACCGCCCACTTCCTCAGCAACATCTAAGTGGCACCATAGTAAGAAGAGTCATACTCGGAGTCAGAAAGAGACACCAAGCCAACCGAGTACTGCAATGAAAAAAAGTGTGTTATTGTTGAGCCTAACTGGGTACAAGAAGACAACTGCACAACAAAGGAAAATAATCCAGCCTACCATTGACAGCATGCTTAGGTCGGAGAGGCAGTATGAATGCAACCACCCAATGGCACGTTTGTACAATGCGAAGCTGGCTAAAATGTTAGTGCTGAACCTGCTCCCTTTTTCTTTTGTGGAAGGGGTGGGTTTCCTTGAATTTGTGTCAGTCATCTGCCCTAAATGGAAGGTTCCCAGCCGGTCCTATTTCACCATAGTTGCTGTTCCAGCACTACATAATGATGTGCTGGAATTTCTTGGATAAGCTTTGCAGCAGAGTGCTGTTCACAATATACACCTGACAACAGACATGTGGACCAGTTGCCAAGCCACTGATTACATGTGCATCACTGCACAGTGGATCTCTTTGGTGGGGGTTAGTGAAAAGATATCTGAAACAGGTGCTCTTGACACTGCTGAGATTTTTAATGCTACTTGGAAATATGCAACTGTAGCCATGTTCTCCATGGACAAATCTCATAGTGCAGCAAACATTTTTGGAAGAGTTTAACAGCAAGGTCTTTTAATGGCTGCGCCCAAGAGGGCTTAACATTGGTTTTGTTGCCATCGATAATGGCAGTAATGTACTTAAGGCCATGGAGGATGGTGCCTATTTCAGGGTCCCGTGTTTGTTGCACTGCATTAACATTATTGTTCAAGACTGTCTGAAAAAAGAAGCCATAGTCAACAACTTACTGACCACCTGCCGAAGAATATGCACACATTTTAACCATTCTTTTAAAGCCTTGAAGCAGCTGAGAATCAACATGAATATAGAATGCCATTCAAAGCATTCATCCAATAGGTGGTAACACGAGAGAACTCAACTTATTACATGCTTGACCGTCTGTTCGACCAGTACAGACCAATCAATGAATATGTCATGCAAAGAGGGGCTGCTACTGTGAAAGGCATGACCCTTCAGAAGGACCGCAGGTGCCTAGTTTAATGCCTGACAGAGATGCTTCTTCCTTTTGAGGTCTTCATATGTGAAGTCAGCAAGGAGGACTGTACTATGGGCCAAGCTATCCCATTGTTGCACATGCTACAGCAATAGCTGAAGGAGGTGTCTGAAGCATACATAGGTGTGGATGAAAAAAAATGAAGGATATGAGTTGGTGTAGAGCTTATCCCGTCGCTTAGCTGAAAATTCAAGGGTGCGAATTAAGATTGTGTCACAAAAACATTATATTTGTGCCACAATTCTGCATCCACATTACAAATCGGCACTGAACAGTAAGACATAAATTCCTTTTTCGGAAGTTGGATAGCTGAGGTAGACACTCACTTTTAAAATGAACGGCTGGCAATTAAAGTCCTGCTACTCAAACCCAGAACAAGTACTGCAGCAAGGCATCCAGCGTAAAGTTCCACTTCAGAGCATGAGGGCAGTGCATTTGGCTCAGAGCGGTCACCAACACTATCGACAACAGAAAGAACCAGATCATCAGCCCCAGTAAAATCGTCACAGGACTGGTATTTACAGAAAGGGCTTGCTAGGCCCAGTGCTGATGCAAAGACAAAAAAGCCAAGCAAAGTGTAGCACTCCTGAACATTGAGAGGATGGTCCAGGCCTATCGGAATGACACAACAGAGAGAGGTCCACATTGATCAAAACTCATTGCGGTATTGGTATGGGAAAAGGGGCCAAAAGCCAGTCGTCAGCAGGCTGGCGATAAACTATCTGGCTGGCTCTCTCGCAAGTGTCTCTTCTGAATCTATTTTCAGTGCTGCTGGTGCCATTGTAACAGTAAAAAGGACCACTCTCTTACTCAAAAAAGTGGAGAGGTTAACCATGACCAAATTGAATCAGCACTTTATACCACCAAATTACACAATACATGAATCAAAGCAGGAAGATGAGGACAGCAGCCTAGGTGATGGAAGTAGTTTGATGATTCCCTACTTCTGGTTGAACCCCTAGAGTTTGAGGATGAGCTACACTTTCCTGACAACTAGGCTTGAACTTCTTACTTTCTTCCTTCCTTATTTACTTTTATTATTTGTGTGGGTCTGTCTTTCTGGTTTGAAACTTTGAATAACAACAAATCCATCACCACCGTCTTCTAATATTTTTATTGCCATATTGGAGGTGCAGCTGTCCTGCTCCTTCATCCTCCTGACTCGCCCTAATTCCATTTCCCTCAAGCCAGAAGATGATGATCAATAGATTTTGAATAATAATAGTACAAGCAAGAAAATGTTGCCTTGTCGAGTCCCTCCAAAAGAAGTGGAGCATGATGACTCCTATAGCTATCTTCCTTTCCGAGCCGAGAGAGGCTGCCCCTTAACTTAAGAAGGAAGTAGAACAGGTTATGAATTATGGCATGCACTGGACGCTGACTCTGAGAGTGATTGATGTTTGTGTTATTGTTGGTTGTGCATGAAATGAATTCATTGTGTACTAATAATATTTAACCAACACACTGAAAGTAACTCAAGTCAATGTTTTCCTTCTTGTTGTTTAATAACAAAATTGTACTTCTACTTCAGGTCGATCCATTGCACTGCACAATGAGTTGGACAACACCATGATGATGACCACAGTGACATAACATCTTCGCAGTCACTCAGTAGGATCAGAGATAATTAATGGAATAACTCAGGGCGTTTCCTGAGTGGCAGAAAAGGTAAACGAGTCAACAACAACCACAGCAGACCTACATGTCTGTGTAGTGGTGGAGTTAAGTCAGTGTAGTGGTATGACTGACAGCGGTGCATTGGTTTATTCACTTAATTTGGAAAATGATATGTTGCTGTATATGTGCTGCTTTGTCTGTCTCTGTCAAAATGTAGGCTAAATGGAGGTTGGGTCATGGGTGCCGTAGGCCTGCTGTGTCCTGTTGTTGTTGTAGGTTAATTCTGGAAACAGAGTAAGCATGATGTATCTAATCCATGTCGCCTCAGAAAGTGTTCTTGTTGCACTCCATGGTAATTTATGCATTTTTTTTCTCCTTGAATTTTAAATATACATTTTTTTTCATCTACAATTACTCTGCGCTGTACAGGGAAAAACAACTTAAAAAAAATGTCTTCAACTACTTGAGTTTTCTTTTTAAACTAGAGTGCGTAATACACCAAAGGTGGATATAAAACTGCCCCATAGCAAATGGGTTTAATTACTTTCAAAGCAGTTTAATGAAAATTGATAATTTTGCTTTATTTAGTGTATTTCAAAGGGATCTTTACTTACCTTACCAATCCGCATCCGCTAGACAGGCAGTGGCGGCTCCTAAGATTGATGAACGGAGCGTCCTGGAAGGGAGGACCAAGTGGAATGCTGAGATGCAACTCTCCAATTTGACCTGGATAACATGCAGTAACAGTAACAACATTCATCAACTTTTAAATAATTTGATTAATTTCTTCCAACATTACGACTGTGTGTTGTGTTATTATGTTTGCTCTCTCCTAAGTTATATTTCATCCCTACAGCTATTTTATAATTTTCTTTGCTATCTTTAAAAGTAAGCCGAGTACAACAGAACAGAAACTGTATGTAATATGGGTCTCTCTGAGGGAGACAGGCAAGGCAAATTGCATAATATACTGCTGCCCTGTACTGTCTAATTGTCTAGTAGTAGCTAGCTAGTAAGTACTACTTATCATTAACCATCAACTTATCATCATCATCATGCATGCATTTGCTTTTTCTCCCTTAACAGATTTATGGATATGGTTGTCTGCCAAGATTGTGTTTTGTTGTTTGTCCATGCATAGTGTTTTTCTTTATCAAACCTTTCACCAAACCCCCCTTCCCGACCATACATCAAACCCTAAACATCTTCCCCTGGGATGCGTGATTTATTTTGAGGTGTGACTTAATTTATTGTATACCAATAATTGATCACACGCTTGCTGGGGTGGATATGGTGAAAGCAACACTAATTCAATTTCAAGACAGGGCGAGGATCTTCTTCTGTTTGCCCACTCATGCTCAATATATTTGACTTGCAAGTAAAAAAAAATTCAAAAGGAACCTAATCCATCATAATTAATTTCTGGCATCAATTGGATTCATAAACATACCCCTACATAGCACTAAAGATTACGCTTGTGTCTAGTGAATAAACACAACTACATTTTGTAACTTGTTGTACCACCATTATGTTTTATTTACTTTGTTCTACTTCTCTTCCCAGAGTCTCTCTCAGGCAACTGACTGTCTCATTTTCTTTTTTTGCAAATGCTACTGCCATTGTCTACTGCTACCACCACAACCATGGCATCTCCATTTTGTTGGGAAACCAAACCATCATCGTTATGCAGCCATCTCTGTGCCTAACTTAAACATCAATCACAGGTAAGAAAGGAAGTTTGGGGGAGGTATTATAATGCTCTAGGAGGAGAGACTGCCAGTACTAGCAGGACAAGTCACTCAGTGAGGGGTGCCACATCTATCTGTTTGTATGTTACAAAATCTGCAGATCATTTAAATCAAACACTGGCTTTGGCCCTGCAGCAGCAAGGAAGGAAACCATGTGACATAAAACAGTAACCCCCCACAAAACATTAGCAACGTATGCTATGTTTAAGTATAAATATAATTTAATATCCTAACAAAAATAAACTATGTAGAAAATCCCACAACACCCGACTCACCCCTCTCCCTAACCCCAACTAATGTCTAAAATGAGAAAGTCCAATGGTAACCAATGTCCGAAATGTCCATAAAGCCCAATGCCCAATTCCAACCCACCAAAAAAAGGAGTAAAAAATGGGCAATCAAACAGGGTCCCTTATTGGCAGGCTCTTTGGATTTCTCTCTCCGGGACCTTGAACCTCCCCTTCAGCTCATCTCCCTGCTTCTCTAGATGGGGATTTCCGAGGAGCATGCGACACGAATATGCCCTGCAGTAGCATCCATGGGGGCAGCAGTGCTGGATGTTTAAGTGCGGAGGCGGGCGTCTGCCTGACCACGGTGCTATACCACTGGAGGGGCCTGGCCGGGGCCCGGGACATTGGAGGAAGCTGCAGCTGCCGCCTCCTCCTCCTCCGCTAGAGCCACCAGCCACCAGTATTCCTTGAAAATGGCCTCCAGTTTCCGGCACCAGGCCATGGCTGCACACTCCTTCCTGGTTGGTTTTGCTTGAGAAGGAGGAGCTATATCAAGAAAGAAAAAAGTCTCTAACCAATACTCTTAGCATAACAGTAACACAAAATTAATTCAACAAATAGTGGCACAGTAGCACTAGCAAGCACAGTACATAACATTTGTGGTATGTATCTAAACTCCCACATTCTCAGCCTCTAACATTTGTGGGAGTTTCAGGTACTATACAAGCTCTATGGACTCGAGTACACAGTACACAAGTCTGCTTCTTCTCTCTTGTTTAGCAAAATTACGTAGCCTGTAGCCGGCATGGCAGCTCAGTCAGCTTGTGCCCGAGACAAACATACTAGAGTCAACTCATGACGCAGACCCACGTTAGTTTTATTTACTACTGTCTGCAGATGGGGAAGCTCATATTTTTCTATTACAGGTGGAACTGACCATACTCTCTCTATGACATCAAGGGCAACTGCTCAATTTCACTTTTACCCTGCCCTGAGTGACTATTACAAAAAGGCAGATGATATCTGATCCAATGATCATTGCTGATATATGGGATGACATGAGGTACTTTGTTTTGATTGATTGTGTAACCATTAACCAGCCGATGTAATCGATGCAGTGAACCCCAGTAAGAAAGGTGGTGATAATGAGAAGCTTTTGAGACAACTGGAGTCCAGGTACATTGTCCAACTGAACAGTAAATCTCCTGGGGGTCTCAACATGGGGGAGGATCTACGTAACTTCCTATGACCACCATCACTCCATCTGGTAACATAGCATTGACCTTGTTTGAGGCTCGCTATGGAAGGGAGTGTCAACTCATTGGTTGTTTGATGTGACAGGAAAGACTGAGGGCTCTCAGTGACCAGTTTGAAGTTGCACTTGATTATGCATCCCAAAGTCCGTTCCTAGCGAATATGAAAATTAAGAAATTTTGAAGCACTTGCACAAAGCACTTTATCATGAATTTATCGTTATTTGTGGTCGCAAGGCCATCCTTTTATCTAATTTCACACTGTTTTAGCACTTTATCAACATTAGAGGATCAGTATCCTCCTAACGCCATGTGCAAACTGAATAATCATGTCGAGTTCACTCAAACATTGAAAACCATAATGGTGGGGGTGTATGACATATTGAGAGAATAGGTTGGAACTATTGGGCATTTGGGCTGAACATTACAATCTCAATATGATAGGACATTATTGTATAGACGACCATCTAAGTTGTGGACAAATGTTATTTAAATCAGCTATTTGCTCACAAGGTATGAATGAAGGCATTACGGACATTTTTGCACTAAATATGGCATTAAGTAGCAAGTACAGATTTTAATTATGTATTTTACCATGGGTATCAACATTGCATTATTTATGTGAACAGTGTCACGAGTAACAGCACATGAATCATTGTAAAGCAACAGTGGGTGCAGGTAGCAGCGCAACAATGAGGTACAATGACAATACGCTTGGTTCATACATGGGTCGGGTTGCATATTTATGTATTTGTACGGATAATGACCTTTAACGGGGAACCATGTATTTTAGTTCATTTTGTTTTGCTGCTCAAACGGGGTTTAATTAACCCAGAGTGATATATCTAATGCTGTTCAATGGCTGATACCGAAATGTATTTCTGGTTAAAAACTTTTTTATTGCACATGAGCACTTCAACAAATATGAAGAAACATATTGAATTGCTAGACACAGTATGCATAGTCTGATTACCAATTGCCTACCGTATATGCCATAGCTGTCTGTCAAATGCACTTTACAAATGGCGTTCACATTAGCAATAGCAAATAGGTTTCCTTACAATCTAGTCCTATTACTGTGTTTATGCATGATTGCGCTTTGACGCGAAATGGATATGGGATCATTTTAAATCACAGTGGCTAACTACCGTTTGACATCAGTGAGCAAGGGCACGGACGTGCCCAAAACGCGTCTGACGATATGCACCACTTAAATGCATAAATAAAAGCAACTAAAAAGAAGAAGTCTGACTCTGGCGATTTTGTTATTGTTGCTGTCTGCGTACCTGTCGGTGCACGAGGCACTCTAGAGGCAAGTTGGATTTCATATATATATATATATATATATATATATATATATATATATATATATATATATATATATATATATATATATTCCAACGCTTCGTCCACAATCCAAAAGAACGACGTCCAAGCCACAAATGTATTCAAACTGGATTTATTTTCACAGCCCTACTCGACGCGTTTCGGGAATTGCCTTCCCTTTGTCACGTGACAAAGGGAAGGCAATTCCCGAAACGCGTCGAGTAGGGCTGTGAAAATAAATCCAGTTTGAATACATTTGGGGCTTGGACGTCGTTCTTTTGGATTGTGGACGAAGCGCTGGAGTATTCAGGGACTGGCGATCCTGTCCAAAGCCCGCCGCTGCAAGGGGCCAACACAGCTTAGCGCTAAAAACTTTTGCTGGAATATATATATATATATATATATATATATATATATATTCCTGAAGGTTGCCCTTGCAATGAGGACGCCACTCCACAATGGTAAGTTCACCTGAACTCTTTATTTTCAAACGGGCTTTCTTTTCTGAAATCTTCTGTTTCCCTAATGCATTTCGAAGCTTGCTGCTCCTTCCTCTGAGGGAAAGCCTGAAAGAGTCACAGTGAAACCCTGCACACCTTGCATTAATTAGTTCTCATTAGTCTGCCTTTGGGCTTTCACCAGGAGTTCTTGCCTGCTGGGATTGGTAGTTCAAATTTCGTGCAGTGTTCCCTTCTCTATGCACTTGCAGGTCACTTTTAAATCATTTTACAAGCCCTCCAGTGGGCCTCAGAAAAACATGCCAGTTTGCCTTGTAAATACCTTTGTGCTGACAACAGGAAAGAAAAGTTCCTCCTTGCAGACCTCTATGCTTTACGGCGGTGCATCCTCTGCGGCAGGGCATGCCGCATGTAAATATTCCTGAAGGTTGCCCTTGCAATGAGGACGCCACTCCACAATGGTAAGTTCACCTGAACTCTTTATTTTCAAACTGGCTTTCTTTTCTGAAATCTTCTGTTTCCCTAATGCATTTCGAAGCTTGCTGCTCCTTCCTCTGAGGGAAAGCCTGAAAGAGTCACAGTGAAACCCTGCACACCTTGCATTAATTACTTCTCATTAGCCTGCCTTTGGGCTTTCACCAGGAGTTCTTGCCTGCTGGGATTGGTAGTTCAAATTTCGTGCAGTGTTCCCTTCTCTGTGCACTTGCAGGTCACTTTTAAATCATTTATGCTGTGCTTGCAAACTACTGTGAGCCAAGGGAGTATTCTGAAAATACAACTTATATTCTCCTCGGCTTTGCTACTCTAAAGCGGTTTCTTTTACATTCTCTTCAAACTAAGACTCATCATCCAGTGACACTCTCCACCTATGCTATCAATGATGAATACCATCCAGGGATCCATCCATTCAAAGGAAATGTCTATCATTCTTCTAAATCTCTCAACAAACCTTAGTTTTTTTTAAACCATCACCCATGCGTCCTTTCCTGCTTGCCTTGGCTTTCAGTTTGACTCAAACACCACTGAGGATTCTTTCTATCCACCCATACAGTTTCACACACCCAGGCAGGCATCTTTTATTTCACCTTCCACCCATCCTTCAACCACCCATGCATCTGATTCCTGTCAGCCACCTATGCATGCTTCCCATGTATTCTTTTCTGCCAGTCATATTACATCTCGCCCATCCTTCCACCCTTCTTTCCCTTTTCGTTCAACAGATCCATCAAGGTCATCTGATCTAACTTTTAGTCTTTTCCATAAAACTTTCACAGCTGAGTTGAAGTCAGATAGAAGAGGCCATTGGTTACTCAACTCCCGCCTCTAGTCCTATTGCTAATGCTAAGGGTGAAGGGTGCCTTTTTCAACCGTTTTTCACTACAACTTCATACTTACTAAGTCTCAACAGTGCAGTGAGTGTACACCCTTGCAGCAAGTGTAATGTCAATAAGTAAGGGATATATTACCTTACCACTGCCCGCAACTGCTGCTGGCTCACCCCCTGTAGCACCTGCAGGTGGCGCTTCTCCTGCTCCCTCCGAAATGGTCTCATCGCCATCGCCTCTGACCACGGCACTGGTAGTCAGTAGTATGCCTAGAAAAAACATTACACATTTTTTACATGCCATATACTCCTCCCCTTATTTATTCTTTTTCTTCACTAGCAAGATTGAAAAAAGTGAATTCATACATATACAACATACATCACTAGTACAAATTGGGTACTAGAGTGGAGTCGACACTAGAAGTATTATATGGTCCCTAGGTTAATTCCAGTCTTTGCTAAGTTAGCCTGAGCCATGCAACCATTTTAGCTCTGTGTCTTTTGCGCATGTTACCTCACAGCTTATTGTGTAAGACGCCTTTGCACCCACATGAGCTCATACTGCTACTGTCTGAGCGCTGCATGCAAGGTCAAAAACAAGCCACGTTATTATGGAGTTCTGGTCAGTCTGTATTGCTTAGCCATAACATGCTACACTTTTTGACATGGGTGAGAAATGCTTGCATTATACTAACGTGCACCATTTTTCTCATAACAGGCGGAAGATTCCCTTTAACGAACCAGAGCTTTTCAGAGCTTATGATGTATTGACTACTTCTAGGTTCTAAGATGAGGCCGGGGTCTCCCAGAATTCACTCAGAGATCTTCTTTCTCTATGGACTTTTAGTGGTAAGTAACAATGTATATTCCTCTAATCTTATGCATTTTGTTGTTGGTGCTGGCTCGTATACTGCATTATAGAACAATGTACAGGGCTTGTTAGTTGAAAATAAATCTTTTGAACTTACATAGACTCTGTGGTAATTGGATTGGACTTACACGAGTGAATGAGCGAAAGGGTATGCATAGCTTCCGCGACTCTGGGAGGTCGGGAGAGTTATGATCTGGGTTGTCTAATAATTGGGTATCTTCGGGGGGTTGGGGAGCTAATGAGACCCTATAGCTAGTCAGGTAGGGGATTGTGGGTTCTGACTGAGGTGTGAGGAAGGTCCAACCTCCCCTAACCAATATCCTTACTTGTGCATAGTTCAGTATTTGCAGAATCCCTACAACAGTAGTAGTATGTACTATCCTTATCCTATCAAAAATAGTAAAATATCTGGTTGGGCATTTTGTTGGTGGGAATTGGCGAAAAGCCCCAAGATTAAGAAGACTAGAATAAGACAACCGAAGGGACTGGACTCAGTGGCTAGAGCTATTGGTGAATCTGAGTTTTATTTATAACATTATAAATAAAGAGTAACCGACAGGGCAAACTTAGCTACAGACAGACTAATAGTAGTAGTAGTACAGAAAGTCATAGCAGAGGCAGTTAGAGGAAGGATAACAAGAATTTAGAAACAGATAGTCTAGCTCGAAGTTTTTGTAAAAAATATAATTAGGAAACCGAAATAATAGTTCGGGAAAAATGAGGTGCAGTAACAGTTAGGGAAATATAATTATTAATATTAACAACTGGAGGACTTACTGGGGCCAGCAGCAGAGCCCTCAGTAGAGGAGAGGTCCTGGCCCTGGGAGACATCCTGTTTGCCCGCTGACTCTGACCCCGTCTTCTTGCCCCTGAGTGTTGATCATGTAAGATAATAATACGAACATTAATGATTAGTGTGAAACAAATAAAATATTTTAAAAAATGCTCAAAAACATTTTAGGAAACAAAACTTGCCATAAAATTGACCTATCTAATCTGATTGACTAGTAGTATTGCGGGATTCATGGACCGTCTATTTATAATTTATAAACACTAATCCAGGATTCAATTCTGTTTCCAGAATACTAACTAAGCCTAAGTATCACCTGAACTAGCCCACCTATTACAGATGGGCCAATTGTTCACTAAGTCTGCATTTCCATTTGTTTTAGCCCTCAAAAATGCTTAGATGGATGACACATGCTTACATTTTTGCATACACCAAATTGTTGGTTGGTTGCTGCTGATATTCTGCTAGTGATAAGCCTATTACCACTCACTAAGCAAACTACAAAAGATTCTACTAAGGACTGGGGTAAGCAGCACTCAGAAGCACATGACGTGACAGAAGATGCATCACGCAGACCACTTAAAAATTAACAACTAATTCTAATAGGTAACTAAGAACTTCTGGCCCATCTCCCTGCTCCCGTTCCCGGCGAAGGTCATCGAGAAGACCGTCAATAGTAAAGTGACCTGCTACCTCGAGGAAAACTGCATGCTGGACCCGTCCCAGTCCAGTTTCTGCAGCAACCACAGCACCAAAACCACCCTCATTGCCGCCACCGATGACATCAGGACTCTGCTAGACAACGGAGAAACTGTGGCCCTCATCCTCCTGGACCTGTCAGCTGCCTTCGACACGGTCTGCCACTGCACACTACGCACACCCCTCCACGACGCTGGGATCCAAGAGAAGGCCCTGGACTGGACCAAACCCCTTCCTCTCTGGCAGAACACAGAGCATCCGCCTCCCCACCTTCCGCTCTGAAGCCACCAAGATCATCCCCCAGGGCTCATCCCTCAGCCCAACTCTGTTTAATGTCTACATGGCACCGCTCACCCACGTCGCCCGACTATACAACCTTAACATAATTTCCTACGCTGATGACACCCAGCTGATCCTCTCCCTCACCAACCTCCAAGAAGGAATGAAGGCCATCGCCAAAAGGATGAGGAACAGCCGGCTAAAGCTGAACTCAGACAAGACAGAGGTCCTCCTGCTCTGATCCACCCCCTCGGCCTGGGACAACTTCTGGTAGCTGCCTGCACCGGTAGTGGCTCCAACATCCACCGATCACACACGCAACCTAGGGTTCATCCTCGACTCCACCCTCTCCATGACTAAGCAGGTCAACGCCGTCTCCTCCTCCTGCTGCTTCAACACCCTCTGCAAGCTCCGCAAGATGTTCAAGTGGATCCCCATTGAAATGAGAAGAATGGTCACCCAGGCCCTTGTCAGCAGCAGGCTGGACTACGGAAATGTCCTCTATGCAGGAGCCTCAGCTAAACTCCTGAAACGGCTGCAACGCATCCAAAACGCCTCTGCACGCCTGATTCTAGATATCCCACGCCGCAGCCACATCACACCCCACCTGAGAGACCTGCATCGGCTCCCCCTCAACAAGAGGATAACCTTCAAGATACTCACCCACACACACAAGGCACTACACACCAGACCAGCATACCTCAACAGATGACTCAGCTTCTACACTCCCACCCGCCAGCTCCGCTCTGACGACCTCACCCTTGCCACAGTCCCCCGCACCCAAAGAGCGAATTCTGATGGCAGATCAATCGCCCACCTCTCCGCCAGCGCTTGGAACACTCTCCCCATCCACCTAGGGCAGACCCAAGACCTGCTGACCTTCAGAAGACTCCTCAAGACATGGCTTTTCAAGCTGAAGCAGCATTAACCACCCCCCAGTGCCTTGAGACCCTAGCGGGTGAGTTGTACGCTTTATAAATGCTATGATTGATTGATTGATTGATTGAACTAAACCTTTTCAATCCACCACTATCTCTTCTCAGTGGCAAGAGGAAAAAGGAAGGACTAGAGTCTTTCTAGCATTACCTAACTTAAGTTCTCTAATTAAACGCTTACATAATCAGGCCAAGTGAGCGCAAACTTGCAAACAGGTAAGATTAGTAGGGCCGAGCAGCACCTGGGTCATAACAATCACAGAAGATGTTTTTACTTAATTTACCTACAATGTAGGCAGCAGCATTCTTGCTGTTCAGAAAAAACATATATTTGCAATATATAGCAGAGCAGAAGAACACAAAGTAGTAACATTAAACAGCTACTCACCAAACCCTGGGAGCCTCACTCCCGGTCCAGGATATCGGACCACTGGTCTGGTGCGTCAGCTAGGTATCGGTGCGCTGGACACCAGAGAAGTGAAACACTGCCTGGCGCACCTTTCCCTACTGCTGGTGATGCTCCCGGAGCCCGCCCCCTTAACCAAGCCTCCCGCCTGCTGCTACGGTTAAGGGGAGGTGGCGTTGCACAAAAAAACAACTGCGATCACTTTGCAAAATATGTCCCGAGCCTGCACCTCTTGTGGGCGCCGCCTTCCGCAGGGAAGGAGGTCATGGCTGCGGCTACGGGCAGCCTTACCCTTGCCCTTGTTGGCCTTGCTCTCTCCCTTGGGCATGGTCCTGGGACTCAGGGGCGGAAAAAAAGGGAGGAATTAGCAAAGTAAGGAAAAGAATTGAAAAAAGCAAGTTATAGAAAAAGATTGAAAAAGTAGTAGAAAAAGTCACAAAAAAGTTTTTAAAAAAACAAAATATAGACTCAGGAAAATAGAGAGATAGATAATAAATAAAAAAGATTTTTAAAAAGTGTACAGAAACAAAGTTTTAGAAAGATAGAGGGGGGATAGAAAAGCAGGCCCAGAACCACAGGAATAGAGTGAAAAAGAAGATGCCTGCACCCTTTGCGACAGCATGGGCAAGCTTGCGCGATATTTCCTCCCGAGCACGCAAAAAGCATTGCATCATGTAATACGCGTTCCTAAACATGAAATACTCAACGCGAACGGGCGCGAGCATGCAGTACGCGAACCGGAACAGGAAATAGCATTGCGAATGTGCAGGACAAGTGAAAAACTAGATAGCCGTGCCCATTGGCAACCGCATGGGCAAGTTTGCGGGATATTTCCCCACAAGCACGTAAAGAGCATTCCCGAACAGGAAAAACACATTGCGAACGGGCACAACAAGCTATTCAGCTTGCTAGGGAAATTCTGTGTAGCTCGCAGAGATTTTTTGCTTTTTCGCAGAACTTTGTGTAACCCGACCACGCAAATTCCACCCACCCTTACCTATTATACCTCTAAATCCCCTAATCACCTTTGGGACCTCATCAAGGCTAAATCTGATTTAAATAAATTAGCCACATCTGATGCATGTAATCTTCTTCTCAAAATAAAATATAAATACCATGGGGGTCAGACCAAACGGGTAAAATTTTGGCCACTAGCTAAAAGTCAGAAAACCATTGGGCCTATTCTTAATGACCGCACTAATATGTTATTATGCTCTGACTTAGATATTGTCAATGCAATCCAAATTTACTATCAATCACTATACACGGAAGACACCCATCCCCCCTGAAAGCAATACTCAGTTGTTCTTTGATGGTATTCCTCCCCCTCGCTCTATGCCATAAGGCCCTCTTGGAAAGAGATATTACATTGAAGGATATTTTCGATGCAAGTAAATCTCCTAAGAGATCTAAAGCCCCTGGCCCTGATGTTTTTTATTGAACTTATCTCTTCTTTTTCATCTATAATTGTTCTATACTTACATGACCTATTCATCACTTTTCTGTTACATGCCAAACCTGAAGGTTCCTTTCATGATGCTCGCATTCTAATTATTACCAAATCTGATAAAGACCATTACCTATGTTAAAATTATTGTCCTATCTGATTATTTAATTATGATTGCAAAAGGTTTGCTGAAATCCTTGCCTCTAGATTAGAAAATGTCATACCCTTGCTAGTGAAAGCTGATCAATCTGGCTTTGTTAAGGGTAGCTTACCTCAGATAATGCTACAATATTCTCTTATATCCTTACTATTGCTAAACAATGTCCTGATCCTTAAGTTGCGTTATCCCTTGATGCTGAAAAAGCTTTTGACTCACATAAATTGGCGGTTTATGCTTAAAACTCTTCACCGGTTTGGTTTTGCCTCCAAATTTATCTCGCATATCAAACTCCTGTATTCAGTATCCTGTGCATGTGTTTGTGTTAACAGTTTTCTAACCCCTTACTTTAAAATACATAAGTGTACTAGGCAAGGATACCCTCTCTCTCCCTTTTTATTCCTTCTTATTTCTCGAATATTTTATTGAACGCATTAATTACAATCCACTGATAACTTAATTTCATGAGAGTTATTTTGGAAGCCAGTTATCTGCTTATGCTGATTATATTTTGATTTACCGTTCAAACCTTAACCTTGCCTCTTTTCCTACAGAAAATTGACTTATATTCCAAGGTACCTGGCTATAAATTGAACTTTTCTAAAACTGAGATTTTACCCTTAAATTATTTATGCTACCAATTCATGTTAACTGATACCAACTTTAAATGGTGTTCCTTCAAAATTAAATACTTAAGAGTTTGTTTCTCCTCTACTATATCTCAAACTCTCTCCCACAATTTTAATACTCTAAAAATTAAGATACAAAAATTATTTTCCTCCTGGTCCCCCCTTTATTTATGCTAGTGTGGTAGGCTGGATACCATCAACATGATGATTGTACCATTAATTTTATTCCTACTCTCTATGCTTCCCTTTAAAATTCCCAATCACTATATTAATTACACCAACTCCCTTTCTATTACATTTTTCTGGAATAACAAACCTGCTCGTATTGCTTTATCTAAATTAATAAAACCAAAAAGGAAGGGGGTGTATGATTTCCTAATTTTAAATTATATAACACTGCCTTTTTATATAGAAAACTTCACTCATTGCACAGACATTACCATGATAAATCGATGCCTATTTGGATTAATTCTTAATTACACAAATTCTGTTTATATTATACTTGTACTATGTCCAATTGTGCTTTTACTCTCAAACACCATATTTTAAAATGTTCCCAACACTGTATACGCTCACTATTCACCGATGGTTCAAATTTTGATCAAGCTTTTCTGGCCTCCTCTATTTGGTATAATAAATATATTCAGTTCCACCATAAATCTTTCTACTTCAAACAATGGAAGGAGAAGAATATTTCATATATCACCAATTTATCTCACATAATTCAGTTATACCTTTTAATGCACTTCAAGAACGCTATGATTTACTCTCCAATTTTTTAGCTCAATACCCCCTAATATCACAAGAACCACAATCATTTCTAATAACAAAACAATGTTTTCCCTTTACTCCATTTATTCCCTTGACTCCTTTATATAATGTTTCTCCTGATTCTAATCTGAAAGCTTCCCTTACATATAAACTTTATCTACCCCCAATACTAAAAGACCAAAATCATCAGTGGAATTAGCCTGGGAGCTGGATCTCTCGTTGTCCCTATCTATAAAACAAAATCAGACAAAGTATGGCACAAAGTTCCTACTACCTGTAGAGCTGCTAATATTACTCAATCATTATTTTCTTGTATAGTAGAGCAGTACAGAAACCAATATTCATACACAAATTCAACCTGGCTTCATACACTCTTTGTAGGTCTATTCTTTCCTCCTCTGGTACATTACTTCATTTGTCATATTATTGCCCTAATAGTCTCAAGTTCTTGAAATCCATATGGACATGGGGGCAGATTTACAAGCCCCTTGCCTCTCTTTTGCGCCGCCGTTGCATCACTTTTGTGATGCAGCGTTGGCGCAAAAGATGCACCATGGTGCGGGCTATTTACAACGTGACGCATCTGGGAGATGCTTCATGTTGTAAAGCCCTGCGCCTTAAGGAGGCATTTTGGTGCGGGGTGTTCCGGAACGCCTCCTAAAAGTGGCTGAGTGAAATCTACAAGATTTCACTCAGTCACTTTTAGGCCAATGCTACGTCAAATCCCTGCACCTGCTTGAAGCAGGCGTAAGGCTTGACACAGCATTAGTAGAATGGGCCCCCCAGAGGATTGCTGGGGCTGCGTCGCGCATGCAACGCAACTCCAGCAATGCGATACCTTTACGGCACAGATGCGTGACGCATCTGTGCCGTTTTTGCCCCATTGTGCGCCGCATTGTAAATGTGGCGCATCATGGGTGGTGGAGGCATGGCGCACAATTACTGGCATATCCCTGCTAATTTGCAGGGATGTGCCAGTAATTGTAAATATGCCCCCAAGAGTTCAAATATATTTCATTTTTGTATTCCATTATCAATTCAAAATGTTTTTTGGGGATCCATGTCTGCTGATTTTCATGACACCTCTTTGAAGTGAAAATTATTTTACCTCTTTTTGCTCTTTCATTGAAAAATATTTTTACTTGCTAGAAAGATAATTCTAAAATTTGCATGATAACATGGTAGACTTGTATTTTTTAATGAACATAGAATTTCTACTGTCTCATCTTCATCACTTTCTCTAAAAATACAATCTGACTTATTGTGGCCACCTTTTACTAATTTCCTATTTGCTCACTCATCTTTACATTAATACTTGCTTAGCTATTCCCTTCATTTTTTTCTCATACCTTTTATTTCTGGCTCTCCTCTTTTCTATTTCTTCTCTTTCACTTCTTTCTTTCCTTCTTATATTATTACATCATATAAATATGTATTAAATACCTCTTCTCTTTTAATCTTTTACATAAGGTTTTACCTCATCCATTGTATTTTGCAACATGTTAGTTATTTTTCTTATGTATTATGCAATCTTAGTACCTTTTATTCTACTCAATAAAAATGATTTTAAAAAAGGAAATATCACAGTGAAAAATAATAACATCCGTCTCAATGGGATTTATTTCCTTAAAGTCACGGGCGGAAAAATATTTGGAGAGGTGCACTGTATTGATATTTTCTTTCTATTTCTTGTTTTTCCTTCTTTTTTCTATTCTTTTTCTCCTTCGTTCTGTCTCCTCTGCTTTTTATCTTTCTTTTTTCTCTTGTTCTTTCTATCTCCATCTCTTTATTTCTATTCTATGCACTTTAGGATAGGAAGCACTTGGTAGGAGTATTGGCATGATTATATGTATTCATATGACTAATGTAACAGCACAATGGTTGAACGGCAGCTCATTGAAGGAAAAGGCAGTACATCAGCATCAGCAGGCCATCCCCAGTCAAAACAATCCACTTCTGCACCTGTGGCTGTGGCACAAGTGACCTCTCAGCCGTTAAAGACACCGGCAACCGGATCATCTGCACCAGACACAACAGTAACATTGGATGCTGAAGAGGATTGGCTAACTCTGCTTGGGTTTGGTTCTCAAAAGGTCACAGCAACAGCTAAGCAAAGTGAAGGAACCTTGGAGGAGAACCTTGAGTCGATGGTGCAGGACTATCTGAAGGACTCAACAGAGGTCTATGTTAATGCTGACCCATTGGCGTATTGGCATGGGAAAAAAGAATTGTGGCCACAGCTCTCCAACCTGGCTTTAAACTACTTGTCCTGCCCACTCGCAAGTGTGTCTTCTGAATGTGTTTTCAGTGTTGCTGGTGGCATTGAAACTCCCAAACGGAGCCACCTCTCGCCCAAAAATGTGGAGAGGTTAACAATGATCAAGATGAATCAGCACCTCATACCACCAGATTACAAAGTACAAGAAAGCACGCCGGATGAAGACGAGGTGGACAGCAACGTAGATGAGGGAATTTCTTCTCTGTTAGGTGACACTGAGCTCACCCTGCCTGAATTCGCAGAGTATGATGACGAAGCCTTATTCTTATTCCTGGACCCTGACAACGAGCCCTGAAAATGAGACAATGAATCAATAACTTTCTTTTTCGTCCTTATTCCCTTTTATTCCTGTGTGTCTGTATTTCTTTGTTGTGCACAGTTAATATAATTCAAACTTTAATCACCTAATCACAAAAACAAGCCCATCAGCAGAACTGTCTTCACTTGTTTGCTTATTGATTTGAAGGTGCCGCAGTCTGCATTCCTCAGGTTCACAAGTTCAGAAGAACATGCTCCTCTATCCTCCTCCTCCAGTCTCCTATTTCCATCAAAGCAGAGGGCTGGATTACGCCCAATGAAGAAAGACTCAGCACTTGTGGGGGTGTTCTACTTCTTTGCGGGTGAGTTGACGGCTCTGGGGCCATTGCTGGGAAGCTCTAATACCGGATAAAAGTGGTTTGGACCAAATCTTAGGCAGAATTCTTTTTGTGTTTTTTCTGACTTGCTTGCCTTTGAGGTGCTCTTTCGGGGGGGGTTCCGGGTGTTTGTGGGTGAGTTTTGGGGTCTGGGAGCACTGCTGGGACTGTCTAATCTTGATTGCATTTGCTTTTCAGGAAATCCGTGGTGGAAAACGGGAGTTATGGCCTAGCCGCACAGCATGTTTGGACCGAAGTCCGAGAAATATTGTAAGTATAAGATTTTCCTTTTTGGCTGTTTGGGGGTGTTGTGCTTTTTGGCGGGTGGGTTGGTGGGTCTTGGGGCATTCCTGGGAAGGTCTAATACCGGATAGAAGTGGTTGGGACAAAATCCATGCTGAATTTTTTTTTGCTATTTCTGACATTTTGCTCAATGTAGCGTTTTCGGGGGCCTGTTTGGGGGGCTTCCTGGTGTTTGTGGGTGGGTTTCGGGGTCTGGGAGCACTGCTGGCTATGGATACTTTAGTTTGCAAGAGGTTTGAAGCAAATCCATGGTGGCAGAGGGGAGTTAGGGCCTATCTGCAGAGCGCGCACGGAGTGATTTGGGAAATTGGCAAGAAAATGACTAAGTCCCCATTTTTGTACTGTTGCTTTTTGGCTGTTTGGGGGTCTTCTACTAGTTTTCTCCTGGGTTGACGGCTCTGGGGCCATTGCTGGGAAGCTCTAATACCGGATAAAAGTGGTTTGGACCAAATCGGAGGCGGAATTTTTTTTGTGTTTTTGCTGACTTGCTTGCCTTTGAGGTGCTCTTTGGGGGGGGTTCCGGGTGTTTGTGGGTGAGTTTTGGGGTCTGGGAGCACTGCTGGGACAGTCTAATCTTGATTGCATTTGCTTTTCAGGAAATCCGTGGTGGAAAACGGGAGTTATGGCCGAAGGCCGAGAAATATTGTAAGTATGAGATTTTCCTTTTTGGCTGTTTGGGGGTGTTGTGCTTTTTGGCGGGTGGGTTGGCGGGTCTTGGGGCATTCCTAGGAAGGTCTAATACCGGATAGAAGTGGTTGGGACAAAATCCATAAGGAAAAGCCTTTTGGCACTTTTTGTAACTTAGGGTTTGTTAGGGTTAGCCCTAGCAGCAGGATTGCATGTGTTTTCCGGGTGTTCTAGATTTTTGCAACTGAGTTCTGGGGGTCTTAGAGCACTCGTGAGAATGTGTAATTTTGGTTGCAAGTCATATGAAGAAAATCCATGGTGGGAAAGGGGGGATTTGGCATAGTTAAAGAAAGCCTTTGCCACTATTCTAACTTAGGGCTCGTTAGGGTTAGCTGTATTTCTATTGCATGTGTTTGGGTGGGGGGGTTTTCGAGTCTTGGAGCGATGCTGGCTATGGATACTTTTGCTTGCTTGCAAGTGGTTTGAATACAATCCACTGTAGGTAAGGGGGTATTTGGGCCTACTTTTACTTTCAAAGTACGTTTTGTCACCAGTTTTCTGCTAGGCCTCGTTTTTTGAGATGAGATTGGGGGTCTTCTACATTTTTGCGACTGGCTTTAAGGGTCTGGGTGGGAGCACTGCTGGGAAGGTCTAATTTTGTTCTAAAACACAGTTTACAGTACACCTAGCTTGAGGGGAAAGATCCGCTAAATTAATTTGCCCATACTTATTTATCCTTCAAAAGGTGACTCAGACAGAGTACGCACTTTCAAAAATATTGTACTGTCTATTAGGAAAATCAAAGTGTGACTTTTTGCACTACACAGCGTACATACCTTATATTTATTTATCAGTGGTGTTGTAATATTATATCACTTCCTGTTCTTCGTTCAATAATTACAGGCCGGGTTTCAGTCTGTGCAATGGGGAAAAAAGGATGGAGTCAGGCTTCACATTAGCGAGCCGCAATTCAGCATCCGCCAGGCAGGCAGTGGACAGGGTGTCTTCTGGTCACCAACATTGATGGACGAAGCGTCAGCTGGAATGGAGGAGTGCCGCTAATAAGAGGAATTGTTTGCTGCATGCAACTTACTTACCAAATTCAACAGGACAACTACAACAACATACAGATACAGTATCCATTGTTTTCTTCTATGAGTGTGACTGCATTTCTAGGATCTCTCTCTGCTTCTAAATTGATCCCTACAGCCATTCTATAGGTTTTACTTCGGCTATTTTTTAAACCTAATTTAATGTAGCCCTGTACTGTCGCATTCTGTCATTCACGGTTGTCGAAAGTACTACTTACTTTTCAGTAACAATGCATTCAGTAGTGCATGCACTTCCTTTATGTCACATAAAAGATTTATGGTTAGCTTTGTACCCAAAAATTTCTTTATGTTCAATTATTGTTTGTCCATGCTGTGCTTTTTTTTTTCTCTCAACAAAACCTACCCAAAAAGAAACCCCCATTCCCATCCATTTTACAAACCCTAACCCTCTTCCCCCGGGCTGTGTGGTTTTGCTTGATGTGTGACTAAATGACATCAATAATTCCACACACTTGCTGGGGAGGATAAGGTCATAGCAACAGGCTGGTGAAGGAATCCGAGGATATATTCTAGACTTACTCAACTTCAGTACTATTTCTTGTAGTCAAAGAAATCCAACACAAGTACAAGTTATACTATCAATACTTTACCATTTGTTAGGCCACATTGTGGCACTGTTCTAGTGTACTGTCACCTGCTATATTCTCTATCGTACCATTGTAATGCTACAGTAAGGACAAACCAGGTTTCATTTTATTTTTTTCCATACGCATGCAACTGCCACTGTGTCACACCACTAGTACCACCGCAATGAGGAGGAAATTTCATCCGCCCTGGATTGCCAACCTTAATCGCCATTTCCTGTGGAGCCAGCCCTGGGCCTAGCCCTACTTTCAAACACAAATTGCAGGTAAGATAAGCGTTTGGTTGGAGGTAGTATAATGGAGTATTAGGAGAGACGAGAGATTGATGGTAGTACTACTAAAGTCCTAGGACTATTCAGGAAAACAAACTTACTGTTAAACCCCCACCCACCAGACTCAAAAGCAGTAAAAAACAGGTATGGTCAGATAAAAT
The DNA here is from genome assembly GCF_964263255.1 of Lissotriton vulgaris. NCBI lineage: Eukaryota > Metazoa > Chordata > Amphibia > Caudata > Salamandridae > Lissotriton > Lissotriton vulgaris. The sequence continues at coordinate 223,169,991 of NC_141686.1, read as the reverse complement.
TTCAAAAAGTCTATTTTTATAGCCCTAAAAAAATAATCTCCCGCAAGACCCTCCCTAACCCCAACGATTATCCTTCAAAAGTCCCAAAAAAACCCAACTCCCAATTCCCACCCCCCAAAAGTCTCTAAAAAAGGGGCAAGGGACACTACGGCAGGGTGCTGTTGACTTTAGCAGCCAGGGCATCATGCTCCTTGCGGAGGGTGGCATGGTCGAAGCGGAGGCCCTCCACCAAGTTCTTATAGCTTAGGACCTCCTGCTCCAGGTAGGAAACTCTGAGGCATAGGCGGCGCTGGCGTGCTTTGCAAATCCTGTGGGGGCAGCTGCTGTCTTTGCTGCTCGGCGGTGGTGGTTGGCTTTGGTAGCCTGGCTCCGTACCACTGGAGCACTGCGCTGGCTGGCAGCCCGTGGGGGCACGGAGGAGGATGCAGCTGTCCCAGTGGATGTTGTTGTTGTACCGGTAGACTGCTTCTCCTCCTCCTCCAGGGCCACCAGCTGCCGATATTCGGCGACAGTCGCATCCAGCCTCCGTTGCCGGGCCATTTGAGCCAGCTCCCTCCTCCTTGATGGTCTCCTTGATTTGGAAGGAGCAACTATATGAAGAAAGAAAGACATAGTCTGTAACCAATGCTCCTTAAGATTAACACAAAATGATTGAGCAGGAGGTTGTGTCACAGTACAAGTAGCAAATTGAAAGCACAGTACATAACTATTGAGGACAGTATCTATGTAACCTCCGACTTCTTCATCCTTGCTCTAACATTAGTGGGAGTTTAAGGAACAAATTCTACGAGCAATATGGACTTCCATTACAGTCGACTATGACAGTACACCAGTCTTATTCTTCTTCTTCTCTCTTGTTTAGGAAAATTGGTACGTTATATTATGCAAGCCGGCATAATGCCAGCGCAGTGAACTTGCACCCGAGAAAAACAGATGCACACCATGATGAGTGAGACAGACTTGCGTTATTGTACCGGCCCAGTACATGCAGGTGGTGAAGCTCTTACTTTTCTATTACGGGTGGCACTGAGAATACTCTGTTAAAAGGGCTACTGCTTAATTAATTTAGCTTTCACCTTATAGTGCAAATGAGTATTAGAAAAGGAAAATGAAGAAGCTAAATAATCTGATTATCTATCACTTCACATGGGATGTATTTGATGACATATGGGATGACTTTAGGTGCTTTGCTTATTATTGAGTGAACAGTGATACACCCACACATGAATGAGGTACTACTACTAAACTAAAGTTATTAAGAGAGGTAGGGAGTGTCCACCGTAATTACCGGATATATGCTGTGCTTGCAGTTGCAATACAAACTACTGCTACTATTCATGGTAGTATTTGGACAAAATTACAACTTCTTTTCCTTGCCTTTCCTACACTGAAACGGACGTGCGGGTGCAGTGTTACATGCTCTTCAAAGTAACACTTAGTTCATCCAGTGACCGTCTACTCTCTCCAGATACACATATGCTATCTAAGAGTCAGATAGTACCATGATCCAGGCATTCATCCATTCAAAGTATATGCACACATACAGTTTCTGTTTCACCCACCCAGGCTGTTCTCCTTCCACCCATCCTTGCTTCATCATTCACCCAGCCATGCACCATACCATAATATTTCCTTCCCAGCCACCTCGGAGACCAAGCAAACACATATCATTCTTCTTTGCCAGTCATCATTACATTTCTCGTCCTTCCACACTTACTAACACCCTTCTTTCGCTTTTCGTTCATCCCATCCATCAAGTTCATCTCAGATCTGATTGGGATTCTTCTCGCCAAAAACTTCACAGCTAAGTCGAAGTACATTTAGAGGAGGCTACTACCTGGTTGATTTATAATACACCCGTGCAGAAAGCACACTCTGCAGTCTTCAATCTCAATAAGTAAGGAATATATAGCTTAGCTCTGCCCGCCACTACCGTGTTATCCCTCACAGGATTGTCCGGCACTTGCATCGCCTCCTCCCTAGAGTTGTTCCCCTCGTCCAATGCCACCACCTCCGCGCTGGCCCCACCTCCAGATGTTCCACCTACAAAGTACATTTAATAATGTTACAATACACCACTCACTACTATATAATATTTGGTCTAGGAGAAAGAAAGAAATGTGAAAAAAAGAATACAATATAATAATTTGTGACTGTCTACTCTAAAGTAAAAATGTCCCCAGGGAAGGCTGTTGTCTTGCTGCACTTTTTGGCACAACTGATGAATTTTTGCTTTTTATTTTTAACACGCACCACTTTTTCTCCTAACAGACAGAAGCTTGACTTCTAAGAACACACGCAGGATCAAGTTCAAACCAGGTGTGAGCTCGGCTCGACCACAAGAAATGTGTCCAATTAATCGTCAGCACTAAGCACTTTTCCATTTTCAGTTAAACGTTTACTTTTATGACAAACTTGATTTTAATAAATGTGTTTACTTTTAATAAAGCTTTAAACTTAAATAGACTCTGTGGTTTTTGGTCCTTCAGACTAGAGTGGATGAGCTAAAGGTTTTGGAATTTTTGCAAGCATGAGTCCGTGCCTCTGACATCATTGGGGATCAATCATCGGTGACTTTGGGAGCTAAATGACTCTGCCACACTATCTAGTCAGTAAGGAGATTGGGGGTTCAACTACAAAGTCTGTTATCACTGAGGTATGTGGAAAGTCTAACAGCACCTATTATAATTGATAAGCCTATGGAATGGGAGTGACTTCGTACGCCGACGATACTCAGTTGGTGTTGGCAGTGCATAAAAACGGGATCGAAGTGGCAGCCAACTTTCAGACGGGCATGAGAGCCATCAGTCATTGGATGGACAGTAACTGTCTAAAACTAAACACCGATAAGACCGAGGTAATGGTGTTTGGAGACCTAAAACCATCTTGGTCTCCGATCTGGTGGCCACCGGAAATGGGCAATCCACCCACCCCAGTCTCAAAGGTCAGAAACCTAGGAGTGTTGTTTGACAACAAACTAAGTTTCACCAATCATGCCAATGCAGTAGTCTCCTCTTACTTTTTTACGCTACGGAAAGTGAAAAAGCTACTACCTTACCTTCCCCTGTCTGCAGGGAAAACCCTGATGTCCTCCTTGGTGTTATCCAAGGTGGACTACTGTAATGGGCTTCTGCTGAATGCTCAGGAGCAGGTCTTCAAAAAGCTACAAATGGTGCAGAACGCCGCTGCACGAATTTTGACCAAAACTCCCAAGTTCGCGCCTATCTCATCCGTCGTTTACCAACTGCACTGGCTCCCAGTAAAAAAAAGAACAAAATTCAAGGCTTTGTGTATTATATACAAGGCACTGAAGAGCCAAGGACCCGACTTTTTTAGGGAATCACTGCAGCTGTATGTTCCCAAGAGAGCGTTAAGATCTGCCTCATCCGCATCCCTATGCATTCAACGAGTGAGAACAGTCACTTGGGGAGACAGACGCTTCTTGGTGGCTGCCTCGAAGCTCTGGAACTCCTTACCCCATCATATAAAAAACAGCTCTTCACTGCTGCTTTTTAGAAAGCAAGTGAAGACCTGGTTATTCATTCAATAATGCACAGGAAGTGCCTCTTTGTCTGCCCAGCGCCGAGACACCATTCGTGGTATTTGTTCGCGCTCTAGAAGTTTAGAAAATAAATAAATAAATAAATAAGCTAAGCAATGCATTATTTAGTGTCCATAGTTCTGTTTGTGCAGATTTGTTCCTGCAACAGTAGTAGAATGGATTGTCCTACTATCCAAACCAAAAGTAAAGTAGTATCTTATTCTTTCTTGGTGGTCATTCACCTTTTTATTGTTGGCAATTGTCAAAGCATAAACATTTAGAAGACTTGAAAAGACATTATGGACAATCCCAGAGGACTGCACTCAGTGCATAGAGCTATTGCGGACTAGAATGGAAGTCCAATGGAATTGCTAAATGTGCAATCTTAGTTAGCTACACAGACAGACTAATAAGAATAATCTAGTAATACCACAGGGAGTCATAGTCGAGGCAGGATAAGAATTTAGATCCAGTCTACAAGAAGATCAAAGACGATTTAGAAAAAATCGAATGAGGAACGCTAAGAAAAAATAAGTACTCTATATTAAAATTAAAACTTACTGGGACCAGCAAAGGAGCCCTCGTCTGCCCGATCCTGGCCTTCATCCTCAACAGCACCCTCCTCCTTCTCCTGTGTCCTCCTGCCCCTGGGGGGAGCTGATGTACAACATGAAAGAAAGAAAGATCAGAAAACATGGATGATATTTGTCAACCAAATCAAACATATCAAAAGAACAATAACAAAATATTTTGGCGAAATAGCAAATAGACAACTATTCCACGGGATATATTATTGACCGATCTCATGTGGTCTACTACGTTATTATTATTGCTTGATTTGCGGTCCCTCGAATTGGAAACTTCTTATGTAACTCATTAAACAAAGTACTAAAAAGGTTTGCCTAGGATTGGCAGGCAGCAGTCCGCAGCACGCGAAGTGACAGACAAAGTCCATCGTGATTGCAGATCAGCGACAACACTAAAGTTTCCTACTACATTAACCAGTCATTAAAATACTCAAACTATCAATCCACCACCACTATTTCTTCTTATCGCCATGTGTACAAGGGAAGGACTGGACTTGAGTCTGTAGGGGCTGATTTAAAAGCCCCTTGCGGCTCTTTTGCTCCATTGTTGCATGACTTTTGTGACGCAGCGGCAGAATAAAAGAGGCGCAATGGTGCAGCGTATATTAACAACGTGACGCATATGGGAGATGCATCACGTTGTAAAAACCTGCGCCATCAGGGGGCGTTCCAGCGCAAGGGAGGCAGTTCCTGCCCAGGAACGCATCCTAAAAGTGGCTGAGGGAAATCTACAAGATTTCAATCACTCACTTTAACGACAATGATGCGTGACTCAAACCCTGCGCCTGCTTGAAGAAGACGTACGGCTTGACGCAGCATTGGGAAGATAGGGCACCCCAAAGCATTGATGGAGCTGCGCCATCGTTGCGACGCAACTCCAGCAATGCGCCGCCTTTACGGCACAGATGCGTAACGCTTTGGTGACGTTTTGGGCCCATGGTGCGCCACGTTGTAAGTACGGGGCACCATGGGTGGTGGTGACGTGGTGCACAATTACTGGCGCATCCCTGCTACTTTGCAGGGATGCGCCGGTAATTAAAAATCTGAACCTTAGTGTCTAGCATTACGCAGTTCGTTAAACTACACGCGCGCATAATTTCACAGGCCAATAAAATGAACACAAAATCGAAAACAAATAAGCATAGTAGCAACACTATTGAGAAGGAGAGCAGTGCACCTGAAATGCACAGAAGATTTTGAAATATAATTTACCTACAATGTAATGAGCAGCATTATTGCTCTTGGTAAAGAACAAAAATTTGCAATATAATAACACACAGAGCAGGAGAAAACAGAGTAGTAAAGAAATAGCTACTACTACTCACCAAGCCCGGGGATCTCAAGGCCAAGCAGGTCGAGCAGATCTCGTTCACGGTCCAGGACATCCGTCCAGCGGTGGGTGGCCTGGTTGTAGGTGCGCCGGACCCGAGAGTGGTGGTACATGGCCCGGCACACCTTCTCCCACCTCTTCCGGCGCTCCTGGATCCCGTACCTGACACTGATCCTGCCGCCTGCCATGATGGTCCTGGGGAGGCGGCGCTGAACATAAAAAATTAGTACGGCCACCTCCTCCGGGCTAAAGATCTCCTGGGGTACGACCTGCTCCCCCCCTCAAACGCCCGCAAGGGAGCCGGGCACGGGGTGCGGGACCCTTCCCCTTCTCGGGATGCTTCCCGGCTCCCTTCACCATAGTCTGGGCAGAAAGGAAGCTAAATAATAAAGAAAATAGAATAGGGAAGAGAAGAAAAGTAAAGAGTTGAAAAACGTAGTTTAAAATTAACCAAAAGTAGCAGAAAACACAAAAATATAGAGCAAGATAAATAGAGAGATATATAATAATTAAAATAGATTAAAAACAACTTCAAACAAGCAAAGAATGGCAGAGATACAGAGAGGATACCAAAAGCATGCCCAGAACCATAGCAATGAATGAAAAACAAGATGGCCGCGCCCATTCACGTCCGCGCGGGTAAGTTCGCGCGAGATTTTCCTCGCGAACACCCGCGAAATTGTACTGGCAAGCCGCACACTTTGCGAGATTACACTTCGCGCCCGGAAACGGAAATACGTCATGCAAACAAGATGGCCGCACCCTTGAACGACCACGAGGGCAACTTTGCGCCTTGCGCTACAAGCGGCTCGCGAAAACGCACAAAACCTTGCGAACTAACACGCCGCAAAAAAACAAATCGCATATTCGCACGAATTCGCGGCTTCCGAATCCGATCTCGCGCGTGTTCGCGAATCCCGCGAAATTGCAGAAAAACGAGTTTTGCAAAACTGAAAGCACTCAGCAGGTGCAAGAATTCAAACTCATCATTAGTAACCATTCCCTGTAGTGCTTCCTGACTGGGGACCCTCCAGAGTTCAGTTGCTAGTTGTAACAATTGTATGACCCTGCTCTGACCCTCACAGCAGGCTCATAGAATAGCTACAAGTAGGCCACAAAGGTCCTGGAAAAAAAAATTGCACTGCAACAGAAAGCAAATTACTGATAAGGAAGCAGGTGCCAGACCTGGAATTTTAAAACAGTGACACATTATTAAACTAACCCCAAATGAATTCATGTCAGTTGAAGCAGGGCAGGTGTGCTTGCTTTCCCCCCCATAATCTACAGTGATGAAGAACCAGAGGGTGGCATTGATGTAACAGAGGGTGGCATGGGTGAAACAGAGAGTGGCAGTGATGAAACAGAGGGTGCTGGGAACCTGTGATGATGAACCAGATGTAGAAACAACATAGTCGTGACCGTTGCGAGCTGACAAGTAAGTTCGCAATTGCGAATTGGTACCAAACCCTCGCGAACTGGTAGAAACCCTTGCGAACAAAAAAAATAAATAAAAATCCTCAAATTCGCGAGAATTCGCGGATTTTGAGGATTGCGAGTTCGCAAATTCGCAAAATTCACGAACGGCAGATTCGCAAAATTCGCCCATGCTTACTCTCTATTCTATGAGGGCTCAAGTCAGTGAAAGGAAATCTCCGCCCTCCCACTCTCTATTCAATGCAGGTCCTATTCAGCCCAACCCTGACCCATCAGACTGCTGGAGCCAAAGCCCTCTCCAGCTCCCTGTCACTCAAAAACCAGACATGGAATACACAAACCTAGAAGAGGCGTGTTGGATGGTTAGGCAAGCATATACCTACTTTCTAAAAGTGGTATTTTGAAAACACAGAATGTAAAAACCACCCACACTAAAATATGTATTTTAACATTCTGAGTTCAGGCATACTAAACTCGAATTTCTACCTTGTACCCTGGGTAAGTTAGGATTGTAAGATGTTATAATCAAACTGCCCATTCTGGCCTATAGGAACAGGTAGCCTTGCAATAGTGAAAAACTAAATTGGCTGTAATTCACTATCAGGACATGCCACACACATCAGGGCATGTCCTACCTTTTACATACAATGTGTCCTGCACTTGGGCCTACCTTAGGGGTGTCTAATATGTAGAAAAGGGAAGGTTTAGGGACTGGCAAGTATGTGCACTCGCCAAGTCGACATGGCAGTCCCAGACTCACACAGGGTCTGCAAAGGCAGGCCGGAGCCATACTTTACAAGCTGCTTCTGTGGTTGGCCCAATCAGTGCTTCAAGCTCACCAGCAGCATTTGATTTACAGGGCCTGGGCACACATGGTACACTGTACTAGGGTCTGACAAGTAAATCAATTAAGCCAATCATTAGGTCACTAATCCAATAAAACAATTTACAATAGGGAGCACTTGCACTTGGCACTGAATAGCAGTGGCAAAGTGTCCAAAGCATCTAGGCCAGCAAAAACATAGCAAAACATGGGAGGCAACAGTGAAAGCGTGGAAGGGAGACCCATGGCAATGAGGCCAGGTTTAACATCTTCTTTAGGAGTATGTAAAGAGTATACTACAATGGTCAGCCTTGCAGTTCAATTTGTGTTAAAATGTAGTGGCCTAAAGGAAATGTCTTTACCTATAGTACATTAAAGGATGAGGACTTCCTAAGCAAGATCGCCGCCTCTCCCTTCCTGATAGTAGGACTTGTTGAGACAGAGTTGTTCTCTCGTTTGTCCCTACATGCAATGCCCAATCATGTGAAAGCCTTTTTCTTTCCTTGTATCAGAGATCAATTTCCTTTAAAGGAGCAATTTCAGGATGTTGCATGCATAATGATGTAAGTGTTGTCTTTCATTTTACAAAACATGTCAGGTCATTCAGGAATAGGATGAACAGCTCATGTTTGGTGCCTTGAGTGATCCTATTAAGCAGGAGAATCAGGTATTGTGATTGAATAAGAGGCTCTAAATATCTAGTAAGACACTAGGGGGCTGGTTGATCTTCTTATGTAAAGTCAAGCCAATATGATGCTACATTACTATCTAATTTGATGCTATCTACGGGTATAACTGTGCAGTCAGCTATGGTATAGTTGACTTATAGGATTTCGCCAAGATTGTCTATCCTCTGATCCCATCCTTTAGCAGTCCTCTGTCAGCAACAAAAATGAGCAATTTACAAGGACTCAAGCCCACCCTTGTACAATATGTGAAACAAGCTTATCACTTGTCTGCGTCGACTCAATCTTGTGAGAAGCAGCTCTTACACCTGTGCGACTACACCCAACAATCAAGTTCAAGTTCAAATACATGTTTATAATAGACCATCACCAGCATATAAAAACATCAGGAACTCTGCAAATAAATGTCTGTCCCCAAGTCTGTAGGAAAATATCGCCCTGTCTCAAACAGTTTCTCATGCTTCCTCTTAGTACATTTGTGGTCCTTAGGAACCTTTCAGAAAAGAGCAGGTTTTATACCTGGGTTCTATGAATCTTTCTGTCTCTGTGTATCACTCCCAAGACTAATTGACGAGTACCTTCAGAAGTCACTCTTTCAGCATGTTCTATATCTTAAACATCTCAAGGTGTGGGTCTAGGAGTGGAAGTGTTTATATCATGTGCACCAAATTATTCAAGACATAGCATCTGGATCCTCAAATTCCTTTATTCTCCTATTGAACGTGTCAACATGGTCACAGCCTTCAATGGACTGAAGCGAATTACTATTTTTTAAAGCCTTGGTCTCAAGACAAGAGTTTCTCTTTGTAGGAACTGGGGTCACCAGTTCCCCGGGGGTAGCCTGGCATGAGCAGGTAGGCACCCGAAAGCTTAGGTGTTAAGTGAATACACAGCATACGCATCCACTGAGACAATAAACGCACACACAATGACAGGCGCCACTCCAGTGTGTTTGATTAAAAATCAAGTAGCTTTTATCTAAGATCAGGGTTCAGGAGTGCAAAATCACAGTATCAATTACTCATCAAAGCATTTCATCAGAGGGGAGTAAAGGGAGCAGTTCAATAGATTAGCATTTCATTACTTCACAATGAACCAGGGTAAAGCATTAGGCATTAAATATTTCAATCCGGCCAGAATAAACATTTCATTAATCCCATTAGGCATAGGTAAAACATTTCATTAATTAACCAGGAGCAGTCCTATCCTTTTTAAGGTACAGGCAATATTTCATTCAGAAGGCCCCAATAGCAATTTTGCTCAGCAAGGGTACACACTCCATCATATACAACCGTTCAGTAGGCCAGGGCAAACATTCCTGTAGGCACTGGCAGATCACTGTCGTGGCAGGTGTAGAGAACACTTTCCTGAGCCTGGATAAGCAGTGCATTACCCCCATTAATCAAGCCTAACATTCCATGAGGTAAAACGAAAACATACATTAGGCAATTAATCAACATCTCCCTGTACAGGACTAAACATTTCATTAAAGATAAACTATTTTATCAGCAGAAATAAAACACTCACTAGCCAGGTTAACCCATGCATAAGGCTAAGAGTAAAACATCTCAACACGTTAAGCATAGGCATTTCATCAGGTGAGAATAAACAGTTCCTTAAGCTTATGAAACTGTCCTTAGGCATATAGGACTGTGGGCCTCGGGACCATTAGAACAGCCCAATACAAGGGTTACCTCTCAGATCCTGCCTAGGGACCGGGGTGAAAACCTTGCTATGTGAAAGAACTGGGCAACAATGTTGTACCCAGGCCTCCCTGGCAAGTATCCTGAGCGAGGTCGCCAAATCAGCAGGGCACATCCATGATGTCCACTCTGCTCCTGCAGTCTGGAGATAACAATCCCCTAGTCAGGGGTTAACCCTAGCAACTATCAGCCCCTGGGGGGCCTAATTAGGGCCCTGGCCCGGTTCAGAGGACTCTTTTATGGGTCTAATCAGGCTAACAGGGCCAACTACAGTTTCTCCCGAGGAGGGGCGGCCGCGGTGCACCCATTTGGCTCCTTGGGGGCCCGCTCTTCCTCCTGGTCTAACGCCCGCCTCCCCGGGGAGTTACCTTAATCTTCGGCCTTCCCGGGCCCTTGAATAGGTTTCTGGTGGAGTTTGAGGGCTTCGGCCCTTCTTGAGGCCTCACGCGTCAGGGGATCAATCTTGGCCCCTCCCGGGGTTTGTGCCGGCTGGTGGGGGGACCCTCGCACCCTCTCGGGGGCCCGTTGGCGTCTGCAAGCTGTTCCCGGGCCTTCCGTGGACTCCACGGCCCGGGAACCAATAAGGAGGTGGCGGAGGCGGGATCCGGCCACAACAGCGGAGCGGCTCCCGGGGGTGTGTCAGCGGCAGCCAATAACTGCACGGGTTCAGGCGGGGGCACGGGCGATGACGCGGCTGGCGTCCCCCATCACGTGATGGGAGACAGGCTTCAGGCCGAGTGCAGCCTAACTGCCATCCGCGGCGGACTACCTCAGGCTCTGGAGGCCGCCGCAGGGATTTTTCACTCCTGGGCCAGCTGCGGCAGTGATGGGGCAGTCTTCGGGGCCTAGCGCGGTCCTCTCAGGAGTAGCGGCGGCCCTCTCCGGGTACCGGGGGCCACCGCATACGCACACAGCAACGGGGCCACTTGAGCAGCAGCGCCCAGGTCGCAACGGCGACGGTGGAGCCCCGGACCCCTCAGAGGCCCTGAGAATGACGTTGTCACTTCGCTGGCACAACGCCTGGCCGCGACGGTGAGTTCTGGCGAGGGCACTCGGGTGAGCTGCGAGTCGGGGTTAGCCACATTCTTGGCAGAATTAGTGCTGTCATGACAGCGCTTCCCAAGGAGGGGGCAGTTACCTCAGCGCCTCGGGCAGGAGTCTCTGGCAGTGTCAGCGCTGGGGCAGTCTCCACAACAGCGCTTCAGGGCAGCATACCTCTCCCAATTCCCAGAGCTTATCAAGGGACACCACAGTTCCTCAGAGTACAGCGCTTGAATGGCACACGATGTGGGGGGAAGACCAGCAGTCTCAATAATTATTCAGTTCAGGATGCTATGTTATGTTATGTTATGTTAAGGGAATTTTGTATAGCGCACTGTCACCGGAGGTATCATGGCGCTGAAAGGGTGCTGAGGAAACAGAGGGATTTTAGCGGGATTGTGGGAAAAGCCAGGTTTTTAATGATTTGCGAAATTGAATCAGAGTACCGGAAGTCCTAACTGAGAGGGGGAGAGAGTTCCAAAGTTTGGGGCCGAGAAAGGCAAATCTTCGACCCCCAGATCTACAGAGTTTGAAGGGAGGGACCACCAGGAGATGTAAGTGAAGTGATCTAAGGTTACGTGAGGGACAGTAGGGGCAGATCAGGGATTTCAGAAAGGCGGGACAGGAACCAGAGAGAGATTTGAAAATAAGACAGCCAACCTTGAAGGCAGCCCTTAGGCTAACCGGGAGCCAGTGTAGCTTGATAAGGAGGGGTTTGGCGGACTGCCACTTCGGAATCCCGAGGGCCAGTCTCGCCGCCTGGTTTTGGATGACTTGCAACCTATTGATGGAGCATTTGGGCAAGCCGTAATAGATGGAATTTGAAAAATCCAGGCGGGAGAGAACAAGGGCCATGATGACTTGAAGCAAGGCATCGGGAGTAAGAAGGTAGGCCACCTTCCTGATCCTGCGCAGTTGGAACATGCAGGAGGAAACCACTGTCCCCACCTGCGGCCCCAGAGAGAGCCCAGCGTCAATAGTGACCCCGAGGCTTTTCACCGAGGTTACCGGGGTGGGAGGAGAGCCAAGCTCTGTCGGCCAGAAATATGGACCCCAGTGGACGGCGCTCCTACCCGGCAGGAGGAGCTCCGTCTTACCGGGGTTCAATTTCAGCTGGTTCTGACACATCCACTGAAAGATATGGGACATGACTGCCTGAAAAGTAGAAATAGAAGAAGGAGAGTTTAGAGAGAAAATGAGTTGTAGGTCGTCCGCGTAATTGAAGACGCGGACGTCCCACTGCCTCAGAGAAGAGAGAAGAGGGCGAAGATAGAGATTGAAAAGAAGAGGGGATAGAGAGGAGCCCTGAGGGACCCCACAAGACAGATGTTCCCTAGGGGCCCTAAATGTACCTAGGCTGAGGGACTGGGATCTCCCCATAAGGAAAGATTTCACCCAGGCCAGCGCCAGGCCCTGGATGCCGGCCTGTTCGACACGGTGGAGGAGGATGTTATGGTCCACCGTGTCGAAGGCGGCCGACAGATCTAGTAAAACCAGGGCCTGGGAGGTACCCTTGTCAGCTCCGTCTCTCAAGGTATCTAGGACAGCCTAGCCTAGCTAGCCTAGCCTAGCCTAGCTAGCGCTGCGAAGGAGGAGCGCCTGGCAGTCCAGGCAGTTTAGTCAAGGCAGGGCAGCGCTTGAGATGATGCAGGACAGCGCAGGGGCCCAGGTTTAGGTAAAGGGGCGCAGAATCGACACAGCCCTATACCTGGTTGTTCCCCAGTAGTCCAATTGTAGTTAGGTTCCTTCTTGATGCTTGATGGTTCTGGCGCCCTTTGTAAATAGCAGTTTCTTGGTTTCTTGAAGGGGGGGTTGAGTTGAGGGCTGCTGACAGGATTCCTCAGCAGGTCACTGTAGATGGTCCCTGGGTTCCCCTCCCGCCGGGCCAGATCAGTGGGCTAGATCAGGGTTCCTCACTCTACTTGGAAGGAAGCACCTCAGCCCTGTCACTCCCAGTGGCATAGGCCCCTGACTAGGCCCTACCGCCTAAATATCCTGCGTGGGTCCCCCAGGCCAGTGATGCCCCAACTGACTAGAAAGCTTACCTCCATTTCTTTATATAGGCCCAGGTCAGATGACCACCCTCTAAGGCGGCAAAAATAGGCTCCGCCCCTATTCTAGAAGGTTCCAGGAGCTTCCCTACTCTAACTGTGGGCAGGCAAGGCAGGCTGGGATAGTTACAATGTTTAGGGGTTCCAGCCAGCTCCTGGCTACTAGAGTGCGCCTAACTAGAGCCACGCTGCAGTAGCAGGGGTCAGTGGCAGCCATGTTGGGGTAGAGAGCACCTTCACCTAGCATTGATTTTAATAATACACAGGGCATCTCAACCTAACAGGGCCTATACAACTTTATTACGAGGGGGGGACATCCAGAATTAGGGGAGCGAAAAGCGAAAAATTTCAGGAAAAAGGGCCAAGTCCAACACTCTCTTTTTGTTAAAAAGTCTAAAGCAATATGATTCTTGTGTCATTTGTACCATTCTTGTTTCCTAGATGTTAGAAATGGGGATCTCTAGTTGGTTGCGGCTGGCGCCAATGCTCAAATATGGATCCTTCTTCTTAGGTCAGAGTAAGGGGGCTACACCCTTTGATAACCCCTGCTCAACCCTGTGGTAACGTAGATGGGAAAACAGGCCTATCTCAGAGGCAGTGTGTGAAGCATTTATGACCATACACAATAACGCAGTGAAGACACTACAAAGGGACTCAACACAAGGAGTTATAGAAAAATAAGCATCTTTATGACTGCTTAACACAAGACTCAAAACAACCAAAAATCTACAATATGCATGAATAGGAAATAGGTCTATGAGACCCTTTTATGCGCAATGTACCTGAATTTGAGAAGCACCGAAGCACAACCTCGCAAGGAAGCTGAAGTGATGAAATGCAGACTCTAAGCGGCCACAACTCTCAGCTGCAGCGGTCCAAACCTCTGTGCGACGGTGCTGCCTCTCTAGCAGGATGGACAGGGGTGGGCACTCAGCGGCGCAGAGCGGAGCATCAGAAGGTTGTTCCGGGCTGCAGCGGCCCACGGGGTGCATTCACAACAACTCTTGGGATGCAGGCACTCAAGAGGCAACAGCTCCCAGCTGTAGCAGCCCACATATAGCGATAGCTATGATTCCCTTGATGTGATGACAAGGCGGGCCCTCAGCTGCAACAGCTCTCAGCTGCAGCAGCCCATGGATAGCAATAGAGAGGATTCCCTCAATGCTATGACAATGCAGGCACTCAGAGGCAACAGCTCTCTGCTGCAGTTGCCCACAGATAGTGATAGCGATGATTTCCTTGATGCCATGAAAGTGTGGCCACCTAGCAGCTAGTGATAGCGATAATTCTCAGCCCACATCCCCACAGTAAACCAGAGGCCCTGGAATTCTCAACAGGAGCCTTATCTGCAGTTAAAATCCCCCTCACAGGAATTCAGAAGGCTGGTGGGTGAAGTCTGGTATCCCTGAGACTTCAGCAGGAGGCAAGCTCAAATCAAGCCTTTGGGTACTTGCTTCAGCAAGATTGATGAATATGCAAAGTCATTTCCCTCTTCCAAAGTCCAGTGCTAACCCCTTGCAGACCTTCAGCTTCCTTGGTTACATGGACAGAGGTTCGTAATGACATCCAGAAGTAATACAAAATGTAGGGGTTTCAGCACAGATCTTTTACCCCAAAAGTCTTTGTTCTCAGAAGTCAGAAGTCACTGAACCCAGCTAGAACCAGTTCTGTGCAGTCCTGGGGCACTCTGTTGACAAGGCTGCAGCCTTCCTTTCAGAAAGAGGGGGTCTGTCATCAGACACACAGGGGGAGGTGGAGTCAGCATTCAACTTGCCAGGCACAGCCCTATTCAGGTCAAGGAGCTACCCCTCTCCATACTTCAAATGCAGATCCCTCTATTCAACCCAGATCTAACTCAGCCTGCCCTGTCCCTCCAAAACAAGACAGCCAATACACATAACAGCAGAGCACACTGGAAGGCTCGGGTAAGAAAATGCCTACTTTCTAAAAGTGGTATTTTAAAACACAGAATATAAAAATTATCTTCACTAAAAGATGTAGTTTAATATTCTGAGCTCAGGCATACTAAATTCGACATTCCTATCATGTTCCTTGGGTCCATTAGGATTATAGAATGTAATATTTAAACTGCCCATCCTGGCCTAAGGGAACAGATAGCCTTGAAATAGTGAAAAACGAAATGCAGTGTAATTCACTATGAGGACACGCTACACAGACCAAGGCATGTCCTACCTTTCACATACAATGCACCCTGCCATAAGGGTGACTTACATGATGTCAAGGGAAGGTTTAGGGACTGGGAGGTGGGTTCACTTCCCAGTCTTCATGGCAGTCTGGACTGCACACAGACTCTGCAATGGCAGGTCTGGGACACACTTTACAAGCTGCTTCTGTGGGTGGCGCAATCAGCGCTGCAGGCCCATCAGCAGTATGCAGTCGACCAGCCCTGGGCACGCACAGTGCACTATACTCGGGACTAACAGGTAAACCAAATGAGCCAATTATGGGAATACAAATCCATACAGTCAATTTTACAATAGGGAGCAATTGTGCTGTGGTACTGAATGGCAGTGGCACAACGCCCAGAGCATCTAACACCACCAGAGGAGACAAATGCAAAAAATGGAAGGGAGACCCACGCCAATGGTGGCAGGTCTAACACTAGCATTCATCATAATTTGTTCCATTTGTTGATGCCTCAACAGATTTGCCATTTAGGCTCGGAAGTGAGTTTACCTTAAATACGTGAAAAGACAAGAGGCGTTTGGCAAAAAAGGAAAAAGTTTTAATTAAATGCTGCAGCTGGGAGAGTCTCGACAAAGTCTCCCGGTTTACAGACTTTTCGCCGCTGTTTGATACAGTTCATGAGGAACAATAAAAACAATTTTCTACATTATGAAAAGCATCTTAAGTTGGATAATATTTATAAATCTGGGAGACCCAATGTACCCTTGTAGGCTTGGGCAATAAACAATTTCAAGGCAGTAGGAGTAGTACTTTATTCGATAAACTTCTTATCATAAAAGTTGGCATACGTTACAATACGAAAGGAACCACCCGTCCATACTTGCAATCAGCTATAGATTAAAAATACAAAATGTACGCACATTATATTAAAAAAGTAATATGTACAATAAAACCACAAGTATATAGTTACATAAAAACATCATACAGACATCCGTAAAAAGAATCGTCTACTGGGGCATGTACTTTAGCCGGCGCATGCGAGTCTGATATGCGCTACCCAAAAACTTTGCTACTCCACAGATCAAAGCTAGGGAGGAAGTATCAGTAATGAATACCTGCAGTGCCATCCTGTGACACCTAAGGCCCAGCTCCTTACATATTGGCTTTAGCCATGTCTTTCTTGCGCCCCTATACACTGGGCATGCAAAGAGGAGAGGAGCCACGGACTCCTTAGGGGAAGCACACCCAGGGCAAGATTTAGCCGGAGAGCTAAAGTTCTTCCACCCTTCCGTAAATTCATTCACCGGGAGGGTCCCGAACCTTAATTTTAAATAGAGTGATCTATCCAGGGGTTTTTGTATAAAATCGAGGAACGGTTCAAGTTTCCTACCGGGTTTAAACTCTAGGAACCGCTCTGAACGGATACCCCCTTTCCCTCTACATAGGTCCTCCTCCCGTACCCAATTGCAGTATAATTTCTTCACTACTTGCTTCGGAGGGGGTGCTTGGCTGGCCCATACTTCATGCAAACCTAATTTTGAGACCAGCTGTCTGAGATTGTTCAACCACTTGATCTTGTTACTCAAATTGACTGTGATTAATTTGTCCAAGACAGCCGCATAGTTTGAGAGTTCTGGGGTCCTCCTTACTCTAACCCAGTAAAGTAATGTGCGCAGACAATCTATATCCTTTAGTGACCGCCTACCCATATCTTGTTGTAATGAATTTAACGGAGTGGAGGTGGGGAGTGACACCAGTTCACGGAAAAACCTATTTTCCGATCTCACTAGGTCAGTAGTATTCTCGAACCCGCACAACTCTGATCCATAAAGTGTCGTAGGCAGAGCCTGACCATCATACACAGAAAGGGCCGGAGCTACAGGTTTGGTCGTAGACTCTCGCTGCTCCCGCAGGATCACTCCAGATACACGCTTGTGATTTAAAAGGATTTTGGCCAAATGGTCCCTCCACTTCATCCGACTATTGACCCTTACCCCCAAGTAGTTGAATGAGTCAACCAACTCCAATGGGGTACCGTTAAGGGAGACATTGTTCTTAAATCTCTTAGAAAGAGAGAAGGCCATGAGCTTTGTCTTTAGAGGTATTAATGGTGAGACCTCTGTCCTCACAGAATGAGCTGAAGCGGTCCAACAGCTTTTGAAGGCCAGAGGGGTTTTTTGAAATCAGGAGGGTGTCGTCTGCAAAGAGTAGGGTAGGTGTTTTTTCCCCCGCCAGGGATGGGGCGTCGGCTGGGTCCTTCCTCAAATGGTCCACCACCCCATTCACAAAGAGGGAGAACAGAGTCGGCGCCATCACACATCCCTGGTGGACTCCCTTCTCAGAGCCACCCTCTCTGTTAGCTGGCCCTGGGATCCCCATCTAATCCTTGCATAGTTCCCCTCGTGTAATTTCATGATGAATTCAAAGAGGGGGAGAGGGAACCCCATTGTTTGTAATACGCTCCATAACCTGGAGCGTGGTACTAGATCAAAAGATGTTTTAAGATCTATAAACCCCAAGTACAGGCTACCCTTCCCGATGGTCACGGTCTTCCAATAGATAGCAAAAAATCGGAAGATCTGGTTCATCGTGCCCACCTTCTGTCTAAATCCCGCTTAGAAGTGGGAAAGGATGTTCTCCTCTTCCATCCAGGACCCTACCCTGGAGATAATGACCCTGCCAACCACTTTCTGGATCACGTCTATCAGACTGATTGGTCTATAGTTGGCAGGGTCATCTCTTCCCCCCTTTTTAAACACTGTTACCACCTCAGCCCCCTTCCAAGAATCCGGGACTGGGTGCCCCCTTGAAATCAGGTTCATTATTAGGGAGATGAGGTTTGCCCATGTTGCAGGGTAATTTAGAAGGAGATCCCCAGGGAGCCCATCGGTCCCTGGCGCCTTACCCGGGCCCAGATGTTTAATGGCTGTTTTACCTCATTAACGGCGAAGGGGTCTTCGGGAACCATAGGTGCTCTACCAGCACTATCAAGTACTACTGGTAGAGAGCATGGCTCGACTGCACCGCAGTATAATTTGTAAAAATGTGAATGCCACTGTTGTTCAGTTATATGGTTTGGGGTGGGCTCTGCTCCCCCCCCCTCCGTTCCCCCCCTCCTGGCTTTGTTAATTAAATCCCAGAATAGGGAAGAGTTCTTCATCTGGGAAGCGGATTTAAGATCCTGCCAATTTTGTTCTTCCCATTCCCAATTTCAAGGTAAAAGGTGTCTACAAGGGACTTTGTTTGTAATATATTTGTACTTTTCCTTCAATTAGGAGAGTTAGTCATATAAAATCAAACTCAAAAGTGTCCAAAAGACAACCACATTGAATGTAACTGAGAGATATAAAGCACACGGAAAATCCTATTTATATAGCAAAAGTTTTTATATTCTTCTTATGTCAAAATTTGAAGGGGTACATTCAAAGGAATGAAATATCAGCAAAAATGTCATGAAGAGATGTGCAAATCAATTTAGACATACAATTCATAACTTACATCAGCTTCTATGGTAGTCAAAGGTCAAATGTTAGCAAAAAATGCATAACCATTACTAAAGAAATAAAATGTTTCCTTGGAGTGGACGGAGAGGTCGACGTTTCGGTCTTTGTGGCATCAGTCCATTAGACCATCATCAGGACAATAGTTTTTTGCAAGAAAAGGCCCCCTATATGAATAAAATACAATATGTTATAATTTTCACAAACATAATTGTACTGGCAAATAATTACATTAAAAGAAAAAGGAATCCATATGCATTGAAGAGCGTGAGCTGCATAACATGCATTATAGTGCCAAAGAAGTCACATTTGTGCAAAGCCCAGGTGAATATATATTGACACGTGAGGCACCACCTTAGCCCATGACCCTCAATGAAAGAGGAAAGCAAGAAAGAACATTGAATGGTTACTTTTATTAAAATTGTTAGGCAAACACAATGAATGTGGCCTAATAAAGAAATGGCAATCCAGGCCGTGTTTAAGTCACTAATGAAATAAAATAAAACAAGAGAGTGGCTGTTAATCCACTGGACAGAGATGGGGCATAACTGTTGCCATTCAGAAGCATACCTTACAGTCTGCCAGGAGCGATTAAAGATGAAGGGACCCAGCGTCAAGTGTTGGTGTATTCTTGGAGTACAGAATTACTCAAGATTCTGTGGATAAACAGCATATAAAGTCCATAAGAACACATTCAGTGGACTTTGAAATCTGAGCAATAAAATCAATAATCGGGGAAGTTGTATTGGCTGAATACCCAGCTTAAGAGGTTATGCAGTGTATATAAAGCAGCAAAACAGTTGAGGCAAAACACACTGAATATGCTATTAGGCGTGTCCCTTATCATCACCTTTGAGAATCCTGATGGTGTGGGAGTAGCCATGCCATTATTGCACACATGCTACTTTTAAGAGGCACATATTCAGGCCTGAATCTAATTTATGTAAATTTGCAACACTTGATTACTCGTAACTGATGTAAAAAGGCTACTTCAAACTAAGGCGTATGTTATAATCAAACAGCCTACTCATTGATCGCAAAATAATACCATTCTCACGAGGTTCAAATTCAGAGAAAAAAAATAAAGCAGGTCATAATGGCCAATGAGGCCCGTGTTTATGGAGGTGGCAAAAGAATTACATACATATGCCACGGTCCCATGATATCGTTAGGTTTGGGTATCTCTAGACCGAGGACTTAACATTAACAAGTCATTCGAAAAAACATCCGTTATAAACTGATATGTAGATGGAATATCGAAGTGCTATATTACTACACAGGTCATAAATAGTGAGGCACTAGAGATAGACTAATGTAATTAAACACATAACAAAGATAGTCGTTTTCATTAGTTGGGGCACTCATCGAGTTGATCCACACGGAAACAACTCTTAATTGACAACCAGTAACAGAGTCTGATGAAATAACCGACCGTAAGTGTAAGCACTCCTACTCTGTAAACTTACTTACCGCTCGGAAATGTAATGAGCAGTAAACAGACACAACTTTAACTTGCCTACCGATAATCACATCTAGTAAAGAAGCCAATCGTACGTTTTAGCACTGTTGCCAGATGTACTTACATTTTACACGGAAATGTCGTCCACGATAGAGTTTGACGTGAGGAGGAATCCAGACTTAGAACCTTCCGACTGCAGCATTTATCAATTTAAATACACTGACCCGGAAGCAAATATGGTATGGCACTAGGGATTCATGGGTACTTAGGGGCATATTATCAAGGGGGTTTATCTCCGCTTTTTTGGCTTCAAAAGCCAAGAAAGCGGAGATAAAATTATCTCCCTATTACCTAGCTGTCGCTAACACCAGTTAGTGACAGCTAGTAGGAGATAGCGACCATCTTGGGCCCCGCTTTGCATGTCAGTGATATTTATCACTAATGACATGCAAAGTGGGCGAGCCAAGATGTTAGCGACTGGAAACAGTCGCTAACATCGCTATCTCCTGTTACCAACTTTGGGAGATATTCGCGCTAAGCGCGAATATCTCCAAAAGCTAACACCTGCCCTGAGCAGTTCTTAGCCATGTTATCCAATGGTTGGTGGATAACATGGCTAAGAGCATTAGCTCGGTAATGCATGAATATCGCTGACTTTTCAGCAATATTCATGCATTTCGGACGATTTTTATCACTTAGGAGATAAACCTTGATAATAGCAAGGGGGCATATTACCAACGTTTTGTAGTGTAGTTCCTATTTTCCCAATAGGCCCTGCGCATTGGAATAACATAAACAGTAGTATCGACGTAGAAGTGGGGATCTTCCAGGCCTCTACTGACTATACTAAACTTAATTGGGTTCGTTACCAACTAGCTCAGAGGTCACTGGAAACTTTCTTGACTGAATATGAAGTGATCAGCTTCCCTGGCACAGCCAAGAAGGGATTCAGTTTTCCAACAACCGTGCAACATGACAACTTTGCTCCTCAGATAAGAGTCAATCTCTAGAGTCGTGTGAACAACAGACAGTTATTTTACTCAGTCAGTGGTTGTGCAGTTTACTTTCACAATATGTAGAGAATAGAGAGACGGGCATTTTCAATAAAGGGTAACATTTATTGAACAGTCTTTCTTCTCGTACAAGAGAAATGAATTGCCACAATTGCAAGACTTTTTATTATAAAAAGTACGTACAGTAAGATGAGTATTGCGAAATAATACTGTAAAAGCATTGATATGGTTTCTTAGCCATACAATGGTTTAAAATGAATAAAACATATATACATTCATATATACATTAGGCTAAAATACTCAACTGGTGCTTCTAACTACGCCTACCCCAGTGTACCTGACCTAAGCCTAATACTTGGGAGGGGAGTAAGTAAGTCGCTTTAAGTTAAGTTGGTTTTGCCAAGGTTTGCTTCAAGAATTCTCTCTAAGGGTTTAGTCAACACCATACCTCTGGAATAGAATGATGGAGGTCTGGTATCTCCTTCAGGGGGTTGATATCCCAGTCACCCGCAAGGGTAGCCTGGAAACGCCGGAGCTGGATTTCTCTGCAGGAGAAAAGACAGCGTCTCTCTCAGCGCGTCGAGGAGGAGGAGGGGGACGGCTGTTCAGCTCCTAAGTTCACCACACCATCGTTCACTCGTTAGCAGCGATAGCAGAAGCGATAATAGCTTCAGCAGCTTCAATATCAGCGAGACAGCAGCAACTTCAGCGAAAACAGCAGCGTTTGCTTAAGGCAACGTTGGTAATATTTATACCTGAAAGGTGCCTTGTTTGACGTAAGTTTTTGGACATAAGACGTCAATAAAGATGTCACTAGGAAGTGATCGTCTATCAGTGCTCATTAGAGTTCTATTACTAATCAAAACATAGCAAGCGGGGCTTTCCCAGGCTGCTGAGTTTTTATCTTGTTGAAGAACTGGGAGTGTTAATCTAGGAATCTTAGATAGTAACTTCTGCTATGTTATTGCACTAATTAGCTGTAAAGGAAGTGTCAGAGAAAGCAATTCTGAAATGTGGCTCTGTTCGTGTGAGGCCAGACATGAGTTTCTGAATATTGCATTTGATCGGTTATGCCAATATAGGGAATAAATGGATTTATAGCCGTATGGGGGCATAAGGTCACATTATCGATCAGGGTCCTAGATTAGAACGCTACACCCTCTCCACGAATTCATGTCCATCAAATTACTAAAACTAGAGCAATAAGATGCATGTGTAACATTGCCCACCCCAAAATACATATATGCATTTGAAATAGGAGTATTTGTAATACGTGAAAATATAGGTACTGTACGTTTTTGAAGCATAGAAATCATTCAAAAATTATAGCATATGAAATCAATGAACGATTTTGCAAAAAGAATTACACATGAAATACCTCTGAATACAGAAAGGAAGGGCGAGATATTTCATCACATATAAATGCATTGCAGTAAAATGTGATAGAGGCTGGTGTAAAGTTATTATGTCTCTAGATGTATCTAAAAATAGAAGTAGAAGCTTCTGTTCTCTATGAATAGTTCTATTTTAAGCAAAGAATTTCTCGTGCCAGGAAAAAGGTGAATATTAAAAAGTGTTCAATTCAAAAAAATTGTTGCTTGAATGGGGAAAATAGAGTTCCAACGCTTTTAGCAGTTTTTGTTGTTCAAAGCTGAAGGCCGAATTCAGAGTTCATGGGAACGCTGTGTGTCGGAATGCTTCTTTAAAGTTATTGTTTCTGTTCGGGTGAGAACATCATATCAAACAGGCTCTCAAAGAAATGGTCTACAAAATCAGGTGACAGTTCGACCAAATTCGATAGTGCTTTAACTTGGCAGGTGTGAGAATGATTGCTGTCATCAAAGGCTGGATCAGCAATGCTCACAGAAGGTCGTACCTGGGTGATGTTGCTTTTGTCACTCGCTCCACTGTTACCACCTAGTCGTAGCACAGGAGTCTCAACGAATGCCGTCATCAGGATTGGTAGCCGCTGGGGACAACACAATGCGTGAGCCGTTATCGGACTTAGCAAAGTATCGATATCCATTGGTACTGCTGATGGAAGTGCAAGACAGGTGTCCAACACGCACTCATCTCCGCATAGCATACATCGTAGTACAGGTAAGATGCAGTTTTGCCATATCGGTCTGAATGAAAGGAACCAGGTCATGTTTAGATGTCTCAGCCTGGCCAATCCAAGGACTCTAGTTATTGTGTCCCGGTAGCGCACTGCTAGGATTGTTTCTTCCATTCCCATAGGAGTCATGTCTGAGCTGTGGCTTGCCATAACGGAGCAGGAGGGTCAAAAATAAAATCCCTGCTACAAGTCCCAAAAATAGGGGTATGCCACCAAAAACAGAGTGGACAAAATTTGGAACGATTCCCAGAATTGCTTGAAATGGTGTTAGCAGTCCCGTAAAAATCGTCTTAAATATGCCTGGGATGCCTGTGGCACTAGACATGTTAAGGAGTTGGCTCAACATTTCTACGAAATGCACGGGGCAATTTGTTGATAAAAGGTCATGAACCTCCGTAGCTGTCCTTGCAACTAGGATATCATACGTCTCTTTTGATGACGTGATGGGCACTGGTGTCTGCAAAAGCACAGACTTCATTTTGCTTAAAGTATCAATTCGTATAGAAGAGAAATGCAGACGAGGCCAGATGGGAGTCTCTATGTCTCCAGGGCCGCTCAGGAACAATGCTTGCATACAGCATTTGACCATGAAAGTTACGCTTACGAGATACGCTTTTCCTGGCAAAAGGCCACAACATCTGTGATCCGTTCTTAGAATGTAACTCCCATTTGCGAGTTGCATAAAGAAAGGCTCTATCTGCGTTGCAGGTGTGACAAGCTGGTGGCATGAAAGGTTGTTAGAATTACCTTCACAGGCTCCGTGTAAATTAATACCCTGGCACAAAAGTATACCGCTTAGTGAACGTTTACAGTGTTCACCACTAAGAAATACATTTTTGTCGCTGTCACTATAGCATGAATGTGTGTATGGTAATTTCCATGCTGACTTAACATAACCTTTACCTAATCGTTCATACTGGCCAGTAGGTATGTATTCAAGGCACTTTTTAAATCGGAAAGTTGTTATCGGAATAGTGATAATTCCGTGTATTATCCATTCAATGACAGGACTTTCTGACATTGTCAATGGTAATCTCTCAAGTTTTTCGATGCTCAGGATTGTATAGTCTGCTCCTTTCTGTGCCAAGCTGATTTGTTTATCAGTAAGGTTAGAAATGGAAAACAATGACGTTGTGTTGATTAAACGCCAAGGCACATAGCCTGAACGAAGATTTAGCAGCGTGAGGTAATAGAAATTTTCAGGTACCAATGTGTCCCCTCACTCGCACCCTATCCATGCACCCTTGTTCCTTATATGTCGTGTAACTTCTTCCCTGTTCATGATAGAAAGACGCAAATACATTTGCGTCCAACGTTAACATGTCAGCTATCCAGTCATGCATTAATATCTTGCTAATTAGGTTCTAGGCCTACGGTGCCAACGTCTTTACATGGTGCACTTTCACGTTTTCTTCACGTTTTCTGGCCTAGTCGAGTCAGATCCTTAAACGAGGCTCCAAGTACTAAGCATGGGCGGAAAATCCGTTTCGCTCGCGGATTTTGCGGATTTTCGGTAAATTCGCAATCCGCGAGATTTGCGAATCTCCCGCAAAATCCGCAAATCCGCGAGCAGCGGATTTTGCTCGCACTGTTCGCACTGTTCGCGTGAGTTCGCGCCCCGCGAATAAGTGCAAAATTGCAGAAATACGATCTTAGCAAAACTGAAAGTAACTACTTACCAGGTTCAAAAGTTCAGGCTCATCATTAGTAGCCATTTCCTGTAGTGCTTCCTGAGGGGCCCCTCCAGAGTTCAGTTACCAGTTGAAACTATTATGTGACCCTGCTCTGAACCTCAGAATAGTTACACATATGCCACAAAGGTCCTGAATTACAGCTAAGGGAGACAAGCAGGAGCCAGGCTGGAAGTTCAAATCCATTAATCAGCCCCTAATTCATTATTGTCAGTTGGGGCAGGGCAGGTGTTGTAACTAATTTTGCAACAATGAAAGCACTTAGCAAGTGCAAAAGATCACTAATCAGGAAGCACTAAGGAAGCAGGTGCCAGCTAAAAAAATATTCTGTGACACATTAATCAGCCCCAAATTAATTCAGGTCACTTGAGGCAGGGAAGGTGTGCTTGCGTTGCCACAATAATGTACACTGACTGGACAACCAGAGGGTGCTGTGATGAAACAGAGGGTGGCATGGGTGGGCCAGAGGGTGGCATGAGTAGTCAGAGAGTGGCAGTGGTGACAGAGAGTGGCAGTGATGAAGAAGAGTGTCCCAAACAGGCTGGACACGTAGAAACAACAAGTTCGCGAAACTTGCGACCCGACAGGTAAGTTCGCAATTTGCGACATTGTAAAAAACCCTCGCGAACTGGCAGAAACCCGCGCAAACACAAAAAAAAATCCGCAAATTCGCGAGAATTCGCGGATTTTGCGGATTGCGAGTTCGCAAATCCGCAAAATTCGCGAACGCGAGATTCGCAAAATTCGCCCATGCTTACCAAGTACCTTTCTGCCTCTGAAAGCTGCCGTTTAGGTATGCATCCCTGACCTCTGCCTTACATCCTGCACAGACGAGCGGTGCCTGGCTCGGCCCGTTTGCCTGCCAAGACCTACAAGTTATCTGCTCAGCCTCCTCGAAAACACATTCCAGTCTAGTGAAATAGGTAAACATTTTCCCGGCTGCAGAGCAAAGGGCCCTGCCACCCTGCCTTCCTGTCTCCATGCAAGTAATTTACTACTCCCGTTACCAAGTAGGCCCATGGCCCCCGCACTCTACATGGAGATCCCTTTGCACGCACTAGCATTCAGTGATGAACAGCCTCTGCCCGAGAGACCTTTTACTCCAGACACTACATCCTCAAAACATACGATATCAGATATGCTATAGGTACAGGTCGTTTTGACACTCCAGACACCAGTCTCCTCTACTCGTGCAAAAGTCAAAGCCCCCAGCTCTCCCTGGTTACACGTCATGCTCAGTTGCGCGCGCATATAGGTTAGATATAGGTTAGATGTTTCTGCCGACTCTGCAAACTTTCACTAAGCATCCACCCACTTGTGACGTTTCATGTGACGTTTCTCTGACATGTCCAGTGCACGCCCATGTGTACGCCTTCTTACACGCCTCCTGTTACGCACATGTGTTCTTATCACCTCTCTTTTCACCTGTTACGCCTACTGTATTGGCTCCAATTGTACCGTTTTACTATATATAATGTGTACTGTTAATAAAATGTTGAATGTCCCTTCCTGAACCTGAGTGGTGATGGAACCCGATGTCCCATGCTTCGAAGCATTCCATTAAAGCCCGTATGACTCAGATACCACGGACTTTGCCTCTCATTTTGATTGAGCTATCCTTATGTCTTATTAATTATATGGAAAAAAGTATACAGTAAAATATATTTACCACATAATTTGGCGCCCGAACAGGAACCCCCCCTTCCCCACTCGCCGGTGAAGTCACGTGGCCTTTGCCCCTTCTACAGCCCCGACGGAAACCGTGCACGTTTGCGGATTTTCCTGCTATCTTCCCTCGGGCCCACGAGGGAGACGGAGACTGCGGTCCGGCGTCCAGACGAGGCAGTGAGGAATGCGGAGGATCCCGACCAGAGCCCTAGTCGAGAGAGCAAGGTCCGAGGTGTCCGGAGGCCCACCTGTTCCGAAGCGCATGCGTAGGAGAATCGTCACCTGACGCAGTCCAGTCCAGTCCAGATTCCGAGGCCTTCAGTTCTTGCTTCCCGGTGAGTACCGTTATTGGGAACACATCTAGACGGGTTCATTAATTTGTTCCCGGTCAAGACAGGTCTGGGTACACAGGCCTGGTTCGTACGTATTCACTTAGGTAAATACGGTCCGACGTGTCTCTTTATGAGACCGGTCTGTACTGTTTCAGCAGTGCATCTAGTAATCTAGTAATCCAGTAATTCAGTAAGTCAGTTATCCCGTGATTCAGTATTCTAGTGTTGCAACTCGAGTTTCAGTCTCGCTTTTATGTGTTCTCTATGTATCAGGTAACATGTTTTTTTTTAATGTGGTTTTTAATGTCGTGGTATGAATGACTGTTTTTTTCCTATTCATTGTTGTGTTACTGTGTCCACGTTTAAAGTAATCCGACCATGCCACTGTTTTCGAAATTACGTCAGATAGGAACCAGGAAAGGGATACTCGAAGAAGCAGTTCCTGTTCCGCCTAGGGACACTCCTGGTCATTTTATGTACAATAAGCATGGCTTAGATGCCAAACTGTATCTAGATTTATGGGCAGATTACACCAAGGGTCTGGAAGAAAAGTATAGATGGCCTGTCTCAGGGACATGGGATGCCGATTGCATCATGAGAGTAGAAGAAGCATTGTGGAAAAAGAAAGCTAGAGAATCCCAGAAAGATGCCATAGAACTATGGCGTAAAGAAGCTCATAGACGAAATGAAAAGGAAATCAGAAAAGCAGAAAGAAGTAGAGAAGAATCTGAAAAAGCTAGAGAAAAAGAGTTACTAGAAGAAGGAGAACAAGTCAGAATAGAACAACAAGACAGACAGAGAAATGCACTTATTACAGGACTGTATCCAGTTCTTGCCGAGGGCCTGCCCAAGGCGACCCCGGAAGTACCACGTAAATTGCCACCACCATTGGTCCCGACTAAACTTCGTCACAAACAGACCGCAGCAGACATTTTCCTTTCCTCCTATTTAGATGATGTGGCTCCAACATATACTGTACCCGTGCCACCCGTTAATAATGCACAGCAGCCTGGTCAGGCTGTTCAAACCACGACCCCTCCACGCCAAGACTCGCTTCCTGCACCTGTTGTCACTTCCCCTTCTGCTGCTGCGGCTACTACTAGCACCCCTACTATTGGTCCTACCAATCCTTTTTCGACAGATGCAACCCAGAGTCCAACCCCATCACATGTACCTTTTCCACCCGCCATGACGTCAGTTCATGCCCACGCTTCTGCTTCAGGAGGCCACCCTCACACCCCGCCACAATTACAACGAATGACAATCAGAGAATTAGCAACACAGCGTACTCCGAAAGCGATGCCACATGAAAAGCTTAAACAGTATATTACCGATTGTAGATATGATCCAGTACCCGGCAAGAAAGGAGACTTGTTGTTAGCCTCGTTACGTTTACGACGTGTTACAGATTATTTGTTGACATTACCAGAAATGCCGGACCATCTAGACAAAATATATCATTTTATTAGAACTGGGGAGAGACCAGAATGTATTCGTGAGGCCATGGCATATCAGAAAGCTGAGACACAGGGGTTAATATTAAGATTCTTAATTAATGGTTTGATAAGGGAACAAGATCGGCCAGGTATTGTTAAAGAAGAGATGGATGTACTGACTAGATGGAGTCAAAATATTGCAGATTGTAAACATGATAAACAAACTTGTATAGATGCCATGTCCAGAAAGATCCGTAAAGAAATAGTAGCAATACATAACAGACAGAAGGCTGAACAGGAAGCCGAATCCTCGGAGGAGGAAGAAATAGAGACTCCAGTAGAGGATGCAGACAGGATAGCGTACGTAGGTAGAGTGAAACTCCCTAAACAGTATTCTTTGAATAGACCTTTTGACAGACCCATTCGTCTGGAAAACAAGAAACGTTTCCTTTCCCCGATACCAGAGCAATGCTCTCTAGAACATTTATTCCAAGCCACTGATAAAATACTAAAAGATAGAATAGGTTACAACAAACTTAGTACAATGCGTGAACAAGAACTAGCACGGTCTGCAGTACAGTGGGCTGATAATAGCAGCGTATATAAAGATGATTCACTAGCGCAAACATTTTTGAATCTTACTCCAACTGAACAACGTTTAGCGGGTATATACATGATCCAGCATATCATTATGTTATATGAGAGTCAGCATTCTGATCC
Organism: Lissotriton vulgaris; assembly: GCF_964263255.1. Classification (NCBI taxonomy): domain Eukaryota; kingdom Metazoa; phylum Chordata; class Amphibia; order Caudata; family Salamandridae; genus Lissotriton; species Lissotriton vulgaris. The sequence goes on along the minus strand of NC_141686.1, from coordinate 223,140,712 downwards.
AGGTCCCTTATATAATATACTAGAAGAATTACTCCTGAATAGATGGAGAGGCCTAGGTACCGATTTGATTAATGTGATTCTCGAACAACGTCATAAATACAGAACATTCTTGACTCCACATTTTGTTCCCGTTCCACCTCCAGTAAATCATCCTTTTCACATAGACAGAAAGAATCCCTTACGAGAAGTTCATCCCGTACAGACGACTCCAGGGGGTGCGCTTCAACGCGTATTTGAATACACGCCCTTAAGTAAAATGGAATTATTGGAAATGAAGAAAATAGTGCCCTGTCATGATAAAGATCCAGCAGGTTTTCACCGTGAATTAAAAGACATGTTACTCATGGGAGATTACACATATCCCGATATTATGAAAATGTTAAAGGTATTGTTACTGGCAGGTATTTACAAGAAACTCAAAGAGAAAGAATGGGAGGTGGGAGATAAAAAGATTAATTGGACTGAATTGGAAAACGAAGAAACGGGACGTACCCCAGGTTTAGGTCTTGGGGACAAAATCAAAGAATTACCAGGATTATTAGTACAGGTTTTGCCGAGATTATTGACAACTAACAAGGAAGACTGGGATGCAATCTCAGCCTGCAAACAGAAACAAGATGAAGACACCAGTGATTTTTATTCCAGATTTGAGAAATGTTTCATTATTAATAGTGGCCTGAAAACAAGTAGCGAATCGTATCCACATCTTTTTGTAACTAAATTAGTCGAGAATTCCCTACCACAAGTTAAAAATAGAGTATTGAAAGTCGAGAGTACATGGCAAGCGAATACCCCTTCCCAAATGTTACAAATGTTACAGTACCACCAGAACCGAATTAGAGAAGAACATGATCCTGAACAGAGACGTATGAAAGATACAAAAATGAAAGTATTAGTTGCCCAGTCCGTCCCAGCTGATGGTCAGAAGAGAGGTACCACACAGACTAGTCATCCTGCGGCTCCTGTTAAAGGGAACTGCAACTATTGTAAACAACCAGGTCATTATATTAATGAATGTTTGGTTCTGAAACACAATATTGCTACAGGCAAAACGAAAGAGAGACCGCGACCTCCTAGACAAGAACTCGTTCCACAGCATGTTCCACAGAACGTGCAACCTCCACAGAATACACAGCAAACAGTCGCTGTGCCTCAACCCCAACCTATTGCTGCCACACAACATGTTACACAGCAAATGTACCAGTATGTCAGATTACCCCGATTATCAGCAGTACTCATGAAACAGCCTAGAGAGGGAGGTTGGCTTGCCTCTTATCGAGGTTCCTGTAGATCAAAATGGTCCCTATGTACATAGTCAGGTATTAGGGAAAGACAGAAAATTTTTGATTGACACAGGGGCAAGTAGAACTACCATTAGTCATGACGAGGTTCCAGGGGCACCCCTCTCAGGCTCACAAAATATTTCCCTGGGTTTTTCAGGAAAGCCTATTGTTAATGAAGTGTCAAAGCCAGTTCCCCTTGCAGTTGGTCCATTGTCCCGAACTACTGACCTGTTACTTACGAAAGCATGTCCTGAAAACCTGCTTGGTATTAAAACGTTGAAAGCCTTAGGAGCTGTGATATGTTGTTCTCCGGAAGGAGTGAGATTGTTCTTACGTGACTTTAAGGGCCACTATGTGTTACGTGATTTTGATCCAAGAGTACAAAATTTACCAGCGCATTTATGGGCACAAGGTCCGACAGATGTAGGTTGCATGCACATTACACCTTATCGTGTTACACTCAAGCAAGGAGTTGTACTACCCCGAATCAGACAATACAAATTGCCCCCAGAAGCTGTAATAGCATTATTGAAAATCATTGACGAATTGATTGCTCAAGGAGTAGTTATAGAAACTGACTCCAATGTATGTAATTCCCCAATCATCCCGATTCTTAAACGAACTGATCCGAATGCACCACCAGTCTACCGATTGGTGATTGATCTTCACAAGCTAAATAAATGCATTGTTCCCCAGTACCCAGTAGTGCCAGACATATCCTCTTTGTTGACTGCCATTGATTCCGAAGCTGCGTTCTTTACTGTAATTGATCTTAAGAACGCCTTCTTTAGTGTTCCCATTCACCCGGAAAGCCAATTTTTGTTCGGATTCTCTTTAAATGGCCGAAGTTTTAAATTTGCACGTGCACCTCAAGGGTTCACGGAAAGTCCCAGTATTTACAGTCAAGCCTTGAAATGACAACTAGACAGTATCCACATGCCTGCTGACACTGCTCTGCTGCAATACGCAGATGACTTGTTAATCACTGCACGGACCGAACGTGACTGCGAACATGCGTCACTGACTGTTTTGTATTTCTTGGCCGAAAAGGGGCATAAAGTGTCCCCTTCAAAGCTACAATTCTGTGCCCAGCAAGTGGTATATCTTGGGCACTTGCTGTCCAAATGGGGGAGACAGCTGACACCAGAAAGAATCCAGTTAATTGCACATCTGACACAACCCAAGACACAAAAGGAGGTACGGGCCTTTATTGGCCTCACTTCTTACTGTAGACAATGGATTCCTCAGTACGCATATTTGGCTAAACCACTCATACAGTGGACAACACAGGAGGCAGCAACTTCGACTGTCCTCCCTTGGACTCAGGAACATACACAAGCTTTTGACGAGTTAAAGAAAGCCTTATGTCAAGCACCTGTTTTAGCGACACCATGTTATAGTAAACCTTTTACACTTTTTGTCGATGGTACAGCATTATATGTACTCACACAAGATCAAGCAGGACGCCACAAGCCTTGTGCTTATTTTTCTAGTACATTGGATCCAGTGGCCCAGGCTCTGCCTGCGTGCCTTAAATCAGTTGCAGTGACAGCTCTAGCAATCAGACAAAGCGACTCTATAGTGTTAGGACATCCCCTGACAGTACAAGTTCCACACTCAGTGGAAGTTCTCTTGAACCGTACCCAGACTCAACACTTGACGATAGCCAGACTGACAGGCTACGAATTGACATTGTTTCAGCCACACATAGAAATCAGACGATGCAATACATTAAACCCTGCCACGTTATTACCCTCGAGCACAACTGACCCGACACCACATGACTGCGTAGAAGTCATCAATACTGTAACGAAGCCCAGACAAGACTTGACAGACATTGCATTACCCGACCCAGACCTGACACTTTACGTGGATGGTTCATGTATGAGAACAAACAAAGGAGAGTTAGTGGCTGCCTATGCAGTGACCACTGAAACTGAAGTCTTAGAAACACATCGTATTGATACCCTGTCTGCTCAAGCAGCAGAACTCATTGCTCTGACCCAAGCTTGTATCCGAGCCAAGAACAAGAAAGTAAACATATACACAGATTCACAGTATGCATTCGGAGTCGTTCACGATTTCGGTATCCTCTGGCAAGAAAGAGGTTTTTTAACTTCTCATGGCGCCAAGATACAGCATGGTCCTCTTATTCAAGCTCTGTTAGAAGCAATACACTTACCTGCATCCATTGCCATCATGAAATGCAAAGCACATACGAAAGTCACAGACACCATTTCCCAGGGTAACGACCTGGCAGATCGAACAGCTAAACTCACAGCTCAGACTCAAACAGACATCCCAACAGACATGGCAAAGACTGACGGAATATCACAGACACATTGTATGACAGTGAAGGATCCCATTACGGATGTACTTGACATACAGACACATGCTACTCCCGACGAAATCAAGAAATGGACTGAACAAGGAGGGATCCAGACAGATCAGGGATGGATGACGAAGGGAAGAGCCACATGGTTCCTCCCCGACTCTATGGTTCAAGTAATCATTAACACAGCACATAGTCCAGCACACTTAGGAGAAAAAGCCATGTTAGACAGCATTCAAAACCTCTGGTTCAACAAACATTTACGAGCAGCAGCAAAACAGAAAGTGCGTACTTGCATGATCTGTTGTCAGTTCAATCCAGGCAAAGGTGTTCCCGTGGAACAAGGTGGATTTCATCCTCCTGACCATCCTTTTGAAGTCCTCCAGATGGATTATATCCAGATGGACAGATGTAGAGGTTTTAAATATGTCCTCGTAGTTGTATGTGCCCTTTCCAGATGGACAGAAGCATATCCAGTCCCAGATTACACTGCCGCGACCACTGCCAAGCAGTTGGTTCGTGAGTTCTTCCCGCGATACGGATTGCCTCGTGTCGTATACTCTGATAATGGACAGCCATTCTCGTCCGAGCTCATGAAACAGGTTTCACTCCTGTTAGGTTACCAATGGAAGTTCCACTGTGTTCGACATCCCGAAGCAGCTGGTTTGGTAGAGAGACACAATCAGACCCTGAAAACCCGATTGGCCAAAATATGTGCAGAGAAAGGTATAGATTGGATAGTAGCGTTGCCAGTTGCACTCTTCTATATGCGTATGGTAGCCCATTCTAGAAAAGGATTGTCTCCTTATGAAATTATTTTCGGGCGGCCTCCCAATATGTGGGATACGCCTATGCCTAAGAAAATAACCGATGTTGACTGTAATATGCTGACAGATTACCTAGCTTCCTTGATGTCTGCACTACAATCATGTCGTTCACAGGTTGCGGCTGCTTTCCCGGACAACACCCAAGTAAAATCGCATGAAGTGGTCCCCGGCGAGCACGTCCTCGTGAGGAATTTCGACAGGAAAAGTCCGCTGGAGCCGAGGTGGAAACAGCCCAAGTTGGTGTTGATGACGACGAGGACCGCAGTGAAATTGGAAGGAAGGAAAGGATGGCTGCATTCCAGCCACATTAAGAAATTTCACGGACTATGTCCAGACACTCTGGTTAAGGACTGCCCCCTATCGGACTCTGACTCTAAACTTCCCCTGACAGAGAAAACTCCCCAAGAGGAGTACCGTGCTAAGCTAAGGTCTAGTAAGTCAGACAGCGTTTAATTGTTTAAGTCCCCCTCGGGTGAAGCGGTTAGACAGGTTTCTGACATGTATCAGTTAGACCCAAGTAGTCAGAGAGATAGGCGTAACGAGAAAAAGAAAAAGCACTGTAAAGTTTTGCACAGCGGATGCATAATCGCCTTATTCTCCATGTTTCTTCTGAGTCTTACGATAGTATGTACAGGTTTAATGCTACATGTCTTTTTCCCTCTTGATTCATATATACATGCTTCCTCTAATGACACTGTAGAGCGCACTTTCAGCGACCTGCCTCCCCACGAGTTATCTTATCGATTAGCAATGCGCAACAATACATTCATTCGGATGTTACATCACACTCACCAGACCAGCAATGCCACCAATTGCTGGGTATGTGGCCGACTCCCACCTTATCAGAATTACAAGGGAGCTCTGCCCCTCTTTCCTTACCCGTTCACACATAATGGTTCATGTGGTGCATGGTTTGCTTTAATGTCCTCCCTAGACAGTAAGTCCAAAGTTTCCCAAGGCAATTGGATTTGGGGGAACCTGAATACAGTCATGAATAAAGCATGTTTCCCAGACGCAGACGGCCTTCCCCAAAGGATAGGGACCGATCTAGAGAATGAAGTGTATGAATTAGGTAATTTTTCCCTCAATCTCATGATTTTGAACGTCCAGTCCGAGACTAATTCGAACTTGCCGTTTATAACAGTTTTGCCAGTGAAAGGTGAATTATGTGTTAGAAAGAATGGTTCAGTATACCTAGGACACAGTGAATGTAATACTGTAGTCGAATTCAGTGACAAAGGAAAGTCTACTTTTAAAGCCTCACGCCATTCTTATTTTATTTGTGGTCACACCACTTATGTACATCTGCCCCCTGATTGGGATGGGACGTGTTACATTGCGTTCCTATTACCACCTGTTTTTCTAGCTCCACCTGATTATCATAGGAATTCACGCCTTGTGAATGTCAGACATAAAAGGGAGATCAAGACCCCAATTGTCGATCAGACTGAGACAACGTGGGAACAATACTCGGATTTCAATAAAGGATTCTTTTTCTTTGTAGGTCCTGTCCAGAATAGTAAACTAATACGCAAATTAACAAGAACTTTGGAAGCAGTAGTGAACAAAACTACTTCTGCTTTAGGTAACCTGACCGAAGAGCAATCTGCTATGAGAATTGTTGTTCTTCAAAATCGCCTTGTCCTTGACGTCATCCTGGCCGATAGGGGCGGGGCTTGTAGAGTCATCGGATCCAGTTGTTGCGTGTTTATTCCTAATAACGCGCCGTCCGTGTATAAGGCCATAACACGGCTTCACGAAATTGCTCACCTGATACACCAGAATCCAGGCTCCTGGACTTGGTCCGGTTGGCTCTGGAGTGTGATATCTGCCTGGGGATGGAAAGTATTGTCATTTATAGGAATAGTACTGCTTATCCTATTCAGTTGTTGTCTATGTCTGCAATGTGGGCCAGCGATTTGCGGCTTGTGCGCCACAGCTTGTATTCCAGGTCCTAGTTCCCGTTCCCGAATAATAAAAGATGAACAAATGATGTTGTACGAACAGATAGATGGTCTCATGAATATAGATATATCCTAGATAGGTGGAGTAGGGGCCAAGGAGGGAATGAGGTAATAGAAATTTTCAGGTACCAATGTGTCCCCTCACTCGCACCCTATCCATGCACCCTTGTTCCTTATATGTCGTGTAACTTCTTCCCTGTTCATGATAGAAAGACGCAAATACATTTGCGTCCAACGTTAACATGTCAGCTATCCAGTCATGCATTAATATCTTGTTAATTAGGCTTCTAGGCCTACGGTGCCAACGTCTTTACATGGTGCACTTTCACGTTTTCTTCACGTTTTCTGGCCTAGTCGAGTCAGATCCTTAAACGAGGCTCCAAGTACCTTTCTGCCCCTGAAAGCTGCCGTTTAGGTATGCATCCCTGACCTCTGCCTTACATCCTGCACAGACGAGCGGTGCCTGGCTCGGCCCGTTTGCCTGCCAAGACCTACAAGTTATCTGCTCAGCCTCCTCGAAAACACATTCCAGTCTAGTGAAATAGGTAAACATTTTCCCGGCTGCAGAGCAAAGGGCCCTGCCACCCTGCCTTCCTGTCTCCATGCAAGTAATTTACTACTCCCGTTACCATGGTAGGCCCATGGCCCCCGCACTCTACATGGAGATCCCTTTGCACGCACTAGCATTTAGTGATGAACAGCCTCTGCCCGAGAGACCTTTTACTCCAGACACTACATCCTCAAAATATACAATATCAGATATGCTATAGGTACAGGTCGTTTTGACACTGCAGACACCAGTCTCCTCTACTCGTGCAAAAGTCAAAGCCCCCAGCTCTCCCTGGTTACACGTCATGCTCAGTTGCGCGCACATATAGGTTAGATATAGGTTAGATGTTTTTGCCGACTCTGCAAACTTTCACTAAGCATCCACCCACTTGTGACGTTTCATGTGACGTTTCTCTGACATGTCCAGTGCACGCCCATGTGTACGCCTTCCTACACGTCTCCTGTTACGCACATGTGTTCTTATCACCTCTCTTTTCACCTGTTACGCCTACTGTATTGGCTCCAATTGTACCGTTTTACTATATATAATGTGTACTGTTAATAAAATGTTGAATGTCCCTTCCTGAACCTGAGTGGTGATGGAACCCGATGTCCCATGCTTCGAAGCATTCCATTAAAGCCCGTATGACTCAGATACCACGGACTCTGCCTCTCATTTTGATTGAGCTATCCTTATGTCTTATTAATTATATGGAAAAAAGTATACGGTAAAATATATTTACCACAAGCGTCCAGCCTAATTGTACAATAGAACGTAATTGCGACTGGCCATGCTGTAACATTAGCAAGTCTCTGTCTATTATATCAAAGGCAGAGGATACAATATTGTCCAACGAATATATTCTGGAGGACAAAGTCATTAACTCATTGTCCACTACAGAAAGTGATTTTTCCAAATTAATACGATCAATTTCTCGTATTTTTTCTGCTGTTTCAATTTGTGTGACTTTCCAAGCCTCGTTGTATGCAGCATAGATACTGGTCGCTATGAAACGCTTTTGACGCTGTTTGTGTGGTCCCATAATAAAATCGCGCAAATCAGCACCCTCTTTAAGTAAAGACAAGTGTTGCTTAATTTCAGCCAGTGTGGATGATTCTAGCCATTCGAGGCAGAGTTTCCCTACACTGTATGTTGTTACTATCCCTGGATGTTGTCTCTGGGAGTATCTAGGGTCTTGTCTGGTCATTTTTAACCCCTGTGTTTTATTCAGGAATCTATCTTGACAGTTGTTTGTGTCAGTAGGCCAGATTAACCACTTTTTCCAATCAGGATGTGTTCTGTTAAAATGTAAAATTTTAGTTACGTCTATCTCAATATCTGTCGTTGCATTCTCAGGTATTGGCTTCGGAATAGACGGTTTGTTTAGGTCTTTGATCTTAGCTAGGCCAAGACAGGATGTTTGGTGAATTGTGTCATTTAAAAACATCATTTGTTCTGGTATCATGCAGGTTCTGAATAATGCTTCTAGGCCTTGTACCTGCCAATCTTTCGTACCCCAAATGGTTTTTGTTTCAATGTTATTTTTCCAATAATCAAAACCAAATGTCATCATTTTTTCATAAAATGCTTCTGAATAGATCAATTTAGTGTTTGTCAGCATTGTTTTCCTTCCTGTTTTATCTAACAGCTTGCAATAAAACGTTTCTGCATCACTGGTGTTAAACCCTGAGAAGTACTTGAATTTCTCAAAGAATGTTTTAGAACTGCTTTTAGGTGGTGTAGCACAATGTTCCCATTGATTATACTTAAAAACATTTCTAGGCTGTGCAGATTTATGCAAATAATGATCGCCATAATGTGTAAAACAGAACATCTGTTCATAACTAGACGAACCTTGTAGATAATCATGTTCTGTGAATCTAGCTGACATTACTAAATCAGACATCATGTCATTAATACTGTTAAAGTCCCAATCATCAGAGAATGTACTAGGTTTTACAAAGTCACTTAAGGAAACCTTCAGTTGATGAGGATACTTCAGGATCTCAACCGGACCATAGATCTCATAGTCAGTTTTCTCCCATACTACCCCACCAGGTATCGGAATGGCTGTGACATTTACTGTTGACAGTTCTCTTTTCTTCACTTGGGATGATCTGTGTGGTTTGAGGACTAAGTTGATGTTCTGACTTGCTGTGTCCATTGTACTATATTTTCCCTCAATGAATTTTCCCAAACAAAGTACCATGATGAGCCAAAGCAGGAGGAAAAATACACCTAGACCAAACCAGAACTCTAACCAAGGGGAAATAAGGTAGATTTCCTTCAGATGATGAAAGAGTTCCGTTGCTTTTTCTTTAAAAGTCTTTTTTGTTTCTGGCATCACTTCGGGGTTACTTTGATCCTCGGAAATGTTGTCGAAGTCGATGAAATAACCAGAGGCAGTTCTGTCAATTGTTGCGATTGTTCTTTCAATTTGTCTTTCGGAAGCACTTTCTGATGCCACATTATTGTAGACTGGTGTTTCTTGACGAACTGTTTCAATCTGTGTCTCAAGATGCACGAGTTCCATGGCATTATTGCATAGTCCTTCTCTGTGGACTGCAGGCTGATCGAATGTGATTAGTCTTTCAGTTTGAACCTCTTGGATTGTTGCAAGTTTGGGTATTCTGTTGTTTCTTGGGAGTCCACTGGGCCTAATGTTGATTATAGGCCACATGCTTGTGGTTTTACCAGGTAGATTGATACAACTCTGTTCTCCTTTTTACCAGCAAGGGGCGGTAGTACTACTGATCTTGTTCCGGTGACTGCCAAGACAGGTACTGCTTTTCTGTAAGAAGGCCCAAATTCCTTCTTCACCGCTATTTTTTCTCTGACTAGATCCCCAATCTTTGGACTCCAGACAGGCCTTGCTGGGGCTGTTGCTTGTGGTGCCTCGTCAGTGGTAACTGGCTGTTGCTTTAACTTTATGTTGCTTAAGGATTTTCTTGTTTCATTCAAGTCCTGTAAAACAGCCAAACGATCTTTGATGTCAAAGTCTGTTTTCTTATCTTGTACCACTGATACTTGACTATCTAAGTCCTGAACTCTCATTCTAGTTCCGAACAATAGTTCGTATGGGCTGAAACCTTTTAGAGAATTTCTTGGCAAATTATTAAGACTGATTTGGACACTTATTAGATGTTTGACCCACCCAGCACCCGAACCTAATACCTTCGCTGTTATAGATCGCTTTATGTCCCGGTTTTTTCTTTCTACCACACTATTCCCTTCGGGGTGCGATGGACAAGAATACCGCAACCCAACTCCCATGCTGGCCATGGCCTCCTTTTAAGCTCAAGAGCTAAAAGCAGGACCCTGGTCAGAATGGAACATGGCAATTGCGTATGTGCCGATAAAGACTCGCAGATCTTTTATAACCGTTCTGGTGTCAGCCGAGCGCTGGGGCCACATCCATATGAACCTCGTACAGGAATCTACTGCGACCATGATATATTTACAGTTGCCGTCCCTTTGTAGGGGACCACAGTGGTCCAGGTAAACACATGCAAATGGTTTATCCGAGATGAGAAGGGGAGTCTGCGCTGGTCGTTTTACTGTTGATACTTTTATCCTTTGGCATATTTCGCACTCCAATACATACTTTTTAGTTTGTATTCTCATGCGAGGCCACCAATATCTCTGTTTTAATAATGATATTGTTGCGGAAACGCCAGCGTGTGCAGAGGCAAGCCCTTCATGTGCCGCTTTGATTAGTCCTAACCTGTGTTCCATGTTTGGAATTACTCTATCCCCCACTCCAGGGATTTGAGCAAAAGGAACATTATTCGTATCTGTTGAATATAAGTACTTTTCTGGAAAGCCTTTTGGGAGTGTTTTCTTATCATCTTTTACTGACGTACTGACAGCTTGTAGAATGTCGCTGTCTATTTTTGTTTGTGACCGAGTAATCGCAGCTACGGAAGCATTTACTCTCCAAAATGAACAGTGCCGGTATTTGAAGGTTGTGTAAACCGGAGCTTTTCAGGAAGAGTCTGCTGATTAGAAAACGCAGGTGGTGTGCATGAGAGGGAGGCTATTCTTTCACCACAGAAGCGTATTTAATTGAAATAATCGGAGTTTGTCAGGAAAGGGATGCTAAAGGTTAAAGTGGCACACTTTTGTCATGTAAAAAACGTCTGGCGCTGAAATAATCTTTCACCTCCGTGTCATAAGCGGTGGGAAGTGCTGTTCTGATTGAAATTGATTTGCACTGGTGTGAAGGGAGGCTCGTGCTGGGGGCACCTGCAGCAGTATCGTTCATCTCCTTAACGGGCGCGACTGAAATAACTCTGCCACATGAAATTGACTTTGCCTTATCTTTTATCGTGTGGAAAGCTGAGCGCGAAAGGAGGCTCATGGTGAGAGTGTCTGAGAGCCTCATTTTGTTTCATAGAAGGCGCCTACGCTCTGTACACGAGCAATTCAATTCTAGTCAGCTGCTGTTCCTCAGCTGAAGTGTGTGCGATAGCGCGTTTCTGGCGCTAGAGGGCATTGTGCTTTTATCATCATTCGCCTAGTGATCTGACTACATGTTCCCGGTGTGCAAGCAACCTGGAATTTAGCGCTTTTATTAAACTGCCAAAACCAGCATATTGGTGACAGCTGTGCTAATGCTTTAATCGCTGACAGGCACAGCCATTCATTAAATAGCCTGTCTTAGGAGCACAAGTAAAGGGAGGCTTAGCACCTCACTTCTGTGTGTGTCATATTGTACAAAATATCGAATTTCTTCATGGTGACACGCACACCAAACGAATCTTAACCCAAACATCGGAGATACGCACTCCAGTGTGTGTCATATTTTGGGAAAATTTAATCTGCCCACGGTGACATACACACCTTTTTTAACGGACAACTACAATTAAAGACAGTGTCTGTCAACGACTGCTTTAGACGGAATAAAGTTGTTTAAAATGTACAGTAAGAAAGTTGTGTGAGAGTTACAGTTAAAGTTTTACTTATTCTACGCCAATTAGAACAAGGTATAATATAAGTAAGAGTGAGTAAACCATTATAAATATATAATTCATAGGTCATTGTGCTAAAGTATTCAGTTTACCTTCTTACTGTGTTTAAGTGATCTTTAACTTAGAGTAGGCAGGCAGTCAGATTTACATTAAAAGTCAATATACTGTCACCTTAGTCTGTAGGAAACTGGTTTAAAGTGCAGTAGGCAGATTAAAGAAGTAGGTGCAGTTGTAGGGTTATTTTGCCAGCGTACAATTACATTGAGTTTTAGTATGTGAAAAGCTGTGTTAAATTACAATAAACTAGTTAAGGGAGTATATTTGCAGTTTAAAATTGCTTTGCCTAAGTCATATTGTAAAAAAAAAAACATAAGATAAATTTGAAAAAACGTTGAATGTATTAATGTACCATTTACATGTTGATAAGTGTGGTCTAAATAAGGTAAACGTCGTAGATACTCACTCCTGGGTGTGTCATAATTTGGGGGAAATGTGAATCTGCCCACGGAGACACACACTCCACTTCCTGCAAATAATTACATAAAAGACAGAATAACTGTCAGTGAGCCTTATATTGTAAAAGCTGATTTAAATTACGGTAAGCTAGTGAGGGAGCATATTTACAGTAAAAGTTTGCTTTGCCTAGGTCAGGTTGCATAAAGCATAAAACAAATAATAAAGCATTGAATGTATTAATGTTGGTAGTGTGGTTTAGTATAACTTTGATCATAAGTTCTAGGAATTCACTGGTTCCTCAGGAAAACTCTTACACGGATAATATTGTAACAGTTATTAGCTAAAGTATTGTTTAGCACAAAGTAGTATACAACTTTTATAAGCGTTGTGAGTATTAGTGTACCATTACCGGTTAGGAGTGTGGTCTAATCATTTTTTACATCAGTTTTCCAAGGAATTCTCAGGTCATCGGAATACCCTCTGTCACAGAACCTTACTCAATCTATTCTGTTAGATCATCATGGCAGCCGCAAGTATGACACAACCTGCATCATTCTTGAATGAATGTGGGGAACCCAGTATGCCTTGGGAAGAATGGGAAAAAGTTTTTGAATCATATCTGGTGGCAATTGGTGGAGAAAAATTCAGTGAGTTTAGGAAGCAACATATTTTATTGCACAACTTGGGTCAAACAGGCAAAAAGGTGTTTGAATCACTCCCAGAACCGGAAGATGAAGATGATGATGAGGAAGTTTACAACATTGCATTGATAAAACTAAGAACTCATTTTGGTGATAAAATTAACATAGTGTTAGAGAGGCACAAATTCTTCAGCCGCATACAGGGAAAGCAGGAGAGTGTCTCTACATACGTAGCTATACTAAGGGGTCTGAGAAAATTGTGTGACTTCAAGGACTTAAACGACTCCTTAATTAGAGACCAGCTGGTACGTTGCACAAACAACAAAGAAATACAAAAGAAGCTTTTGCATAAACAACCAGACCTGCAGGAGGCAATTAAAATTGCTAAGTCCATTAAACATACCGACGTGTGTATAAAAGAAATGAACAACACAGAGAATAAAGTAGCGGAAATAAGTAACACAGAGGAAGAAAATGAAGTATGCAAAATTAAGGGTGATACTTACAAACCACAAAACAAGAAGGATTTTGGACGAAGCAAAACAAGTGATTCAGAAGGTTCCAGGTTAAAATGCTACCGCTGTGGAAGCAGCAACCACTTAGCAAATGACCCCAATTGTCTAGCAAAGTCGGCGTGGTGCAGGAAATGTAATAAGAAAGGGCACCTGGCAAGTTTGTGTGATTGCTTTCTAGAGAGATCGCGGAGCAATAAAGGAGAAGACAAGGCCAACGTGAAGGAAATAATTCTACAAGTCAAGGAAGTGGGGGAGGAGAAACAAGAATATCCAGAATGTGAAGTCAACATTGATGGAAGAAAGATTAAAATGTTTGCAGACTCTTGCTCTCCACACACCCTAGTGAACTACTCTGATTTCATAGCCATAATGGGCCAGGAACAAAAGAATTTAACAAAAGCAGACATAAATCTTAGCGGATATAACAAAGATCCTATTCCAATGAAGGGAATGCTCAAATCTATAATCACCTTCAAGGACTGCATCATAGTAGGCAAAGTTTACATTGTGGAAAAGGGATCTAACTTACTAGGGTGGCGACACCAGAAGGAATTAGGAATTGAATTTGACCCCAATCATCCGCAGCTAGTACTGTGCCCCAACCCGGGAAATGACTATGAACATGTTGTTAAAGAAGTTTAGGAAGTCTTCTTGGAAAAGTTAGGACTGCTTAAAGTCTATCAACATAAAATCCAGTTGAGGCTGTAAAAGATGCCCCTGCATCGACCAATAAAGAAGAACTAAAGTTTTAGGCCTAGCAGAGTATTTGGCAAAATAACACGCAGGACACCTGTTGATATAAGGACGTTATTGTTTACAAATGAACTTCCTCTGGGATATATGTTATGTTAAACTGTACGGAGGGAAGAAATTATTGCAATGGTTAAAAGGGGAAAAATGTGTTACAATCTTATGTTATATATTTACACTTGTTTACAACGTGATGTATTATTGTATACACCTATTTACAACGTGCCCACCTGGGTATGTTCCATCCACCCCCATGGTGATTGCGCACTTGGTAGCTTCGTAGCAATCCTGAAAGCAAGTTTTCTAAACCTAGGTGCATAACAGCAATCAAAAGAAACACGGTCATTTTAGATGATGATCAAATGTGGAGCATGGACAGACTCGTAAGGGCTCAACTAGAACAAAATAGTCAGACCCAAAACCTTCCCAGTTTTAAGCACTTATCTGACGTCTCCCCTACCCAAAGAACACGCAAGACACCAGGTTGGCTCAAAGACTTTATTGTTTACAAATGATCTTTCTTCGGAAGATATGTTATGTTAGACTGTATTGAGGGAAGTTATTTATTGCAATGGTTATAGGGGGGAAGATGTGTTACAATCTTATGTTATATATATACACCTATTTACAATGAGATGTATTATTATATACAGCTATTTACAACGTGTCCACCTTGGTATGTTCCATCCACCCCCATGGTGATAGCGCACTTGGTAGCTTCCTGTGAAGCTGGCCTTAGAATGTTCATGTGAGGAGAGGTTCTTTGCTGGAGAGTGGAGCAGTGAATAAAGGCAGTTATTTACCAGATGCCTCAGTTTTCTACTTTTAACATATTCATTATAAGATTGTACGCAATAATAAGAATCACACACTATTAGTGTGGGGTATTCGCGATCCGTATTTTCTAGCGCCATCTTAAATGCTACCAATTCAGCTCGTTGAGCTGAGCAATCTCCTAGAGATTGTGTTTTAGTGACCATTGGTCTAAATTTTCTTTTGTGCCAACGACCTTTAACAATCGCGCACGCAGCACTATAGGCTTGTTTACCCCCAACTGCGGGTTGTGCTGATCCGTCAGTATATATAATACTTCCGTATTCTTCGAGAGGCAGGATTTCAATTGGCAGAGGACATTCATATTCATATTGTAAAAATTCCTGTGTCTTTAAATTAGGATCAAATTCATAAACTACGTCTGTTGCAGCAAGAGAATTAACCCACTGGATCCATCTTGGATGCAAAGCTTTAGCATTAGGAATGCTTGCTTTAGTTACTGCTTCTAAAGCTGGTATGGGTGTAACAATTATTATTCGTTTACCTTGTGCTTAGGGCCTTTCTTTTGCTACAGCAGTCTGAACCGCAGTTAGAATTTTCTCAGTTGAACTGACTTTTATTTCAGCCTTTGTTTACAAATGTGATTTGTAAGCTATTGGTACCTTTTCTCCCTCATTAGAGGTTAGGTACGTGAATCCGCATCTTCCTGGGATGACTCGGATTACAATATCGCGTGTGTTGTCACGTGTATCTAATTTTGTTTTTGCTAACATGTCTGTTTGCAGTGATCTCAAAATTTCTGTGTGTTTTCTAGTCCAATTGATTTGTTTAAAATCAGGTTTTATTAGTTCGTAGAGAGGTTTAACTCTCTCTGCGTAATTTAGAATGTAAGTTCTTCCGAAATTCAGAAAACCTAGTATGGATTGTAAATTCTTCAGCGTTTTTGGAGCTTGGAGTACAGCGCACTTCTCTAAGAAGTTGTCCGCTAGGCTTTTTCCTTCACTTGATAATTCGTATCCTAAAAATAATACTGTCAGATGGGCAATTCGAGACTTTTTAAAGTTGAATTTGTAACCCTCTGCTGCGAACCCAAGTATAATGGTGTTCACTCTTTTCAAGTGAGTATCCAAGTCGTCGTTTGTGAGATAGATATCATCTACGTAAGATAATGCCTCATCATCATATATTTGTAGTAACTCTGTTACTCTAGCTGAGAAGAGTCCTGGGCTGTTCTTGAACCCCTGTGGGACCCTACAGAAATTTTTCTGAGACCCCATTACGGAGAAAGCGGTCAAATACCTGCTTTCTGGTGCAATGTTTTGACAAAAGAAACCATCAGATATGTCTAATGTCGTTTTATATTTTTTCCTAACTATGTTGTTCATTAGTGCAGCACTATGCGAATTTTGTACTGCAAAAGTTTTGCAACATGCATTAAGGTGTCTGTAGTCCAAAACTAGACAATATGAATTGTCTGGCTTGGAGACAGGAAACAAAGGATTGTTCATTTGAGAGGTGCATGTTTCAATCACCCCCTGGTATTCAAGTTGATCTAAGATCTCCCTGACTTGTTTTTTAGCTTAATGGGATACTGCCGTTGGGCAGTTGGTTTACTTTTTAATTGGATTTTGTGAGGAGGTGAGTCCTCATCCCATCCTACATGATTTTTATATAATGCCGGTGCCTGGGCTACTGCCCATTTCCTTGCATAAGTATATTTTTTGTGAATCGGAATGTGATTCGAGAAGGCAGGCATAATCATTTCTTCGCCACAAGGGCACTCCCTGACAAACTCTGGGGGACAATCTTTTTCAGCTAACAGGATATCATAGCCTTTTGAGAGTTTATCCCAAAATAGACCCTTTATTTTACTAGTCTTATCACCCTCTATACGCAATGTTATTTCGTATATCTTATGGGGCTCGCTAAGTCTGGTGTCGGCAGTTTCAACCTGAATGTATTCATTCGTGTCCACTGTCTCCAGATGACTCATCAAGATCTTGCGGGCTATACTGATTTCTGCTGCACTGTCTAACATTGTCTGTGCCCACTCCCCGTTTTTCAACTGTGTCCTCAGTATTCTCGGCATGGTTGATTACTCTAATACTGGCTACCTTCTTTTTTGGAAATTGAGATTTTTTACTCTGAGCAGGTTCCTTGTCTTTGGACTTGGTGTGCTCTCCTGGGTCTGACCGTCCTCTTCTTTCCGATTTCTGCAAAAAAGATTGAGAGGGACGTGTATCAATACTTTGATATCTATCAGGTTTTTTCAAATTATCCCTATTTCTAAGGTTATATCTTTTCTCAGCGGGCTCCCTCTGGGGAGACTGGTGTTCTCGAGTCGGAGTTCTTTCCCTCCGTCGAGGAGACCTTCCTCTGGACGGGAAAACTTTTTCCTTGGGAGTGGATTGTTTATTTCCATCCCAGCTCTTTTTAGGAGTGTTTGAATTATTTTTAATAAATCATTTTTCAGGATTTTCGAGCAGTTGGGGCTTTACTGGTTTTCCACCCAAGCTGTCTCTACCTAATTCTTCATAGCATTTTTCTATGATTCTGGCAAGCTCAATTGGCTGATCTGTTATATCTGTTTCCCTCAACTTCTGGCGGATCGCCACAGATGCTGCTTCTCCTTTTATGTTGGCTAATAATATAGCCGAGACCTGCTTGAAGTCTTTCAGTAATTTCATACCAAGAGTTAAAGCAGGTTCTGGACCGTATTCATTTTGAATCTGTTTTAGCACTTCTGGTATTACCGCCATAGACGGAACACTATGTGTTTTTGTTTAGATTGAAGCAAAGACTGTACCCCAAGTGTCGCAGTCCTCCACGTGTGGTGCGATTCCCATAGGAAGGCAGATGGTCAAGATTCTGTGTTTCTCGATAGGGGTAGTATCCGGAAATACTGCCTCTATTTGAGTGATTTTCTGTGCTAACCAGAACGGAATTTGTTCCCGTTTTACGGGTGTTTTACCAAGATATGACTGTATGTTCTGTGGTGTAATTTTATTAGTGTTCCCCTGATGAGGGGTCAGCTGTGGTACATTAACAGCTGGTTGGACTGTTGCAGTCCGCATTACATATTGGACTAATTGCCTATGTATTTTAATTAATGTTTTTAGCTGTACTAACAGCTCTTCTTTTGACATTTTTTCAATGTCCGGATGTGGTGTGTAGCTGGCTAGAACCGGCCACGTTGCTCCTGGTCTACCTAGTGGACCGAGCCTGGTAATATGATCATTATGTTTTAGG
This sequence comes from Lissotriton vulgaris, assembly GCF_964263255.1. Classification (NCBI taxonomy): domain Eukaryota; kingdom Metazoa; phylum Chordata; class Amphibia; order Caudata; family Salamandridae; genus Lissotriton; species Lissotriton vulgaris. The sequence goes on along the minus strand of NC_141686.1, from coordinate 223,122,401 downwards.
GTGCCTTTAAACCAAAGTAAATGTTCTTGGTATTTTAATGGGATTTCAGTCTCCTCGAAAGGAGCGTACTCATCTGGTGGTTTCTCTATTTTGTAATAGTGAAACTCTTTTGTTCTAGCGTTTGCTGCTGGAAAGTTCATCCATGAATAGAATACCTCTGTCTGCCGATATTCGTGTGCCTCTATCACGAAAACAACTGTACCACCTTGTGGTGTCAGTCCATTTTCTATAAGTTTTAAAGTTATAGATTTTCTTAAATGTACCGGGATGATTATTGCATCCGGTTCAGTAGTCCCGTCGGGACCCTGCTGAGTCGCATCTGCTGCGGCATCAGTTCCGTTGTTTTCTACTGACATTTTATAAATGCAGGTTTTGCAGAGTAGGTCTCCAAGGAGACAAAGATTAGGTGCACAATATTTTGGATCACTGTATCCTTCAACGTTGAATAAACCAGAGCTTTACATAGGAATCTCTTCCTACTGAGTTCGGGCGGATTTTAACCTTTCACCCACTCCAGACGTCTATTGGAGTATTTACGGGAGAAAGGGGTCTGTGTGAAATATGCACGACTGAGTTACTCTAACGTCTTGCGTTAGTTTATCGCCTTACCAAACGTTGGGTGTAGTGTAGTTCCTATTTTCCCAATAGGCCCTGCGCATTAGAATAACATAAACAGTAGTATCGACGTAGAAGTGCGGATCTTCCAGGCCTCTACTGACTATGCTAAACTTAATTGGGTTTGTTACCAACTAGCTCAGAGGTCACTGGAAACTTTCTTGACTGAATAGGAAGTGATCAGCTTCCCTGGCACAGCCAAGAAGGGATTCAGTTTTCCAACAACCGTGCAACTTGACAACTTTGCTCCTCAGATAAGAGTCAAACTCTAGAGTCGTGTGAACAATAGACAGTTATTTTACTCAGTCAGTGGTTGTGCAGTTTACTTTCACAATATGTAGAGAATGGAGAGACGGGCGTTTTCAATAAAGGGTAACATTTATTGAACAGTCTTTCTTCTCATACAAGAGAAATGAATTGCCACAATTGCAAGACTTGTTATTATAAAAAGTACGTACAGTAAGATGAGTATTGCGAAATAATACTGTAAAAGCATTGATATGGTTTTTTAGCCATACAATGGTTTAAAATGAATAAAACATATATACATTCATATATACATTAGGCTAAAATACTCAACTGGTGCTTCTAACTACGCCTACCCCAGTGTACCTGACTTAAGCCTAATACTTGGGAGGGGAGTAAGTAAGTCGCTTTAAGTTAAGTTGGTTTTGCCAAGGTTTGCTTCAAGAATTCTCTCTAAGGGTTTAGTCAACACCATACCTCTGGAATAGATTGATGGAGGTCTGGTATCTCCTTCAGGGGGTCCATATCCCAAGGGTAGCCTGGAAACGCCGGAGCTGGATTTCTCTGCAGGAGAAAAGACAGCGTCTCTCTCAGCGCGTCGAGGAGGAGGAGGGGCAGCGTCCGCGGGCAGCTTGCGTCTGCTGGGCTCTTGCAGGGGGGCGGCTGTTCAGCTCCTAAGTTCACCACACCATCGTTCGCTCGTTAGCAGCGATAGCAGAAGCGATAATAGCTTCAGCGGCTTCAATATCAGTGAGACAGCAGCAACTTCAGCGAAAACAGCAGCGTTTGCTTAAGGCAACGTTGGTAATATTTATACCTGAAAGGTGCCTTGTTTGACGTAAGTTTTTGGACATAAGACGTCAATAAAGATGTCACTAGGAAGTGATCGTCTATCAGTGCTCATTAGAGTTCTATTACTAATCAAAACATAGCAAGCGGGGCTTTCCCAGGTTGCTGAGTTTTTATCTTGTTGAAGAACTCGGAGTGTTAATCTAGGAATCTTAGATAGTAACTTCTGCTATGCCATTGCACTAATTAGCTGCAAAGGAAGTGTCAGAGAAAGCGATTCTGAAATGTGGCTCTGTTCGTGTGAGGCCAGAGACGAGTTTCTGAATATTGCATTTGATTGGTTATGCCAATATAGGGAATAAATGGATTTATAGCCGTATAGGGGCATAAGGTCACATTATCGATCAGGGTCCTAGATTATAACGCTACAGTTTAGCGATATTTACCGCTAACGATGCTTAGCAACAAATTTTTTAACGCTAAGCATCGCCGGAAATTATCGCAGAGATAACTTGCTATTAGCATGGTTTATCTCAGTAGTTATTAAAATCCTCGGGCTAACTGCCAATTGAGAGATTATCTCTGGAAAACCAAAGATAATCTCTAGAAGTTTGGCGTTAGCTTGATAATAGGGGCTCACAAACTTAGCCATGATATCCACCTTCCATAGGATATCATGGCTAAGTCAGGAAAATGCCAGGTGTAAAAAAAGCAGTGCTAACCGCGGTTAGCGCTGCTTTTTTTATCACTAACAGGTTTAGCGAAATCCTTAACCTCTTGGCTGCTAATGACAAGGGTAACTCGTCATGGACTTTCCATTGATTTCAATGGAAATTATATGCGACCACTGATAATGCCTTAGCAGTAAAGGGGTTAATAATAGGAGAAATGTCGCTTAACAACATTTCTCCTATTATTTTTCTCTGGAACGCCCCCTTTGCATCTCATTAGAGATGCAAGGGGAAGCTTAGAGAAAAAGGGTGCTAACATGCGAATTTGCGTTTTAGCACTCTGTTGCTAATAGGGAGATAATTTTATCTCCGCTTTCTTGGCTTTTAAAGCCAAAAAAGCAGAGATAAATCCCTTGATAATATGCCCCTATGTTCCTAAGCGAAAAAAATCGCCGCAGCTCGGCGAAAAAAATATCGCCTCTAAACCAACATAGCGATAATTATCGCTAGTTGTTGGTAATATACCCCTTAGTATTTCCACTTTTGAAAAAACGGCGGCCATTTTAATGGGGGCCCCAGGGGGAGCAGATCGCGAGCGGTCTCCCCCTGGGGTCTTTCACCCGATGAAACAGACCGGGCACAAGGATAGGGCAGATAGGAGAAGGCAGGGGCGTGCGCTGTGAGACGTCATAGTGTGTGCCAAAGAAAGTCGTGAGGCAGCAGCTGGGTGGCGGGAGGCATTTTTTGTTTTTCGTAATTGCACAATTGGTATTGTGGGGGCTGTTCACATTTGTTTGTTTATCTGGGAAGCCTTTGGTGATTTTGCTCTGTAATTAGTATGGCCTGAGAGGCACTGGCAGACGCTGCTCCTCGAGGGGGCCCTACAGCCCCGGGCTCGACCGTTTTTTTGTCAGAGAGGTGAAAATTTTGGAGGTGTTTGTTAGGGATTGAGCATAGTTTCACTGAAGTGGAATTTTTCACTGCTAACTCTGTTAGAGTGGTCCCCGGATGGGTTTTTTAGTTTTGGTGCATTGTTTTATTTAGGCAGCATGTCAGTAAAGGCAGAGCTGCTTGAGGCTCTTCGTGTGATGCAGGAGGCGTGTCTGGCCGATTTATTATCAGCCGAGGCCCGTAGGGTGGCGCAGCCTTCCCCTGTCAGGCCGCGAAGGCAGGCGGCGACAGGCGTACAGCGCGCAGTGGCTGCTTCTTTGCCCCAGAGTTCGGTGAGGGGGCGGGGAGCTACGCGCTTGGCAAAAAGAAGACCAGCCAGCTTTTGTGGAGCCAAGCGCACGGCGCACACAGTGATGAAGCGACAGGCCCACTCCCTGTCTCCAGTTGGGGCACCTGAGGACCGCCCTGTAGTGAGGGAAGAGTCAGCTGAGTGGTTGGCACCAGGAGAAGGTAGGGGTATTTTGGGTGGGGTGGAAGGCATGTTTTGTTTCAGCAAGGCACCTTTAAAAGGATCCAACAGGGGTTGAGGGAGACGTGGTGGGCAGGTTAGTGGTGGGGTGCGCCAGGCGGCGGTCTGCGGCAGAAACGCATGCAGTGACAGAGAGTGCAGGAATGCCAGAAAATGTTCCTCTCAGGTTTTCTAAGTCTGCCATAGCACGGCAGACCCCGTCACTGGTCCTTTATTCTAGTGATTCTGAGGACGACAATGAGGTTCAGGTGCCTCCAGTAAATACAGAAAGGTATTCAATGGCCAATGCACCTGTTAGTGCACTGTCGCAAGACATTAGTACTGTTGGTTCTCAGAGCCAGTTTGCATGTGGTGATGGCAATTTGCACACCAGTGTAGAGCCAGAAATGAGGAATGTGTTTGATGGCGATTACCTATTCCAGGCAACAGATTGTGATTTTGATGTTGTGGAGGTGAAGGCCCAAAGACACTCATTTCCCTAGAGCTTTGAAGGACAGGCGTGTACTGATAGGGAGCCACTGAGCCGTTATATCACTGAATATATTTTCCCTCGTGCCAGGTCCCCTCCGGGCAATAGGTCCCACAGACATGATCAGGTTATGTGGGAGGAGGAAGGCCAGTGGGTATGGGTTGCACATGGCAATACACACGGTTGTGCTAAAGAGAATGTTTCGCCAGTTTATGATCAAGAGAATGGCACGACCCATTTCAATCAGTCTTCGTCGGGTAAATGGGCAAGGAAGAGTACCGTTGGCGCAGCTACAAGTGACGGCATAGTAGTTGGGAAGCCCCGGCCAGCGGCGCATTTTGCGGTTGCCAGAAGTATGGCAGTATTTGACGGGTCACGAGCTGATTCTCTTCAAGCGGACAGACCTAACAAGCGGAGGTCTGTCAGAGATTGGTCTCAATTTGATGGAGGTATTGGTGATGGTGAATGCCCTAGCACTAGTACTAAGCGGTCTGGTGGGAGGGGATCCAAATTTTAATTTTGACGTGGACAACAATTCTTTGAAAGAAGGTGAATTATGTGAAGTGCAAGAGAACAAATGTTGGGTGGGAGAGGGGAGAGATTCGTGCGGTTTGGGGAGGGGGGCAACATTTTGTTCTCAATCGTTGCAGAAGTCAAGAGCTGACCTTGCAACTACAGAGAAGTTACAGCGGCATAATCAGAATGTCATTCAAGAATTTTGAGACAGTGCGGAGCAAATTCCAAGAGGTAGGCAACAATGGTGGTCTGCATGGGATTCCACTTGTCATAATTTAGACAAAAGGGTGGGGGACGACTTAAGGGAACAGGACAAGCAGGTAAGGTCAGGGGATCGGAAGAAGGGTAAATTGCATGATACATTGGATGAAGCCCATATCACTAAAGGGGGGGGGGATAATGAGGCAGTGCAACAGGGTAAACACCAGTTAGTTCAAAATTCGACAGTTGATGAGGTGAACACAAGGACACGTCTTCCATACATGGGTTTGGCGATGCCATTAGGTATGCATTTATCATTAAAAACAAAACAAAGAATTTGGGACCATGAATATGTAGACGTCTTTAAGTTGTTGCATAGGGATGTGCAGGCCAAAGAGGGGTCGAAGGAAGAGGAGTGGGAGTTAGTGAGGAATATTGAGAATTGGACATCAGCATTTCTCATATTTGCCAGCATATACAAAGAAAAATACCCCGAGAGGGCGGTTTCCCTTTTTAAATACAGGGATGTGGTGCGGAAAGCTCAGATGCATTTTGGGGGCTATGCATGGCTAAATTATGAAGAGGAATTTGGAGCCAGAATGAGTATATTCCCAGAGAAACCTTGGGGGGACGTAGATGCAGAATTGTTGCTACAATGGATGTCATCGGGAAATCCGCCAGCGACAACGCATACTGCTAGCGGTCTACCAGTTGTTTATCGGCCCTTTCTCCCGCGTCCCACTCAGCCAAGGGCGGGTATTGCAGGGAGAGGTCAGATGGCAGGGTTTGAAACATTTTGGAATTTTAACAGAGGTTATTGCAGCCGGCCAGTCTGCTGTTTTAGACATGAACGTTCCCAATGTGGAGGCCACCACTCTGTTACCCAGTGTGTTGCAGTGCTATCAGGGGCGGGGGGGACAACGAATGCCAGACACAAGTCTGGGTGCGAGAGGAAGGGGGACCCCATTCCCATTTGTTGAAAAAGGCGGCTACACCGATTAAGTTGGACGCTATGATAGCCTGGTTGGAAATTTACCCGGACTGGAATGCAGCGAAAAAATTGTATTGGAGATTCCTGGAAGGTTTTCAGATCAGTTATCAGGGTCCTAGAGTACGGCGCTGGGCTGAGAATCTAAAGTCAGCAAAAGAATTTCCTGACATAGTGAGAAAGAACTTAGCTGAGGAAGTGTCCTTAGGCAGAGTAGCAGATCCCTTTGATATGTGTCCTTTGCCTAACCTGATTGTGTCACAATTGGGAGTTATTCCTAAGGAGACAGCTGGTGAGTTTAGAATGATCCAGTATTTGTCATGGCCGGAGGGTCAATCAGTCAACGATTTCATTTCTGCCATGGATACAACTGTTTCGTACACGTCAGTTGATGAGGCTCTGAAAATGGGAAAAGGCGCAGAATTTGCCAAGTGAGACATTCAATCTGCCTTTAGGTTATTACTGATACACCCATCAGACTTTGAGTTCTTGGGTATGTTTTTTGATGGATTTTACTACGTAGACAGAATGCTTCCCATGGGTTATGCGGCATCATGTGCGCTATTCGAGATTTCTAGCCCCTTTTTAAATTGGGTGTTTGCACAGACATGTCAGCAGGGTGACGCATGTCACTATTTGGACGATTTTCTTTTCATGAGCAAAGGGAGGACACAGGATTGTCAGGTGGCATTGGATAGATTTCAGAAATTGGCAGAGGATTTGGGTGTGCCCTTAGTGCCGGAAAAGACAGTAGGTCCTACTACAAGGTTAACTTTTCTTGGCATTGAGATTGACACAGTTGAAATGCTAGCAAAGTTGCTGCAAGAGAAATTGCAAGAGATTAAAGAATGTGTGACAAATGCATTGGGACAAGCGAAGCTGGAGCTTACACAGGTTCAGCGTTTACTAGGTTACCTTAACTTCGCATGCAGAGTCATTAGAGCAGGCCGTACCTTTTGTAAAACTTTAGGCATGGCTATGTCAGGTGCCTGGCTACCTCATCATAGAGTGCGCATTTCTAGACAAGTGAAAGAAGATTTGAAGGTTTGGTTGACATTTTTGGAGGATTTTAACGGAGTCCCATTGCATTTCATTGAGGAGCAAGTGGTGTGGCAGGTACAATTGTATTCGGATGCAGCAGGCTCCAAAGGTTTTGGCATCTTTTGTGACGGCAGATGGTGTGCTGAGCAGTGGCCGGAGAATTGGATTACACAAGGGGGGAGTATAGCCTTTTTAGAACTGTTTCCCCTTATTGCTGCACTCATGGTATGGGGCATAGAATTTCGGAACAGGTCGGTCCTTTTTCATGTAGATAATATGGCTGTAGTGAATCTAATCAACCATCAAAAGGCTAAGGATCTGAGGGTTTTACGACTGTTCAGGGAATTTATGCTGATCAGTTTGAGGATGAACATTGTAGTTAAAGCAAAACACATCTCTGGGGTTAATACCTGCATTGCTGACGTCTTGTCTTGTTTCAATTGGCAGTGTTTTTGTGCTTTGGCGCCAGGGGCAGAGGCCAGCAAAACCCCCATCCCAGACAAAATTTGGGCCCTAAGGGAGTGAGAATTACTCAACTGATAGAGGACAGACAAGCCTGGGCGGAGTTCATCAGTTATGTGCAGCATTTTCATACCAGTAGCAACACACAACTATTAGTTCTTGTTATTTTGGATTTTATTTTGTTTTTGTCTCACAAGAGTTTATTGCCTAACACAATAAGAGGTAAATTAGCTGGGGTTTCGTTTTATAGTCGTTTGCATTGGGGCATTGATCCAGTTGATAGCTTTCTGGTCAAAAGGATTTTGAAGGATTTGAGTAAAGAGACGAGAATAGTACCCAGGCCTCGGGCCCCCATTACTTTTCACTTGTTACAAAAGATTTTATCTGCTCTACCCGATTGTTGTTACAATACACAAGAAGTGGCTTCATATAGACTTTGCATGATTTGGTTATTTTTTGGAGCTTTTCGAGTTTTGGAATTGTTGGGAGTGAGGGGTAAAGAGGGCCTCAGTTCAGAGGATGTGGTATTAGAACGCAATAGGATCCGTATATGGCTAAAACGCTCCAAGACGGACCAGTTGGGCAGAGGTATTTGGGTTTTTCTGAGTAAAAGTGGTTTATAAGTTGTTGCCCAGTCAAATGATGGCTTGATTACTGTTTTTTGTGGTTGCTAATTGTTTTTTCTATATAGGTGATATTCGTGGTGTAGCTGGAAAAAAGCATCTCTATATTGTCGGGCATTCATTTGTCAAATGGGCAGCCATCTTTGCCGAGCGGCAAATTTATGGACGGAGCCTCGGCATTTCCAGTGACGGACATGAGATACAATGGCGCGTGAAAGGTGGTATGAGATGGGACGAGCTATTCCCTACTATCGCCAAGATAAGGTATGACAGAGGTTTGCCAGCAGTATTAGTAATCCACCTTGGCGAAAATGACTTGGTGCCCCTTTCTGGCTTAACATTAATAAAAAGGATGCAACTAGATTTAGCAGTTTTAAAAGACAATTGGTTGGGCACCTGCATAGTGTGGACTGAATTCATTTACAGACAACACTGGAGGAATGCTAGGGATCATGCTGCAATGGACAAGGCTCAAAGAAAATTGAACAGGGCTATGAGGGTTTTTAGCGTGGGAATGGATATAAAGTACATTTGGCATGAACACATTAATAGCAGAGAGGGCCACCTGTTTAGAGATGATGGGTTGCACTTGAAGGATTTGGGTTTAGCATATTATTTGCTTGAGCTGTGAGAATGTTTATCAAAAGAACTTCAAGTGAATTTATGGTGCATAGGAAGGGATTAATAAAATTGAATTACAACATATGTGGGGTCCAGGTAAACTATTCTGTTTTCCTGGGTGGAGCTTATATTGGGGTGGGTAAGTCTGGAGCAGGCATGCCCAACTTGAATTTTGAGCAAAAGGAAGGTGAAAGGAGTAAAGGTAACAAATGAAGAGAAATGAAACATAAGGTTTGGAAGGAATGTGATAACATACTATTGAGGGTTTTGGTCTGAAAATGATAATATTTTATACGCAGGAAAATATTAAAGGTTTTGGCAAGTTTTACTAAATTGTTGATGTATAAACACAATTGCCTGAATTTTGGAGTTACCTGATCTAAAATAAAGGTGGCCTTTTCTGCTATTTGATAAACATGTGTCTGATCTAGTTGTTTTGGGCGATGGGGGCACCAGGGGGAGCAGAGCGCGAGCGGTCTCCCCCTGGGGTCTTTCGCCCGATGGAAAAGACCGGGCACAAAGATAGGGCAGCTAGGAGAAGGCAGGGGCGCGCGCTGTGAGGTGTCACAGTGCGTGCCAAGGGAGGTTGTGAGGAACCAGCTGGGTGGCGGGAGGCATTTTTCATTTTTCGTAAGTCCCACCCTCCCATCCCTAAAAAAAAATAAAAAAAATAAATAAAAATAAATAATAATACAAAAAAAATATATATATATATATATATAAATAATAAAAAAAATTGTTGTTGAAAATGCACGTTGTTTGTCAAATTTAGATAGGTAGCTCCCAGGCTTAAGAAAAGTAGAGGCGCTTATATTGGGGTGGGTAAGTCTGGAGCGGGTTTGCCCAACTTGAATTTTGAGCAAAAGGAAGTTGAAAGGAGTAAAGGTAACAAATGAAGAGAAATGAAACATAAGGTTTGTAAGGAATGTGATAACATACTATTGAGGGTTTCGGTCTGAAAATGATAATATTTTATACGCAGGAAAATATTAAAGGTTTTGGCAAGTTTTACTAAGTTGTTGAACATAAACACAATTGCCTGCATTTTAGAGATACCTGATCTTAAATAAAGGTGGCCTTTTCTGCTATTTGATAAACATGTGTCTGATCTGGTTGTTTTGGGCGAAAAGTCCAGTTTGCTCAGAATTGTTAGCCTAGGTGAAAAGACAATGTATGTCGAGGTGCATGGGCAAAGATGGTGCTCATATCAACTGAGACAGGCACAAATGGTATTATACATACATTTTTCATAATATGGTTTTCAGTCAAAAGTATATCATGAACACATATAAAATACAAACATTATATACATATCAGTTACAAATTGGCTTAAGTCCATCGTCATAGTAGATTGCACAATCAGATGGCGAAATCAGTATTAATGAATAATGACACAGATGGATCTCAGCCTTGGGGAGAGCTAATGTGGGCCATTATGTATGTGTCCGGATGTCCAGCAGGAGGAGCGTGTGATCACTATGTGTGTTGTGCATGTCATGTCCTGATTGGTTGAGTTGTTCTATCTACATGTGGTGTCTAGCGTTGTGGTATTTTGGGGAACACAAGGCCTTGGCTAAATGTGTTTCATTGAGGCCAATTTCCTTGGACCTGTTTGTGGTCCAACTAACTCTCTGTGAGATCAATCAGGGTTTTCCCTGAGAGTGTGTTTGTGTTTAGGTTAAGACAGAATTCACCTGAGACCTGGTATTCGATTGTCATGGGGTATGTGTCATAGGATTTGTCTAACAACGTATCTTTGACTCTGGGTTGATGGGAAGGTCACCTCGGATGACTTTTGACAGCAATGGAACAAGTTCATTGTAACTCTTAAAAATAATATTGCAGTCACCGGAATCCTTTCTATTAACATCCTTAACATTGTGCATACAGTTGTAATAGCATGGTTTGATCTTGTTCTTACTGGTATTGGCACGGTTAAGTTTGCTTGTCATATCGTTCATCAACCTTGTTTTTACTTGCAACAGTATCTTTATTTGTGCATGGATTATGACATACATTGCTCTTGTTATTGCCGGTGTCAGTGCCATTGTGCGGGTACAGGTTATGACATACACTGATAATGTATTGACGGGTATTGTTATGGTCCTGCGGGGACAGTTTATGGCATACATGACATTTCCTTTATTGGTCTTGCCGTTGTTGGGCCTGCACATATCACGGTATTTATTGACATTGTATTTTACAACCACTCTCTCTCTAGTTAATTCTTCAACTACTTTATCTTCCTCATATTTCATGACAATTATGTTATTAGAAAGTGTCTGTGTGCAGTGGCTGTTGCTATAGCTATTTGAGGCATCTGTAGGTTTGTCTGGACTCTCGTAGCTCGCTGGAGAATCAGCTGGCTGTCTAGGTGTGAGGTTGGAATTTTTCTTGAGGAGGGTGATGGTGTTGGCGCAGTTGGTGATTCAGTTGTGTAGGTAACAGGTGGCGGTGGTAGGGTCATTATCTGTGGTGATGGGAGCAGAGCTGCTGATGGGGGTGGTGAGCTGGTCGTCGGAGATCTCGTTCTAATTCCTGCACTGGAGCTGGTGTGGACATTTGCGGGCGATGTTTGCTTTGACAGTAAAGTGGACGGAGCGGTGGTCCTATGTCGGTCATGTGCTGATACCAGCTGCTGTGTAGGAGTGTGCTGTGTAGTGAGTAAGGAATACTAGTGTTTGGTTCAGTGTAGGTGTAGATGAGGTGAGAGTGGTCTCTGTGCATGCATTGCAAGAATTTATAAGTAGAACTCGTGAGATTAGTCATACTGTTGGCTCCAGAGGGACTCCAGAGTACCCCGGCTAGCGAGAGGGTGTACACAATTACAAAAGCACATAACGTAGGAATCATTTGGTAGCTGTAGGGTCATATCCAAGGAAGAAGTCTACCATATAGGCCTTTCATCTGCCGTTTGTTGTCCGTTGTTTGTAGTTCTGTGTTGGGACACCCAGAGGTGCCTTGTTGTTGTGTGGTGCTGAAAAGTTTATGACAAGGCTACAAAAATCAGTTTGGAGTTTGCCATACTTGAGCGAATGGCCTTGTAAAACAGTCTTCAAAAGCTTTGATTGAAAAAAAGGCAGACTGGGCTTTCTTGATAAACATTTAGTTTGACCAAAGACCTGTAGGATCAAAGCTCTGGGTTGTAGGTTAGCTTGGAAAAAACACATTATTAACCAGTTTTGAATAACTTTTGGAACATTTCTGTGTTTATTTCTAAATGGTACTCTCTATGGTTTTACTTGGGGAGAATGTGGTTTGGACCCTCATGCCAGTCTAGGAGGGACCGGGTTGTGCCCTGCCTTAATTTCATTCCAAAGGGGCTGACTCCAGCGGACTCAAAACAAAATTGGCACCAATGTATTGTCACCCCTGTTGTTTGAGGCCTGTCCTGCTTTCTGAGAAGGAAAACTGGACATGCTCCCTTCATCCTAGAACACTAGGATGACTCCATTAATTCAGCTGGATGACATCCTGTTCTAATCTACTGGGAGACAGCAAGCTTCAGAGGCCTCCCTGCAACTGTTCAGCTGACCTGCTGCATTTAACATGGCTGGACCTGCCTAAGCCCTATTGGCCTCTGATGGAGTGCATCTCTTATGCCCAAATGTTTCCTCCAGGTCCTGAACCATTGTCTGGCATCAGGGCGGGATCCTCCTGGCCTAACTGAAAGTTTAATTGAATCCAGAATGAAGCAAAGCAACATGAAACCCTGCCAGCCTTGCCACAAAGCTGCAAGCTCCTGCAGAACCACCGTCAAGTTTCGAAAAGCACAGCAAAGCCTTGCTGCACAGCTTAAAGCTTTACCAGCAAGGGGGTAGCCAGAAAAATAAAATAGCTCCCACTTTGAACTGAAGTGCTGATGACACCAAGCTAGCGAAGCAAATGAGCTGAACCCTCCCTAAAACCACTTTCCTTTTCTCTTCCATCCATTCATCGATGCATTAATTATTTTACGTTTCCATCCATCTATTGATATCCACTGTTTCACTCTAACTTTCTTTCATCCATTCATTCTTTGATACATCATTCAATCTTTCCCCATTCCATTCATTCATCCAACCATCTGTCTACCCAAACTACCATTTACCAATCCATACATACATCCATTCTGCTATCCATCGATCCGATCAGCAATCCAGCCATCTAGACACTGTGCCATTCACCCATTCCCACACTCTGCCATCCATCCAGCCATCCATCATGTACTCTGCAAATTTTCAATTAATTCTGTCATGTAGCCATTCATCCACTCTACCATCCATCCACCCTGTCATCCATCCATCACCCATCCATTCACTCATCATTTTACACACTCATCCATCCATACATCCCTTGCACCACCATCCTTTGGCCTGTCCATTCACCTATTCATTCCTTCCAATCCATCCATGCATTTATCCATCAATTTATTCTGCCATCCTTTCACCTGTCCATTCACTATCCATCCAACCCTTTCACTCCCATACTTGCATCTGTTCATCTACTATCCATCCGTGCCTTTACTCTGCCATATTTTCACTTATACATCCTCTTATCATTGTACTCATACATTCATCCATCCATTTTCTCTCCCATCCTTTTCCTGTCCATCCACCTACCCATTCCCTTCCTCATCCATCCACTTATCCATTTAATTTGTTATGCTTTCACCTTTCCATCCACCAATCATTCACACATACGTTCACCTACTCATTCAACCATACTGCCTGGTTTTGACCCTTCCTTCGAATACTCCTTTTTTCCCATTCTATTTACCCTGCTGCTGTTTTTTACTTCCTCTCGCTTGCTCCTTTATTGATGCAATACTTCAGAGTTACTGATGAGTTTTTGTCTGCCAATCTGCAAACAGAAGAGGCCCATAAAGAACCCCAACCCCGCTGTAGCTGCTAAAGTAATTCACAATGCTCCTGTTCACCAGAACTCGAACGCAGTGGCAAGCCCCACAGCGGCAGCTTCATTAGAGCTGACACTGAGTGATGAATTGTCCTGCAAAGCCTTGTGGCATAGCTGCACCGGAACCAACGGCAGACAGCACGGAGCCTAGCAAAGCAGCGCCGGGCTGGCTGCACAGCAAAGACATGAGCTGCAGTCCCTAGTGGGCCAACCTTGCTCCTTTACCCAGCCTGCTCTCCATTGTGGACCGCCTGAAATTGTTATTTTTTGTCATGGTCCACGGCGAGTGCTTTAAATGGGCCGGTACTCACCGGTACTGAGAACCAGCACTTCTACATTTTCTGCCTTTGAGTACCGGAACTTTTTCTTGTCTCAAAGAGAGTACCGGTACTCATGAAGCAGCAAGCCAACTCCGTGAAATTTGGCTTGAAAGAAAGAAGCGTCACACAGCTCAGGAGTCGGTCCGTTTTCGTGAAGCACTCGATTACAATCTGCTAATTGAGCAACGCCCATATGTATTCAATCAGAGCAGGCAAGGCGTGGAGACAATTGCACTGTAGGTGTGGCAGAATGCCTGCTAAGATGCACATCTCCTGACTCAACACTAAGAGTAGGCTTCCTGCTGGCACAGCAGATCAAGAAGAAAGGTGGTGATGATGACGCTGTAGCACAGCTATGTGGGTGGGAGATGGTGGGAGGGGGAAAGATCGGGGAATCAAGCTGTTGTAATGTGGACATCAGTATATGCGATCCGAAAACACATGAACTAAATATCCTGTCTGCGTGCAAGTGCTTCTATGTCCTTGTGTATGTTCTTCTTGTATGCGTGTTGTCTGCAGTGTGCATATCTGCAGACCAATTACACCTCAAACAAATAAAATGTGTGCCTCTGGCCCCGTCCCTTAGCACTGTCCGTAGCCCCGCCCATGTAGCCAGCCACCTTATCCACATCCCAGGTGAGTACCTGCACTAATTTCTATCCATTTAAAGCATCGTCCACGGCAAACACATACCCTCCGTTGGCACTTTGCACCTTGTGTTGCTAGTTTAAACATTTAAAATTCAATGTTTACAATCTTACTGACTGGATTTATGTTGCTTTGGTCTCAAATTATTTATTGAAATGCATTTTTGATTTTAGTATGTTCATGGTTTAACTTATGCTGTGTTTCCACTAGGTAACTGCTCATGTACTGAATACAAACTTTAAGCATTGCTTCTAATTTAAGCCTGACTTGTTTTGTGCCAAGCTACTTGAGCGTTAAGCAGAGTTTAATTTAGTTACTTTTTTGTCACCCTGACAAGGATGGTAGTTGTGGCTTGAGAAGGGTATTATCGATCTCAACCAAAACCCCAATTTCTACAATGATGGTGCATGGAGTGTAATTAACCCCTCGGTTACTTCCTGACCACCGTTCCGAATTTGTGCCCCAGACCTTAGCATTTGAAACATTGGGGCATATTACCAACGATTAGCGATATTTATCGCTAACTAGTCTTAGCAACAATTTTTTTTATCACTAAGCATCGCCGGAAATTATCGCTGAGATAACGTGCTATTAGCTACGTTTATCCTCAAAGCGATAATTTTTTCAGGCGATAGCGTGAATATCGCTGAGAATACAGCGATATTCACGCATTAGCGACTAAATGTTCATGTTATCCACCTCCCATTGGATAACATGGCTAAGTAATGGTCTGGGCAGGTGTTAATTTTTGGCGATATTCCCGCTTAGCGTGAATATTGCCATCGCTAAGCCTGCCTTGGGGTTGGGAACGCTCACTTTGCATGTAATTAGCGATAATTATCGCTAACATGCAAAACGGGCCCCAAACCACTCACTATCGCCTACAAGCTGACGCTAACTGCTGTTAGCCACAGCTTGCTAATAGGGCGATAGAATTTTCGCCGCTTAGCAGCTGAAAATGGCCGCTAAAGCGGCGAAAATTGCCTATCTCCCACCTTGATAATATGCACCATTGATCTTTATTACATCTCCTTTGGACCATACGTTTATTTGCCAAAATTTAGCACAACTTCTAGCCCCTCACTCATATTGAGAGGTCTCTCAATCTTTCATTAGGAGTACTGATCTACCATTATCTATACTCTTATATTGTGATCCAGACTTTTTTGTTGTTTTTTTTTTTTGGCCCCTAACTTATTTCTCATTCGGTCATTAACCATGCCCATACATTACTGACCCATTTTTTCTATTTCTTTAGAAAACAATTTTTTCACTGTGATCTAAAGTGCAGGGATGTTGACCATGTTCAGTGACCCCCATGAATGAGCCTATTACCGGAGTGACATCCAAATGCATGCGGTGAGACTCACAATAGCATCCTTTACGGCCTCTGACCGTCACCATCACACGCTTTTCGGCCGGGAATCAACTTAAGCAGCACATCAAGCTGCTGCACTCAGAACAGACGGCAGAAACTTTTTGTCGGACCCTTCAAGCACACCAGTTATTCCCGATCGGTAAGTCCCCTCGCTCAACCGAGGACTTCTGGGCGCGTCACACCCTCGGATCCCTATTTCAACCCGAGTTTCTCTCATAGTGATAATTTTCACTTGGCTAGAATATGCGCCCTAGGGGCGTGGCTTGGATGCCGACCAAGATGGCAGCGTAGCCCAGAAGCCCCGACGCCGACCTCTGATCTTCAGCTTGTTTCGGCAGCCCTTTGGAGTTTTGCGGGGATATGGATCTTGCTCCGTGGACCGGAACATGAGGAGAGCCTAGCGCCCTCATTGTTTCTCGGTTTCCGCGGATATTTCAGAAGTCACTCGAGGGTCCCGATTCCGGCGCCTGCATCCGCCATTTTGTGTGCTGGCCACGACTTCTGAAGGCGGCCGGCCCGGCCCGTGCAACCTAAAATCTGCCTGCTCGACTTCCCGAGGTCTCAGCCCACACCTAGCACAGCTGGTGAGCCCCCAACGAACGATGGTGATTTTTTCTTGGACTTTCTCCTCAAGTACGATTATCTGCAACAATAGGAGCCATTTTGATTTTACTGCTGACTACACTCTCCATTGCAGAGCCTCTTCTATCGACTTCTTTACCTCTATGTGCTATGGACATTGGGAGCTGTTGCTCTTGGCCTATTCTGAAGCCTGTATCCTCATATTTCACTGTATTGCATTTTAATGCTCACCATCATCAGGAATTATTTCTTCAGGAGCCCTTGATGCCCTCAGCACTTTTCTTTGCACGCTTCTGCCCTACTTTTCTTTAGCATGACCTTACCAGGAAGATCATTAATATACTTTTCTATGGTCTTGAACTGACTTTATTTCTTCCGGCTCGCTCCCAGTACTGTTCTTCTACAGCTTCATCACAAGGCGTGCATGTAACATCTTATCATTTGTTCTCCAGTCATTCAGCTTTGACTTGACAGGATATATCGGTGTCCTCCTTTGAACAACATTTGACTTTTGCGGGTAATGTTTTCTTTCCTTTTGACCATTGATGTTTGGTGAACTGTATCTCCTCCTATAAGAGCGCTTGCCTTTTGCTCTTCTCTGGCTCATTGCTTCCTCTCAATTGTCTCTTTGGGGTTTTCATGGGGAAACTCAGCAATTTGGAGCTCACCTCTACAACTAAAGTACCTGTTGGTCCAGATTCCGACTCTCTTTCCCAAGACATGGAGGACAGCACACAATCAAAATCTGACTCAGCACATGGAGCGATTCCTAAAGCTCATGCCGGAGGCAAATTGCCATCCTCCTTAACTTCCTCTAAACGCATGAAGAAAGATCCGCCTTCACCTGGGAGTACCTCTTCTTCCTCTTCCATGGATCTGATTTTGGAGGAGTTACGTGCTTTCAAGCCTTTTATGGAAGCCACCACTAAAATTTTGCAGGCTATGCAGGAGAAATGGACATCTCTGGACTCGCGGGTTCTCTCCCTGGAACAATCCACTAAATCTCTGCAGTCCTCTTGCTCACACATTCCGTCATTGGAGGCGGAGATATTGCTACTTAAACAACAGACAGAGGATTTGGAAAACAGAAACCGTAGAAACAACCTACGCCTTTACGGCCTTCCGGAACTTTCAGAAGGGTCTAACCATACCATTTTCTTCCAGTCCTTTCTTGCCAAGATCTTAGATGCCCCTGCCTTATCCAGCCATCCATCATGTACTCTGCAAATTTTCTATTAATTCTGTCATGTAGCCATTCATCCACTCTACCATCCATCCACCCTGTCATCCATCCATCACCCATCCATTCACTCATCATTTTACACACTCATCCATCCATACATCCCTTGCAACACCATCCTTTGGCCTGTCCATTCACCTATTCATTCCTTCCAATCCATCCATGCATTCATCCATCAATTTATTCTGCCATCCTTTCACCTGTCCATTCACTATCCATCCAACCCTTTCACTCCCATACTTGCATCTGTTCATCTACTATCCATCCGTGCCTTTACTCTGCCATCCTTTCACTTATACATCCTCTTATCATTGTACTCATACATTCATCCATCCATTTTCTCTCCCATCCTTTTCCTGTCCATCCACCTACCCATTCCCTTCCTCATCCATCCACTTATCCATTTAATTTGTTATGCTTTCACCTTTCCATCCACCAATCATTCACACATACGTTCACCTACTCATCCAACTATACTGCCTGGTTTTTACCCTTCCTTCGAATACTCCTTTTTTCCCATTCTATTTACCCTGCTGCTGTTTTTTACTTCCTCTCGCTTGCTCCTTTATTGATGCAATACTTCAGAGTTACTGATGAGTTTTTGTCTGCCAAGCTGCAAACAGAAGAGGCCCATAAAGAACCCCAACCCCGCTGTAGCTGCTAAAGTAATTCACAATGCTCGTGTTCACCAGAACTGGAACGCAGTGGCAAGCCCCACAGCGGCAGCTTCATTAGAGCTGACACTGAGTGATGAATTGTCCTGCAAAGCCTTGTGGCATAGCTGCACCAGAAACAACGGCAGACAGCACGGAGCCTAGCAAAGCAGCGCTGGGCTGGCTGCACATCAAAGACTTGAGCTGCAGTCCCTAGTGGGCCAACCTTGCTCTTTTACCCAGCCTGCTCTCCATTGTGGACCGCCTGAAATTGTTATTTTTTGTCATGGTCCACGGCCAGCCCTTTAAATGGGCCGGTACTCACCGGTACTGAGTACCGGCACTTCTACATTTTCTGCCTTTGAGTACCGGAACTTTTTCTTGTCTCAAAGAGAGTACCGGTACTCATGAAGCAGCAAGCCAACTCCATGAAATTTGGCTTGAAAAGAAAGAAGCGTCACACAGCTCAGGAGTCAGTCCGTTTTCGTGAAGCACTCGATTACAATCTGCTAATTGAGCAACGCCCATATGTATTCAATCAGAGCAGGCAAGGCGTGGAGACAATTGCACTGTAGGTGTGGCAGAATGCCTGCTAAGAGTCAAGTCAAGTCAAGTCAAGAAATTTATATAGCGCGCTACATACCCATAGGGTCTCAAGGCGCTAGAGGGAGGGTGGCGAATTACTTGTCGAATATCCAAGTTTTAAGTTACTTTCTGAATGCTAGGTGGTACTGAGTAAGGCGAAGGTGAGTGGGAAGTGAGTTCCAGGTTTTAGCTGCCAGGTAGGAGAAGGATCTACCTCCCATGGTGGTTTTGTTGATGCGAGGTACCGTGGCAAGGGCTTGGTTGGAGGATCACAGCTGACGGGAGGGGGTGTAGAAGGATAATCGTGTGTTGAGGCATTCGGGCCCAAGTTCGTAAAGTGCTTTGTGTGCGTGGGTTAGGAGGCGGAAAGTAATCCTCTTATTTACGGGGAGCCAGTGGAGGTTTTTCAGGTCAACACAGATGTGTTCTTTACGCGGGATGTCTAGTATGAGCCTGGCTGAAGCGTTCTGGATGCGTTGGAGTTTTTTCTGGCGTTTTGCGGTGGTACCGGCGTATAGTGTGTTTCCGTAGTCCAGGCGGCTCGTGACCAGTGCGTGGGTGACCGTTTTTCTAGTTTCGGTGGGGATCCAGCGAAATGTTTTTTTGAGCATGCGAAGAATGTTGAAGCAAGATGATGAAACGGCGTTGACTTGTCTGGTCATCGAGAGTGAGGAGTCCAGGATGACGCCCAGGTTCCGTGCGTGGTCCGTCGGGATGGGGGCTTTTCCAAGGGCTTCTGGCCACCAAGAGTCATCCCAGGCGGAGGGGGAGGTGCCTAAGATGAGGACTTCTGTTTTGTCTGAGTTCAGTTTCAGACGGCTGTGCTTCATCCACTCGGCTACTTCTTTCATTCCTTCGTGTAAGTTGGTTTTGGCGGTGTTAGGGTCTTTGGTGAGTGATAGGATCAGTTGAGTGTCATCCGCGTAGGAGATGATGTTGAGATTGTGTTGGCGAGCGATGGCCGCAAGGGGGCTCATGTATACGTTGAAGAGGGTGGGGCTGAGTGACGATCCTTGTGGCACGCCGCAGATGACTTCAGAGGCCTTTGACTTGAATGGTGGGAGGCGGACTCTCTGTGTTCTTCCGGTGAGGAACGAGGTGATCCATTCCAGTGCTTTTCCTTGGATTCCTACGTCTCTGAGGCGCTGTAGAAGGGTGCTGTGACAGACTGTGTCGAAGGCAGCGGAGAGGTCGAGGAGGATGAGGGCGACTGTGTCTCCATTGTCCAGTAGAGTTCGAATGTCGTCTGTTGCTGCGATGAGGGCGGTCTCAGTGCTGTGTTTGGCTCGGAAGCCGGACTGTGAGGAGTCGAGGGATTTGTTGGTTTCGAGGAAGGCGGCGAGCAGGTTGTTGACAGCTTTCTCAATGACTTTGGCCGGGAATGGAAGAAGCGAGATGGGGCGGTAGTTTTTGAGTTCGGTGGGGTCAGCTGTGGGTTTTTTCAGAAGGGCGCTGAGTTCTGCGTGTTTCCAGCTTTCCGGGAAGGTGGCGGAGTTGAGGGAGCAGTTGATGACATCTCGGAGGTGTGGTGCTATGATGGAGTCTGCTTTGTTGAAGATGTGGTGAGGGCATGGGTCAGTTGGGGATCCTGAGTGGATGGAGTTCATCAGGCGGATGGTGTCCTCAGTGGAGATTGGGTTCCAGTCGTTAAGGATGTTCAAGGGGGGTGAGGGTCCTGCAGAAGATTGGGTGGGTTGGTCTTCGGGTCGGTTGTCGAAGCTGTTGTGGATGTCTGCGATTTTGTTGTGGAAGAAGGAAGCTAGGGAGTCGCAGAGGGCTTGGGAGGGGGTGATGTCGTTGGAGTTGGCTGATGGGTTGGTAAATTCTTTGACGATGTTGAATAATTCCTTGCTGTTGTGGGCGTTGGTATCTAGACGGTCTTTGAATGCGGCTTTCTTGGCAGACCGGATTAGTTGGTGGTGTATGCGGGTGGCGTTTTTGAAGGCGTCCCTGGTGCTGGTGTTAGGATCTTTTTTCCAGGCCTTTTCGAGGGAGCGACAGTGTTTCTTCGATTTCTTAAGATCATCGTTGAACCAGGATGCGTTTTTGCTGCCTAGCTTGATTTGGCGTTTTTTCAACGGTGCTAGGATGTCGGCGCTGTTGGATAGCCATTGGTGAGGTTGATGGCTGCTTGGTCGGGGTTTGAGGTGTGGGCGGGGGGTTTAGTAGAAGCGATGAGGAGATCTGGTCGCTGGTGATTTTGTTCCAGTTTCTTCGCAGGGTGGGTTGAGGATGGTTGTGGATTGTGGTCTTATTGTAGGTAAAGTGAGCGCAGCTGTGGTCCGTCCAGTGAAGAGCTGTGGTGTGACTGAATGAGATATGTTTGCTGGAGGTGAAGATAGGGTCGAGCGTGTGACCTGCGATGTGGGTGGGCGTAGAGACAAGTTGTTTGAGTCCGAGGTCGGCGAGATTGTCCAGAAGGGTGGTGGTGCTGCTGTCGTTGCTCTTTTCCAGGTGAAAATTGAGGTCTCCCAATAGAATGTATTCCTCGGAGGGGAGGGCGTGTGGGGTGATAAAGTCAGTGATGTCGTCACTGAATTGTGCACGGGGTCCTGGAGGCCGGTAGAGGAGGGTGCCTCTGAGTGTGGTCTTGGGGTAGGTGTGGATCTGGAAGTGAAGGTGTTCGGCGCTAGCGAGGTTGACGTCTGAGCTGGTTGAGATGCGGATGGAGTTCTTATGGACGATAGCGATGCCTCCTCCTGTATGCTTGATGCGGTCCTTTCGGATGATCTTGTATCCTTCCGGAATGGCAATGGTGATGTCTGGGGCTGAAGAAGCATTCATCCATGTTTCTGTTAGGAAGGCGACGTCCGGTGAAAAGGTGTCTAGTAGATTCCAGAGGTCGATGGCGTGCCTGTGGACCGAGCGGGTGTTGAGCAGGATGCATTTAAGGTGGTTGGTGTCAGATATCTGGTTGGTGTTAGTGGATGAGGAGTTGTTCTTGGTGCCGTCGAACTTGCAGGAGTTGCAAGAGAAGGGTCCATGGGTGTGTCCAGGAACGGCTTGGACGCAGTTGGGGGAGCGGCCGGGGTTAAGGGCTAGGAGGGTGGTGGCATCGTAAGTGATGCAAGTGGGCTGGGCACATCTCCTGACTCAACACTAAGAGTAGGCTTCCTGCTGGCACAGCAGATCAAGAAGAAAGGTGGTGATGATGACGCTGTAGCACAGCTATGTGGGTGGGAGATGGTGGGAGGGGGAAAGGTCGGGGAATCAAGCTGTTGTAATGTGGACATCAGAATATGCGATCTGAAAACACATGAACTAAATATCCTGTCTGCGTGCAAGTGCTTCTATGTCCTTGTGTATGTTCTTCTTGTATGCGTGTTGTCTGCAGTGTGCATATCTGCAGACCAATTACACCTCAAACAAATTAAATGTGTGCCTCTGGCCCCGTCCCTTAGCACTGCCCGTAGCCCCGCCCATGTAGCCCGCCACCTTATCCACATCTCAGGTGAGTACCTGCACTTATTTCTATCCATTTAAAGCATCGTCCACGGCAACACATACCCTCCGTTGGCACTTTGCACCTTGTGTTGCTAGTTTAAACATTTAAAATTCAATGTTTACAATCTTACTGACTGGATTTATGTTGCTTTGGTCTCAAATTATTTATTAAAATGCAATTTTGATTTTAGTATGTTCATGGTTTAACTTATGCTGTGTTTCCACTAGGTAACTGCTCATGTGCTGAATACAAAATTTAAGCATTGCTTCTAATTTAAGCCTGACTTGTTTTGTGCCAAGCTACTTGAGGGTTAAGCAGAGTTTAATTTAGTTACTTTTTGTCACCCTGACAAGGATGGTAGTTGTTGCTTGAGAAGGGTATTACCGATCTCAACCAAAACCCCAATTTCTACAATGATGGTGCATGGAGTGTAATTAACCCCTCGGTTACTTCCTGACCACCGTTCCGAATTTGTGCCCCAGACCTTAGCATTTGAAACATTGGGGCATATTACCAACGATTAGCGATATTTATCGCTAACTAGTCTTAGCAACAATTTTTTTTATCACTAAGCATCGCCGGAAATTATCGCTGAGATAACGTTCTATTAGCTACGTTTATCCTCAAAGCGATAATTTTTTCAGGCGATAGCGTGAATATCGCTGAGAATACAGCGATATTCACGCATTAGCGACTAAATGTTCATGTTATCCACCTCCCATTTGATAACATGGCTAAGTAATGGTCTGGGCAGGTGTTAGTTTTTGGCGATATTCCCGCTTAGCGTGAATATTGCCATCGCTAAGCCTGCCTTGGGGTTGGGAACGCTCACTTTGCATGTAATTAGCGATAAATATCGCTAACATGCAAAGCGGGCCCCAAACCACTCGCTATCGCCTACAAGCTGACGCTAACTGCTGTTAGCCACAGCTTACTAATAGGGCAATAGAATTTTCGCCACTTAGCAGCTGAAAATGGCCGCTAAAGCGGCGAAAATTGCCTATCTCCCACCTTGATAATATGCACCATTGATCTTTATTACATCTCCTTTGGACCATACATTTATTTGCCAAAATTTAGCACAACTTCTAGCCCCTCACTCATATTGAGAGGTCTCTCAATCTTTCATTAGGAGTACTGATCTACCATTATCTATACTCTTATATTGTGATCCAGACTTCATGGACAGACCAAATGTTTAATTACCCCAATTAGGACCGTTTTTGTTGTTTTTTATTTTTTTGGCCCCTAACTTATTTCTCATTCGGTCATTAACCATGCCCATACATTACTGACCCATTTTTTCTATTTCTTTAGAAAACAATTTTTTCACTGTGATCTAAAGTGCAGGGATGTTGACCATGTTCAGTGACCCCCATGAATGAATCTATTACCGGAGTGACATCCAAATGCATGCGGTGAGACTCACAATAGCATCCTTTACGGCCTCTGACCGTCACCATCACGCGCTTTTCGGCCGGGAATCAACCTAAGCAGCACATCAAGCTGCTGCACTCAGAACAGACCGCAGAAACTTTTTGTCGGACCCTTCAAGCACACCAGTTATTCCCGATCGGTAAGTCCCCTCGCTCAACCAAGGACTTCTGGGCGCGTCACACCCTCGGATCCCTATTTCAACCTGAGTTTCTCTCATAGTGATATTTTTCACTTGGCTAGAATATGCGCCCTAGGGGCGTGCTTGGATGCCGACCAAAATGGCAGCGTAGCCCAGAAGCCCCGATGCCGACCTCTGAACTTCGGCTTGTTTCGGCAGCCCTTTGGAGTTTTGCGGGGATATGGATCTTGCTCCATGGACCGGAACATGAGGAGAGCCTAGCGCCCTCATTGTTTCTCGGTTTCCGCGGATATTTCAGAAGTCACTCGAGGGTCCCGATTCCGGCGCCTGCATCCGCCATTTTGTGTGCTGGCCACGACTTCTGAAGGTGGCCGGCCCGGCACGTGCAACCCAAAATCTGCCTGCTCGACTTCCCGAGGTCTCAGCCCCCACCTAGCACAGCTGGTGAGCCCCCAACGAACGTTGGTGATTTTTTCTTGGACTTTCTCCTCAAGTACTATTATCTGCAACAATAGGCGCCATTTTGATTTTACTGCTGACTACACTCTCCATTGCAGAGCCTCTTCTATCGACTTCTTTACCTCTGTGTGCTATGGACATTGGGAGCTGTTGCTCTTGGCCTATTCTGAAGCCTGTTTCCTCATGCTTCACTGTATTGCATTTTAATGCTCACCATCATCAGGAATTATTTCTTCAGGAGCCCTTGACGCCCTCAGCACTTTTCTTTGCACGCTTCTGCCCTATTTTTCTTTAGCATGACCTTACCAGGAAGATCATTAATATACTTTTCTATGGTCTTGCACTAACTTTATTTCTTCCGGTTCGCTCCCAGTACTGTTCTTCTACAGCTTCATCACAAGGCGTGCATGTAACATCTTATCATTTGTTCCCCAGCTCATTCAGGTTTGACTTGACAGGATATATCGGTGTCCTCCTTTGAACAACATTTGACTTTTGCTGGTAATGTTTTCTTTCCTTTTGACCATTGATGTTTGGTGAACTGTATCTCCTCCTATAAGAGCGCTTGCCTTTTGCTCTTCTCTGGCTCATTGCTTTCTCTCAATTGTCTCTTTGGGGTTTTCATGGGGAAACTCCGCAATTTGGAGCTCACCACTACACCTAAAGTACCTGTTGGTCCAGATTCCGACTCTCCTTCCCAAGACATGGCGGACAGCACACCATCAAAATCTGACTCAGCACATGGAGCCATTCCTAAAGCTCATGCCGGAGGCAAATTGCCATCCTCCTTAACTTCCTCTAAATGCATGAAGAAAGATCTACCTTCTCCTGGGAGTACCTCTTCTTCCTCTTCTATGGATCTGATTTTGGAGGAGTTACGTGCTTTCAAGCCTTTTATGGAAGCCACCACTAAAAATTTGCAGGCTATGCAGGAGAAATGGACATCTCTGGACTCGTGGGTTCTCTCCCTGGAACAATCCACTAAATCTCTGCAGTCCTCTTGCTCCCACATTTCGTCATTGGAGGCGGAGATATTGCTACTTAAACAACAGACAGAGGATTTGGAAAACATAAACCGTAGAAACAACCTACGCCTTTATGGCCTTCCGGAACTTTCAGAAGGGTCTAACCATACCATTTTCTTAGATGCCCCTGCCTTATCTTCAATCAACATTCAAAGAGCTCATTGTCTTGGACCTAAGATTGCTACCAAGCCTAGAGGTGTCATTAGGTTGTTTCTGCAATACACTGACCTCCTTCAGGTCCTTTCAGCGGTCAAGCTCAAGAAGCAAATCATTTGGGAGGGTCACTGTCTCTTTCTATCACAAGATGTCTCCAAAGCCACCGCTGACCGGAGGAAGAAGTTCTTGGACATGAGACCGCAGCTCAGAGCCCTCAACGCTAGATATTGTCTTTTCAAGGTTACTTATAAAGACAGAACAACCACTTATGAGGACCCTGCAGCCCTGCAAGCTTTCCTTGACAACATGGTCCAGATGTTATGGACATATCCAGACCTGGCTGACAGGACCTGTTAACTTTTTGATCTCATTATAATGTGGTTCTGATGTTCTATTCATTGATGCCATTGTTGTGACTTATCTATGTTTCCCATTATAGTTGTCATTTATCTTTCTGTTTCCCTACTGTTCAAACCCAGTTTCACTTCATGTTTTTCTAAGGTACTTGCATTTATTCTTATGTTTCTCTTATTTTGCAGATGTTCCCCTCTCCTCCCTCAATCTGTTGTGCCATACTGTCTCCTTATGCTGCCCTTTGGATTTATGGTAGTAGAGGTCTGGTGTTTGCTCTGGATGTTGTCGCAGTCCTCTCTCGACGTCACCACCCCCATCCTTGTTTTGTGTTTTCCATTTTTGTAAGTATGTCTCTCAGTCGTTCCTTTTGGACATGTACTGTCTTCTTGATCGTTTTTGTTTCTGTCCTTTTTCTTCCTCACTCTCTTCTACTTTTGGACTCTTTCCGATTAATCTTTTCTCTCTCTTCTCTTTCTCTTCTTTATTTCTCCCTTCTGTGCTCCTTCCTCGTCTTTTTACGATGCTGTAATATCTTTATACTTGTTCCTCTCATCTTTTCCTTTCTTTTTATCCTTCTAGTATTTCCACCTTTTTATTGATTTTATATACCGTTTTATTCCGAGTTACAACTTGGAATATTAAGGGATTAAACAATCCCATTAAAAGGAAAAGGGTTTTATCACACCTAGCTAGGCTTAATACTGATGTCGCCCTCCTTCAGGAATCTCATCTTTCGGAGGCGGAGGCTTTAAAACTTAAACGTTGTTGAGTGGGTCATGTTTTCTGCTCCCCCAGTGTTGATAAGAAGAATGGTGTTGTGATATTGTTGCATAAAAAGTTAAATATTGCCCCAGTTTCTCATGAATGTGATGTTAACGGCCGTTGGGTCATTGTTAATTTGCTTATTGATAATATCTCCCTTGTTCTTTTCAATGTATACGCCCCTACTGTAGTTGATAGATGCTTTTGGCTCTGTATCTCCGAAAAGCTAGCTTCCCTCTCCGGGGATTACATCTTGTTCGGTCGGGACTGTAACCAAATTATGGACCCCTTTCTTGACCGTCATTCTAAAGTCAGATTTGTACCCTCCAAGATGTACTCCCAATTTGTCAAAACCTCCCAGAATAATGCTCTGGTTGATATCTGGAGACTATGCAATCCAGACCTTCGAGAGTATAGTTTTTTCTCCCCTCCCCATCAATCCCAATCTCTCATTGACCATATTTTCCTTAGCAAATCCGTTTCCAAGCATGCCATCCGGTCTGAAATAGGTTCCATTTTACTCTCTGATCATGCCCCTGTCTTTGTAGACTTAGATCTCCTTCCGTTCTCTCCTCCCTTAGGCAGATGAAGGTTCAACAACACTCTCCTTCAAGATCCTACTTTTTGCTCTGAATTTTCCACATTCGCAAATGAATTCTTCCTTTTTAATCACACTCCTGATTCCTCTTTTGTTATGATTTGTGATTCATTCAAAGCAGCTTCTAGAGGTTTTATTGTCAATTTTGTGGCAAGACGAAAAAAACTTAGGGAGACCAAGTCTGCTCAAATCCTGGCAGAGATCAAACGTCTAGAACACGATTATTAATCCTCTAATTCAGACACCTCTCTTACTAAACTTATTAAGGCGAAAATCTAGTGTAATAAATTCACAACTGAAGCAGCCTCTAATCTTTTAACAAAAAATACAATGCCTGATACTATGGTGGCAAAAATAAGATGGGTAAACTCCTTGCTAACTATTTAAAAATAAGAAGAGAACTTACGAAGATTGGATCTATACGGATCTCCTCTGGTGAATCCTGCTGTAAAGACAAGGACATTCTCTCCGAATTTGTCAAATTCTATGATACTCTGTACACCCCTGAACAGATTCCCACACCCTCGGAGCTTCCCTCCTACTTCCAATCTCTCCCCTCCCCTCTAAAGTCCCATGTTAATTTGGATTCTTTGAATCTTGATGTAACACTCGCCGAGATTTTTCTTTCTGTATCTAAGCTAAGGCATGGGAAAGCCCCTGGCCCTGACGGCTTCACCATTGAATTCTATAGTCATTTTGCCACTCTCCTTCTTCCTAAGCTTTTACTTTTATTCCAATACTTTCTCACACCAGGGTCCTTGAGCGGTTCCTTTCAACAAGCTTTAATTTGCTTAATTCCCAAAGAGAATAAAGACCACTCTCTTTGCAAGAATTATCGCCCGATCTCTTTGGTCAACACAGACTACAAGATACTAGCTAAAATTCTTGCTCTGCGAATGGATCCCCTCTTGCCTGATCTAGTTGGTCCCGTACAATCCGGGTTTGTTTAAGGCCGTCTTTCCTCAGACAACTCGCACGTTTTTTTAATATTCTCAGCAGAGCTTCACAGTTAGACCTCCCTTTCGCAGCTATATCATTAGATGCGGAAAAAACGTTCGACACAATTATATGGGAGTTTATGTTTCAGGCTCTTTGTTGGTTTGTCCTCCCTTCTAAATGTATTTCATCATCTCTTTACTCTATTCCAATCCCCAAGCTTCCATTTTTGTAAATGGGAAGACTTCAGACTATTTCTCCTTGCATAGAGGTGTACGTCAAGGTTCTCCTCTTTCCCCTTTATTATTTGTTTTGGCTTTAGAACCCTTTCCTACTAAGATTCGTCTAGATGATCAAATATCTGGGTTTCACTTTGGTTCTAATCAAGTTAAACTTTCAGTTTATGCGGATGATATTCTTTTTTATTGTTCTGATCCGCTTTCATGTTTGTCTCCCTTTATGCAGCAAGTTTCTTCTTTTTCCGCTGTCTCTGGTTATCGCCTAAATGTCGATAAATGTGAGGTCCTTCCTTTGAATCCTCTTTGTCAGCAACAGCATTTCGCTCACTCTGGTTTCTCTTGGCAGTCATCCAAAATGAAATATCTCAGTGTTTTGTTCGCACCTCATCTGTCGGGCACTCTCAAGCTGAATTTTGCTTATATTTCTAAGAAGATGGAAACGGCTATTACTCATTGGCACCCACTCTTTTTATCCTGGTGGGGTCGACTTAACTCTATTAAGATGATGCTTTCTCCCCTCCTTCTCTACACTCTCTCTATGCTCTCACTGCATATTCCAGCTTCTTATTTCAAAAAAATGGACTCTCTGCTTTTAAAATTCCTTTGGAATGGCAAACGCCCTAGGATTGCCATTGCTAAACTTCGAAAAGATAAAGCTCAGGCTGGTGTCCGCTTCCCTGACTTCAAAGAATATCACCGTGCTTTTTCTCTGAAACAGACTACCCGATGGCTTACGACAGACCCTCCATTTTATCCTCCCTTATGGTTAACTATGGAATTTTCCAGGAACCCCTGGTAAGACTAAAACTGGCACTAACTTCCTGGTACTTACCCCTGGTAAGACAAACTGGTGTACCAATGATGTGGACACTGGAGACAGTGTACCTGTCAAAAATAAAATCTATCTACAGTTTGATCGAGTAAAGGAGAGCATCGGGACTGCTGGAGTTAGGGGTTATTGAACCCCCTAAGAGACCCTCGGCTTGCTCACTGGTTCGAGACCCCAAACCTCATCCACAGGAATGAAAGAGAGGAATGTGGTTCTTTGCGGACTATAGAGGCTCAACTCTGTCACCAAGACAGATGCTCACCATATCCCAAGAGCTGATAAATTGATAGATAAATATGGTGCAGCCAAATTTCAAAGTACCTGCAGGGTACTGACAGTTTGGCATGGCACCAGGAGCAAAGGAAAAGCATTCTCCACACCTGATGGGCATTATCAGTTTACTGATATGCCTTTTGGTTTGAAGAATGCCTCTGCCACCTTCCAAATGTTGGTGATTCAAGCCTTTGCTGGATTGGAAGCCTTTTGTGCAGCATATCTAGATGATATTGCTGTCTTTAGCTCGACCTGGCAGTATCACCTGATCCACCTGGGTAAGGTTTTAAAAGCCTTGCAAACTGCAAGCCTAACCATCAAGCCATCTGAATGCCAGATAAGGCAGAGTACAGTGGTATACCTAGGCCACAATGTTGGAGGCCAGGTGCAACCCTTACAGCCCAAGATCCAGGACTTGCTGGTCTGGGTATCTCCAACAACCCAGACACAAGTCAGGGCGTACCTTGGTTGAATGGGTACTGCTGGAGGTTTGTGAAGGGCTATGGGTCCACTGTGACTCACCTCACGGATCTCACCTCCAAGAACATGTCTAAAAAGGTAAACTGGACAGTTAACTGTCAAAAGGCTTTTGACACCCTGAAAGAGACAATGTGCTCAGCACCAATTCTCAAAGCTCCAGACTATACCAAGCAGGGAATGGACTTTATAATGGAACACAGAGCTGGGACTGCCCATGTCAATCCAGATGGACTTTCCAGGTTCTTCCACTTAAACAATGAAGACTCTCTTGGGAAAGATTAGTCTCATCCTCTATTGTTTGAGGAGATTTGTAAGAAGGTGACCACATTTTGCTTGCTAACCCCCCCATTTAGCAAAACTGTTGATGTACTTTGACTGTGCCCTGGGTTCCTGCCAAACAGGTACTCAGGGCCTATGTTCTTTCTCTAATACGGCATTGGGACAAAACCCTATTGGCAATCTTTGGCCACAGGTCAGTCTCTTGTAAATGGTACTATAGGTACCAACTACACTGTGACCTGGGAAGGGCTCTAAGGGCTGCAGCACTTATTCTGCCACCCTTAGAGGCCCTGTACCTTTACACTCACACTCTGACCTTGCAAGCTGCATATTTTGGTGCAGAACAAAGTGAAGAGTCGACATTGCACACATCCCTGTGTGCCATGTCTACAACATGCTGCCCTGGCATAGGTCAGCCACCACTTTAGCTGGGTGCACTATACCAGTGGTGAGTGTACAGGCGCATGACCCCTATGCCCCTACAGTGTATATGCCAATTGTAGACATTGTAAGTACAGTAATGCCATTAAGAGTATATGGTACTGGAAGTTTGTCATTACCAACTCCACAGCACCTGTATGAAAGTAGGATCTGTTTCTTATGGTGACCCCCGCTTTGTGCTTCAGGTGATCCTGTTTTTGACTAGCCTGATTGTGTTTCTGCTAATCAGTACCTCAGTCTATCTGCTTTCTCCCTAAACTGGTATGTCATGTACCGAGGTATACTCCAGATTAGATACTGGGGTACCCTTGTCAGTCCCTAGTATATGGTACCCAGGTACCCAGAGCATAGGTACCCCTGAGGTCTCCCATTGGTTGAAGCATGTATTAGGCCACCCATGAGAG
This sequence comes from Lissotriton vulgaris, assembly GCF_964263255.1. Lineage (NCBI taxonomy): Eukaryota > Metazoa > Chordata > Amphibia > Caudata > Salamandridae > Lissotriton > Lissotriton vulgaris. Next base: position 223,091,181 of record NC_141686.1, on the reverse strand, counting down.
GCCATGCTAAATGGAACCTACAGGCCTACCATTGCAGCCTATGTAAGCTGGTGTTTTTGCCACTTACTTAATAAGTTTACTATATTTTAGGGTCATTACACTTAAAACCTATAAGTCACCACTATAGCAGGCCTTAACAATACTGAAGGCAGGGTGCTTGGTTCTAAGTGAGAAGGTACCATTGTGTATGTAGGACACCCCTGCAGCCTACAGAGTCCATTCTCCCGGGTTGTTAGTGCTGCAGCCATTTACGACATATAGAGTGGTATTATGCAACCATGTGATGACCAACTCAAACACGGCTGAAAGTAACCCTATCATGTTTCATGTCAAACATTGTGGAATCATACCCCTTTACCGGTAACCGGGGAGGTATGATTTCAAAACTCAGAAATGAGGTTTGTGTGGTCCCTAGTGTACCAAGTATCAGCTTTTTAGTTCCGGGCAGCCCAAAATGGTTGCTGTCAACCAGAGACACATTTATGCCCTACTGCTGCTGAGCCAAGCTCATGCAGGGAAAGGAAGAACAATAGGCATCCTGTCACAGGGAATTTTGACCACTTTTTAGACATGATTTAGTGTATTAGACCTGCGTGGGTGCACTTGCCAGTGACTGAAAGTCTGCATGAGGGGCACATTTGGTGTTCCTGTGCATAGTCCAGTTCAAACCAGTCCTGGGAGCCGTTGGCTCCTGCTCTGGCACAAAACAGGACAAAGGACATGGGAGTATCCTCCCCACTGTCCAACCCTCTCCCAAGGGTACAGAAGTGCTTACCTGGCTGTAGGACCCTAGATTCGATGTAGACAAGATTCTGATCAAGAAACCACTGACCTTTGACTGACTTGACACTCTGGACTTCGATGGACTTCGTTCCCTATTTCACCTCCCACTCAGTCTGAAGCGTTGTCTGTGCCTGTGCACCATGCAGGCTCTGTGCAGGACCTTTGAAACATCAAGGACAACTGAAGATATCTCCCTTGGAGTGAAGGAGTAACTCCCGTGCACCTGCAGGCACCACATCTCAACTGACTGGTCTGCTGCTCCTGAGCTTCTACGTACTCCAAAGCCGCCAGCCACACATGAGGTAGATTTCCAAGTCCCTCAAGGTCCAAGCTGCCCTCTGATCAATTTTGAGTCCAGAATCCCTCGTGGGGGCTGCAATACCTGTATCCCTGTGCACAGTGTACTTTTGCAAGTGCATATGCTTGTTGGTGTTTCCTGAACAAGTACTCTAGGCTTCGAGTAGCCCCAACCGCTGGCACCATTTCATTTTTTATTTTTTTTAAATATTTTTATTAAGATTTTTGCAATTTTCTCCCAGGGTATCAGCACAATAAATTACCAACATGAACAGGACAACAGAGATTCAAAGTTTCAAAGGAGATACAAAACAACAAATCATAATATCAGGCAGAGACTTAAGCAATATTACCAGAAATAATCGACCAAACCTACCAAAGACACAAAATGTAGGTAATTATCTTTGAGCGAAGAATATACCATTCAACATAATTCAATTAAACTTTAGTGGTCTATGACCGCCGTATATTGGGTTACCCCCGTATTACTTTTCCAATCAGGCTGCTTCTTTCCATCTTGTTACAGGGGCCCAGATGTTCCGATTGGATCACTGAAATAATATCGAGGGACAAAATATCGACTTGCAAAAATATCGTGGACAAAATATCGACAGTCAAAATATCGAGTTTGTATCTACAAACAGGTAAGTACAAAAATATTGAGTACAAAATATCGTTTACAATAATATAGTTGTAAAAAATATCGACTTTATTAAAAACAGTGTTAAATTTAATTAATATTCAAATTTAATTACTAAAATATACTTAAAAATACTTAAATTAACTTATAATAATTAAATAATAAATGAAAATAATAAAAATAATTTTTTACAATCTTATTTGTTAAAACATATATATATAGTAACATACTATAATTAAATAAGATACTATTATATTACCGTACGATACCATAAGTGTAAAAAATACTATTCCCACTCCAAAGAGTGCAAGCGTAGGGAAAGCATTGGATAGCGTAGGGGTTAAAATTACTATTCCCACTCCAGTGGGTGCAACAGTAGGGAAAACTGACCCTGAACCCAAAAAATACCCCTTTACCCAAGAACTGAAAACTGACCCTGAACCCTAAAAATACCCCTTTACCCAAAAACCCAAAACTGACCCTGAACCCTAAAAATACCCCTTTACCCAAAAACCCAAAACTGACCCTGAACCCTAAAAATACCCCTTTACCCAAAAACTGAAAACTGACCCTGCACCCAAAAAATACCCCTTTACCCAAAAACTGAAAACTGACCCTGAACCCAAAAAATACCCCTTCACCCAAAAACTGAAAACTGACCCTGAACCCTAAAAATACCCCTTTACCCAAAAACTGAAAACTGACCCTGAACCCTAAAAATACCCCTTTACACAAAAACTGAAAACTGACCCTGAACCCTAAAAATACCCCTTTACCCAAAAACTGAAAACTGACCCTGAACCCTAATAATACCCCTTTACCCAAAAACTGAAAACTGACCCTGAACCCTAAAAATACCCCTTACCCAAAAACTGAAAACTGACCCTGAACCCTAAAAATACCTCTTTACCCAAAAACTGAAAACTGACCCTGAACCCTAAAAATACCCCTTTACCCAAAAACTGAAAACTAACCCTGAACCCTAAAAATACCCCTTTGCCCAAAAACTGAAAACTGACCCTGAACCCTAAAATACCCCTTTACCCAAAAATAATTAATATTATTTAATTACCAATTAATTATTAATTAACAATAACAATAAAGTAAATATATTAGCACATTAGCTGTAATTAATTTAATTTAATAATTAATATTATTTTTTCCCAATTAATTAATTAACAATAACTAAACATTATATATATAAATAAATTACTCTAATTTATGTAATTAACCAATTAATATTATTTAATTACCAATTAATTACTAATTAAAAATATGTACAAAATTATATTAATTAATTAACTAATTAATATTAATTAATTACCAATTAATTATTAATTGAAAATATTTACAAACATATATTAATTAATTAATTATTATTAAATTACTCCCCACCCTTATCCCCTATTAACCCAACATCCCGCTCCTAAACATTACCTACAATTTATATTACTATTATTAATTTTTATTTTTTTTTAACTTTTTTTCTACATATTATCAATATTTTTTACTTTGACTATTTATTGATATTTTGTCTTGTCAATTTTTTTAAGTCGATATTTTTGTACGCGATATTTTTTAGCATTATTTTATTCGTTATTTTGACCAACGATATTTTTGTTATCGATATTTTATTATTGTCGATATTTTTAACTCGATATTTTGTCCATTCGATATTTTGGAGTCGATATTTTGTCTGTGCACCGTTCTGATTCACCAGTTTTTGCTTCCTTACCGCTTCTTTCATAAATCGCCCTCTCCAACATATATATATAGAAAGTAATCGGGACCACCATTGTTGAAAGGTCGGGGGGAGGGATCCAGCCATGCAGAAGCAATGGTAATCCTCCAAACCGCCATAGCGATAAAGAGAAAATGGGGAGCTATCTCATTTGGCCGGTTAATACTAAATCCCAACAGAATTAATTCGGAAGTTAGTGCCAGTTTTAGGCCAAGTGAGTAATCTAAAAATTCCTGGATTGCTTCCAGGAGCCCTTGCAGGCGAGGGCAAGATGCAAACATATTCACTAAATCCGCATCGGTTCCCCCGCATCTAGGACAGAAAATCCCTGATAGCCCGCCCCACTGGGCTATTTTAGCCGGAGTGTAATATAACGAAAAGGCAGTTCTGTAATGTTGTGCCTGGAGCACAGCTGAGCACAAGGCAATCTGGGCTATCTCTAAAGATTGTATAAGTGCATCCGGTGCAGCCCCCACACGTTCGGCCCATTTGATCCCATGCTTGATTAGGTCATCTGGCTTCAAGCTGATCAATTCTGCATATATTAACTTAATAGATCCCCTGTCACTACGTAACATAATATTAATAATTGCATTAGTATGAAACCCACTAGACCCCCAATTTTCTAGCCAAAGAAACTTCACAACTGCAAATATTTTAAAAAATTGCCCCTTTCGAGCCCAAACTCCATCTGAATGTCTCTAAATTGACGGACCCCTTCGATCCCAATTAAATCCCCAGCGTTTCGGACCCCCTTTGTAGCCCACCCTGCCATGGTCTCATCTGAAATATTTTCAGGAAGGGAGGTATTTTTATAAAGCACCGTATAATGACAAAGTCTCCCCAGGCCTAGCTTCTTTTTTAGAGCCCCCCATATCTTAAAGGTGGCTAGTAAGGTCTTAAATTTCGTCCTTTTATAATAACTGGGCTCTGTGAATTTCCAAAAGCAGTTCTCAGCATCTTCACCTAATAGTAATTTGTAGACATCTGGGAGCTCGGTTTCCCCTTCCATATCCCCGGAGCTTGACCCTTGCAATGCGGCTGCTCAATATTAGCTAGGGAACTCAGGAACTGTGAGGCCCCCTTTCTCAAATGGCAATGACATAAATCGTAGGGCCCTCGTGGATTTTCCATGTGCCCAGATAAGCCAATTGACTAAACCCTCCAAAATAATAAACCAAGATTTTTGAACAAATAGAACATTACAACGTCTGACCAAAGAAAGATGAAGTATATTTAGCCTATCAAAATCCAACCTCGCCTTCCTAATTAGGTGTTCAATAATTTTAGCCACCAGTTTATCCAAGTCAGAAGTAACCCTTATGCCTAAATATATTGCTGATTCCGTGACACGGGGATCCTCATAATCAACAAACCGATTCTTCATTATTTGAGTTTTGGATTTATTAAGTGCGTATCCACTGTATATACCAAACTCTGATACAATACACTCTACCGCATCCAATGCCATAAGTGGATCTGTGGTAAGAATAGCCATATCGTCCGCATAGGTGAGGATTTTCAAATTAACCCTCTGGCTCACAACTGGGGAAATTCCGATACTGGACTCAAATAGCCTTAATGGAGGGTCCATCTAAATGGCAAATACCAATGGTGAAGATGGGCACCCCTTTTGTGTCGCTCTTTGTATATTGAAAGGAAGAGTGTACTTTCCATTTATCCTTAGACGAGAGGTAGGTGCGACATACAGCGTTTGTATAGATTTTCACCAAGCCCAAACCATCTCATTGATTCCCACAGGAAATCCCAGGAGACCCTATAAAATGCCTTCTCAGCATATAATAACAACGCTACCATAGGGTCTCCTGAGATTTCCATTGAATCAAAAAGAGTGATCTGGCACCCTTTCAACCAAAGAACTCCATCCGCCTTGCACCAAGTCCCCCGTGGTCCATTGCTTTGTGAAGCTGCTCGAGGTCCCCTCATGACTCCTGTGCCTCCAGCCTGTGGGTCCTCTTGAGGGTCTACTTTGCTTTTCTTGTGAATCCTTGGTTGCTCCTGGCCTGCTCTGACTCCCCTGCGTTTGGTGAGTCTCCTGGACCTTGCTGGTCCGAACAGCAACCTTTTTTCAATCGTCTACGTGGTTGCAGTTGCCAAAGCTTGTTGGTGCTACAGCTGGACACCAACCCCTCAGTACTCAACATCCTTTTTGGGACAGCTCATATCTGGGTCTTTGTTGTCCTTTACATCTTCTGTTCTCCGTGGCTGCAGAGACAAGAACCCGCTCAATGCACCTAAAGCACCCTACATCGGTGGTCATTCCTCTACTGAACCCCTGGTCACTCCTGTGTGACCTAGATACTGTCCCCTCTGCTTTCAGGTACTCTTCAACAAGAATCCACTTCTTCGAAGTCCTCCACTGAGTTTGATGGCGATTTCTGACGCCACTTCAGACCTAGGCTTCTCTGGGATAGGTAACTCTGGTACTGCAGTATCCATGGGTGGGGTGGCTCTGCAACCTCCTAAGTTACATGGGGTTTCTTCGAAGTCCACTGGGAAGAGTCCTTACACTTTAAAACTTCAACAGCGACTTCCCCATAGAATTGTACAGAGCATGCAGTCATTTTCCCACACTGCACCCATCCTCCTTGGGGTCGCTACTTCGTCACCTTGGGGAGTTCCCTGGGGTCACAGAGATTCTACATCCTCTAGATACTCTCTTCACTCGAGTCGTGGTTCCTATACCTGTATTTTAGTATATGGTTTGGTCTTCTCCTGGAACTCACTATGTCTTATTGATATGTACTATTGTTTCTTTGCTACAATATGGTGCGCTTTGTGATTATTTACGTGTAGCAGATACTTTGTCATACTAGAGAGTGCTATATAAATAAATACATATTTTTATAACTACTGTGTGGTTCTCCTTTCATTTAACCAATACTATAAGATTGCATTCTGGTAAAACAAGCTGATTAACATTCCTTCAAGACAAAGCCTGATGGCTGCTCTCTACAGCTATCACATGGATAGTTTCTAAGGTGATATTTGACCTCTTAAATTACCATAAGGGTTGTTTAATTAGTGGACATCATATACCAGGATAACTTCTCACAGCACCATAATGGTTTTAGTGAAAACTTGGAAGTTTGGTATCAAACTTCTTGGCACATTAAACCCACACTGGTGTCCTGGCTTGGTGGCTGCTCACCAGCTGCCACCACCAGACATGTTTCTGGACCCCTGGGTCGAGACCCTGCTGCTCTCTGGGGTCTGGAACAATGCATATCCTGGGGCGAGGTACCAAGCTGGCTCCCCCAGGATGGGCAGGATCCATGAAGAGGAAGCTTCAAAGGTCTGCCTCCTTTGTGAGCTACCCCGGCCACTGTTATTAGTTCATCGCCAATAGCGATAAAGGGAGAAATGAGACAGGGATGCCTGCTTTCAACTCACCTCTTTGCGCTCAACCCTGAAACCTCTGGCTAATGCTATTTGATGCAGCAATTAAATAAAATAGGTTGAGAGTGGTTAAAATTCATATAAACCTACAATGTTTACAAGTTACATTGTGATCTTTGTAGAGGATCCAGTGGCCTGCTCACCTTATCTGTTCGAAGATTCCAATTGGTTTCCAGCTCCAAGGAATCATCTCAAAGTCAGAAGGTTCTTAACCCACTCTGCACCAATAGGATTGTTTGAGCTGATTCAGGGCAATGTTGGATTTTACATTTTTCTATGGTTATTATGTTATGTGTTTAAAGCACTTTCTGATCCCATTTGTAAGGAAATTATGTATGAAGAAATTGAGGAATGCTTTGAATATGCTTTTTAAAGCAAAAATATAAAATAAATTACAAAATTGGGAATGAGCTCTGCAATCCAGCCAGTATGTCCCAAACCCCTTCTCCGTCGCACGAGGGCTGCGATGCGATTAGTAGGTTCTTTGTGGACAAGATTGAGGGAATTTATACCTCTTTCTATGTTAAGCAGCCACCTGATGATTTAAAACAGAAGTTTTTTAATTCCAAACCGAACACACTGGTCCATCTTGATAGTTTCTGTCCATTTACCGAGCAAGAGATGTAAAAAACCATGATGAAAGTTAAATCAAGGTCCCCATTAGACCCCTGCCCCCATTATATTTTCTCTCGGATTGCCCCAATCATTTGCCCCCATGTTACCCAAGTCCTTAATCAATTATTGTGTACTGCTGTATTTCGAGAGATCTGAAAGACTGCTACAGTAATTCCCTTGTTAAAAAAGGCAGGCTCTGATGTCCATAACCCAGTTAACTACTGTCCCATAATCAACTGCCCTATCTGTCTAAAGTAATGGAGAAATTAGTGAACAGACAGCTGACACAGTATCTTGAAGCCAATGAACTTCTGTATATTTCCCAGACGGGATTCAGAACTAATAATAGTACTCAGATGACACTCCTAGCAGTATTAGACAACATCAGATGTGTGGCAGATCAGGGCAAAGCCATTGCACTGATACTATTAGATCTGTCCACAGCGTTCGATACTGTTTCACACAATCTTTTGCTGAAAACACTATTTACCAAGGGCATACATTCCAAGGCTCTAAAATGCCTCCATTATTTTCTGACCAATCGAACGTAAACCATACAACTGGGTACTTTCTCTTCCACTCCATCTACCATTAAATATGGTGTGCCACAGGGTGCAACGCTGAGCCCCACTCTTTTCAATATTTATGTGTCCTCTTTGGCAGAGATATGTGGAAAGTGGGGCATCAGTATATGCTACAATGCAGATGATACCCAGCTGATGGTTGCTCGAGATGGACAAGATGACACTAGGACCAGACTTACCAGCTGCCTCACAGAAATGGCAGCATCGATGACGGACCACTGTCTGAAACTAAATGCAGACAACTCGGAAATTCTATTGTTTGGGGTGCTCATCAAGTTTGGAACACAATTTGATGACCCTCTTCCTTGGGTAAACCTCCGGCTCCTAAACAGGTGGCAAAAAACGTGGGAATTCTCGTGGATAATACGCTAACCTTGCAGAATCATGTACATGCACTCTGCTGGAAAAGTTTCTCTATCCTAAAAATGCTAAAGAGAACATTCCAGTGGATTCCGTTGGAGTGTAGAAAAACCCTGGTCCAAGCACTGCTTGTTAGCAGGCTGGATTATGGAAATGCTCTTTTTGTCGGTATGGCGGACTACCTGTTTTCCCGACTCCAGTTAGTCCAGAATGCGGCTGCTAAGGCATAAGGCAATGTGAAGAAGTATAGCTCAGCCTCGGAATGCATGAATACCCTACACTGGCTCCCTATGAGACAGAGGGCCATTGTGAGAAGTTGGCCTGGTATATAATGCTCACTAATTCTTAGTGATCACTTTGTACCATGCCAAGCAACCCTTATGATGATTGGTTGTAATTCAACCTTGTAGACCAGTTATCCTAGTGGTAACGTGGACAAAGCAGTCTTAGGCTAAACTCTGAAAGGCATGTGAAGCCAGCTGTAATACCATACACAACCCCCTTGAATACCAAATGAAACGGACACCACACAGATATATATTGAAAATATGTATTGATTTATTAACTATAAAATCCCCTGGACTCATTATGAGCACAGAAGCACAAGCGTTAAATCACAAGACAGTTTAAAATACACAAAAGTTGCACAATATGGATGAGCCCTAGGGGCCACCTAAACCATATACTAAGAAAGTGGTATAAGAGATACCAATAGGAAAGGGAACAGGCCTAGGGCCTTGGGAATCGCTGGAGCTATTCGAGACTAGCAGTGACTAAGTCGGGAAAGGCCCGCGGGACTCGGGTGCAGTGTTCAAAGTGCACGCACTTTCCAATGTAAAGTCTATGGTGCATAAAAAGTACAAAGTTAAAGAGTTAGGAACCTTCCGAGTGACCTAGAATGCTGAAACTCAAGACACAGGCCCTTGAGATGTGTACCAGTGTAGGAACACTGGCGGAGCTGAGTTACCTCACCCACAGGAAGCGGGTGCACAGGGTCGAAGTAGTGTCGGGTTTCGTCACGCTGGTCGATGGTGCTTGGAGCTGAAGATGCTGCAGGCGGCTCGATGTGAAGAGTTCCGGTGGATCCAAGGGTGGATCTGAAGTTGTGAAGACCTGAAAGCAGTGGGGAAAATGTTCAAAGTCACTAGCCAGTGACTACCGTGGAACCAGATTGGAACCAGGCGATGTCGGGTGCAAACAGGCGTTGTCGGGTAGCTTCTCTCTGCAGCCACGTGGACACCGGGGGTCAAGGACATCCAGGAGTCGGTCACGAGCTGTCCCACGCAGGCTTCTCGCTGTTGGCGGTGTCGGCGACTTGATCGGAGCCAACAGGCCTTGGCTAATGCAAGCCATGCAGGAATCGAAAGATGCTTAACACTCGGACCAGCAAGGTCAGAGCGAGTGCTCCTTTTCACAGGAGCTTGGGTGAGTCTGGAGCAACCAGACCCGCTGTGTAGTTAGTCAGATTCGTTGCCAAGATGGCCGCTGGCCACGTGGCTAGTGGCCGGGATGGCGCTTCGAGTGGCACAGTGCAAAAGGGCCCCACGCAGATCGTGGAGATGCTGGGGGGCTGATCTTCGGTGCAAGGGCTGCTCGATCGTGGGGGTTCTCAGTCCCCAAAGCACAACGTTGAGGATACCTCAGAAGCTGCGCAGTCAGCTTTTCGAGTGTCTTCCAAGAGGTCCGGTCCCACGTCACTCGGTGCCTCCACGGGTCCCTTCTTTGCAGGGACTGTGGATCGGGCTCTGAGAGGTCTGGGAGTCTGGTTCTTGTCGGGCTCTGGGCTCGGGCTCCGGCGGGAGGCGGCGGCAAAGCAGACGTCGAGTTGCTGGTTGGTGCCTGTGTTCACAGGGTGGCCACTCCTAGGCCACAAGGGAGATTCTCTTCAGTCTTCTGAGCAGCAGAATGTCGAAGTCCAGTCGTCTTCTTAGTTTCAAGTTGATTCAGGATGATCTGCCGTGCAATGGCACTGCTCCCACTCTTATTCCCAATCTGAGGGGTGGATCACCTACTAGGTCCCTCCTCTGGGAGGAACCAGGAAGGGGGGCGGTTACACCCCCTTTCCTTTGTCCAGCTCCTCGCCAGCCCTGGGTCTGGAAAGTCCCAGGACCGGTTTGGACTGGCCTATGCACGGGGACACCTTGTGTGCCCCGGGCATGTCTGATTCTATTCAGCCCTGTCCTACCCAATACACAAAACCCAGTCTGGGTTGGTGCTCGCACCTCCCAAGGCAGGAAACCCTTTGTCCAGGCCACCATCTGCCGAGTTTCAGTCAGCAGCAGGAGGCCAGACTCGTGTCTGTGGTGGCAGCATCCATTTTGTGATGCTGAGGCTCTGGTTAACTTTAACCGGGGTTAAGGCTACACTCATGTCGTGTCCCTCTAGAAGGGTGGAATGCTATCCCCGTCGACAGAACTGTCGAGGGGATAGTATTCCAATTCGTATGACACCTTACTCGACATGTTTTGATAAAGCCAAACCAAAGATAGCATTTAACCGCGAGGATTATAATGCACTTAAGAGTATATGGTATGGCAATATCCCGGAACAGCTTAGGGAGTGGTTCCCGACAGCTGCAGACAGGCTCAGCTCATGCTAGAGCACCATCTCACATATTTCCAAGCACTCTGCCTCCAGGATTGATGAGGCCTTCCATAGGAGTGGCTGATAGGAACATATGTGTCCAGTTTAGGGTTAGGCACAGGCATACTGTACCTAAGTAAGAGGTGATTACACCAACTTACCCCAGCTGAGTGATCAGCCAGTTGTGTCAAATATGGAGGCCAGGCCAGGGGTGGCACAATACATGCTGCAGCCCCTGGTAGGCCTTGGAAACACCTATGCCCTGGGTACCTAGGGTACACTGTTACAGGGTCCTATAAGGTGAACCAGTTCCAAATATGTTATGCACCAATGAATGAAAACAGTGTTTATTAAAAAAGCAGACCTATGGTCATTGCTAGTGATTGCATTATTTTAATTGTCATTTTGTAAATCCGCTTTATCCTCCTTCTGGAGGCTCAGTTAATTAAAAGAGTGCTTCTCCACAACCAATGTAAGCAATGTGTCTTCTTTATTCAGCTTTTGTTATTCAGTCAGGTCACTCAGGTCGCATCTTGTGTCATGTTAAAGTCAAAAGTCATGAGAAATCACTTCCTGTGGTGTCAGAAAATATGCCATCTAGTTCCTATTCTTAGAAATTTCCAAAACTGGAGGGCCCTGGAAGAATGTATTTACATTAGTGATCAGCTGCCATCTTCTATTCTCAAGTTTGAATGGGAATAAACCATCTTTAACGGTAGGGAGGTCTGCCCTAGAGCGCTGTGTGAAATGTGAAAGCTGCAGGTCATAGTTTTGTATCCAAATACCATAGCTCAGAGGATTGATGTGTTTGTTGCATACCTCCTTGTGTGACCTGCTGGCAACCAGTTCAAATTCTGTTAAAATAACTTGCTGCATTAAGTACAAGCTACATATATAGGCTGGTAACCGACAACACGTTTGAAGCCTCATATTCATTACGATTCTATTTTGTTCTTCTAATATTTATAAAATGCGTACCATTGGGTTGGGTTATCACTGCTACCTTTTAAAAAGCACCAAAAAGAATGGGGTTTGTATTGTGCACTATATGAATGTCTACTATTAGGTAACTATCCACACAGACCTATACGAATTATTTACATACAGAACAAACATAGGTCCTCGTGTATTACATACATATTGAGCACGCATAAACTTAGACATCTGGTAAACCGAGCTTAAGAGGGTAAAACACATTCATATATTGATGTATCTCTCATTTCCCAGCCCACATACAGTTAAAATGGTCAAATCAGAACTTCGTTATTGCCAGGTACCAAAGCATACCTCTGAAGAAGGATATGTAAAGGTCCAATGGAGGAGGAGTTGTAGGTGGAAGGAGTTCTTTTTTGGCAGTGAAGCTTGATGTAGGTAGAACTGATCCATGTAACTCTTAAGAAATACACCTCTTCAGTGTTGAGAACAAGCAAATTTAAACCATTGATAGAAGGCAGTAAAAGTCATGGGCGTCTGCTTCCACCAATCCAATGAGTCATGCCTCATTGGGTCAAACGGGGTAGTTTTGTTTACAATACATGGATTGGAGCCAGCTCATTGCTTATCATTCGTGGAATCATTGTCACTCTTCTTTGCTGCCTACTAACTGGCTAGAAGTTTCTGGGCGTCACTAACTCTTTTTAGGTCGAACCTAGAGCAGCCAAGCTGCTTGCTTGACTTTTAGTAAGGGAGGTTTCAAAGTGCTACCCACAAGCTTTTCCTGGCCTAAAGCTTGCGTGCACGTGCGTTTGAACGCGCGCAGCCGCCATCTGCCTTTCTTATCTCATTAAGCTCAGGCTTACATCCCCTCACCCACTCACCATTTCAATCCTGGCCTTTATCTTCTAATATCGCGACACATGCTCACTTTAATTGCCCACGTCTTCTGCCTTTGCTCTCTGCCCCTCTTGTCTAAACACTAATGGTTAGAAAGGGTAGGGCTCGGCTGCTCTGGGTCTCGCTAGCCTCTTCCCTTGCTGCCGAGGCTGCTTGGCCATTTGTCTCTCAATCTGCAGTGCATAGAAGCCTGGTCCTGCCCCATACCCACCTCCAATGGCGAAACAGCCTACTACCTTATACATGCCGCCTGCATCTATACTAAATGCCCGCCACACACTGCTGCACGCCACACACTGCTGCATGCCTCGCACTGCTGCACGCCACACACTGCTGCACGCCTCACGCCTCACACTGCTGCACGCCTCACAACACCACCACATCACTCTGGGACACCGCCACATCACTCTGGGACACCGCCACATCACTCTGGGACACCGCCACATCACTCTGGGACACCACAACATCACTCTGGGACAACACCACATCACTCTGGGACAACACCACATCACTCTGGGACACCAGCACATCACCCAGGGGCCACACACTGCTGCACGCCTCACACTGCTGCATTACCCACACTTCTGCATGCTGCACACTGCTGCACGCCTCACACTGCTGCACGCCTCACACTGCTGCACGCCTCACACTGCTGCACGCCTCACACTGCTGCATGCTGCACGGCACACTGCTGCACGCCTCACACTGCTGCACGCCGCACACTGCTGCACGCCGCACACTGCTGCATTACGCACACTGCTGCATTACGCACACTGCTGCATTACTCACTCTGCTGCATTACTCACAATGCTGCACGCTGCACGCCTCTCACTGCTGCATGCCTCTCACTGCTGCACGCCTCTCACTGCTGCACGCCTCTCACTTCTGCACGCCGCACACTGCTGCATTTCTCACACTGCTGCACGCCACACACTGCTGCACGCCACACACTGCTGCACGCCACATACTGCTGCACGCCACACACTGCTGCACGCCACACACTGCTGCACGTCTCACACCGCTGCACGTCTCACACTGCTGCACGTCTCACACTGCTGCATGCTGCACACTGCTGCACGCCGCACACTGCTGCATTACGCACACTGCTGCATTACGCACACTGCTGCATTACTCACTCTGCTGCATTACTCACAATGCTGCACGCTGCACGCCTCTCACTGCTGCATGCCTCTCACTGCTGCACGCCTCTCACTGCTGCACGCCTCTCACTTCTGCACGCCGCACACTGCTGCATTTCTCACACTGCTGCACGCCACACACTGCTGCACGCCACACACTGCTGCACGCCACATACTGCTGCACGCCACACACTGCTGCACGCCACACACTGCTGCACGTCTCACACTGCTGCACGTCTCACACTGCTGCACGTCTCACACTGCTGCATGCTGCACACTGCTGCACGTCTCGCACTGCTGCATGCTGCACACTGCTGCGCGCCTCGCACTTCTGCACGCCTCGCACTGCTGCACGCTTCTCACTGCTGCACACCTCTCACTGCTGCACGCCTCTCACTGCTGCACGCCTCTCACTGCTGCACGCCTCGCACTGCTGCACGCCTCGCACTGCTGCACGCCTCGCACTGCTGCACACCTCGCACTGCTGCACGCCTCGCACTGCTGCATTACTCACACTGCTGCATTACTCACACTGCTGCACTCCTCAAACTGCTGCACGGCTCACAACACCACCACATCACTCAGTGACTGACTGACTGTTTTTATAGAGTTTAAGTGTTAAATATAAATACCAAGGTGTATATGGTGAATCACTGGGTGTATGAGTGCCTGTCTGGATGATTCAGTGAGTGTGTGATTGACTGTATAAGTCTGTCAGTTGGTGTCTAGGTGGTTGTATGGGTGTGTGAGTGGGTACATGAGTGGCTATATGGGCGATGATTGATTAGTTGTCTGAGTACCTGTCTGGGTGAGGGGGTGTGCGACTGCCTGTATTGATGAATGAGTGGGTGAGTCAGTAGCTGTATGGGTTAGTGAATGCATGTGTGAGGAGCTGTATGGGTGAGTGTGTATATGGCTGTGAAGGTGAGTGAATGGATGTGCCAGTGATATATGGGTGAGTATTTGGGTATGTAAAGGGCAGTATAGGTGAGCAGTGGGGTATGTAAGTGGCTGTATGGGTGAGTGTGTGCTTGTGTCAGCAACTGTATGTGAGTGAGTCCCTGTTAGTATCTGTATGCATATGAAGTGGGGGGGTGTAATAGTATGGGTGAGTAAGTGGCTGTGTGATTGACTGTATGGGTCAGTGAGTAAGTGTCAGTAGCTCTACAGCTGACTAACCCAGTGTGTGGGGGATAATATGGGTGTATGAGTGAATATATTAGTGACTGTATGAATGAGTGGGTGTATGCGTGGCTGTATGTGTGAGTGGATGTATGTGTAGATATATTAATTTGTGAGTGGGTGTGTAAGTAGTGGTATCGGTCTGTAAATGGGTTTGTGAATTATCATGTGGGAGTGGGTTTATGAAAGGTTCTATGGGGATGTGAGTGGATGCGTTAGTGAGCTTGTGGATCGTCATCAGTGATGTCACTGACCATGTCATGAGTGATGTAATACATGAGGTCATAGGTGGTGCATTGCGGGGGCCTAAGTTATAGTTAGCTCAGCTAACTATAACAGCTGAATTTCACTGGTTTTGTTCAAGTGAAACCTGAGCCTAGCTAAAACGTCCCTGTGACCTTTGGTTTTTTCATTGAACTACTAACATTTTTTCAATCTCCGTTTCCTAGCTATAACGCCCCTGTAACCTTTATTTTTTTCAGCGAATGTCTATAGTTTTTTAAGCAGTAATGGCGTTTGCAGAGTGGTGGAGAAAGGTGGATGGGCCTCCAACCAGCTCTCAGGAATCCCGCTGTGTAGGACTTACAGGAGGTATAAGGAGGTCTTCTTAGCCTCCAAAGGTCCCTCAGGAGTAAAGTGGACTTCATCCCCAACCAGTAGTGTGCCAGGAGCCGCGTTTGCGGAGTGGTAGAGAAAGGGGACATGGCCTCCGAAGACCTCTTAGCAATCTCGCTGTGTGGGACTTACTGGAGGTAAGGATATTATTTTTTTATTTATAAAGTTTTATATAGCGCAGTGTCCCCTTGATCATCCGCTCCACCCTGATCATCAGCCCACTGGGTAGCAGGTGATGCAGCAGCAGGGGTTGCTGCAACAGGGGTTGTGGGCACCTGAGAACTGTCCAAGAATGCCTGCTTAAGGCGACTGAACGCATCAGTGTCGACGACCGAGTCTCTGGGTCGCTTAGAAGGTGGTGGCTGAGCATCTGTCATGGCATTCCGTGGTGTAGGGTTTGGCACAAATAGCGCAGTTTTAGCAAATAGCTCACAAGCCTCATCAATCTTTTGTGTCAGGCGATCCTCTAATGACACCAATGCCTTCGCGACTATGGAATTGTCCACTGCTTCATAAAAAGAAACATCCCATGGTAGGGCGTTAAGGGGATCCTCCTCCCACTGGTCATCCTGGTAAGTCTCCTGATAGGAATTCATGACACCAGGCAAAAAAAACCTTCAAAAGGTAAGTGGGTATTTCGGAGGTCAGATATGGGGTGCTGGGTGTCAGCCTACACTTTGGGCAAGCAGAGCCTGCGTTTAAATAGGGCTACAGCCCAGGACCCAAAAGCCAAGGTGCAGGAAAAATATTAATGGGCAGTCTGCCTAACAGAAGTGGGCCCTTGGAATTCTAAAATTCCAACATAACAGACTCCCCAGGAGTATATAACAAAACGGCCTATTACTGACCCCCCTGGTGTGCAATAACAAACTGCCTAATGGAAGACTACAGACCCGAGGAAAACAGGCGTTGGAAAGGGCGTCCACAAAGACAAAATTCCTGCCTAATGGCTGAGTACAGTCCCAAGCAGGTGTGAAAATCAGCACAGGAGGAGTCAGAACAGTTAAGCTTTTATCTGGCGACTAATTCAATTTTGCACAATTGTTCCTTCTGGGTAGCCTGAAAACAAACACATGTTCCAGGTACACATCATAAAATGTTTGCTGAATGTATGACTAATGAGTTTGTAACAGACAGATTATAATCATTCACTCCAAAAACATGTAACAAATAAAATTTAGTCTGAAAAGCCCATAAGGCATCATTAAGAGAAGCCATGTGCAAGCAATCAAATCAATCGCATTACTATAAATTAATCGGAGCGAATGTGACCAGTGTTCAATTAACATTCACTTTAAATTCTACTAGTCTTACTTGAGTCTTCACAATCATTGCCGTTAGTATTCAGATATTGCTCACAAAGAATACCACTAGTCTTCAAATAGTGGTCCGTTAGTATTCAGATATTGCTCACAAAGAATACCACTAGTCTTCAAATAGTGGTCCGTTAGTATTCATATATTGCTCACAAAGAATACCACTAGTCTTCAAAAAGTGGTCCGTTAGTATTGAGATATTGCTCACAAAGAATACCACTAGTCTTCAAATAGTGGTCACAATCAATGAGACTAGCCTTCATTTTGCTCTTGAAATAGCACAAGAGCTGCAGATAAACACTAACCAAATACTACTAAGCTTCAAATACTATTCTTCTAGAATACTACTAGTCTTCTTTTAGCAATCAATTGAAGTGTTCATCATGTATTTGAAAGGTAGTTGAGTAGAACTAGTATTCCCTCATTAGCATATTTCGGCTCGTGGGCATACTACTTAGTCTTCATGCGTACTAAATGAATACTACGTTTTAATGGTAAATGAATACCACTTTAAACACTTAAATCACACTAAATGAAGAGCTTCCATTTTGGTGAGGGTATTTGGTAAGGCTTAAACATTGGCACAAAGTGTTGGAATCAGAGCGCCATACTATAAGACCCTCATATACTTGTATAGTGCGACAGATAAGATACCTACGTGGAAGGCCCCTTACATACTCTTACATACTTATAGATGCGCCGCAGGCTCTATAGATAGTGGGAAGATGTCCCCTCACTTAAATGTATTTAGCTTTTGCAGTTAAAATCTGATGCATCTATGGCTAGTGCTCCTGGGCCTGCAATACCAGATAAGAAATCTCACAGATCCCTGAGAGGGAATCAGATCACAATCGGCACGATTACAGCGATATGGGCAGTCTTAGCTCACTGAGGGGGGGTATGGGTCCCTGGGCTAGGAGATTGGTGTTCAAACAGTGACAGATGCTTGTGTTGAAGGTTTGGTGAATTATATCAGTAGATGACAGTTATTAGAAATTCTGACACTGTGTCCCGATGAGTAACCTAGCAAACTGATGAGTCCAAGCTATCCCCTTTTTGGGCTAACACAGTTGTCAATGAAGGGGGGTTTTATTTGGTGCGGGCCTAATTTATTTTGTAGCACTATTTATACGTTGTTAACTTGATCCACACTTACATTTGACAGCACTACTCGATGCCTGGAAGGTTCTAAGTGATGGTATGTGTAGTTTGGAAAGATTTTTGAAAAGTTAAACCATAGACAGCTTCACAAAAACTGCTAGGGGCCAGAAAGTATTAAGGGTAACATTGCAGTGTGACTTTCTAAATATTCATTGGACGCATAAACTCAAGAGTGATCGTCATGCCTCGTAAATCCCCCATCCACCTTTGGAGAATCCTGCGCCCTAACCAGCGAATTTCTAAAATCCAGAGTAGCACACAGGTCACATGAAGCATTGCTTGGAGAATAGAATCTGTCTTAGGTCAACCAGGTCAAAACTCTCCTCAAAGACACTGGGGGAAACGAGTCTCTGCTCACTGATAAGGAACTAGGCCTGGGTGGTAAATCCCATCCTGCTCGCGGAATTCGCAGAATTTGAGTAATTTTGCAATCTGCGGAGAAATCGGAATTACTAAAATTCCGCGAACCGCGGCTTCGCAGAATTTTTTGCTTGTTCGCGCTATCAAATACGTGTTCACGAGATATTACTCCCCGAGCATCTAAACAGCGTTTGTGAACAGGAAAAAAGCATTGTTAACGTGCGGAACAAGCAGTTCCGCGTGTTCACGGAACTTTTGCATCCTCGCAGAGATTTTTTACCATTTCGCGGAGCTTTGCGTAGCGCGACTACGCAAATTCCACCCACCCTACTGACACACATCTTCCTTCAGGGGGAGATTAGTCTTAAACCTAGATAGGTGTCATGGGAGAAACAACATCACATGTTTGTAACAGTCAAGCTGTTAAGAACTGCAGACTCATAAGCACCAGGATAGCCTTGCGGGTAGTAGTGCCCTTTACAAACACACATACCATAACACAAAAGTGTAGCATAGCGTAATGTAACGTAATGTGACACAACACCACATTACAATAAATGACATTGCATGACATAAAAATATCTCAACAGAGTAATCGCAGCAGCTAGTAAGCCACCCTGGTGTGTAAAATGATCAGGGTCATGGTCCTGTATAACGTTGATCATTCGTGTGTTCCACAGTAGTTATCAGTGCAATCAACTCTCAACAAAGGGCACAAGAGAGCAGTCACTCTCCTAACCTCAGGAAGACTATCAGCCTGATTCATCAATCTCCCGTTTTGCGAGCCCCTAATAGCGATTCATAGCGATTCGCTATTAAGGACTTGCAAAACGGGATTCATGTAGGAATTGCTAAATAAATAGCGATTCCTACACAATCCTTATTTGCGAGTAGCAAATTGCTAATCGCAAATAAGGAATAACTCCCTATTCATTCCTATGGGCCAAAAGGCCCATAGGAATGAATGGGGAGTATTCCTTATTTGCGATTAGCAATTTGCTACTCACAAATAAGATAGCGATTTAAAGGGTGCCAGGGGTGTCCAAAGGACACCCTGTAGCACCCCTTAAATGCAAATTGAAACAGGTGTTGCGCACACACATGTCCAAAGGACATGTGTGTGTGCAACATGCAACTTAGAAAAATGCTTTTAAAAGCATTTTTCAAAGTTTTTGCTATTTACCGAGAGGTCTGACCTCTCGGTAAATAGCGACCCGAAATTGCGAATTAGCAATTTAAAAATGGTTGATGAATTGCATTTAAGGAATCTCAAATAGAGATTCCTTAAATGTAATTCCTCGCAATTTAGCGAATTAGCAATTACCGATTTTTGCATTTGGGATGATGAATCCCAAATGCAAAAATAGCGCTCGCAAAGGGCCAGATTCTCAGAATCTGACCCTTTGCGAGCCGATTTCGGCTTGATGAATCAGGCTGTTAATTCTTGGGAACAGGTTGGTCGAAAAATAGCCAGATCCAAAAGATCCTTACAGGATGAACCGCAAAAGAGTGATACACATGCAAGTGTGGACCACCCCCTTGTCTGGTGGCGGAGTTTAGTTGTTAGTGCCCTGCTTTCTGGCAGGTTTCTTGGCTAAGCCAAAAGGTACAGTGCAGGAGGATGCAGACATTCTGCGCATGCGCATACACCCTGCGGCTGCGGAGTGCTCACCTGCGCCACCGCAAATCTCTCACTCCCAATTCAGCATAAGGACCATTTGCAAAATCCATCTCTTTGCCGTAACCTTTCCATCCAGTGGCACTCCTATTCCCAATTAACTATCCCACCCTATCACCATATATGGGTTTCTTCCCATCCACGTATCGCAATATGTTTCTTCTAACATATAGAATAAAGGTTCCTCCATGTATCATGAATCACTGCATGCAGGTCACACATCAATCAATGCTGCCCTCCTGTGCCAGGCATCGGCAGGCGAAACACTAACAATGAGCATAAAGTGTAAACATTTACAACCATTAGAACATGGTATCTACGTATGTCCGTGGTTTTCATCCGTGAAAGTTGAGCCCTGAGAGAATATGACATGCAATCACTCTTGCACACCTCTCTTCAGTGTGTATCTACACACGTGAAGCACAGACCATGGGGGCACATAACACAACAAGAATGAGTTCATGCTAACGAATTTTTATGCTATACTTCCTAAGATATAGCCCAACTGGTCACAGGATGAAGATTTAAGAGGACACAAGTGCTAACCAGTCAACATAAGAGGGCAGGACATGCACCCTCTCGCCAAGCTTCATCTGGACTCACCTGGCTGTAAAACGATAACACATGGCAGCAGCTTGGGGCTTGGCGCTGCACTATTTATTGCCTCCTCACAGCGCCCGAGGGACTGACCCCATCTGGGAAGAGAGCTGCAGATGCTGAGCTAGAGATGAGCTCATCTGTGCTCTGAGAATATACTCTGGGAAGAGAGGCACATTCTGTAATAATTAATTGGTGTGGTAATAAGCGGTGAATAAAGTGAAAGATTTCTGTAAAATACAGTCTGTTTAGGAAAATCAGCAACATACAGTAGCCCTGCAAGTATTGTCTGCTCTGGGTTCAGGTATTTATGTGTTGGTTCTACTTTTCAAGACAGGAGAATAGGTCCTAATCGTAGAAAATGTCAGTATGTTTTTCCTCAGTATTTTTCTTAAAAGATCATTTGCTATTTCTTCCATTGTAGAGGAATAATCTGAATTCTCGGTGAGTTTAACGTGGTACTGGTAGGATATTATGTAATCTCTTATTGCGTTCCTTTTCAATTGTTCGGGACCACAAGCTTCGTTATAATGTCCTGTCTTCAAGCAAAAAGCAAAAAAGCTGTTGATTACATTTAAAAACGACCTCTTCTCCGTGCTGTGACTAATGTAGTAGTTAACAGTGCTTGCTTCGCGAAAGAATAAGGGGCATATTCACAAGGAG
Organism: Lissotriton vulgaris; assembly: GCF_964263255.1. Taxonomy (NCBI): domain Eukaryota; kingdom Metazoa; phylum Chordata; class Amphibia; order Caudata; family Salamandridae; genus Lissotriton; species Lissotriton vulgaris. The sequence continues at coordinate 223,069,614 of NC_141686.1, read as the reverse complement.
ATCGCGCCACCTGAACTTCACTTTTTGTGACTTAACATCTCTTTGTAAATATGGTACCGTTTTGCACAGGTATGTGCAATGTGTGGCCTGCAAGTAGAAGCAGAGCCGGTGTGGGTCTTGTGGTGGAAGTCATTCCGCGTCTGTGATGCTAACTAGCATTCTCTCTTACTTTTACTTTTACTGCTATTACTTGTTGGGGACGAACCAATACCCTAATTGGGATGGGTTTTCTCGGACTTGATGTACACGATTTACCGCCCTTATTTATTAAGTGACTGGTTATCTCATATCGCCAATTCACATCCAGAAAAAAACAGGCACAATGTAGATTATGGTAGTCTTTAGGTTCTGAAGAATTGCCACATGAATCCTGCACATAAACAATCCCTTGAGGCATTTTCCTCTGTCTATGTGTGCTGCAGAATGTACCACACATGGAAAGTGGAACGAACGTGGAGAAAGAAGCATATTACTCCTTGTTACATTTCACCTGGTGAGGTGTAGCAGTTTTAGTGCATTCCCCGCTCTACCGCTTTGGGTAAATCTGAGAATGCAGAAAAATCCATCTGATTTGCATGAGAACACCCATTCACCACCCATGGAACGCCTCCCTGGATCATTGTAATGCAGCGCAGTGATTTGCCATGGATTGCGTTACTCTGTATTTACCAATCCATCAGTGGCACGCGAGGTGGTCATGCGTGATTTGATAAATCACATCTTAAGGGTTGAGTTACTTTTGTACTCCATTCTGTGGTGCAAAAACGACACAATCCTTTTATAAGTACATCCTTTTACCACTGCTAACCAGCGGTAAAGTGCTTGTGCTCTATCCCTAAAACATGGTAGAATTTGCTTAGAACCAACTGCAGTATTGAATTTACTTGTAATTCCCATGTAAAGAGGCACTATTGTGCCACCCGCTTGTAAATTACCTGCAGCACTGATTGTGCCATTCGTTTAAGTAGCACTTTAAACATGTCTCGGGTCTGCCATTGCAGCCTGTATGTGCAGTTTTAAACCTGTCTTGTCAGCCTAGCAAAATAAACCTTTTGCAAGGCTCAAACTGTCCTTTTTAATACATGAAAGTCACCCCTAGAGTGGGCCCTGTACAACCCAAAGAGCAGAGAGCAGTTTATTAAAAATTTAAACATGTACTTTTATGTTTAATTGCCTTGGTAGTGAAAAACCCTTAAATTAATGTTTACTACTAAAAGGCCCCATTCTCCCAAAGGATAGTACTGGAACTACCTTATTAAATTTGGTATATATATATATATATATGTGATCAAGGTGCGGTTTGCACCGAAACGCTTCGTGGTGGTTTGGTGGTGAGCAAATAAATCACTACTCACGAAATTGGGTTTGCCTCGTCTCTTTTCTGCTGTTACATCGCTGCAAGACGTCTTTATGCCGAATATATATATGTATATATATATATATATATATATATATATATATATATATATATATATATATATATATTCGTGCAGCGCCTTCGCACGAAGCCCAGTGCGCAGACACAGGTGAATAAATCCACAGCCAGACTTACTTCGTTATTCTTCTTCTTTTATTTGCATGATAAAGTGCAGAGGTGCAACAAACTGCCAAACAGACGCGTTTCGGGCGTGAACGCCCTTGCTCACTGTCAGCGGGTAAGCGGCTGAATACAAGTTTAAATAATGCATTGTTCAATTATAACATCGCGCCAAAACTCTGCCAATGGTCAAGTAACATGGAAAGAGGACTGCATTCATTGCTAAGTGAGTTAACACCATACATTATTGGCGGCCATCTTAGAATGGTAAAGGTTTGATTCTGATGTTGTCATTACTGCCAAAAACATAATTTATGACTGTAACTATAAGTTGATCAAAGGCATTGTTACGAAACTTAATACCTGAATTCAGGGAAATTCCGTTTTAAAGTGCAAATGCTTTCATATGTTAATAGTGCAAATTTTTACTGTGCAAATACGCAAAATTCGACATGTGCAAATACGCTTGTAAACAGATACTCATTTTATGTCTATGTACAAAAAGTAAAATGAATTTCCTCAAAGGTATTATTGTTGCCTTTGTTAACTATTATTTTTCAAGGTGATTCTGTGGCAGATAATGCATTAGTAAACAAGTTGAAAGACTTGGCCCAAAGAATATAGTCCACTGATAGAATATGGCAAATGGCGAGTGGATATCAGTTTAAAAACGATGTGTAGCCATGTTTCACATTGGAAAATCAAGGAACAATGTATTTACAAACCGTTTAAATGACTAAATAATATTAAAGTGAAGGAGTGCTAGAATGTCCTGATCAACACAGAAAATACATCATGGGGTATGGGGAACAAAAAATTGATAAACCAAAAACGTGTTAAAATATGCAATCGCATAATGAACTGGTTCAATTAATATTTCTCAAAAAATGCCTAAACGTGACTTAGGGTGGTATAGTTAATATATATGCATGATGAAGTCATAAGTCCCTGCCACAGACCAATGACTTCCCTATTTAATGTTATGCAAGGTTATACACGTTTGACAAAAATTTGAGGGAAAATAGTAGTGCTCCATAAAAGCAACTAACAGAGAAAATTTCTCTGGATAAGTACGGATGTTAACCTGCCCTGACATTATAAAATGCAATGGTGACCTATAACATAATGCAGATTCCAAGATCTCAAAGAAAGGTACTCAGATCTTCACCCATATTTAAACCTCCTGGGATCTTAGAATTGAGGCGAACAATGTACAGGGACTCCAACTGTCTCAGCTGCCTTTCATAGTCCCCTCCTTTCTTGGTAGTTCTGACCGCATCTATCACAAAATAGCTCAGATGGGATAGATTTCTGTTATGGAATTGGTCAAAATGCCGAGCTACAGGATAATTTTTGTCACAGTTCACTATGGCCCGTAGGTGCTGTAGGATTCGTTGGTGTACAGGTAGTTTTGTGCTGCCAACGTATCTCAGATTACATGAGCACGTAAGTACATATACTGCTAACTCGGTTTTGCAAGTATAGTGGCCTTTGATATAGGTTGGTTTACAATCGAATGGTGTCATGTATGATCTAGTATTGGTGCCAAACTTGCACGCTCTACACGATATACATCGAAAGAAGCCTTTTCGAGGTGACAACCAATCATCGTTTCTGGTTAGCTCCGGTGAACTGGACACTAAAGCATTTCTCATGCTGTAAGCCCGTCTATAGGTCACTTCAGGTTTATTGGGCAGGATGTCTATGAGAATGGGGTCAGTGAGTATGACAGATCACTGTCCTCTGACAAGTTTGGAAATCTGGTTGGCCTGACGACTGAACCCAGTAATCAACCTCATGGCATTGCTGTTCTCTTTTTTGTTCTCAGATATAGGAACAGGATTGGAGGGTGCCTGCAGGAGACTTGTTCTGTCTAGTTTGTTAGCTTTACTCATAGCTATTTTAAGGGCACTAGATTTATAGCCCCTAGCTTCCAACCTTTTCATAGCTTCCTTTTGGTGGAAATCCCTTTGCTCCAATGAGCTACATGTCCTGTGAATTCTGAGGAACTCCCCATACGGTATGGATCTGATAGTGTGACCCGGATGAAAGCTATGTGCGTGCAGTATTGTGTTGCCTGCCGTGTTTTTCCTATACAGGCTTGTAGTTAAAATGCCATTCACTACAGTTACTTGCACATCTAAGAAGCTGATTTTGGTATTGCTAATTTCAGCACTGAAAATAAGGTTGGAATCATTTTCATTAATAGCTTTGACAAAACGCTCTGCTTCTTCCCGGCTCCCTTTCCAAATAATGAAAATGTCATCTATGTACCTCATATACTTTACAATGTTGTTTTGCCATACATTCGAGTGTTGTGTTCTGAGGACATGCTCCTCCCACCACCCCACGTGGAGCCCCGCGTAGGTTGGAGAAAAGCATGCCCCCATAGCAACCCCTCGCAATTGTTTAAAGACTTTATCATCAAACAAAAAGATGTTATTATTGAGGCACTATTCAACCATAGACAAAAGCATCACATTATGTTTGTGCAGTTCTACTGGTCTTTTGTCTAGATAATGTTTTAAAGCTCTGAGTCCATCTTGATGAGAGATACTAGTGTAGAGACTAGCAATGTCCATGGTGATCAACAGATAATCTGAAGACCACACACTTTGGTCCAAGTTTCTTAGAAAATCCGTACTGTCTCTAATGTATGCAGGTAGAGCAGTCACAAAGTCTTGTAAGTAATGATCTATATACTTCGAGGTGTTCTCAAACAAGCTGTGAAAAGCTGATACTATGGGCCTTCCAGGCACCGGTCTGACCCCTTTGTGGACCTTTGGAATGAAATATATATTCGGTATTACTGGATGTTCATTATACAGATATTTCATTTCATCTTTTGTTAAAAGGCCATCTCTCTTCCACCCATTTAGTTCCTTATAGTACGCTAATTGGATGTTTTTTGCTGTTCTTAGGTCACATTGTGCATAGCATGCTGTGTCATTCAAGTGGCGATACGCTTCATCCATATATTCTGCTTTGCTCCAAAGGACCACATTGCCCCCTTTGTCAGACTGATTTATAATGATTGCATCGTTGGTTTGTAGCTTCTTCATCAAGTCATTATAAGGTTTGATTCTTGGATTGATGGTATTTTTCCGTTTACTGACTTGGGTGTGTAGTTTTTTCAGGCCATTGGTTAATAGCTCCGCATAAGTGTCTATGGCATCCTTGGGCATAGATGGAATGAAAGTTGATGGTGGTTTAAAGCCACTGGATTCACTTTGACCAATGTCTATGTTTTCATCACAGGCCGCATCCTGAGTGCTTGGAGTGGATGTGTTGTCGTTACGCAGACAATGCATGGTTTTCAAAAGGGGCACATCCTTGGCCTGTAACCCACTTCTCTCTGGGTTGGTGGTTGTTGTGCCAGTTTTGTTGGTGCGGGTTAGCCCCCCCCTTGATAGCATAGTATTTGCGTAATTTGAGTTTCCTGATAAATTTGAATACATCCACTCGGGTGTTACCATAATTGAAATTGCTCTCTGGGCAATATGACAATCCTAGAGCAAGTAGTTGTTTTTCTGCCTGGTCAAGTTGTACATTGGTCAAATTCACAATTGATTTTTTGATCGCTATTGCTTGTTCACCCAGTTCTTCTTCTTTTGTGGCCGCCCTTTGCTTTTTGGCACATTTGCGGCGTTCCCTCCGTCTTGTGTTTCTACGCCGCTTGTTTTCACGTTTCTCGAGCGCAGAGTGCTTTTCCATTGTATCCTAACGAATTCGAGCTCCTCGTCCCGAGTTAATTGCCCCAGATCCCCTTCCTCTGAACCTTGGGCTCCTCCATCCGATTCCTCACTGCTTGGAACAAGACTCTCCATTGAACTTGAGGCATTGAGGTCAGTTGTTCCCGATGCACTGGGCTGGGCTTGTGGTGGTGCTGGTGCTTGTTTGGGCAGTTTGTTGCCTGTAGATCTTTGTTTGCGTAGATGATCGTATTTTCTGGCAAACGTATAAATCTGCCCCAGTTTGAAGTCTTGTTCATCTCTGGCAAATTTATACACTTTTCTTTGTTTGATGGTATTTTCGTGTTTGCTCAGACGATCTTTAATTTCTTTACGCGTTTGTTCGATCATGGCAATGTCCTTTGAAAATATATCTTTAGTTAGTTCCTCATTGATTCTTGTTATTTCCGTTAGGTCTTTGTCCCTATCAATTTTGGCATACTTTACTAGGAGACATAGTAACCTCATGGATGCCTCCAGGTTGCTCTCTGCCCAATCCTTCAATAATAAAGGATTCGGATTTTCAAAACTGGGCACCAGCATGATTCTAAGGCCTCGAGGGACCCGATTCACTTCCCGATATTTCTCTAATGAGCGGATCTCCCACCACTTCGTGAGTTCGCTTCTCATGTGCTTCTCCAGCTCTCGTAATAGTTTTTTAACATCACTGTCTTTTGCCACCGTTAAATTTTTACTCATATTGCCACCCTGTTTCACTGTAGGCAAGTTCTGAAACAGCTGATCGAACGCCTCCTCCCGTTCCCGCTCCTCTGACATGGTTGCTCCTCAATAGTTATGCACGTGAGATATGAAACAAAAACAGGGACAACACATTCACAATGCGTCCCCTTACCGCTGGCTGCGTGGACACTTCTCCAACCTTCTTCCGGGTTCCACTTGCGTGAATCAACAATGATTCCGGGCTTCCGTACCAAACGGTTCCGACTTCCGACGGTTCCCTCGGCACAAAAACACCCGGACACTGGATAGAACGTTCCGTGAGATACTCCGTAGTGCAGGGGGCTGGTATATTTTGCTTCCCAGCAAAAAAACTCCGATTGGTCCGTCTTTTACCAGCCGTCTTTTCAGAGAAGGGTCTGCGTATACAGGAGCCGACCACGTCCTGTGAAATATACACTCCAACCAGAAAATTCGTGCAGCGCCTTCGCACGAAGCCCAGTGCGCAGACACAGGTGAATAAATCCACAGCCAGACTTACTTCGTTATTCTTCTTCTTTTATTTGCATGATAAAGTGCAGAGGTGCAGGGAAACTCTGTTTTAAAGTGCAAATGCTTTCATATGTTAATAGTGCAAATTTTCACATCGCTGCAAGACGTCTTTATGCCGAATATATATATATATATATATATATATATATATATATATATATATATATATATATATATATATATATATATATATATATATATATATATATATATATATGTAGGTACTATATATATATATATATATAGTACCTACTGACGGTCGCCAGTAGGCAGTTATAGTTAGGACTTAGTTACCATAGGAAAATTACAAAATTCTATTCCCAATAACTTTGGCACCAATTGACGAATCTTTGCAAAAGTTCTAAAACTTATGGCCCACTCCGGTCCGCTCCTATCTTGAAAGTTCCGGGGTGATTTGAAAAGCGGGGGCTGAGAAAAAACGGGGGTCCAAAAACATGTTTTCCCCTAAGCAATTTCCCATAGGAAAATTTGGCAGCAGCTACAGCCCGAATTGCTGAACGGAATTGCACCAAATTTGGCAAAAAGGTAGTCCTTGGTTGAGAAATAACTCTTTTTGTTAAATAGTGTAAATCCATTCAGTATTTCCTGAGAAATTTGAAAAAGAATAAAAATATCGATATCTGGGCGGAGCCTAACCACACTTGTCATTGCAAGATCTGATTGGCTAGCAGCACTTCATCCTGGAATTGCTGGCAGCTATCTTGGGACCAATATACATGATAGTACCCCACTGAAATGCATTGTAGTGAATCAAAGATTTTGAGGGTTACCAAACGAAGAATTATAAAGGGTGATAACAGACTTCAGTTACATTAGCATTTATTTGTTGATGGTACCATACTAATTGCAGGAATTGTGGTGGATATCATGAATCATGTATGGGAGAAAACTATTTTCACATGCTTGTCCCATGAAGTTTTGGAAGGTGCTCCAGAAGCCAAAATGAGAGCGTATTTTCTGTAAATTCACATGATCTTTCTCAGTCATGTGAGAATGAAGTCTGACATTCTCAGTAAAACGTGTGCATCCAACAAGGGCAGAGACTGTAATTTGATTCCTTTGTGTTCTACTGCAGCTTCCCAAAGTGTTATAAAGAGCAACTAGAGCACTAACAGCCTTACTTATGACAAACATATGGCACACCTGAAGCCATCTTGATTGAAATAAACTTAAAACATTTAATTTAAAAGGAACAAAGTGAGGGGGTTCATTTTGTCACAGAATTTAAGGTTAGTGCTGTAGAAATAAAAATTAGAACATGTTTTAAGTGAGATCTTAAATATCTTCCTGTTATATTTCAACAGGAGCAGCCTGTCAGTTGATGCCTTTGTGTTCTACTGCAGCTTCCCAGAGTGGTCTAAACAACAACTAGAGAGCTAACAGTCTTACTTATGACAAAATTATGGCACACCTGAAGCCATCTTGATTGGAATAAACTGGTAACACTTAAAACATTCAATTTAAAAAGGAACTGAATGAGGGGGTTCATTTTGCCCTAGAAATTATGGTTAATGCTGCAGAATGACCATTTAGGGCATGTTTTAAGTGAGATCTCAAATCCTCTTCTATTTCCTTAGAAAATTCTGACATGCAGACTGAAGCAATCAATTTCAATACCAGCAGTAGGCTTCCAGTTAACTCCCTGGTGAGCAGTTACTTTACTAAAGTGATCTAATGAACAACTAGAGTGCTAACATTCTGAATTTATGGCAAATGTGTGACACATCTGAATGCCTTCTTGATGGAATCAAAGTAAAAAACTGAAAGCATTTCCTACTGAGGAGACTGCAGTAAATAAGGAAGTTAGGAAACTTCATAACAAATAAGTCTCTCAAGATGGCCACCAGAGAAAAAAGAGCCCAGATGTAGCCCAATGACAGAAGTTTGCGAAATACTTTTTATTTTTAGTTTTCTGCAGTTTTATAAAGTGCAGACTGGTCAGGCATTGGAGCGTTACATCTTACTTGGACCCCTTTTTGCGTATTTTTAAATGAAGTACATGAGATTGATCTCGCGAAACATTGAACTTTACGATTCTGTTAACCTGAAGTTGCTCTGAACCGAGCTTTGTAACACCCATTTTTACCTACTGGTTTTATTTAATTCTGACTGCATTGTATTAGGAAAGAGGATTTACTGTTTTTACGTACACTTTTATGATCTATGTTTCTAAATCAGATCGAATAAAATGTAATGAATTCTATGGTAGAACAGAGGCGAGGATTATGCATATCTTTCCTCACTTTATTTGCATAGCAGTTCAAAGAAAGCATAACACAACAATCATTAAACAAAAGACTACAGAATTCATGAACCATTAGGGGAGTAGTCTTCAAGGCAACTATAGTCCAATCATATCACAGTCCATCGTATATAATATCGTGATGTCCCTTCTGCTTCGTCTTTGTTAACTGCTCGTCAGTTAAGTAGATTCCTTACATTCTTGGCTTAATCTGACGTTGTTGCTGTTTGTATAGCGGTTTCTTGTACACGTTATTAGCATTATAGCCGTGGTATTGTTTCATATTCCCTGAGCAGCAGGCTCTTGCCCGAGCGCATTCTCCTCGTCGCAGTTTCTCCCGACGTGCGCTTTGCACGCGTTGAGATCCTGTCAGGCGCGTCTGGTCTGAGCAAGGCAGGTCTGTCGAGCGCTCCCACTGTTCTTTACGAGCGTTTGGGAATCCGGTCACTCCTTTAGTGTCCGCTTGATTCCTGACCAACCCTCACCTAATTTTGACACCTCTGCACAGTGATTTCCCCACATGGCCATGTGGTGGTATTCGGTATTGCACCTCAGTCTATTCTTATAACAGCTTCATGGAAAGCTCAGCATTTGGAGTACCGGCGAGGGGGCTGACTTTAAGGGCATTTGTTCTGTGCTCACACCCTCTGCTATCATGTCTTTTCCAGAATACCATTTTTATTCCTCCTACCAGGAAGTTGAAGAGGAATGGCCTCCCAACTTCTCCCTCCAGCAGTGGCTATTTCTAGGGCGCTGGCTCCTCTTAGGGATAAGGTTGGTAAGCTGGCAAAAGCTTCCCTGGGGTGTTCAGTGACCCAGATCTCGTGGTGGCGGGTCCCAGTAGCTCCCAGATGGTGAATAAAAGGGCTGTTAAGCATAACGCGGGGCACTTGGAAAGGATTTGATAAACTTATGGAGACCTTCCTCAAGAGTGCGCAAACTCTAAAACATGCACCCTGCCGGGAGGAGGAGGAACCCGGAGTAAATGGCAACGCTGTCACCACTGTTGTAGAACCCGACGGTGGGTTTCCCTTAGAGGGAGCCAGTGTATCGGAGGATGGTTTCTCCTCCGATGAGGATAAGGGCTCGGGGCGTCCAGAGTCCCACTCCTCTCAGTCCCCGGTTGGGGACGGGCTCCACTCGGACATGGTCAAGCCTACCCAAATTTACCATCCGAGATCCGCGGAGTGGACTCCTGACGCTAAAGTGGCAGAGTAAGTGGTGGGTAAAATCCATCAACCCCTCAAAACTGAGGTCAGGAATAGGATGAGGGAAAAATGCCCCAGGCCCTCACGGAAGGGGAAGGTGGCAAACACACCTGGAATTGATGAGTAACTACATACCTTTTTCTCCAAGTATTTGAGGGATCCCAAGAAAGGAATTGATAGGTCTTGGACGTGGTAGGGCCCTTGACCCAAAATATTCAATTGGCGGAGCATTCAAAAGTCCCCTTTGTCCCCAGATATTGTGGGTGGTTGGACGCACTACCCTAAACTCTAAAACACTACCCAAACACCACTGCACTACCCTAAACCCTAAAACACTACCCCAGCACGGCACCCTACACTACCCAAACACCACTGCACTACCCAAAACCCTAAATCTATTCCTAGCACAACCCCTACACTCAGAAACACTACTGCACCACCCTCAACACTGAAACACTACCCCCAGCATGACCCCCTACACTACACAAACAGCACTGCACTACACTAAACCTGTCGGATATTCTTGATCTGTCGACCGGGCAACTGCGATTTCTGTGCTGGTGAAGCTGTTCGTATGTTCATAGGAAAAACTTAGGATTGCTGTTGTGTATTCCGTGTGAGTCCCGTGGCTGTTCTGGAACCGGCATTTCCGCCGGCTGTGTGGTGCCGCGTTCTTGTTTCTCATTTGTGGAGCCTTTTTGCCTCGGCTCTTGCGGAGGAACATTGATTCCCTGAGAGGAGCTTGTTACATGTCCTGTTTGCCCTCCGTTTGAAGAGTCGTAGATAATACGACTCATTGCGGAGGGTGACTTGCGCTACTCGTATAATTCTGTTTGCAACTTTTGCCCTCCGTTGGAGAGCCTCTTTTTCGTAGGCTCTTGCGGGGGACGAAATCTCGTCATTTCTCTCATTGTCCTTACCAGGCTTGGTAAGACAGTTCCCTGTTCTCTGAGCCTGCGTCTTGTGACTCCAGCAGGGGATCCTTGTGAAATACATTCCTTTAAGTACCAACAACGATACCAGTATAAACATACTATTTTGGTGGCACAGGCATTGTTACTTTTCTTATTTTACACGGCTGAAGAAACCCATTCAAACATTTCATTATTAACATCTCGTGCTGAAGAACACGGTGTTCCTAAGATACTGTACAAGACTTACCCTATTTCGCATCAAGTTCCTTCCATATGGGGGTATGTACAATCGCACAAGCATTCCATTATATCGTTAGAGTATTATAGGATAATGTGTAAGGGCTGTTGTTCTTTGTGTGTTGCAGGGGGACATAGTCTCGCTCGTATCCTTCCTGGGCTCTGATGTTGTTGAAGTGTGGTATACTCTACAGTACAGCTACTTTAGTTTCCTTTACAGGTAGAGGGTACAACTTGTGCTTCTCGTGTCTTTTTAATACATGGTGTATAGAAACTGGTACCAGCGTTATTGTTGTTTGTCTTTCAGATCTCCCTCCCTGCTGGTCCCTTCCTTCCCCGCCTTTTTTCTCTGCCCTCGCTTGATCCTTCCTTAACCCAAGGCTATCACAGCATTCTGGGTTTGGCTAGATCAGGAGGTGGCCTTGTTTTAACAACACACTGATCCTGAGGACTGAGAGGATAACACTGCACTACCCTAAACCCTAAAACACTAACCCCAGCACGGCACCTTCACTACACAAACACCACTGCACTGCCTTAAACCCTACAAAAGTACCCCAGCACGACCCGCAGCACTACACAAACACCACTGCACCACCCTAAACCCTAAAACACTACCCCCAGCACGAACCCCGTTACTACCTAAATACTACTGCACTACCCTAAACCCTAAAACACTACCCCCAGCATGAGCCCGTTGAGGTAATTGAAATTTTTATGGTCAATTGTGTCCCCTAACGTGTACCCCAACGGCTCCATGTACGAGTTTCAAGTACATGTAATTTCCCTCCACGACCGAGTCTGAAGACGCAAATACATTTGCGTCCAACGTTAACATGTCCTCTATCAGATCCACCATGAATGGATCGATAATTCAGTTCCTAAGTATGCCGTGCCACCGTCTTTACATGGTGCACTTTCACGTTTTTCTTGGCTCTGCCGAGCTAGGCCCTGATTTCTGTCTTCAAGCCACTTCTGTCTCTGCCTCTGAAAGCTACAGCATGGAGATACATCCCTGACCTCTGACTTACTTCCTACCAAGCGAGCGGTGCCCGGCTCAGCCTGGTCTGCCTGCCAAAAACGGTATTTTGCCTTCAAGTTATCAGCGTAGCCAGCTCAGCCTCCTCGAAAACACATTCCTGCCTAGTGATTTAGGTAAACATATCCCCGGCTGCAGAGCAAAGGGCCAAGCCTTCCTGTCTCCCTCATGAAATTCATTGCTCCCGTTACCCTAGTAGGCCCCTAGCTCCGTGCATTGCACTTAGACACATATGCATTCAGTATAGAATAGCCTCTGCCCAAGAGACCTTTTACTCCAGATTAAACATCCCCCAAACACTAGATATCAGATACGTTATAGGGACAGGTCGATCTGACATGCTAGACTTCTGTCTCCTCTACTAGTGCTAAAAGTCAGACCCTTAGCTTCCTCCAGATGCACGTCAATTACACGTCATATTAGCTGCGCGCGCATTCAGGTCACAGGTTTCAGCTGACTCTGCAAGAATTCTTTATGCATCCACCCACTTATGACACTTTTCTGTGACGTTTCTAGTATACGCCTTTGAGCACACCCCTGTTCACGCCTCTTTGCTACACACATGTGTTCTTATCATATACATTTCACTTGTCACGCCTACTGTATTCACTGCTACTGTGTCATTTTACTATATATGTCATGTACTGTTAATAAATCGTTGACATCTTTCTGCCATCATTGCATACCCGAACCCTTATATTGATGGAATTGATTTCCATGACTCGAGTCATCTATGATTAAAGCCCGTATGACTCTGATGCCACGGACTCTGCCTCTCATTTGATTGAGCTATTTCTTTTCCATGTCTGTAATTATATGGCAAACTCGTATACGGTAAAATATTTACCACATAATTTGGCGCCCGAATTGGAACCCCTCCCCCACCCCACGCGCCGGTGATGCGTCGCAGACTTTGCCCCCGACTACAGCTGTGACGGACCCCATGCGCATCTGCAGGTTTTCCTGTATCTCCCTCAGGCCTACGGAGGTGACGGAGACTGCGGTCGACATCCAGACGAGGCGGTGAGGAGTGCAGTGGATCCCGACCAGAGCCCAGCCGAGAGAGCAGTGTCCGAGGCATCGAGAGGCCCACCTGTAGTGTCGAGGCGCACGCGTAGTGCGCAGCAGCAGCAGTGACGTCGTAGCGGTCCAGTCGAGTCGAGTTTCCGAGGCCTTCCGTTCCGTGCTTCCCGGTGAGTACCGTTGCTGGGGACGCATCAAGACGGGTATATTAATTTGTGTCCGGTCAAGACGGGTTTGGGTACACAGATCCGGTCTGCACTGTTTTAGCAGTGTATCTGTACTGTTTAGCAGTGCATCTAGTATTCTGTAATTCATCAGTATTTATGGGACAGTATTAGTTTTGAAACATTTCAATGTGTTTTTATGTCGTGGCATGAGTGATTGTTTGTATTTCCATACTGTGTTTATTGTGTTAGTGTCTAGATCGAGGCAGCAATGCCTTTGTTTTCAAAGTTACGACAGATAGGAACTAGGAAAGGGATACTTGAAGAAGCAGTCCCCATCCCACCTAGGGACACTCCTGGACATTTTATGTACCACAAAGATGGCTTAGATGCCATACTATACTTAGACTTGTGGGTGGACTATACTAAAGACTTGGCAGAGAATCAGAGATGGCCCGTTACAGGGACATGGGATGCAGAGTGCATCATGAGAGTAGAAGAAGCGTTATGGAAAAAGAAAGCCAGACAGTCACAGAAAGATGCCATAGAATTATGAATCACATAGACGGACAGAGAAAGCACTCAGAAAAGCAGAGAAAAGTAGAGAGGATTCAGAAAAAACTAAAGAAAAAGAACTACTAGAAGAAGGACAGCGAGTCAGAATAGAACAACACGAAAGACAGAGCAACGCAATTATGACAGGACTGTATCCAGTTCTGGCCGAGGGCCTGCCCAAGGCGACCCCGGAAATACCGAAAGATCTACCCCCTCCATTGGTTCCGACTAAATTACGTCATAAGACTGCAGCAGACATTTTTCTTTCTTCCTATTTAGACGACGTAGCTCCCGCATATACCAATGTAACCAATGTACCTGCACCTGTACCATCCGTTGATCATCTGCCCCCAGGTCCGCAACAGCAGACCCCTCCCGCACCGCTTCCCGCACCTGTTGTCACTTCCCCTATTGTTCTCCCTGGTATTCATCCGCTTAATCCCTTTGGGTCTGGCGCTGGCCAGGGCCCTACTCCGTTACGAATACCGACCCTACAGCCAGGTTACGCTCAAGCCTCCGCCCCGGGAGGTGCTACAGGAGGTTATCGCACCCCGCCACATTTACAACGTGTGACAATGAGAGAATTAGCTATGCAGCGTACACCTAAAGCTGCCCCAGCCGAAAAGCTTAAAGAACAGCTTACAGATTGCAGATATGACACAGTGCCTGGCAAAACAGGACCCATGATGTTAGCCTCATTACGTTTAAGACGTATTACAGATTATTTGATATTATTACCAGAAATGCCAGAACATCTAGACAATATATATCATTTTATTAGAACAGGAGAAAGACCGGAGTGTGTTGGTGAAGCCATGGCACATCAGAAAGTTGAGACACAAGGTTTAATAATGCGATTTTTGGTTAATTGTTTGATAAGGGAACAAGACCAGCCCAGCTTTCCACAAGGAGAGATGGAGAGATTGACCAGATGGAGTCAGAATATTGCAGAGGGTAAACATGATAGAGAGAGAAGTATACATGCTATGATTAGAAAGATCCGTAAAGAAATAGTAGCAATACATGCCCGACGAGAATCTGAAAGACAGTCTGAGTCAGACGATAAAGAAACCTCAGATGAGGAAGAACCAGAGAATCCAGCAGAAACCTCGCAATTGGCGAGGGGAGACCTGATAGCGTACGTAGGTAGAGAGAAACTACCTAGACAGTATCCTCTTGATAGGCCCTTCGACAGACCCATTCGTCTAGAAAACAAGAAACGATACCTTTGTCCAATACCAGAACGATGTTCCCTTGAACATATATTCCAAATTACTGATAAAGTACTGAAAGAAAGGGTAGGTTATCACGAACTCAATACCTTACGTGATCAGGAACTAGCCCGGTCCGCAGTACAGTGGGCCGGGGACGACAGCATATATAAAGACGATTCAGTAGTGCAAACGTTTTTAAGTCTTTCCCCAGAAGAGCAGCGACTGGCTGGTATATACATGAACCAACACCTCATTATACAGTATGAAAACCAAGCATCTGATCCAGGTCCGTTATATAATTTATTGCAAGACTTACTCATGAGAAGATGGAGAGGTCTAGGTACCGATTAATTTGAAATAATCTTAGAACAACGTCACAAATATAGAACTTTCTTGACTCCACATCTTGTTTCCGTTCCACCCCCAGTCAGGCAACCATATCACTTAGACAAACAGAATCCTTTACGAGAAGTACATCCAATCCGGAAACCCGATGATACCCTTGAACGCGTGTTTGTATACACGCCTATAACTAAAATGGAATTATTGGAAATGAAGAAAATAGTGCCCAGCCATGATAAAGACCCTGCAGGTTTTCAACGTGAAATAAAAGACATGTTACTCATGGGAGATTACACCTATCCCGACATTATGAAGATACTGAAAGTATTATTGCCTGCCGGTATTTACGAGAAACTCAAAGAAAAAATAATGGGAGGTGGGAGACAAAAAGATTAATTGGACCGAATTAGAAAACGAAGAAACTGGTCGAACCCCAGGTTTAGGTCTTGGGGAGAAAACTAAAGCATTACCAGGATTGTTAGTACAGGTTCTGCCACGGCTATTGGCAACTAAAAAGGAGGACTGGGATGCAATCTCAGCCTGCAAACAGAAACACGACGAAGACACTAGTGATTTTTATTCCCGATTCGAGAAATGTTTTATTATTAATAGTGGCCTGAAAACAAGTAGCGAGTCATACCCACATCTTTTTGTAACCAAATTAGTCGAGAATTCCCTGCCTCAGGTTAAGAACCGTGTATTGAAGGTCGAGAGCACATGGCAAGCTAACACTCCTTCCCAAATGTTACAGATGTTACAGTACCACCAGAACAGAATCAGGGAGGAACATGATCACGAACAGAGACGCATGAAAGACACGAAAATGAAAGTACTAGTGGCTCAGTCAGTTCCAGCTGATGGTCATAAAAGGGGTACGACGCAATCCAATAATTCAAATTCAGCAGCTCCTGTTAAAGGGACATGCAACTATTGTAAACAGCCAGGTCACTATGTAAACGATTGTGCAGTTTTGAAACACAACATAGCCACAGGTAAAACTAAAGAGAGACCGCGTCCTCCTAGACAGGACCAGGTCCAACAACACGTTCCACAGAATGTCCAGCCTATGCAGATTCCACAACAGACCGTAGCGGTACCACAGCCACAACCCATTGCCGCAACACAACATGTAACACAGCAGATGTACCAGTATGCACAACCTGACTATCCCGATTATCAGCAGTACACATGAAACAGCCTAGAGAGGGAGGTTGGCTTGCCTCTTATTGAGGTTCCTGTAGATCAAGAGGGTCCTTATGTACATAGTCAGGTATTAGGAAAGGATAGAAAGTTTTTGATTGACACAGGGGCAAGCAGAACTACCATCAGTCATGACGAAGTCCCAGGGGCACCCCTCTCAGGCTCACAGAATGTTTCCCTTGGATTTTCAGGAAAGCCTATTGTTAATGAAGTTTCAAAACCAGTTCCACTTGCAGTTGGTCCATTATCTCGTACTACAGACTTATTGCTCACGCAATCATGTCCAGAAAACTTGCTTGGTATAAAGACTCTGAAAGCTTTAGGAGCTGTAATGTGTTGTTCTCCGGAAGGAGTCAGGTTGTTCCTTTGTGATTTTAAGGGACATTATGTATTGAGAGATTTTGACCCCAGGTTACAGAATGTTCCTGCACATTTATGGGCAAAAGGCCCCACTGATGTAGGTTGTATGCACATTACTCCATACCGTGTCACACTCAAGCCAGGAGTGGTACTACCACGCATCCGACAATACAAGTTACCCCCAGATGCTGTAGTGGCTTTACTGAAAATCATTGACGAGCTCATTGCACAAGGAGTGGTTGTAGAAACCGACTCAAATGTTTGTAATTCCCCTATCATTCCAATTCTTAAACGCACTGATCCAAATGCACCTCCAGTTTATCGATTAGTGATCGATTTACGAGAATTAAATAAATGCATTGTACCACAGTATCCAGTGGTCCCAGACATTTCGTCCCTATTGACAGGTATTGATTCTGAAGCGACGTTCTTTACTGTAATAGATCTCAAGAACGCCTTCTTTAGCGTCCCCATTGATCCGGAAAGCCAATACCTTTTCGGTTTCTGTTTAAATGGCCAAAGTTTCAAATTTGCACGCGCACCTCAAGGATTCACAGAAAGCCCCAGTATCTACAGCCAAGCATTAAAAAGACAACTTGACAGTATTCACATGCCTGACAACACTGCCCTACTCCAATACGCCGATGATCTATTGATCACCGCCCGTAGTGAATTAGAATGTGAACAAGCATCACTGACAGTTTTGCATTTCCTGGCGGACAAGGGACACAAGGTGTCTCCTTCGAAGCTACAATTCTGTGCCCAGCAAGTGGTGTACCTTGGGCACTTGCTGTCCAAGTGGGGTAGGCAGCTGACACCCGAACGAATACAGTTAATTGCACATCTTCCGCAACCCAAGACACAGAAAGAAGTACGAGCCTTTATTGGACTCACTTCTTATTGCAGACAATGGATTCCGCAATATGCATTCCTAGCTAAACCACTCATACAGTTGACAACACAGGAGGCAGCGTCTTCGACTGTCCTCCCTTGGACTCAGGAACATACACAAGCTTTTGACGAATTGAAGAAAGCCTTATGTCAAGCACCAGTTTTAGCAACACCATGTTACAGCAAACCTTTTGCACTTTTTGTCACAGAACGCGATGGCACAGCGTTGTCGGTTCTCACTCAGTTACAAGCAGACAAACACAGACCGTGTGCTTATTTTTCGAGTACATTAGATCCAGTAGCCCAGGCCTTGCCTGCGTGCTTAAAATCAGTTGCAGCAACAGCTCTAGCAATCAGACAAAGTGATTCCATTGTATTGGGACATCCATTGACAGTGCAAGTTCCACACTCTGTAGAAGTTCTCCTAAACAGAACACAGACTCAACACTTGACTATAGCACGACTGACAGGTTATGAATTGACGTTATTCCAACCACACATAGAAATCAGACGTTGCAATACACTGAATCCTGCTACACTTCTACCATCAAACACAACAGACCCTACTCCACATGACTGCGTAGATGTAGTTGACACAATTACGAAGCCCAGACAAGACTTGACAGATGTCGCATTACTCAATCCAGAACTGACACTTTATGTGGATGGTTCATGTTTAAGAACAAGTACAGGAGAGTTAGTTGCTGCGTATGCAGTGACCACTGAAACTGAAGTCATAGAATCACATCGCATTGACACCCTGTCAGCTCAAGCAGCAGAGCTTATTGCTCTGACCCAAGCCTGTATACGAGCCAAGGACTTGAAAGTAAACATATATACACAGATTCACGTTATGCATTCGGAGTCGTACACGACTTCGGTGTCCTCTGGCAAGAAAGAGGTTTCTTGACCTCTCACGGAGCCAAGATTCAGCATGGTCCCCTCATTCAAGCCCTGTTAGAAGCAATACATTTGCCTACAGCCATAGCCATCATGAAGTGCAAAGCACATACGAAAGTCACAGACACTATTTCTCAGGGCAACGATTTTGCAGATCGAATAGCAAAACATACAGCACTGACTCATACCCAAACGACGGACATGACAAAGACTGACGTAAACTCACTGACACACTGTATGACAGTCAAGGACCCCACACAAGATGTCATCGACATACAGACACATGCTACTCCAGATGAAATAAAGAAATGGGCTGAACAAGGAGGGGTCCAGACAGACCAAGGTTGGATGACGAAGGGAAAGACCACATGGTTTCTCCCCGACTCTATGGTTCAGGTTATCATCAATACAGCACATAGTCCAGCACATTTAGGAGAAAAAGCCATGTTAGACAGTTTACAGAACCTTTGGTTCAACAAACATTTACGTGCAGCAGCAAAACAGAAAGTGCGTACCTGCATGATCTGTTGTCAGTTCAACCCAGGAAAAGGTGTTCCCGTAGAGCAAGGTGGATTTCATCCTCCCGACTATCCTTTTGAAGTCCTCCAGATGGATTATATCCAGATGGAAAGATGCCGAGGATTCAAGTATGTCCTCGTAGTTGTCTGTGCTCTATCCCGATGGACAGAAGCATATCCCGTCCCAGATTACACTGCCCCGACCGCTGCCAAGCAGCTGGTTCGTGAGTTTTTCCCTCGATACGGTTTGCCCCGTGTCGTGTATTCAGATAACGGTCAGCCCTTTTCATCCGAGCTTATGAAGCAGGTCTCGCTTCTATTGGGGTACCTGTGGAAGTTTCACTGTGTCCGGCATCCTGAGGCGGCAGGTCTCGTGGAGCGGCACAATCAGACTCTGAAAACTCGCCTTGCCAAAGTGTGTAAAGAGAAAGGAGTAGATTGGATAGTAGCATTGCCAGTTGCCCTTTTTTATATGAGAATGGTAGCCCACTCTAGGACAGGGCTATCCCCGTATGAGGTGGTCTTCGGTAGACCTCCTAATATGTGGGGGGCGCCCCTGCTGCGAAAAATTACCGATGTTGATAGTACTATGTTGACAGATTACCTTGCTTCCTTGATGTCTGCACTACAATCATGTCGTTCACAGGTCGCGGCAGCCTTCCCAGACAACACTGAGGTGAAGCCACATGAACTGGTCCCGGGTGATGTTGTAGTCGTTCGGAATTTCGACAGATCAAGCCCTTTGGATCCCCGCTGGAAGGAGCCGAAGATCGTTTTGTTAACAACCAGGACTGCTGTTAAACTGGAGGGGCGCAAGGGTTGGGTGCACTCCAGTCACGTTAAGAGATTCTTTGGACTTCCGCCAAAATCTGAATCCCAGAACTCCCACGTACCAGTGACTGATACCAAACTCCCCAAGAGGAGTACAGACAGAAATTGAGGTCTAGTAAGTCAGACAGTTTAATTGTTTAAGTCCCCTCCTGGGTGAAGCGGTTAGGCAGTTTCTGACAATGTACAAGTTAGACCCAAATAGAGAGAGAGATAGACAGGAGACCAAGAAACAAAAATATTGTAAAAGTCTCCGGAGCAGATGCGTCTGCACATTACTTATTATGTTTTTTCTGAGTCTTGCGGTTATCATTTTGAGTTGGATGCTATACATGTATTTTCCTCTTACACATTCTTTTTCTAATGGCACTGTCGAGCACACGTTTAGTGCTCTTCCTCCACATGAATTGTCTTACCGACTTGCGCTGCGCAACAATACATTTATTCGTATGTTACACCATTCTCACAAGATCAACAATGCTACGAATTGTTGGATATGTGGTCGACTCCCTCCCTATCAGAACTACAAGGGAGCTCTGCCCCTCTTTCCTTACCCGTTCACACATAATGGTTCCTGTGGTGCATGGTTTAGTTTAATATCCTCTATAGACACCGAATCTAGTGTTTCCCAAGGCAATTGGATATGCGGAAATCTGAACACAGTCATGAACAAAGCATGTTTCCCAGACGAGGAGGGTCTTCCACAAATGACAGGGACAGATCTAGAAAATGAAGTGTATGGATTAGGCAATTTTACACTTAACCTCATGATTCTAAATGTTCAGTCAGAAACCAGTCCAGACTTGCCATCCATATCAGTTCTACCAGCGAAAGGTGTTTTATGTGTCAGAAAGAATGGTTCAGTACATCTAGGTCACAGTGATTCAGTGATAAAGGCAAGTCTACATTCAAAGCTTCCCGACATTCCTATTTCATTTGTGGTCAGACAGCCTATGTCCGTTTACCTCCAGACTGGGATGGTACCTGTTTTATTGCATTCCTATTGCCACCTGTTTTCTTAGCCCCATCTGACTATCACAGGAATTCCCGCCTTGACATTGTCAGACACAAGAGAGACCTCCCAATAGTTGATCAGACTGAAACTACATGGGAACAATACACAGATTTCAATAAAGGATTCTTTCCCTATCTAGGCACTGTCTCTAACAGTAAACTGGTACGCAAATTAACAAGAATACTTGAAGCCGTAGTGAATGAGACTACTTCTGCCTTGGGCAACTTAACAGAGGAGCAGTCTGCTATGAGACTTGTCGTTCTTCAGAACCGCCTTGTCCTTGACGTCATCCTGGCTGATAGGGGCGGAGCCTGTAGAGTCATCGGATCCAGTTGTTGCGTGTTTATTCCAAATAACGCGGCATCAGTCTATAAAGCCATTACCCGACTTCACGAAATTGCCCATCTGATACACCAGAATCCAGGCTCCTGGACTTGGTCCGGTTGGCTCTGGAGTGTAATCACAGCTTGGGGATGGAAACTACTGTCATTCCTAGGAATCATATTGGCCATAGTATTCAGTTGTTGTCTATGTCTGCAATGTGGGCCAGCGATTTGCGGCTTGTGTGCCACAGCTTGTGTTCCCCATCCAAGTTCACGTTCCCATTCCAGAAGAAAGAAAGAAGAGCAAATGATGTTATATGAACAGATTGATGGTCTCATGAACATCGACGTATCATGAAGGGTCCGTAGGGGACAAGGAGGGAATGAGGTAATTGAAATTTTTATGGTCAATTGTGTCCCCTAACGTGTACCCCAACGGCTCCATGTACGAGTTTCAAGTACATGTAATTTCCCTCCACGACCGAGTCTGAAGACGCAAATACATTTGCGTCCAACGTTAACATGTCCTCTATCAGATCCACCATGAATGGATCGATAATTCAGTTCCTCAGTATGCCGTGCCACCGTCTTTACATGGTGCACTTTCACGTTTTTCTTGGCTCTGCCGAGCTAGGCCCTGATTTCTGTCTTCAAGCCACTTCTGTCTCTGCCTCTGAAAGCTACAGCATGGAGATACATCCCTGACCTCTGACTTACTTCCTACCAAGCGAGCGGTGCCCGGCTCAGCCTGGTCTGCCTGCCAAAAAACGGTATTTTGCCTTCAAGTTATCAGCGTAGCCAGCTCAGCCTCCTCGAAAACACATTCCTGCCTAGTGATTTAGGTAAACATGTCCCCGGCTGCAGAGCAAAGGGCCAAGCCTTCCTGTCTCCCTCATTAAATTCATTGCTCCCGTTACCCTGGTAGACCCCTAGCTCCGTGCATTGCACTTAGACACATATGCATTCAGTATAGAATAGCCTCTGCCCAAGAGACCTTTTACTCCAGATTAAACATCCCCCAAACACTAGATATCAGATACGTTATAGGGACAGGTCGATCTGACATGCTAGACTTCTGTCTCCTCTACTAGTGCTAAAAGTCAGACCCTTAGCTTCCTCCAGATGCACGTCAATTACACATCATATTAGCTGCGCGCGCATTCAGGTCACAGGTTTCAGCTGACTCTGCAAGAATTCTTTATGCCTCCACCCACTTATGACACTTTTCTGTGACGTTTCTAGTATACGCCTTTGAGCACACCCCTGTTCACGCCTCTTTGCTACGCACATGTGTTCTTATCATATACATTTCACTTGTCACGCCTACTGTATTCACTGCTACTGTGTCATTTTACTATATATGTCATGTACTGTTAATAAATAGTTGACATCTTTCTGCCATCATTGCATACCCGAACCCTTGTATTGATGGAATTGATTTCCATGACTCGAGTCATCTATGATTAAAGCCCGTATGACTCTGATGCCACGGACTCTGCCTCTCATTTGATTGAGCTATTTCTTTTCCATGTCTGTAATTATATGGCAAACTCGTGTACGGTAAAATATTTACCACACCGTTCACTACCCAAACACAACTGCACTACCCTAAACCTAAACCCAAAAACACTACCCCCAGCACGATCCCCTACAGTACCCAAACACCACTGCATGACCCTAAACCCTAACAAAATACCTCCAGCACGACTCCCTACACTACCCAGACACCACTGCACTACCCTGAACCCTAAAACACTACCCCACTGCGCCACACTAAACCCTAAAACACTGCCCCAGCACGACACCCTACACTACCCGAACACCACTGCACTACCCAAAACCCTAAATCTTTTTCTAGCACAACCCCTACTCTCAGAAACACTACTGCACCACCCTAAACCCTGAAACACTACCCCCAGCATGACCCCCTACACTACACAAACAGCACTGCACTACACTAAACCCTAATTCTACCCCCAGGATGACCCGCTTCACTACCTAAACACAACTGCATGTCACGATCCCAGGAGCACCTCAGACGGGCGGACTTTCTCTGTGCGTCACTTTGGTGATAGAACAAACTATATGTCCCAGAATGCCTAGCGCATACACATGGGCGGTACTATATAGGGGGACACTTCCTGTTTTCCTCGTCGGATATTCTTGATCTGTCGACCGGGCAACTGCGCTTTCTGTGCTGGTGAAGCTGTTTGTATGTTCATAGGAAAAACTTAGGATTGCTGTTGTGTATTCCGAGTGAGTCCCGTGGCTGTTCTGGAACCGGCATTTCCGCCGGCTGTGTGGTGCCGCGTTCTTGTTTCTCATTTGTGGAGCCTTTTTGCCTCGGCTCATGCGGAGGAACATTGATTCCCTGGTAACGAGAGGAGCTTGTTACATGTCCTGTTTGCCCTCCGTTTGAAGAGTCGTAGATAATACGACTCATTGCGGAGGACGACTTGCGCTACTCGTATAATTCTGTTTGCAACTTTTGCCCTCCGTTGGAGAGCCTCTTTTTCGTAGGCTCTTGCGGGGGACGAAATCTCGTCATTTCTCTCATTGTCCTTACCAGGCTTGGTAAGACAATTCCCTGTTCTCTGAGCCTGCGTCTTGTGACTCCAGCAGGGGATCCTTGTGAAATACATTCCTTTAAGTACCAACAACGATACCAGTATAAACATACTATTTTGGTGGCACAGGCACTGTTACTTTTCTTATTTTACACGGGTGAAGAAACCCATTTAAACATTTCATTATTAACATCTCGTGCTGAATAACACGGTGTTCCTAAGATACTGTACAAGACTTACCCTATTTCGCATCAAGTTCCTTCCATATGGGGGTATGTACAATCACACAAGCATTCCATTATATCGTTAGAGTATTATAGGATAATGTGTAAGGGCTGTTGTTCTTTGTGTGTTGCAGGGGGACATAGTCTCGCTCGTATCCTTCCTGGGCTCTGATGTTGTTGAAGTGTGGTATACTCTACAGTACAGCTACTTTAGTTTCCTTTACAGGTAGAGGGTACAACTTGTGGTTCTTGTGTCTTTTTATTACATGGTGTATAGAAACCGGTACCAGCGTTATTGTTGTTTGTCTTTCAGATCTCCCTCCCTGCTGGTCCCTTCCTTCCCCGCCTTTTTTCTCTGCCCTCTCTTGATCCTTCCTTAACCCAAGGCTATCACAGCATTCTGGGTTTGGTTTGATCAGGAGGTGGTTTTGTTTTAACAACACACTGATCCTGAGGACTAAGAGGATAACACTGCACTACCCTAAACCCTAAAACACTAACCCCAGCACGGCACCTTCACTACACAAACACCACTGCACTGCCTTAAACCCTACAAAACTACCCCAGCACGACCCCCTGCACTACACAAACACCACTGCACCACCCTAAACCCTAAAACACTACCCCCAGCATGAACCGCGTTAATACCTTAATACTACTGCACTACCCTAAACCACTACCCCCAGCACGAGCCCGTTCACTACCCAAACACAACTGCACTACCCTAAAACTAAACCCAAAAACACTACCCCCAGCACGACCCCCTACAGTACCCAAACACCACTGCATGACCCTAAACCCTAACAAAATACCCCCAGCACGACTCCCTACACTACCCAGACACCACTGCACTACCCTGAACCCTAAAACACTACCCCACTGCACCACACTAAACCCTAAAACACTAACCCCAGCATGACCCCCTACACTACCCAAACACCACTGCACTACCCTATACCTTAAAACATGACCACCTATACTACACAAACATGACTGCACTACCCTAAACCCTAAAACACTACCCAAAGCATAACCCCCTACCCTACACAAACACCACTGCACTACCCTATACCCTAAAACACGACCTCCTATACTACACAAACATGACTGCACTACCCTAAACACAATGGGCCCGATTCACAAAATTAACTGAAGAGTCAATCCGTAACTTACTACTATTTTAGTATTCACAGAATGCACTTACTACTTTTGGCATTCACAGAATGAACGTACTACTTTTGGTATTCACAGAAGTTATGATTTTGTCTTAAGTCTGTCTTAAGTCTGTCTTAATTCTGCCTCTTAAGAAAAAATCCTAACTTCTGTGAATACCAAAAGTAGTAAGTTCATTCTGTGAATGCCAAAAGTAGTAAGTGCATTCTTTGAATACCAAAATAGTAGTACGTTTAGGATTTAGTCTTCAGTTCATTCTGTGAATCGGGCCCTAAAACAATACCCCCAGCATGACCCCCTACACTACACAAACATCACTGCAAAACCCTAAACCCCTACACTACACAAACACCACTGCACTACTCTAAACCCTAAAACACTACCCCCAGCAAGACTCCCTCACAACACAAACACCACTGCACTACTCTAAACCCTAAAACACTACCCCCAGCACGACCCCCTACACTACACAAACACCACTGGACTACCCTAAACCGTAAAACACTACCCCCAGCACGACTCCCTGCACTACGCAAACACCACTGCACTACACTAAACCCTAAAACTACCCCCAGCATGACCTCCCACACTACACAAACACCACTGCAATCAATCAATCAATCAATCAAAGCATTTGTATAGCGTGCTACTCACCCGGAGGGTCTCAAGGCGCTTGGGGAAGGGGGTCCGCTACTGCTCGAACAGCCAGGTCTTGAGTTGCTTCCTGAAGGAGAGGTAAGTGCATTCTTTGAATACCAAAATAGTAGTACGTTTAGGATTTAGTCTTAAGTTCATTCTGTGAATCGGGCCCTAAAACAATACCCCCAGCATGACCCCCTACACTACACAAACATCACTGCAAAACCCTAAACCCCTACACTACACAAACACCACTGCACTACTCTAAACCCTAAAACACTACCCCCAGCAAGACTCCCTCACAACACAAACACCACTGCACTACTCTAAACCCTAAAACACTACCCCCAGCACGACCCCCTACACTACACAAACACCACTGGACTACCCTAAACCGTAAAACACTACCCCCAGCACGACTCCCTGCACTACGCAAACACCACTGCACTACACTAAACCCTAAAACTACCCCCAGCATGACCTCCCACACTACACAAACACCACTGCAATCAATCAATCAATCAATCAAAGCATTTGTATAGCGTGCTACTCACCCGGAGGGTCTCAAGGCGCTTGGGGAAGGGGGTCCGCTACTGCTCGAACAGCCAGGTCTTGAGTTGCTTCCTGAAGGAGAGGTGGTCTTGGGTCAGGCGGAGGTGGATGGGGAGGGAGTTCCACGTCTTGGCAGCCAGGTAGGAGATGGATCTTCCTCCCGTTGTGGCTCTTCGGATGCGGGGGATGGTGGCGAGGGCGTGGCTGATCGGTCGTAGCTGCCGGGTGGGAGTGTAGAAGGTCATGCGGTCGTTGAGGTATCTTGGGCCTTGGTTGTGGAGAGCTTTGTGTGCGTTGGTGAGGAGTCGGAACGTGATTCTCTTGCTGACGGGGAGCCAGTGCAGGTTTCTCAGGTGTTCGGAGATGTGGCTGTGTAGGGGAATGTCCAGGATGAGGCGTGCTGAGGCGTTCTGAATGCGCTGGAGTCTTTTCTGGAATTTGGCTGTGGTTCCAGCGTAGAGGGAGTTGCCGTAGTCCAGTCGGCTGGTGACGAGGGCCTGGGTGACCGTCTTCCTGGTTTCGGTGGGGATCCACCGGAAGATCTTACGTAGCATGCGTAGGATGTTGAAGCATGACGAGGAGACGGCGTTGACTTGTCTGGTCATCCCAGGCGGAGGGGGAAGATCCCAGGATGAGGACCTCCGTCTTATCTGAGTTCAGTTTCAGGTGGCTACGTCTTTCATCCATTCGTGTAGGTTGGTTCTGGCGGTGGCTGGATCGTTGGTGAGGGAGAGGATCAGCTGGGTGTCGTCGGCGTGGGAGATGATGTTGAGGTTGTGTTGGTGTGCGATGGCCGCAAGGGGGCTCATGTAGATGTTGAACAGCGTGGGGCTGAGTGACGATCATTGTGGTACGCCGCAGATGACTTCGGTGTCCTCGGATCTGAACGGGGGGGAGGCGGACTCTCTGTGTTCTTCCGGCGAGGAAGGAGATGATCCACTCTAGTGCCTTCTCCTGGATTCCGATGTTGTTGAGGCGCTGCACTAGGGTGCGGAGGCAGACCGTGTCGAACGCCGCGGAGAGGTCCAGGAGGATAAGGGCCGCTGTTTCCCCGTTGTCGAGCAGGGCTCGGATGTCGTCGGTGGCTGCGATGAGGGCGGTCTCGGTGCTGTGGTTGGCCCGGAAGCCGGACTGCGAGTGGTCGAGGGATCCATTTGTCTCGAGGAAGGCGGCCAGCTGTCTGTTGACGGTCTTCTCAATGACTTTGGCAGGAAAAGGAAGGAGCGAGTTGGGGCGGTAGTTTTTGAGGTCGTGGGGTCTGCTGATGGTTTCTTCAGTAGGGCGCTGAGTTCGGCGTGCTTCCAGCTCTCTAGGAAGGTGGCGGTGTCGAAGGAGGCGTTGATAATGTCCCGTAGATGGGGTGTGATGATGGAGTCGGCCTTGTTGAAGACGTGGTGAGGGCAGGGGTTAGTTGGTGATCCGGACTGCACTACCCTAAAACCTAAAACACCACCCCCAGCACGAACCTCTACACTACCCAACACCACCGCACTACCCTAAACCCTAAAACACTAACCCCAGCATGACCCCCTATACTACCCAAACACCACTGCACTACCCTATACCCTAAAACATGATCCCTATACTACACAAACATGACTGCACTACCCTAAACCCTAAAACACTACCAACAACATGACCCCCTACACTACACAAACACCACTGCACTACCCTAAACCCCCTACACTATACAAACACCACTGCATTACTCTAAACCCTAAAATACTACCCCCAGCACGACCCCCTCACATCACAAACACCACTGCCATACCCTAAACCCTAAAACACTACCCCCAGCACTACCCCCTACATTGCCCAAACACCACTGCACTACCATAAACCCTAAAACACTACCCCAGCACAACCCCCTACACTAGACAAACATCACTGCACTACCCTAAACCCTAAAATACTACCCCCAGCACGACTCCCTACACTACCCAAACACCACAGCACAACCGTAAACACTAAACCTACCCCCAGCACGACCCGCTTCACTACCCAAACACCACTCCACTACCCTAAACCATAAAATACAACCCCCAGCATGACCGCACGACCGCTGCACTACACAAAGACCACTGCACTACCCTAAACCATAAACCCTAAACCATAAAACACTACCACCAGCATGATCCCCTTCACTACTCAAACACCACTGCACTACCCTAAACCCTAAAACACCACCCCAGCACGACCCCCCACACTACCAATACACCACTGCACTACCCTAAACCTTAAAACACGACCCCCAGCACGACCCCTACACTACTGCACTACCCTAAACCCTAAAACACTACCCCCAGCATGACCCCTACACTACTCAAACACCACAGCAGTAACGTAAACCCTAAAACACTAGCCCAGAACGACCCCCTACACTACCCAAACACTACTGCACTACCCTAAACCCTAGAAAAAAACCCCACCCAATGCCCAATCCCTCTTACCTCTCTCTCCTAGTGGTTCCTCTCTCCTCGTGGTTCCTGCTTCACATTATCTCTGAGGGGCGGTGCACGTCATTGTGAGGAAATGGAACATTCTCTGTTTCCTGAAAACGATGTGGATTGTCTACATATTTTTTAGAATGCATGATCATTTACCATACATACCTTTACAAAATTCGTTGTAAAGGCATGCGTGGTAAATGACCATGCATTCTAAAAGAATGCATAGTAATAACTTCGCGCTGTACAACACATGCATGGTAATGCATGCGTTGTAATGGTATTGTGAAGTAAAAAAGTCATTCTAACGGCTGTTTACCGATCGAAGCTGGCCCCTGTTCGAAAGTGAGACGCTTATTCAATTAATTAGGAGGAAGGAATGAGGTGGTTTTACCAAAAAGTACATCCCGGCTGTTGTATTGCGAAAGTGTCCGCGTGGCCTGGTTTTACTTCCAGTGAGAGAGTGGAAGATTCTGTTTGGATCTAAAGGAGTTCTGTTGTTGGACAGGGCCGGCGTGACACGTCATCAGAAAACATAGCTAATGGAAAGCGTCCTCCCTGAAGTGTGGAGCAGTGCCATGAGAGGTCAACGAGTGTGCGTCCCACCGCAGTATGACCGTACATCGTGACCCATGTGCCGCCTCCAGGGTACAGGAGGCAGAAGCGGCATCGCAGGTCCTCTTGAAGACCGCTGTAGCACTAATTCTACATTTTGGTACTAGGGCATTTTAATGTCATTGTTCCTGCCAGATACAAAGAGAAGATCCTGTGTAATTCAGTGACCTCGTTACCTTTTTTGCGGTCACCAGACCACTATTCACAGAGTCCCAATAATGCAGACGGTGGTCAACACCATGTCCCTTCCAAGGAGACCCAGTGGGGTCTCAGCCTCCAGCCTTATAAAGAGCTTGGGGTCTCCTGCCAGTGTAGATACCAAGATACTCCAGGAGGGTAGCCGAGGATGCTTTGGTACCCAAAAAATGATCAAATGAAACAACCTCTTATCTTGTTGCGTGTTTATCTAGGTTCCTGATCGATACTGTGACCTTATGCCCCTATTCGGCTATAAATCCATTTATTCCCTATATTGGCATAACCGTTCAAGTGCGATTTTCTGAAAAGTCATCTCTGGCCTCACACGAACAGAGCCACATTCCAGCATAGTTCTCTCTGCCACTTCCTTTGCGACCAATTAGTGCAATGACAGAGCAGTAGTCACTATCTGATATTCCTAGATAACACTCCGAGTTCTTCAACAAGATAAAAACTCAGCAAACCTGGAAATCCCCGCTTGCTGTGTTTTGATTAGTAATGGAACTCTAATGAGCAACTGATAACTATCACTTCCTAGTGACATCTTTAATTGACGTCTTATGTCCAGCAAACTTGCGTCAAACCCGGCACCTGTCAGGTATAAATATTACCAACGTTGCCTTAAGCAATGCGAGCTACTGTTGCTGATGCCAGCTGCCTGCAAGACCCCGTGTTGGTAAATCTAGCACTCTGTCGCTGCAGCCTGCTGTCCCTGTGGTGGTGAAGTTGCTGATACCATTATCGCCGCTAAAGCGCGAACTATGGTGCAGTACGCTTAAGGAGCTGAACAGCCGTCCCTCTGCGAAGACATCCAGCAGATTCCAGCTGCCCGCGGACGCTGTCCCCCCTCCTTCCTCGACGCGCTGAAGAAAAGCCACTGCCTTTCTCGTGCAGAGAAATCCAGCTCCGGCGTTTCCGGTCTACCTTCGCGGGTGACTGGGATATCGAGAGAGACCCCTGAAGGAGATACCAATCCTCCATCATTCTATTCAGAGGTATGGTGTTGACTAAACCCTTAGATGAGAATTCTTGAAACAAACCTTGGCAAAACCAACTTAACTTAAAGCTACTTACTTACTCCCCTTTCACGTGTTAGGCTTAGGTCAGGCACACTGGGGTAGGCTTAGTTAGAAGCACCAGTTGAGTATGTTAGCCTAATGTATATATGACTGTATATATGTTTTATTACTTTTAAACCATTGTATGGCTAAGAAACCATATCAATGCTTTTACAGTTCTATTTCGCAATACTTATCTTACTGTACGTACTTTTTATAATAACAATTATTGCAATTGTGGCAATACATTTCTCTTGTACGAGAAGAAAGACTGTTCAATAAATGTTAACCCTTTATTGACAAACGCCCGTCTCTCTGTTCTCTACATCTCGTGAAAGTAAACTGCACTAGACTGACTAAGTGAAATACATGTCTATTGTTTCACACAACCCTAGAGATTGACTCTTGATCTGAGGAGCAAAGTTGTCATGTTGCACGGTTGTTGGAAAGCTGAATCCCTTCTTGTCTGTGCCAAGGAAGCTGATCACTTCCTATGCAGAGAAGAAAGTTTCCAGTGACCTCTGAGCTAGTTGGTAACACAACCCAATTAAGTTTAGCATAGTCAGTAGAGGCCTGGAATATAAGCAGTTCCACGTCGATACTACTGTTTATGTTATTCCAATGCGCAGGGCCTAGTGGGAAACTAGGAACTACACTACATGGCGCCCAAACGTTTGGTAAGGCGATAAACTAACGCAAGACTTTTAGAGTAACTCAGTCGTGCATATTTCACACCCCTTTCTCCCGTAAATACTCCAATAGACGTCTGGAGTGGGTGAAAGGTTAAAATCCGCCCGACCTTAGTAGGAAGAGATTCCTATGTAAAGCTCTGGTTTATTCAACGTTGAAGGATACAGTGTTCCAAAATATTGTGCACCTAATCTTTGTCTCCTTGGAGACCTTCTCTGCAAACCTTGCATTTTAACAATGCCAGAAAATAACGGAACCACTGGGGCCGCAGCAGATGCGACTCAGCAAGGTCCCGAATACACAGACCCGGATGCTATAATCATCCGGGCACACTTAAGAAGATCTATAACTTTAAAACTTATAGAAAACGGACTGACACCTCAAGGTGGTACGGTCATCTTCGTGATAGAGGCTCACGAATATCGGCAGACAGAGGTATTCTATTCATGGATAAACTTTCCAGCGGTAAACGCTATAACAAAAGAGTTTAACTATTACAAAATAGAGAAACCTCCGGAAGAGTACGCTCCTTTCGAGGAGATTGAAATTCCACTTAAATTTCAAGAGCACCTGCTCTGGTTTAATGGCGCCCTAAAACACAATGATCACATAACTAGGCTCGGTCCACTAGGTAGACCAGGAGCCACGTGGCCGGTTCTAGCCAGCTACACACCACATCCGGACATTTTAAAAATGTCAAAGGAAGACCTCTTAGTTAACATAAGAGAATTAACAAAAGCATATAGAGAGTTAGTAAAATTATTTATTAAAAATAATTTAAACACTCCTAAAAAGAGCTGGGATGGAAATAAACAATTCACTCCCAAGGAAAAAGTTTTCCAGTCCAGAGGAAGGTCTCCTCGACGGAGGGAAAGAACTCCGACTCGAGAACACCAGTCTCCCCAGAGGGAGCCCTCTGAGAAAAGATATAACCTTAGAAATAGGGATAATCTGAAAAAACCTGATAGATATCAAAGTATTGATACACGTCCCTCTCGATCTCTTCCACAGAATTCGGAAAGAAGAGGACGGTCAGACCCAGGAGAGCACACCAAGTCCAAAGACAAGGAACCTGCTCAGAGTAAAAAATCTCAATTTCAGAAAAAGAAGGTAGCCAGTATTAGAGTAATCAACCATGCCGAGAATACTGAGGACACAGTTGAAAAACGGGGAGTGGGCATTGACAATGTTGGACAGTGCAGCAGAAATCAGTATAGCGCGCAAGATCTTGATGAGTCATCTGGAGACAGTGGACACGAATGAATACATTCAGGTTGAAACTGCCGACACCAGACTTAGCGAGCCCCATAAAATATACGAAATAACATTGAGTATAAAGGGTGATAAGACTAGGAAAATAAAAGGTCTATTTTCGGATAAGCTCTCAAAAGGCTATGATATTCTGTTAGCTGAAAAAGATTGGCCCCCAGAGTTTGTCAGGGAGTGCCCTCGTGGCGAAGAAGTGATTATGCCTGCCTTCTCGAATCACATTCCGATTCACAAAAAATATACCTATGCAAGGAAATGGGCAGTAGCCCAGGCACCTGCATTATATAAAAATCATGTAGGATGGGATGAGGATTCACCTCCTCACAAAATCCAGTTAAAAAGTGAACCAACTGCCCAACGGCAGTATCCCATAAAGCAAGAAGCTAAAAAACAAGTCAGGGAGATCTTAGATCAACTTGAATACCAGGGGGTGATTGAAACATGCACCTCTCAAATGAACAATCCTTTGTTTCCTGTCTCCAAGCCAGACAATTCATATTGTCTAGTTTTGGACTACAGACACCTTAATACATGTTGCAAAACCTTTGCAGTACAAAACTCGCATAGTGCAGCCCTAATGAATAATATAGTTAGGAAAAAATATAAAACGACATTAGACATATCTAATGGCTTCTTTTGTCAAAACATTGCACCAGAAAGCAGATATTTGACCGCTTTCTCTGCATTTGGGTCGCAGAAAAAATTCTGTCGACTCCCACAGGGGTTCAAGAACAGCCCAGGACTATTCTCAGCTAGGGTAACAGAGTTACTACAAATCTATGATGATGAAGCATTATCTTACGTAGATGATATTTATCTCACAGACGACGACTTGGATACTCATTTGAAAAGAGTGAACACCATAATACTTGGGTTCGCAGCAGAGGGTTACAAATTCAACTTTAAAAAGTCCCGAATTGCCCATCTGACAGTACTGTTCTTAGGGTACGAATTATCAAGTGAAGGGAAAAGCCTAGCGGACAACTTCTTAGATAAGTGCGCTGTACTCCAAGCTCCAAAAACGCTGAATAATTTACAATCCATTCTAGGTTTTCTGAATTTCGGAAGAACTTACATCCTAAATTACGCAGAGAGGGTTAAACCTCTCTACGAACTAATAAAACCTGATTTTAAACAAATCAATTGGACTCAAAAACACACAGAAATTTTGAGATCACTGCAAACAGACATGTTAGCAAAAACAAAATTAGATACACGTGACAACACGATCGATCTTGTAATCCGAGTCATCCCAGGAAGATGCGGATTCACGTACCTAACCTCTAATGAGGGAGAAAAGGTACCTATTTCAGTTAAATCTCACTTGTACACACAAGTAGAAAAAACATTCAGTCACACAGAAAGAACTGTGAAAGCAGTGCAAATCGCATTAGCAAATGAAAGAGAACTAGCACACGGCAAACGGATTAATATCCTTACAGCGGAATCCGCCTTCGAAGCGCTATTCAGCCCAGTAAACCTGCCAACAGTGTCACTGGATCCGAAATGGATACAGTGTATAGATTCTCTAGGAGCGGAAGACGTGTACTACTATTTCGCCCCGCAATTTGAAGAACTGAATGATTTAGAATATGAAGAAGAATATCCTCTGCCAATCGAAATTCTGCCTCTCCCACAATACGCATGTATAATCTATACAGATAGCTTTGTACAGCATTTCAACATAGAGAGAAAATCCTACGATGCAGCATGTGCGATCATTAAAGGTCGTTGGCTGTGCGGTAAATTCAGACCGAAAGTAACAAAAACTGAATCTGTAAGAAACTGTTCGGTTCAGAGAACTGAAATCAGATCTTTAAAGATGGCGCTCGAAAATGCAGAACGTGAATTCCCGACACTTATAGTGTGCGATTCTCATTTTTGCGTCAACTCTTACAACAATAAACTGCAGAGTTGGATCGAAAACGACTACAAAGATGACACAGGTGCCACAATAAAGCATAAAATGCTTTGGGAACAAGTAGCTCTTTTACACAAAGAACTACAAAAGACTCACGTGATTCACGCACAGAGTCTTCAACGTGATGGCGTTCACGTTGCAGGGAATTCATTGGCTAATACAGCCACAGCGGAAGCAACTAAACCGGCTTCCGTAGCCACAAAAAAGCGTACAGATAAGTACATAGACGGGGAAACCATGCTGGCAGTAAAAACGACCGTAAAAGGCGACTGTGCAGCACTACCCGTAAACTATCCACTCAATTATGCATACATAATCGATGCAAACTCCGTTCCTTTTGCTCGAATCCCTGGAGTGGGGGACAGAGTAATTCCAAACACGAACAGGAGAATATTTTTAATAGCAGACGCACATATGGGTTTGGGTCCTAGGCACAGAGAGATCAAGGAATCACTGACTGAATTACAATCAGTATTCTGGTGGCCGGGAATGAGTGTAGAACACCAAATATATGCAAATAACTGTGAAAACTGCAATAGGGATCGCAGTAGCGAACCTTGCTACCGGCTACCAGTCAGAAAGAGCGTAACGCTGCCTACACCCCATCCTGCGTGCTATTAATAGTTAAGACGAAAAGCACTTAAAAAATGAGGCCACCAGCGCTCGGCTGACGCTAGAACGGTTATAAAAGATTTGCGAGTCCATATCGGCATATACGCAATTACCACGTTCCATTCTGACCAGGGTCCTGCTTTCAGCTCTCGAGCTTATAAGGAGGCCATGGCTAGCATGGGAATTGGGTTGCGGTATTCTTGTCCGTCATACCCCGGAAGGGAAAAGTGTGGTAGAAAGAAAAAAACGGGGCATAAAGCAATCTATAACAGCGAAGGTATTAGGTTCAGGCGCTGGGTGGGTCAAACATTTAACAAGTGTCCAGACTAGTCTTAACAACATGCCAAGAAATTCTCTAAAAGGTTTCAGCCCATACGAACTATTGTTCGGAATTAGAATGCGAGTTCAGGACCTCGATAGTCAGATGTCAGTGGTACAAGAAGAAACAACGCACTTTGATGTAAAGGATCGTTTGGCTGTTTTACAGGAACTGAATGAAACAAGAAAATCATTAAGCAACATAAAGTTAAAGCAACAGCCAAGTACCACTGACGAGCCACCACCAGCAACAGCCCCAGCAAGGCCTGACTGGATTCCAAAGATTGGGGATCTAGTCAGAGAAAAGATCGCGGTTAAGAAGGAATTTGGGCCTTCTTACAGAAAAGCAGTACCTGTCTTGGCAGTCACCGGAACAAGATCAGTTGTGCTACCGCCCCTTGCTGGTAAAAAGGAGAACAGAGTCGTGTCCATCGACCTGGTAAAACCACAAGCATGTGGCCTATAATCAACAGTAGGCCCAGTGGACTCCCAAGAAACAACAGAATACCCAAACTTGCAACAATCCAAGAGGTTCAAACTGAAAGACTCATCACATTCGATCAGCCTGCAGTGCACAATGAAGGACTATGCAATAATGCCATGGAACTCGTGCCTCTTGAAACACAGATTGAAACAGTTCGTCAAGAAACAACACCAGTCTACAATGATGTGGCAACAGAAAATGCTACCGAGAGACAGATTGAAAGAACAATCCCATCAATTGACAGAACTGCCTCTGGTTATTTCATCAACTTCGACAACTTCTCTGAAGATCAAAACGACCCCGAAGTGATGCCAGAAACAAAAAAGTATTCTAAAGAAAATACAGCAGGACTCCTTCAACAAATCAAAGAATTATATCTGGATTCACCGTTGATTGAGCATTGGATAATTTCAGGGGTATTCATACTCCTACTCTGCCTAATTTTAGTTTTAATTTTAGGAAAGTTCATTACAATTGAATGGACACAGCAAGTCAGAACATCAACCTAGTCCTGAAACCACACAGATCATCCCACGTGAAGAAAAGAGAACTGTCAACAGTAAATGTCACAGCAATTCCAATACCTGGTGGGGTAGTATGGGAGAAAACAGACTATGAGATCTATGGTCCGGTCGAAATCCTGAAGTATCCTCATCAACTAAAGGTTTCCTTGAGTGACTTTGTGACACCTAGTACATTCTCTGATGATTGGGACTTTAACAGTATTAATGACATGATGTCTGATTTAGTAATGTCAGCTAGATTCACAGATCATGATTATTTACAAGGTTCATCTAGTTATGAGCAATTATTCTGTTACACCCACTATGGGGATCATTATTTGCATAAATCTGCACAGCCTAGAAATGTTTTTATGTATAATCAATGGGAACATTGTTCTACACCACCTAAAAGCAGTTCTAAAGCATTTTTTGAGAAATTCAAATACTTCTCAGGTTTTAACACCAGTGATGCAGAACCTTTTTATTACAAACTGTTAGATAAAACAGGAATGAAAACAATGCTGACAAATTCTAAATTGATATATTCAGAAGCATTTTATGACAAAATGATGACATTTGGTTTTGATTATTGGAAAAATAATATTGAAACGAAAACAATTTGGGGTACAAAAGATTGGCAGGTGCAAGGCATTGAAGCACTATTTAGAACCTGCATGATACCAGAACAAATGTTGTTTTTGAATGACACAATACACCAAACATCTTGTCTTGGCCTAGCTAAGAACAAAGACCTTAAAACACCGTCTATACCAAAGCCAATATTTGAGAATGCAACCACAGATATTGAGTTAGACGTGTCACAAATTTTACATTTCAACAGAACACATCCTGATTGGAAAAAGTGGTTGATCTGGCCTACAGACACAAATAGCTGTCAAGATAGATTCCTGAATAAAACACAGGGTTTAAAAATGACCAGATTAGACTGTAGATACTCCCAGAGACAACATCCAGGGATTATAACAACATACAGTGTAGGGAAACTCTGCCTTGAATGGCTAACTTCGTCCACACTGGCTGAAATTAAGCAACACTTGTCTTTACTAAAAGATGGTGCTGATTTGAGTGATTTCATTCTTGGACCACGCAAACAGCGTCTAAAGCGTTTCATAGCGACCAGCATCTATGCTGCTTACAACGAGGCTTGGAAAGTAAAGCAAATTGAAACTGCTGAAAAAATACGAGAAATTGATCGTATTAATTTGGAGAAATCACTTTCTGTGGTAGACAATGGGTTAATGACTCTGTCTTCCAGAATATATTCGTTGGACAATATTGTATCATCTGCCTTTGATGTGATAGACAGAGATTTGCTAATGTTACAACATGGCCAATCTCAATTACGTTCTATTATAGAATTAGGCTGGACGCTGCAAAATCTTCGTTCAGGCTATGTGCCTTGGCGTTTAATCAACACAACGTCATTATTTTCCAGTTTTAACCTTACTGATAAACAGATCAGTTTGGCACAGAAAGGAGCAGACTATACAATCCTGAGCATCGAAAAACTCGAGAGATTACCATTGACAATGTCAGAGAGTCCTGTCATTGAATGGATAATACACGGAATTATCACAATTCCGATAACAACTTTCCGATTTAAAAAGTGCCTTGAATACATACCTGCTGGCCAGTATGAACAAATGGGTAAAGGATTTGTAAAATCTGAATGGAAATTACCATACACTCATTCTTGCTATAGTGACAGCGACAAAAATGTATTTCTTAGTGGTGAGAACTGTAAACATTCACTAAGCGGTATACTTTTGTGTCAGGGTATTAATTTACACGGAGCATGTGATGGAAATTCAAACAACCTTTCATGCCACCAGCTAGTCACACCTGCAACTCAGATAGAGCCCTTCTTTATGCAACTCGCGAACGGGAGTTACATTCTTAGAACGGATCACAGATGTTGTGGCCTAGTGCCAGGGAAAAATTATCTAGTAGAAGTAACATCCATGGTCAAATGCTGTATGCAAGCATTGTTTCCGAGTGGGCCTGCAGACATAGTGACTCCCATCTGGCCTCGTCTGAATCTCTATTCTATACGAATTGATACATTAAGCAAAATGAAATCTGTACTTTTACAGACAACAGTGCCTATAACGTCATCAAAAGAGACGTATGATCTTCTAGTTGCAAGGACAGCTACTGAAGTTCATGACCTTTTATCAACAAATTGCCCCGTGCATTTCGTAGAAATGTTCAGCCAACTCCTTAACATGTCTAGTGCAACAAGCATCCCAGGCATATTTAAGACAGTCTTTACGGGACTGCTAACACCCTTCCAGGCAATTTTGGGAATCTTTCCTAATTTTGTGCACTCCATTTTTGGCGGCATACCATTATTTTTGGGACTCGTCGCAGGGATTTTATTTTTGACCCTCCTGCTTCGTTATGGCAAGCCGAAACTCAGACATAGCTCCCATGGGAATGGAAGAGACAATCCTAGCAATGCGCTACCGGGACAGGATAACTAACGTCCTCGGATTGACCAGGCTGAGAGATCTAAACATGACCTGGTTCCTTTCATTCAGACCTATATGGCAGAACTGTATCTTACCGGTACTAAGATGTATGCTTTGCGGAGATGAATGCGTGTTGGACATCTGTCTTTCACTTCCATCAGCAGTACCAATGGACGTCGATACTTTGCTCAGTCCAATAACGGCTCACGCATTGTGTTGTCCCCAGCGGCTACCAATCCTGATGACGGCATTTGTGGAGACTCCTGTGCTACGACTAGGTGGTATCAGTGGAGCAAGCGACAAAAGCAGCATCACCCAGGTACAGCCATCTGTGAGCATTGCTGCTCCTGAATACGATGACAGCAATCATTCTCACACCTGCCAAGTTACAATGCTATCTAATTTGGTTGAACTGTCACCTGATTTTGTAGACCAATTTTTTGAGAGCCTGTCTGATACGATGTTCTCACCCGTAGAGAAACAATAACTTTTTAAGAAGCTTTCCGACACACAGTGTTCCCATGAACTCTGAATTCGGCCTTCAGTTTTGATCAACAAAAACTGCAACAAGCTTTGGAACTCTGTTTCCCCGCTCAAGCATTAATTCTTTTGAATTGGACACTTTTAATATTAACCATTTTTTGGCACGAACAATTCTTTGCTTAACGTAAAAACTATTCTTAGAGAACAGAAGCTTCACACTTCTATTTCTAAACACATCTAGAGACATAACAACATTACACCAGCCTCTAGCACACATGTTATTACAATGCATTTTTATGTGATGATTTATCTCGCTTTTCTTCTGTCAGAGATACTTCATGTGTAATTCCTTTTGCATAGTCGTTCATTGATTTCATATGCAATAAGTTTTTGAATGATTACTATGCTTAAAAAAAAAAAAAAAAAAACGTACAGTACCTAAATTCATGTATTACAAGTACGCCTATTTCGAATGCATTTATGTATTTTGGGGTGGGCAATGTTACACATGCATCTAATTGCTTTAGTTTTAGTAATTTTGATGGACATTAACCCGTGGAGTGGGTGTTGCGTGTTTATCTAGGTTCCTGATCGATACTGTGACCTTATGCCCCTATTCGGCTATAAATCCATTTATTCCCTATATTGGCATAACCGTTCAAGTGCGATTTTCTGAAAAGTCATCTCTGGCCTCACACGAACATAGCCACATTCCAGCATAGTTCTCTCTGCCACTTCCTTTGCGACCAATTAGTGCAATGACAGAGCAGTAGTCACTATCTGATATTCCTAGATAACACTCCAAGTTCTTCAACAAGATAAAAACTCAGCAAACCTGGAAATCCCCGCTTGCTGTGTTTTGATTAGTAATGGAACTCTAATGAGCAACTGATAACTATCACTTCCTAGTGACATCTTTAATTGACGTCTTATGTCCAGCAAACTTGCGTCAAACCCGGCACCTGTCAGGTATAAATATTACCAACGTTGCCTTAAGCAATGCGAGCTACTGTTGCTGATGCCAGCTGCCTGCAAGACCCCGTGTTGGTAAATCTAGCACTCTGTCGCTGCAGCCTGCTGTCCCTGAGGTGGTGAAGCTGCTGATACCATTATCGCCGCTAAAGCGCGAACTATGGTGCAGTACTCTTAAGGAGCTGAACAGCCGTCCCTCTGCGAAGACATCCAGCAGATTCCAGCTGCCCGCGGACGCTGTCCCCCCTCCTTCCTCGACGCGCTGAAGAAAAGCCGCTGCCTTTCTCGTGCAGAGAAATCCAGCTCCGGCGTTTCCGGTCTACCTTCGCGGGTGACTGGGATATCGAGAGAGACCCCTGAAGGAGATACCAATCCTCCATCATTCTATTCAGAGGTATGGTGTTGACTAAACGCTTAGATGAGAATTCTTGAAACAAACCTTGGCAAAACCAACTTAACTTAAAGCTACTTACTTACTCCCCTTTCACGTGTTAGGCTTAGGTCAGGCACACTGGGGTAGGCTTAGTTAGAAGCACCAGTTGAGTATTTTAGCCTAATGTATATATGACTGTATATATGTTTTATTACTTTTAAACCATTGTATGGCTAAGAAACCATATCAATGCTTTTACAGTTCTATTTCGCAATACTTATCTTACTGTACGTACTTTTTATAATAACAATTATTGCAATTGAGGCAATACATTTCTCTTGTACGAGAAGAAAGACTGTTCAATAAATGTTAACCCTTTATTGACAAACGCCCGTCTCTCTGTTCTCTACATCTCGTGAAAGTAAACTGCACTAGACTGACTGAGTGAAATACATGTCTATTGTTTCACACGACCCTAGAGATTGACTCTTGATCTGAGGAGCAAAGTTGTCATGTTGCACGGTTGTTGGAAAGCTGAATCCCTTCTTGTCTGTGCCAAGGAAGCTGATCACTTCCTATGCAGAGAAGAAAGTTTCCAGTGACCTCTGAGCTAGTTGGTAACACAACCCAATTAAGTTTAGCATAGTCAGTGGAGGCCTGGAATATAAGCAGTTCCACGTCGATACTACTGTTTATGTTATTCCAATGCGCAGGGCCTAGTGGGAAACTAGGAACTACACTACAATCTAGCCTTTCTAATTTCGACATTGATAATTACTCAAAAATAGACATTTCCCCATGAACAAAGTCTCATCACGAAAGCTGATTTCTTGCTAGTTTTTTTAATTATTCATCAAAATGGTTATATTTTTTATTTCTTATGTTCTTTTTGAATAGTTTAAACTCATGTGATCATAAAAACATTTACAAGTAAAGACAAATTCATATGAACATTTGAATTGAAAGAAAAATAGATAATCAGATTTCCATTCTCACCTTTCATTCTTATCAAGCATACTATCAGCCATACCACACAAAAATTACAATAAAATACACATCTATAATTGGGATCCTACTCGCTATTGCTATCCATCATAATTGTAAAAATCTAAATTGAACATTCAAAAGTCCATCCAATTTGTTCCTGGTTAGTTCTTCTTTTGTTTGATTCTTGGGTAGGACTCCAAGATGTGTGATCACTGGTCTAAGCACGTTTCTGTGAAAAAAACTATTTTTTATCACCTTATTCAGGACCAAAAAGATATTTCTTTACATAATACATATTACATAATACTGGGGAATGTCATATACTGCGATGCTGTGAAAGACAATTGACTAGATGCAAATTCATCTTATATAGCCCTAAAAACAAAAGGTTTTTAGCGTCATCTCATTATTCCTGAAAAACATCATCCCATGTTCGATAGGAAAAATGTACATGAGATATAGATCCAGAAAATGTATTGATCCCAAATGTACTCTGAAGAAAAAGTGCAGTGAAAAAATTTCCTTTTTGTGATATACTTGGAAATACATATGAATGAAAAGTGAGAATATAAAGTTAATCACCAAAGTTAAAAAGAAGCAATGATTAGTTTGAAAGAAGAAAAGAAACCTACATACGTCTTTTAACGTGGGATACTATATTATCCAGATCGATGTCATCAGTCAGATATTCTGAAGTTGTTCTATAGTCAAGGACAGAGATTATTATTGGTTACCATTGATCCTCGTCCTTTTATTTTCTCAATTTTATGAGCTGAGATGGTATTAGCTTACCCCTTATTAGCATATTCCTATGTGGGGAAGAAGTTCTTTAGTTGGTTGAAGTCCGGTCTGATCATATATTTAGGTTATTGTATATCCTCCATCTCTTTGAGAGTGTTATAGTTCTATCTGTAACATAAAATCCCATCGATGTATTGTCAAATAAGTCCTGTTTCTGAGATTTATTGTCTTCGGCATGGTAAGGAAAGTGGTCAAAATTCCTGCATGTATCTTACCTATGTAATGGAGAAACTGATGGTTTCCAAATATAGCTGGGTAGACCCTTTATCCTGTACTTAGAGAAGCTATATTTACTTGGTAGGTAGTTCACAGGGTTTCCATCTGCAAAGATAAAGGCTAATGAAAACACATACCAGTCCAGTCATTATACACTACCTCAGGAACAATATTCCAAATAAGTTAGCTCATATCAAGGGATGATATGATTGAAATGTCTTCTCTATAAGTATTAGCCTATTTTGGCTATCAAGACATAGGTATATTTACCTATTACTAGGGTAGATATTGTCTATCTAAAATAGGTAGGTGTTATGAGAATGTGAACACTATTAGCAGCTCGTATAATTTGGACGGTATTATTATCCAAATAGCATTCTATTTTTATTCACAGCAC
The DNA here is from genome assembly GCF_964263255.1 of Lissotriton vulgaris. Taxonomy (NCBI): domain Eukaryota; kingdom Metazoa; phylum Chordata; class Amphibia; order Caudata; family Salamandridae; genus Lissotriton; species Lissotriton vulgaris. The sequence goes on along the minus strand of NC_141686.1, from coordinate 223,026,131 downwards.
GTTGCAATTACCAGGCTATTGTATTGGGAGTATTATTGAATAAAAACAGACCATTTTATGTCTACACTGCAGTAGTTTAGGTGGCTTACTTACTCTATGCTTTTTAGAGTGTCTGTAGACAGAGAGTAGAAGTGGGGCGTATATAAAGTTCTGATTGTTGGTGGTTGTCGACGCTCCATAGATAATATGTTTGCTACGAACGTAAAGCAACCTAACCTACGCGTTTAAAAGTAGAGACGTACGATTTGATAAGTGGACACCTTGTCGCTTCCAGCAGCTATTGCCTCAGTGCTAAAGCCTCACGCTGCTTCATAGTTGTACTAAGTAGATGCACATAAAAAAAAGTATAATATCTGTGTGACCTAACTTTACAACGTGTTGCTGTAACCCCTTCGATGCTGATGACGGAGCGGCTCCATCATCAGCATCGGTTGGGCTGTGCTGATGACGGAACCGCTCCGTCATCAGTACAGCCCTGGGGGGGAGCGCTGGCGCTCCCCCCACCCCGTGCAGTGATCTTTTTTTTTTTTGCAGGGGTGGCAGCGGAAGACTTTCCGCTGCCACCCCCTGGCCCTCCCACGCTTCCTGGTGACGTCAGCGCACACAGCGCGCGCCGACATCATCAGGAAGCGCTGGACGCGCTGGAAGCCATTTGTTTCCAGCCCGTCCAGGATACAGGTGCGTGTTTGGTGCTCCGGTGGGGCGGGGGGCCGGTTTTGGGTGCCTTGAGGCATCGGGGGGGAGGAAACTGTGTTTCTTCTCCCCTGATGTCCCAATGCAGGGCATTCCTGGTGCACGATCGCGCACAGCGTCGCGATCGTTCACCAGGAATGCCCCACTAGACACCAGGCAGTGTATTTTGGCGATTTTATACTGTGCAGGAAGCGACCCCTTGGGCAAGGGTCGCTTCCTTTTGGGACCAAATTATTTTTCAGACTTTTCTGCCCCCCCTGGGGCAGATCGGCCGTTTTTTTGGCCGATCTGCACCCAGGGGGAGCAGAAAAGCCCACTAGTCACCAGGGATTTGTTTATGTGTGAAAAGGAAGCGACCCCTTGGGGAAGGGTCGCTTTCTAGTGGCACTATTTTAGGTTTAGACTCTTCTGCCCCCCCTGGGTGCAGATCGGCAATTTTTTGGGCCGCATATGGACCCAGGGGGGGCAGAAAAGCCCACTAGACACCAGGGATTGATTTTTATTTATAAAGGAAGCGACCCCTTGGGCAAGGGTCGCTTCCATGGAGGCATACAATATTTTTCAGACTTTTCTGCCCCCCCCCCTGGGGCAGATCGGCCATTTTTTTTGGCCGATCTGCACCCAGGGGGAGCAGAAAAGCCCACTAGTCACCAGGGATTTGTTTTTATTTGAAAAGGAAGCGACACCTTGGGGAAAGGTCGCTTCCTAGTGGCCCTAATATTTTTTTAGACTTTTCTGCCCCCCCTGGGGGCAGATCGACCGTTTTTTGGGCCACATCTGGACCCAGGGGGGGCAGAAAAGCCCACTAGACACCAGGGATTGATTTTTATTTATAAAGGAAGCGACCCCTTGGGCAAGGGTCGCTTCCATAGGGGCATACAATATTTTTCTGACTTTTCTGCCCCCCCTGGGGCAGATCGGCCGTTTTTTTCGGCCGATCTGCACCCAGGGGGAGCAGAAAAGCCCACTAGTCACCAGGGATTTGTTTTTATTTGAAAAGGAAGCGACACCTTGGAGAAAGGTCGCTTCCTAGTGGCCCTAATATTTTTTTAGACTTTTCTGCCCCCCCTGGGGGCAGATCAGCCGTTTTTTGGGCCGCATCTGGACCCAGGGGGGGCAGAAAAGCCCACTAGACACCAGGGATTGGGTTATATTTATAAAGGAAGCGACCCCTTGGGCAAGGGTCGCTTCCTTAGGGGGATAAAATATTTTTTCAGACTTTTCTGCCCCCCCCCCCCCCTGGGGCAGATTGGCCGTTTTTTGGCCGATCTGCACCCGGGGGGGGGGGGGGGGCAGAAAAGCCCACTAGTCACCAGGGATTTGTTTGCATTTGAAAAGGAAGCGACCCCTTGGGGAAGGGTCAATTCCAGGGGGCATTATAAATATTGTAGACTGTTCTGCCCCCCCTCAACAGTTTTTTTTACCGTTTCTGGACCCAGGGGGGGATAGAAAAGCCCACTAGAGTCCAGGGATTTTTTTTATAGGGAGCGACCCCTTGGCCAAGGGTTGCTTCCTTGTGCCCATTTCAAAAGTATGTTCTGCCGTGTCTTTATTTGGCCTCTCTGCCCTCCGTAGGGTTGCTTCCAGGGGGCCCACGTTTATAATGATTTATAATCTTCCCCCCTTGGGGACAGACACCCCATTTGTGACATAGCCTGTTGTAATGTGTGTTGTTTTTGTTTCTTCTAATGTGTATTGTTTTTTTTCTCTTTAGAGTGTTGCAGTGTGCTGTTCCGTTACTGGTGGTTCTGTTGTTCTGCTGTTTCTGTAGTTGCATGTGTTTGGTAAGAGACCTCTTTTTTGTTCAATTGTTATTTAATTGGGTTTTTTTGCAAAGTGTGTAGTAATACGAGTATGTTTGGTTTCTGTTTGTTGTGATTGTAAAACATGTTTTGCATTTGTTTTTGATGTGTCCTTCTGTAGATGTAAGTTTTTTTTTCTTCTTTCTAGTGGGATATCGTTGCCTCTTTGCTGTGTCTTTGCAGAGTAGGTGCTGGGGAGTGTAGTTGTCTCTTGTAAGTGAATTGTATATTTTTTCTAAATATAGATATTTGTGATAAAGGCTTCCATTTTTTTACTTACTTTGCACAGTGTTGGGGTTGTTGAGTTGTTTGTGCTGACTCCTTTATTTGTAAGGATAATGGCTAGCCGCCGGAATACCGCTCAGCAAGTTGTTGGAATGCTTTTTGATTCTTCCTCTGACCATGGTGATGAGAGTGACTCTGATTCTGAGGCAGAGATGGGAGGTGAAGATTCTGGTAGTGAGTTTTCTCTGCGCATGGCATCGTCTGATGATGAAGATACCCTGAGTGCTGATGAAGCTATTTTTGGTGTGGATGAAGTGCCTGTGGTAGAGCAGGACCTTGATGTGCCGATAGTGCGGCAAGAGGCATCTGTGGTGCAGCGTGGGGCTGCTAGACTTCACGTTGGTGTAGTGCGGCAGGAGGCCGCTGGGCGGCAGCCTGGGGCTCCTAGATTTCCAGTTGGTATAGTGGGATGACAAGAGGCAGGTGGGGGGCAGCCTGAGGCTGGGAGACTTGTCGATGACAGTTCTGACCTCTGGGTTGCCCCAGGCATGGTGCAGCCGGCATTGCCTGAATTTACTGGTGTTCAAGGGTGTAGGGTGAACACTGAAAACTTTTTGCCAATTGATTTTTTCAAGTTGTTCATGGATGATGTGTTTTTGGCAGAGATCGCAGAGCAGACTAATTTGTATGCAGAACAGTTTTTGAGGGAGAACAGTGCCATCCTTAAGCCCCATGCTCGAGCTAACCGGTGGACTCCCACAAATTTGGAGGAGATGAAAAAGTTTTTAGGTTTAACTTTTTTTATGGGCTTGCTTAGGAAACCATCATTGGCTTCATATTGGTCTACTAGTCCCTTGATGGCAACAGCTATATTTCCAGCAGTCATGAGTCGTGATAGGTATTTGCTTCTGCTTCGGATGATGCATTTTGTTGACAATGGTGATGCTTTGCCACGAGATCTCCCTGATTGTGACCGTCTTTTCAAGATTCGGCCTGTCCTTGATCATTTTGTTGATCGATTTTCTGAGATCTGTTATCCGGGGAGAGAAATTGCAGTGGATGAGTCTTTGGTGTTGTTCAAGGGCCGCTTGGTATTTAGGCAATACATTCCTAGTAAGAGGGCACGCTATGGAATTAAGCTTTATATGCTGTGTGACAGTGAGACTGGATATGTCTCTAATTTCAGGGTGTACACCGGTAAGGAATCAAGGATTAACCCCACCTGGTTGTCCATCCACTTTTGGAGTGACTGAGAAAATTGAGTGGGAACTTGGTAGAGGATTTTTTTAACAAAGGCCATCATTTATATGTAGATAACTTCTACACTGGTGTGCGGTTGTTCAGGGAATTGGCCAAAGTGGACACTGTTGCTTGTGGCACAATCCGCTGTAACCGTAAAGGTTTTCCAAAAGAACTTGTTTGTAAAAAGCTTGCTCGGGGACAGTGCAGTGCATTGCATTGTGAGGAGCTTTTAGCTGTGAAGTTTTCATACAGGAGAGATGTCTACTTGTTGACTTCCAAACATGATGAAAGCACTGAAGCGTTGACTATTTGGGGTCAGGTTGCAGAAGTGCACAAACGTGTGTGCATTATGGACTATAATAGGCACATGGGTGGTGTTGACAGAGTAGATCAGAGGTTGGAACCGTATGCCGCTCTTCGTAAGTCTTACATTTGGTACAAGAAGTTGGCTATCCATCTTTTCCACTTGGCAACCTTTAATGCTTTTGTTGAGTTCCAGCAATCTTGTCCTCAGTCAAAGATGACTTTTGTGAAGTTTCAGGAGTCTGTAGTAGGCAGCCTTGTTTTAGCGGAACAGGCAAGTGTTCCTAGAGTTGGAGTGGTGGAGGATGTTGCCAGATTGAAAGATCGCCACTTTCCTAATCAAATTCCTCCTACAACCTCAAAAGACTTTCCCAGTCGGAGATGTAGAGTCTGTAGGCGAAGAGGTTTGCGGAAGGAGGTTCGTATGTACTGCCCCGACTGTCCTTCTAACCCTGGGCTGTGTGTGCCTGCTTGTTTTAGAATGTATCACACACAAAAGAAGTTTTGGGAGCATCCATGAGTGGTAAAGTGAACAGGCTGGTCTCTAATCTTTAAAACTGATTGTTCTGTTTCAAAGTTGGCATTTGTGTAGTGTATTTAGATTTAGTTGTTGTGTTAGTAGATTTGTATCAATTTGCAATTTGTTTCTGTTTTTTATTTGTGTTTTAAAAAAAACGAAAGTATGATGTTGGTTTGCGTGTAGTGTCCATTGTCTGACGGTGTGCATGGTTTGGGGCTTGGCTGGCGGTGTCTGTGGACTGGTGCTTGGCTGGCGGTGTCTGTGGACTTGGTGCTTGGCTGGCGGTGAGCGTGGTCTGTTGTTTGGTTGGTGGTGTGCGTGGTCTTGTGCTTGCCTTGTGGTGTGTTGGGATTGGTGCTTGGCTGGTGGTGTGCCTGGGCTGGAGCTTGGCTGGTGGTGTGTGTGGAGTGGTGCTTGGCTGGATGGTGTGCGTGGAGAGGTACTTGGCTGTCTGTGCACAGAGTGGCGCTTGGCTGGCGGTGTGTGTGGAGTGGCGCTTGGCTGGTGGTGTGTGTGGAGTGGCACTTGGCTGGTGGTGTGCGTGGAGTGATACTTGGCTGTCTGTGCATGGAGTGGTGCTTGGCTGGCGGTGTATGTGGAGTGGTGCTTGGCTTGCGGTGTGCGTGGAGTTGCGCTTTTCTGGATGGTGTGCGTGGAGTGGTTCTTGGCTGTCCGTGCACAGAGTGGTGCTTGGCTGGCGGTGTGTGTGGATTGGCACTTGGCTGGATGGTGTGCGTGGAGTGGCGCTTGGCTGGTGGTGTGTGTGGAGTGGCGCTTGGTTGGTGGTGTGCGTGGAGTGGTACTTTGCTGTCTGTGCATGGAGTGGTGCTTGGCTGGTGGTGTGTGTGGAGTGGTGCTTGGCTTGCGGTGTGCGTGGAGTGGTGCTTGGCTGCTGGTGTATGTGTAGTGGTACTTGGCTGTCGGTGTGCGCTGAGTGGTGTTTGGCTGGCGGTGTGCATGGTCTGGTGCTTGGATGCTGGTGTCGGTGGACTGGCGCTCGGCTGGCGGTGTGTGAGTAGTTACTTTCTGTTGGTCACTACACACACTGCTAGTTGAGTGACACTCCACGCAGTCCATCATTTTGTGTTGTTGCAATGTCAGAAATGTGGGCGTGTGAAAGTGATGGGCCCTTGAATGGCGCTGTCTGCTGGTGTGAGTGTTGAAATGTGATGGGTCGGCGGCTGGCGGTGTGAATGTTTTGTATGTGTCACACGTACGAAAGGTGTATGAATGGCCTGTAAAGAGGTTGGTGCCTTGACATGGCTTTACAGCTCACGAGCTGTGAGTCAGTGGTTCAGTTTATCATACTTTCAATTATACGCAGTGTATTTCATTTTTGTGAAATTACTTGCGAATACAATTGTATGTACTGAATCATCACTCACCCTCGTGCCAAATCCAACCAGAATGTGTGTGTGCTTGCGGATTAGATGGCTGTGCAGTAATGTTTGTCTTTTATCTCTTTCTGAAGTAGGGTGTACATTGTCCCTTATGGTGATTGTTGTAATGTGTTGCTATTCCTTCCGGATGGTGTCAATGGTCTGGTTTGTATCAGGTATGAAAGGTGCGTGAATGGCCTGTAAAATGGTTGGTGCCTTGTCGTGGCTTTACAGCTCACGAGTTGCCAGTCACTGGTTCGGTTTTTATGCATTTATTTATTGACAGAGTGTGAGAAGGTGGCCTGATATGCAGTGCTCACTATTCTAGTGAACCCTATGTATCAGTCCAGCAACCCTTATTGATGATTGGTTGTAAGTCAACCTTATAGACCAGCTATCCTAGTAGCGTGGATACGAGCAGTCTAAGGCTAAAGACTCGAGAGGGCGCGTTAAGCCAGCTGTTTACCACACATATACCCCTTGAATACCAAGTGAAAGGACACCACACAAGTGTTATGAAAATAAACAGGTATTTATTTAAAGATCACAACAGCCCTGTACTCTTTATGAGGACAGGGTACTAAGCACAAACCGAAACTCTTACAAAAATACTTAAGTTAGCACAGTATATACAAATGCCCGAGGGGCACGGAAAACCATATACTCTGAAAGTGGAATGCGAAATTCCTAGCAGGTGAGTACAGTACTAATAGCTTTTGGAATCGCTAGGACTTGACTAGGGAATCGTTAGATTACTTCTAGGAGGCCTAGGGGACTCGGGTGCAGTGTGTGCACTCTCACGCGAGATGCGGGACAAAAGTCTATGGTAGCTAGGAATTAGAAAGTTAGTGTTCTCGGGCGAACCCGACCTGGTAGGGAGAAAACGAAAGTAGATTCTGACCCTTGGATAGTGAGGCTATGCTGGGGCACCGAAATGCCGAAGTTACCTAGCCCAGGGGCTGCAGCTGCATAGGTCTGAAAAGACGTCGGGGATCCTCGTAGACGGACCAGGAGCCGGAAGAAAAGATGCTGGCCGGTGACCAGTGAAGAAAGTTCAGTTGGATCCAAGCCTGGATCTCGAAGATAGATGACACCTGAAAGCAGAGGGGACCAAGTTCGAGACTACTAGCCAGTAGTCAGTGGGCACCAGGAGGGCACCGGATGGTAGCCACCTCGACCAGGTGAGTGGGTGACGCTTGACTCGAAGATCTCACGGACCAGGAGGCGTTGTCGGCGACCAGGATGGAGGATCGAGCTGTCCCACGAAGATAGAAGCTGTCGGCGTCGCTGGACCCAGGATTGGGCAACAAAGCCTTGGCAAATTCAAGCCCACGCGGTGGACCTAAAATGGCGTCTGGAGTGGACCAGGAGGGTCCGGGGTGCCTCTCTTGAAGAAGGAAGCAAAGGCCAGCCTGGAGCAACCAGACCAGCAGTCGTGAAGTCGTTGGGCGTCGTTCAGAGGGCCACAAGCCAGCCGGCTAGTAGCCAAACAACGCGGTGCACAGCAAACAGCAGAAGGGCCCCACGCAGATCGTGGAGATGCAGGGGGGCTGATCTTGGGTGCTGGAGCTGCGCAGGGTCGGGGCTTCTCGGACCCCAAAGCACTCACCAGTGGAGGACACGGTGGGCTTGCAGTAAAGATGTCGTGCAGTCTTGGCGATCGTCGGTCCCTTGAGGTCTCGTCGCACTCACGGTTCTCAGCTGGGCTGTAGAGGTGAGTAGAGGTCAGAGGTGCCAGGGAAGCCGGGTCTCGTCGAGCTGGGTCGTCGGATTCGTGATGAAGGACTTGCAGCAGACCGCAGTGTTCTTTAGGATGGTGCCTGCGGATGCAGGGTGACTACTCCTTAGCCACAAGGGAGAATCTTGAAGAAGAAATCGTGAAGTCCTTTCGAAGAAAGTGGTATCTTGATTCCAAAGATGATCTAATCTTAACAGGGGGCCCGCTCCCATCTTTATACTAAAAAGGGGGCTGACCCGGTGACTAGGTCCTGCCTATGGGTGGGACTAGGTGGGGGGTGGTTACACCCCTCAGCCATGCCGGACTTCCCCAGGCCAGGGGCTGGTGTGCCCCTGGAACTGGTTCAGACCGGCCTATGCGTAGTGAGCACCGGGGTGCCACTCAGCAGTCACCTTCCTGTAAAGCCCTGCCTACCCAGGATACACAAAACCCTGTCTGGGACGGTGCTAGCACCGCCCCTGACAGGAAACCCTTTGTCCAGGCTCCCCTCGCTGGGAGGACTCCCAGCTGCAGGGGGTCAGACTCGTGTCTGTGGTGGCAGCATCCATTTTGTGGAGCTGAGGCTTCAGTTAACTTTAACCGGGGTTCACAGTTACATACATGTCGTGTCCCTCTAGAAGGGTGGAATGCTAACCCCGTCGCCAGAATTGGCGAGGGGTTAGTATTCCAATTCGTATGACACCTTACTCGACATGTTTTGATAAAGCAATACCAAAGATAGCATTTAACCGCGAGGATTATAATGCACTTAAGAGTATATGGTATGCGATATCATGGAACAGCTATTAGGACTTGATTCCGCAAGCTGCAGACAGGCTCAGCTCATGCCAGAGCACCATCTCACACGATTCCAAGCACTCTGCCTTCAGGATTGTCAAGGCCTGCCATAGGAGTGACTGATAGGAATCTGTGTGTCCATTTTAGGGTTAGGTATAGGTATACTACACCTACAGCAAAGGGTGATTACACGACTTTGCCCCAGCTGTCATGCAGCCAGTTGTGTCAAATTTAGGAGGCCAGCCAGGGGTGGCATAATACATGCTGCAGCCCCTGGTAGCCCTGGGTACACCTATGCCCTGAGTTACAGGGTCTGATAAGGTGGCCCAGTACCAATTGGTAGATGCACCTAGGGTACATGAAGTAATTTAGAAAGAGAACAGCCAGGCTGTGGGTCTGATTGGCAGGCCCACAGCCAGAGAAAGTCGTAAACCAGTGAAACAAAAGCAAAAAATCTGGGTGATCATAGGATTGCAGACCCTACTCTCCTACATGACCCCCCCCCAAACTTTGGGACAATAAGCTAACCTTGACCAGGTGAGTCTTCTTGTTCTAAGTGGAAATATCTGGAGAGCCCATCGGCATTGCCATGATCAGTACCAGGTCTATGTTCCACTGTAAAGTCCATCCCCTGTAGGGAAATGGACCACCTAAGCAGTTTGGGGTTTTCACCCTTCATCTGATTTAGCCACAAGAGGGGCTTATGGTCGGTCTGAATCTTGAAGTGAGTGCCAAACAAGTATGGCCTCAGCTTCTTCAGGGCCCAAACCACAGCAAAGGCCTCCCTCTCAATAGCTGACCAATTCTTCTCTCTGGGGGTCAGCCTTCTGCTTATAAAAGCAATGGGCTGATCCTGACCATCAAAATTCAGTTGAGAAAGAACAGCTCCCACACCCAACTCAGAAGCATCTGTTTGGACAATGAATGGTTTGGAGTAGTCTGGACTCTTAAGGATAGGTGCTGTGCACATGGCCTGCTTTAGGTCATCGAATGCTTTTTGACAGCCTGCTGTCCACTGAACCTTTTTTGGCATTTTCTTACTTGTCAGTTCATTTAATGGTGTCACAATGGAACCATAGTTCCTGACAAATTTTCTGTAGTATCCAGTCAGGCCCAAGAAAGCTCGAACCTGAGTCTGGGTGGTTGGAGGAGCCCAGTCCCTGATTGACTGTATTTTGCTCTCCAGTGGCTGAACCTGGCCTCCACCTACAAGGTGGCCCAGGTATACAACCTGTGTCTGCCCTATCTGGCACTTGGTGGCCTTGATAGTGAGGCCTGCTGCTTGCAGAGCCTCTAACACTTTCCTCAGGTGGACCAGGTGATCCTCCCAGGTGGAGCTAAAGACAGCAATATCATCTAGATATGCTGCACAGAAGTCATCCAGCCCAGTAAGGACTTGATTCACCAACCTTTGGAAGGTGGCAGGTGCATTTTTCAGACCAAAGGGCATTACCACAAATTGATAATGCCCACCAGGGGTTGAAAATGCTGTTTTGGGCTTGGCATCCTCAGCTAACCTGATTTGCCAATACCCAGCTGTTAAGTCAAATGTACTTAAGTAGTTGGCAGAAGCCAATCTATCTATAAGCTCATCTGCCCTTGGTATTGGATGGGCATCAGTCTTAGTGACTGCATTGAGACCCCTGTAGTCTACGCAAAACCTCATCTCTCTCTTACCATCTTGGGTGTGAGGCTTTGGCACTAGAACTACTGGACTAGCCCAAGGGCTATCTGAGGGTTCAATGACTCCCAATTCCAACATTTTCTGCACTTCAGTTTTTATGCAGTCTCTAACATGATCAGGCTGCCTGTAGATTTTACTCTTGACTGGCAGGCTGTCACCAGTGTCAACCTCATGGGTACACCAATTGGTCTGACTGGGTGTCAGAGAGAACATATGTCTGAAAGACTGAAGAACCTGTTTACAGTCTTTCTGCTGATGTTCAGAGAGGCTGCCACAAAAGACAACACCATCTACTGACCCATCATCAGGATTCTGAGTGAGCAGGTCTGGGAGAGGGTCACTCTCTTCCTCCTGTCCCTCATCTATGGCCATGAGCAAGCTCATGTCCTTCCTGTCGACATATGCTTTGAGCCTGTTGACATGGAGTACCCTGTGGGGACTCCTGGGAGTTCCAAGGTCCACCAGGTAGGTGACCTCTCCCTTTTGCTCAAGAATTGTGTGGGGCCCAGACCATTTGTCTTTGAGTGCTGCTGGGGCCACTGGCTCCAACACCCACACCTTCTGTCCAGGCTGATAAACAGTCAGGACAGCCTTTTGGTCATGCCAAGCTTTTTGAAGTTCTTGACTGGCCTTAAGGTTTTCTGATGCCTTCTCCATATACTCAGCCATCCTGGAGCGGAGACCAAGTACATAGTCCATTATGTTGGTTGCAGGCTTTTTGAGAGGTCTCTCCCATCCTTCCTTCACCAAACACAAGGGGCCTCTCACAGGATGCCCATACAAAAGTTCAAAAGGGCTGTAGCCAACCCCCTTTTGTGGGACCTCTCTGTAAGCAAACAGAAGGCAGGGCATCAGGACATCCCATCTACGCCTGAGTGTTTCAGGTAGTCCATGAATCATCCCTTTTAGGGTCCTGTTGAACCTTTCAACAAGCCCATTGCATTGTGGGTGATAGGGTGTAGTGAATTTGTAATTGACACCACACTCCTTCCACATAGCAGTTAAATAGCTTGACATGAAGTTTGCACCTCTGTCAGAGACAACCTCCTTAGGGAAGCCCACTCTGGAGAACACTCCAACTAGGGCCCTTGCCACCACAGGGGCTGTGGTGGTCCTAAGTGGAATAGCTTCAGGATACCTGGTGGCATGATCCACTACCACCAGTATAAACTTGTGCCCTGATGCTGTCTGGGGTTCCATTGGACCAACAATGTCAATCCCCACTCTTTCAAAGGGCACCCCCACCACAGGCATTGGTATAAGGGGGGCCTTTGTTGTGCCACCTGACTTACCACTGGCTTGGCAAGTGACACAGGAGCGACAAAACTCCTTGGTATCCTCATTCATGTGAGGCCAGTGAAAGTGTGAGACAAGCCTGTCCCAAGTCTTTGTCTGGCCTAAGTGTCCTGCTAAGGGAATCTCATGGGCCAAGGTAAGTAGGAAACCTCTCTGAGACAAGGGTACAACCAGCCTCCTGGTCATGCCAGGCTTGGGGTCTCTTGACTCAGTGTACAGGAGTCCATCTTCCCAGTATACCTTGTGGGTACCTGTGGCGTTCCCAGCAGCCTCAGCAGCAGCCTGCTGTCTGAGGGGTTCAAGAGAAGGGCAGCCTAACTGGTCCTTCCCCAGGTCTTCCCTTGAGGGTCCCCCTGAACCCAAGAATTCAACTTGATCAAGTTCAAACTCTCTAGGCTCAGTTTCCCTCAATTCCTGCAGGTCAGCCTCCTCTGAGACTTGATCCACAACCTGGGGCAAGGGGGAAGGCACAGCCTTAACCCTACTGCTCTTTTTCTTGGAAGGTGTCTGGTCCATTGTTCCAGGATCCAGCACCTGTTCAGTGGGGCATCTTCTGGCCTGTGACCTAGTCACAGCAAACACATGTGCTGGCAAACCTAACATTTCCAGATGAGTCCTCTGCTCCACTTCTGACCATTGTGATGACTCCAAATCATTGCCCAACAAACAATCCACTGGGAGGTCTGAACTAACTACAACCTTCTTTTGGCCAGTTACCCCTCCCCAGGAGAAAGCTACAATTGCCATACTATGATTGGTAGTGACATTGCTTGCATTGGTCACCAGGAATTCTGTACCTGGCATGATCTGTCCAGGGTCCACAAAGCTAGGTGTCACCATTGTGACACTGGCACAAGTGTCCCTATAGGCCTGAGCCATTTTTCCATTAATAAAAGGTGTCTGTCTGTATTTGCCCAAAGTATTGGGACTTATGTCAGGGGACATATCCACATCCCCTGTACAAACAAGGACAGCCTGAGTGAGTGTACCAACTAAGTTGTCACACCCCTCAGAACCCAGGGTTAACCCTACTAAACCCTTGGGAGGTGCACTACCACTGCTGGCTGTACTAGGGGGCACAGGTGCCTTAGGGGCTGCAGTGGCAGGAGTCTGCCCTCCTCCTTTCTTGGTGCACTCACTAAACCAGTGAGTTTTACTTTTGCAGTATTGGCACCACCTTTTAGATTGGCCTTCTTTCTTCTTTTGGGGAGCCTGACCCCCACCCTCTTTGGGTTGTTGGGGACCTGTCGAAGACTTCTGGTCATTTTGTTCCCCCTTAGAATCTTTACCCTTCTGGTCTGCTTTCTTCTGACCACCTTGATTCTGGCCCTGGTTCTGTTTAACTCTTGTTCTAACCCATCTGTCTGCCTTCTTTCCCAATTCTTGGGGAGAGGTCAGATCTGAGTCAACAAGATGCTGATGCAACAACTGGTTCTGACAATTGTTTAAAATTTGCTCTCTCATCATCAAATTGTACAATCCTTTATAATCAGTAACCTTACTGCCCAGCAACCAGCCCTCAAAAGCCTTAGTGGCACAATCTACAAAGTCAGCCCAATCTTGAGACTGAGTTTTCTGGGTATCCCTGAACAGCACCCTGTACTGCTCAGTGGTTAGGCCAAACCCATCAACCAGTGCATTTTTCAAGACTTGGTAATCATTAGCATCCTCCACCCTTGTGGTGAGGAGCTTGTCTCTTCCTTTACCCTCAAAGGAGAGCCACAAGATAGCTGCCCACTGACTTGGGGGAACACCTTGCACAGTGCAGGCCCTCTCCAAAGCAGTAATCCATTTGTGGATGTCATCCCCTTGTTTAAAGGGGGGCACTATCTTACCAAGGTGTTTTGTATCAAAACTCCTTTCCCTATTGCTAGGTACAATGCTGCCACCAGTGGGGACTGTCCCACTCAATTGTTGCTCTCTAGCAAAGGCAAGCCTCTCTTTGGCCAGGGCAAGTTCTTCCCTTTCAATCCTCAGGTTGGCTGCCTTTTCCTTAGCTTCATACATTCTCCTCTGGGGAGATGTCATTCCCCTTTGAGAGGAACGTTGAGAGCCATTGGTATGAAGGGATCTGATAGAGCCTCTTGATAGAGATCTATCTCGTCCATTCCCAATGTTAAGCTGACCTGAGAGTGGCCCCAAGGGTCCCCTAGTGCCCACCTCATGTCTGCTTAAGTTGGACCTGGTTAGTCTGCTGACTTCTACCTGTTCCTTTTCTGCCTCATCCCCTGATACCAAATCATCATCCTCATCATCAGCATCATCTGCTTCCTGAAGAGGATGGTCCTGGGCATCAAAGGGACCCTGTAAGGAGGGCATGTTGCCATCTGAATTAGAAGGGTCTGGGTTACCAGCCCTCCTTGCATCATGAGTCTCTAAGAGACCAATCAGAAAGGCAGTTGTGGGGTTAGACCCCTGCTTAATCTTCCTAGAGGTACACACTTGTCGTAACTCATGGAAGCTAAGCGCAGTATATCTTGAAGGGATGACCTGTGGAGGGTCAACTGACACAAGGGGAACCTCAGTGTTTCCTCCTTTGTCCGACATACTGTTTCTAGTGTGGTGTAAGTGATGCACCTACCTACACTATGTGTTTACCTACTGATCCCTTGCTAAGAGTTGCAGCCAAGGTGTGCTAAGCCTTGAGGAGCTACAACAGCTGGTTCAGTAGAACTCAGAGTATTCTAAGCTTTAGTTATGTGTACCTAACAGTACTTATGTGATCTTTCAACAAGATATTCTTAGGATACGTGTGGTAAAACAACAGCAAGCTCAAATCCCAACCGCTGCTCACCAATGTGAGAAGGTGGCCTGATATGCAGTGCTCACTATTCTAGTGAACCCTATGTATCAGTCCAGCAACCCTTATTGATGATTGGTTGTAAGTCAACCTTATAGACCAGCTATCCTAGTAGCGTGGATACGAGCAGTCTAAGGCTAAAGACTCGAGAGGGCGCGTTAAGCCAGCTGTTTACCACACATATACCCCTTGAATACCAAGTGAAAGGACACCACACAAGTGTTATGAAAATAAACAGGTATTTATTTAAAGATCACAACAGCCCTGTACTCTTTATGAGGACAGGGTACTAAGCACAAACCGAAACTCTTACAAAAATACTTAAGTTAGCACAGTATATACAAATGCCCGAGGGGCACGGAAAACCATATACTCTGAAAGTGGAATGCGAAATTCCTAGCAGGTGAGTACAGTACTAATAGCTTTTGGAATCGCTAGGACTTGACTAGGGAATCGTTAGATTACTTCTAGGAGGCCTAGGGGACTCGGGTGCAGTGTGTGCACTCTCACGCGAGATGCGGGACAAAAGTCTATGGTAGCTAGGAATTAGAAAGTTAGTGTTCTCGGGCGAACCCGACCTGGTAGGGAGAAAACGAAAGTAGATTCTGACCCTTGGATAGTGAGGCTATGCTGGGGCACCGAAATGCCGAAGTTACCTAGCCCAGGGGCTGCAGCTGCATAGGTCTGAAAAGACGTCGGGGATCCTCGTAGACGGACCAGGAGCCGGAAGAAAAGATGCTGGCCGGTGACCAGTGAAGAAAGTTCAGTTGGATCCAAGCCTGGATCTCGAAGATAGATGACACCTGAAAGCAGAGGGGACCAAGTTCGAGACTACTAGCCAGTAGTCAGTGGGCACCAGGAGGGCACCGGATGGTAGCCACCTCGACCAGGTGAGTGGGTGACGCTTGACTCGAAGATCTCACGGACCAGGAGGCGTTGTCGGCGACCAGGATGGAGGATCGAGCTGTCCCACGAAGATAGAAGCTGTCGGCGTCGCTGGACCCAGGATTGGGCAACAAAGCCTTGGCAAATTCAAGCCCACGCGGTGGACCTAAAATGGCGTCTGGAGTGGACCAGGAGGGTCCGGGGTGCCTCTCTTGAAGAAGGAAGCAAAGGCCAGCCTGGAGCAACCAGACCAGCAGTCGTGAAGTCGTTGGGCGTCGTTCAGAGGGCCACAAGCCAGCCGGCTAGTAGCCAAACAACGCGGTGCACAGCAAACAGCAGAAGGGCCCCACGCAGATCGTGGAGATGCAGGGGGGCTGATCTTGGGTGCTGGAGCTGCGCAGGGTCGGGGCTTCTCGGACCCCAAAGCACTCACCAGTGGAGGACACGGTGGGCTTGCAGTAAAGATGTCGTGCAGTCTTGGCGATCGTCGGTCCCTTGAGGTCTCGTCGCACTCACGGTTCTCAGCTGGGCTGTAGAGGTGAGTAGAGGTCAGAGGTGCCAGGGAAGCCGGGTCTCGTCGAGCTGGGTCGTCGGATTCGTGATGAAGGACTTGCAGCAGACCGCAGTGTTCTTTAGGATGGTGCCTGCGGATGCAGGGTGACTACTCCTTAGCCACAAGGGAGAATCTTGAAGAAGAAATCGTGAAGTCCTTTCGAAGAAAGTGGTATCTTGATTCCAAAGATGATCTAATCTTAACAGGGGGCCCGCTCCCATCTTTATACTAAAAAGGGGGCTGACCCGGTGACTAGGTCCTGCCTATGGGTGGGACTAGGTGGGGGGTGGTTACACCCCTCAGCCATGCCGGACTTCCCCAGGCCAGGGGCTGGTGTGCCCCTGGAACTGGTTCAGACCGGCCTATGCGTAGTGAGCACCGGGGTGCCACTCAGCAGTCACCTTCCTGTAAAGCCCTGCCTACCCAGGATACACAAAACCCTGTCTGGGACGGTGCTAGCACCGCCCCTGACAGGAAACCCTTTGTCCAGGCTCCCCTCGCTGGGAGGACTCCCAGCTGCAGGGGGTCAGACTCGTGTCTGTGGTGGCAGCATCCATTTTGTGGAGCTGAGGCTTCAGTTAACTTTAACCGGGGTTCACAGTTACATACATGTCGTGTCCCTCTAGAAGGGTGGAATGCTAACCCCGTCGCCAGAATTGGCGAGGGGTTAGTATTCCAATTCGTATGACACCTTACTCGACATGTTTTGATAAAGCAATACCAAAGATAGCATTTAACCGCGAGGATTATAATGCACTTAAGAGTATATGGTATGCGATATCATGGAACAGCTATTAGGACTTGATTCCGCAAGCTGCAGACAGGCTCAGCTCATGCCAGAGCACCATCTCACACGATTCCAAGCACTCTGCCTTCAGGATTGTCAAGGCCTGCCATAGGAGTGACTGATAGGAATCTGTGTGTCCATTTTAGGGTTAGGTATAGGTATACTACACCTACAGCAAAGGGTGATTACACGACTTTGCCCCAGCTGTCATGCAGCCAGTTGTGTCAAATTTAGGAGGCCAGCCAGGGGTGGCATAATACATGCTGCAGCCCCTGGTAGCCCTGGGTACACCTATGCCCTGAGTTACAGGGTCTGATAAGGTGGCCCAGTACCAATTGGTAGATGCACCTAGGGTACATGAAGTAATTTAGAAAGAGAACAGCCAGGCTGTGGGTCTGATTGGCAGGCCCACAGCCAGAGAAAGTCGTAAACCAGTGAAACAAAAGCAAAAAATCTGGGTGATCATAGGATTGCAGACCCTACTCTCCTACACAGAGCATTTCATTTTTTGAAATATCTTGTTAATAAAAGTTAATGTACTGAACCGTCACTCGTCCTCGTGCCAAATCCAACCTGTATGTGTGTGTCTTTGAGGAATAGTTAGCCGTGCTTGAATGTTTGACTTTTGAGTAACTCTGTTACGGTGTACATTATAGCTATAAATAACTTACTCAATTTAGATATTATTTTTAAACCATGGAAGTATATGATCATGTCTTTCTGGTGAATTCTATTGTTGATTTTTATCCACAATCTCCTGCAAACTTGAAATTGTCTGTCACAATTTCCTTGAATCACACGCTCTCAAATTGAAAACTTAATTCTCCACTGTACGATTTGGACCGTTTCCTGTTGCAGCCACTATGCCTACCCACGCAAGTGAGGTACCATTTTTATCGGGAGACCTGGGGGAACGCTGGGTGGGAGGAAATTTGTGTGAACCCAGTGATGCCACGCTTTCCCACACAAAAAAGTGTGAAAAAACTGATTTTTTCAGCAAAAATTGATGTTTGCAAGGGATTCTGGGTAAAGGAACGTTGGAGGATCCACGCAAGCCATACCTCCTTGGAAGCCCCTGGGTGTCTACTTTTCAGAAGTGTGTGGGTTTGGTAGGTTTCCCTAGATGGCCGTCTAGCACGGGCCCCAAAACCCAGGTAATCCCTCTTGCAAAAGCTGGTTGTATTGAATGTCAATACCACCAGCTTTTGCAAAAGGGGTTACCTGGGTTTTTGGCCCCGTGCTAGACGGCCATCTAGGGAAACCTACCAAACCCACACATTTCTGAAAAGTAGACACCCGGGGGCTTCCAAGGAGGTATGGCTTGCATGGATGCTTCAACGTTCCTTTACCCAGAATCCCTTGCAAACATCAATTTTTGCTGAAAAAAACAGTTTTTTCACACTTTTTTTGTGTGGGAAAGCGTGACATCACTGGGCTCACACAAATTTCCTCCCACCCGGCGTTCCCCCATGTCTCCCGATAAAAATGGTACCTCACTTGCGTGGGTAGGCATAGTGGCTGCAACGGGAAAAGGTCCAAATCGTACGGTGGAGAAATTATAATAACCAATAGCAACATTACCTTCTTTTTGGGGGGGGCGGGGCTGAGTTTTTGGACCGGGGCTCGGCGGGCATCTTTGGAAACTACCAAACCCAAACAGTTCTGAAAACTAGACACCCGGGGGAGTTCAGGGAGGTATGGCATGCATGAGTCCCCCAATGTTTTCCTACCCAGAAATCCCTGCAAACCATAAATTTAGGTTAAAAAAACAGTTTTCCATACATTTTTGCATGGGATCTTCGTGTCGGCACAAATGTCCTACCACCCAGCGTTCCCCTTGTTCTCCTGAGTAAAATGATACCTCACTTGTGTGGTTGGGCCCAAGGCCTGTGACTAAGGCAAGGGGGCTTAACTTGTAAAACTTAAATACTACTTTTTAAAATTCATTTTCGGACTGTTCTGCTTTGGGGCACCCACACAAGTGAGGTATCCTTTTACTCGGGAGAACAAGGTGAACGCTGGGTGGTAGGGCATTTTTGCCGGCACCGAGATCCCACGCAAAAAAGTTTGGAAAAGTGATATTTTTACCTAATTTTAAGGTTTGCAAGTAGTTCTGGGTAGGAAAACATTAGGGGACCTACGCATGCCATACCTCCCTGGACTCCCCCAGGTGTCTACTTTTCTGAACTGTTTGGGTTTGGTACTTTCCAAAGAATACCACCGAGCCCACGGCCAAAAATTCAGGGAACCCCACCCAAAAATCAAGGTTGTTTTGCAATAGGGTGTTGTAAATTCACCACTGTTCGATTTGAACCGTTTCCTGTTGCAGCCACTATGCCTACCCACGCAAGTGAGGTACCATTTTTATCGGGAGACCTGGGGGAACGCTGGGTGGGAGGAAATTTGTGTGAGCCCAGTGACGCCACGCTTTCCCACACAAAAAAGTGTGAAAAAACTGATTTTTTCAGCAAAAATTTATGTTTGCAAGGGATTCTGGGTAAAGGAACGTTGGAGGATCCACGCAAGCCATACCTCCTTGGAAGCCCCCGGGTGTCTACTTTTCAGAAATGTGTGGGTTTGGTAGGTTTCCCTAGATGGCCGTCTAGCACGGGCCCAAAACCCAGGTAACCCCTCTTGCAAAAGCTGGTTGTATTGAATGTCAATACCACCAGCTTTTGCAAGAGGGGATACCTGGGTTTTTGGCCCCGTGCTAGACGGCCATCTAGGGAAACCTACCAAACTCACACATTTCTGAAAAGTAGACACCCGGGGGCTTCCAAGGAGGTATGGCTTGCGTGGATCCTCCAACGTTCCTTTACCCAGAATCCCTAGCAAACATCAATTTTTGCTGAATAAATCTGTTTTTTCACACTTTTTTTGTGTGGGAAAGCGTGGCGTCACTGGGCTCACACAAATTTCCTCCCACACAGCGTTCCCCCAGGTCTCCCGATAAAAATGGTACCTCACTTGCGTGAGTAGGCATAGTGGCTGCAACAGGAAAAGGTCCAAATCGTACGGTGGAGAAATTACAATAACCAATAGCAACATTACCTTCTTTTTTTGGGGGGGGGACTGAGTTTTTGGACTGGGGCTCGGGGGGCATCTTGGAAACTACCAAACCCAAACAGTTCTGAAAACTAGACACCCGGGGGAGTCCAGGGAGGTATGGCATGCGTGGGTCCCCCAATGTTTTCCTACCCAGAAATCCCTTCTAACCATAAATTTAGGTTAAAAAAACAGTTTTCCATACATTTTTGCGTGGGATCTCTGTGTCGGCACAAATGTCCTACCACCCAGCGTTCCCCTTGTTCTCCCGAGTAAACTGATACCTCACTTATGTGGGTGGGCCCAAGGCCTGTGACTAAGGCAGGGGGGCTTAACTTATAAAACTTAAAGACTACTTTTTCAAAATTCATTTTCGGACTGTTCTGCTTTGGGGCACCCACACAAGTGAGGTATCCTTTTACTCAGGAGAACAAGGTGAACGCTGGGTGGTAGAGCATTTTTGCCGGCACCGAGCTCCCATGCAAAAAAGATTGGAAAAGTGATATTTTTACCTAATTTTAAGGTTTGCAAGGAGTTCTAGGTAGGAAAACATTGGAGGACCTACGCATGCCATACCTCCCTGGACTCCCCCGGGTGTCTACTTTTCAGAACTGTTTGGGTTTGGTACTTTCCAAAGAATACCACCGAGCCCCGGGCCAAAAACTCAGGTGCCTCCCCCCCAAAAATCAAGGTTGTTATGCAATTGGGTGTTGTAAATTCACCACTGTTCGATTTGAACCGTTTCCTTTTGCAGCCACTATGCCTACCCACGGAAGTGAGAAACCATTTTTTTCGGGAGACCTGGGGGAACGCTGGGTGGGTGGAAATTTGTTGATCCACGCAGATTCCAGAACTTTCCACCACAGAAATGTGAGGAAAATGTGTTTTTTTGTCAAAATCTTAGCTTTGCAAGGGATTCTGGGTAACAGAACTTGGGGTTAGGCAGACGAGTCACCCCATCCTGTATTCCCCTGGGTGTCTAGTTTTCAAAAATGTATAGGTTTGCTAGGTTTCCCTAGGTGCTGGCAGAGCTAGGGCGCAAAATCAAAAGGTAGTCTTTTTGTCCAAAAATTGCAAGATTTCACTGGGATATTGAGGTGCGACCATGTTGCGTTTTGCGCTGTTTCATGTCGCAGCCACTATGCCTACCCACGCAAGTGAGGTACCATTTTTTTTGGGAGACCTGGGGGAACACTGGGTGGGTAGAAATTTGTTGATCCACGCAGATTCCAGAACTTTCCTCCACATAAATGTGAGGAAAATGTCTTTTTTTTTGTCAAAATCTTAGCTTTGCAAGGGATTCTGGGTAACAAATCCTGGGGGTAGGCAGACGAGTCACCCCATCCTGAATGTCCCTGGGTGTCTAGTTTTAAAAAATGTATAGGTTTGCTAGGTTTCCCTAGGTGCTGGCAGAGCTAGGGTGCAAAAACAAAAGGTAGTCTCTTTGTCCAAAAAGCACAAGATTTCACTGGGAAATTGAAGTGCGTCCACGTTGAGTTTTGAGCTGTTTCATGTCGCAGCCACTATGCCTACCCACGCAAGTGAGGTACCATTTTTTTGGGAGACCTGGGGGAACACTGGGTGGGTGGAAATTCGTTGATTCACGCAGATTCCAGAACTTTCCTCCACAGAAATATGAGAAAAATTTGGGTTTTTTGTCAAATTCTTAGCTTTGCAAGGGATTCTGGGTAACAAAACCTGGTGGTAGGCAGACGAGTCACCCCATCCTGAATTCCCCTGCGTATCTACTTTTCATAAATGTATAGGTGTGCTAGGTTTCCCTAGGTGCTGGCAGAGCTAGGGCTCAAAAACAAAAGGTAGTCTCTTTGTCCAAAGAGCGCAAGATTTCACTGGGAAATTGAGGTGCGACCACGTTGCGTTTTGCGCTGTTTTCTGTCGCAGCCACTATGCCTACCCACGCAAGTGAGGTACCATTTTTTTCAGGAGACCTGGGGGAACACTGGGTGGGTGGAAATTTGTTCATCCATGCAGATTCCAGAACTTTCCTCCACAGACAAGTGAGGAAAATGTGTTTTTTTGTCAAATTCTTAGCTTTGCAAGGGATTCTGGGTAACAAAACCTGGTGGTAGGCAGTCGAGTCACCCCATCCTGAATTTCCCTGGGTGTCTACTTTTCGAAAATGTATAGGTTTGCTAGGTTTCCCTAGGTGCTGGCAGAGCTAGGGCTCAAAATCAAAAGCTAGTCTCTTTGTCCTAAGAGCGCAAGATTTCACTGGGAAATTGAGGTGCAACCACGTTGCGTTTTGCGCTGTTTCGTGTCGAAGCCACTATGCCTACCCAAGCAAGTGAGGTACCATTTTTTTTGGGAGACCTGGGGAAACACTGGGTGGGTGGAAATTTGTTGATCCACGTATATTCCAGAACTTTTCTCCACAGAAATGTGAGGAAAATGTGTTTTTTTTGTCAAATTCTTAGCTTTGCAAGGGATTCTGGGTAACAAAACCTGGTGGTAGGCAGTCGAGTCACCCCATCTTGAATTTCCCTGGGTGTCTACTTTTCAAAAATGTATAGCTTTGCTAGGTTTCCCTAGGTGCCGGCAGAGCTAGGGTGCAAAAACTACAGGTAGCCACTTTGCCAAAAAAGGGTCAAATTGTAACTGCAAAATTTAGGTGTGACCACATTGCATCTTGCGCCGTTTCCTGTCGCAGGCACAAGGCCGACCCACACAAGTGAGGTACCATTTTTATTGGGAGACTTGGGGTAATTCAGATTTGTAAATCAACTGTTATTACGAAATGAGCTTTCATGCATTTCTCCCTTTCAATGAAAGACATTGTGTAAAAAAAATATTTTTGAAAAATGACCAATAATTCTCATGCTAGTATGAGTTTTCCCAAGTTTGAAAATGTGCAATTATATACTGTTTCTGAACTCTATAATTTGTACCCAATTCAGAAATACCTAGGTGTCTTTCATACAGATTTTTCCATGTATACATTTTCCAAGACAAAGTGCTCTATACCCAGTAAATGAAAAAATACCATTGCAAGTTGCTGCTCAGTTTTTGGATCTGGGTTCGTCGGGTTCTTGGTGAAACTACAAGTCCTATATATCCCCACAACCAGGAAGGTCTAACAAATGTAACAGTATATTGCTTTCCAAGAGCTGTCAAAATTAGAAAAAGTTACAGGTGAAAACGTTGAGACAAAAGGCTGTTTTTTTCAACAAGTTTTCAAATATTCCAATATTTAACTGTTAGTTTCTATAAAGAAACCTTCATGGATTTAGACAAATGACCCCTTTCTGAATTCAGAATTCTGTCTACTTTTCGAAACTGTACAGCTTGCCAGGATTCATTATTGCTTTCAAACTCATTTCTACCATTAACTGGAAGGAGGTGGAAATCTCTAAAAATAGCAAAAATAGGCTATGTCCCAGAAAAATGCCAAAACTGTGTGAAAAATGTCGGTTCTCTGACAAAAGACTGTCGTTCCCTAAAAGCTGAGAAAATGGAGATTTCAGCCCCACAAACCCATTTTTGATAACTTTTTCAGGGAAAAACCCAGAGGCTTTCATTTGCAGCCCGTTTTTCCCATTTTTCTGAAAAAAACAAAAAAAACCACTATATTTTGGTTAATTTCTGGGACCCCTCCAAGGGAATCCACAAACCCTGGGCGCCTTTAGAATCCACATGATGTTGGAAGAAAAGGACGCAAATTTGGCATGGATACCTTATGTGGTCAAAAAGTTACAAGGGCCTAAGCGCGCACTACCCCAAATCGCCAAAAAAAGGCTTAGCACAGGAGGGGAAAAGGCCTAGCAGCGAAGGGGTTAAGAGAGTCTGTGTATGGCAACATGTCTACAAATCTAACTTCACTAGTTTATTACAAGATCACTTCTGCAAGTTATACAGATCAATTTCATATCGAGAGTGTTAAAAAAGCGCTTCCTGCACCTTGTGATTTTCTTATCCGCCTTCCTTCACATGTGATGCCGTCTGAATGGATTCATGTCAGTTAGGTCGCAGGCTCTTCCGTGTCCATTTTTATGACATTATATCACGTGTATCCGAGCCACGCTCACGATGTTACATATGTTCAGTACAAGGTTTCCTAAATTAGGTTGCCCCCATGGTCACCATATTGGAACGGTAAAATATAGTTGTTATACGTAGTTCTATAATGTGTATGGCATAATATAGTGTGATTTACCAATACAATGTGCGTATGTTTAACTTATTGCGTTGTTATTCTAAGGGCTTGTGTTTGCATACACCTGAAACTAATGAATAAGTATCCTCAGGTCAACAAGTTAGTACTGAGAGCTATCACTACGCTATTACGAATGCCTATATTACAGTAACTAAATGGAAAAATAAAATCTAAACATTTGATCAAAACCGGCTACACGGCATACTCAATCAAAAAATGTTTTTTATTGCCTAAGTCCATTGTGTTATAAGACTGATCACCCTGTTTGGTTCGTAAAAGTAAATGGGGTGCCGGCAGCCTACATAGTATCTAAAATTGGTAAATCCATGTCAGAAGAAAAAAGGCAATTATCAGTATATGGAGACTATGATGCTACAGAACAGGTTTTTCTAGATGATATATTTTAAATGTCACATATCTATACTAATTTGTGGGTGTGACAGACAGCTCTAACGCATAATTATACTGGCACTAGCCAGCTAAGTTATACTAAAGTTACCCTGTTACTACCCAAATTATTTCTTCATTCAGACCTTTAGGGACTGTGTCCCGAGAAAAGATCCAATATGTCTCCCTTTGTTTTCGTATTTTAGCTGGGTCTTTTCCCGGCACTATTTTCATTTGCTCTAAAATTAGCCATTTAATTTCTGTTTCTGTGTGATGGTGATCTTAGTAGTGGCTAACTAGTGGTGCCTGTTGCTTACCAGTTCTAATTGCAGATTTGTGTTCCGAGAATCTAGTACGAAATTCTCTCGAGGTTTTGCCTATATATCCTAGTCCACATGGATGGAGGATCAAATAGACAATGTTTGAACTTCTGTAGTTTGCCATCTGCCTTAGTTTACCTGATTTCTCTCCATATGTCCATGCTGGGTAACAATGGCAGAATCACAACCATGGCAGTTGCCACATCAGTAATTGCCTGCTGGTGGTGGTAACCCATCCATGGTGGTTTGTCTAGTATTGTCCTGAGATTTAAATCTGCTGTGCCCCAGTTTGTCTCTTAGATTGGAGTTTCTTCTATATGCTACCATCGGTTTCTGCATTGGATTCTCTTCTTCATTGATGGTAAGAATTATCCAATTTTTGTCCACTATCTATAATTAATACTGGAATGGTCCACTACACAGACCAGTTTCTCTGAGATTTCCCTAGGATTGTTACTAATTAGGGCATCTCTGTTGTAATATTTGGCCCGCTTTAGTGACTGACTAACTAATCTCCCAGGGTATCCTCTAAGTAGGAGACATTTTTAAAGTTGTTCAGCATGTGTCATAAAGTCTGTGATGTTAGTCCAGTTTCTCCTGATTCTAAGGAATTCCCCAAAGGAGGTTGGGTCTTTTTGGCATGACGGGTGGAAGCTACTATGTTCCAAGATAGTATGATATTGAATATCGAGCAAAAGAGTCGCGTTAAGGAGACTCGCATCCGGATTAACCAGTGCCAGAATCGCAAGATACTTTCCCCTGTGTTTGTTAAACTATTTAAATCTGGAGCCTTGTTAAAGCCCTACCTGGGTTAAACGTTAACTGTCTTTCCTAGCACACAAGTGCTCTTCTGTCCTGATGAAGACCCCGGTGTGAGTCAACCACTCACCCTCCTCTCCGCAGGGGTAGAAACGTAGACCGTCTTACTAAACTCCCACATGCTTATAGAACCAAATGTATTGATTGAAAATACACCTATGAGCAATGTATATATAGGAACTAATTGAACTTATATAGGCTGTAAAGGTCTATTTGTATATACTGTGTATTGTATTTCTTGTCACAAACACCTTTACCTTGTCCCTCACCCGTCAACTCACTATCACTGCCCTAAATCTTCCTTCTCCAACACCTATGAGCACTACCCATAAGTATTGTTTAATGATCCACTAATGCTTTTAATTACAATCACATTTAATGCTGGTATCATATGGGAAATTAAATTCCCGTTTTCGATTTAATTCCTATTTGTGGTGAGCTGTTCTTTGTTCTGTTCAATCCACACTTTAATTTGTATTCAATGTTTTGACCATTTGACCAACTGTTTAAACGTACTGCACTATTGACCCAGGCCGGTTGGTTTTTACATAACCCCGTAAAAAATCAACACGCCACTGACTCTATGGCCAGGTCCTGGGGGATGTTAGTATATAAAGACTCTATATCAAGAGTGACAAGTAGCTGTGTGTCATGATCAATGGGTATATGTTCTAATGTTTCTATCATATGACCCACATCTTTGATATATGATGCATATTGGGTGGTGAGGGGACATAAAAAAGCGTCAACATACTTTGAGAAAGGTTCCGCACAGGAGTTTATGGAGGATCCAATGTATTCTTATGAGTTTTTGGGACTTCATATAAAGCTGGTGTAACTGTGTTGGTCTTGTTGAGAAAATCTAATTCTTTCTGACAGATAAATCCATCTGCAAAAGTTTTAGTTGTGGTTGTATCTATCAATGTCTTAAGCTGCACGAGAGCCCTCGTGTTGGATTGCTGATAATGTTCTGTCATTTGCAGCATAGAATTTATTTTGTCAGTATATTTAACTGTGTCCATTACTAAAATCCCCCTGCTTTATCGCATGGTTTGATTGTAATATGCGAGTTATTCTGTAAAGTTTTTAAAGCATCTCTCTCTTTAGTAGTCAGGTTAGGAGTCGGTTTAGGGATAAACGTAGTTATTTTCTGAAGTTTCTTAATAACTGTTTTTTCAAAAATACTTACTTCTGGCCCCACCATATCTAGGGTGGGTGTGAAGATAGATGGAGGTTTGCATCCCAAGTAGTTGACATCTTGTTCGTTCGATTCGGTTGCTGAAAAATATTTTGTCAGTCTTACCTTACGAAAAAAGGAAAACATATCCTGATTAATGCGAAAACGATTAAGCTGTGGACTAGGGACAAAGGGAAGTCCTCTACTCAGAAGTTTGACCTCTTCTGAGGATAATTCATGTTCAGAGAGGTTAAAAATAGGTATCTGATCATTCTGATCCTGAGGTGCACCTATGATTTCCAATACTGAGGATTTCTTGTCCGCATATATGGCTGCGGATGTGGAGGGTCTGTCGGTTGGTAGGAGTTTCTTTCTGGAATTGGATATCTAGCTCTGGCTCGCCCTCTGCCTCTCGGTATAAAAGGAGAGTGCGGCTGTGCTCTTTGATATTGTTCTGTGAAATGACCTCTCTGATTTCTTTCATTATAGCTGGGGTCAAAGAATGTAACGAGAGATGTCTTCCTCATTCTGTTCTGGAACCATAGTCGTCTCTCCTCAAGGGGGACAGTACTGAGATGCCTGTCTATGAGACAATGTAACTAAGCATGGGCGGAAAGTCCGTTCCGCTTGCAAATTTTGCGGATTTTTGGTAAATTCGCAATCCGCGAACGCTCGCGAATTTACTGAAAATCCACAAATTCGCACGCAGCTGATTTTTTTTTCTTGGTGATACAATTTTGCGGCGTGCGGTGTAAGTTCGCAATTGCGAACATGTAGGCAGCAACAATCTTGCACTCGCGAAATTACAAAAATTGCAATTCTGCACAAGAAATCCACTAGCAAGCAGCATAGACCTTCTGAAAATGATGATTTTCATCAGAATAACTCCTCAGGTTGACATTTGCCTGCACTTTTTTGGATTTGAGGCCTTTTGACTTTCTTTGGATCGCTTTTGGATTAGAAATCAACTTTCACAAGTAAGCTTGTTTGGGGCATTACAGTTACTGTAATGCTGTTCTGCAGAAAAACGAGTTTTGCAAAAGTGAAAGCATTCAGCAGGTTCAAAAGTTCAAACTCATCATTAGTAACGATTCCCTGTAGTGCTTTCTGACTAGGGCCCCTCCAGAGTTCAGTTGCTAGTTGCAACAATTGTATGACCCTGCTCTGACCCTCACAGCAGGCTCATAGAATAGCTACAAGTAGGCCACAAAGGTCCTGGAAAAAAAAATTGCACTGCAACAGAAAGCAAATTACAGATAAGGAAGCAGGTGCCAGACTGGAAATTTAAAACAGTGACACATTAATAAATCAACCCCAAATTAATTCATGTCATTTGAAGCAGGGCAGGTGTGCTTGCTTTTTCCCCCCATAATCTACAGTGATGATGAACCAGAGGGTGGCATTGATGTACCAGAGGGTGGCATGGGTGAAACAGAGGGTGGCAGGGGTGAAACAGAGGGTGCTGGGAACCTGTGATGATGAACCAGACGTAGAAACAACATAATCGCGACTGTTGCAAGCCGACATGTAAGTTCGCAATTGCGAACTAGTACAAAACTCTTGCGAACTGGCAGAAATCCTTGTGAACACAAAAAAAAAAACAAATCCGCAAATTCGCGAGAATTTGCAGATTTTGCGGATTGCGAATTCGCAAATTCACAAAATTCGCGAACGCCAGATTCGCAAAATTCGCTCATGCTTAAATGTAACTCCTACCTACAAACAGAATGTAATCCTAGATGACTGCCTACCAAAGCATTGTTAATGTAGATGCCTGGATGCCCTGAAAGTACCATCCCACAAATCCTAATACAGGGGAATGTCTCTGAAATGTAACCATAGATCAGAGATCTAAAATCTTTTTGATGCCGAGACCCCCTTGTAAAACCTTGTTAGGCTTAAGGACCCCCATCCAACAAAAGTTTCTAGAAACTGGTACTCCTCATCATCAACAAGTATCGACAACCATAAATGCGCCTGTTAGACCTCATCACATCCATCCATCCATCATTCATCCACCCACACTTTCACACATCCATCCATCCATCCTTCATCCATCCACCCTTTCATCCTTCCATCCAGACATCCATCTTTCATCCATCCACCCTTTCATCCTTACATCCATCCTTTACCCGTCCACCCTTCCATCCATCCATCCATCCATCATTCATCCACCCACCTTTTCACACATCCGTCCATCATTCAATCCTTCAACCTTTTATCCATCCATACATGCATCCTTCATCCATCCATATACATCCATCATTCATCCATCCACCCTTTCATCCACACATCCATCCTTCATCCATCCACCCTTTCACCCTTCCATCCATACATCCATCCTTCATCCAGCCACCCTTTCATCCTTCCATCCATACATCCATCATCCATCCATCCTTTCATCCATACATCCATCCTTCATCCACCCACCCTTTCATTCATTCATCCATCCATCCACCCATCATTCATCCACCCACCTTTTCACACATCTATCTATCCATCATGATCCATGCAACCTTTTATCCATCCATACATCCATCCTTCATCCATCTACCATTTCATCCTTCCTTCCATCCATACATACATCCTTCATCTATCCACCCTTTCATCCATCCATTCACCCATCATTCATCCACCCACTTTTTCCACACATCCATACATCCATCCTTCACCCATCTACCGTTTTATCCTTCCTTCCATCCATCCATCCATCCATCCATCCATCCATCCATCCATCCTTCATCCATCCACCCTTTCATCCATTCATCCATCCACTCATCATCTTTTCACATATCCATCCATCCATTCTTCATCCATCCACCCTTTCATCCTTACATCCAGACATTTATCCTTCATCCATCCACCTTTTATCCATCCATTCACCCATCATTCATCCATCCACCTTTTCACACATCCATCCATCATGATCCATGCAAACTTTTATCAATCCATAGATCCATCCATCCTTCATCCATCCACCCTTTCATCCATTCATCCACCCACCTTTTCTGTGCCTCTCTCATGGGGGGGAGCAGAGTGGGGGTCAGTATCTCTCTGCGTCTTCTTCCTTCTTCTTCCTCTCTCATGGGAGGGCATCTCTGTGCCTCCCTGCTGGGGGCGGGGCGGACAGTCTGTAACAACATCTCACCTGAAAAACAGACTCTCAGGCACATTTCTCCTGCACAGGCGCCAGGTATGAGGGTCCGTGCTTTGTGCTTTACCGGCAGGACCCACAGCTCCAGGCGCGCTACATCCATTGAACTCAAAGGGCTACAGCCTCCTCCCCCAGCCACCCTCCCCTGCCCCCCATCCCTTCCCCTCCTCGTGTATGTGTGCCTGGCTGAAACGCCTTCAGGGACACACACAAAGCCGCACCCCAGTACTTCACAGGTCTTTAAAAGACCTTTTACTTGTTAATGAGGCTTTGTTGTTTTTCACACCTCAGTGTGAATTAGGCCTTTGCCGTGAGCAACCCTCAATCAGCCCGACGCCTCTAAGGCAAACTGACAATCTGCGACCCCTTTCCCAGGACTCCACGACCCCCATGGGGGTCACGCCCCACAGGTTGAAGACCCTAGCCATAGATGTATACACACCCTGGCAATGGAATTGCTAGTTAATGTAACCTCAACAGTAAGGAAATGTATTTGTTGGAAATGTTTCTGTTGTATGAATTTGTATTTATCCAGATACTCTTGCAGTGCAACTGTATATGTCAAGGTATCAAGGAAGCCTAACTGCATAAATCTAAATTCTTTTGGAGTGTAGGGATGTCATTAAAAATGATTAGACACTAAGGGAATATAACTGCAGCTGCAGCTTAAGCAGCAATGGTAAATTAATGAATAAATTTCTGGCGACCCATGTGGTGTTAACGTAGCTGTTTAGGAAATGTGCAATGCTGTTGTGTTATTCAATGAATGTGCATGTGTTTTTGTTTAGTGGTCACTATGTTATTGAAACGTCTGCCAGGCTATTCTCATCATCTTACTGCCTAATCCTTCTTTTTTTTCTCAGTCTACCTGCCACCATCCATCTGTTTGATGTGCTCTCTAAGGAGCTGTTTCTGACAATTAAATGCGTTTAACAATAGCACAATCAATTTGCAATATTCTCCATTCTTCCCTCAAGTCTGGCCAGCCCTACTCCAATATATAGAAGAGCTCTAGATGCACTTTTTTAAAGGGTACTACATCACAATGCCATAACAGTCCAGTTCTGCCCTTCAAGCCTCACTACAGCTCCAATTACTCCTTTACTAGACCTTTGGCTTTGACACTGTACAGCGCTCTGCCGCCTTTTGGGTATACACACACTATACAAATGCTACATAAATGGTGTTTCCTCACATTCGAAATTTAAAGGATGAACTAGAGGCAGTGGGATAAAAGACAGACAGTACCTCCCCAGTGCACATAGTACTATTTTCTTTCAAGGGTTTCCCCTAAAAGTTGTTAACGCACCATTAGGAAGTTGTCTTTGTGTCTGTGTATTTGTGCCCATTGGAGTGAGCTATATAACTTCATAGTAAGTTCGAAACATAGCCTCAAGTTGTATAGGATGCAAAGGGCATAGCGCAGACAGCGCCACATAAATGTAAGATATAGCATGCAGCAAGTCCCAGATTTAAAGGGTTATGCGCCTACTCGGAGACAACAATGTCTGTCATGACAGTTTTCGCACTAAGGTGGAAAGTTTGGAGGGTTTTAAATGGTAGCTCTCGTGCAAGAACACAGCCCGTTATCAAATCCATTACAGCATCAGATAGACAGGCAACAGGTTTAAAGATGGTGAAGCTCACGCACAGACACAAACTGATGCAGGAAGTTCAGGAGTGAAAAGTGGCAGTGTGGCTCTGACACATGGACACAGGCCACTGTCAGATCTGTTGGACCAGTAGGCAGAAAGTCCTGGGGGCATATTAGCAACAAATAGTGATAATTATTGCTAAATGCACTTAGCGCATTTGATTTTATCGCCGCCTATCGCAGAGATAACGTGCTATTAGCAACGTTTATCTCTAAAGCGATAAAATATCCGGCGATAGCGGCTCAATGCGTGAATATCGCTGGAAAGCCAGCGATATTCAGGCATTAACGCTAATGCGGACTTAACTTGAATATCCACCTCCCATTAGATATACAGGTTAAGTCATGGTCTGAGCAGGCGTAGGTTCTAGCCTTGCTAATCGGCGATAGCAGTGTTAGCGACTGCTTTCAGTCGCTAACAGGTTGGGTACTCCCACTTTACATGTCATTAGCGATAAATATTGCTGATATGCAAAGCAGGCCCCAAACCTGTAACTGCTGTTAGCGACAGCTTGCTAATAGGGCGATAAAAATATTGCTGCTTTAGCTGGAAAAAGTCCAGCTAGAGCGGTGATATCGCCCTTGCTAATTTGCCCCCTGGAGTTTTAAGTAGAGGCTCTTGCATAAGGATACACACCTTTGCCAGGTTTCTAACAGCATTATACAGGAAGTACTATTGTAGAAAATGTCCCTACTCATGCAAGGTTATGCACCTATTTTAGGTTGGTTACAGAGTCATGCAGGAAGGTTTGGGACTTAATAATGACTGTTGTCATACAAATATATGAACCTGTCATATGTGTATGTGTTAACTTCCTTGGTTTAAAGATGACCGCTTACATACACGGTTACAAACTTTATCAGATATAGGATAGCATCATGTGGGAAGCCCTAGGAATTAAAGATGGCCACAAAAGTACATAAAGAGTTGTCAGATCCACTACATAATAGTTAATTTCATGTTGCAGTTCCTCGCAGCTGAAATGTTTAAAGGTTCACTTATTGTCTAACTATCAGTACCAGAATTCTGTACTCTTTAAACAAGTTTGAAAATTGAAGTTAAATCATCATGGGCCCGATTCACAGAATGAACTTAAGCCTCAATCCTAAACTTACTACTATTTTGGTATTCACAGAATGCACTTACTACTTTTGGCATTCACAGAATGCACTAACTACTTTTGGCATTCACAGAATGAACTTACTACTTTTTGTATTCATAGAAGTTAGGATTTTGTCTGTCTTAAGTCTGTCTTAAGTCTGTCTTAAGTTTGTCTTAAGTCTGTCTTAAGTCTGTCGTAAGACTAACTTAAGACACAATCCTAACTTCTGTGAATACCAAAAGTAGTAAGTTCATTCTGTGAATGCAAAAAGTAGTAAGTGCATTCCGTGAATACCAAAATAGTAGTAAGTTTAGGATTGAGTCTTAAGTTCATTCTGTGAATCAGGCCCACTGTCTTCGATAGAGCTATTGTAAGAACAAAATCCAGCGTAAGATCAAATCTTGTTGTAGAGAATTGAGCGCCTTGAATCATGCTTTGTTAAATGTTTAGTATTTGAAGTTGATGTGTATAATGTGTTGTACTGCAGAAAAGCACATGTCTTCTGTCTTTCACATGCAGTCGTGCATTTCTGCACTTCTTGGTGGGCTCCAATAAGCTGTGCTTTTTGGGAGTACTAGGGGCCCTATTCTAACTGCATTCCTTACAAATGGTTAAACAAACAATGGTTCTGTCGGGTAGGACAAAAGTGATTTGGTGATGCTCTTAATGCAATCCGAGAAGAAAGCTCTCTAACAATCACAACTCTGGGCCCTAGAACTTAATGACTAGGATGTGAGATCAAATGATTGTACTGTGTATTTATATCAGAATTACTTCATTCAATGATACATACATTCCATAGGCAGACTGTTGGGTTCAATTATAAAAATGCAATTGAGTGACATGTGTGCATGGTGCTCAGGTGGTGAAAGATATAAACAGTGAAAACATTTTCATATATACATATATATACAGGTGTTTCGATTGGCCAGACATTGATTTTTATCCAAAGATTCCTATTCTTCCTATTGTG
Organism: Lissotriton vulgaris; assembly: GCF_964263255.1. Lineage (NCBI taxonomy): Eukaryota > Metazoa > Chordata > Amphibia > Caudata > Salamandridae > Lissotriton > Lissotriton vulgaris. Next base: position 222,992,644 of record NC_141686.1, on the reverse strand, counting down.
GAATCCTGGTGGTACTGGACCTATGACAAGTGTCGATGTTTCGACCCTTAGGTGCCAGGGCGGTTCTTCATCAAGACAGAAGTGTGGGGTAAGTAGATTTGATTTAGGTTTCAAGACACATATTTTACAATTTAATTAAAAATAAGTTACACAAAAAAATATTGTAAATTATAAAAATTATTCTTATAATAAATCAAACAAATAATAATATAAATTAAAACAACATAAAATAATGTATTACAAATTAGAATAAAGATATACATTTCTCACTACATTGAAAAGAAAACATTTTTATACTCAATAAATATAAACAAATAATTATTTCCACCTAACACAGCACAACAGTAACACAATTTTTTACATCACACAAAAACAAGATTTACTATCCTAACTACAATAAATATAAAACTACATAAAATATAACAATGGAAAATACTAAAATGTACTATTCCCACTACACTAATATATAATTAACAAAAATATATAATTTCCCACTCCAGTCAGTACAACAGATGGGAAAGTGTTGGATTGTGGAGGGGTAACATTTTCTATTCCCACTCCAGTCAGTGCAAACGTAGCCGTAGTGTTTGATTGCGGAGGGGTCAAATTGACTATTCTCACTCAAGTCATTGCAAAAGTAGGGAACGTGTTGGATTGCGGAGGGTTAAAAATATACTATTCCCACTCCAGTCAGTGCAAATGTAGGGAAAGTATTGGATTGCAGAGGTGTAAAATTTACTAATCCCACTCCAGTCAGTGGAAGTGTTATGAAAGTGTTGGATTGCAGAGGGGTAACATTTACTATTACCATTCCGGTAAGTGCAACAGTAGAAAAAGTGTTCGATTTTAAAATTGAAAGTAATATATCATTCCAACTACATAACAAACAACATTTGTACAAAACTCATTTTAAAAACAAAATAACAATTTTCAAAATAAATATTTAAAATGTAATATTATACATCTAAACAAACAATGAACATTATAACTTTTGAGAACAATTTAAAAATATCATACAAATATTACAAACAATACTATAAATTAAATACAATATTATTGAACACATAAACAAATAAAAACTATTCATTTAGAAATTAAATTCATAAAATAAATTGAGGTATAATTTCCTCCCACCATACATCACAACAAAACTTAGAACCAAAACCTAATATTAAAATAAAGAGACACATATTTTACAATATTAACCTAAATATGCAATATTAAAAATGGTATATTCAATAGAAAATTAGTATTATTCAAATTAATTTATTTAACTTACCACAAAATACCCCCTCAAATATACACATACTCCTAAAATGTAGAAAATAAGTTACACAATTACCATAATTAAGTATACAAAATAAATAATGAATACACATATTACACATAATTATAACTTAACAATTATTTATTTCCCACCTATACCCTTATAAACACCGCAACCCACACCTAAAATAAAAAATTACTAACTAAATTAACTTGATTAATTTCAAATTAAATAATTCATATTATTTTAAAGCAAATAATAACAAATAAATAAATGCCAACCATGTACACCCGTAATCCCACAACCACCTAATAAAATAATACTTACAATTTTAACATAATTAATGATCAATTACATAATTACATTAATTGACAATTAAATAACAAATAATTAAAAGTATCATTTTAATGAAGGAACCTATAACCTCCCACAAGAGGTTTCATAGAAGCTTAGGGTTGATATTTAAAAGGTCATGGAATATAGGGGGAAGAAGGTATTTTATATATTGCGCAATTAGGATACTCCACAAGTTATGTATGAATCAATTCTTGGAGATTCGTTTGGTGTATGCTGGGAGATAATTCTTGGTGGGAAATGGCTTGACATTTGAGCGTCCTAATGTTTCATTTTTGATGGACTGCATTAATTTGCAGTCCAACTGAATATTTGTCAGAAGGATCAAAGATTAGCCTCTGAATCAAACCACCATGCCTCAGCATTGCATACTCAGGGTTTCTTTTCCTTATGGTTAGCCTCTGTTTGTATTTTTCTTCTGAGCAGCCCAATGTCTTAATCTTTCTTCTTCTTCAGCATATAAAGTTTCCAAATTCAAATGGAAATATATTTTGGAAAAATTAAGCATCTTCCTAAGGATGTCGAATACCATTGGGAAGAATGCACACCTTCATATCAAGGATACATTATTTATATTCCATAATACATTCAAGGAAAGTCTACTAGGAGTTGTAACAATAGCATGCATGCAATGTACAGCCCATCTTCAATGACAGCATTCCAGGAATTAATCTAGACTGAAGACATTAGGCAAAATTCAAGTAGAACTGGAAAAGAAACCACCATCACGATAATTAGTAAAGGTAAAGGCTCCCTCCGAATGGTCAATAATGCACAAGGGAGTAAGAATGCAAACACAACCAAGCATTTCAATGGATTTCAAAGGCATCGCATTTTACGAAGTGATCGTTCCAGTGCATGCTTCACCTCCTTATTCCGCAGACTGTATATAAGAGGATTCAGCATGGGGATAACCACTGTGCACAACACCGAAGCAACTCTGTCCTCATCCCGAGAGTAGCTTGAGGTGGGTCTTAGGTACATGAAAAGAATTGTCCCATAGAAAAGGATCACACAAGTAAAGTGGGATGAACATGTGGAAAAGGTCTTGAGCCGCCCATTATTTGAGGGGGTTGCCAGGATTCTCCGGATGATGGAGACATAAGAGGCTATGATCACAGACACAGCACACATGGTGAAGAAGTCAGCACAGATGAAGAGCACTAGCCTGCTGGTCAAGGTGTCAGAATTGGTGAGTTCTAAAAGAGGGAGGAAATCACAGTAGAAATGCTGAATCTCATTAGAGCCACAGTAGGAAAGGCGAAAGGTACCAGCAACATTCACAGAAGAGTTGAACAAACCACAAAGGAAGGCCAAACTAACCAACTGGATGCAAACTCTCTGAGTCATGACCGTATTGTACATCAAGGGGTTGCAAATAGCCACATATCTGTCATATGCCATCACTGTTATGAGCACACACTCTATTGTTCCAAAAAGTGCAAAGGCAAAGAGCTGCACAGCACATGCATGGAACAAGATGGCATTCCTTTCAGCGAGGAAGTTCACAAGCATCTTGGGGGCGATGACTGAAGAATAACAGAGATCCACAAGGGACAGATTACCTAGGAAGAAGTACATAGGCGTCTGAAGATGAGGGCTTATCCAGATTAGCAACGTAATGCCAACATTACCAACAACAGTCACAGTGTACATGGCAAGGAACACCAGGAACAGAATTCCATTGAGGTTTGGGAGATCAGTAATTCCCAAAAGGAAAAATTCAGTGACCTTGCTACAGTTACCTCCATTCATGACCTAGAAAATTAAGAAAACATTATGTTATCTTTATTTTGTGGCATGCCATTATTTGCAAATAAGTGCACGGGCCCAAAATAATTTATTTCTTTTCATTATGAAAGTCATCAAGTATGGCAGAGCAAATATTTAAATCACTAGAGAACTGATTATCAATTTGCTCAAGGCCTTTTCACATTATTTGTCAAAAAGATGAAAAAAACGGTGCAGGTGCCCAATATTTTTCTTAGAACTAGGGTGTTGGGGCTACCATTTGCTGAGGTTATGGAATACCAAGGTGGTTGTAAGTAACTGGGTTGCGCATTTTTCAGTCTTTCACTTTGCAGCGGGCCATCTTACTGCTCTGTGCTATGTGAAAGGGGAAGAATGTGCTGTATTTTACATCATATGGGCATTCCTGTCCTGTACATGCACTGGCCCACTTTTAGCTGCCTAGCCCCAATGCAGGTACCCTTGCACCATGGTGCAAAGGATACCTGTGTTGTAAGGATTGTTTTTTTACAGGAAGGGACACCTTCCTGCACAAAAACAATCCAGAGAGGTATTTTCCTCTTTCTATGTGCGCTGCAGAATGCAGCATACATAGAGACAGGAACAATGAGAAGAAATAAAGATATTTTGCGTTGTTACACCTCCTCTGGGAAGGGGAAGCTTTTTAATGCATTCTCAGGTCTACCACTAATTGTAAATCTGGGAAAGAGCCAAACTCCTTGGGCAGATGGGTGGGAACACTCACACTCCCCATATGGGACACCTTCCTGGGTCAGTGTAGTGCAAGGTAGCGATTTGCGTTGCTTGTGTCACTCCAGATTTATCAAGCCATGCAGGGCCACATAAGCTGGTATTGCATGGGTCGATAAGTCTGACTTTAGTATTGCCTCACCTTTGGTCCCCCTTGCGTGTTGAAAGGGCGGTGCAACTATATGATAAATATGCCTCTGGGTTACTTTGTTGCTGCCAAGACCTGGAACAACCTGCCCCTCCATCTCCGGACTGCACCCACCCCAGAAGTCTTCAAGAAAAACCTCAAGACCTGGCTTTTTGACTAATATCCGGCAGCATCAGTCCCCAGATACATCTAGGGGTGATAGAGTTGTGCTAAACAAATACTGATTGACTGATTGATTGATTGATTGACATAGGTGAGAAGGTTTTGGCAAGTAATAAGCCTGCAATTCTCCCTTTACTGGGAAGCAAGAACCTCATTGTATTACTTGACTCTCTCAGGATAGTGAAGCAGAGCAGTGGAAGGAGTACTCAGGGGAGCTGTTGTGGGCTGACTGGTACTCTTTTAATCAACAACACAATAAATCATAGTCCAATAAGTGCTTTTTCTTGTGAAAAGAAAAATATTTTTATCACACACACACACTCCTAAATATTATACGTTAATTACAAATATATTCAGTCATGATAGATGGAAAAAAGCTTTAGTGACACCCTCATAACAGTTTACACTTCTAGTGTGTCCTGAACCCTATAACGACAATGCTATCACCCGTGCTAGATACAATATGATAATATATGAGGTCTCATTATCAATAAGGCAGGCTTACTGGATTTTTCAGAATGTCACAACATTAGTAAAGGCAGAAAACACATTGTAATTCATCATTGCAACACCACTGAAATCAGTAGGGGCAGTACCAACATTCAATGTTTTTAATAGTAATATAAAACTTTGAATTATCGATCATCAACATTGGCAATAAGCATAACATTGAAACACATGTGTTCCAGAGTCTTATTTCTACTTTTACTTTATTCTGCATTTCTTGTAGGTTTTTTGTAACAATCAACAGGGATCTACACATTCCAGAAGTTATGAACAAAAGCCCATGTGGGCCCTGAGAGACAATAACCCATCCTGCGCTGTGATACTCCATTTTCCTGTACATCAGGCCCCAGAAGGTGAGATCCTTGGAGCATGTCTCCTCTCCAGGGAAACCTAATCAATGTAGTTGTGCCACTTCCCAGACCTGCCCTCTCAGAGGGAAATCTTGGAGGGGGCGGTGAAGCACCACATGCCTTGTTCTCTGCCAGGTAGCTCAGAAACTTGGCTTTGTCTTCCATTTTCTTTGACTCTGTAGGGCTGATTTGTTTGGGTTTGGTCTTGTTTTGTGCTGTGTGGTGGGTCCTATGTCATATTTAAACATGGTAATGTATAGGAAGGATTGGAAGGATGGCCAACATTATCTTATAACTCTTGAATCACAACCAAACACCAATAACAAGAATCCAGTGTATTTTATTGGGCAAACAACAAACAGTAACATCATAAAACAAAACATGTTATTACAAACATCTTACAGGAAGATAGTAAGACACATATCCAAACCATATAGCTTGTACTTAGTTTCTCTTCCAACGAACACATTTTCAATATGGCAAAAAATGCTGAGTAGGTAATGCAGTCCGTAGAGGAGGTAGTCCAATGACAATACATACAGAAGGGAGCAACAAGCCCCTCCAATAACAGTGTATTCACAATAAATGCACACTTTTATACTTTTTCTGGCTCCTCCAAATCAGAAAGTCAACGCATTTCGGTCCATCCATTTGGGCCTCTTCAGGACAGAGAAAGAAGAGAAAACGACCGAAATAATGATACAATATATGTTTTTTACATCCTCACTGGGTGACCGGTGTACTGTTTGCACACTCAACTCTACGTGGTTGATCCTAACATCTTAGATATAAAACACAGACATAAATCACTACACTCTGTGAATTAGTTTAAATCAGTTAGGCCATCATTAGAGGAATGGAAACAATGCTGATGGTTAGAAGGGTAAATCACTCCATAGGTTGTTGTGAAGAAAAGTGCGTGTGTCCTACTGCCCGGCATAGAGCTATTAGAAAATGCCCTCTATTGGAATAACGGATGCCAGTGATAAGTGCCCACTGAAGGTGGTAGGTCCTAGGCAGCTGAAGTACTTTCCCTGGGCCTCGTGGCATTTAATTGTGATTTATTTTTACATTGGGGAGTTTGAGATTGTTGCTCACTTGCCAATCCTATCCTCTGCTTGGGCTCCTGATGCTCTCTCCCGCTTGGGGGCACCTACTACTGTTCCTCCACTACAATCAAGCAGAAGGCCCTCTTGCCACACTCTTCAGGTCCTGCAGCCTCCTGGCTACTTGAACGCCATCTGTTTGTCGGAAGAATCAAGGGCTTGCCCACAGGAGTCGTAGGGAGACCATTCAGGATCCTCAAGAAGGTCCCAACCTCTGACTTTTCCTCAGGAGGCCAGCCAAGTGGCATGGGAGATATCCAGCGTGGGAGCTAGTTAGAGTTAAAGTCCTTAAGTCCACCTTCACAGTGACATCAGGTGCCACCCCCTTGCAGCTGGGCATTTATTGCCATTGTCATGACCTGGGCCAGTGACTTGTTAAAAGTCTCTTGCTTGTGCAGGGCTTTTAAAGTCAAGATGGAAAGTTCTAGAAGCCCGGCACCGCTAGCTGATACTAGGGTGCCACATAATCACTCCAGCTCACCTCTGTCCCCAACCACCTTTGCATCATTCAGTGATATATATAGATTTTGACTTCAAGTTGTTTATGAAAAGACCTCCCTCGGAGCCTCAGCTTCACTCCCAACTGAAAAAGCACTCCTATTCCTTTTAACCAAAATTCCATAAAAGAGCTTCACCTGTTCTCGAATCCAGAAGTCTGGCCTTACTTCTTTGTTGCTGTGGTTCTTGAGCATTCACAGCCCGGTGCCAGTGTGAACATTTGTATGAAAGTGGCCCTTTTTTCATGGGCACCCCCTCTTTTTGCCAGTAATCTGATGCAATTTTGAAAGAAGTGCCCTGGGTTCCTGCTATCCAGGTGCCCAGTGCCAGATCTCTTTCCCTAAAACTGTACAATTGTTTTCCGATATTGGCAATAACTTTAGCATCCCCTGTAAATCCCTAGTAAATGGTACCCCTGGTACCTAGGGCAAAGAGGCTAAAGAGGATCCCTAAGGGCTGCAGCATGTATTGTGCTACCCTAAGGGAGCCCTCAGCACCACCATGCAAACTGCCATTATAGACCGCATTTCATGGTGCAGAGAGCACGCTACCCACATCGGCGGCCGCAAAAGTACTGAGCAAACAAGCGAAGATCTTGTCAGTGGAACATTATGCACTTGCTGTAAAAAATATCACTGATGGTAGCTGGGCATCAAAACTCTATGCTCGTGAAACTCCATCACACTGTTTGTCATCTACCATGAAGCAATCAGTGAAACATCATTTAATGAGATTAAGTTTTTGCCTAATCCCCCTGATGGCGTGCAAGTGTGGCCAGAGGTATAAGGAAGACACGCCCTCTCAATTCCATTTCTGCTGCAAAGGGAAGAAACCTTAATTAATGACTTATGCATTTTCAAGAACTTGCGCCCTTGGAAACCTTTTGACTGCGTCCAATCTGGTGCATCCTCAAAGTGCGGACATGTCAAGAGGGCCTAGAGGAGTGCATGAAGAGTGACTCAGATCAGATGGCCGCCTGCCTTGTAAAATACATTCCTGAGATCAAATCTATTTTACCTGTAGATGATTGCCATGAATTTCAGCCATGCCAGTCATAAACTTTCTTTTAATATGAACTCCTTTTTTTAACAGAGAATGGAAATTGCTTTTAAGCTCTTTTGTATGAATCGTAATGATTGTAATTAATTGTGCAATAAAATATAAAATTATCATAGTGCAGAGAAAAGTGAAAACACAACATGGCACATCCCCTGTGTGCCATGCCTGCAGACAGGTCCCAGGATGCTTTTTTTCCAGACTAGGTAGGACTTGGCTTGGCAGGACTGTTCCCATGAGGAGCAGAGTCAACACTTATTAGCATATGGCTGGGTCTGTACTGGGGTGGCATGGTGAGCAAAAGAACAATGGATTTAACACAGATCACTTGACTGGGGGGTGAATGTTCGATTTGGACATCCATAATTTGTTTGTACAGCATGCCTGCAGACATTGCATGCAATAAAGGTTAGGCAAGGTGCGTTAAACTACATGTGTGGACATATCTGCATGAGCAGATATGCCCCTGGGATGTCAAATTCAATTCTGAGATATTACAAGTGGACAGGGAAGCTATTTTGAAAACATGTGCTGGACACTGGTATTTACAAGTCCCCAGCTACATGATGGCTTCACTGAAAATAGAGACGTTGGATATCAAGTTACTCATATTAATAAACCCACATTGATTCCAGTGACGGACTGATTAATACATGAACCCTGAGGGTGTCTTAGAGGTGCCCTATAAAACCAACTGACTACTGGTGTACTGGCTGACTGGTTTAGGCCACCCTGCCACCACACACGTTTCTGACTCCCTGCAGGTGAGAGCCCATGCTCTCTGAGTGAGGAAACAATGCCTGATCGGGCTGGAGGTGTTGTCAACTCCTCCAAGCAAAATGGCTAGATGATCTGCATATCAAGGCAGGAGACTTCAAACGCCATCTGCCACCTTTAATATTTGAACTATGGCTTCCCCAGACCTGGTGCTTCGGGCCCATTTGGCACCCAGACAGGCAGGGCTATTAGCTAGTCAGGAGGTGTGTTCCTCTAGCAGGCTATCTCAACCCCTAAGGTGGGCGGCCTGAAGTGAACACATCATTTAGGTTTTGGTGGAATTAGGCTCAATGGGTCAGGGTTATGCCCACTTCCCACTTCCCACTGGAAGTGATCAAATAGTGGGTGTTGAAACCCAAACATAAGTAGCCAATTGGATAATACTTCCTATTCCCCTTAACATCCCTAAATAAATTGAATATTTAAGAGGCACCCCTGAAGCCAGGAATTTAGATTTGATGAATCTGAACGAAGAGGACAAAGAAAAGCTGCGAGACAACAAGAGCTAAAGACTGTGTCGACTTTTGGCATGAAATCCTACCTGTCTGCACCAGTCTCAACAACTGCAATTGAGTGCCTCATCCTTCAGCTGAGCAACTGCCAAGAACCCCAGTAGACTGCCAGCCTTGTGAAAATTGTCAGTAATCTCCCTTGGAATTGAGGAGCCACTCCCCTGCAGTCCGCAGACAGCGAAGAAGCAAAGTCCGGTTCCGCTAGTTGCCGCCTCCCGGCCAGCCTGATGCAGCAATACCCTAGGAAGCGGTACTTGTGCTGCTGAAGGTCAGATCATGGACCTATTACACACAGAGCCCACCCACCCTTTCCACTCTGCACCGAGCGTTCCAGCCTAGGTACGACAAACCAGCTGTGCCCCCTTATTCCCAGGACCTTTGTGACCCGTGACCTTAATTGGGGGCTCTCAGGCTTGTCTCAAGTACTCTCTGAAACTTATTTCTAGGTGCTCCCCCTTCTTTCTACTGGCATTGCTTGCAAAGTAGCATCTCTGCAACTGGACGCCCCAGGACAGGTTACAAGTAACTGCAGGTGGTACTTTGGACCTTGGCCTCCTATGACCCTAAGTCCTGAACGAGATCCTCAGAAACTGACCATAAATAACTGTATATAAGATATTCCTTTTCATCCATAGGGAAGCATTTCTGAGTAAAGAGGCATTTAATTGAAACTGACTTATTTGATAACAAAGTACTTGATATTGAAATTTACATAAAAATGCAACTTATTTTTTTAAATTGGTGTTATTCTTGAGTGTTTGTCTCATTTATTGCCTCTGTGAGTAAAACAAATACTTAGCACTACCCTCTGATATGCCTAAATTGCAAACATTACTCTTTACAATGCGAGTCATTACATCGCGTGCCTTTACAACGCTGTCATTACAACGATCACATTGTTACAACGCAGTACCATTACAAAGCAAGTCGTTACAATGACTTGCTCTAGATGGCGCGCTGGAATTAGGAATCGTATAATTTATTATTCCGACGCCAGTTTGTGCAACAGTAGGGAAGGTGTTGGAATAGTAAAACACATTATTTCTTAGTCTAGAGCGTCACCTAGAGCAAATTGTTGTAACGACTTGCGTTGTAATGGCACTGCATTGTAACAACGCGGTCATTGTAACAACTGCGTTGTGAAGGTATTGCGGTGTAATGTCCGCGTAGTAAAGGTTGTTTCCCTAAACTGTTAGCCCACACTGCCACAAAAGAGAGAATTTAGGGCCAGATGTATGTAATTCCGAAATACCGAGTCCTTAATAGAGATTTTTACCGATTTGCTATTAAGAACTTTGTATTTCCGATGTAGGTAGAAATTCTGTAAACATTACCGAATCGGTAATAATCGGTAATAATTAGCGATTTGGTAAAAATCAGTAAAAAAATGACCGATTCCCCATTACCGAATCGGTATCACCGATTCCTTATTACAGATTCGGTAATTAGCGAATCACTATTTCAAAAAATCGGTAATTGATGAATCAGCCAATCCTGTGCTTCCTCATTACCTTACAACCAGGAAGTGGCCACGCCCATGCAGCTGCACTGATCCTGAAGCTGTTTGAGAGGCAGGGAGCACAGCAAACAACCCAGGAGCAACTCTTACAAGTTTTTGCTGAGAACACAGAGCAGATATGGACAACCAGGAGAGGGAAAAGGAGGCAGGTGAACTCAAGAGGAAACATAAATTCAGTGAGAGGGAGCTGGAGGTCCCTATTGAGGATGTCACAAAGGACCATGACAAACTTTTGGGGAAAAATTCTGTGCACATGGCTGAATCTCAGAAGAGGCAGATATGACTAGTTATCCAGGAAAGGATTACTGCCATTGGAGTAACCCAGCGCTCCATTGAAGAACTCAAAAAACGCTGGTATGACCTCAGGAAGCGTGCAAAGGAGAGGCTGGCAGAGAGAACGAAGCAAGCCATCTAGACATGTGAGCAAATACATTCTGTCTCTATAGGCGAGCCATTGCACAGGGCTGCAGAGGGTAACACAGGAAAGGCACCCAGGAGAGAGAAAACACAGTAGGAGGTCCTGTCGCCTGCAGAGCACACCACCCCACCACCACCACCACCACCAACACCACCACCATCACCATCACCATCACCAGCATCACCACCACCACCATCACTGCCACCAGCACCGAGAGCCAGGATGCATGCAGTGGCTAGCCTACAGCAGATAGAGGTGTCCGAGGAGGACAGCATGGGAGGCCAACAGTCCACGGTGGCAGAGGATGCCAACAGTGCAGACACAGTTTCCCCCACCGAGCGTGCCCACACAGGTGCCAGACGCTGGAGGGCAAAGGCAGCCAGGCCAGCTTCACAGGGCAAGGATCAAATTGTATTTGCCGGTCTTGAGGGGAACAGGATCAAGGTACAGCACCTGCAAGTCAAACCAATGAGGTCAGTCCAGCATCAGATGGCACAAACGAATAGACACATGCTGCAAATTGAGAAGGGCACCAGCAGCATGAACAATATTGTGGCTGAGGGCATGAGGGACATGTCCGAGGCAGTGAGCCTGCTGTGCAGCAAAATGGATGAGGACCGTTTGGCGAGGTGCAGGGAGAGGTAGAAACTGGACAACTACACTAAGGCATTGAACCGCCTCTCCACTGCCACCTTTCTGCTCTGCAGTCGCTCAGTAGCCATGTAGGAGGAGATGGCCCACTGCAGCTGTGACCTGGCAAGGGGGCTGGTCACAGTGACCAGTGCACTGGAAGTGCTACAGACAAACCAGGTAGCCGCTACAGGTGCAGGTGATGGGGTGGATGGTGAAGAGGCAACTAGCCGCAGTAGCATCACGCCCCCATAACAGAGTCCAGGAGGCGCAATGAACCGCACACCGCTGCCACAGGACAGACTGCCAGTGAGGACAGTGTGCCCAGGGAATGCAGCAGGAAGTAATGCCAGCCATGACATGGTATTGCAAAATTGGTGATGTAACCCATTTCCCCTTTGTAATCTGCATTTTATTTTGGCCTGGCATGTTAAGCCCTTCATGTTGTGGTGGTGTGCTATGCTAATTAAACATGATCGCTCACTTATAGTAACTGGTTGTGTCTCCTTCCTTACTCAGAAATAGTTGCATGTGATCTCAGCCCGTCTGTGTCTCCCATCTGGTGCTGCTGCCACACCTGCTGCGTGGGGTTCTGGCTGTGGACAATCCTCAACCTCGTCCTCAGAGTCAGTTAGTTCCACTGCTGTTCCTTTCTTTGTGGCAAGGTTATGCATCATGGCACATGTTGGTATTATTTTACAGCAGATGATGGGGTGGTACGGACGTACACCTCCACTTTTGTGGAGGCAGCGGAACCTGCTTTTTAAGAGTCCGAATGTGCGCTCCACAACGTTGCGCGTAGATTTATGTGCCACATTGTATCTTCTCTCACTTGGGGTGGATGGGTTGAGGTATGGAGTCAGGATAAATGCCGGCACAGCATATACGCTATCACTAAGTGAGAAAGGAAGTGCCATTAATAACAGTCACCAACACATTCATCTGAGGTATACATCAGGGTGTGTCACATTGATTTACCTAGCAGGTATCCTTCTCCAAATTCACCCCGAGCCAGACGTGTATAGATCCCACTGTTCCTGAATATGTAGGAGTCATGGGTACTCCCTGGAAATTTGGCTACAGTGATGATGTGGTCAGCATTGCATATTACCTGCACGTTGATAGAATGTGTAGATTTGTGGTTTCAGTATATGTACTCTGTAGCTGCAGGTGGGCACTTTGTGGGCAGGTGGGCAGGTGGGCAGGTGAGCAGATTGGTATGTGTGTCCCATCAATGCACCCTATTACATGTGGGAACTGTGCCTTTTGGTAAAAATCCATCTTTGTTTTCTGCAGTTCCACCTGGGTGCTGGGGAAGCGTATGTAGTGATGCATTTTTTGCATCATGGCATCCAGGAAAGTGTTGAAAATACGGGACAGGCAACTCTGTGACACACCACCTGCCACAGCTATCACCCCCTAGTAACTACCTGACGCAAGTAGGTGCAGGCTACAGAACACCTGAGTATGTGTTGGTATAGCGTGCGCCCTTGGTGTCTGATGCTCCAGGAGTGGGTGCAGGTCCCGTATCAGGTCTAGAATGGCTTGGGGGGTCTAGCCTGTACCTCTCATGGATTTCAGCCTCAGCCTCAGTCAGATGGAACAGTGTAACACTCAGTCTGTACAAGCGCTCCTCCCGTCTCCAGATCCTCAGTCCTGCTGCTTGCAAACGTAGCCGCCTTGCAATTACATAGAGGACCGCCATTGTGTTCACACTGTTGCATTTTTGGGCTGTTTAAATGCAGTGCACCTAATTACCACCTGCTTTGAGACAGTGGTAATTAGCGACTCCTAAATACCAAAAATTCGAAAATTTGGTATCACCGAATTTTGGTACATTGATTTGCGAGTTTTTAAGGATTTCTTATTTAGCGATTCGGTATTTGGGTGTTTCGGTGTCTGCTAATTGCAATAAGGGAATCAGTAACTGGTTTCCCATTTTTACCGATTCCTTATTTGCGATGGCGTTTGGTGTTACCTACATTGTACATGGCTAAATACCGGTCGGTAACACTGCGAATTTCTGCGTAACCGACCAGTATTTAGCCACCTACATCTGGCCCTTAGTGTTTTTAGCATTGTGGCCTCTGTAAACCAATAAGGGTTCCCTGGTTTCTTCACACAAGGCATCGCATTTTGGTTTGCTATTTAAAGAAACAGGGGTCATATTATCAAGGCGGGCGATAGGCACTTTTCGCCGGTTTAGCGGCCGTTTTCGGCCGCTAAGCCGCAAAAATTCTATCACCCTATTATCAAGCTGTCGCTAACAGCAGTTAGCGACAGCTGGAATGCGATAGCGAGCGGTTTGGGGCCTGCTTTGCATGTCAGCGATATTTATCGCTAATGACGTGCAAAGTGGGCGTACCCAACCCGTTAGCGACTGAAAGCAGTCGATAACGTTGCTATCGCCTATTCACAAGACTGGCGTAGCGATGGAAATATTCCCGCTATCGCCAAAAAGTAACGCCTGCTCTGACCAGTTCTTAGCCATGTTATCCAATGGGAGGTGGATAACATGGTCAGAGCATTTGGTCGCTAATGCGAGTATATCGCTGTATTCTCAGCGATATTCTCGCATTACGCCGCTATCGCTGGATATTTTAGCGCTATGGAGAAAAACTTTGCTAATAGCATGTTTTCTCCGCTAAAATATCCAGCGATAGGCAGCGATAAAAAAAGTCGCTAAGCGCATTTAGCGATAAATATCGCTAGTTGTTGGTAATATGCCCCCAGCTTCCTACAACATTTATTTAACCAATAGAGACTCCCACCTTTTCTTTCCCAGAAACTGAGTTTAGTACTGCTAATGGATAGCTCTAGTGTGTGGGGTGGACTTAGATCCTCTTGCGGCCTAACTTGACCATGTCTGGGGGACAAAGGCCTGGAATGTGATTTTGGCTGAGCTTGGGAAAAAAGAAAATTCTTACTGTGACATAAGGAGTATAGACATGATGAAACGGACCGTGGATTGATTCTCAGGTTGCATATTTACCCTAAGAGTGATGCCTCACTGGACCCTGTAGTACTAAACAAGGCTAACCTGTTCTTTGGTGCATAATTCACTTGTAATGTGTATCTCAGTTAAGCACCAGTGATGGTCAGCAAGCACTTCAAACTACACTATGAATGTCTACTCACATTATCAGGCCTATTCCAGGTAAGTACTAATTCCTGAAGCATCCTTTTAATAACAGGCTATCTGTTCAGACTGCATAAAACAGTAGTCTCATACATGCAGCCTGCATATATGTTTACATGTGTGTGCTTATGTGTTGCAGTGTATCTAACTCAGAGCCTCCTACACTAGCTGCATAGCAGCTGCCTTTAAAAAAAAAAAAAGCAGGCCCTACTGTTTATCACCCCCTGTCCATTTTCACATACTTGACTGTGAGTGAGTAGTCAGTTGATGAGACTCACAGTGAAAGTAAAAAATCATGTAGCCACAAGATAAAAATACAGGGTGATTAAATGGGCAGAATACATTTTGCTATAGTGGTCCATTATTTCACCTCTTGCCTCTTTCTTAAACCACATTACCTGGCATGTCCCTTTACTTCACTCCTGGAGGATCCCTTTCATTCCAGCTTTTCCATAAGTCACTGTTTTCTCATGTTCTGCTCCTCATTATTACAAGCTTTTATTGGCTTTCTTTTTCTTGCTCTGGGTCAAAGTCTGATTATGAAAAGTAAGCTGGAAGCCCTCGAAATTCATGCCCATTCCACTTAAAGTGGGGTCAACACGTTTCTGCCCTTAATGTGTGATTTACTGGGCATTCGTCAGGACCATGGGGAGTGTACCTCGGCGGTATGGGCACGATAAGGTCAACCCTGACCAGAGGACGTGAAAGTTAAAAATCGGTGTAGAAAAAAGTGCAAAAAGAACAAACCAACAAGTTGTGGGGAAATTACCTCAAAATCAGATGAACCTGTATAGTCTGAAAAAGAGCAATTGACACACAGACATATAGAAAGACAAAACACGTAATTAGTTTGATCTGTCACGCTGGTTTGTGGAAAATCCATTCTCTGAAATATGTGCTTGTGACTAACCACAAAATAGGTGGTTTCCAAATAATGACCATAATAGTATTTTATAGTGGTAGATGCACTGGCCTTGAAGAAGAAGACCAGTGGCAATACATGCACAATGCAAGAAAATGGCGATAAACTGGCCCTCCACGCCTGTTCTGACGTTGTACCGATAATCATGTTGGTCAGAGATCAATGGGCCAAATAGCGGGGCCAGTGAATTAGGGTGACTAAGGTATAACCCTGCACAATCGTTATGGATATTATCACATTTAGAGAACTCTCACTTGCAAAGTAAAAGATCCACGCCCCATAGGTTTTGGGAGGGGGTGGAGGCGAAAATGGCACACCCTGTTGGAGGAAGGAAGACAAATAAAGCAGTTTGAGAAAGCGTTGTAAGAGATTCTCGAGGCATCAAAAGAGTACTTAGCTGCGAAAGAAGAGGAGTGGAACTCACGCCCGCAACGCCTGGCACCCGCTTGATACCTGCGTGTAGCCTCTAACCGGACCTCGTGGATGTGGGTCAGAGGATGAGGCATCGTTAAAGTAGTTGCATTGAAAATGCTGAACCCGGAAGAAGTGCGTGGCCACAGATGTCGGTTGAGAGTGAACCTCCAATCGGAGGCCACGTTGGAGAGTGACGCTGGGGGAAGGCTAGAGCGCTAACCTTAGTTAGTGTAACATGGAGGAAAGTATTCGAAAAGGTGCTGCAAGCGTGGTGTCTTAGCAGAGCCAACAAGATATTTAATGTGCCAAGCCTTCACATCAGTAATATGGCTCATATATTTTTTCTAGCAGGTCTGAGTTTTATTAGGTCGGATAAAGAAGGAGAAGTTTCCAATTATGTTCAAGGAATCTTAGAGATTTTCTCTCCTTGTAGCTGTCTCTGGAAAACTAGTGGGAAGAGGGTTTAGGTTACCAGGGCAAGCAGATAAATTCAGTCAGTCTGACAGAACAAGAGACACAAAAGCTGAAAAAGTTTTGAGAATGTTTTAAACTGGATTGTGTTTTTTAAACCACTGGGCTTTCTTTAAGAAATATTCGATACAACCGTTCAAGTCTCTAATTCAGGAACCTGCGCACCAGTGACGTGTGGCGCGCTTCTTATTCCACCTTTAAGGTTCTGCCGGAAGTAGCCTGCAAAGCTACTGTCATTAATATCATCAGCTACAGTTGAATATAAGCCGAAAAAATAAGGTCCTTATTTATGAGGAGTGTCACATTGCTGCGACAAAGCAGCAATGCAACACTTCTCAGTGCGCCCTCCTTGCGACACTAACCACGCGTCATATTTACTGTATGACGCATCAAGTCGCAAGGAATGACTGATACGTCAGTATTACTGACATATCTGTCGGCACAAAATTGGCGCACTGCTGGAGTTGTTTCGGAAGTATGACGGCATGTTGCTTTCACATGAGGAAAGCCCCACATGAAAGAGCCTGCATCAGTCTTACACCCGCCATGAGGCAGGCGTAAGGTTTTCAAGCAATGTTATGTTATGTTAACATTTTGATTAAGCGCAACAGCTGCCCCAGCAAAGAGGCGTGCCGGCGCTGAGGATCCATAAGTGCCATACCAATAGAGAAGAAAGAACTGGGGCAGGAAGTTCTAAGGAGGGGGGAACAAATGGGTCTTAACGGCTTTCCGGAAGGCAGACAGGTTTTCCAAGGAGAAAATATTCAATGGCAAGGAGTTCCAGAGCTTAGCTCCCAGAACCCTAAAAGAGCGACCGCCAATACGGCAGAGCTTTGTGCGGGGTACAATCACCAGGTGTTGGCCTAATGAGCGCAGACTGCGCTGTGGCACATAAGGTGTCAGAAGCGGGCGCAGAAGTTCTGGGCATCTGGATTTGAGGATCTTGAATGCCAGGGTGAGGGTTTTAAACTGAATACGAGATTCAATGGGAAGCCAATGCAGCTTTCGAATGGTAGCTCTGACAGAGCATCTGCGGGGAAGACCCACCAAGGATCTTGCCCCCGAATTCTGAACTTGTTGCAATTGCGCTATCTCCGCTTTGTTGGCGCCCAGAAATAAAACACCGGCATAGTCCAAACAAGAGAGGATCGTGGATTGTACAACGAGTTGCCGGACTTTAGAGTCAAAAAATTTGAGTATCGGGTTAAGACTCCTCAGCAGGCCCACACAGGTAGCTGCCACTTTTTTTGAGTGGGTCTGGAAGCTGAGCGAGGAGTCTATCCAGACTCCCAAGTTTTTAACCAGGGATTTAGGCGGTGGAATGGTGCCCAAAGAAGAGGGCCACCAGTGCTCGTTCCAATAGCTGGTATTCCTCCCGACAAGCAGCAGTAGATGGTCCTTTGGTGAGAGTGATGACCAGCTGCGTGTTATCTGCATATGACACCAGCGTAAGGTCCCACTCCTTAGCCACTACCGCAAGTGGCTGCACGTAGAGATTAAAGAGGGATGGGCTAAGTGCAGAGCCCTGAGGGACTCCCTGGCCGATGGAATGGGACTGGGAGAGATACGGGGGAGCTGACACCCGGAAGGATCTGTCCTTCAAAAATGAGCGGAACCATTCCAGGGCAAGACTGGTAATCCCTACTGTCACCAGACGATGTAACAGAATGTCATGTGAAACCGTATCAAAGGCTGCGCTGAGATCCAACAGAATCAGCGCAGCACTCTGACCGGCATCGAGAATTGTCCGGAGATGTTCGGTCGTGGACAGTAGGGCAGACTCAGTACTATGGCCCGGCCTGAACCCGTTTTGTGATGGATCTAGGATGTTATTTTGATGCATATATTGGGACAACGCGTTGTTTACATGGGCCTCCGCAAGTTTAGACACCCATGGGAGCAACGAAATGGGCCTGAAGTTTTCTAGTTTGTAGGGGTCCAGAGTAGATTTTTTAATAATGGGGGGAACCCATGCTTGTTTCCAGACAGTCGGGACACTGGCCGGAGAGAAGGAAAGATTGAGTATAGAGGCCAGGGATGGTAGAAAGTATAGTAAAGACTCAGTGAACTGAGCCGGCCTCATGGGATCTGCAGGAGATCCAGACTTGACTTTCCTGCAGAGTTTAGTTAAATCATCGTACGAGATTTCTGGTATAAGCGTCAATGTGGTGCCACCAATGTTGGAATTAGTGGGGTTGAGTGGGTGCGGGAATGACCTGTATATTTTTTGCACTTTTTCTACAAAGAAAATAGCAAGGTCCTCGCACTGCTGCGCGGAGGTGATACTGGAGACAGGGGTTCTACTACTCTGCAGTTCTTGCACCAATTTAAAAATACATTTGGTGGGGTTAGGGCTGGAATTAATTTCTTCTGCATAGAAAGAGGCACTCGCGGAGCAAATAGCTTTGTGATAAAGTTTTTGTTTGGCCAGATATAATGCTTTATACCTATCTTTGTAGGCGTCCTAGAAGTGGTGCACTGAAATCTTATAGATTTCAATGCTCCCCTTCTACGAGTCTTTAATGTGGGGGAATGCCCACCCTGCATACATCATGCCTGATGCAGGTATAATGTAGCGCAGGTGTTTACAAAGTGACGCATTTGCCTAGATGCGCCACTTTGTAAATAGGGCGCAACATGGTCCATTTTTTATAATGCTAGTGCGTCACAGAAAGTGATGCATCGGTGGCACAAAAGTGTCACAGGGGCTCATAAATAAGTCTTTAAACTTTTTAAAGCTTGACGCAGGTCTTCAGGAGAAGAATAGGTGGGCTAGGAGGTGAACTTACTTTTTCTTGGCACTGGAAGATGAGAACAATGCTGGAATGGAGTAAAATCTATCAGCGACGAGACATAAATGTGACAATCCTAATAAAATAGCAAACCACTTATCAATGTCATCCCTTATCATGTCATTGGGCACCAGATCTTTAGGGATGCTGACCTTTTTGTCTCCTTCAGCACTAGGGGCCTGATTAATAAAGGTAAAGTTAGACCAAAAGTCTAACTTTACTACTTTTCGGTATTCACAAAGGGACTTACAAGTAGTATCCTTACAACTGCAGAGGTTCCACAATCGAGGTGGAGGTTACACACTCAGGGTGAAAGCTATGCAACTGGGGCAGAGTAAGTGTAATTGAATATACCTACTTCCAATTAATGCCACCTACAACCCCCATAAAACAAACCACAGAAAAGCAGCACACATCCAAGGCTTTGGTTTTTCCACACCCACACTTTACCTGCCTGCTCTGTACCTTGCCTATCCCTCAGCATGCTAAATGTGAGAAAGAAGGAGATCTTTCCTCAGGAGGAGGCCCAGTTGATTGTTAGTTTTCTAGTGAGGAACTTCAAAAAACTGAATGGTTTTCCTCCATTCATCAGCAGTGCAACACAGAAAGCAGCCCTATGGCAGCAATAGGCTACTTCAGTGAGTGCATTGGGGAGGATGTCCGGTCCATCACAGATATCAAACAGAAGTAGCAGGTGAGAGGAGGCTGGTGAAGAAAAAGTTCAACAGGATAGACGTGGCCAGAGTTCTCCCCTGGTTGAACAAATGGACCCCGCCTCCATCTCACCCCACTTGAGAAGGACATACTCTCCACCATGCACCCCACCTGCTGCATGGGCAGCCTGTGAATGATGACCTTACTGTGATGCCAGATAATATGCCAAGATTTAAACAATGACCTAATTTGATAAATGTGTACTATAAACTGCAAACAGGACTATGGAAGTCACTTCAAGTATATCATACTACAAGTCCAAGAATCCTATGTGATGGAAATCTTAACTTACAATTTCATATTCCCAAACAATCAGTGGTCGATCACTCCTAGAGATTTCATTATACAGTGGTATATGGCACATGAAAATGTGCATGCATTTGTAAGCATCACAGTTGTCATGTAAATGCATTGAGTAAATATGTAAACATTTGTACATAATCATCATTTGTTGGTATTATCTATTTACCACTTATTTTTATTGCCACATACAGTCAGAGTAGATTCACCCACTGAAACAGAAGTCCCTGCACTAGCTTGGAGGCAATGTCATGGGGCTGATAAACCTATACAACTGGCATAAACTGGTACATAAGTATGAACAGAAGAAGGTCCCATTTACTACTATGTGATAAGAAAACCAATATATATTTCACGTAGAATCCATTGATAGTCTCACACATGTGAACTGAACTAGGATAGTTTTGTTAAAAACATTTTTTTTTAATTAAAAAAAAAAAAAAAAAAAAGGTTGTCCTCATATACGCCACCAGTAGACATCGACTCTAGATGGGATCGCTCTGGGCCACTGGCACTAATCGTCTTAGATTCCACCACTGGAGTAAGTGCTCGGCCTACAAAGTTCACCCAGAGGTAGGCTGTCTCCTTGTCCAACTCCTGTTAGCGTTCTTGTACCTAATACCCCAGGAGGACCGGACCACAAACCTCTGGCATAATCATAGGACTTGTTATTTTTCAGACCATTCTTTCAGTCTTGACCAAACCTTAATGGCGCCCTCTCCACCACACATCATATCTGATTGACTGATAGACATTATATTCCTTAAACAGTCAGCAAATCTTGGGGGGGCCTCGGACTTCCATTCTCTGCAAATCTCCCTCCTTGCGATAACAATGACATAGAACTGGAACTGTGAGGCACTATCCCTGATACTATACCCATGTGAGAGACCAAAAATGATCAGTCTAGAACCACAGATAACGGGTGTTAATAGTACCTCCTATAGAAAGCTGCACACCATCCTCCAGTAAGTTGTCATTTCTGGGCAGTCCACAAATATGTGTATATCATCAGCAGCTGGGAATTTGCATCTTGAACAGCAATATAAATCCGCTGAGATTTTAGACAACTTAGCAGGAGTCCAGTATGCCCTATGGGCCGTAAACAAATGGTTCCTTCTAAGGTTAGCTGGTTTTATAATCTTTTGTGAGATAGTGAATGCGTCCATCCAAACCTTCAGCATCTCCTCTGGATTTTCAATTAAGAGATTATCCCAGAGTTTCAAGATTTCAGACTCTAGACAATCCTTTGCCCCCACTAACGAATTGTACCAAAATGCAATCTCCCCCTTCCATCCTTTCTCTCTGTTGATTGAATCTAGAATCTGGGTCTCCTCCTCGTTCCCCTAACATTGTCTTTCCCACCATGATGACAATTGGTAAAATGTAAATCTTGTGAGAGACCCCAGTTAGATTTGATAGTGATTCCCAATCCAAAAGTTGGGAATTCTTACTGAGGTCACCCCACTTCACAAATCCTGCTTCCCTCAGTGGGAGCGCCAGCCGGTCTAATAAACAGTCGGGGGTGCCCGGGGAATCCCATATTGGGGCTTGTAGATTATAGTACGGGATCGTCAGAATCTTACATATACACTGCCAGTTCTTAAGTGCCGCCTGCAGGGACTTCAGGCGGACCTTTTTGTAAAATTTCTGATTACCAAATTTATAGAGGAAAAATTCCAAACTTTGTGGCTGGTCCGATAGCATTGCCTGAAAAAGACGTCCATGTGAAGAGGAGTCCAACTCGTTAGCCAGGATTGTAAAATTCTTGAACTGAAAGGCATAACAATAAAACAACAAATTTGGGAGAGCCAAGCCCCCCTGCTTCAACCCCCTTCTTAGTTTCCTCCATGCTATCCTTGGAGATTTAGTGGCCCAAACAAAGGATCCAATCTTCCATTGAAGATTTGCAATATCTTTATGATTAAATATTAGGGGGATGCTGTTGAACAAAAAGGTGACTTTTGGGAGAATAACCATTTTAATTAGGTTAACTCTACCATAAATATTCAAAGGTAGACTAGCCCATCTGGTTAATAGTTTACTTATTTCCTTCACAACTATCTGCCAACTAGTTTTAGGAGCATCGACTAGTTTCTGTGTAAGGTGTATGCCCCGGTATCTGATTTTTTGTTTGGCTCCTGGTACCGGGGCTGGGCTATTCCAACTCATTATGTCAATTTTGTCTTTATTGATTTTATATCCTGACACTATACCAAATTCTTCTGCTAATTTAAATAATCTCGGAATAGCCTCAAAGGGGTTGGCAGTATAAAGTAGTAAATCATCAGCATTTAAGGCCGTCTTTAACTCTAGCTCCCCCATATTGAAAGGTTTAATTACGGGGTCTGATCTCAGGGAGCAAACAAAGGGCTCGATGTATATATCAAAAAGGAGAGGGGACAAAGGGCAGCCCTGCCTTGTGCCTCTGGAGATGTCAAACCAGTCAGTTAGGCCTCCATTAATCAGAACCCTAGCCCGGGGACTCCTATATAAAGTTTTAACTCCTTCAATAAAGGAAGATGGAAATCCAAACCTTATCATAGTCTCCCACAGGAACACCCAGTTGACCTGATCAAATACTTTAGCAGCATGGACGCTATGATGGTGAGTGGCAGTCCTCGCTCCTCTGCTACATCGATTGCACCGATCGTCTGAAATGTGAGCTCGTTGAGCTGCCGGCCAGGTATGAACCCTCTCTGGTCTGAATGAATAATAGTTTTGATAACTTTTGCCAGTCTAGTTGTTAATACTCCGGAAAAAATCTTAAGATCCGAATTCAGGAGGGAAATGGGTCTATATGATTCAATCATTTTAGGGTCCTTGTTTGGTTTTGCTATCAGGGTGATGGTAGCCTCTGTCCATGAAGGTGGAATATCACCACCCTGTAGAAAGATGCTATTGAAGAGTGATAATAGTGCGGGTGGAATTTCATCAAGGTTGTCTTTATAAACTTCCGTCGGCCACCCAGCTGGGCCGGTGGCCTTCCTTCCACTCATCTTGTTCACTTGCACCCTTATCTCTCCCTCAGTGATCTCATTGGCTAACAAGGCTTTATCGGACTCACTTAGCTGGGGCAAGTCCCTCAAACTCAACCACCGCTCCACTTCCTCAACTCCCTGACTACAGACTTCTTGATAAAGTCCTTTCATAAAGCCCCTAGCTTCCTCTCTGATATCTACATCTTCCGTTAATAACACTCCCGAATCCCGTTGGATTAGTGAACTGATATTATTCCTGTTCCTCTCTGATCTTGCCTTCCAGGCCAGAAGGGCACCGCACTTCTCTCCGTACTCGAAATTCTTCAACTTACTGACCTCCCATCTGTCCGTAATTAATTTGTCGGCTCTTGCTTTAAATCTTATTTGTAGTTCTAGGAGTTCTTTTTCTAGGTTTGGAATTTTTTCCCTGTCTTCAAGGGCAGCTAGCTGTAATTGTGACTCCTTCTTTTTTAATAAAATCAAGGTCATTAATATCCTTTTCCTTAATAGAACTTCTTTTGTGGGCCATCTGGGAGCCCAATATCCCTCTCAAATAGGCCTTAAAAGAATCCCAGACTGTTCATTCTGTGCCTGTGCCTATATTGAATAGAAAAACCTCTGTCAGACTATTCCTGACCTTGATTTTAATCTCATCATCCAGTAAGAGTGTTCTGTCCAGGGTCCATCTATACTCTAGAGGTCTGGTCTTGGAATCAATCTTCAATTCGACCACTGAATGATCGGAGAGGCCTACCGGGGTATAAGAGATTGAAACTATATCTGGCATAAGTACTCGGTCTACTAAAAAATAATCAATCCTGAGTATTGCTTATGCTCTTTACTAAAAAAGGAATACTCCCTTAAGGTTCCGTGCTTAACTCTCCATATGTCCTGCAAGTTAAAATCCTTCAGTGTATTTTTAAGAGCCAGGAAATAATTCTTTGGGACACTATACTAAACTCTGGAGGTACGATCTAACTGACTGTCCAGGACTAAATTAAAAACACCTCCTAGTATTACTGGCGAAGTGAATTGCGTCAGAACGCCTTCTAGTTTCAGAAGAAAGCTGGAATTATCTTTATTGGGACCATAGTACACCGCGCATGTATAAAGAGAGCTACCTATAGAGAGGACTGCCACTAACCATCTTCCGGACTCGTCTGTGTCCCATCTACGGACCTTAATCCCTTTATTTGCTCGGACAACTAAAGCTACCCCCCTAGTAGTTCCTTTTTGCCCAGAGCATAACATCTCCTGAACCCACCCAGTCTCACAAAAACTTGTTTACATAGCTCCGCCTCTAGATGTGTTTCCTGAAGTAGGTGAACATGAGCTTCAGTATTTTTCAAAAATTCGCAAATCCTTAGTTGTTTTTTCCGGCTCCCCAAGCCATTTAAGTTCCAGGAGAGAAATTTATCAGCGGTTGTCTTCCTACCAGCTATATTACAGCTTGACCCCACCAGTGGCCCCCTTCAATAGCTGGAGCCAATGATATAGCGATTTTGCGACATATGAGGACATTTTTATTTTTACACCCCACCACCCGTGACCCCTCCCAAACACACCCCCGAGGAACCCTCCCATCTATCAGTCGTTGGTCTTGCCTTTGGGGAGCTCCTCGTGCCCGCGACACTGCATCTGCAAGTTTTTACTTTTTAAAAAAAAAAATTTAAACCTATTAATCTGCCCCACCTATAGTGAACAACAACCTCTTCCTTTTTTACTACTTTTTTTTTTACCTTTTATTGGATGTGTATTTGATTAACTTAGTTTCCTCTAAGTATGGTACATTTCCTTATCATGTTTTTCAATCTTGCGGTACCCCATCTGAACTGGGCCAGACTATTTCCTCATTTTTAACAATAATTCATCCACTTCCTCCGGGTGATTGCAATTATGCATTTTGTTGTTCCACATCACCTTTAATAGGGCTGGAAATTTCATCTGCACTTGTGCCCCCAGAGATCTGAGTTCTGGCATTCTGGAGGCCAGTTCCCACTGCCTCTGAGCTGTCCGACCCCCTATATCCGATGTGATTAGATATGGGTTTGCCCGATAGTGGAGGGTAGATCGTGTAAGACATCTACTCAGTATTAACTCCTTAACACAGTAGGTTTGATAATTTACAAGAAACTTTCTAGGTGCCTTACGGTCCGGATGTAGTCTGAAGGGATCTCTATGGACCCTCTGGACTTCTGCCTCCAGATCAATATCCGGCCGATCTTTCAAAACCCCCTCACGTAGCAAATTTCAGACAAACCCTTTGATGTCCTCCACTTCCTCCCCTTCTGGGATTTTCAGAATTCTAAGGTTATTTCGTCGGGTTTGTATCTCCAGCCTTTCCTTATCCATCATAAGGGTCCGGTTTGTGCTCTAAGAGTATCAATATCTTTGGAATTCCCCATCGTGGTTTCCGAAAGCATTGAGACCTTACTCTCCAGTGAGCGGGTCCGGGTCACTTTATCATCTAGTCTGGTCTCTAACAAGTCGAATCTGTCATGCAGCCTCTTTTGGTTACCCTCTGAGACTTCAAATTTTCCCAATAGATCTTCCCGCAGTGATTGAAATAGAAAACCTATTCTATCACCCTCGGACTCCATAGCTGCTGGATTTATAGAGTTAGTAGGATTCCGAGTAGCTGAACTGCTTTCAGGGAGAGGCAGAGCAAAGGTTGGGGGCTTTACTTGAGATGTTAGGGATGACTGAGGTATAGGTGGCTCTCCAACGTCCGCCGGGATCTGAGTAAGAGCGGGGTCCGCAAATCCTAAACCGCCGGGGGACCCTTGAGGCTCTGTTGATAAAGGAGGGAAATCCCCAGATCTAACTGTAGAATTATCAGTAGAGTCGGTGCACAGTCCGACTTCTAGACTCTCTGAAGGCTGTGGGCCCTCATTATCTTGGATCCTCTCAAGCGGAGCATAACTGTTCCCCAGGGTCAGAATAGGTGAGCCAGCAACCTGATCCGGTTGGGCTGCTACTGCCCCTGTTACTGATTTCCCCTTTAGACCTGCCAGGCGCTCCATGATCTGGAAATAACTCTTGAGCGAGGGAGTACTCTTCTGCACTTGCGACTGTTGAGTTGCCTTTATGTTACTTCCCTTCTTAGCTCCCCACTTCCTTTTCTTTTTATAAGGGGTTAGAGGGGTCGGTCCTCCTCTTTCAGCAGTCTCTGCTGAATCCCAGACCCCCTGTCGCCTCAGGTCCTGTTTCAACCTAAATTGATACCTATTCCTTGTCACCCCAGCTGCCTCGTCAGATTTGCCCAGACTCGCAACAGGGAGGGCTGCCCTCAGACTGGATTTTAAACGTTCCACAGATTCCACGGTTATGCTGGCTGTACCACCACCCCCCCACTGAGGGGATCAACTTTTTGGACCACTGTTTCTACCAATAATGAATCTGCCTCCATGCAAACCACTCCCCTTGATGCCTCCTTACCGGTCTTCCGTGCACCCAAGGACTTTGTTGCCGAGAACTGCCCCCAACACACCGGGCCTCTAAATTGGATGAGGGAGAATGCACCCCTGAATTGATGCCACAAGCTTCCCGAGTGCTTATAACCTGGTTCTCGCTCTCTTCTGCTCCCGAGTATCAGTAAACCCCCAGCGACCGCCCTTGCTGCCACCTTTTCCTCAGAGTCTATCCTGCCACGGCTCCGTCGAACACGAGCTGACTCCGCCCCCTCCACCGTCGTCCACACCGAATGCAGGAATCGCATATGCCTTCCAGGGTCCTAGCGCCCGAGAGCGCTGCTGGCGTTGTTCCGCTAAATGAAAAGAAAAGTGAAGAAACTGATAATCAGCCCGAACTAGCGCCAAAGAGGATGCCCATATCTTCTCACCGGATTACTTAGGTGGGGGCACTCTAGATCTCTTCATTTCATCTATCTATCTTGCCGTCCACAGTACCGCTACACTCAGGAGCCCCCGCGACAGCCGTCAGCCTGCCGCCGCCATGTTCCTCCTGCCCGAGGCTGCCAGTGTTGTTAAAAACATGTGTCAAGTAGAATGTAATCTAAATACATCCATATCATTTTAGACTCTGTGACCTGGGCCATGAAAACACCTACCACCGCTATCTCTGCTCCATGTAGGTGTGGGAGATATGTTCAGGTACTACACACTGTGCGGAAGGTAAAATCTGGTAAGTACACTTAAATATTACTTTATTGATTGCTCATACTCTCAACGAAGAGGATGTAGCCTAACAGCTAGAGCGGCCCACCTCAAAACTGGGGAACTGGGGTTGAGTCTCCGCAGGGAGGCTCAAGTAAAGAGCTCTGATACCTTCATATGAAATGAAATGAAATTAAAAATTGCACTTGTATAGCGCTAACTACCCGGAGGCCTCGCAGCGCTTGTGACTGATTGCTTAACGCGGGCTCAGGGTAGTTCAGCAGGTTTTGGCATACAAGTGCGTTTTCAGAGCTTTCCTGAAAGACATATGGTTGCTGTTTCCTCGAAGAGATAGAGGAAGGGAATTCCAAAGTTTTGCCGCAGTGTGGGAGAAGGAGCGGCCTCCCCAGCTGGCTTTCTTAACTTTGATGGAAGTTGCCAGCTGGAGGGTGCAAGAACGAAGGGAGCGGGACGGGACATAAGGTGTAGCCACGGGATGTAAAATTGCGGGACCTGTTCGGTGAAAGGATTTGTGTAAAATACACATATCCTTGAATTGCACTCTTGCCACTACTGGGAGCCAGTGAAGCTCCTTTAGGGCGTTCTTCGCTGACTGCCAGCGGGGAAGATTAAAGAGTAGGCGGGCAGCACTGTTTTGTGTGACTTGGAGCTTCTGAGTGACGGAGATCGGGACTCCCATATAAAGAGCATTCCCATAGTCCAGGCGGGAGAGTATAAGAGCCTGGACCATGACCCTCCTTGCCTGGAATGGGAGCAGAGGGAGCACCTTCCGCAACATCCTCATTAGCCCAAAACAGGTAGCGGCGGTCTTGGTAGCTTGGACCGAGAAGTCCAGGGCTTTGTTGAGCCAGATCCCGAGGCTCTTTATCTGGGAGTTAGGGAGGGGGGGCGGGCCCAAACATGGTGGCCAGATGGATGCAAGGGCATAGGGAGAAGGATTGCCCAATAGGATGATGTCTGTCTTCTCCCCATTGAGTTTCAGACAGGAAGATTGCATCCATCTAGCAACAGCCTCTAGACAGGGGCCTAAGGTGGGGGACGATCCCTCAGAGTGGTCTAAAGAGACCACCAGTTGGGTATCGTCCGCATAGGTGACAATACGCATACCGAAGGGATGGACTATCCTGTCTAGAGGTTCCATGTAGGCATTAAAAAGGGTGGGACTTAGGGAGGAGCCCTGGGGGACCCCACACCTAAGTGGGTGTTTAGGAGAAGCCGCCTCACCCTCAAAGACCTGGAAGAAACGTTCAGCCAGGAAGGATGTCAGCCATTCCAGGGCCGCGCCCGACACGCCCATGCCCGCCAGTCGTTGTAATAGCGTGGCATGGTTGACCGTGTCGAACGCGGCGCTGAGGTCTAATAAGATAATGGCGACTTTTCCTCCCTGGTCCAACACGGCTCTCGCCTCTTCCGTTACCGCTAGGAGGGCGGTTTCGGTTCCGTGCTGAGGGCGAAACCCTGTCTGAGAGTCACGCAGCAGGCTATTGGACTCCAAGTAGTCCACTAAGGTGTTATTAACGTGCCTCTCAAGCAGTTTGCTCAGCCACGGAAGTAAAGAAATGGGGCGGTAGTTTGCCAGATTATTCTGGTCAAGGTTGGGCTTTTTCAATAAAGCCTTCACCATCGCACACTTCCATGGTGGTGGAACGGATTTGGAAGTGATGGATGTGTTGAGAACGTCTAATATGACCGGACGAATGACGTCCAAGACCTTGATGAGGGTCTGAGGGGGTGCTGGGTCGTTGGGAGAACCAGAAGTGATCTTAGGGATCAGTCTATCTAAACCAGGGATGTCCAGGAGTGGAATTTTATCAAGCGTACAGGAAGCAAAGGAGTCAGAGGTTGTAGGCACGGGGGATTCCATATCATCCTTAGTATCACTGAATGAGGAGTATATGGCCTGGATCTTTTGAGAAAAAAAGACGGCCAAATCATTACAGCGATTTTGGGCGCCTTCAACAGAGGGACGCTCAGCGAAGGGTGAGATAAGGGAGTTAACAATTTTTAAAATTTCCTTGGGGGCATTTGCGGCCGCGTTGATTTTCCCTGTATAGAAAAAAGCTTGTGCCGCCCTTATCTCCTTTTTATAGAGCTTTATAGCAGCCCTGTACTCTGCTTTCTAAGTTGAGAGTGGTCCTGCCTCCAGGCTCTCTCAAGTCTACGGCATGCTAATTTCATGAGTCTAAGGGCGGGTGTATACCATGGGGCGACTTTGGGTCTTCTTATGGATTTACAAGAGTGTTTAGGAAGAACCAGGTCAAGGGTACTGGAAATCCAATTATCAAAATTGTTGGTGGCCGTATTGGGATTCGTTGCCTTCCTTGGTGGATCTCTGGCGAGGGCGGCTTCCCACGCGGGGAGGGGAAGTGAGGGCCATTTCCTTCCTCGGTGCCTAGCGAGGTTTTGAGAGGAGGAGGGGGGGTTAGTGTGCCAAATGAGAGGTATTAAAAAATGGTCGGTCCAGGGTAGTGGTATAGGGGTCTCCACCATGAGATCATCTACATTACTGTAGATGTGGTTAAGAAGATGTCCCCTATTGTGCATTGCATGGAAGCCCTTTTGGTATAAGTCAATGGCTTGTAGGTTGGAACGAAGATTATTGGCTGATGTGTCGTGGGGGTCATCTAGATGTAAATTAAGATCCCCGAGCAAAGTAAGGTTAGGCGAGGACAACACGACACTTGCAGTGAGGTCTGTTATCTTGGAGATAAAGTTGTTAAGGGCGCCAGGTGGACGATAGGCTAGGAAGACTCTCGCAGGTTGGCGTGGTGGTTGGAGTGACACGGCATTTGTAGCTGTCTCGATATATGATAGCCAATCCACCGCCTCTCCCAGTCTGGCGGTCCATTCTTTTGAGCGTGTATCCTTGGGGAGTGACCCACACCATGGTCGGGTCATTGTCTATCTGAAGCCATGTTTCTGTTAGAAAAAGAGCCTCAGGGTTGAGCTCTTCAATCAGCATGTTCAGTTCAGTATGATGTTTGGGTAAAGACCGACAGTTAAGGAGAAACATTCAAGTGTGCACTATTTAAAATCCCCCTCCCCCCAAAAATATTTGATAATATGTTAGCAGTACATGGTGTGTGTCTAATATACCTGTTTTCACTTATCTTCGTATGCTCAGATATGGCTCATAAGAGTATATTACTGCATGACATGTTGGCTAATGAAAGGATGACTCTACCTTCAAATTGAAATACTATAGTATGTACCAATCTAAAGAAAAGTAGCCCCAACTGTGTAGAAAGTGTATACCTATTAAATATACATGTAAAATTATTCACGTCATCCTTTGTGTTGAAATATGTATACATTGTGCATTGCAGATGCTTTCATAAATTCCTCAGCGATCCAAAAAACCTTACCTAGGGATTTGGGAGACATTCCGGCTGTGGCAGTCAATCAACACTACCATATGTTCATCAGGTAGTGTGCCCTACTGTGTTGTAAACTATTAATTCCCAAATAATGCCTAATAACTAATTCACTGTGAAAGGAAGTTAGCAGATTTTGCCACTTTTTTGTAGCATCTGATGTTGGTGTGCGATATATTTCCCAAATAATCAGTGATGTCTGTGTTTATTTTGCATGTTCATGCTGAAGATTAATTAAGGTATCACTTCTTTCTGAAGCTGCTGGATCGAGGACCATGTCTTCTTGCATGCACACAACCAAGGAGCCAGACTCAGCAGCTGACGTCACAGGGTATCTCAATGCCACACAGAACTGTGCCTTATCTTATCTTATCTTAGGTGCAATTTATAAAGCGCACTGACACCGAAGCTTCCTGGCGCTGATAGACAGAACAAGTGAGGGGGGAGCACAGGCGGCGAAGTTCTAACTAAGGGTGGGGAAGAGATGAGTTTTTAACAGTTTTCTGAAGTTCAGAAGGGAAGGGGAGGATTTGATTGAAAGGGGAAGGAGGTTCCAAAGCACAGGAGCTAGGTAGGAAAAACGGCGACCGCCAAATTTCTTAGTTTTGCTTTTAGGGGTAACTAGCAAATCGCGGTGGGCTGATCGGAGGTTGCGTGTTGGGCAGTGAGGGCGGATGAGAGATTTAAGGAACGTGGGGCCAGAGCAGTGAAGAGCTTTAAAGGTGAGGCATGCCACCTTGAAGGCAGCCCTTCGGTCAACTGGAAGCCAGTGGAGGCTGATGAGCAAAGGCTTGGCAGACTGCCATCTGGGGGTTCCATGGATCAAGCGGGCCGCTTGATTCTGGACAACTTGGAGGTGTTGTATCAGAAATTGTGGAAGACCGTGGTAGATGGCGTTAGAAAAATCCAGGCGGGAAAGTACCAGTGAAATGACAGTTTGGGTAAGTGCCGCAGGGGGAAGAAGGTGACGAACTTTGCGGATCCTCCGAAGTTGGTACATGCAAAAAGAGACCACCGCTCCGACTTGAGCCTTGAGGGAGAGTTCAGCGTCAATGATTACGCCCAGACTCTTTACTGATTTGACTGGGGTGGGGGGGAGCCAAACTCCGGAGGCCAGAACTGCAGGCCCCAGTAGGTGTGACTGAGTCCAGGGAGGAGGAGCTCAGTTTTACCGGGGTTCAGCTTCAATTGGTTCTGGTTCATCCAGAGTTGGATGTGAATCATGGCTCCGTGGAAGGTTTTAATGGCATGTGATGACTTGAAGGAAAAAATGATTTGTAAGTCGTCGGCATAATTATAAGTGAAGATGTCCCATTTCGAAAGAGACTGAATCAGTGGCCGAAGATATAAATTAAATAAGAGCGGGGAGAGGGAGGAGCCCTGGGGGACTCCGCAGGACGTGGAAGTTTTTTTGGCAGTGTAAGGACCCAGGCGAACCGCCTGTGTTCTTCCCGTAAGGAAGGATCTGACCCACTCAAGAGCAACGCCTTGGATGCCTGCCTGCTCGACACGGTGGAGGAGGATGTTATGATCCACCGTTTCGAACGCGGCCGACAAGTCCAGTAGGACGAGGGCTTGGGGAATCCCTGCGTCCGCATTGCTCCTGAGTATGTCAAGGACTGCCTAAATGACGGCCTCTGTGGAGTGGGCGGGTCTGAAGCCGGCCTGAGTCGGCTCAAGATAACAGGAGGATTCTATAAAACTTGACAGGCACCGGGTGACATGGGCCTCCATAAGTTTAGAAAAGTATGGGAGGAGGGAAATGGGGCGATAATTCGACGGCTCCGCCATGTCAGCCCCGGGTTTTTTTAAAAGGGGTACCAAGATGGCCTCCTTAAAGAAGATAGGACAGATGCCGCTATTGAGAGATCTGTTGAGCAAGTGTAAAATACAATCTGGCAAATTAAGACATATGCTCCGCAGGACAGACGGTGGACAGCAGTCTTTCGGGGAGCCAGATTTTACGCGAGTGGCTAGTTCCGCTAGGGAGGTGGAATCTAGAGCAGGAAAGGTGGTAAAAGTTGAGGGGTTGTTCGAGGAATTATCCGGTGGTGGTGATTGGGGAAGGGGAGGGATGGATTTTTTGACTGTTGTAATTTTTTCTAGGAAGAATGAGTTCAGTGTGTCACAGGCCTCCTGAGTGGGGGTCTGGGCTGGGAGGGTTCTATCATCTGTGGTTAGCTCGTTCAAGACTCTGAACACCTCCTTGGATTTATCAGCTGCCGAGGAGATCCTATTGGAAAAGTGTTCCATTTTGGCTAAGCGGATAGCTGCTTTAAAGTCTTTACGTGCGGCCAGATAGGACTGTTTGGCTGAGTCAGAGTAGCCATGTCTCCAGGTGCGTTCTAACTGGCGTGTTTTTAGTTTCTGAGCTTTGAGGTCGTCAGAGAACCACCTATGGGAGTTCCGATGTCTGGTACATGGGAATTTGACTAGGGGAGCAAACAGGTCGCTGGCCGACTCTAGCCAGGAGCCGATGTCTAGTTCTAATCCATCAATGTCGCTGGAGTCATGAGTGGCTGGGCAGGAGTCCGCCAGGGCGGCGAGAAAACCCTGGGAGTCGTATGAGCTCCACTTCCGAGAGAGGCCACCGGCCATCAGGGGGGCAGGAGTCTGACCGGCAACTGTGATGGTAGTGTCCACCAAATGGTGGTCAGACCAGGCACAGGGGAATATGTCTGGTGGGGACAGAGCCAGGTTACAGGTCCAGATCTGGTCCAAGATGTGTCCCTTAATGTGAGTGGGTTGAGAAATATGTTGAGCGAGATTCAGATTTTTAAGAGTCTCAAAGAGCTCGGTGGCATGAGGGCCAGCATTAGTGTTGTCGAACCAATAATTTAGGTCGCCGAAGATGGCAAAGCGGGAGTGCAGCATTAGAAGGGAAGACAGTTGTTCGCTCATAATGGTGGAAAAAGATGGCATAGAGTGTGGAGGCCGGTATAATAGAAGGAAAGTGAGGGGGCCGGTTTCAGTTTGCACACTAATGAGTAAGTTCTCCACCTCAGGGAGGGGAAGAGAATGGGAGGAGATAGAATTCAGGCGTTTAGATATAATGGCCGCTACCCCACCCCCGGGCCGGTCGCCGGGACGGTCGGCGTGAAGAATATAATAGTCAGGGGGGAGGGCAGTCAAAATATCCGGAAGGGATTCTGATGTATGCCACGTTTCCGTAAGTAAAAGCATGTCAGGATTAGAACTGGATAGTAAGATGAAAATGTCCTCAGAGTGTTTCACTAGCGAGCGAGTATTCAAATATGATACTCTGATGGACGTGGTGTTCCTAGTCGACATAGCTGGAAGTAGGCGTCCGCAAGGGTGGAGTTGGTCGGGGCGCATAAGGCCGAGAGAGGAGATGCGATGCATAGCCATAGGAGATGGCATAATGGTGGTATTCTGTAGATCTCTAAGTAATTGAGGAGAATACCTGATAGGATGGTCAGCATGGCATGCCCTAAGGCCCGTCCTAGCGCGGACGGGCGCAGACGGGCTTGCCTTTGGCGCTCCTTCGGCGCGCCGCCGGCGCGCCCGCTGCGCGGACGTGGAAGACACATGATTTAAGTAGGAAGGGTAACGAAAGGGCGAGGCCTATCGTGGAGGGGGGTGGCCTGACCAGGCTTCCCCTGGATGGCGTCACTAAGTGTGGCGACCCGCGACAGCGTTCAGCTCGGCTGTGCGGGGGGTGTGCTAGCGAGGATGATGCCAGGAAGTGAAGTTAAAAACACAAGAAAATACAATTTTAAAAAGAATGCTCATTGCTCCCGGCTTTCCGCCTCAGGAGTTTGTCTCTGTCTGCCTGCGCGCAGGTTTTGGCGCGTTATGAAGGCGGGGGCGTGGCCTATCATGGAGGGGGCGTGGCCTGACCAGGCTTCCCCTGGATGGCGTCACTAAGTGTGGCGACCCGCGACAGCATTCAGCTCGGCTGTGCGGGGGGTGTGCTAGCGAGGATGATGCCAGGAAGTGAAGTTAAAAACACAAGAAAATACAATTTTAAAAAGAATGCTCGTTGCTCCCGGCTTTCCGCCTCAGGAGTTTGTCTCTGTCTGCCAGCGCGCAGGTTTTGGCGCGTTATGAAGGCGGGGGCG
The DNA here is from genome assembly GCF_964263255.1 of Lissotriton vulgaris. Classification (NCBI taxonomy): domain Eukaryota; kingdom Metazoa; phylum Chordata; class Amphibia; order Caudata; family Salamandridae; genus Lissotriton; species Lissotriton vulgaris. The sequence continues at coordinate 222,957,516 of NC_141686.1, read as the reverse complement.
TGGCCTGTTGTGGAGGGGGCGTGGCCTGACCAGGCTTCCCCTGGATGGCGTCACTAAGTGTGGCGACCCGCGACAGCGTTCAGCTCGGCTGTGCGGGGGGTGTGCTAGCGAGGATGATGCCAGGAAGTGAAGTTAAAAACACAAGAAAATATAATTTTAAAAAGAATGCTCGTTGCTTCCGGCTTTCTGCCTCAGGAGTTTGTCTCTGTCAGCTTCTGGAGCTGTTGAGTTTGATTTTGCATTGCACTTCTGCATTGAACACCTCAATGCTACAATATGAGCTGTCAAATGTAGTATTTCACACACCAGATCACATGCAGAACTTCAGAGAGATGCAAATAAAAATGGTTCCAACCTTTGTATTGTAGTATTGTATACCATGACAACGACTTATTATTTTGCAACCTCTGTTTTTCAGATGGTGACGACAATGAGTTGCTTGATGAAGCTGAACCTTCCACCAATGGAGGGCAGCAGGCAACCTGAGGAGAGATTCCAGTCCTCCAAGCTACAATGTCAGCAGTCGGTACTGCTGAGAAGAGGAGGAGGAGGAGTAAGGGTGGGCAGGTGCTGGTCATGAAGGAGGACCTGGATAATAAGGAGTGTATTGCTATTGCACTGGCCAAAACATTGAAGCACACATCAGGTTCGGCCTGAATTGTACCTCTCACTTCACCTCTGAGGATTGCACATTCCCAGCAGTCACAGAAACAGCCACAGATTGTACCTAACCCAACACAATCATAACCTCTTCACAGCCTTCACCTCCAAAGTAGATGTGTTGCTTCTCCTACACATTCCTCCTAAGACAGTGCTTCCAAGGCCTACTCTCAAGCATCTGAGGGACATAACTTCTCTGGTGAGGAGCAGGTATCCCTGAGGAATGAGTTGCCGCCCCACAGCTTTCTACTGCCAATTCCCCCCTCCCTGTGCTGGTGGACCTGACTGCCATATCAGGGGTCGTCCCATGCGGAGGGGTCTGGCAGATGGTCATGGTGGCCAGTGAGAGGATTAACTTTTCCAACAGTAGACTGATGTGAGGCAGTATATTCGTGCCATAGTGGCTACTCTGCCCGAGATTTCAGACTCACTACAGGGATTCCCTCAGACGATTGACAGATCGACTTGTGTCTTGGACAGGACTGAGAAATCTTGCCAAGATATGTCATGGAGGCAAAATGATGTCATATAAATCTATAGGGATGAGGCTGCAAGGCATAATGCCTTGGCCATGACGATGATGGAGGGAATCTTGAAACTGATTCAAAGTCATCCATTACAGTGAATTAATTAATGAAAATACGTATAGAGCGCACTACTGCCGAGGCGTCTTGGCGGTGGGGAAAACTGAAACAAAACTATAATGCATAGAAGACTTAACGTAGGGTAAAAAGCCAGGTTTTGATTTCTTTCCGGAACATCATTCTGTTAGTTACCTTTCTCAGGTAAGCGGGAATTGAGTTCCATAACCTAGCTGCAAGGAAGGAGAAGCGTTTTCCTCCTCATCTTACTTTCTTTATCTTGGTAAGTGTAATCAACCCAAGAGTGGCCAACCTTAGATCACGCATTGGTAAATAGCAGGGAAACAATGCCTTCACGTCCTCTGTTCCGCCACCAAAATGATCTTTGCGAACCAGGCAGAGTGATTTAAACTCAATACGCCGCCGTACCGGGAGCCAATGGAGTTGTTTTAACGCGTAAGATGTAGGATGATGTTTAGGTAAACTAAGCAGCACTCTGGATGCCATGTTTTGAATTGATTGTAGTTTAGCCAATTGAGTAACACCAGCTCCTAAATACAGTGCGTTGCCGTAGTCTATTCGAGAGAGAATTGTGGCATTTATCACTGTTTTCCACAAGGGGAGTGGGATAAACGGGAGGATCTTTCTGAGACGCTTTAGCATAAAGAAGCAAGATGATGACAATTGATTAATCTGAGCCGCCCAGTCAAGTTCTTTATCAAACATAAAGCCAAGATTTCTGACTTTGATGACTGGTACTGTGCAGCCCCCGGCTGCAGATGGCCACCAGTTCTGGTTCCAGATCAAAGTTTTATGACCGAACTGTAATACTTCAGTTTTCTCGGTATTCAATTTTAGAAAGTTATAGTTCATCCAGACCATCAGAGCTGAGATGCAGTTAGAAAATTCCACTGCCATGACATCCGCTGCCTGGGTTACTGACACTATCAGCTGAGTGTCATCGGCATATGACACCAGCCTGAGGCCAAAACTCTTAATTAATTTTGCCAATGGGGAGACGTAGTTCTAACTAAGGGTGGGGAAGAGATGAGTTTTTAACAGTTTTCTGAAGTTCAGAAGGGAAGGGGAGGATTTGATTGAAAGGGGAAGGAGGTTCCAAAGCACAGGAGCTAGGTAGGAAAAACGGCGACCGCCAAATTTCTTAGTTTTGCTTTTAGGGGTAACTAGCAAATCGCGGTGGGCTGATCGGAGGTTGCGTGTTGGGCAGTGAGGGCGGATGAGAGATTTAAGGAACGTGGGGCCAGAGCAGTGAAGAGCTTTAAAGGTGAGGCATGCCACCTTGAAGGCAGCCCTTCGGTCAACTGGAAGCCAGTGGAGGCTGATGAGCAAAGGCTTGGCAGACTGCCATCTGGGGGTTCCATGGATCAAGCGGGCCGCTTGATTCTGGACAACTTGGAGGTGTTGTATCAGAAATTGTGGAAGACCGTGGTAGATGGCGTTAGAAAAATCCAGGCGGGAAAGTACCAGTGAAATGACAGTTTGGGTAAGTGCCGCAGGGGGAAGAAGGTGACGAACTTTGCGGATCCTCCGAAGTTGGTACATGCAAAAAGAGACCACCGCTCCGACTTGAGCCTTGAGGGAGAGTTCGGCGTCAATGATTACGCCCAGACTCTTTACTGATTTGACTGGGGTGGGGGGGAGCCAAACTCCGGAGGCCAGAACTGCAGGCCCCAGTAGGTGTGACTGAGTCCAGGGAGGAGGAGCTCAGTTTTACCGGGGTTCAGCTTCAATTGGTTCTGGTTCATCCAGAGTTGGATGTGAATCATGGCTCCGTGGAAGGTTTTAATGGCATGTGATGACTTGAAGGAAAAAATGATTTGTAAGTCGTCGGCATAATTATAAGTGAAGATGTCCCATTTCGAAAGAGACTGAATCAGTGGCCGAAGATATAAATTAAATAAGAGCGGGGAGAGGGAGGAGCCCTGGGGGACTCCGCAGGACGTGGAAGTTTTTTTGGCAGTGTAAGGACCCAGGCGAACCGCCTGTGTTCTTCCCGTAAGGAAGGATCTGACCCACTCAAGAGCAACGCCTTGGATGCCTGCCTGCTCGACACGGTGGAGGAGGATGTTATGATCCACCGTTTCGAACGCGGCCGACAAGTCCAGTAGGACGAGGGCTTGGGGAATCCCTGCGTCCGCATTGCTCCTGAGTATGTCAAGGACTGCCTAAATGACGGCCTCTGTGGAGTGGGCGGGTCTGAAGCCGGCCTGAGTCGGCTCAAGATAACAGGAGGATTCTATAAAACTTGACAGGCACCGGGTGACATGGGCCTCCATAAGTTTAGAAAAGTATGGGAGGAGGGAAATGGGGCGATAATTCGACGGCTCCGCCATGTCAGCCCCGGGTTTTTTTAAAAGGGGTACCAAGATGGCCTCCTTAAAGAAGATAGGACAGATGCCGCTATTGAGAGATCTGTTGAGCAAGTGTAAAATACAATCTGGCAAATTAAGACATATGCTCCGCAGGACAGACGGTGGACAGCAGTCTTTCGGGGAGCCAGATTTTACGCGAGTGGCTAGTTCCGCTAGGGAGGTGGAATCTAGAGCAGGAAAGGTGGTAAAAGTTGAGGGGTTGTTCGAGGAATTATCCGGTGGTGGTGATTGGGGAAGGGGAGGGATGGATTTTTTGACTGTTGTAATTTTTTCTAGGAAGAATGAGTTCAGTGTGTCACAGGCCTCCTGAGTGGGGGTCTGGGCTGGGAGGGTTCTATCATCTGTGGTTAGCTCGTTCAAGACTCTGAACACCTCCTTGGATTTATCAGCTGCCGAGGAGATCCTATTGGAAAAGTGTTCCATTTTGGCTAAGCGGATAGCTGCTTTAAAGTCTTTACGTGCGGCCAGATAGGACTGTTTGGCTGAGTCAGAGTAGCCATGTCTCCAGGTGCGTTCTAACTGGCGTGTTTTTAGTTTCTGAGCTTTGAGGTCGTCAGAGAACCACCTATGGGAGTTCCGATGTCTGGTACATGGGAATTTGACTAGGGGAGCAAACAGGTCGCTGGCCGACTCTAGCCAGGAGCCGATGTCTAGTTCTAATCCATCAATGTCGCTGGAGTCATGAGTGGCTGGGCAGGAGTCCGCCAGGGCGGCGAGAAAACCCTGGGAGTCGTATGAGCTCCACTTCCGAGAGAGGCCACCGGCCATCAGGGGGGCAGGAGTCTGACCGGCAACTGTGATGGTAGTGTCCACCAAATGGTGGTCAGACCAGGCACAGGGGAATATGTCTGGTGGGGACAGAGCCAGGTTACAGGTCCAGATCTGGTCCAAGATGTGTCCCTTAATGTGAGTGGGTTGAGAAATATGTTGAGCGAGATTCAGATTTTTAAGAGTCTCAAAGAGCTCGGTGGCATGAGGGCCAGCATTAGTGTTGTCGAACCAATAATTTAGGTCGCCGAAGATGGCAAAGCGGGAGTGCAGCATTAGAAGGGAAGACAGTTGTTCGCTCATAATGGTGGAAAAAGATGGCATAGAGTGTGGAGGCCGGTATAATAGAAGGAAAGTGAGGGGGCCGGTTTCAGTTTGCACACTAATGAGTAAGTTCTCCACCTCAGGGAGGGGAAGAGAATGGGAGGAGATAGAATTCAGGCGTTTAGATATAATGGCCGCTACCCCACCCCCGGGCCGGTCGCCGGGACGGTCGGCGTGAAGAATATAATAGTCAGGGGGGAGGGCAGTCAAAATATCCGGAAGGGATTCTGATGTATGCCACGTTTCCGTAAGTAAAAGCATGTCAGGATTAGAACTGGATAGTAAGATGAAAATGTCCTCAGAGTGTTTCACTAGCGAGCGAGTATTCAAATATGATACTCTGATGGACGTGGTGTTCCTAGTCGACATAGCTGGAAGTAGGCGTCCGCAAGGGTGGAGTTGGTCGGGGCGCATAAGGCCGAGAGAGGAGATGCGATGCATAGCCATAGGAGATGGCATAATGGTGGTATTCTGTAGATCTCTAAGTAATTGAGGAGAATACCTGATAGGATGGTCAGCATGGCATGCCCTAAGGCCCGTCCTAGCGCGGACGGGCGCAGACGGGCTTGCCTTTGGCGCTCCTTCGGCGCGCCGCCGGCGCGCCCGCTGCGCGGACGTGGAAGACACATGATTTAAGTAGGAAGGGTAACGAAAGGGCGAGGCCTATCGTGGAGGGGGGTGGCCTGACCAGGCTTCCCCTGGATGGCGTCACTAAGTGTGGCGACCCGCGACAGCGTTCAGCTCGGCTGTGCGGGGGGTGTGCTAGCGAGGATGATGCCAGGAAGTGAAGTTAAAAACACAAGAAAATACAATTTTAAAAAGAATGCTCATTGCTCCCGGCTTTCCGCCTCAGGAGTTTGTCTCTGTCTGCCTGCGCGCAGGTTTTGGCGCGTTATGAAGGCGGGGGCGTGGCCTATCATGGAGGGGGCGTGGCCTGACCAGGCTTCCCCTGGATGGCGTCACTAAGTGTGGCGACCCGCGACAGCATTCAGCTCGGCTGTGCGGGGGGTGTGCTAGCGAGGATGATGCCAGGAAGTGAAGTTAAAAACACAAGAAAATACAATTTTAAAAAGAATGCTCGTTGCTCCCGGCTTTCCGCCTCAGGAGTTTGTCTCTGTCTGCCAGCGCGCAGGTTTTGGCGCGTTATGAAGGCGGGGGCGTGGCCTGTTGTGGAGGGGGCGTGGCCTGACCAGGCTTCCCCTGGATGGCGTCACTAAGTGTGGCGACCCGCGACAGCGTTCAGCTCGGCTGTGCGGGGGGTGTGCTAGCGAGGATGATGCCAGGAAGTGAAGTTAAAAACACAAGAAAATATAATTTTAAAAAGAATGCTCGTTGCTTCCGGCTTTCTGCCTCAGGAGTTTGTCTCTGTCAGCTTCTGGAGCTGTTGAGTTTGATTTTGCATTGCACTTCTGCATTGAACACCTCAATGCTACAATATGAGCTGTCAAATGTAGTATTTCACACACCAGATCACATGCAGAACTTCAGAGAGATGCAAATAAAAATGGTTCCAACCTTTGTATTGTAGTATTGTATACCATGACAACGACTTATTATTTTGCAACCTCTGTTTTTCAGATGGTGACGACAATGAGTTGCTTGATGAAGCTGAACCTTCCACCAATGGAGGGCAGCAGGCAACCTGAGGAGAGATTCCAGTCCTCCAAGCTACAATGTCAGCAGTCGGTACTGCTGAGAAGAGGAGGAGGAGGAGTAAGGGTGGGCAGGTGCTGGTCATGAAGGAGGACCTGGATAATAAGGAGTGTATTGCTATTGCACTGGCCAAAACATTGAAGCACACATCAGGTTCGGCCTGAATTGTACCTCTCACTTCACCTCTGAGGATTGCACATTCCCAGCAGTCACAGAAACAGCCACAGATTGTACCTAACCCAACACAATCATAACCTCTTCACAGCCTTCACCTCCAAAGTAGATGTGTTGCTTCTCCTACACATTCCTCCTAAGACAGTGCTTCCAAGGCCTACTCTCAAGCATCTGAGGGACATAACTTCTCTGGTGAGGAGCAGGTATCCCTGAGGAATGAGTTGCCGCCCCACAGCTTTCTACTGCCAATTCCCCCCTCCCTGTGCTGGTGGACCTGACTGCCATATCAGGGGTCGTCCCATGCGGAGGGGTCTGGCAGATGGTCATGGTGGCCAGTGAGAGGATTAACTTTTCCAACAGTAGACTGATGTGAGGCAGTATATTCGTGCCATAGTGGCTACTCTGCCCGAGATTTCAGACTCACTACAGGGATTCCCTCAGACGATTGACAGATCGACTTGTGTCTTGGACAGGACTGAGAAATCTTGCCAAGATATGTCATGGAGGCAAAATGATGTCATATAAATCTATAGGGATGAGGCTGCAAGGCATAATGCCTTGGCCATGACGATGATGGAGGGAATCTTGAAACTGATTCAAAGTCATCCATTACAGTGAATTAATTAATGAAAATACGTATAGAGCGCACTACTGCCGAGGCGTCTTGGCGGTGGGGAAAACTGAAACAAAACTATAATGCATAGAAGACTTAACGTAGGGTAAAAAGCCAGGTTTTGATTTCTTTCCGGAACATCATTCTGTTAGTTACCTTTCTCAGGTAAGCGGGAATTGAGTTCCATAACCTAGCTGCAAGGAAGGAGAAGCGTTTTCCTCCTCATCTTACTTTCTTTATCTTGGTAAGTGTAATCAACCCAAGAGTGGCCAACCTTAGATCACGCATTGGTAAATAGCAGGGAAACAATGCCTTCACGTCCTCTGTTCCGCCACCAAAATGATCTTTGCGAACCAGGCAGAGTGATTTAAACTCAATACGCCGCCGTACCGGGAGCCAATGGAGTTGTTTTAACGCGTAAGATGTAGGATGATGTTTAGGTAAACTAAGCAGCACTCTGGATGCCATGTTTTGAATTGATTGTAGTTTAGCCAATTGAGTAACACCAGCTCCTAAATACAGTGCGTTGCCGTAGTCTATTCGAGAGAGAATTGTGGCATTTATCACTGTTTTCCACAAGGGGAGTGGGATAAACGGGAGGATCTTTCTGAGACGCTTTAGCATAAAGAAGCAAGATGATGACAATTGATTAATCTGAGCCGCCCAGTCAAGTTCTTTATCAAACATAAAGCCAAGATTTCTGACTTTGATGACTGGTACTGTGCAGCCCCCGGCTGCAGATGGCCACCAGTTCTGGTTCCAGATCAAAGTTTTATGACCGAACTGTAATACTTCAGTTTTCTCGGTATTCAATTTTAGAAAGTTATAGTTCATCCAGACCATCAGAGCTGAGATGCAGTTAGAAAATTCCACTGCCATGACATCCGCTGCCTGGGTTACTGACACTATCAGCTGAGTGTCATCGGCATATGACACCAGCCTGAGGCCAAAACTCTTAATTAATTTTGCCAATGGGGAGACGTAGATATTAAAAAGGGTAGGAGATAGTGCAGAGCCCAGAGGGACTCCTCCCGGAAGCAGACATTCCTCCGACTGTAATCCATCCCAGAGAATGAATTGTTTTCTGGATGTAAGAAACGAAGACAGTAGAGCAAGACCGGTATCAGAAATACCAATGTCCTGAAGCCTTTGAATTAACATCGGATGACTCACGGTGTCAAAGGTTGCTGTCAAGTCAAGCAGGACTAGATTGGCCCTTCCGCCCACATCCATCACCTTGCGAATTTCTTCCGCTGCCATGATCAAAGCAGTTTCGTGGAATGATTTGCACAGAAGCCATGTTGGGTATTGTCCAGAATGTTGTAGGTTTCTAAATATGATGTTATCCCCACATTAATGGCCTTCTCAAGCACTTTGGCGGGGAGCGGTAGACAGGAGACGGGACAATAGTTTTTTTCATCTAGTGGGTCCAATTTTGGTTTCTATAGAAGGTGACGGATACAAGCCTTTTTCCACAGTAAAGACACCTGTGGGGAGAGTAGTATTTAAAACAGGAGATAAAGCAGAGTTTATTTCCTCTGGTGCCAGTTATGAGAGAACTCAGGCCTAGCATCAAGACCAGACAATAGGTCATGTTGATTTACTGCCTTCCAGGCACGATATCTCCTTGCCAAAGGTCCAGTCCTCCGTTGGTTAGTTAGTGTTTTCAAAACTACAGTAAAAAATACCGCAGCATGATCAGTCCAAGGGAGAGGGGCAACCCTGTCAACTTCCATGCTAGAGTTTCTGGTGCATAGTCCATCAAGTGTATGTCCCGCAACATGGAGGAGACCCAATGAACTCTGCACCCCATACCTCCCTGCCTCCTGTACCACACCCTGCACTAGTATCTCCACTACGTACACAAGCACCCTGTGCACATGCCCATATCACAGTCATGTCCCCCTGCACAATCATGTACTCCACCTGTACATGCACACCCCCCTGCCCAGCTATGTACCCCACCTATACAGGAACACTCCCCTCCATAGGCATTGCCCCCTCCTGTACAGGCACATCCCCCACCTGTACAGTCCCCCTCAGCCTCTGTACAGGCACAAGAAAACTCTGTACTGGCACACTCTGCCCCTGTATAGGCACAAGCAAAAATGGTAGAGACAACCTCACCCCCTGTACAGGCACAAGCAAAAACTGTACACGCAACCTCTGGCCATAAATAGGCACAAACAAAAACTGTACAGACACCCTCACTCCCTGTACGGGCACATGCTAAAACTATGCAGGCACCCTCTGTCCCTGTCCAGGCACATGCAACAATTGTATAGGCACCCTCACACCCTGTACAGGCATACCTACCAACTGAACATGTAGATGCACCATATCCACCCACACATTGGTACCAACACAGTAAACACACTTACTCACAGGGATCCTCACTACCACAATCGTGAAATCCATTAGCACCGTAAAATGTAAATGCTCACAACATTTCTAAATAAAAAGATATTTTTCACAATTCAATACTGAACTGAGAAATAGTTGATGATGGTCAATTGGTTACTCTGGTTGTAGGCCATATATGTGACAATAAATGTGTGTAAGTAAGATGTAGATTTGTAGGACCATCTGTATAGCAATGTTTCATGTTGGAAGCATAGCTAAACAAAATAAATAAAATGCGTCAGAAAGTTTTAGGGGAACACGGCTATAAACAAGGGCTAACAATGTATTGATTTTAAACGTGACATACTCTCCATACATACCATTACAGATACCTTTATCCATTATCTAAGTTTCTGACCATTGCTATGCGGAAAAGAAAACTGTCTAATTGTGAGGGAGGAGGTGTGACCGAGGGTGCCCGTCCGAAATTGAGCAGAAGCAAGCTGGCACGCAAGACCACAACCAACAATTGTGCAGTGGATCGCATCAATGATCTAATGGTGGAATGCCAGGAAATCCTAACACCCAACTCCAGCATAGCCATCTCTGATATTCCACCACCATTTGAGGGACCCTCCCATCCCTATAGTCCCACTACCAACTCTACACAACAGATTCCCACAATGTTTACCAAAACGAGAAGTAGAAAAACATTGCCCCCTAGCACTACTAGTGTTACATATCTTACAGACTGCAAAAGATCTCTGGAGACAGCTTCACCCCCACTCCTTAGTGTGGATTCAGAAAGAACTCTGAATAACATCGACACTGGCAGTTCCACCACTATTGTCCTATTAAATAGGTTTCAACCACTTCAAGACCAGCTTAACACTCAGCAGGAGGAAGTGCAGGAGTTAGAGCCAGATTCTCTCCAGCCAAGGCAGACTACAGAACCCTCAAAAAGAGACACAAGTGTATAATGGAACGGGAGTCCCTCTGGGGAGACAGTCTCGCTGAGTGAGGTTACCACCAGGATTATTTCAGACCTGAGGGTAGAAATAACCTAGAAATAACCTCACTAAAAATAAAAATTTCAGCACACAAGTAAAAATTCTGATAGATAGAGGCTCCTCCGAAGTACGTTACCCAGAACAGCTAAAGGGGCCTATGCAGTAGCCATCAAACTCATCAATTAGTATAGTGCCTCTAATGTCCATTCCCACCTGTCCCCCTAGAACAACGACCGTCAAAGATCGATATGGCGCAATGCAAAGCAGAGATTCCACAAATGAAGGTAGTGGCTGCCAACCAAGTTATAGGAAAGATCAAGTGCAAAGTAGAGCCATTCCCATTTACATGATGAACGTACCCAAAATTACTTCACACATGAAACATGAGCATGAGCAAAGCAATTAGCTCGACACCCAATGCCAGCCTATTGACTTTGTTTGTTAGTTGTGATTTTCCTAGCACACTAAAGAACCTTTTAGATTTTTTTTTTATTAAAGCAAATGTTTCTTAACATTAATATGATTAGTTTCTAAAATTGTTCCTAGAAGAATCATTATTAGAGTGGTAATAAGATGATCTTATTGTTATACTGCAAAGAGGATCAGTGTACATTTTATTTTCGGTCCCTTAGTACAGACTTAAAAATAGTTCTATACCAAAGACATATTTACATTAAAAAAATCATTATGTTTAATAAGTACTGGGGAAAGCAGTGGTGCTGAAACAATGTCCAGAGTGTGGGTGCTGGCCATCAGCATCACCTCCCTTAAGTACAGTGGCTATTCCTTCCATGGTGTTGATAAGTATTTTGAAATATTTGTACTTACTTTGTAAACCCAGCACATGACTGCATTTTTATATGCACTAGAAAATATATAGAATACTATGACCTTCTCCTTTCCCTTGAACCCAGCACTGCTGTACAGGTGAAATGTGAAGGCTACATCACAAACATGTAATCATGACACATGTTGCAGAACAAATTTACATCATTTAGAGACGTTCCCTGTCATGAGACAGTCTGCACTTAAACACATAGGGCCTGATTCACAGAAATAACTTAAGACAAAATACTAAACTTACTACTTTTGGTATTCACAGAAGTTAGGATTTTGTCTTAAGTTTGTCTTAAGACAGACTTAAGTTAGGATTTTGTCTTAAGTCTGTCTTAAGCCTGTCTTAAGTTTGTCTTAAGATAAACTTAAGACAAAATCCCAACTTCTGTGAATACCAAAAGTAGTAAGTTTAGGATTTTGTCTTAAGTTAGTTCTGTGAATCGGCCCCTCCGGGCCCGATTCACAGAATGAACTTAAGGCTCAATCCTAAGCTTACTACTATTTTGGTATTCACAGAATGCACTTACTACTTTTGGCATTCACAGAATGAACTTACTACTTTTGGTATTCACAGAAGTTAGGATTTTGTCTTAAATGTGTCTTAAGACAAACTTAAGACAGACTTAAGACAGACTTAAGACACATTCAAGACAGACTTAAGACAGACTTAAGACAAAATCCTAACTTAAGTCTGTCTTAAGTCTGTCTTAAGTTTTTCTTAAGACAAACTTAAGCCAAAATCCTAACTTCTGTGAATGCCAAAAGTAGTAAGTTCATTCTGTGAATGCCCATAATTAGGTATTGATTAAGATTATTAGATAAAGCCATTTTTATTCCTAAATCTGAATTTTAAATCTATATAGTAAATATGAGAGAACTGCAGCACTCCCCGGACCCTTCCTTAGACTACCACTGTACAAAAGTCAAGGTTTAAAGATAATTTCTGATAATAAATCATCACATTTGCATCCCATATTGAAATGAGCAAAAACTTTAATGTCATAAAAGTTATTCTTATAAGAGATGCAAGCTCAACAAAAACAGTCATACGTAGAGAACATACAATAGACAGCCAATGGCAAACATGACAAGAGGGGAAAATTACATCATCTGATCTTGCAACAAGACCAGGACCAATATCCAAGTACTTATCATTTGCCCAGCCAAGTGTTATTATATATCCCTGGCCATTTAGGACCCAGCTAAATATATTCACAGCTCAAATGATAGTTGAAAGGGAGACATTTCACATTGGTGTTTTGAAGCATATGCATGCAAGTGAAACATCATTGGTCGACACCATGTTTAAGGCGATAAGCAATGCAATGTGACTCCAATGAGATACTGCAAAATATTTTAGACAAGAAAGTGTTTTGCAAAGGGGACTTCCAAATAAAGGTAGTTATGCTCCAAAGGGCCAAAAAAACTATAACCTATTCTACTATAAATGGGAAGAGTGATCACAAAGTGCGCGAGTCTTTGAGACAATAATTAGAATCAGAGACCTGATAAATGAGTGTAAGAGCTGGCCAACACATTGTTCCTCAAAATCATGAGTAAACAGTATGCAACGTAAAGTTAAAAAAATCATACTGAAAACAATAGATTTATATTATGGTAGAAAAAGTCTCACTAGTTGACTTTGCTGCAAAATTTGGAGTTGATGAATTAAGATATTAGTCTCTAATGTGTCGACATAGTGCTAGTTCAAATGACGCTACTCAAAAAATGCTTTTGATAGAATGGCTTTAGAGGGCCACGGCGAAGATATCCTAAAAGCATCCGTCTCTCATATATATAGTTGTGATTGGCTGAAATCAAATGCACAAAAGGTGATGGGTGGAATGCTTGCATCTTTTCTAACTACTGGCGCACGCTTGGGTAAGCATCCCAACCCATGGGTCTTTTGCTCACCACCTCAGTTTGGACCCAGCCCTATGCAAATCAGCCTTGACCCTCCTCCTCCTGGGAACAGCCTAGCCCAAACTGCTACAACAGAACCTCACTGAACAAGGACACAAGCAAGGTAGGACACGTGTTGCTCTGATAAGGTTCCTCTGCCAGGTATAGCATGGTTCCAATGGCACAGTGAGCACAGAACTCGTTTGGGAATAACTGAAAAAAAGGCGAACAATGGTACCAAATCAAAGGATTAGGGATTACAAAAGACGGCGATTTCAGCAAATGTCAAATTGTTTTTTTTTTTTCTTTCTTCCCTTTTAAAACAGGGAGTAAATGTAGGTTTTCATTCATTTTTCATTTTAATGATTTTATGTCAAATTCTCTTTGCAAATTTTGTAAAGGTTTTAATTAACCACATACAATAAAATATTTACTTACTTACTTACTTACTTACTCGTTTGGGAATGCCCTGGCCACTTTTGGTGGTACATCAAACACAAAAGGCAATGGGCGGAATGCTTGCAATTTGTCGAAGCACTGGTAACTACTCCAGGTAGCATCCACACCCATTTTTCCTTTGCTCACCCTGTCACCTCACTTTGTACTCAGCCATATGCAAAGCAGACTTGACCCTGCTCCTCATGGGAGCACTGAGACAAAACTGTATTTTCAGAAAAGCATGTTCAAATATAACACGTATTGGGCAAATCAGAGAATGAATCGTCACTCTAAGGCCTGCAGCGCTATCCTATTTCTATAACAAACACTTCCAGCCTGGTTGGCAGTGCGCTGTCATAGGAAGTTCAACTAATATGCAACATTTCTAAACATTGGTATATACATCAGTGGAAGAGTGCTAACCAGCAACAGAACTACAGCAGAAGAACCGTGGATACAAGCATTCTTAGGAACACTAGAAAGTTCATTCACATGAGAAGCACTAGGAGATGAGATGGGAGGGAAAGAGACAGGAGTGAGAGGACAATGCAGTATCACACCATCATCTATGATAACTTAAAATTGAGATTCCAAGAAAATGTGGCCTAACTAAAATACGCAATTTAACATACTTCTATACTCTATTTAACCCTCGTATCGTCAGACTACTAATAATTTAGCATTACTTTATTAGATCTGGTATTAAAAAGTATACATTTTTTTCATGAAAATACAAATCTAAAATCACTTCAACAGTGCAGAGCCTTCGAAAGGAGCCGCCACCTTCACTTACCTGGGTGATGCTTTAAAAATCTCTGTCTTACCTCCAAATGCCTAATTAACACATTAAGATAACATTACGAGTGTGCAAAGCTTTGTAGTTGTTTTGCAACTTTGCAGAAGCTCTTGAAAGAACTAGCAAATTAGTGAAGGTTGCCTGATTTTTTACTTTACCAAATTTGTATGAAAATAGTAGTTATTGCAAAACCAACGATTGTGCATGACTAATACATCACAGAAACGAGGTTGCTTAGTATTCCTCTGCACAATACAGCATAATGCAAAGTTAAGTTCCATAAATAATAAACTGCAGAAAAAAACTTGCTAGCATTTTCCATACATAAAGCTCTCCAAAATAAACATGCACATACCATTTCAATGCAGAATCCAATTTGGGGGCAATTGACCTCACAAGGAGGTGAAACTGTTGTTGCAATACTAATACATTCTTAGCAGGGCTGAAGATAAATGAAGATACTGAGGGGCCTATTTATGAAAAAGTCTTGCGGTGCAGCAAGTCACCTTCCTGCCTTTCCCCCTGTGCTGGCGCCCTGTCAGCAGCCTAGCGCCAATGCAGACACCCTGGCACCATGGTGCAAAGGGGCCTGTGGTGCATGAAGGATTGTTTGTGTGCAGGATGGGACAGCGCCATGCCCAAAAAACAATCCTGAGAGGCAGAGTGCTCTATGTGTGCTCTAGAATGCAGCACACTGAGCAAGAGGAATTAATAAGGAGGAATAGGGATATTTCTCCGTGTTACGCCTCTCCTGGTAAGGCATATCTTTTTGCTGCATTCCCAGGTTTACCAGATGTGGTAAATCTGGCAATGCGTCAATAACCGTGGAAGTTGTGGGGGTGCACTCATACAACTTCCATGGAATGCCGTTCCAGGGCAGAGTAAGGAAACACAGCCATTTGCAGCACTGCGCTGCTTCTCTCCAGATGTATGGAGCCGCTCAGGGACACTCAAAGTGGCCTTGCGTGTCTTCATAAGTCAGATATTTAAGGTTTGTGTCGCTCTTGCAGAGTGAAGGCGCAGTGCAAACCAGCTTTTAAATAGAAACCTGAAAGTTTTGTGAAGGTCTGGAAAATCAGGACATTTGAAAAGCTTCACTAATACAATATGACGAAGTAGAGCTCAAAGTAGAATTGAACATGAAGGAGTGACATGAGGCAGAAATTGCAATATGTCTGAGCTGCAGGGCAGTAAAGGAGATGAGGGTCATAAATAAACCTTGGAGAGAGAAGTTCTCCAGCAAAGTTCGAAATAGAAGAGCCATCGAAATGGGGGCAAAAACATTCAAAATCTTTTGAGTGGGTCAAATGCAGATCTGGTAAGGGATCTTACAAAGCCAAGAAGAGACAGAGGGAAGCAAATGGTTGAAAGATTCATAAGTTTCATGAAGAATGACCTCTGCCGGGAGGAAGAATGACCTCTGCCGGGATCTCCTTTTGTACACAGCCAACCATCAAGTATGCAGAAAGGGACAAACTACTCATACATTCTGACGTTTCTGTTGCGTGCACTCTGTGAAGTAGATAGTGCGATGCCAATGGCCACCTCTCAGGGTGCACTCTAGAAACGTTTGATTGATTGATTCGCTTGAGCACGCTGCACGCTCTGGTCGCTTTTCCTACTCAAGGTGGTTGAGATGACTACCTTCCACCCTGCCCATGTAATAATGTTGCAAAACAATCTACTCTGCACTTTGTCTTATTTTGTGCACTGTACAAAAAACGTGCTTCCGATACTTAGGCCATTTCGCCTTTGTTCTTACACAAAATGTTTTAGTCACTTACAGTTGCTCCACTTCCTTGATATTTGTGTTGCTGTTTTAAATTTGATAAGAGGAGCCCTCATAATACGAAAACAATACAGGTAAATTAGTGTATTAATTAGCAGTGCATTCTATTTTTTTTTCACATATACACTTTATCTTTCCTTGCAGGGTGGAAATGTTATTCTCTTGTATCGATGGTACATTTGGCAAGAAATGTAAAATGGAATCGATGTATCAAGATGACATTTAATTCCTTAACATATTTGGTTGCACTTTTCATGGTTTTTATTGGATTTCTCAACTTTTTTATGATGTTGTGTGTTCTACTTAAATGATGTATCTCCATTCCATGACATATTTTATTGAATGGATTGTTTTTTACATGCTGTTATGATTTGCTTGTCAAATCAAATAACGTTTTTGATTGATTGATTGATTAATGTATTCATTCACTCATTTACAGCAAGTACAGAGCTATCAACTGAGGACCACATAATGTTGACCTGATAGTCCCCATACGCCACAAACTGATGTTTCTGGCGAGATCAAATTTCAATTGGTGTAATTTCACCACACTCCTCATTGGTTTTCCACCATCAATACCTGCTGAACTGTGCACTGTGAAAAGAGGTAAAAAAATGTGTAACTGGGTGTGAAAACACCAACACCGCTTGCTATGCCTCTTCGAGACGTGTCCTACTCGGAATTGGGGGCCACATGTACTAGTCTTTCATCTAACGCAGTGTTGTAAGTTAACTTGCTGCGTTGCAAGAAGAGGGAGAGCAGAAATATGCCATATCCACTAAGAGATGGTGCGCTTCTGCTCTCTCACAGAGCTGGCACACTTCAGGCAGCGTAACAACAAAACAGGCATCCCTGCACCATGGTTCAAGGCTGCTTGTGGTACAGGCAGGATTGTTTCTGCAGAGGAGAGGATGCCTTCGTGTGAAAAAATATTTGCTGAAGGCATTTTCTTCTTTCAGTGTAATGCAGCACTCACAGAAAGAGGAAAAATAATGAGATAAAAGATTTTTCTCCTGGTTATGCCACCCTTTGTGAGGTGTAGGAATTTCATGCATTGTCAGGTTTACAAACCTTTGTAAATCTGGGATTGTGTGAAATTCATCGGTGGGTGCACAGGAACGCCCATACTCCACCCATGGAACGTCACCCATGGAACGCCTCCCAGAAGGAAATGTAACTCAATGCACCACAAGCCGATGCGTTGCGTTGTGTTACAACAACATACATTTTCTTTTATCTAAGTCACTCT
This sequence comes from Lissotriton vulgaris, assembly GCF_964263255.1. Lineage (NCBI taxonomy): Eukaryota > Metazoa > Chordata > Amphibia > Caudata > Salamandridae > Lissotriton > Lissotriton vulgaris. The sequence goes on along the minus strand of NC_141686.1, from coordinate 222,939,986 downwards.
AATGTAGTGGAGAAGTGTGGCTCAATGAGTGGAGAAGTGTGGCTCAATGATTAGAGTGGCAGACCCTGATGCAGAGGTCTAGCCCGGGACCAGGGTTCAATGCCTCGGCGGGTCTTGGGCTCAAAAATTCCTTGGACCTGATAATTCTTGCCTGGGTGCCTATTCCAATCATGGAGTCCCACTCTGCAACTCTGGGCAATAGCTTGCTTAATCTCCACAATGGCCCCCACAACGCTAAGGATGCCTGGCCTCCACCTTGGGGGTGCCCAGGAGTGGATGCCTCACAGGGAAAGCCAGGATGGGTTCCACAGCGGTATTCGTACAAGTGCCTTGAGACCCTTACGGGTGAGTAGTGCGCTATACAAGAATCAATTTACACTTTTTAATAGCAGTCTGCTGTCATGTGTATGCCCAAAAAAGCGCAAGCTTATGCAGCTGGATAAATAAACAAAATCATCACAGCGGCGTAGAGGCCAAGCACTTTTTTGTGGAAGCACACAACTTCTGCCCAATCTGAACATGTACTCCTGGCTCTGAATATATGGGTGGAGCCAGGGCCCCCTCTAGTGATGCTCTCAGAAATGTCTAGCGACTGCTGCGCTATCAAGCCAGACCATATTTAAAAAGAGTGTCTAGAAGAACTTTCCATGCTTTGGAATGCTGGAGAGTTTTGCTAAGACAAGCACAAAAGTGGATTACACATGAACGTTTATGTGCCCCCACAATCTAAGAAGCAATGCATGGCCACAATAACACACGATTATCCGCTTTTTTGCCTGATCATGCTGTTTAATGCTATGCTATACCTTTCAGTAATTATGAGCAAATTTTTGTCGACCCCAATTAGCCATGAAAGGCTGCTTAGCACCTCTGCAGCAATTAGTTCCAGGTCAGCGAGTGGATTTAGTCAACGTATTAAAGGTGCAAATAACGGTTTCGGATACTGCAGGAATCAGGGAAGAACTTATCAGCCTCTGTTGTCGTTACTGGATAATCAATCGTGTTTTTACTCTAAAAAGGGCACCGTTGGCCACGAATGTTGGGCTGTTAAACTTGGTCAGGCGCACATACTCAATGTAAACATATCTCTAGGGCAATCAACATGAACGAAAGTGCAATAAAGGGTGCTACATTTTCGAAGTTAACAAGTCAAAAATGCACAATGTATTGCATTGGAAAATCATTTTCCGATATTAAAACTCAAGGCCCTATACTTGCATTAACATTCACATGTTTTGCTTAATTTTAATGTCCAAGGCATTTTATTAAACCCAGAATACAAGGGCATATTATCAAGAACAGGCGATAAAATTGTCGCCGCTTTATCGGCAGCAAACTGCCGCTAAAGCGGCGATAATGAGCTTGATAATATGTCCTTGTGAATTCCCATAGCATCCCAGGTTTTGGTGTTAACCTGGGCTGCTATGGGAATTTACAAGGACATATTATCAAGTCTATTATCGCCGCTTTAGCTGCAGTTTCCTGCCGATAAAGCGGCGATCATTTTATCGCCTGATCTTGATAATATGCCCCACAATTCGTTGTTATGTAGCGGTTTAAGGCGTTATTAACTATTTATATGAAAGACATAAAAGATGCAAAAATAAATATTGGTTTGTCCTAGGATGTTTTATTTCAATATATGACTCATTTCTACAAATCAAAACACGCCCTTGTGCCAGGAGGAGCATATATTGGAGTTGGCGAAAGTGGTTCTTTGCACTACCACTTATTGCATACACGCGCCTTAGGGTATCTTAGTGCCTCCTGTCTTACAGGCTCCTGGGCTCGGCCAGCATTGCTTTTAAGCCGCACGCTCCATGCCCGAGGCAGCAGAACACCTCCCGAAGTGCACCGCTTCACCAGGGTCACACATCGCGCAGCAGGGATTGTCTTCTCCCTACTTCTTTCTCAGGCTCGCGACCTACAGTGTAGGCTGCCTATGTCTCTGTCTCCATCGACCCCGTAGCACAGATTCCGCTACAGGTGCATTGCCTTCGACAGCACATTCATAAAACTAACGTCGGAAGCTAACGTTGCGTAAACAAAACTTGACAATGCAATGGTTTCGGCAGCAGAGTTATCCTTCGGATTTAGAGGCATCGCACTAAGTAAGACAGCTGTTCAAGCTTCACAGTTCCTAAAGGCCCGTCTTTTAGACAGCGGCGCTATCCATAAGGTGGTGCATTACTAAAGCTGACTTACCTTACAGGTAGGCTCCCAGCCTTCAATTTAAGCAGATGCTATGAGAAAAAAAAACAATTCACTTTAGTTGTGCAAACGCTACTGTTACTAAAACATCACACTTGGGTCCCTGCCGCCTGGTTCTGGAGCCCGGGCACTAACATGTGCCTGCAGAAGCCGCCCTTCGAGGGCCAGAGACTGTCCTGGCGCTATAAGAGACATCCGCCCCTGCACTGTGCCGATCCCAGAGGCCTCTGGGACAAGGTCTCGGATGAGTTGGAGTCCAGCACCGGGTGTCATTAGCGCTGTCCCCGCCTGCTGCCTTCTGCGCCCTCCGAGTGATGTGCTCAGGAGCCAGGAAAAGGTTTTAGCACTAAAGTTGTGACAAGTAAACTATGAGTAGAAATCACACTCACTGAGCACTTCACAGTAAAATGAAATTCTGGCTGTAACTCGTTTCAAGCATGATGCCAAGGAACATGTTTCACAAACACCTTGGAAAACAGCACTGTGTGCCCTGAACAAGTTTTAGGATGTGAGGTGCGGCGTGCCTACAGAAGGCAGCGCTCATAGAAAGAGGGAGCTACAAGGACAAATAAAGATAGTTCTCCTCGCTATGCCTCACCTCAGAAGGTGTAGCATTTTGGCACATTCCCAGGTCTACCACATTTTGTAACTCAGGAAATGCGTCAAAAGCCATGGATGTTGCACGGGAACACCCACACAACACCCCGGGAACGCTTCCCTGGTATAGACAAAGCCAATGCAGCAATTTGTGCTGTTTTGCGTTACTCTGGATTTATGAAGCTACTAAGGGCCACACAAGGTGGCATTGTGTGGCTCCATAAATTGTATTTTGGGCTTGTATTGCACATGCACCATGGTGCAAGTGCGACGCAGCCCCGCACAGATATATGCCCCATAGTTCAGAAGTGAAATTAGAGGATGATGACCTGGGCCTATGCTGCCACCATCCCAATCAAACTTAGATGAAAGAAACTAGAGAACATGGGAGGCTTTATAACGGGTAAATCAGGGCATAGAGGTACCAATCAAGGAGAAAGTAAGATAGAGTGGATACAGTTGGAGGAGGTAGAAAAGAGGGAGGGTTACAGGAATATGACAGATGTCCGGAAATTTCCATCACACAGAATGGAAAATTATTCTCCTTTCAAAGCTGAATTTGATTTATTTTATTTTTATATTTTCCAAGTTTCTCGAATTCATGAAGTTGTGAACCTCACTTAGAACCCAGTGATCAGAAGTCATCTCACCTTAAGCAGTAGGTCCCAGGGACCATGGGACAGAACCCCTTGAACTCTCGACGAATTCTTAGCGAATTCTGCGTGATCATGAGGTTACGCCCACCCCTAATTGCGTGTAATTAAATCAAGGTATCACTGGAATGTGGTCATGTATTGTGTGTTTGTATTTGGCAGTCTTTTTGGAATCACAACTTGTGTGTCAGTTTGAACATAGATAATGATCATGATTTGTTTGTCATTATAGAGCTTTACAATCAATGAGTTATGAAGGAGGATACGGCTGAATAGTGATCAATAATTGTGTGTGTGAATTTATTGTGGTCTAGATAGTGATTGTAAACTAGTGTTTGTGTCTTAATGAGGGCTGGACTGTCATCAGTTCTTGTGTGTAAGTCTGAGATGAATATGATTTCTAGGAGGTCAGATAGTGACCATTAGGTATTTGCCAGTGTGAAGCTGGTGAGTGAATGCCTGTATGAAGTTGCTTTGGACAGCATACTGGAAGGCTGTCAGGCAAATGCTATGGTATCCTCAAACCATACGCAAAGTGCTTGACCTTCTTCCCATCAATACCAGGAAATCTCTGATACATGCATTAGTCACCCCCCACTTGGATTATGGAAATTCCTTACTCATTGGTCTTAATAAGAAAGTGTTACAGCAGCTGCAATGTGTTCAAAATGCGGCGGCCGACTTGCCCTGAATTTGTCCAGAAGACCATCAGGGAAGCAGGCCTTTCCTACTCTCCACTGGCTTCCCATACAGGAACCCATTTTTCCAAAACGCTGTGTATAGCACACCGTGTTGCCCAAGGAAAAGGTCCTATCTACCTCCAAATGCTGCTGACTATTCACTGCCCTAGACGCAACCTGAGATCACTAGGTAGCATGCTGTTTCAGGTTCCCCGTATTTATAAACGAGAATGGGAGGCCGCTCATTTAGGTACCTTGCCTGTAAATGATGCAACGAACTTCCCATTGAACTCCGCATGGAACCGTCGGAAGCAAGGTTCCGCCTCAAACTGAAAACATACCTCTTCCCGCGAACTCAATCCCTGTTGTAGAGTCTTTTTCTAGTCTCATGATGCCGATTGTTGGAAGGTATGCTCACTTAGTGAACTGTATCCATAGCGCGGGGACACACTGTTACAGTGTAACCAGGCGCTTTAAAAATGATTTTATTATTATTATTTATTATTATTATTTAGTGTTCAAGACCTGGTCAGTAATCCTGACCTGTGTATTAATCAGTTGTTTCTGGCCAGAAAATGTGTGTGTCAGTTTGAGGGTGGGCAGGGAACAAAACTGATATTTCAATATGAAGTGTTTTGGACCATGTGCCATTTTAACTGTAATATTGGAATGTGCCTCAACTTGTGTATCAATGGGATACAGAATAGTGATACTAACTTGTTTGTTTGTATGGAACTTGACAGTGAAGGTGTGAGGCTGGACCATTATAATGAGTGGCACATCAATGTGTGGAGGCCTGAGCTTAAACAGAGTTCTAGAACACTCAGAGGCACCCTCCTCTACCGGCCCCCAGGACCCAGTGCACAATTCAGTGACAACATCATTGACTTTATCACCCCACACGCCCTCCCCTCCAAGGACTACATTCTATTGGGAGACCTCAATTTTCACCTGGAAAAGAGCAATGACAGCAGCGCCACCACCCTTCTGGACAATTTGGCCAACCTCGGACTCAAACAACTTGTCACTACCCCCACCCACATTGCAGGTCACACACTCGACCCCATCTTCACCTCCAGCAAACATGTCTCATTCAATCACACCACAGCTCTTCATTGGACGGACCACAGCTGCGTTCACTTTATCTACAATAAGACCACAATCCACAACCATCCTCAACCCACCCTGCGAAGAAATTGGAACAAAATCACCATCGACCAGATCTCCTCATCGCTTCTTCTAAGCCCCCCCGCCCACTCCTCAAACCCCGACCAAGCAGCCATTAACCTCACCCAATGGCTATCCAACAGCGCCGACATCCTAGCACCGTTGAAAAAACGTCAAATCAAACTAGGCAGCAAAAACGCCTCCTGGTTCAACGATGATCTTAAGAAATCGAAGAAACTCTGTCGCTCCCTCGAGAAGGCCTGGAAAAAAGACCCAAACACCAGCACCAGGGACGCTTTCAAAAACGCCACCCGCATACACCACCAACTAATCCGGTCTGCCAAGAAAGCCGCATTCAAAGACCGACTAGACAACAACGCCCACAACAGCAAGGAATTATTCAACATCGTCAAAGAATTTACCAACCCATCAGCCAACTCCAACGACATCACTCCCTCCCAAGCCCTCTGCGACTCCCTAGCTTCCTTCTTCCACAACAAAATCGCAGACATCCACAACAGCTTCGACAACCGACCCGGAGACCAACCCACCCAACCTTCTGCAGGACCTTCACCCCCCCTGAACATCCTTAACGACTGGAACCCAATCTCCACTGAGAACACCATCCGCCTGATGAACTCCATCCACTCAGGATCCCCAACTGACCCATGCCCTCACCACATCTTCAACAAAGCCGACTCCATCATAGCACCACACCTCCGAGATGTCATCAACTGCTCCCTCAACTCCGCCACCTTCCCGGAAAGCTGGAAACACGCAGAACTCAGCGCCCTTCTGAAAAAACCCACAGCTGACCCCACCGAACTCAAAAACTACAGCCCCATCTCGCTTCTTCCATTCCCGGCCAAAGTCATCGAGAAAGCGGTCAACAACCAGCTCGCCACCTTCCTCGAAACCAACAAATCCCTCGACTCCTCACAGTCCGGCTTCCGAGCCAAACACAGCACTGAGACCGCACTTATCGCAGCAACAGACGACATTCGAACTTTACTGGACAACAGAGACACAGTCGCCCTCATCCTCCTCGACCTCTCCGCTGCCTTCGACACAGTCTGTCACAGCACCCTTCTACAGCGCCTCAGAAACGTCGGAATCCAAGGAAAAGCACTGGAATGGATCACCTCGTTCCTCACCGGAAGAACTCAGAGGGCCCGATTCACAAAATGAACTTAAGACTCAATCCTAAACTTACTACTATTTTGGTATTCACAGAATGCACTTACTACTTTTGGTATTCACAGAAGTTAGGATTTTGTCTTGTTTGTCTTAAGTCTGTCTTAAGTCTGTCTTAAGACTAACTTAAGACAAAATCCTAACTTCTGTGAATACCAAAAGTAGTAAGTTCATTCTGTGAATACCAAAATAGTAGTAAGTGTAGGATTGAGTCTTAAGTTCATTCTGTGAATCGGGCCCAGAGAGTCCGCCTTCCACCATTCAAGTCAGAAGCCTCTGAAGTCATCTGTGGCGTGCCACAAGGATCGTCACTCAGCCCCACCCTCTTGAACGTTTACATGAGCCCCCTTGCGGCCATCGCTCGCCAACACAATCTCAACATCATCTCCTACGCTGACGACACTCAACTGATCCTCTCACTCACCAAAGACCCTAACACCGCCAAAACCAACTTACACGAAGGAATGAAAGAAGTAGCCGAGTGGATGAAGCACAGCCGTCTGAAACTGAACTCAGACAAAACAGAAGTCCTCATCTTAGGCACCTCCCCCTCCGCCTGGGATGACTCTTGGTGGCCAGAGGCCCTTGGAAAAGCACCCATCCCGACGGACCACGCACGGAACCTGGGCGTCATCCTTGACTCCTCACTCTCGATGACCAGACAAGTCAACGCCGTTTCATCATCTTGCTTCAACATTCTTCGCATGCTCTAAAAAACATTTCGCTGGATCCCCACCGAAACTAGAAAAACGGTCACCCACGCACTGGTCACGAGTCGCCTGGACTACGGAAACACCCTATACGCCGGTACCACCGCAAAACTCCAGAAAAAACTCCAACGCATCCAGAATGCTTAAGCCAGGCTCATACTAGACATCCCGCGTAAAGAACACATCTCTGGTCACCTGAAAAAACTCCACTGGCTCCCCGTAAATAAGAGGATTACTTTCCGCCTCCTAACCCACGCACACAAAGCACTTTACGAACTTGGACCCGAATGCCTCAACACACGACTGTCCTTCTACACCCCCTCACGTCATCTAAGATCCTCCAACCAAGCCCTTGCCACTGTACCTCGCATCAACAAAACCACCATGGGAGGCAGATCCTTCTCCTACCTGGCAGCTAAAACTTGGAACTCTCTTCCCACTCACCTTCGCCTTACTCAGAACCACCTAGCATTCAGAAAGCAACTTAAAACTTGGATATTCGACAAGTAATTCCCCACCCTTCCTCAAGCGCCTTGAGACCCTATGGGTATGTAGCGCGCTATATAAATCTCTTGACTTGACTTGACTTGTGTAAATGTGAAGTGGCCTCAGCTATGATTTCAAGTTTGTTAATAGTAACGGCATAAGGGCAACATTTTATTTAGGGCCCCGCATGCAGTGATCATCTCAGTTCATCAGGCAGAGTTGCCAGCAGTATTATGAAAAAGAGTAGTCAATGTGAAATGACTCTACACGGGTAATGCACAGCAGCCACCGCTGCAGTGTCCTTTCTATCACAGTGATTATGAGAAATTGGGTTGTTTGTTGAGAAGGGTGTGAGGCCTTCTCAAGTAACAGCTACAATACTTATCAGGGTAAACCACAAACAGTTACTAAATTAACCTGTGCTTAATCCCTGGTAGCTTGGCACAAAAGTAGTCAGGCAATGTGTAAAGTATTTATTCAGCACACAAACAGTAATAAATGAAAATACAACACAAGGAAAATATAACACCTATATATAAATATGGAACTAAATTAAATAACTAAAATAACACTGAGATATGCAATTTAAAATGTTTTGATAAAAGTAGCGACAAAAGGTGCAATGTGCCAACTGAATGCATCGGGTCACCATGGACCAGGACAAAGGCACACGTTCAGGCCAACTGCAATGGTGCACAGGCCAGGCACAGAACAAAGTTTGGCACATTGGTGATTGTACCTTATGTCCTTGAAGCACAGTCTGCGCGATGTTGCTTTGCGGAGCTTCGCGTCCCTTTGTGCAGTTTGGGGGAAAGGCTTGCACAGAACTTTTTATCCCACTTTCATGAGTCAAGGAATGAAAGGGAATCACTTGGCTGTGAGGAATTACCCAGACTGGGCTCAGGAGCAGGTTCAAGATGGCTGGAGCTTTTTATCTTCCTGAAACTCTGACCTGGAGGTCATCTAACTAACTCTTTGAATCAAACTGTTAGTCCTGGGTACGAGCAGAAAAGCAGGTCTCGAGCAGCAGGGCAGTCCTGTGAGGGTACAAGGCAGGCTCCAAGCAATGGGGCTGTCCACACTGGCTGTGAATAATTCGGCGGTCCTGGTTCTTGGAGATTTCAATTTCTGGCCATCTGATCCGGCTGAAGATGCCCCCTCCAGAGACTTCATCGATTTACTTCACAGTCTGAATTTCATATCACACGTTCATACTCCAACTCATGTTCAAGGTCATATCTTGGACCAAATTTGGTCTCTTAATATTCCTATTCCTGTTCCCACTGTCACCCCCTGTCTGTGGTCCGATCACTATTTGATTTCCTTTTCTTTGGATTTAAGTTCAACCACAAAATCCCCCCTGCCTAGGAACACCTGGGCTCGTAACTGGGGCAAAGCTGACATTTCTTCTCTCAGCTCCTCTCTATTAGCTTCTAGCCCAGCTATAGAGGAACTTGCCATTCCGCTCCAAGCAGAGACCATAAATAAATGGGTGTCTAACGCCTGTGACCAGGTGGCCCCTCTAAGGCGCATTAGGGTAAGACGCGTCCATGATGTTAACAAATGGTTCAGCCCGGAGCTCAAGGAGAAGAAGCTGGCTGTCCGCCGAGCAGAGCGCGCTTGGAGACGTTCCTACTCCTACTGCACTGCCTCCAAACTATTGTACTCCTCTATCCAGGCTGAGTACAAGAAAGCCATCCTCGACGCTAAAACCAGCTATATCTCCAACAAGATCCTCAGGGCAGAGAGTCAACCAAGGGAAATCTTTGCTACAGTCTTTGAACTGGCCTCTTCAGATAGGACCACTTCCAAGCCTGTACCTTTGCAACCCCTGTGCGATTCACTGAATAATTTTTTTATTAATAAAATTGCAGATATTAAGGACAACATTCCCCCCCTCTTCAGCTTTTTTAAACCCTGACTCACCACTCAACACTCATCACCTAGATCATATAACGCCTCTGTCTAAAGAAACATTTCTCTCCTTGCTTCCCTATGTTAAGTCTGGATCCCCTTCCGATATCTGCCCGGCCCATATCTTGCGCGATATCTTCCTGACTTGTCCTTCGCCCTCTTATTTTCCTCAACGAGACCCTCAAATCAGGAATTGTTCCTCTTTGCCATAAATCAGCTACCATCATCCCAATTTTAAAAAAAACAGGTGCAGACTCAACAGCGTTAGTAAACTACCAGCCTATTTCCCTCCTTCCTTATCTGGCCAAAGTCCTTGAACGCCACGCCACTAAAGTCCTCAGTTCTTTCATCGAAGACAGTAGCTATCTCGCTCCGTGCCAAGCAGGGTTCCGCCCTCTCCATTCCAGCAGTCGATTTGGTAGCGCTGCTGGCAGAGAACGGCGCGGCCGAGATTCAGCCTCCGGAGGCGCGAGGCTGAGGGAGAGCGGCGGAGGGTGGCCGGTGCCTGCGGGGCTCCCCTGGCTTCGGCTGCCGCAGGAGCGAGCCGGAAGAGGATTGCGGTGAGGAGAGGTGGAGGATCGGTGTCGGCCCAGGGACCGGGGGCCGAACGAGAGCCGAGACGTGCGTCTGCGGAGGGGCCAAACAGCGCTGCACCCAGGAGCCGAGAGGGACGGCGGCCCACCACAGCAACTGAGCCCCCGGCTTCGGGCCTAGTCCGGGCCTGGAGTGAAAGGAAGAGCGATCACCGCAAGAAGCGGCCCGGCCGCGGGGACGTAGGCAGCGACCCCCCCCCCATGACAAGCGGCTCCTCTGGTAAGGTGCGGAGGGAGGCTGTAGTGTAGTTCCTATTTTCCCAATAGGCCCTGCGCATTGGAATAACATAAACAGCAGTATGGACGTAGAAGTGCGGATCTTCCAGGTCTCCACTGACTATGCTAAACTTAATTGGGTTTGTTACCAACTAGCTCAGAGGTCACTGGAAACTTTCTTGACTGAATAGGAAGTGATCAGCTTCCCTGGTACAGACAAGAAGGGATTCAGTTTTCCAACAACCGCATAAACATGACAACTTTGCTCCTCAGATAAGAGTCAATCTCTAGAGTTGTGTGAAACAATAGACAGTTATTTTACTCAGTCAGTTTTGTGCAGATTACTTTCACCAAAGTGCAGAGAATAGAGAGACGGGCGTTTTCAATAAAAAGGTATTATTTATTGAACAGTCTTTCTTCTCGTGCAAGAGAAATGAATTGCCACAATTGCAAGACTAGTTATTATAAAAAGTGCGTACAGTAAAATGAGGATTGCGAAATAATACTGTAAAAGCATTGATATGGTTTCTTAGCCATACAATGGTTTAAAATGAAGAAAACATATATACATACATATATACATTAGGCTAACATACTCAACTGGTGCTTCTAACTACGCCTACCCCAGTGTACCTGACCTAAGCCTAATACGTGGAAGGGAGTAAGTAGCAGTTTAAGTTAAGTTGGTTTTGCCAAGGTTTGCTTCAAGAATTCTCTCTAAGGGTTTAATCAACACTATACCTCTGGAATAGAATGTTGGAGGTCTTGTATCTCCTCTCAGGACTCGATATCCCAGTCACTCGCAAGAGTAGGCTGGAAACGCCGGAGCTGGATTTTCTCGGCAGGAGAAAAGACAGCGTCTCTCTCAGCGCGTCGAGGAGGAGGAGGGGCAGCGTCCGTGGGCAGCTTGCATCTGCTGGGCTTTGCAGGGGACAGCTGTTCTGCTCCTATGTTCACCACACCATCGTTCGCTCGTTAGCAGCAGCGATAGCATCAGCATCAGCCTTTGCTTAAGGCAATGATGGTATTATTTATACCTGAGAGGTGCCTTGTTTGACGTAAGTTTTTGGACATAAGACGTCAATAAAGATGTCACTAGGAAGTGATCGTCTTTCAGTGCTCATTAGAGTTCTATTACTAATCAAAACATAGCAAGCGGGGCTTTCCCAGGTTGCTGAGTTTTATCTTGTTGAAGAACTCGGAGTGTAATCTAGGAATCTTAGATAGTGGCTTCTGCTGTGTCATTTGCTCTAATGAGCTGCAGAGGAAGCTGCAGAGGAAGAGATTCTGAAATGTGGCTCTGATCGTGTTAGGCCAGAGACGAGTTTCTGAAATATTGCTCTTGATCGTTTATGCCATTATAGGGGTATAAGTGGATTATATATAGGGGCATAAGGTCACAGTATTGATCGGGGTCCTAGATTAGAACGCGACACCCACTCCACGAATTTATATCCATCAATTTACTAAAAACTATAGCAAAAGATGCATGTGTAACATTACCCACCCCAAAATACATATTTGCATTTGAAATGGCGTATTTGAAATACATGGATTGTACTGTACGTCTTTAAGCATAGAAATCATTCAAAATTTATAGCATATGTAATCAATGAACGATTTTGCGAAAAAATTACACATGAAATATCTCTTAATACAGAAAAGAAGGGCGAGATAATTTCATCACATATAAATGCATTGCTGTAAAATGTGCTAGAGGCTGATGTAGAGTTATTATGTCTCTAGAATTACCTAAAAATAGAAGCTTCTGTTCTTTATGAATAGGTCTACTTTAAGCAAAGAATTTTCGTGCCAGAAAAAGGTGAATATTTTTAAAAGTGTTCAATTAAAAAAAAAAAATTCTTGTTGAACGGGGGAATAGATTTCCAACGCTTTTCAGCAGTTTTTGTTGATCAAAACTGAAGGCCGAATTCAGAGTTCATGGGAACGCTGTGTGTCGGAATGCTTTTCTAAAGTTATTGTTTCTGTTCAGGGGAGAACATCATATCAGACAGGCTCTCAAAAAATTGGTCTACAAAATCAGGTGACAGTTCGACCAAGTTCGATAACGCTGTAACTTGGCAGGTGTGAGAATGATTGCTATCATCAAAGTCTGGATCAGCAATGCTCACAGAGGGTCGTACCTGGGTGATGTTGCTTTTATTTCTCGCTCCACTGTCACCACCTAGTCGTAGTACAGGAGTCTCAATGAATGCCGTCATCAGGATTGGTAGCCGCTGGGGACAACACAATGCGTGAGCCGTTTTAGGACTTAGCAAAGTATCGATATCCATTGGTACTGCTGATGGAAGTGCGAGACAGGTGTCCAACACGCACTCATCTCCGCATAGCATACATCGAAGCACAGGTAAGATGCAGGTCTGCCATATAGGTCTGAATGAAAGAAACCAGGTCATGTTTAGATCTCTCAGCCTGGCCAATCCAAGGACTCTTGTTATTCGGTCCCGGTAGCGTACTGCTAGGATCGTTTCTTCCATCCCTGTCGGAGTCATGTCTGAGTTTTGGCTTGCCATATCGGAGCAGGAGGGTCAAAAATAAAATGCCTGCTACAAGTCCCAAAATAAGGGGGATGTTGCCAAAAACTGAATGGACAAAATTAGGAATGATTCCTAGAATTGCTTTGAATGGTGTTAACAGTCCCGTAAAAATCGTCTTAAATATGCCTGGGATACCTATGGCACTAGACATGTTAAAGAGTTGGCTAAGCATTTCTGTGAAATGCACGGGGCAATTTGTTGATAAAAGGTCATGTATCTCCGTAGCCGTCCTTGCAACTAGGAGATCATACGTCTCTTTTGATGACGTGATGGACACTGTTGTCTGTAAAAGCACAGACTTCATTCTGCTTAAAGTATCAATTCATATAGAAGAGTAATTCAAACGAGGCCAAATGGGAGTCTCAGTGTCTCCAGGGCTGTTTGGAAACAATGCTTGCATACAGCATTTGACCATGGAAGTTACGCTTACGAGATATGCTTTCCCTGGCAAAAGGCCACAACAGCTGTGATCCGTTCTTAGAATGTAACTCCCGTTCGAGAGCTGCTTAAAGAAAGGCTCTATCTGCGTTGCAGGTGTGACATGTTGGTGGCATGAAAGGTTGTTTGAATTACCTTCACAGGCTCCGTGTAAATTAATACCCTGGCACAAAAGTATACCGCTTAGTGAATGTTTACAGTTTTCACCACTAAGAAATACATTTTTGTTGCTGTCACTATAGCATGTGTGTGTGTATGGTAATTTCCATGCTGACTTAATGTATCCTTTACCCAATTGTTCATACTGGCCAGTAGGTATGTATTTTTAAATCGGAAAGTTGTTATCGGAATTGTGATAATCCCGTGTATTATCCATTCAATGACAGGACTTTCTGACATTGTCAAAGGTAATCTCTCAAGTTTTTCGATGCTCATGATTGTATAGTCTGCTCCTTTCTGTGCCAAGCTGATTTGTTTATCAGTAAGGTTAAAGATGGAAAACAATGACGTTGTGTTGATTAAACGCCAAGGCACATAGCCTGAGCAAAGATTTTGCAGCGTCCAGCCTAACTGTACAATAGAACGCAATTATGACTGGCCATGCTGTAACATTAGCAAGTCTTTGTCTATTATATCTATGGCAGATGATACAATACTGTCCAGTGAATATATTCTGGAGGACAGAGTCATTAACCCATTGTCCACTACAGAAAGTGATTTTTCCAAATTTATACGATCAATTTCTCGTATTTTTTCAGATGTTTCAATTTGTGTGACTTTCCAAGCCTCGTTGTATGCCGCATATATACTGGTCGCTATGAAACGTTTTTGACGCTGTTTGCGTGGTCCCAGAATGAAATTGCGCAAATCAGCACCATCTTTAAGTAAAGATAAGTGTTGCTTAATTTCAGCCAGTGTGGATGATTCTAGCCATTCAAGGCAGAGTTTCCCTACACTGTATGTTGTTACTATCCCTGGATGTTGTCTCTGGGAGTATCTAGGGTCTTGTCTGGTCATTGTTAACCCCTGTGTTTTATTCAGGAATCTATCTTGACAGTTGTTTGTGTCAGTAGGCCAGATTAACCACTTTTTCCAATCAGGATGTGTTCTGTTTAGATGTAAAAGTTTTGATACGTCTATTTCAATATCTGTGGTTGCATTATCAGGTATTGGCTTTGGAATAGACGGTTTGTTAAGGTCTTTAATCTTAGCTAGGCCAAGACAGGTTGTTTGGTGAATTGTGTCATTTAAAAACAATATTTGTTCTGGGATCATGCAGGCTCGAAATAATGCTTCTAGGCCTTGTACCTGCCAATCTTTTGTACCCCAGATTGTTTTTGTTTCAATGTTATTTTTCCAAAAATCAAAACCAAATGTCATCATTTTTTCATAAAATTCTTCTGAATATATCAATTTAGTATTTGTCAGCGTTGTTTTCAATCCTGTTTTATCTAACAGTTTATAATAAAACGTTTCTGCATCACTGGTGTTAAACCCTGAGAAGTACTTGAATTTCTCATAGAATGTTTTAGAACTGCTTTTAGGTGGAGTAGCACAATGTTCCCATTGGTTATACTTTAAAACATTTCTAGGTTGTGCAGATTTATGCAAGTAATGATCACTATAGTGTGTGTAGCAGAACATCTGTTCATAACTAGATAAACCTTATAAATAATCATGTTCTGTGAATCTTGCTGACATTACTAAATCAGACATCATATTATTAATACTTTCAAAATCCCAATCATCAGAAAATGTACTTGGTTTTACAAAGTCACTTAATGAAACCTTGAATTGATGAGGATACTTCAGGATTTCGACCGGACCATATATTTCATAGTCAGTTTTGTCCCATACTACCCCGCCGGGTATTGGAATTGCTGTGACATTTACTGTTGACAGTTCTCTTTTCTTCACGTGGGATGATCTGTGTGGTTTGAGGACTAAGTTGATGTTCTGACTTGCTGTGTCCATTGAACTATATTTTCCTTCAATGAATTTTCCCAAACAAAGTACCATGATGAGCCAAAGCAGGAGGAAAAATACACCTAGTCCAAACCAGAACTCTAACCATGGAGAGATAAGGTAAATTTCCTTGAGTTGATGAAAGAGTTCTGTTGCTTTTTCTTTAAAAGTTTTTCTTTCTGGCATCACTTCGGGTCGGTTTGATCCTCAGAAAAGTTATCGAAGTTGATGAAGTAGCCAGAGGCAGTTCTGTCAATTGTTGGGATTGTTCTTTCAATTTGTCTTTCGGTAGCACATTCTGATGCCACATCATTGTAGACTGGTGTTTCTTGACGAACTGTTTCAATCTGTGTTTCAAGTGGCACAAGTTCCATGGCATTATTGCATAGTCCTTCTCTGTGCACTGCAGGCTGATCGAATGTGATTAGTCTTTCAGTTTGAACCTCTTGGATTGTTGCAAGTTTGGGTATTCTGTTGTTTCTCGGGAGTCCACTGGGCCTACTGTTGATTATAGGCCACATGCTTGTGGTTTTATCAGGTCGATTGATACAACTCAGTTCTCCTTTTTACCAGCAAGGGGCGGTAGTACTACTGATCTTGTTCCTTTTATTGCTAAGACAGGTACTGCTTTTCTGTAAGAAGGCCCAAATTCCTTCTTCACCGCTATTTTTTCTCTGACTAGATCCCCAATCTTTGGAATCCAGACAGGCCTTGCTGGGGCTGGTGGTGCCTCGTCAGTGGTAGCTGGCTGTTGCTTTAACTTTATGTTGCTTAAGGATTTTCTTGTTTCATTCAAGTCCTGTAAAACAGCCAAACGATCTTTGATGTCAAAGTCTGTTTTCTTATCTTCTACCACTGATACCTGACTATCTAAGTCCTGAATTCGCATTCTAGTTCCGAACAATAGTTCGTATGGGCTGAAACCTTTTAGAGAATTTCTTGGCAAATTGTTAAGACTTAGCTGGACACTTATTAAATGTTTGACCCACCCAGCACCTGAACCTAATACCTTCGCTGTTATAGATTGCTTTATGTCCCGGTTTTTTCTTTCTACCACACTGTTCCCTTCGGGGTGTGACGGACAAGAATACCGCAAGCCAACGCCCATGCTGGCCATGGCCTCCTTATAAGCTCGAGAGCTGAAAGCAGGACCCTGGTCAGAATGGAACATGGAAATTGCGTATGTGCCGATAAAGACTCGCAGATCTTTTATAACTGTTCTGGCGTCAGCCGAGCGCTGGGGCCACATTTTTTTAGTGGATTTAGTCTTAATGATTAATAGGACGCTGGATGGCATGAAGACAGCTATACGCTGTTTCTAATTGGTAGCCGGGCAACAGACTGGACCAGTTCACTACTGCGATCTCTGTCACAATTTGGACAGTTCTTTACATATATTTGATGTTGCACGCTCATTCCTGGCCACCAGTATACTGATTGTAATTCAGTCAGAGATTCCTTGATCTTTTTGTGCCTAGGACCCAATCCCATGTGTGCGTCTGCTATTAAAAATATTCTCCTGTTCATGTTTGGAATTACTCTATCCCCCACTCCAGGGATTCGAGCAAAAGGAACAGAGTTTGCATCAATTAAGTATGCATAATTGAGTGGATAGTTCACGGGTAGTGCTGCACAGTCGCCTTTTACGGACGTTTTTACTGCCAGCATGGTTTCCCCGTCTATGTGTTTTTGTGAACGCTTTTTTGTGGCTACGGAAGCCGGTTTAGTTGCTTCCGCTGTGGCTGTATTAGCCAATGAATTCCCTGCAACGTGAACGCCATCACGTTGATGACCCAGAGTGTGTATCACGTGAGTCTTTTGTAGTTCTTTCTGTAAAAGAGCTACCTGTTTCCAAACCATTTTATGCTTTATTGTGGCACCTGTGTCATCTTTGTAATCATTTTCATTCCAGCTCTGTAACTTGTTATTGTAAGAGTTGACGCAAAAATGCGAATCGCACACGATTAGTGTCGAGAATTCACGTTCTGCATTTTCAAGCGCCATCTTTAAAGATCTGATTTCAGCTCTCTGAGCCGAACAGTTTCTTACTGATTCAGTTTTTGTTATTTTCGGTCTGAATTTACCGCACAGCCAGCGACCTTTAACAATCGCACAGGCTGCATCATAGGATTTGTCCTCTACGTTAAAATGCTGTACGAATCTATCTGTATAGATTATACAGGCGTACTGTGGGAGAGGCAGAAGTTCGATTGGCAGAGGATATTCTTCTTCATAAGTCAATTCATTCAGTTTTTCGAATTGCTGGGTGAAATAGTATTTCACCTCTTCCGCTCCAAGAGAATCTACACACTGTATCCATTTCGGATCCAGTGACACTGTAGGCAGGTTTACTGGGCTGAATAGCGCCTTGAAGGCGGATTCCGCTGTGAGGATATTAATCCTTTTGGCATGTGCTAGTTCTCGTTCATTTGCTAATGCAGTTTCTACTGCTTTCACAGTATTTTCTGTTGGACTGAATGTTTTTTCTGCTTGTGTGTACAAATGTGATTTGTAAGCTATTGGTACCTTTTCTCCCTCATTAGAGGTTAGGTACGTGAATCCGCATCTTCCTGGGATGACTCGGATTACAAGATTGCGTGTGTTGTCACATGTATCTAATTTTGTTTTTGCTAACATGTCTGTTTGCAGTGATCTCAAAATTTCTGTGTGTTTTTGAGTCCAAGTGAATTGTTTAAAATCAGGTTTAATTAGTTCGTAGAGAGGTTTAACCTTCTCCGCATAATTTAGAATGTATGTTCTTCCGAAATTCAAAAAGCCTAGAATCGATTGTAAGTTCTTCAGCGTTTTTGGTGCTTGGAGTACAGCGCACTTCTCTAAGAAGTTGTCCGCTAGGCTTTTTCCTTCACTTGATAATTCGTATCCTAAAAATAATACTGTCAGACGGGCAATTCTAGACTTTTTAAAGTTGAATTTGTAACCCTCTGCTGCGAACCCAAGTATAATGGTGTTCACTCTTTTCAAGTGAGTCTCCAAGTCGTCTTCTGTGAGATAGATATCATCTGCGTAAGATAATGCCTCATCATCATACATTTGTAGTAACTCTGTTACTCTGGCTGAGAATAGTCCTGGGCTGTTCTTGAATCCCTGTGGGAGCCTACAGAAATTTTTCTGAGACCCCATTACTGAGAAAGCGGTCAAGTATCTGCTTTCTGGTGCAATATTTTGACAAAAGAAACCATTAGATATGTCTAATGTTGTTTTATATTTTTTCCTAACTATGTTATTCATTAGTGCAGCACTATGCGAATTTTGTACTGCAAATGTTTTGCAACATGCATTAAGGTATCTGTAATCCAAAACTAGACGATATGAATTGTCTGGCTTGGAGACAGGAAACAAAGGATTGTTCATTTGAGAGGTGCATGTTGCAATCACCCCCTGGTATTCAAGTTGATCTAAAATCTCCCTGACTTGTTTTTTAGCTTCTTGCTTAATGGGATACTGCCTGTGTGCAGTCGGTTGACTTTTTAACTGGATTTTGTGAGGAGGAGAGTCCTCATCCCATCCTACATGATTTTTATATAATGCTGGTGCCTGGGCTACTGCCCATTTCCTTGCATAAGTATATTTTTTGTGAATCGGAATTTGATTCGAGAAGGCAGGCATAATCATTTCTTCGCCACGAGGGCACTCCCTGACAAACTCTGGGGGCCAATCTTTTTCAGCTAACAGAATGTCATAGCCTTTTGAGAGTTTATCCCGAAATAGACCCCTTATTTTCCTAGTCTTATCACCCTCTATACGCAGTGTTATTTCATATATCTTATGGGGCTCGCTAACTCTGGTGTCGGCAGTTTCGACTTGAATGTATTCATTCATGTCCACTGTCTCCAGATGACTCATCAGGATCTTGCGAGCTATGGTGATTTCTGCTGCACTGTCTAGCATTGTCTGTGCCCACTCCCCGTTTTTCAACTGTGTCCTCAGTATTCTCGGCATGTTCGATTACTCAAATACTGGCTACCTTCTTTCTTGGAAATTGAGATTTTTTACTTTGAGCAGGTTCCTTGTCTTTGGACTTGGTGTGCTCTCCTGGGTCTGACCGTCCTCTTCTTTCCGATTTCTGCGAAAAAGATCGAGAGGGACGTGTATCAATACTTTGATATCTATCAGGCTTCTTCAAATTATCCCTATTTCTAAGGTTATATCTTTTCTCAGAGGGCTCCCTCTGGGGAGACTGGTGTTCTCGAGTCGGAATTCTTTCCCTCCGTCGAGGAGACCTTCCTCTGGACTGGAAAACTTTTTCTTTGGGAGTGGATTGTTTATTTCCATCCCAGCTTTTTTAGGAGTGTTCAAATTATTTTTAATAAATAATTTTTCAGGATTTTCGAGCAGTTGGGGCTTTACTGGTTTTCCACCCAAGCTGTCTCTACCTAGTTCTTCATAACATTTTTCTATGATTCTGGCAAGCTCAATTGGTTGATCTGTTACATCTGTTTCCTTCAACTTCTGGCGGATCGCCACAGATGCTGCTTCTCCTTTTATATTGGCTAGTAATATAGCCGAGACCTGCTTGAAGTCTTTCAGTAATTTCATACCAAGAGTTAAAGCAGGTTCTGGACCGTATTCATTCTGAATCTGTTTTAGCACTTCTGGTATTACCGCCATTGACGTGTAAATGGAAGCAAAGACTGTACCCCAAGTGTCACAGTCCTCCACGTGTGGTGCGACCCCCATTGGAAGGCAGATGGTCAAGATTCTGTGTTTCTCAATAGGGATAGTATTCGGAAATACTGCCTCTATTTTAGTAATTTTCTGCGCTAACCAGAATGGAATTTGTTCCCGTTTTATGGGTGTTTTACCAAGACATGATTGTATGTTCTGTGGTGTAATTTTATTTGTGTTCCCCTGATGAGGGGTCAGCTGTGGAACATTAACAGCTGTTTGGACTGTTGCAGTCCGCATTACATATTGGACTAATTGTCTATGTATTTTAATTAATGTTTTTAGCTGTACTAACAGCTCTTCTTTCGACATTTTTGCAATGTCCGGATGTGGTGTGTAGCTGGCTAGAACCGGCCACGCTGCTGCTAGTCTACCTAGTGGACCGAGCCTGGTAATATGATCATTGTGTTTTAGGGCGCCTTTAAACCAGAGCAGGTGCTCTTGGTATTTTAATGGTATTTCAATCTCCTCGAAAGGAGCGTACTCTTCCGGTGGATCCCCTATTATGTAATAGTGGAACTCGTGTGTTGCGGTGTTTGCCGCTGGAAATTTTATCCATGAATAGAACACCTCTGTCTGCCGATATTCCTGTGCCTCTATCACGAAGACGACTGTGCCACCTTGTGTGGTCAGTCCATTTTCTATAAGTTTCAACGGTATAGATTTTCTTAAATGTGCCGGGATTATTATTGCACCCGGTTCAGTAGTACCGTTGGGACCCTGCTCAGTGCAGCGGTTCCGTTTTCTCCTGGCATTGTATAAATGCAAGGTTTGCAGAGCAGGTCTCCAAGGAGACAAAGATTAGGTGCACAATATTTTGGAACACTGTATCCTTCAACGTTGAATAAACCAGAGCTTTACGTAGGAATCTCTTCCTACTAAGGTCGGGCGGATTTTAACCTTTCACCCACTCCAGACGTCTATTGGAGTATTTACGGGAGAAAGGGGTCTGTGTGAAAAATGCACGACTGAGTTACTCTAACGTCTTGCGTTAGTTTTATCGCCTTACCAAACGTTGGGCGCCATGTAGTGTAGTTCCTATTTTCCCAATAGGCCCTGCGCATTGGAATAACATAAACAGTAGTATGGACGTAGAAGTGCGGATCTTCCAGGTCTCCACTGACTATGCTAAACTTAATTGGGTTTGTTACCAACTAGCTCAGAGGTCACTGGAAACTTTCTTGACTGAATAGGAAGTGATCAGCTTCCCTGGTACAGACAAGAAGGGATTCAGTTTTCCAACAACAGCATAAACATGACAACTTTGCTCCTCAGAAAAGAGTCAATCTCTAGAGTCGTGTGAAACAATAGACAGTTATTTTACTCAGTCAGTTTTGTGCAGATTACTTTCACCAAAGTGCAGAGAATAGAGAGACGGGCGTTTTCAATAAAAAGGTATTATTTATTGAACAGTCTTTCTTCTCGTGCAAGAGAAATGAATTCCTACAATTGCAAGACTAGTTAATTATAAAAAGTGCGTACAGTAAAATGAGGATTGCGAAATAATACTGTAAAAGCATTGATATGGTTTCTTAGCCATACAATGGTTTAAAATGAATAAAACATATATACATTCATATATACATTAGGCTAACGTACTCAACTGGTGCTTCTAACTACGCCTACCCCAGTGTACCTGACCTAAGCCTAATACATGGAAGGGAGTAAGTAGCAGTTTAAGTTAAGTTGGTTTTGCCAAGGTTTGCTTCAAGAATTCTCTCTAAGGGTTTAGTCAACACCATACCTCTGGAATAGAATGTTGGAGGTCTTGTATCTCCTCTCAGGACTCGATATCCCAGTCACTCGCAAGAGTAGGCTGGAAACGCCAGAGCTGGATTTTCTCGGCAGGAGAAAAGACAGCGTCTCTCTCAGCGCGTCGAGGAGGAGGAGGGGCAGCGTCCGTGGGCAGCTTGCATCTGCTGGGCTTTGCAGGGGACAGCTGTTCTGCTCCTATGTTCACCACACCATCGTTTGCTTGTTAGCAGCAGCGATAGCATCAGCATCAGCCTTTGCTTAAGGCAATGATGGTATTATTTATACCTGAAAGGTGCCTTGTTTGACGTAAGTTTTTGGACATAAGACGTCAATAAAGATGTCACTAGGAAGTGATCGTCTCTCAGTGCTCATTAGAGTTCTATTACTAATCAAAACATAGCAAGCGGGGCTTTCCCAGGTTGCTGAGTTTTATCTTGTTGAAGAACTCGGAGTGTAATCTAGGAATCTTAGATAGTGGCTTCTGCTGTGTCATTTGCTCTAATGAGCTGCAGAGGAAGCTGCAGAGGAAGAGATTCTGAAATGTGGCTCTGATCGTGTTAGGCCAGAGACGAGTTTCTGAAATATTGCTCTTGATCGTTTATGCCATTATAGGGGTATAAGTGGATTATAGCCGTATAGGGGCATAAGGTCACAGTATTGATCGGGGTCCTAGATTAGAACGCGACAAGGCACAGCGGGACGGCTGAGAGCACTGGGGAAGGCCGGGCCCGAGCAAGAGACCCCCGAACGCGCGCAGGGCGTGACACTGGCACCGCTGCAACCGGAATCCATGCTAAACCGGCGATTGCCCACGGGACTGTGACTGAGTGGGGGCCGCGGTGGAGTCTAGAGGGGACGAGCGGGCAGCCACGCCACCTGGCTCCCCGGCTTAGGGCCTGGTCCCGGGGCGACACGTGAAGCACTCACCGGGCGGCCCACGCGGGCCCTAAGGACAGTAGCCTCCAAAGGGGTGAGCGGGAAAGGCACGACAGCTCACCAGGGTGCGAGAGGAAGCCGGGGTCGCTGTGACAGTCCCGCCGCCCGTATACACCAGATAGGCCCTCCCTGCGGCCCGCAACGGTTAGACCCAACGGGGCGAGTTCTGGTGCTGCGGTCGCTGTCCCCGAGAATAGGCGAGCAGACGGCGAAGAGTGCTGACACCCACACCGGATCTGGACGACGTTGGGTCCCCCCCCCGACCTGCGCAGCGACCTCCGAGGCCCGGAGCGTGCGTTGGCGATCCGGACTGAGCGGGCCCTTCCTGGGGCGGCCGACGCAACTGGACCAGAGCTGCCTGCAACTTCTTGCAGCAAAGGAGCAAGGAGCCCGGACCCCCGGGCCGGGAAGCCCGACACGGATAGAAGGCCCAGCTCCCTCCGCTCCGCCACCCCTGCCTGATCACCGACATGGCCAACGCGGGGCGCAAAGGCAACCGCACCATATAGGACTTGCTACACAAAAATGCCGCTAAGACGGAGAAAGCCCCGGCGCAATCGCCCCCCAAGACACCGGTTGCCGCCTCGAGCACGGACGACGACTCTGCACCCATCACGAAGGCCTTCTTGGCCTCCCTCTTCAACACCCTGAGAGATGACTTTCAGACCTTGAAGCAGGAGCTTGCGGGGGAGCAGAAGGAACTGCGCAGAGACGTGGATGGCCTGGGAGAGCGGGTGGCGGCGATGGAAGAGGCAGATCAGACCCGCAGCATGGAAGTGGAACGGCTACAACAGGAGATCATACGCCTACAGGACCAGCAGGTGGATCTCCAAGCCCATTCGGAGGATCTTGAGAACCGTTCCCGGCGGAACAACATCCAAGTCTGGGGAGTTCCGTCGAAATCGGAAGGGAACAGCGTCACAGCGTATCTACAGGACCTTTTCCGGGAGATCCTTGGGGAACCCAGCAAATTTGAAATCCGAATTGACCACGCTCACAGGGTCGGCCCAGTGCGCCGAGCACCAGCCCCCCCTCCGGATATACTGGCCTTTCTCCCAGACTTCCTTCTGAAAGAACGTATCTTGAGAGAGGCACGAGTGCGACAGCCGGTCATCTTCCGAGGAGACCAAGTGGCCCTCTTTCAAGATCTCTCCGCCATCACCTTGAAAAAAAGACGCTCTTTCAAGGTGGCAAATGTCTTCCTGAGAGACAAAGACGTGCCCTACACCTGGGGCCACCCGTTCCGTCTCATCTTCAAATGGAAGGGGTCTCTACACCAGCTTCGTTCCCTCCAGGACACTTATGCCGTACTAGACATTGACCTACCGGAGGACGAGGCCATGAACGAGATCCCCCCACTCGGATCTACGGACGGAGCAAGCCAGAGGTCCAGGGGCAGCTGGCAGACAGTGCGGAGACGACGATCCCCTAAATTCTTCCGGAGGCCGGACCCTCTCCTAGCCGCCCAGGAACGAGAAGCGGCAGTGCAGGAGGTGGCGGACAATACTGCTGCTAAACAGTGATGTGTCAGACACGGGGGTTTGCCCTCATTAGCCTCTCTCACCGGGGGGGAGGGGTCGGGGGGCCGAAGGGTCGGCCGCCACCATGCCCTCACTTTCTATGATGAACTACGGACCTGGACTCTGTCCCGATAGGCCCGAGACTTTGGGAGTTGTTTTGGGGGGGAATTCAGGGGGGGGGAATGTGGGGAGGGGTTGGGAGTTGGGGGGAGTGGGATGGGGGGAGACAGTTGGGGAAGTTGGGGTCAGGGGTGGGTGGGGAAGGAGACATCAGGTCCCTCCCAGTGTGGTACAATAGAGTCGGGACAGGCCGACATGGGGACCTGGCAGACCCCGGGCAAGCCGAACATGCTGCGCTACTTACACAACTCCCATGAATGGCTAGCTCTACGCTGAAGATTCTCACCTTAAATGCGAAGGGGCTTAATAACCCCGTTAAACGCAGGGCTGTCCGGTCCTTCTTAGAAAACTCAGGAGCGGAAATTTGTCTGCTCCAAGAAACTCACCTGCTCTCCAAAGATTGGCACAGGATGCGCTCAAGGGCCTTCCCGATCCAGCACTACTCCTCGACCCTAGAGAAGAAAGCGGGGGTGGCCTTACTGGTGGCACGTCATTTTAAGGGGACAGTTGGGGACAAGGTGGCTGAAATTAAAGTGAGATTCCTATCCCACACCATTCATATAGGGGGGTTGGAGATGGTTGTAGGCTCTCTTTATGCTCCAAACACCAGGCAAGAACCATTCCTCAAGGGGGCACTGGCAGACGCACTGCAACCTAACACTAAGGCAATACTGGTGGGTGGGGACACAAACCTAGTGATGACCCCAACATTGACAGGTCCGGCCACCGACAGGGGTTTGCCGGGGCGATCACACAGGAGGGGAGCCAATGGTTATCGGAGAAGGGGTTCGTGGGCCTATGGTGCAAACACCATCCCGTCACCCCGGGATACACTTTCTACTCCCACGTACACCACACTTACGCACGCATCGACCACTTTTTCAGCAACGCGGACGTGTCTTACCTGATAGAGGATATGGAGGTGCTCCCGGCGGCGTTGTCTGACAACGATGCGCTCGTGATGCACATGCAAGCCCCTAGAGTCACACAGAGGAAAGGCAGATGGCGCCTCAATGATGCACTCCTGCAACATGAGGGGGTGACGCAGCGGCTTCAAGACCGCATCACAGAATAGCTGCAGACCAACGACACTCCGGAGGTTTCCCTGGCTGCGGTGTAGGGGGCGCTTAAGGCGGTAGCGAGGAGGGAACAGATTTCGGTAGCCGCGGCGGAAGCCAAGGAACGGAGGGAAAAGAGGCAATCCTTGTCCGCACAAGGGCTTGAACTTGAGCAAGCTCACAGTCGGACCGGGGCTCCCAGGATATGGAGGCAGCTTAAGGCGGTCAAGGCCCAACTCGCCAGCTTAGATTTAGATAGGGCAGAATACGCAGCCCTGCGACTGCGCCACACTTACTATGTGGGTGGTGATAAGACAGGGCGCCTGCTGGCGAGTTGCCTTAAAGCAAAGACCCTGCGGGCGAAAGTCCCCTCCATCCGTACCCAAGATGGGAAAGTCGTCCGAGACGATGACCAAATAGCAGAAGCCTTCCGCGAGTTTTATGCCTCGCTGTATACGGCGGAGCCACCAGAATAGCGGATTTCCGCCGACACTTATCTCCGAGACACGGCGATAACGCCCCTGGATGAACCCACTAGGGCCTCCCTCGAAGCTCCCATCAAAACCGAGGAGGTCATCTCCGCGATCGCGCATCTCAAGCCTCTGAAAGCCCCAGGCCCGGATGGCTTTTCGGCAAGCTTCTACAAGGCTTTCTGCCCCCAAGTCGCACCGGTATTAGCCAGACTTTTCAACTCCTTCCAGGGCAGAGGCTCCATCCCTCAAGACATGTTGGCAGCTGACATCGTGGTCATCCCCAAGCCGGGCAAGGACCCATCCCAATGCAAAGCATATAGGCCCATCTCCCTACTCAACCTCAACCTAAAACTGTTCACAAGCGTGCTGGCAGCCAGACTGGGCCCATGCCTACCGGGAATCATTGAGCCGGACCAAGCTGGATTTATCCCCAACAGACAATGTGCGGACAATACCAAGCGCCTGCTTCATGTCACAATGACTCCGACTCGGTCCTACTGTCAGTAGATGCCGAAAAGGCGTTCGACAGGGTGGACTGGGGATATCTGGACGCTGTCCTGGTGCGCTTTGGGTTCGGAGACCGGTTCCGCATGTGGGTCGCTAGCTGCTAGGCCGCCCCGCAGGCCAAGATCACAGTTAATGGGGTACGCTCGAGATCTTTAGACATCCAAAGGGGAACCAGGCAAGGGTGTCCTCTTTCACCCTTGCTATTCGCTCTGTATATCGAACCACTAGCCCAACGGATCTGAGACAACGGGTCCATTAAGATCAAGATGGACAAGGGTCTGACGCTAAGATCTCAGATCCGTGGTTTAACGGGAACATGTTTTGGTCTCCTCAAGATGCTCCGGAAGTTTCTGCCTCTACTTTCAGAGGAGCACAGGAAGATGACAGTGCAGGCCATGATTGGGTCAAGACTGGATTATTCCAACGTCCTTTATCTGGGCCTGCCGGAATATCTACTGCAGCGGCTGCAAGTCGTCCAGAACTCGGCCGCGAGGGCCATCTATGGCCTAAATAGGCGAGCCAGTGCTGCTGGCCTTTTGCAGTCGCTCCATTGGCTGCCTATCCGGAAGCGGATAGCTTTCAAGGCCTTGACCTTGGCCTACAAGGCTCTTCATGCTGTGGGAGCAAAGTATCTCCAAAGGAGACTTGCCTTTTACCACCCGGCTCGATCCTTAAGATATGAATCTCTGTTTCTTGCGGTGGTCCCGCGGGTAAAAAAGGCTTGCATTGGAGGTCGCTCCTTTAGCTTGCTGGCGCCACAGCTGTGGAACACTCTGCCTTTGGCGTTGCGTGGTGCCACTAATCTGCTTACCTTTAGGAAGGGCCTTAAAACCTGGCTTTTTGCCCTTTAGGCTACTTACCCTGTTTCTTTGTTTCCTTGATCTGTTTTTATATCACTGTGTTGTGTTTACTCTGCTACAGGTTCTCAATAAAAGCGCCGGGACACTCTTTTTGAGTAGCCCTGCGCTATATAAGACAACATATAACATAATATAACATTACAGGCGTCCGTTTCGGCGGAGAACAGCAGACCATAAGTCTGTACGCAGACGACGTCCTGGCGGCCCTGGAGAACCCCTCGACATTGGTACCGGCTTTCTTTTCGGAGATAGAGAGCTTCGGGAATGTATCGGGGTTCAAGATGAACGTGGAGAAATCCCTAATCCTGCCTCTTGGTCGGAACGCAAAAGCGGCGCGGCCACCAGAAATACGGGGACCTTCAAGTTCAGATGTCCATACCCTACTTAGGCATCTTCCTAACCCCGCGCACAACCCAAACGGTCGAGCGGAACTACACGGCTCTACTAGCTGCCCTAAAAAGGGACCTGGCAAGATGGCGTCGTCAACCGCTTTCCTGGTTGGGACGGGTGGCAGCGATAAAAATGACCCTACTACCAAAGGTCTTGTACTTGTTCCAGACCATTCCGGTAACTCCCTCGATTGGCGTGCTCAAACAATTGCAGGACTCCATCACACACTTCGTGTGGGCTGGTAAGCGCCCGCGTCTGCGCAGGGACCTGAACACGCGGACCACAGCGGAAGGCGGACTCGGGGTCCCTGACTTACTTCGCTACTTCCACGCGTAACAACTTTGCTACCTCCTAGAATGGAGCAGGCCGGAATCGGAGAAGCAATGGTTATTTCAAGACCGAGCCATGGGTCAGATGTCCCTATGGAAAGTCCCATTCCTGAGACGGAAAGACAGGCCCTCATACCTCAGGAAATCACCTATTACGAGGACGGTAATGCAGGTATGGGACAAAGTAGCGGTTCCGAAGGGCCTTACCACATTCCCGTCCCCGATGTCCCCTCTGTTTGAAAACCCAGCGTTCCCTCCGGGTTTGACCCCCGGGTTGTTTTTGCAGTGGCGGGAGTCAGAATGCAAGGCAGCTGGCGACCTCTTCGACCCCACGGGCTTCATGCAGATACGCACTTTGCAAGACTGCTACACACTCCCACAGATCCAACGCTTCCAATACTTCCAGATCAGACACTGGCTCACAGAGAAAGATGTGCTACCTCACGTGAGCAGACCCCTAACAGACTACGAAAAATGGCTCCACACGAAAAAAACTGACAGACACTCAATCACTGACCTCTACATGATGCTCAGCCCACCTCCCCCGGCTGCACGATCGGCGGGACAGAATAGATGGGAACACGAATTAGGACGCTCCTTCACAGATAAGGAATGGCAGGACATTTACTTCAGGGCCCATCACACCGCCCGTAATGTAGCCAGTAAGGAGGCGGCTGTGAAAATAGCATACTATTGGCACCTTACACCGGCGCGGCTCCATCAAGGCAACCCGCGTAGGGACCCTGGGTGCTGGAGGGGATGCGGACAGCAGGGGACACTCACTCACATCCTGTGGGAATGCACAGAGGTTCAGGGGTACTGGGAGGAGGTGCTCAAGAGCTTTGACACACACTTTGACACGGAAATTCCCCGGTTTCCGGCATGCACGCTCCTTGGCCTTCCCAACGCCATCACATTCCCTCTCAAATCAATCAGGGGAGACAGATGGGGCTAGCGATGGGGGCAGCCACCCAACACATCCTATCTCTTTGGGGCACCCCTAGGAAACCTACCCACACGGGATGGCTCCATCACCTGTGGTATATTATGGGAATGGAGAAGATACAGGCCTCCCTTACCCAAACACGGGACACATTCCTCGATACATGGCAGCCCCTCGTCTCTCTCCTATCAGAGGAATTCAATGAAATCACCTGCCCAAAATACCTCAGGGTGCTTCGGCTTCCAGACGATTTCCGGGGGGAACCTCGATCACCCAACTGAATGCCGCCTACCCTGCAGGCCTTATGAGAACTGATATCACCGCACTTACCACACCGGGGAAGGGGAAACGTGGGTGGGATACAGGTGGGAGCGGGGAGGGGGAGGGATGGTTGGATGTTCATGGGACCGGATCAGAGCTTCACTTCGCTTACGGGGCCTCACCAGCACTCAAAGACACATTCTACGCAGCACCAATGGGCCCGCCATTTGTGAAGGGCGGGATAGCTGTTCCTTGATGGGTGATCGCATGCACGCCCGTATTGTTGATGTGTCCTATGTCTGTCTTGTCAAAACTTCAATAAAAGATTTAAAACAAAAATGGTGGTCTCGGTCATGGACACACTTAGGTTAGATGCTAACCTCCCACAGGCACTGGTTCTTCTTGATTTGTCGGCCGCCTTTGACACGGTGGACTATACCATCCTTCTTTCCCGTGTCGAGGCGCCAGGCATTGGAGGCTCTGCCCTGGCCTGGCTTAGTTCATTTTTGAGAGACCGCTCACAGGCAGTCCATCTGGCGGATTTTTCTTCCCCTCCGCGCAAAGTGCAATGTGGCGTTCCCCAGGGATCTTCTCTTTCTCCTCTTCTCTTTAATTTGTATATCTTTCCACTTATTTTTGCTTTGCAGAGGATGGAGGTCACGTTGTTTAATTACGCCGATGACCTCCAGCTCATTTTTAACCTTTCTGATTCTCCTGACTCTATCCACAATTTCCAGTCGGTGATGGTCTTTATCAGGGATTGGATTAACTTCAACCATCTTAAACTCAAACCTGATAAAACCGAGCTTCTCCTCACTGGCGGTAAACTCAACCCTTGGTCTTCTACCTTCTGGCCCCCCTCTTTTGGTCTTCCCCCCTCCCCTTCCCCTTCTGTTAAGACACTGGGGATCACGCTCAATCAACACCTCACACTTCATTCCCAGATTAGCACGGTGGTTTCTTCTTGTTTTTTTACTTTGCACACTATTCGAAAGATCTCATGGTTTTTCTCCTTCTCAGCTCTTAAGTTGATTCTTATGGCTATGGTTCTTTCCCGTTTAGATTACGGTAACGTACTGTACAATGGTGTTCCTGCCTACGCCATTCGGCGGCTCCAACTCGTGCAGAACCAAGCTGCCCGCTTGGCTTTTGGCTTACCTAAATCACATCACGTTACTCCCCTCCTCAGATCCCTCCATTGGCTCCCTATTAGAGAAAGGGCCCTTTTTAAGATGGGCTGTATTACATTTCAGGCTCTCGCGGGAACAGCTCCGACTTTCATTAAGTCTAAATCGAACCCTACATCCCCAGTAGACAACTGCACTCCTCCTCTCTGTCTCTTTTGGTGGTGGTGCCACGGTTCAAGAAGAGCAGAATGGGAGGTTCTAAGTTCTCTGTCCTGGCTCCGCTGTTTTGGAACTCTTTACCTCTCTCCGTGAGAACGATACCATCTTACCTGGAGTTTCGCAGCACTCTGAAAACTCTTCTGTTCTCACAGGCTTTTACTATTTAAACCGTTTTGCAACCTGTCTTAGGATTCCACCCCTACAGCTCCATGAAACCGCTAGGTAAACGAGCGCTCAATAAATACATTTAAATTCAAATTCAAATGCAGCAGGGTAGTCCTCTGAAGTACACAGCAGACTACAGAAAGCAGGGCAGTACTCAGAATCCATCTGAAGTTCCAGAAGTGAGGTTAATATTAGGTCTGAGGGTCATGTTTTTACCACATGCCCCTTTTGAAGTAGGAGGAGTTTCTGGAATTTTCCCCTCATGGAAGTGCCTGTAATTTCCTTCCTCCCTGTCCTGGTCCTAGGTTGTCTTTGGACACAGTGACCTAGTGACCTAGTATGAAGTCCTTTTTGAGTGTGCTGAGGCAGCCCCTTTGAAGTTCAAGTGTGGTAGCTGACAGCTACACCCCCCATCCTGCCTACAAGGCCCATCTTGCCACCACCCAGTCTCTCTATTGTGTAGCTGTCTGGGAGGAAAACACAAAGACCAATTGCCAGCTACACCGTGTCATGCGACCCAGGATACAGGCAGCAGACACCATATGGTTGGGACAGGAAAACATTCTAAAAGTGGCATTTTCAGACTTGTGATAAAAAATCAAAGTTGGGTTTTAATTAAGCCCGGGCAGAGCTGGCCTAGTTGCACTACCGGAGCTTCACGGAATTGGGTAAAAACTCTATGGAGCTCGGCTCCACACCTCCATCCCCCCTAATAAATACATTTTTTTTTAAAGAATTAGATAAAAATACTCACTTACCTCTGTCACTGCTTCTCTGCGCTGCCCTCCTCCTCTTCGACGTGGTCTCTTCTGCAAACCGAAACCCCTACATCAGATATACATCTTGTAGGACTGCACATGCATGCACTGTCCGGGCACAATGTACGTTTGACGTAGGGGTTTCTGCAGGAGAAACAACAGCGAGGAGGAGGAGGGCAGCCCAGTAACGCCGCAATAGAGGTGAGTGTGTTTTTTTATCTTCTTTCTTTATTTTTTTAAATATTTATTGGGCGGTTGGAGGAGGGGGCCTGACCTGAACCCTGCTTCACTGCAGAGTCGGGGTTTTGCATAAACTCTGCATTCTCAGTGGAATGCAGAGTAGGCAATAATACTCAAGCTCCACCAGCAGAGCGGAGTTCTTTTAGTTTTAATATACAATTCCATAAACACCAAACTTGAACCGTCAACCTGCTGTCAATTGAACGTAATCACTTATTACTGTAATAAGGTAACACAATGTTATCCTAGAGGTAGGCCTTGGAGTAGTGAAAAATACATTCAAGATTTTTTTACTACAAGGACGGGAAACATCCTTTACAAAGCAACTTTTACCATGCAGTGCCTTTACAACGCAACTTTTACAACGCAAACCATTACAACGCATTGCGCTGGGGGGCGCTCTAGGATAGGGAATAGGTTTAATTTACTATCCAACACCTTCCCTACTATCCACGGGGACTGGAGTTGGAATAGTAAATTAAACTATTCACTATCCAGCGCCCCAAAGCACTATGCGTTGTAAAGGCATGCGTTGTAAAAAACGCGTTGTAAAGGCATGCGTGGTAAAAGCATGCGTTGTAAAGTCATACATCCACAAGGACATGCAACACTCAAAGGTATATGTACAACTTTTTAAATACACTGCACCCTGCCCTCTGGGTTGTCCAGGGCTTACCCTAGGGGCTATGGATATGTAATAAAAAGAAAGGTTTAGTCCAGGCAAAAGGTTTATTTTGCCAGGTCGCATTGGCAGTTTAAAACTGCACACATGGCCTGCAATGGCAGGCTTGAGTCATGTTTAAAAGACCACTTGTGTGGGTGGCACAGTCAGTGCTGCAGACCCACTAGTAACATTTAAATTACAGATCCTGGGTACATGTAGTAATACATTTTCTAGGGGCTTACATGTAAGCTAAAAGTGCCAATTGGGCATCAGTCAATTTTACCATGTTTATAGGAAGAGAGCACACGCACTTTAGCATTAGTTTGTAGTGTAGTTCCTATATTCCCAATAGGCTCTGCGCATTGGAATAACATAAACAGCAGTGTAGACGTCGGACTGAGGTCATCTAGGTCTCTACTGACTATGTTAGACTTAATTAGTTTTTTGCCAGCTAGCTCAGAGGTCACTAGAAACTTTCTCGAATGAATAGGAAGGGGTTAACTTCCCTGATTTAGACAAGAAGGGATTAGCTTCTGACAACCATATAACATGACAAGTTTGCTCCCCCAGAATAACCCCTTCCACACTCATGACGAGCTGGGCTCGTCATGGTGTAGCCTCCTCGCACACTGATGACGAGCCCAGCTCGTCATGTAACATGGGTTTTTAAAAATCTCAGCGCACGGCCAAAATTCCAATAGCGCGCATGAGGTTAAGGAGTGTATCTCCATATATATCTATATGCGCGCTTTGAGCGCTTACAGGTACGCGTACCAGGGAGCGCACCCAGGGCGACCCGGAAGTGCGCGAGCGGAAAGCTGATTGGCTCTCGGGTGTCTGTGAACATTCCAAATGGTCCGGAGAGTCCGCCATCTTGTGTCTCGGTAGAACCGAGACACAAGAGGTGAAAAACAAAAGGGGAAAACTATAAAAGGGGGCAGGGTAGAGACCCCCTGACCTCCTAGGTTTTATCAGGGGGGTTTAGGAGGACCCCGAAGGTCAAAAAAACTTTTTTTTAAAATTTCGCGGAGTACGCGCTGAGTGCGATGCCATGTACGCGTACCCTGAGCGTACCATGGGGATAAAAATATATTTTTGGGCCTGGGGGGTCCTTGTGGGACCCCCTGAGCAGGCCTAAGGGGTCAGGGAGCTTCTACCCTGCCCCCTTTGCATGTTTTGCACCTTTGTTTCACTGCTTTCTTGTGCCTTGGTTCTACGGAGGCACAAGATGGCTGCCAACACTTCCTGGTTTGGAGTGTTGACAGACAGTGGCAGCCAATGAGCATGCCTTTTGCAGGAAAGCAGCATGCTCATTGGCTGTAAACACTTCTAACCAGGAAGTGTTGGCATTCATCTTGTGCTAGGTAGACCGAGGCACAAAAGAAGCAGAAAAACAAACGTGTAGAATGCAAAAAGGGGGCAGGGTAGAAACAACCTGACCCCCTAGGGCTGCTCAGGTGGTCCCACAAGGATATTAACATATTTAAACGTTATCCGCTAATAGAATTAGCATTTAAAAAACCTTGCAAATTCACTGAAAAAACCATAGGTTTCAGGCCTTATATAGTCTGGAATTAGCATTAAAAAAACTTGCAAATTCACAGAAAAAACCATAGGTTTCAGGCCTTATATAGTTAGGACTTAGCATATAAAAAACCTTTGAAATTCACTGAAAAAAACATAGGTTTCAGGCCTTATATAGTTAGGAATTAGCATTTAAAAAACCTTGCAAATTCACTTAAAAAACATAGGTTTCAGGCCTTATATAGTTAGGAATTAGCATTAAAAAAACCTTGCAAATTCACTGAAAAAACCATAGGTTTCAGGCCTTATATAGTTAGGAATTAGCATTTAAAAAACCTTTGAAATTCACTCAAAAAACCATAGGTTTCAGGCCTTATATAGTTAGGAATTAGCTTTTAAAAAACCTTTGAAATACACTCAAAAAACGATATGTTTTAGGGGTGTTATAGTTAGCTGGACATTTCACTCACACAAAACCATTGAAATTGCTCCTATATAGTTAGTTGTACTAACTATATTTCGCACACCCGCAATGTACTGCTGATGATGTCACATATTAGATCATTCATGACATGGTCAGTGACATCACTGATGACATCTCAAATGACATCACTGATGACATCATCCACGTGACAATCAAATACACCTTTTCATACACTAGTAAAATCTTTCATCACTCTTTGTAAAATACAGAGTATCATATTTGAATCCATTGTCACAGCAATACAAGTATCTAAAAACCCACTCAGTGATTCATAGATGTATACACACATCTAATCACTTACCTGTCGATTCACTCATACATGCTGTCAATGAACAATAGAACACTATTAAAAATACTTATACACCTATATCGACATTAAACAACAGCACACATCTGAGGAAAAACAGCCAATTACTCTGCCATGCCCCGGCTGTCGGCGCAAGCCGCCTCTAATTTCCCATAGCAAATAGTTACCAAAATAAAGAGACAGGCGCTGGAAGCTGGAACGCAAGAACAGGATTTATTTCTCATGAGGAAATACTGGCTCCAAGTGCGCAGTTAGCCAAAACAGGTACATTCACGTTACTAGACAATTAAAACGTCCCTCTGCAAATTTTAGTAACGTTTTCTGCCGCGGAGCAACAGAAAGAACAGCCACTGAAAGAGGCAGTCAATTTTATTTAAACAAAATAGCGCTAAATACCTGAAGCGGCAGAAGTGCAGACACATAGTTCAAAAAGCTGGCACAATCAGCGCTAGAATGGATGAGCACAGGCACACGAAGATGTTAACACATCCAACATCTTGAGTAAATGAGAGTCATTCACAGAGCTAGTTCCTTTACACAGACAGTCTCCAATTACCTTCTTAGCTGAAACTGCTTGCTTCCAAACGCAGAAGAAGAAGGTTGTAAATAGACACAAAAACGATGTTGTTTCTTCTGTGTGACATAGGCAGTGATAACTTTGTACGCAGAAATCTTGTTTCGCCAAAAATAATGTAGTATGCAGGTCCATACATACTAGTAAGGATGTAGCCGAGGCAGTAGTGGTTGAGATTAGAAGTAGGTTTATTAAGCCATAAATAAGTTTACAAGAAGTATCAAGCTGGAACTAGCAGCCCCACCAGGAGCAGCCTCCTAGCTACTCAGCCCATACTCCAACTGCCAACCTCATACCAGTCACACAAGCATTCCATCCAAGTCAATCACACTCACATTCTAAACTGGAACACTCACACTGGCTGAGAAGCTAGGAGCAGAGAAGTGCAGTAACATAAACACTAACCCAGAATACTACAGACGGCTAATACAGAACTGGGACCATTCTGGAAAAACGGGGGCGTTTCGGACACTCTGTTTTGCGCAATGGGCGGGGTAATCTGAACAATGAAGGTGGGGTTAATAAAGTGCTAGAACAAAAAGCAACTGACATATAGCTCCCCTTTAAGGGCCAGATTAGGGGACATCAGTCGTCTCACCTGTCCTTTCTTTCTTAGCCAATTAAATTCCATCATTTTACAGAAAGGAGAGGTAGTAATATGGCTGAATACGATCTTTTTGTTTCTGTCAATTTGTTCAAACACTGTCACGTTTAAGGCCAATTTATACATGTACCGGCGAGGTACGGTGTTATCATTTATTCAAAAGAGAGCAAGGGAGCCCTCAGAGGGAGAGAGCGTCGTGCGCATCAAATAGGCTACTTAGTACACGTACAACGTAAAGAGAGAGAGAGAAAATCGTGTACAATAATAGGCTATTCAGTGCACACACAACATAGAACAGTACAGGTCAGTTTTACGTATAAAAGCACAAGCTGAGGGAAAACATAAATTCACCTTTTACGTACACACGAATACCAGACAGGGTGCGACAGTACACACATTAAGTATGAAATCCTATGAAAAAAAACACTGAACTATTTTGGGCAAAAGGACCCTTTTTCATGCGTGTCGCGCATTCTCAGTATTCTACTTGATTCATTTGGGGGTCGAGCCTTTTACTCTCCTTCCTACCTAATAGCAGACAATTCGTTGGAGGCCTCGTTTCAAAAATACTTACTTCTTCTAATCGGTCGGACACTTAGTCCAGTCGTGTTTATACTCACGGTGGAGTCTTCCAAACTTTGGGCAGGTGATGACCCAAGCAGAGGTAAAGGGCGGGTGTCAGCCAGACAGGTAATGGTACAATTCCTATTTTCTATGAGGGTGGAAGAAGAAGGGGGTAAATCTAAAACATGACAATATCCCTTATTTCTGGGCGGAGGCGGATTTTGGGCGAACCCCAACCCGGGGTTCTCTTAACTCTTCTATTTAGTCAGTACATAAATTAATTCACTGGTGCGCATTCATTTGGTCATACATTTGAGATATCGGCCGGGTTCGTTGTACTGCAATGATCCTTCAAGTTTCTGATGTAGACCATTCTCCCATTGGCTAGCTTCAGAGAGAGAGAGAGAGAGAGAGAGAGAGAGAGAGAGAGACCGTTGTTTCTGAGTAAGGAATGTGCTGTACTCTCGCTCATCCGTCGCATGCTGATACCATGTTCGGGTCTATTCTTCTCATTCCATTAATCGTTCGATCCACGCTTCAGTCATACAAAAAGCATTCTTTTATCGGTCCAGGCGTACGCCATACATACGCATTCATACTGTACAAATCAGGGCACACGCGCACATTCATACCATACAATTTTTCACGCTCCCAGAGATAGCCTCTGCATACGATGTACCATCTCCCAGGGTTAGCTCATTTTTCGCGCGGAACACGGTGCGTTTCAAGTCTTTTTCCATACTTCGGCTGAAATTCCGATGTAACCTGCAGAAAAGAAAAGAGGGGGGGGGGCAGCATTCAAAGCGCATCAGCGCGCGTAAACACGAAAATGTTTTATTTACCTCGTACCTGACCTATCTCTCTGGGATGCGGTACCCGCCCTTTTGGCAGAGGTCCTTGGTTTGGAAAATAGGGGGGGGGGCAATTTTGACCCGCGAGGGGGCTACTAAAAGTTTGATCTATTGTCCTATTTCATAGGTATATATATCTAAGTATCAGGATCTTTACCGATTGCTTATACAACAGATCTTTACTATTCTTTTCGCATCATTTTCTTTACACCATATCCTTTTACTTTTTATAATCAAAGTGCTTAATTATGTCCTTTACTATTTGGAAATAACTACCATCATTCAAAACCTTACCAATCCAGGCGACCGTTAGGAAGCCGATTCCATATATTTTTTGAAAACCTTTATTGTGGAAAAACGTCAGTGTACAAATACGGGCCTACAACCATATAGGCCGGCCACGGTGCAGACCGGAAGTGCATAAGGTAAGGCGGTATTACACTGTAGTATACAAATAAATAAGAAATACGTAACGGGCGAGTCATTTAATCGAAAAACTGAGTGTTACTAACAGTTGCAGGATCAGTTACAAATAAAATCGTCCATATGCACATCGTGGGCGAGTACCATAAGTAACACCTCTTCGAAGCTACCATAATACAGTAATCGTTAATGAAAAAACCCAACATCAAAAATAGGGTGGCCCGCGGGCCCAGTCAGTGCCCTTCCCCGCCGGGCACCTACACATAGACCGCATGCATGTCTCATAACACCAAGTCTAAGTAACCGGAACGTCATAAGGAGTTGCAAGTCCCGCCTATTTCGGCGCCATTTTGGGGGCGAGGCCGGGCGGGTCCAGAGTATAGTCCAAATGCCTCCAGTAACCAGCGGCCGGACCAGAACCCCTTTCGGAAGTTCAAAAAGTTCATAAATGCCAACAGAAAGAACAGGTAGCATGAACCGTGGCTCAAAAATGACGAAAGCAAAATCTTCCCTACCGGGTCACGCTGAGGCCCCGCTGGAACTTGATCGAGTTGGCAGTCTACAGTGTCTCTTGGTAATTTGGACAAAAAGCTGGCGTCATCATGGGAGCACCACCATCTCGTGGCAATGTCGCGGCCGCTCCGGAGAGCGGGACAGCAGGCATATCCCTCCGCCGATGCGCTGAATCAGCCTCTCTCACGGCACCAGATGAGGATAAGGCGGCGGTCACCCGGGGCAGAGGCAAGTCAAATGGGGAATGATCGAGCAATGGTGGCGGTTGCCCCGGCCGGAAGTCCATGGGGGTCGAGGGCCAATGACTCCCGTAGAGTCTTTAAATCGGAGAGAACGTCTTCAAGAGTGGGACTCAAGCCAGAGCAGGCAAGCATCCGAGTTCCATGGTAGCCCAGTGCCATCCTAGTGGACCAGGCCCGAATCCGGGGAGCCAACCGCCATTTTGAGAGTCTTGCAGCAGCCGTCCTTCACCACGGCCACCGGGGCGGGTCCCCCGGCCACCCAACCGAGTGGAACGCCAATGGCATTCCTGGTGCAGCCGTCCGGCAGGTGAAACGCCAATGGGCGTCCTGCTGCAGCTGGTCGGCGAGTGAAACGCTAGGGGTCGCCTGAGGAACCTCCACCTGGGGAGGTGGGGGAGGCCCGTTCGCGTCGCCTCCCCCCTGGGCACCCCACGTCGTTTCTCGGCGCAGCATTGTAGGATGGCCGGACCAGTGCAACAACTTGCTGGACACCACCTCGGTGCCGTCCGGATCTCGGCGCGTTGTGTGGCCTCCGGCCTACTCGCATAAAGGCCCGCCACTGATGCCGCCTCACAGGCCGATGAATTTTGTAGGCTTTTTATAGCCCAAAGCCAACTAAAAGACAGCCCAAAGCAGCCCAACGCTGCTACTCGAAGGAAGGAGGGACAGGGGCATCGTCAAGCGGACGGCGGATGCTTTGGGATTGGAGTTGCAGCAGGCTGCCATGTAAATAGTTGTCTAATAAAGTGTTTTAACATACTACTTTGTTGGAGTGTTTGTATATACATTTATAATCTGGCAACTTGTAGTACAAACCAAAATGTACCAAAATGTCACCGCGTAACCAGGAAAAATATAGCCCAATTGTGTGTGTGGTCTAGGCCAACCTGGCAACACTGATAGGTATCAGCAGATTTTTTTTATTTGTCTAGGGTTTGTCGTTATTGGGCGGGGTGGGCGGCGGAGCCGAGCTACCTTGCTGCCATCATGGCGTCGAGCTCAGTTCCTCCCATTAGTTTCATATCTCCCATGAAGGGCTGTTCCTAGTGTTTCTATTTTAGCGGGGTCAGAAGGATCCCCTCAGTGGTCTACTGATTTTGTTCAATTCCTTTTTGTTTTTCTCAGCGATTTTTATGCCGTAGTTTGCTTAGAAAGATACAGCGGCTAATCCGCATTAAATATGTCCTTTTTATTAGGGGTGTCATCCGGTGGAGCCGGATGATCTACCTATAATAAACGGTCCGGGTAGAACCAATTACCAATCAGTGGGGAGAAGATAGGCATGACGGGTTACAACGGGGACAAAAGTCTGCATTACCTATCTTTTCACCGCTTGCAAAGACTAGATAGAATATCTCTATTCTTCGTTATTTGTAAGCGGAGAATACCTCCAAAGAACCAATATCGAACAGTCAATGTTTGGACAATCAATCAATCAGTGGGGAGATAAAAATAGGCGCGACGGATTACAACGGGGACAAAAGTCTGCGCTACCTACCCCTCACTATCTGCAAAGGAAGAGAACCTTTCTATTCCTCCTCGTTTGTAGACAGAGAGAATCTCAAGAGAACAATCCTCGAACAAACAATTGTTCGGGCAAACAATCAATCAATCAGTGGGGGAGAAAAGAAGGCATGACGGATTACAACGGGGACAAAAGTACCTTCACTACCTGCAAAGGAAGAGAGAACCTATTCTGTTCTTCTCCGTTTGCAGACAGAGAATCTCCAAGAGAACCATCCGCGAACAAACAATTGTTCGGGCAAACAATCAATCAATCAGTGGGGGAGAAAAGTAGGCATGACGGATTACAACGGGGACAAAAGTCTGCATTACCTACCCTTCACTACCTGCAAAGGAAGAGAGAACCTATTCTGTTCTTCTCCGTTTGCAGACAGAGAATCTCCAAGAGAACCATCCGCGAACAAACAATTGTTTGGACAAACAATCAATCAATCAGTGGGGGAGAAAAGTAGGCATGACGGATTACAACGGGGACAAAAGTCTGCATTACCTACCCTTCACTACCTGCAAAGGAAGAGAGAACCTATTCTGTTCTTCTCCGTTTGCAGATAGAGAATCTCCAAGGGAACCAACAATTCGAAGAGTAATACTAGTATTTTCCAAACAATCAAACAATCATTTCGCAATTTGTCGTGTTTACACGACCTTACCCGGACCACGTGGACAGTTCTTCGCCTTCCCCTTCCAGCGCCCGATCGTCCTCTTACTCCAATTTTCACCGCAGCACTCCTGTGGGATCCCAGTCAGGACAGTAGGTTACTCGAGAGAGGTCTGTTCAGAATCGGTGAAGTTCATTCAATCGGCAGCCAGACGAGGGTCCTCTCAAGGCAGGTATACTCCAATCGTTCAGATGTTCACCCCGTCATCAGGACCTCTCTCACTGAACCCACATGTCGCTGATGGGCCCCGCGTTGGGACGCCAATTGAGGAAAAACAGCCAATTACTCTGCCATGCCCCGGCTGTCGGCGCAAGCCGCCTCTAATTTCCCATAGCAAATAGTTACCAAAATAAAGAGACAGGCGTTGGAAGCTGGAACGCAAGAACAGGTTTTATTTCTCATGAGGAGAGCCTGTCATTTCGGACACACACACAGAATGTCGTCGGGAGGTGCTCTACCAGTTTCTCTGCAGCCTCTCCTCTTATACACAGTTTTATGGTTTTATTGCATGGAACACATCCTTGATAATACTTTGATGTATGGTAAGACATCCTCGGGATCCCCACTTCAAGCCTGTTCCCACCCATATCTAACAGATGTCGTTCCCCCTCCCAAATGTAACAGACAGTTGTCACCTCACAGCCGGACATTCCACTAGGGCAGGAAAGTGTGTGGGAAGGATCGGATCTAAAGGGTTGGGTGATAAGATCAAGTAATTCTGTTTGTATAACAAGGTGAAGTAGTGTGGCTCACTGGTTAGAGGCGGCAGACCCGAGAGCAGAGGACGGCCCGGGACCAGGGTTCGATTCCCGGCGCAGCAGGTTTCTGGACCAGGGTCAGCGGACTCGATAATTCTCTTGCCTCGGTGCCCACTCTGATCAGCGATCACACTCGGCAACTCTGGGCATTAGCTTGCCTCATCTTCACTAACGGCCCCACCAGACCGCCGGGGATGCCTGGTCTCACCCTGGAGATACCCATTAAGGGACCATCTCTCAGGGAAGCCAGGAAGGGTTTCGCAGCGGTCGAAGTGCCTTGGGACCCTACGGGTAAGTAGTGCGCTATATAAATGCCAATACATTTACATTTACAGTCTTGTGGTGTGGGGGCAGGAAGGTGTGTCCTCAGGGCCTGGTTTACAGCCTGGGACCGGATCGAGTGGCCAGGTGCAGTTGGGGGGTTACCGGAGGGCTCGGCTCATGTGCAGGGGATGAAAGAACAAATGCGTGTGTAGAGTAGGAAGTGACTCTGGGGCTTTGTCGGGCGGGCAGGGTTTACGATCTCAGTGCATTTGGTCGTGTTGAATCAGGACACCGGGGATGGTTGCAGGGTCTAGGGTGAATCATAGATGGCTTGCAGAGCGTGAGATGGCCACGGCACCCAAAATGGATGCCGTTTTCGTGTGCGCAAAAAGGCCTATGCTGGCAAGATGGCGTGGCCAATGTTTCGCGATTTTCACTCTACTTTCAACAGCGGCTGTGGCGAACATAAATGAACGCCGCTTATGTATACCTAGTTTAGTCATTTTCAACACATCCTATTCACATATGAAGTCATCCTACTCACTTATGCAAACAATGGATCATACTTACATATTTACTTAACTACACACTTATACAAACACCAATTCATCTATTCATTTAGATAGTAAGTCATACTTAGTGAATTATAAAATCATTATTACAAGTATATACTTATCCATACAGTCACTCACACAATCATTGAGTCTTATGTATACTTATTTATATACAACAACTGACACATACACTGCCTTTTATTTTTGTAGTTTGTTGGACATGTACCATTGAGAAATATATTTGCTCATCACCACACCCATAAAGAGATTCACGAACCCAAACTGTTAGAACATGTAATTTTAACTTCATATATCTACTGAATCAACTATTCACACATCTTTGGACAGTCA
Organism: Lissotriton vulgaris; assembly: GCF_964263255.1. NCBI lineage: Eukaryota > Metazoa > Chordata > Amphibia > Caudata > Salamandridae > Lissotriton > Lissotriton vulgaris. Next base: position 222,897,397 of record NC_141686.1, on the reverse strand, counting down.
CACCCCCCCAACCGAACAACACACACTTTCACTCTCCCATACAAATACTCAGATATCTAATCAATAACTAATATAGACCTTCACATAGCTAGTAACCAACTGTTGAACCAGTTCACAAAACAACTGACAAAGTGATACAGATATTCACACAGTTTAGTCCTATCCACTATATTTAGTGAGACACTATAAATTGGTCAAGTAAACAATCAATTACACTGCTACTAAATCCTCCATCCAAATATTTATTTATATATATCCACTCATTCTTCAATGCAAATTGCTATATATATAATGCATATTTAAATAATGAAACAAACCACATTCACTGGATGATGTCATCAGTGATGTCATCAGTGATGTCATTTGAGATGTCATCAGTGATGTCACTGACCATGTCATGAATGATCTAATATGTGACATCATCAGCAGTGCATTGCGGGTGCGCGAAATATAGTTAGTACAACTAACTGTATAGGAGAAATTTCAATTGTTTTGTATGAGTGAAATGTCCAGCTAACTATAACACCCCTAAAACTTATAGTTTTTTGACTGAATTTCAAAGGTTTTTTAAAAGCTAATTCCTAACTATATAAGGCCTGAATCCTATGGTTTTTTCAGTGAATATATATATATATATATATATATATATTCACTGAAAAAAAACATAGGTTTCACACCAGTTATAGTTAGGAATTAGCATTTAAAAAACCTATTAAATTCACTGAAAAAACCAGAGGTTTCACACCAGTTATAGTTAGCTGGAAATTTTACTGACATAAAACCATTGAAATTCCCACGTTATAGTTAGTAGGACTCACTATAACTTGCGCGCCTGCAATGCACTGCTGATGACGTCACATATTACATCACTCATGACATGGTCAGTGACATCACTCATGACATCACTGATGACACCATCCAGTGAATGTGTGTCTTTCTAAAAAATAAATATGTTTTATATATGTATATGTAAAGGTCGATGGAAGAATAAATGTTTAAATAAGTGTCTTAATGTATGTTTTTTGAAAAAAAAATTGATTGGTTAACTGGCGTATCTTAGTGAATACATATATTAGCGAGTAATGTTTAAATATTTAAATGTTTGTATCAGTTTTTCACTTTGTGCATAAGTGGCTGCATGGGTTGGTGAGTAGCTACATGTGTGTTTATATGGGTTATTAGATGTTTTTTTTAGTATCAGTATGAGTGTCTGAATGGTTTGGTGGGGGTGTTACTTAGCACATAGATGCATCAATGACTGACTCACTGATTGTATGTGTTTAGAAGACAGCATATGTGCAGGACTGTATGGGTGGATGAGTGTGTATATGTGTGTGTTACTGAGTGAATGACTGTCTCACTAGTGTCTTTATCAGTAACGACATATGTTTTAATCTAGTATATGTGAGTATTGATGTATATAAGTGAGTATATGTGAGAGTGAGAGATTGTAAGAGTTCCTGTTTAAATAAGTATGTGTTTCTATAAGTGATTGTTTAAGAGAGTAAGTATGTGTAAGTTTCCTTAGATGTAAGGTGGTAGTGTGTGTATAGTTGTATATGCAAATAAATGGATGTTCAATAGTATATTTGCATGTGTGAGTATGTGTGTGAGTAACTTTTGGATGACTGTGGGTCCGTAACAGGATGTATAGGTGTATCACTACATATGATGAGTGAGTATATGTATGAGTGACTATATAGAACTGTTGGTGAATGAGTGGATGTGTATATAGATGGTGGAATTACTGAATTGGTTGTTGTGACTGGTATGGGTATCTCTATTTTTTTGAAAATGTTAGTTTCTATTTTTGAATATGTGTTTCAAGGGTTACATTACACTGAAAGGAGGTCTGTCTCTCTGTCACAAGGATGGTGTCATCAGTGATGTCATGAGTGATGTCACTGACCATGTCATGAGTGATGTAATATGTGATGTCATCAGCAGTGCATTGCAGGCACACAAGTTATAGTGAGTCCTACTAACTATAACGTGGGAATTTCAATGGTTTTATGTCAGTAAAATTTCCAGCTAACTATAACTGGTGTGAAACCTCTGGTTTTTTCAGTGAATTTAATAGGTTTTTTAAATGCTAATTCCTAACTATAACTGGTGTGAAACCTATGGTTTTTTCAGTGAGTTTCAAAGGTTTTTTAATAGCAAATTTCTATAGCTATGTAATGTAATATTTTTTAAAATGAATCCTATATTGTATATTTATGTAATACTATTTTTTATATGTATATTGTTCATAATTTCTTTTTTTTTTTGTCTTGGTGCGCTCCCGGTAAGCGCAGTGATCCGGCGCGCCCCGGTGCGCGTACCGGGGCGCGTCCCGTTAGCGCACCCCCCAAAAAAAATTAAAAAAAATAATGAAGGAGTGAGCATAAAGAAAGGGGACAGAAAGAGTGGTGTAAAGAGAAAGAGAGCTAGAGGGAGGAACACAGAGAGACTGTGTAATAGATAGTAAGAAAGAAAAAAGGTGTTAGAGGAAGTAACTGAGAAAAGGAAAGACATGGGGAGTGACAGAGAGAAAGGAAAGAGAGAGAAAAGGAAGGAGTGACAAAAAGGGACTGAGTGAACCAGAAAAGAAAGGAAAGTGAGGGAGTGTGGGTGAGCAGGAAGACTGAAAGAAGTTGAATGTTGTAGGAAAGTAAGGAAAAGGGAAATAAACATGGAGGATAAGAATAAGTGAGGGAAGCAGAGTAAGGAAACAGGGGTAACGTAAGGTGAGAGAAAAGTAGTGAGGTTAAAGCAAAGGATCATGACAAACTACATTTTTTTTGTCACACTTACCATATAATTCATATAAACTTGATTATATTTTTTTCTACACTTTGTATCTGTGAAAGAGAGAACAAAAAATAAATTATAATTAGTAGAATATATATTTTAAAATAAAAGAGACAGGTCAAGAGGTTAAAAATCATAAAAGTGTATAAAGAAATAAAGCAAGAGTAAAGGTTACAGAAAGGGAAATAAAGTAATGTAGAAGAAAAAAAGAGTGAAAAAGAAATAGAAGAAAAGCAAATTACTAAGAGTAAGGCAGATAAATTCAGTGACAAAGAGGAAGAGAAGATGAGAGAAATGAAGTGAAGGTAAGTAAGATACAAAAAGAATGTGACAGAGTACGAAAAAAGAGATGAGTGAGTAAAGAGAAATTAGTAAAAGAGCAAAGGAGGAAAAGACGGAAAAGGCAAATAAAGCAGAGTGACTGAAAGCTGAAAAGTGGTGCAAGGGACAGAGGGGATGCAGACAGTTGAAATGGGAATGAGGGGTTGGGAAAATAGTGGAGTAAAAGAACGGGGATGAAACAGAGTGAGAGAAAGGCAGTGTGAGTGAGTAAAGAGAGCTGAAAAAGGGTGGAAAAAGGAAAGTGAGTGTGAGACAATGGGAATACAATATAAATTGCACAAAACAAACTATAGAATAACTTCTACAACATGTTACATAGTTTATTTTTGCTGTTCTCAGAATATATTGAATTTCACTAAAAACAGTGAGTTCAAACTATTCATCATATGACAGCGGGGAAAAAAAACCACAATCTAAAAGATTGTGTTTAAAAAAAAACATATAAACTTACAAATCACATATTTACACTTATCTTTGATTCACTTACTTTTCCTTGAGGCCAAATAGTAGATCGTGAAGGTCCTTTTCATTGGAAAATACTCTGCTGTTCTCTAAAACTTCCATTTCATCGACTTTCTATAAAAAAATTAATTCATTTTCTCGTTGTGTTAAGTTATGACTCTTTGCTAATTCCAACACTATTCCTTATGGCCAAATAGTGTCAGATTTATCAGTCTATTTTCAAACTCAGAAATTACCGTTTACCCGATGTTTTGAAAGAAAAGCTCATACCACATTTTTTTAATGTATAACTATTCATATACCCATCTCTGGATCACTCATGTTCAACATTTCCTATAATACTGATATCGCTTACTATGAGATCCACTTACAGTACCTATACGAGAACTGCATTTTTTTATTATGTTCATCACTTTTACTCACAATATAATTTTAAATAGCAGACTAACTTTTATTAACTGCTCCTGTCCTAGTTAAATTTCGGTTCTAAAAACACTAGGTAAGAATTTTTTAAGTCAAAAGGCAAACGTTGTTTGAAAGTCAAATGAGTATCATTACAGAAAGACCAACCTTTTCGACATTTTAAATAAGCTGTATAATGCCCTGAAGTTGTAGAAGGACCGTCATGATAAATAATAGCTACAGGTACAAAGGTTCTTCCTGAAATTGATAACTGAGAAGCCACAAAATGTTTAATTGAAGTTGTCAATTTAGTTCCATCAGATCTACATCGTTGAAACATTAAAATGACATACTGTCCATAATTTTGTATAAATAATGTGGACAGCATTGGACACTTACATTGGGAACAAAACCATATTATGATCAGCTGCTTTAAGTAGATTATTAAAAGACACTGATTTGCAGTCTGGTAAAGTCAAATATATAAATCTTTCAGTGTATATTCTAGTACTACTTGATAAACTACAATTGTCGCAGTCATGCTGCCATTGATAAGAAAGCCTAAAAAGATTTTCTACATCTACACCTTCATCTTCCAATACACCAAACATATACAATCAAAATTCCTGACAATCCTGCTGAATATTTTGTGAAAAAAATTTTTGACCTGAAAATATATCTAAAAGATTTCGAATTTCGGAAACAGTTTCTATTTTTGCTCTATCACTGCTACATTTCTGAAACACAGAATTCAATAAACCGCAGAATCTTTGATCCCAATTTTCAACAATCTGTTCTTGTAAAGTTTTAAGAAAAAAAACAATATTAACCACTACATTAGCATAGCAGTTGACACCAGAACTGTTTTCAAATTGAAATCCAACAACATCTTGAACAGAATCCTTTTTCTTTCTGCTTACAATTACAGTTTCATCTACTTTTTGTCTTTTTGCTACTACCTCACTGCAATTATTCTCATTTCTTCTTTTTCGGCCTACCACACGTTTTTCAAACAGAGGATATTGAGGCAAATGTGGAGCATACTCTCTTCTTAACCTATTGTATTCTTTAACACAATCTAGATCTGCACAAATCTTTGTCTCATCACACTCAATCAAGTACAATCCTGATAAAGTTCTGACTCGTGATAATGCCACATATGCCATACCCTCTTTAAACACAGAACTTCCAATGTTCACCAAAGCACTATCTACACTTAAACCTTGAGATTTATGAATTGTCACCGCATATGCCAAACAAACAGGTAACTGTTTTCGGCGAACATATAAGTCTTTTACAAGCAAAAATCTAGCAGAACAACGACTAATTTGTTGTACTTGCTCAATGCTATCAAATTTTATTTTTAAAAATACAATTCCATCTCTATTTCTATCATTCACAAAATCAACAACATGACCCATTGCTCCATTTACCAGACCTCTTTCAACATTTAAATTCCTTCTCAAAATGATACGACAATTTAAACACACATTCAGAGTCTTTTCAAAACCAGGGGCCTCATTTATGAAAAGTGACGCATCGCTGCGTGAAAACAGCGATGCGTCACTTTTCACTGCGCACTCCTTGCGACACCAATGATGCGTCATATTTAATGTATGACGCATCATGTCGCAAGGACTTACAGATACGTCAGTATTTCTGACGCATCTGTAAGCGCAAAAGTGACGCATTGCTGGAGTGAGTCACAAAAGTGACACATCTCCAGCAATGCGTCCTTTCACATGGGGAAAGCCCCATGTGAAAGGGCTTGTGTCAGTCTTACGCCTGCTGTGAGGCAGGCGCAAGATTTTGACGCAACCGCATCCTAAAAGTGACGCAGTGAAATCTCATAGATTTCACTGCGTCACTATTACGAGGCTTTTGCGGGGGAACGCCCCCTCTGCATACATTATACCTGACGCAGGTATAATGTGGCGCAGGGGTTGAAAAAGTGACGCATCTACCTGGATGCGTCACTTTTTAAATATGGCGCAACAAGGCGCATGTTTTAAGCCGCAGATGCGTCACAAAAAGTGACGCATCCGCAGCGCAAAACTGACGCAAGGCCTCATAAATGAGGCCCCAGCTGTTTTAGATATACTTTTCTCTAATGAATCCAATTTTGTTTTCAAATTTTCTGACAAAACAATTGTTGCACCCATATGCTCTATTTTATCTGTTGCTTCCAGTTTCACAATCTCTTCATTTTCTAACTTTAACATTTTGTTGTTGAAGATGGAACATTCTTGCAGAGTTGGCATCAAACATATCCCAGATTTCTTCTCAGTAATTTTCTTAAAAATATTCTCTGGAAGAATGTTTTCATTTGGATACAAATTTGAAATTAATCGAGCATGTAAAGCTTCTTTCCCAAGCTCACTTACTTTTCCGATTCTTACATCTTGTAGAATATTTTTATAATCTTCATCCTTTGCCTGTCGCATATTTTGAAGCAGTTCTGCATATTTAAAATTTAACCATATATTAACGTTTCCAATGCTTCCAAGGGACTTCCTGGTATCTTCATGCGTGAGCATTTTAAACACTGGTTGTCCTTTTACTGGAGTCAACTGCAGTAGATCTCCAAAAACAATAATGTGTTTTCCTCCAAATAACACATCATATTCTGTTCTAAGAATTTCTTGCATTCTCAAATGCACAAAAGCAAGCATTAGATTTGAGACCATGCTTACTTCATCAATGATAAGAAGTTTCATTTTCTTCAGGACTCTGGAAACTTCAGAACACGCATCTCCAGATAGCTTATTGTAATGCAATTTATTATCATGCTCAACTGGCAGCATCAGTAAATGATGTAGAGTAATCCCTTTAATGTTATGTGCTGCCAGTCCAGTTGGAGCGGCTATAACACAAGACAGCGGTGATTCAGTCCTTTTCTGCAGATAACTTGCAATGGCTTTAATCAGAAAACTTTTTCCTGTTCCCGCTTCTCCACTTACGTACAGTCGGACAGGCTTAAATGATGTACATGAGCACTCTTTTTTCTCATGTCTGAATCCATGTTCATTCTGTTCTGTGACTTCGTCATGTATCTTTTTCTGCTCAACGTTTAGTTGCTTTACCAAATCTTTTAAGTTAACTACATCCTCTTGAGCTTGTTCCATAGCTCTTTCCACCTCATCCATGGCAGTTGCAGCTTCATTTTGGATAATTGGTCCTCCTAGTGGATCCTGACTCAATGAAGTAGAACTCTGACTGTCTTGAGAACTGTCTCTAGCAATCTCTTCAGCAATTGTGGCTTCTTGCTCTATTTCTTCGTTCAACATTTGCAGATAATATGGAAAAACAGGACATTCTATGGTATCCTTAGTTGCATTAAAAGAGTCTTCATAACAGAGAAAATCTCCAAGTAGTTCCTCTTCTGTACGCCATGGCTTAAAGAGTTGCAAAAGAGCTAAATAGTAAAATTCTCTTTTGTCTGGAGATTCGCAACTCAATTTTCGATGATTTTAATCAAATGGCCTTTTCTCTGCTTCACTAGACATCCTTCATACCCAATGACAGTATACTTTCCAATATTGATATCTTCTGTGATGTTCCTATTATAACTGTAGTTTTGCAGAACTTCATACAAACAAGTGTTCTCAAGGTGAGTACTTCTATTTGGATAGTATGTATCCAACATGTTTGTCTTCAAAATATCTGTACTGTTTGGTTCTTTCTCCGCCAAATATTAAATTTCTTGTACAGATTTCAAAACTCGGTTTCGTGTTGCAGCAAGACCTAGACTCACCCAAATGATTGTTCTTGATTTGGCATAGAGACTTGCTGATGATAACCGATCAGAACATTCATATGCTCCAATTTCTCGATGCAACAACATCTTCATACTGAAACTGTATAATTTTTTACTTATACTCTTTTCATGTGAAATGTCTTCCCACATTTCCTTCAGTTCGGTCTTTTCTTTTTTTGTGATGTAAGACGTCACATATCGAGCCACAGCAATAGAGTTGTCAGCAACAAACTGAAGATCCATGTTAGCATTCCACATGGATAAAATCACTGGGTTGTAGTCGTTGATGTACTTGGACTCGTCGTTTCTTTTTAAATTGTATGTATTTTTTGGTGATTTCCTTGTCACAGTATGTCGCAGAGAATACATCAAATTATTTACTCTTCCTTTAGAAATCACTGGTCGTGGAAACGCGAAACGACATTTCGTGTAGAACTTGTCCTTGTTTTTAAATTTTCGACGACAGTACTTTCCACAACGATGGGATTGAAAACGTAAAACTTGTTGCCTTAAACTGTTTTCTTCAGTAGATTTCGGAACAGCACATGTTGAATATTCTTCAATGAAACTCATCACTGTGTCATCCGAATCAGTTCCAAATTTGGGTGCATCTTTAATCCATAACAACATATGTATGTGAGGAGCACCTCTCGCTTGATACTCTTTCCTCCAAAAGAAATCCAAAACCTCTCCAAGGGGAGGATTTTTTTTGTTGGTAATAAAAGACATCATAGCTTCAAATCTATGATTAAAATATCTGCAAACATTCAGTGGATCCAAAGAACACAGTTCTCCAGGTGTTTTCAATTCTATATTTTGTATGTTTCCATTTGCCTCTCGTAGAAATTGAAGTAAGTCGTCCCATGCATACTCAGCACAGCTAAGAGTGAGGAACCATGTAGGAGTTCCTAAATTTCTTAGCATACATTTCAATTCCCCATGACGACGGAACCAATACTCGTTTGTTCCACGCTGACATGCCATGAGATTGATTAGCTGAGATTCCAAAATACTGTCTTGCAGATTGACTTTCTCCAAAAGTCCCTCGCCGAAACATTTTGCAGATGAGCTCCACTTTTCAGTATATGATTAACTGCATACGAAAGCCCAGACAAATCACTTTCATACAGTAGATGAAACAAATACGGAATGCAGTGACGAAACCTTGGATCTTCAGCATATAATCTTAAAGTCCGGTATTCAGCTGCAGGAATTTGAACTGGTTGATCGTCATATCGTCCACCACGACCTGTTGGAAATAACTGTGGAAAACAACGAGCTTCCAAACTTTCTTCCCATACACTAATAGGACTTCCTTTTGCTGCTTTCATTTGAAACAAGTCAATTGCATTCCCTATTACTTCTTTGGAATGCAAAGGATGAACAGTATAATGTTCATATATTTCTTCACTTCTAGACACATCAACTTTTTTTCAATTTGGCCAACTGAAAAATCACTATCTTCTTCTGTAGCTGTTTCCTCTGCTCCAACACTTACATCTTTGTAGTACTCATTGTTTTTGACCAAATACAACGTTGCCTTTTTGACTTTCCTAACATCCACTAAATCTTGCCAGATTTTCTTACTCTTTGTCGGAACCCCATTAACTAGAATAACCAGAGGATCCTCTTCTACTCTTTCTACATCAATTGTATCAATATTTTTCTTGACATCTAAAGGCAAATAAACAACTCTTCCCTTTAATCCTCTTTGTAAATCTGTAGAAGGCAATTTCCCTATCTTAGGCTCCATGCGAACAATAGCCTGAAAAGGATGGACACATTGAATCAAAATAGATTCATAAGTATTTAAATCCATCAATTCAGAAGGAATATCTATCAACTGAAGATTATTATGAACAGCTCTAGCAGGCATTCTATTTTCATTTAATTTTTTCAAACAATAATTACAAAGACACTGATCAACACTCAAATCAAAAGAATTCTCCACCAACAAATAACTTACAAAATCCTTCCATTCACTAATGTTTTCCAATTCACATTTTGCATATAAATCAACTAACCTAGTCTGAATCTTATAATGAGTCCGTCGACAACACACACAAGTTAAATTAGGCCTTTCACTTTCACCTTAAACTTGGTAATTTCCTCGTCAAACTTTTCTATACTTGAAATCTGTACATTGTCTTCCACATTACCATCCATTACTATATCCATTTCTACACTGTCCTCTTTGTTCCCAAAATAACAAAACTCAATTTCTTCACAAATAGTCTTCACATCTACTTCAGATCCATGCAAAAGAGCACTGTTTAACTGTTTAAGCTTAAGTGCTGGACTTTTTGCATAATACAACCTTCTCACTAATTTCCTCACCTTATTATGATGCACTATTAACATCCTAAAATGATCAAAAACACTCTGACATACTTTTCTAGAAAGACAAGGCAGTGAATGCCCATGCAAACCTGTGTTTTCTCTCACTCTGCACGGATCTAACTCTTGCAAGATCTTCATTTTCTGTTTTACACTTTTCTTACTATATGTACGTAATAAATTTCGAAGCAAATCAATTGAATCCTGTCGCACACTACAAATACTACTGCACTTCCATGTGTACACTGGACCCTTAGTACGTCTCCCTAAAACTTCATCAGCTAACACATCTTCTGCATCTCTAGACACAAGTTTCTCTTTTACCATCGGACAACCATCTTTCACCTCATATGCTCGACCACTGGTGTTAACTGCATGCACCAAATCATTTTCCTGAAAGTAACTCTCCTCATTAAAAAATGGCTCAGAACTTGAACTATGCATCCATTCTCCAGAAAAAACTTCACAAAAATTAGTCCGATTAATTATTCTTTTCCATCTAATGTTCGATTTGAAAACAACAATTGCCTTGTTAAGTATCCTAATTCTATTGATTACTAAAATAAATAATTTTTTCTTAACTTCAAAAGCCTGATCAACAATCTACTCTACACTTTTCTTTTCTTGTAAAAAAATTTAAAACTACCCTATTGCGAAACATTCATCTCCGAATGTCCCTAAATAGATTTTGCCCTCTATTGCTATCCATACTCTTCTCTCCTGCTCCAGTAGTGACATTTTTTGAGGGCCTCTCCCTCCTTTTCAAATTTGCTCTCTCCTTCTGGATCTTCACATTCCCGTTAACATTTTTTTTTCCTCTACATATGTTCCGAAAAAAAGACTTAGTTGTCTTACCAGGAGCTTTTTTTGTGTTTTTTGAAGTACTTGTTGTAGGGGATTCCTTTAATTCAGTTGCTGATTTTGTTCTTTTCCGTATGGTATTTTTTCTTCTCCTTTGCCTTGACGGCATTTTTGCTTACTTTTAAAATGTTGATTTCAATCTGTGGTAAAGAAAAAAATAACACATTATAGACCACTATTAACAAACAACAAAGCAATGACAATAAGCAAACGATATAAACACTAATTTGCAATATATCTAAGTTTATACCACAGCAACTATATAACTAGTAGTAAGACAAAGAAAAACAGCTAGAGGGAGTAACACAAAGACACAGAGAGACTCAGACAAAGAAACAGGTAGAGGGAGTAAAACATAGAGAAGGACTAAGACAGAGAGAGTGTATAATATGTTGAAAGACAGAAAAAGGATGTAATAGGGAGAGGAAGTAAGTCAAAAAAGGGAGTAAGTCAGAAAAAGGATTCAACAGGAAGTAAGACAGAGAGAGGGTGTTAGAAGGGAAAAGGTTGTAAAAGAGACTAAAACAGAGAGAGCCTGTAAAGGAAGAGACAGTGAGTAAGCTTGAGAGAGGGTGTAAGAGGAAGTAAATCAGAGACAGGATTTTACAAGAAGTAGGTCAGACAGGGGTGTAACGGGAAGAGAGAAAAAAAGTCAGAAAGAGGGAGAGAGAGGGTATAAAACAGACAAAAGGTGTAATAGGGAGTAACTCAAGGACAGAATATTACAAAGAAAAAGGTTGATTAGATAGTATCTGCATGATTCAAAAAATATATTAGCACATTTCACAATGATGTCATCTATGTTTCCTCAGATTAGTCATGTTTTTTGATAATGCTTGGTTAAAACCTTTTGCTGCATAGAGGAATTGCATTATGTGAAATAGTGAAGTTCCAGTAGTAAAATTGAATGCTTGTACATAGGACCTGTGCTGTGTTTCTAAAATGTAATTTAAAAAACGATTTTGGGGTAATTGAATGGCTTTTATATTTTCTCAAAAATATAAAAGGCATTCATTTACACCAAAATCGTTTTTTAAATAACATTTTAGAAACACAGCACAGGTCCTACGTACAAGCATTTCATGTCACTAGAGAAACTTCTCAATTGTACATAATGCAATTCCCCTATGCTGCAAAACCTATTTACCAAGCATTATCCAAAAACATGACACAAACCAACCAGAAAAAACCTCAATCTGCATTCTAATCTGAGGTAATGCAGGTGAAATCATTGTAAAAGGTTCAAATATATTTATTTAATGAGGCAAACAATAATAATTCCTTCTCAAAAATATAAAAGGCATTAATTTACCCCAAAATCGTTTTTTAAATAACATTTTAGAAACACAGCACAGGTCCTATATACAAGCATTCAGTTTCACTACTGAAAATTCACTATTTCACAAAATACAATTCCTCTATGCATTAAAATGTTTTAACTAAGCATTATCAAAAAACATGACACAAAACAACATTAAAAAAAACAATCTGCTTTCAAATCTTCTCCATAGAGCATACAAGTCTCTCTCTAAATTAAATGAATCATTTCTTACCTTTACAAATGCTTTGGGAGATAGAGAACAATGTCAGACACACACACCAATTTTTCTTTAGCAGAGCAAAAGGTATGCACTCCACACACTGCAACCATGACTGGCACAGAAAACCTCTAATTCTACACAGATATGCCTCATTTCAACCAATCAAAACTCTTCCCTCACTATTTTCAAACCAACACCCTTCCCCCCTCAGCCCTTTCTATCTGTTACCATAGCAACTCCCTCCTTACTTAACTCACAGGTTCAAAAGTTTATTCTACTACAATGTTGCAAATGAACTAAGCAAGGATGTTTGACCTCTCAATACACCAGCTTATCCGATGAAATGTTTCTATAATTGACTTTTTCTTATCCATTCAAATTGCTTCTTTCACAAAACACAACCATGCACCCTAACTTTTAGTTTTCAACTATCTGAATCCACCAATCATTGCTTGTGATTCAAGAGCAGTGAAACTCCACAATAATTTTTTTGTAAACTCCTACTGTTCCACTTGCCATTTCATTCCCACACTTCATCTGACTGCACCAGAACCTTCTCTCATCATGTATTCTGTGTGGATTATTGGACATAGCTACATCCACTGGGCTCAAAGTTATGCAGCTAGCAGAAATGTTCACAACCTTGATTTAACAAATGTGGAAATCAAGTGGATTGGCCAGAGAGGATTGAGATGTCACCAATTGATACCATTGGTGAAAACCTTTTTGCATCTGCCAAACCCTGACCTCTTAATAGTGCATTGCGGAGGAAATGACTTTGGCACTTTGACTGGGGTAGGTCTGGAAATGCTTTTAAAGGACACCTTTAATCAATTGATGACACTTTTTCCACAAACTGCCTTGGTATATTCCAATATATGTCAAAGACAGAAATGGAACTGGTCCAACCAATTTTGTCCACAATTTGAGAAAGCACGGAAACATGTGAATAAATCTGTTTCTGCTTACATGAGAGACTATGGAATGGGTTCAATATACAACAATAACTTGTGTTTCAACATGCAAGATATCTACAGAGGAGATGGTGTGCACTTCTCAGATGAGGGGAATAGAATATTCCTCCTGAAATTAAGACTGTGCATTGGAACCTACTTGTAGGTACCTAAATCAGCCACAGAACCCAAAAGCTCTTTTCAGAGCTACCCTACCTCTGATCACTCAAAATGATTATCTTTCTCTAACTTTTTTCACTATTTTTCACCAGAGTACGCTCCCCGGTACGCTCCCCGGTGTGCTCCCCGGTGCGCGTACCGGGCGCTCCCCCCGCGAAATTTTTACATTTTTTTTTTGCATATATGCCCCTCCTAAACTCCCCTCAGAAAACCTAGAGGGTCATGGGGTGTCTACTGTGCCCCTTTTTACCCATTCCCAACGTTGTTTGTCCTCCATCTTGTGTCTCAATTCGACCGAAACACAAAATGGCGGACTCCCGTAGCGCTCCCGGTGCGCGTACCGGGGCGCGCACTGGTAAGCGCTCCCAAAAAAATGTGGGAAACAAAATTACATAAAAACCACTGGACAGACTTTCACCAAATATAGAATAGACCCTACTACATACCAGTCCCTACCATTATCCCACATTTGATGGTATTCCATTGAGTCATTTGGGCTGTAGCCCTGTCTAAATATCCTGAGGTAAATTACATGACAAAAAAAATATGAAGTGTTACAATTTACAACCAATTAAAATGTTACTTTCATTTCCTACTTTTTTTTCCTGACATTTGATTGGTTATGTACATGAATATAAAAGAAAAATGAGAGGGAAACACGGCCATTTTGACTACAACTACCTGAGATACATCTTTAAAAAAAATTCTCATTTATCTTCATCACCTTTCTATAAGGTAAGTTATAAATTTGTGAAGGGGCACTTTAAGTTCATTTGTAAAAACGTTTTCTGACAGTTATTTACTGTCCCTCTGTTATAATTACAGATTGAGATAGGCTTCTCTGTTATAGTTATAGATTGAATTAGGCTTCTCTGGTATAATTATGAATTTTATTAGGCTTCTTCACATACACTTTTTTATATTTCTACTTCCTACCTCATACCATACACTGCCCAAAGATAACTTCACTGTTAAAAACTCACAAGTACCTGTCTGAACTTAAACCCAACAGTGCCCTATCTCTACTGATATATTTATTTGTTATGCAATTTACAGCAAGAAAATGGAAGGAGAACAAAACAAATTTAATATTTCATTCGAAATTGATCTGGAAAACAATCCTAAGGAAGAGATTGATGAATTAGACTTTTTGGATCAGTCTCTGGACCAAGACTTACTTAATTGTGTGGAAGAAATGGAATCATCGAATCCAAATGAGGACATACCTGACGAAATAATGTTGGAAATTCTTTTAGATTTTGAAAAATCACAGCAATAAATTTTTATTTAAAAATTAAAAATTGTTCGTGACATTATTCTTTTTTATATGTAAATTATGAAATAGTACCAAAATGAATATATTATAAAGTGAGACTTATAGTATACTGTGCAACTTTTTTGTGTTACATAGTAATTTTGCTCATAGTTACTTCCTTTCTCCCACTATATTATCTCCAATGTGTATTTAACATCTCTTTATCATCTCCTGCCTCCATGTTGTTTCTGCTTTCCTGACAGACTATGGTATGAATTCCATATACCACAGTAACTTCTGTAACAACATGCAAGATATCTACAGAGGAGACGGTGTACATTAAATTTTAGACTCTGCATTGGTACCTACATGTTGGTACTTAAATTTAAAAAAAAAACAACAAAAAGAACAATTTTATTAATAAAGCTACATTTTTTTAAAAGTCTGTCATTCTTTTTTCCCCATGGTACGCTCCCCGGTGCGCGTACCGGGCGCTCCCCCCGCGAATATCATAAAAAAAAAATCATTAAAAAAAAAAAAAATTGCCCCGCGGGGCCCTTTTATGGCCCCCACATCAAGCCTAGGGGGTCAGGGGGGGTCTACTCTGCCCCCTTATGGTCATTTCCCCTTTGTTTTTGCCACCTCTTGTGTCTCGATTTTACCGAGACACAAGATGGCGGCCGCTCCGGACTGTTTGGAATGTTTACAGACACCCGAGAGCCAATCAGCTTTCCGTGACAAAGTCGCGTGGCGCGCCCGGTGCTCGTACCGGGGCGCAGCCATAGATATATATATTTTTTTTAACCTAAATTACTCAAAAACCACTGGAGCACATATCTTGAGACATAGCAAAGGCACATCGGGCTACCAGTCCCTACAATTTTGCCAAGTTTGGTGGAAATCCATTCAGCCGTTCGGGCTAAAAGTGAGTTTGACCGCCCTATGGAAATTAACATGGGGAAAACACATTTTGGGACCCCCCTTTTATCTCGGCCCCCACTTCACGAATCCCCCCCCAAACTTTCAAGGAAGGACCGGAGCTCCGCGAGGCAAATTTGAGGAAATTTTCAGGCAGATTCGTCAACCGGTGCCAAAGTTATTCACAATAGAATTTTGAGATTTTGCATTGAAAAAAATCCTAACTATAACTACCTACTGGCGACCGCCAGTAGGTAATATATATATATATATATATATATATATATATATATATATATATATATATATATATATATATATATATATATATATATATATATATATTTCCTTTATTCGGATGCAAGGCAACGATAAAAGATACAGTAATAAGCACACAGTTCATAAAAGATAAAAGTACATTAAGATTTAAAACAATACATATGGATAAAACCAACAGCACAGAATCAATCGACTCTAGATAATCTACGATTATAAGTGGCCCTCAAGAAACTTAGCACTGCTCAGAGTGTAAAAGGGTTGGGTAACAGCTCTAAATGCAAAAGGGCCACTTTGGCATGCCTGAACTTCAAGCATTTTAACAGGGGCCGGAGAAAACGTTTTCTGGGGAGTGAAAAATATTTACACAATAGAATAATACATGTCCTGAGGAGATTGAAGATCCCAGCCACAGGGACCTCGCAGATCTGGTGAGGAAACGAAACCCACCGGGGATGCTAAAATGTGGTGGAGCTGATTGAATCTAAAACGTGTGATTAAAAACAGGTCGTGAGCATTAGACAAGGCTAGGAGGTACGGTTAAATGCCCAACCAATTTTAACATTGCATATGCCCTAACTGAGGGTTTGTTGAGCAAATTCCCTCCCAAGGCGGCACTCGTGACGATCTTGTACCTAACCCATATGAATGAAACAGAGCCTAAGCCTTAAGAACCCAAAAGCCAAAATGAGCAAAAAAGCCAGCTGAGCTAAAAAGCCAACCACGCCTCCAGAGAGGTCATTATTTATACTCTAATTCTTGACAGACTACACAAAATGTTGCATCTTCAGAAAAAACATGTACTTGATTGGTCAGTCACAATGGCATGAGGTCTCACTATCTTGACTCATTGAAAATACTAGAGCATACCAGTTTTAACAAAAGAAGCGCAAATGATTAATACATTCATATTGTTTTTGCAACATTTACTAGGAAAAATGTTTCTCTCTTTTCTTTCCTTCCTATCACAGCACAGGCTAGCAGGATACTTTAGCTAACTGGTACATGGCACAATCACAAGAATGTACAAAGTGGCCTTGACTCCTTCGTGGTTTGAGGCAAGCAGATCTGCGCATGCTCTCTTCTTTTAATGCAAGTCACAACCTTGCTGGATTCACAGGCAGCCATGTTTTCTTAGGCCCAAAAACAAAGCAAACAAAATAGAGTATTCATTTTATGTAAATCAGCCCATTATGTTTCCCTCCCTTATACTAATACCCCTTATAAATGTTTACCTAGCCAAGCTATTAGTTTCAAGCAGCTTTTCTATTATTTATGACAACATGCAAAATAAATGTGCAATGTTCAACATAGCATTATTATGCATTTAGTGTAAATTTTAAAAGCACACACAGTTAATACAGCGCACACAGTTAATACAGCGCACACAGTTAATACAGTGCACACAGCAACATGCTTTAATGTTTTAGCTAGCTTTTCATGCAAAAAAGCATTTAGCTCCATGTGTAGTGTTTGGTGCATTTGTTAATTCAGGCACATTATAAAAAGAGGTGTTTTAAATTAATCATGTTTATTCAGTTCAGTTCAAAAAGCTTTTTTCGGTTTGCATGGCACAACCATATAAGCAGACAAAAATTTTAAAACAGCAACATCATAATTATTTCACATCCTCGTTAAAATACATCATATACAAATTTCAAAGTGACTCATGCTCTAAAGTATAGTATGTGCAAATTTACGCAGGGAAAGTACCTTATTTAATCAACAATACATGATGTATTATATTACATTTTATCAACTTCAATATAAAAATTACATTTGATTTGAACTGCATAAAATAACAAATATTCTCAACAGACTATGCAAATATGCAATAATGTGTCTTGTGCCAGCAATAATAATTCATAAAATTAAAACATAATATCTAATACAAGCTCCATCTAAAACAGACACAATCTGGGGTGTTGTAATGGAATAGGACTCCTAAAGTACTATTGTGGCTAATGTAAGATAATTCATAATATTATTGCTTTTCTGGTATTTATACATTGTAGTATATATATATATATATATATATATATATATATATATATATATATATATATATATATATATATATATATATATATATATATATATATATATATATTCAATGAAAAAACCATTGGTTATAGAACATATATAGTTAGGAATTTGCATTTACAAAACCTTATTTTACTCGCACAAAACCATTGAAATTCCATATATAGTTAGATGCGCTAACTATATATCGCGCACCCGCAATCCACTGCTGATGATGTCACATATTACATCATTCATGACATGGTTAGTGACATCACTGATGACATCACTGATGACAACATCCAGTGACTGTATGTTTCTGTAAAGTTAAAATATGTTTTACATATTGAAGAATGAGTGGATATATAAGTGTCTGGATGAAGGATTTACTAGGTGCATGACTGACTGATTGAGTGAGTGATTAAATGTGTCTCACTGAGTGCATGGGTTAGTGACTAAACTATTTTAATTTGTGCATCATTATATCTGTTGTTCTACAAACTGCTGCATATGTTGATCAGTAGCTATATGAGTAACTGTATGGGTTATTGATTGGTTGTCCAAGTATTTGTATGGGAAACTGAGTGTGTGTGTATGGGTGGCTGGGAGGTGTGTGACTCTGTACATAGATGTGTGAGTAGTTGATTCACTATATGTATAGATTCAAAAGTGCATGTGGAAACAGCTGTATGGGCGGTTGACTGTGCATGAGTGTATAAGTGAGTGAATGGATATCTCAGTGCTACATTTCAAAGTAAGTACATATGTAAAACACAGTACATGTGAGAGGTGACATATATAAATAACTGTGCATAAGAGCCAGTGAATGTGTGAGTGGCTGTATGGATCATTATGAACATGTATCAGAGATTGTATAAGAGAGTAAAGTAAATATGTGTTAGTATATGTTTGAATAAGTAAGGTGTGTATAACTGTATAGTTGAGAAAATGGAGGTGTGATTGATTTTTGGCATAACTGACTAGGTGTGTGAGTAACTCCATGGATGAGTGACAGTCTGTGACTGTCTGTTTACACTGATTGTATCTAAGGTTATATTAGAGTCTGAAGAGGTTCATGGTATTATCACATGAATGATATCATCAGTGATGTGATCAGTCATGTCAAATGACATGTTATCAGTGATTTTATCAGTGATGTCATTTGAGATGTCATCAGTGATGTCATCAGTGATGTCACTAACCATGTCATGAATGATGTAATATGTGACATCATCAGCAGTGGATTGCGGTGCGCGATATATAGTTAGCGCATCTAACTATATATGGAATTTCAATGGTTTTGTGCGAGTAAAATAAGGTTTTGTAAATGCAAATTCCTAACTATATATGTTCTATAACCAATGGTTTTTTCATTGAATTTTCGAGGTTTTGTAAATGCTAATTCCTAACTATATATCAACTATAACCGATGGTTTTTTCTGTGAATTTCAATGGTTTTTTAATAGCAAATATCAAAAGCTGTCAAATGTCAAGTACGTGATAGGTAAAAACGTTTCGTATTTATGCACGCTGAAGTGCTTTGAACGCTGCCCCCCCCACTCCCCTCTTTTCTCTTAGTAGTACTCTCTCTTTGCAGATAGTGAACGGTAGTTAACGCAGACCTTTACCCCTGTTGTAATCCGTCGTACCTGCTTGTCTCTCCATTTGATTGATTATTATCCAAGCATTTACTGTTTTACAATTGGTTCTCTTTGGATCATTCTCTATTTACAAACAAGCACAAAGTCGCAATACTCTGTTTAGTCTTTGCAGATAGTGAAAAATCGTGTAAAAAGATAAAAGTAATCGAGCAAAATCAGTAGACCACTAATTCGATCTCTTTTTGACCTCGGTAAAATACAAACATTAGGAACAACCCTTCATGAGAAATACGAAAATAGTGAAATGAACTGAGCTCCACACCATGAGGGCTGCAAGACAGCTCGACTCCGCCACCCACACCGCCCAAAATAACGACAAACCCTATGCAAATATTATAAATATAGACAACACACCAGCAAAGAAACAGGGTAAAACATTTTATTAAATAACTATTTACATAACTATTTTATACTTTTTATTGCCCGATCCGGCTAGCTCAATCGATCGAGCATGAAACTCGTGCACTGATACCAAGCGTTGAGAGTTTGTAGAACGATGGCTTCAAATTTTCCACATACGGTGTAGTGGCGCGAACTGGGAGGGGGCGTTTGGATTCTACCCTTTCCCCAAATAAGATTTTCATACGTGAATGTTCGTTCATGCTTTCTGTCCCTGAGTTGCTTCGATGTCACTGCCTTACACAAATGGCATAAGTCCTGGATGTTGAGTGCCATACTTCAGAGTTCTAAGCAGCGCTTGTAACACTGTTTAAACCTTATTTCCACCTGCTGCAGCTTCACTATTCAAAGTAAGTGGGGTCCGTTTGTGGACCTGACTGCATTGGAAAACAATGTGATACGGTACCTCCCTAAACCGCTTGACGGAGGCCCCCGAGGGGCGGTGAGATGGCGCGGACTGAGAGGGTGCGCTTGGCTCCTGCCCCCTCCCCAAGTCGTGTTGCCCTGGTGTGGCCTGAGATCGCCCCCGGCATAGGCGGCCGGCTCCCGGGGTCCGGTGAAATTTTTCCCTTTTGATGACTCTTCCATTCTGGACCTTGTCCCACAATCCGTTTGACCTGAAGACACGCTGTCGTGGGGCGCCCCTTTACCGTTTTAGTTGCCATTCCGCCCGCTTTTGGTACTCTGTGCCTCTTCCGCCATTCAGCTGTTTACCGCCCGCTCTTGCGACTACAGCGTCTCGCTCACCATGTAGTTGAGTTGCTCCCACTCTTAACATTTAACCGAACTTTTTTGACTGCTGAAAGCGGTTGTATTCCGACCGCTGGTTGGTGGAGACATTTTGACTATATTCTGGACCTGCATTGTCGCGTAATGCGTCATATGACGCGGCGCGTTAGCGCACCCGGAAATGCTCCGGTGCGCAAGGCGCAGCTTCCCGGAAACGATCCAGAGCGCGCCGCGCAGCGCGTAACGTAAGCATAACAGGTCATGTGACTTGTTAATAAAACTTTTCATTGGTTCATTTTACTTTTGTTTTCCTAATGATGTAAGACTAGGTCATGTGACCTAAAAATAACACTTTTCATTGGATTAAAACCTTTTTTTTCCCAAACGATGAAAGCCCCACCTTGTTTCTGGATGTTTCAGACTGAAGCTGGCGTCACCATGAGAGCACCACCATCTCGTAGCTCCATCGTGGCCATTCCGCAAGCAATCATGGCAGCCGCTCCCCACCGGAAGCCTGCGGGAGTCGACGGCCCCCAAGACTTTTGTACAATCTTCAAGGCTGAGGGGACGCTTTCGAGAATGGAACCCAAGCCCTGGCAGACAAGCGTCCGAGTTCCAAGGTGTCCCAGGGCCATTTTACTGGACCAGGCCCGAATCCGAAGAGCCGGCCGCCATTTTAAGAGTCCTGTGGCAGCCGCCTATCGCTGCACCGCAAGAGTGGGAGCAACTCAACTACATGGTGAGCGAGACGCTGTAGCCGTAAGAGCGGGCGGTAAACAGCTGAATGGCGGAAAATGCACAGTGTAGCAAAAGCGGGCGGAATGGCGACTGAAACGATAAAGGGGCGCCCCACTACAGCAGACGAGCCTCCGCCATGTGCTTCAAAACTGCATATGTATCTCGTGATATCAAGGTTGGGCAACCAGTACACAACAAGCAGTTACGAGTCCCATTTACACCGGCGCCATTTTGGGCGCGGCCGGGCAGGTCCAGGATCTAGTCAAACATAACAAATGAGGCTGACGTCTCTGAAGCAGTTGACGAACAGCAGGACATAGCAAATAAACCTGAAGTCTCTAAAGCTGTTAACTCACTGCAGGACAAAACAAGTGAACCTGAAACCTCTGGAATAATTGTCGCTCAAAAGAACAACACACAAAACTCTGTAGAGCCTGAAGAAAGAAAAACAGAAGGACACTGTAGTTTCAGACACACTTAACACTAATGACTAAACAAAGATATCGTCTGTTTATGAAGCAGTTATCATGTTCACAGAATTGACAAAGAAGTGTGCAGACACCAATGCTATTAAGAAACACAAGGAAATCCCTAACGCATCAGCATTCTCGGAAGAGGTTGACACAGATAACATCTCAAGGGACAAAGAAAGACAAAATAAGGATGAGGAAGTTATCACTTTAGTTTTTTCATCAGCTAGCGACAGCAAGAAACATATTGTAATGGAGATTAGAGAGGCTACGGATGAATTATCAAAAATATCAAAAGAAATGGCTACTCCCCCCTTTAGCAGATTAGCTAAATGTTTGCGTAATTTAGGCATAAAAGTTATATTATTGTTGTTGTTGTTGTTGTTATCGTTATAGTTCTGGTTAATTTCAAAAAATGTTTAAATATATTTACAGTTTTTGTTGCGTTCGTTATATTTAAAAGTTAATAAAGTTATATTATTGTTGTTGTTATCGTTATAGTAATAATTTTGTTTGTAGATGTTTTTCCATCACCCACCCAGGATATCACCACTGTTCCCCATGTCATAAAACCTTAGGATGTTCAATAACTGAAACAGCTAATATGGGTTTACTTACAGGGGACATCTTTTGTTCTGTTTTATAAAGTAAAACTATTGTGAACGCAAGTATTATACATAGTAAGTGTTTAATATAGCATTTGTCAGTCATTGGTTAAGCAGGTAGGACCTGTTCACTCTTGACACCCCAGGTGCTGTGTATGTTGCACTATAGTGCTGCATTGAGAAAACGGACAACCCTATTGATGTTGATTTTTCATTATTGATTATTGTAAAGAAATGGCGACTCCCCCCTTTAGCAGATTAGCTAAATGTTTGCGTAATTTAGGCATAAAAGTTATATTATTGTTGTTGTTGTTATCGTTATAGTTCTGGTTAATTTCAAAAAATGTTTAAATATATTTACAGTTTTTGTTGCGTTCCTTATATTTAAAAGTTAATAAAGTTTTAAAATCCAACTTTGTTGGAGTGCTATATATTTTTAAAAAATCGGGTGAATGGGGCCTTGAATCGGGTTATTGTCATGTGTGGGCTTTGCAAGTGTACTGCTACAGGATTGGACATTTCAAACTCAAATGCACGTTCTTTTTCTTACCTTTCCGAAGCATGGAGCGCAATAGCACGCAGAGAAAGGGTGATGCACGTGTTGAACACTGCCTGGCCTGGCAAGTTGCTGGCAGTGCCCCCCCGCCTGCTCCTGAAAGAGGGCACACACACACCGCCGCCCCGAGTACTTCACAAATGTTTAAAAGAACATGCGCTTGTTCATGAGGCTTAAATGGTTTATCACCCCTTCTAGAACCCCTGCATCGACCCTCTGACGTTTCCTGGAAGAATTAGCACGTAACACAATACCAAGCCCTGTCAGCTGAAACCCCCGAGAAATCATGGGGCATATTATCAAGGGGTTTTTTTTGCGCTTTTTTGGCTTTAAAAGCCAAAAAAAAAGAGATAAAATTATCTCCCTATTACCAAGCTGTCGCTAACACCAGTTAGTGACAGCTAAAAGGAGATAGCGACCATCTTGGGCCCCGCTTTGCATGTCAGTGATATTTATCACTAATGACATGCAAAGTGGGCGTGCCAAGATTTTAGCGACTGGAAACAGTCCCTAACCATTGCTATCTCCTATTACCAACTTTTGGAGATATTCGCGCTAAGCGCGAATATCTCCAAAACCTAACACCTGCCCTGAGCAGTTTTTAGCCATGTTATCCAATGGGAGATGGATAACATGGCTAAGAGCATTTCTTGGATAATGCATGAATATCGTATCAAGGGGGTTTATTTCCGCTTTTTTGGCTTTAAAAGCCAAAAAAAAAGAGATAAAATTATCTCCCTATTACCAAGCTGTCGCTAACACCAGTTAGTGACAGCTAAAAGGAGATAGCGACCATCTTGGGCCCCGCTTTGCATGTCAGTGATATTTATCACTAATGACATGCAAAGTGGGCGTGCCAAGATTTTAGCGACTGGAAACAGTCCCTAACCATTGCTATCTCCTATTACCAACTTTTGGAGATATTCGCGCTAAGCGCGAATATCTCCAAAACCTAACACCTGCCCTGAGCAGTTTTTAGCCATGTTATCCAATGGGAGATGGATAACATGGCTAAGAGCATTTCTTGGATAATGCATGAATATCGCTGACTTTTCAGCGATATTCATGCATTGAGGCCGTTTTTTATCGTATTTGCGATAAACCTTGCTAATAGCAAGGTTTATGTGCGATTAAATTTCTCCGATGTGCGGCGATAATTTTTGTCTCTAAGCAAGTTAGAGACAAAAATTATCGCTAGTTGTTGGTAATATCCCCCCGGGTTTTTCCTTGCAGGAATCGGGAGGCGGGAGACTAGCACTGAAATCAGTAGTCTCACGCCTGAATCGGGAGGGTTGGCATGTCTGGATACTCTACAGCTGGGGCCATAAACTACATCCGCAGGGCTACGTGATAGCCTGGGTGCGGCCTGGACAATCCTGGGGCATATTATCAAGGGGGTTTATTTCCGCTTTTTTGGCTTTAAAAGCCAAAAAAAAGAGATAAAATTATCTCCCTATTACCAAGCTGTCGCTAACACCAGTTAGTGACAGCTAAAAGGAGATAGCGACCATCTTGGGCCCCGCTTTGCATGTCAGTGATATTTATCACTAATGACATGCAAAGTGGGCGTGCCAAGATTTTAGCGACTGGAAACAGTCCCTAACCATCGCTATCTCCTATTACCAACTTTTGGAGATATTCGCGCTAAGCGCGAATATCTCCAAAACCTAACACCTGCCCTGAGCAGTTTTTAGCCATGTTATCCAATGGGAGATGGATAACATGGCTAAGAGCATTTCTTGGATAATGCATGAATATCGCTGACTTTTCAGCGATATTCATGCATTGCGGCCGTTTTTTATCGCATTTGCGATAAACCTTGCTAATAGCAAGGTTTATGTGCGATAAAATTCGCCGATGTGCGGCGATAATTTTTGTCTCTAAGCAAGTTAGAGACAAAAATTATCGCTAGTTGTTGGTAATATCCCCCCGGGTTTTTCCTTGCAGGAATCGGGAGGCGGGAGACTAGCACTGAAATCAGTAGTCTCACGCCTGAATCGGGAGGGTTGGCATGTCTGGATACTCTACAGCTGGGGCCATAAACTACATCCGCAGGGCTACGTGATAGCCTGGGTCCGGCCTGGACAATCGTACACAGAGGAAGAGGAGTGTCAGAGGGTGCGTTAGTGAATAGGGTGAAAGGGAGGTGTCGGGCGGGCACAGGGTGTGATTCTCAGAGAAGAGCAGCGCAGATGGGGGGAAGTATATGGCCCATGCATGAGAGAGAGAGCGGGGGTGACCAGTGCGTGGGGGAGATGCTTGCGAGGGTGGGGAGCCATGCTGAGGATCGGCGGCGTGCAGAGAGTGGCCCTGGTCAAGGCATCTAAAATGGCTGCCGTGCACGACAAAATTGTGGCATTGGACAAAAACGCAAAATGGCGCAGACAATGTTTATCAATAAGGATTCATTTATAACAAAATATTTACTCGCAGTGACAAAATGGTGGTCAACACTTCCTGATTTCCATCGAATCGAACGTTAACAAACGTCACGCAGCAAAAAAAAAAAAAAAGCTCACGCACAGAGCAGTTTTTAGACATGTTATCCAATGGAAGGTGGATAACATGGCTAAGAGCATTTGCTGGATAATGCATGAATATCGCTGACTTTTCAGCGATATTCATGCATTGTGGCCGATGTGCGGCGATAATTTTTGTCTCTAAACAATTAAAACGAAGCACAAAATGGCGAATTCCCGTTTCGCTACCAGTTTGCGG
Source organism: Lissotriton vulgaris (assembly GCF_964263255.1). NCBI lineage: Eukaryota > Metazoa > Chordata > Amphibia > Caudata > Salamandridae > Lissotriton > Lissotriton vulgaris. Next base: position 222,871,422 of record NC_141686.1, on the reverse strand, counting down.
CCCAGTTCGCGGCCCGTGAAGCGCTTCTACCGTGAAAAATCATTTATTTTTTATTTTCCCCACGGGACCCTTTAATAACCCCAACAACATCCCTAGGGGGTCAAGAGGGGGATACCTTGCCCCCTTTCATTAAATTCCCCTTTCGTTTTTCACCTCTTCTTCTCTCTCGATCCTACCGAGAGATAAGATGGCGGCCGCTCCGGACTGTTTAGAATGTTGACAGACACCGGAGAGCCAATCAGCTTTCTGCGCGCAAAGTTCCGATAAGCGAAAAGTAAGCGGACCGGATCGCTGCCCGGAGCGCTGTTACAGATATATATCTTGATTTAAACGTTAATTTCTCAAAATCCACTGAAGCACATATATTGAGACCTAGCAAAGGCACATCGGGCTAACAGTCCCTACAATTTTGCCAAGTTTCGTGCAAATCCATTCAGCCGTTCGAGCTAAAAGTGAGTCCAACCGCCCTATGGAAAACTCAATGCAAAAAACGCGTTTTGGGACCCCCCTTTTTTCTCAGCCCCCCCTTGACGAAACCCCACCAAATTTTCAGGGGCTGCTCAGAAACAAAATGTGCCATTTTCCTGAAAATTTCAGCCGATTCCGTCCACAAACGCCAAAGTTATTAGACATAGAATTTTCAAAAGTTCCATAGACAAATAATCCTAACTATATATACCTACTGGCGATAGCCAGTAGGTAATATATATATATATATATATATATACACTCCAACTTGCCTCCAAATGCGCATGCAGCGCAGACAGGTACATGGACCACTCAATCAAAACGCCAGAGCCAGTCTTGAAATTTTAGCGTGATTTATTTCATTCGTGATAAAAGGGTGCAAGCCGCGTCAAACGCGATTCGGGCACCGGCTGTGCCCTTGTTCACTGACAACTTGCCAGGACACATCCACATCTTTAAATACATTTTTTTTAAATACGCGCCAAACAGCACACTATTAAACATAAAAATGGGACTCAATTCTGCAAACCTGTAAGGGTTCATGGTGAATAATGTCGCCATTTTGGAACAGGGCTCAATGTGATGAACTTTGCCTATTTACATAATAAGTTAACACATAATAATATTACACTAGGAATAATAAACCAATAAATTGGCACATGTTATTTTTTTTTTTTTTTAGCCAAGTGGACATATTCGACATTGATCAGTCAATCGTGTTGAACATCAGCATTTTCACGTGCCTTAAAACTGAATAGTACAGTGGTCTGTATATAACAACTGAAGGTGGTCTAAAAATAGTTATTTATATTGTGTTTCAAATGTCATAACCAATCATACTACGAACATAGGGCCCGATTCACAGAACTAACTTAAGACAAAATCCTAAACTTACTACTTTTGGTATTCACAGAAGTTAGGATTTTGTCTTAAGTTTGTCTTAGACAGACTTAAGACAGACTTAAGACAAAATCCTAACTTAAGTCTGTCTTAAGTCTGTCTTAAGTCTGTCTTAAGACAAACTTAAGACAAAATCCTAACTTCTGTGAATACCAAAAGTAGTAAGTTTAGGATTTTGTCTTAAGTTAGTTCTGTGAATCGGGCCCAAAATGGGTACAAATACCTGATAACATTATCCATAAAGTGCAAAGTGCTTCAATTGATGATGTAAACATTCGACTCATATAAATAGATTCTTATACATCTATAAAAAGTGCGAAGTGCATATGTAAACATTTTACTCTGTAAACATTATGTTATGACATAAAACAGTTCTTTTCTTTATCCAGTAATCATGATACACAACTTTCACTGTGTTGAGGGAATCGCAGAGATGTCCAAACACGTGAAAATATGACGACACAATGTGTCAATTGCTCTCATGTAGAGCCCTTAATAATATCACATGAATGTTGGTGCTGCTGGGAAAATATATACGTATAAATCTAACTATAACTAAGATGGTGGGAGAATGCTGAGAGGTCATTCGAAAAAGTAGGTGAAGGAAAATTTTCCTGAAAACGTTCATGTGATAAAGTGATAGTGCTGTTGTAAAAATATGAAAAGTAAAAATAAAATCATGTCGAAAATTGTGACATATCTAAATAGATTCTCAACCTGCGCTTAATACGATCCAGTATTGTATACGTTGCTACAGTGGGAACAACTATGGCCCATAGATCTACACTCTAAGCCTGGAGTGGAATTACAGAAAATTGTGGAGATCCTCCCCCATATTTAGCCCCCCCGGTGCTTTACTATTAAGCTTAATGATATATTTGGACTCTAATTGCCTAAGTTTTTTGTCCATATCGCCCCCTCTTTTAGACTGCGTAATCGCATCTATCACAAAATAGGATAGATGTGACAGATCTTTGTTATGCGTTGTCGCAAAGTGCCTCGCTACTGGATATGATTGATCTGTATTCACAATAGCTCTAATGTGTTGAAGGACGCGGACGTGGGCTGGATGTTTGGTACTGCCCACGTACGTCAGATTGCAACTACACTTCAACACATACACCGCATATTCGGTGCGGCATGTGAAATGGGCTCTGAGGGTTGTCAGGGTTCTCTCAAATGGGGTATTGTAGGTAGTGGTGTAAACCCCAAACTTACAAGCCCTACACGAGCTGCATTTAAAGAATCCCTTCCGAGGGGACATCCAGTTGGCAGATTTTTTAGTCTCCGGACTACTGGTGACTAATTCATTTCGCATGGAGAAAGCGCGTCTAAATGTAATAGTAGGGGTCTTGGGCATTATCTCCTTCAGCACCTGATCTGTCAAAATGATGGGCCATTCTTGTTTTACTATTTTAGCAATTTGCTTTGCCTGACGGCTATAACCAGTGTTGAGTCTCATAGGTTCCACTTCTGGGTCTGACATTGCATATATATATATGCAACATGGAAGCAAATGTACGGGCTTTCCAAAGAACACATTAACTTCATAGCATTGGTAGTGGATCGGACTTTAAACTTTAAAAGGATAGGTTTTAAATAATACTTCCTTAAAAATGTATAAAACTTATAAAACAGTAAAAAATGGCAGCAACTTGGTTTAGATGTATTGTCACATGGACATTTCAGATCGGATCTATTTTTCATGGTGGGAAGAGCTGCAAGATGGTGGGCAATCCCCAATCTTAGGCGAGTCAAGTCGAAACGGTGAGATCGTCTTGTCACTACTGCCAAATAGGCCTGAAATCCTTTATTAAGATCCAATTGTTGGTAGAACACTACTGTTGGTTGAGCTTCTACCAGTGTACTACGGGCCGCCCTTTTATGTGCCAGAAAAGTAGCCTTTAATTCTTTCTTTGGGATTTGGACCACATAGTCTGGCTCCTGATAAATATTAAAATCAAATAGGGCTTTAAACCAAGGTTGATGTAACTTAACCATGGAATTCGGGAACAACGGTCCATCTTTAAACAGTCCTTAATTATGGACTGAGTGAACTCTGTTTCAGATTTGGACCAGATGGTTCGCCACAAAAGGAGGGGTCGTAGAGCTGCCAGGTCAGACATATAATTTATGCAACTTCTTGATGAACTAATTCAGTGGAGGCTGACACAGGTACACACAATAACTGTTTAAGGAAATTATTTTCCTCCTGCTGGATCAGTTTATTATGACAATGGCCCCATACACCAGCCCCGTTTAGGGCGGAGGAGACACACCTGCATTATATATGGTTACCATATCTTTTAATCTACGATCCCCAAGTTTGGTAGCGAATCTAAATATACCATTCGTACTCCTTGTCATCTTTAGTTGTACATTATTATGTTCACTGAACCATTTCCCGTTTCCCGCAAACGTAATATCTATGTAGCAGAATGACTTAACCGTTTGTATTTTAGTTCCGTCCAAGAAAAGAGGCCTTGTTAAATTATTTTTCTTACCGCATGACATACTAAATGTTTTCAATTTATTAATTAAAAGTTTCCTACCATTAATAAAATCAGTAAAACTGTTAATAAGCCGCTGAAGGCCTACCGGTGTGCGTGAAATTAAAACGGCATCATCGGCATATAACAGGATTGGTACAGACTTCCCCTCTATCCTCAGGGCATCCACTGGGATCTGTCCTAGAACCTCATCAATTTGATTAATAAAAAGTGAAAATTAAAGAGGGTCCAAGACACATCCCTGCCGGATGCCTCTCCTTACATCAAAAAAAGTGGTTCGCTCTCCAGTTGGCCCGTATCTTACACTACTCGACAATCTCTCATAAACTCGTGCCAAGAAATATACAATCTCTCTTGGGCACCAGATTCGAGCAGCGTGGACCACAAAAGTGTGTGGTCCACTAAGTCAAAAGCGCTGCTCAGATCTGCAAAGCATAAACACAGGTTGCCCTCCTTTACTGTTGTTTATTTGCTAACAAATAGATCAAGGTTCACACATTGTTCTAATGTGCCTTGGCCCTTCCTAAATCCATGTTGGACAGGAGATAAAATCTTGTTGTCAGAAGCCCAGGTTTCCAATCTATTTAATAAGATCCTGCTCATGACCTTTATAGAAGAATCTAGCAGGGATATCGGGCGATAGTTACAAGCTTCGGAGCTGGATCCCTTTTTAAAGAGGGGGACTATTAATGACTGTCCCCACGACAGGGGGAAGTCTCCTGTTGCAGCCGCATTAAAAACCCTTGTTAAAATTGGGGCCCATAAATCTATTTCATCTTTATATAAATCAATGGGCACCCCATCAGGTCCTAGTGCCTTACCCCCTTTACTTTCAGCTATTCCATCCTGTACTTCATCTACGCTAATAAGTAGGGGTAATGTAGGCCACGTAAAACTATCATTCAGGTTTAGAGATAAAACCTCCCTATCCGAGTTAAAAATATTAGAAAAATGCTCAATCCACGCTGTACAATTTACATATGAAGTCAGTTCTTGTGTACAATCACTTTTTAAGAAATTACTATTTACTGTTTCCCAGAACATTTTGCTATTCTTGGTCTCAGCTGCCAATGTTAAATTATCCCATGCCTTGGTTTGAAGCTCCCTTTTCCGTGCCTCTATAGTTTCCCTGTATATGAGGCGTGAATCATGGATATGCAAGTGATTACGGGGTTAAGTACTTAAGGCTAATTTCAAATTTCGTAATACCTGTGTACACTTTTGATCAAACCATCCTACTTTAACTGGTTTGGGACCTTTGGTATTTCTAGTTAAAATAATTTTAATTATCTTATTAATCTCTGTAAACACGTTAGGAAATGTATGTGGGTACATGTCTTCACTGAGACAGTGGTCTATTTCTTTCCAACATTTAGTAACCACCTCCCTTTGGATCTTTGCGGGGTCCACTCCATCCCATTTAATTCACATGCCATTAGTCCTTACTGGGTTTATATCTGAAATGCATTCATCGATATTACATACTTTGTCTCCCCAGTTTAACAATGAGATGGAGATACTATTATGGTCACTGACCACCTGTTCAGTGATCCACAAATTTGCATAAAAACTGTTACTTGAGACTAGAATATGGTCTATATTACTATTCGCATTCCGACCAGTAAAAGTTGGACATTTGATGTTGCCTATTCTCATAGTGCAGTTAAGTAATTCTAGATCATATTTCACCATCATCGTATTTAACAGCAAACCATACTCACAGTGAGGAAAATGTAAATGTATATTATCATCTTCAGTATAATTTGACAAGCTTGAATATTAAAGTTACCAGCCCATACAATAATTGCTAATTTGTTAGTTAAAGCCAGAACCCTATCAATTTCGTTTGCTAAGGCCTGCAATGGGGCACCCCTACCACTATTAAAAATATTATTATAGTAGTTAATTACAATAAGATCCTTGCCCCTATTAAACTCAAGCCTCATTACCTGGCTATTGGTGTCAATTGACGTGCAGCTTTTAATTTTACACCCCACTAATTTATTTGAGACAAGTAGCAGGAGGCCGCCCTTAGCTCTTCCTGCTGTTGAGGTAGTTGCACTTAGCCAGTGCGAGGTATAACCCTCCACGAAGACTGGTTCTTTGCTCCAAGTTTCTTGTAAGCAGATAATATCAGTACCTGCCGAAATAAAATCCCTCCAAAAGGAGGTGTCTAGCTTCTTCCCCAGGCCTGCTATATTCCAGGCAACAAAACTGTAGCCTACGTCTCCTGTAGCATTTATTGGTAAACTCTGTATATTATGATTCATATTGGCAACAGGGTTCATTCGTTCCTCCGTAATCCAGTGGTTGATTCTCCCCGGGACAGGTAAGATGTAAATACTTTCCCCGTCAATCTGGCCATGATTTTGTTGAAAAGTTTGTTCACTAGTTATACCACTAACAAGTGGGCTAGTCTCTTTCCCATTCCCGTGCGGTTTATTTCCCGTAGTTAAAACCTCACAACCCGGGAGTCAATCATTATCTTCCATTGAGCTTAAAACAATATATCTATTGTAAAGTGATATAGGGAAACATGGTGGAGCACCCACTAGCAATGAGCTTTTGTAATATAACCGAAAAAAAGTCTCTATTGAATTGAATTGAGCTTTTGTCTACATTAGGGTAGTGTGAATATGAACCAACAGCAGTATTTCTCTCAATTAAGTGTCTATAGAAGTAACCCAAAGGTAGAAGGGTTGTGTTATAGTCCCTACAAGAAGGGAGTGGGGCATTTTGTACAGTGTTTTGTGCCCATCTGGAGGACTTGAAATTAATAATAATGCAATCTCACTCACATTTTTTTGCTAGGGGGCCGATCCATCCAACCCTTTGGGTTAACATTATCTGATCGACCCCTACTGTAGGGAAACCACAATTTTGAGACAGCCAATATAGAGTTTTATTTTTTAATATGTCATGGGTTTCTCTCTGATCTCCCCTTAATTTGGGTACATTTGTGAGAATAGCCACATACGCCCCACATTCAGGCGGCAAGTTGATAACTGCCGGAATTTTGTTTATACTAGCTATTAATCGGTCCCCTGATCTTGCATTAGGAGATTCAACTGTCGGCCCTCTCGTCTTTGCTAGGGATTCTTTCCTTATTTTTGGTTTGTCATTTGGCACCCTAGCTGACGGTGGCATGATACTTCCCATTAAATTTGTTCTATGATTTGTGGGCTCAGTCAGTGTTTCACGTATACCACGATCGGTTGCCATACCGTTAGTCGGGACGGGCCTACTACTGGTATCCCTATTAGACAGGTCATCATCTGTTGATGTAAAGACTGATTTCATTGGATTACCTAGCTAGAATATCTATTCTCTCATGCAGTGGCCTAATTAACTCTGTTATTTTCACCATGAGTGCCTCTAAATTAAAGCTGTCCCCTGCTATCCCGGGGACAGGCTTGCTTCTCATTGATACTGTATCCCCCTGTGTGATAACTTTTTTGTCCCTTTTATCCCTTGCATTTCCTATGCCTGACGCTTTCCTTTTACATCCCTTTGTTTGTTTAGTAGGGACTGGGGAAGGGGTCTGGTTGGATAGATCTGGTGTATCTGAAAGTCGCAAATATTCTATGTCAGTTGATGTTAGTACATCGAACTCATCTATTAATACAGAGGGTATAGTATCTATTAGGGGGGAGTGTTACCCAATTGAGGAGAAATCTATCTTAAGCTGCCAGGTGTAGGCTCTTCTTGTAAACTGGCTTGGTCACCAAACATTGTACTAGAACCCAGTGATAAGCGTTTTTCTGTACGGCTAATTTCTTCCGACAGAACATTTACTGCTTTGGTCAAATAAGTGTCTATTGTAGAACGAGTCTTTTCCAGTAGGGGTTTTGCACGTCATTTCACCATGCCTATTAGGAATGTGCCAGCTAGTCCCAGACACTTGCACCACACTTAATACTCGACATATGAATGTCAGTTTAAGCCTATTTCTCAGGGTGCGAATATATAAGAAATGCCCAAGTCAGTTGACTACAGTACCTTAAGTTGTCAAATACGTGTATAATTCATCTTCCTTTCAAACGTAAGGGGGGTGGCCCAGTCCGGCCTCCTCTGGCCCCGGACGGCCCACCCTTTGCCCGGGCTTCGCCCACGCACGTCCCGCGACGCGGGAGCACAGCCCTGTTTTTAAGCGCCTCTGGGAGCGAATGTGGCCGTGATGAGCGTCAGGCGCAAGGAGAGCTAGGGCCTGTAGTCTCCCCATGCGGCCGTGCAACTGAAATGGACACCGGCGGCGGGAGAGAGCAGCGACAGAAATGCCCAGGTGAGGTCCGCAGGTCCATGAAATGCAGCGGAGCTCTTGCAGCAGCGTATGCCACGGTATGCAGCCCCCGCTCCCCTGTAGCACAGCCCTGTTTTTAAGCACCTCCGGGCGCAGATGTGGCCGTGATGAGCGTCAGGCGCAGGGAGTGCTGGGGCCTGTAGTCTCCCCCTGCGGCCGTGCAACTGAGATGGACACCGGCGGTGGGAGAGAGCAGCGACAGAAATGCCCAGGTGAGGTCCGCAGGTCCATGAAATGCAGCGGAGCTCTTGCAGCAGCGTATGCCCGGTATGCAGCCACTGCTCCCCTGTAGCACAGCCCTGTTTTTAAGCACCTCCGGGCGCGGATGTGGCCGTGATGAGCGTCAGGCGCAGGGAGTGCTGGGGCCTGTAGTCTCCCCCTGCGGCCGTGCAACTGAGATGGACACCGGCGGCGGGAGAGAGCAGCGACAGAAATGCCCAGGTGAGGTCCGCAGGTCCATGAAATGCAGCGGAGCTCTTGCAGCAGCGTATGCCCGGTATGCAGCCACTGCTCCCCTGTAGCACAGCCCTGTTTTTAAGCACCTCCGGGCGCGGATGTGGCCGTGATGAGCGTCAGGCGCAGGGAGTGCTGGGGCCTGTAGTCTCCCCCTGCGGCCGTGCAACTGAGATGGACACCGGCGGCGGGAGAGAGCAGCGACAGAAATGCCCAGGTGAGGTCCGCAGGTCCATGAAATGCAGCGGAGCTCTTGCAGCAGTGTATGCCCCCGTATGCAGCCCCGCTCCCCTGAAGCACAGCCCTGTTTTTAAGCGCCTCCGGGTGGGAATGTGGCCGTGATGAGTGTCAGGCGCAGGGAGTGTTGGGACCTGTAGTCTCCCCCTGCGGCCGTGCAACTAAGATGGACACCGGCGGCAGGGGAGGGCAGCAACAGAAATGCCCAGGGGAGGTCCGCAGGTCCATGAAATGCAGCGGAGCTCTTGCAGCAGCGCATACCCCGGTATGCATGTTTATTCAAATATGCAACAAGCCAAAGTCTTTTAAGACAGGAATAGTGCATTTAGATTGCAAGGGATGAGCTGGGAAGAGAGATCCTCAATTCTAAAAAGGCCACTTTTCTCTACACTGCAAAAACACATGTTAATTCAGCGCAAGCATTTCAGACTGACTTAGGCCTCACTTTCATATTTTTTTCATTTTTTAACTTGCACCAAAATGTGCGTAGCAATTTAAATGCAGTCTGTCTGAAGCACAAAAATAAACAATGCCTGACTCCAGGTGAAATCTGCTCCACCAATGTCTTCTGCTGCAAAGAGCTCCCTTCTGACAAAGGTTTCAGAATAGTGCCATATTCAAAACAGGCTGTGAGTTACAATGTTCCACCTTACATTTATAAGTTTAGGGGCACGCTACCCAAATCCCACTCCCAAATCACCTTGGGAGGATGTGGTCCACTGATACAATGGGGTGTGAGGCTGGGGAATAGGAGATTAGTAAATGAAATGGAAACAAAGGTTAGTAAAGCCAGGATGTAGCAAAGTTCAGATGTACCAGGTATGGAGGCTCGATGAGCTAGTTGGAAAAGTTAGTGACAAGTAGAAGCTGTCTGAGAAATGATGTAGATGACAGGAGAGATGAGATCAAAAGAAGAAATACACGTAGGAGTGAACGAAAGGCAAGGTTTGTGGAAAAGTAGGGGCACAAAGGAAAAAAGGTGTAAAACAGTGTTTGTGTTAAAGACTTTGTGGGAGAGAAAAGTGGAGGAAAGAGGGTACATCTCCAAAAAAGTGTCTGAATTCTTTTAAAGCACATATTGTTTAGAAAATGCAAGTTTGTTTTTGTACTATTAATCTTTACATTTAACAGCCTTTAACCTGCAGGAAAGAAAGGCTTTAAGAGGGGTGCATATTATTGTGTCAGTCATTGTGACTCACAAATTAAAATCTGAGGTAAAGTACCCACAACAAAACAAGAGTCTACTTGGTCAGCCTTTTGTGTGGAACCTGGCCTGCTCTGTGAGACTAATCAAGATCCAGAAATCACGCCACAAAAGGCTCTCAGGGCTGTTTCGGAAGATAAAACAAGTTTCCCGACTATTAGTAACTCAAACGAGTGAGCCCTCTTATCTCTAAGGAGTCAGTCCTTCTAACTTCGATATTAGTGGATGTGTTTGCTAAGACAGAGCCGTTATTGGAAAGCTCCCTGGACCTATATACGAAAGATTGATGTCTATTGAAAAATCTATAGCGGGCCTGAAATAATTTAACTCCACAACTTCCACACTGAGGAAGTCTGAAAAGGGCAGAGCCCTCCTGCTCCTGGTCCTCAACTACATCCCTAAGTGGGAGAGGGCCAGGAAGGAGGGGGCAGGGGCACATGTTTGTCATTCACTAACCTCAATTGTCAATCTGGATCCCTAAGACTATGGACTCTGTTAGTCATGTGACTCCCTCAGCTGATAATAACTCGTCAAGAGTCAATCCCACTCTTGAGCATATTATCTCAACTCCTGGGGATGTACCTAAGACTCTTAGGTTCACTGTTTCACCTAGGCCAATGAGAAGGTTTAATTTCCCCCCTAGAGCCACTCCCATTATGATAATTCTGTCCAATGTGCCACCAATCCAGAAAGGAGTGATTGAAACTACTCAGCAACTGCTGAATAAAGTGCCACTCTTGTGAAACCGAGACTTAGATAAAGAGCTGTCCTTATCTAACCACATCAAGATGGTAAGGTGTGTTGAGTGGCTGGGGCAGGGTCCTGAGTGGTGATCTCCTTTGATAAACCAGAGATTGCAGACCAGACCAGTTGCTTCTGTGGTTGTCATCATCTCATACTTCTAATTCTTCAATACTAGTGAGGCCATTGATTTTTGTTATCCCCTTCGAACAGTGCACCAGGTTCTCTCTGGATCAGGACAATTGGTGCAGGGTGGGGTGTCCTCTTCTTCCTCCTCTTTATATAACCTTCTCACTTCGAACTCCTTTGAGCCCCTTTGGGGCATATCATCAACGAGGCGATAAAAAATGATCGCTTCTTTTGCGTCCACTTTCGGACGAAAAGCGGCGATAATTTTATCGCCTAATCAGCAAGGTCACGCTATGGTGTGAAACCTTACATTAGCACCTGTTTTCTGAACGCCCAGCTTTGCATCTCTAATGAGATGCAAAATAGGCGTTCCTGCCCTGACATAACTGGAGAAATGTCGCTAAGCGACATTTCTCCAATTATCAATGGGCACGCTAACCTGCGGAGTGACAAGCAAAGTACAGATAACCTCTGTTATCGCTACTTTCATTACGCCTGCTTCAAGAGTGACTTAGCTAGCCATGATATCCTATGTAAGGTGGATATATTGGCTAAGCATGCCTTGCCCTATCATCAAGCTATCGCCAAACTTTGTGAGATTATCGCTGGATTTTCAGCAATATTCTCACATTTTGCAGTTAACGCTTGGAATTTCATCGCTTTTGAGATAAGCATTGCTAATAGCACGCTATCTCAGCAATAAAACTCCACGTTACCCGGCGATAATTATCCTAGCCCCTTAGTTCATTGACAGATATTGATTGATTGGACAATTTTTTCACAGTTTTTAATATTGACAGAACCCCTAAGGAAGGTATTACCATCATTATCTCAGCTAAGGATGCAGTTAACATATAATTTATACTTTGGAATATATCAGGCATTGGTAATAAGTAAATAATACTTTGTGGCTGGAGTTTATTGGCAGATATAATATTATCTGTGTTCAGGAATGTTGCACTGTGAATAGTACCTTCTTTGTGGAGGGTTTTAGATCTTATTTCTCCCCAGCCACCAGTGCTGTTTCCCGTAGAGGTATAGGTGGTTAATTGCAATTAGTGATTCTTTTGAATTTTTTCAACATCAAAAACGTCTTATTTTGAACTCTCAAAGCTTTCCTTCTGAGCATTCAAGGTATGTTCGTCTGCACACTTTACTAGTGTTTTTAAAGGACTTTAAAATGGCGAACAGTTTGTTTGTTCCCTTTGTCTTTTGGATGATTTTTATTTACATATGTGTGTCTTATTAGATGCCCCTTGGGGCTATGGTGGACATGGAAGGTAGGGGTGCCATCTAGTTTTTTACAATATGTGCTATTCTTCAACTTAGTTGCCCAATAGGTGTCCCACATTTACTGGTAGGGCCCACCTACAGTTATTGACTTTTAGACCTGGCATCCATGGCTTAGTTTCTCCTTTTGCCTACAGACCTCTTGTTTCGGTGACTGCATTATTGCTGACTTTAGGGTTCTGGGCACATTGCCACTGCTAACCAGTGCTAAAGTGCATGTGCTCTGTACACTAAACATGGTAACATTTACTTATCCACAATTGGCTTAATTATTTTACCTATATGTGCCAAGGGCTTGTAAATTAAATATTACTAGTGAGCCTGCTTCACTGATTGTGCCACCCACTTAAGAAGCACTTCATACATGGCTCAGGCCTGCCACTGCAGAGCTTGTGTTTGCACTTTAAGCTGCCATTCTGACCTGGTAAGTTAAACTACTTGCCAGGACCAAATCTTCATTTTTATTACATACTAGCAGCCCGTCCCAACGTTGTCCGGGTATGAATTGCTGCCGGCCAGTAGTATATTGTTTCGTAGGATTTCATTTTGATAGCATTTCTTATCTGTGACAAGCCTGTGAAATGCTCCGATTCAAAGTACACTGCTGATGCACTTAAGAGTGCGCGTTCAGAAGTGTGTGAACTCGAGTTTCCCTACTTTATTTTCCTTGCAATATTATATAGCGCGAACTCGACAACATGGCATGAGCACAATTTACATTACAGAAGAACACATTGATTTGTGGTAGGCACGGGGAGACAAAGCGATTTGCCTGGAATCACAGGATGTTGAGCTGATGCCGTGATTCTAACGTAGCTCCCCATCTCTAAAGTTCGCAATTCTAGAACTTGTGGTGGGAGGTGTGTCTAAAAGTGTATGTCGGTGCTGGGCATCAATGAGAGAGACCTGTGCATTTTTCCAATTGGTGGTGAAAAAATATGAGTATGTTGCTGGAGATGTGGGCCGCCGTGCCACCAATGTACTTACGGGGGAGGGTAAACACCCATTATTCCGCAAATTTCTTTCCGCATACCATCACTCTGCATACTTTCATTACGAAAGTACCATGACTCCGCAATGCCATTATAACGCATGGAATTACATTTTATATGCTTTTACCACGCATACATTTACAACGAAATTCGTTGTAAATGCATGAATGGTAAAAGCATGTTTTTTAAAAATGTTTGGATAAGGCAAGTTTGGGTATAGGGGTATATGTTTTGGGGTACTGAGGTATATGTTTTGGGGTGTTTGGGTATTTTAATTGTTCAGATATAGTTTTGGGTTATGGGGTACATGGGTATTTTTAGGGTTCAGGGCTAGGTTTGGGTTTTGGGGTATAGGGGTATTTTTAGGGTTCAGGGGTAGGTTTGGGTTTTGGGGTACAGGGGTATTTTAAGGGTTCAGGGCTAGGTTTGGGTTTTGGGGTACAGGGGTATTTTTAGGGTTCAGGGCTAGGTTTGGGTTTTGGGATACAGGGGTATTTTAGGGTTCTGGGCTAGGTTTGGGTTTGGGGTACAGGGGTATTTTTAGGGTTCAGGGGTAGGTTTGGGTTTTGGGGTACAGGGGTATTTTAAGGGTTATGGGCTAGGTTTGGGTTTTGGGGTACAGGGGTATTTTAGGGTTCAGTGGTAGGTTTGGGTTTTGGGGTACAGAGGTATTTTTAGTGTTCAGGGGTATGTTTGGGTTTTGAGGTACAGGGGTATTTATAGGGTTCAGGGCTATGTTTTGGTTTTGGGGTACAGGGGTATTTTTAGGGTTTAGGGATAGGTTTGGGTTTTGGGGTACAGGGTATATTTATAGGGTTAAGATGGGTTGGTGTTTAAGGGTGTTGGGGTATTTCATAGAGTTAGGGTGGGTTATGATTATGGGGTGCAGGGGTATTTAAAGTAGGGGTGGGCGGAATTGGCGCGAACTTGGTACAATAAATCCGCAATATTTCGTTCCGTCAGATTTCCAATTATTAAAACAGAAACCTCATATATTGAAGGTAAAATAACAAGTATTTCTACATGCTAAAATGCATATAGTCATTTCACAAAAGTGAAATTAGCTTCCAGCAAGCAGTGAGAGAGGTGATGATTTTGAGATCAAGCCCCTGCAAACCATTATGGGACGAGATTAGCAGTGGGAAGTGAATATTATAGTATCCAAATAATTCTACAAAGAGCTGCAGTTCACCTCGTTCTCCCCAGTTGTCCCCAAGAGGCAAATGCAATAGCATTTAAAATATTATACATCAAGCTGCAGTTCACCTCATGGTCCCTAGATGTCCCTGAGAGGCAAATGCAATAGCATTTAAAATATTACACATCAAGCTGCAGTTCACCTCATGTCCCTAGATATCCCTGATGATGCAAATGCAATAGCATTTAAAATATTATATATCAAGCTGCAGTTCACCTCGCCGTCCCTAGATGTCCCTGATGAGGCAAATGCAATAGCATTTAAAATATTATACATCAAGCTGCAGTTCACCTCGTCGTCCCAAGATGTCCCTGATGAGTAAAATTCAAAAACATTGAAACCCTTTCATGAATGCTAAAAATTATGCTAAGCTTATCCCATAATACTTTGCAGGGCCTTTTAGTTGTATTTTTGCCCATAACTGTGCTTGGGGTGGTTCTAAGAGAATGGGACCTCCACTGAATTACTATTTAAAGGGAGCAGGAATGTATAGAACCTGGGAAGAAAAAACAACACTCATGACGGAATGCCCCCAGCGATTGTCACGCCCCCAGCACACACCCACAGCACAATTCAGACACGCCCACAAGGGACTACTTTGCTGGCACAGTTCTTTTACATTTTAAACGTATATGGTGGGCGTCTGCATAACCTATGTCCTTCTGCTGCAACTGCCCTTTCCAACGCTGTATTGGGTGTTGTGATTGGTGCTGTGGTTCCCGAGTTTACCTGGCCAAAAGGTGTAAGTTCTCTCTTTATAATAGTAGTATAGATAAGTCACCCCTAAGGTAGGTCCTGGGCAGCCATAAGGCCAGTGTGCTGTGTATTTAAGAAGTAGGACATGCACTTTTTCATGTTTTACATGCCCTGGTAGTGAAATAATCTCTCTCATAGGTTATCATCGGGACTGCCTTGTAACATTTTATAAGTATAGTTTTCCAATGAGACAAGATTGGAAAATAATTTTTGGTGTTTCTAGACTCATAATTTAAATATGGTGAAGTTGGTTTTTAAATTGCAATTCTGAAAATGCCACTTTTAGAAAGTTGTAATTTTTTTACTTAAACCATTTGGTGCCTGTCTGTCTGGGGTGGGTGGCAGTTGGCTTTCTGCATCCCCTCTAAACAGTCACACACAAAAGCAGAGTAGGTCTGACTGAGCATCAATCTGCATGTAGATGGGTCTGGGTAATTCTGAGGCAGGATAAGAGGGAGGAGCTGACACTTGCACCTGAATAGGGCTGTGCCTGTCCTCACATAAAGAGTTGCATACCCATCTGTAGTGATTTGGAGGCCAGGACAGGAAAGGCAGGGCCTTGTGCACTTCAAATCATCTCTTTGAAGTCTCCCTACTTCAAAGGCCAAATTGGGTATAAGTATAGGACCCCTGACATCATGAATTCATAGCTCTTCCAAAGTTAAGGACATTCAGGCAGGAGGAAGAGCTGCTGTGCTACAGGAGGGACTGGCACTATGCAAACTGTTTTGCTGTGTTGGCCTGTGGCCTGGTGATTGCTGTGCTGTAGGAGTGACTGCCACTCTGCTACCTGCTTTGCTGTGTTGGCCTCCTACCTGCTGCCTTTTGCCTGGGAGTGAGATGACTGGAATTGCATCTCTGCATCTTCCATAGAAATTAAGTGACTCACATGGCTTGAGGTATTGCCTCCTGTTTTGAAGTCTCATGGCATCAAATACTTCCTTCAACTCTGCTTCAGCTGTTGGACTCTGCCAACTGTGAGTTCTGCCCTGCCAAGGAGTGCCAATACAGTCATGGGCCTTGAAAGGGGGTTCTGCTGCTGTTTGTCTACAAAAATTGATGCAGTGACAACTTTGCCATGATTGCAACTGACACAGTGCCCTTTGACGCCGACGCGGGGCCAATTCGAGGACATCCATACATGACTCGATGACTCAGGACCCGACTGTGAGGCTTGACAATGATGAAGTTCCTGCATCATAATGGGTTCTATGACGGAGTGTGAGGCTCTTCTTATGATGCATCTGCCCGACTGCATGAATAGGAACCAATGCTTTGAATCTTCGACGCTGATGCTTGCTTCATCCAAGGTACTTATTCAGAAAGCCTGGTGTGGGTCTTGTAGCCAGCCAGCCCTCTATCACAGTTGACCTGAACTTTGGGTTTAACCCTGTTCAGCATGACCTCAAGTAACCCCTAAATACTATTTGGATTTAAGCACTACTTTGATGTTTATTCTTTAAACATGCATATCTCAAGCTCTACCAATTGGAGGTTTGTTTTCTTGGTCTTGTTTTACTGTGATAAATAGTATATATCTTTCTAAACTGGTCTAGAGTCTTTTTGTGGTGTTTTCACTGTGTTTCTGTAATTCAAGTGATGCACAAACACTTTACACATTGCCTCTTGAGTTAAGCCTGCCTGCTATGTGCCAAGCTACCATAAGGTGACCACAGGTTACGTTAGGTTGTGTATCTGACTTACCCTGACTAGGATTATGGTCATGTTTGGACAGGGGGCAAACCTCTTCAAATTAGACACCCAACCTTAACTGTGCATTTACTGCAGCTTCTTTTGCTACCTTATAACAGGACCTTAAACTGTGGAGTGGGTTTAGTGACCACAATCTGAAATGGCTTTTAGACTGGGCAGTGAGCAACCATGTAGTCTCCGACCTACAATATGGTTTTTAGTCCGGTAGGTGTACACTTGACTAGTGTTTGAACTTCATCTTCTTATAAGTGCTGGTTCTACTGGATTTATTGGCGGTTTCCGATACAGTGCCTCATGCCCTGCTCCTCACCCAGTTACAGGAAATTGGCATGGCCAGTTTAGCCTGGAATTTGCTTGAATCCTATTTGGAACATAAAACCCAACAAATTTGTATTCCTCCTTATTCAGCCCCCACAAAAACGATATACTTGGGTGTCTCAGGGCTCTGTACTTAGTCCCCTGTAGTTCAATATTTACATGTCTCCACTAATTGAGTTAGCAAACAAACTCGGAGCTAAAGTCATCTCATATGAAGATGATACTCATCTGGTCTTTTCCCGGAACACAGGGAGCGAAGCTAATTGTGCACATGTCAAGGCTTGCCTCACTGCAGTATTTCGCTGGCTAGCGAAGGCCCAATTGAAATGTAACAAGGACGACACTGAGATTCTTCTCTTTGGGAATTTCCCTCTGAGTTATGGCTCTTTGACAATACATTGTGCTTTGGACCCCAGGTTAGAAGACTATCGGGAACCTTCTTTGGGATTCCAAAAGCACTAAAGAAATTCGTACAGATAGAGCAAGGACTTGTAGAGAAAAGACTTGCTCGGAGCAATCCACTTGTTTAACTCACTAACAAGTTAATAATCCTGTTTTCGTGAATAACTAATATGCACCACATTGAACACATGGGTTAGTGTAGTTTGCTTATGTGTGTATTAATGCAGATAACGAAGAAGACGGACTAATACCGCTCTAAATGGGGAAACTGTTGTGCGCATGCGTCAACTGCATCGACGCAGTCTGACGAGCTAACACTTGGAGGGAAATTCTGGTGCATGAGCAGAAGTTACTAAAGTGGAGTCTTGAAGACTCGCATGCATGGCATCTGCTTGTTTGAACTAAATCAAGTGGTTTTTACTAAAGCTAATACGGATGAAAGACAAAAATAAATAAACTGGATTAGAGTAGAGGTCGTTGGTATACAGTGCGACCATTTCATTTGTGAAAGTAACATCTGTCTTTTGACTTTATCACTAGTGCATATTTGGGCCTCTCTTGCATAACCAGACTGAATGAAGTGATGCGATGCCTGCGCATGCCCACTGAGAGGAGCCATGAAGGCCATGACCAAGCTATTGAGAGGATGCCAAGAGAGAGTGTTACAAGCATGGGAACGGATGGTGCAGAGTTCAGCAATGAGACGTTCTGTTCATTGTGGTGTCATTAATGTTTCAAAATGGATACATGTAGTGGATGAGAATAAAATGTATGAATAAAAAATAAGGGGATGGGTTTACGAACAATAGTTGTACTAATGTTAATGGCATGTAGGTATGGTGTAACCGAGCTTCCCCCTTGCCTGACCAATTATATTTCGTATTTTTACGATATTGAAACTTGGGTGGAACATGAAGAACAAAAGGTATATTTAAGATAGCCTTAGTTAGTTAGAGAGAGATTCGATTCTGAGATGCTGTTGTTGCTGCAGTAGATTCTGCTGGGAGAGATTCTGTGAGATGCTGAACCGAATGCAGAACCTGAAGCAGAACTTTCTATCCTAATTTAATTTGCTTAGATCAGAAGCACTGTTCCCAATAACCCGCGCGGCTGAGCGCGCGCGCATTGAAGGCACCCCTAGCGCGCAGTGCTCATTATTCAGCGCGCACATCCTGATACAGGTCACGCCGCCGCTTTTAAAATGCGAGCGGCGCGAAAACCGATCGTTTGCTGGACACAAGAACAGACGGAGCGGCAGATAAGTGGGTTTTGGGAGGGTGTGCAAATGGCCTTGCACTTGCTGCATTCCTTTCCTTACAGTGCACCGCTGTGGGGCTGATTGTGGGCCATTGAGTTAGTATTCAATGTTAATTGCAGCGCACACGGGCTGCAATTAACATTGAATACTAACGTAATGGCCCACAATCAGCCCCGCAGCGGTGCACTGTAAGGAAAGGAATGCACAGTGTCAAACACGGCGTGTGCTAAAGCACACGTCGTGTTTGAAGACCGTAGCAAACTTTAATTTATTCATCTGTTTTTTGTATAGTAAAACTGCAGCAAACAGTGATAGAGAACTGTGCTCCTACCGCAATCGATACAGAGGCAGCAAATTCGAATATAAATTGTAAAACCATGGGTATGGGAAACATTGGTGTACCGAAAGATAATGGGGTCTTCACTGCAGAATGTGATGTGGGGGCGTTTGGTCTTCCAACACAATGGAGGCGCACTTGCAGGTTATGCAATCATAAACATAAATCATGTCTGCACCTTTTGTGCTGTTGTCCTGCCATGATCCACGAAAGGATAATTCTACTCAGGCAATTATTTCTGAAACAAAAAGGCCCGCACCAGCGCCTGGGCAGTTTCGAACATCCCTACAAAGTCCAGAAATTGATATCGAACTATCCACACAAAGGAAGTTGGAGACAAATAATTTCGCCCACAGCACTGGATTCCCAAGGACACCGAAAGAGTTGAAGTAACATCCTTATCTCATGCTGTTATTGCCTCACCTCGCATCGCTAAAGGCAGGCTCTTTGCAGGAACCCAGAGTAACCTTATTTGAACCACAACTATCACTGAACTAAGAACGCTAGTTTGAGCAAACTTCAATGCGCCTTAACTTTTCATGATCTTAGAGAATATAACACAGCACCAGCACTTTATTCCACTCGAATGTGTCCCAAGTAACAGTTACAATGATATAACCCACCTCCCCCAAACAATAGAGCAATCGTTTGTTGAGGGTTCAACACGGGAAAAAGCAAGGCAGGCTCTAAATTTACTTATACATCTGTACAAACTGATTCGTAGTCCTTTTAAAGTTTGTATTCTTTTTGTAAAACTTTTAATTAACTCATGCAAATAAATTAAATTCAAATTAAATTAAATTAGTCTTTCATATGTCACAAATGTTCATTGGGGTTTGGCTAGCTGGGTCCTCCTACTGACGTTTTGGGGGCCCTCTCTGCACGGACCTGCTTTCAGCCCCGGAGAGAGAGGGGGTGGGAGGGGTGGGGTCGGGGAGTGAGGGAGAAACAAGGACATGGTCAAGAAGGAGCAATGGAAAAAATGAGTAGAAAGAAGTGAAGGTTGAGGTTGTGGTACAAGGGACTAAAGGAACAAATAGACTAAGAATCTGTGGGTGCACCAGTATCTGAGAGAAATGAGACAAGAAACTAGGGGGCAGATCTACAAGGAAGTACTGCAGCGCAGCACCACAAGCGGTTTGGCTGCTCCCTGCTGCGCACTTCCTAAGCACATGGATGCAACATATTTACAAGAATATGTTGCATCTCTGTGCATCTCTCAGCGCAGGTGCACAAACTGCAGCCATGGGCTGGTGCAGGCACCCTTGCACCATGGTGCAAGGATGCCGGTGTCGTGGGGAGATTGTTTTTGTGCAGGAAGGTGCCCCTTACTGCACAAAAACAATCACTACAGGCATTCTCTTCTTTCAATGCGTGCTGTAGAATGCAGCACATATTGAAAGAGGAAAAAACGAGGAGAAATTAAAACATTCATCCTTGTTGCGCCTCGTGACGCCACCTCTAAGGTTGCACATCTTTCAGACGCATCTCCAGATTCACAATTTCTCGTAGATCCGGAGATGTGTCTTGTTACATGGGTGTTGCGTGGGAACACCCAAAGCAACACCCATAGAACGCCCCTTCAACGCAAAGTGCTGCTTGTGAAGGGGCCGTATTTCCAAGGAGAGGAAAACTCACGCAGGATGGCTTTTCTTGTCCTTGTAAATATGGAGGGGCCCCCTGCGCCACCAGTACGTCACAAAAAGTGACATACTTGTGGCGCTGGGGGCTTGTAAATCTGCCCCTAGGTGTCATGAAAAACAACTTGGAGCACTGGAGAAGGTCTTAATGCTAATCGCTTGTATTGGGGCCTATTTTGAGCAAATTTTTTTTGAAAAGGTGAGTCTCTAGATTTTTTCAGAAAGAAAGAATGTTCAGGGCTTATCTTAGATGTGGAGGGATGGAGCTCAAGGTGGTAATAGCAGAGTCGGAAAGGAATTGCTTTAGTATTTGAGATTTCAAATTTTGGGGTTTTCAAAATAAATGAGTTTTTGCCCATGAACTGTCTCGATCTGCCCAAAAAGATCAGCGGGGTGACACAGTAGATTTCAAAATGTACCCCGATTCTAAGGGTAGTCAATGTCGATCACTCAGATCTGTGTTAACGTGGTCAGATTCATTCCTCCCTGCAATTAAGCTGGCAGTAAGATGGAGGATACCCTAGAGGGGGGACAGGAACACCTATGTAGAAAGCCTGCTAGGATGACATTTTTCACATCAAATCTTGAGATGATTAGGGCATGGGCTGTTGACTAGGGCTGGTCATTTGAGAAAAGAAATGTAATTCTCTTTAGTTTGTGAAGATTATAATTTGCAGAATGCACAAGTTTATTTACCTGTGGTAGCAATCATGTTCATCCAAATTCCTAGCAATTTGACTGTATCTGAGGGGGAGGTTACATTTGCAAAGTTCAGCGAACAGATTAGGTGTTATCTTATTCTTCGATTTATGGGAGATTAATTAGTAATTCGGGAGGGAATAAGAGAGATTGACAAATTTCTGATATCCAAGTATATAATTTCTTCAAACATCCCTGGAGTGTGTGTGGATTGTGGATAGAAAACCTCTTTATAAACGGGTGTGGGTTGCCAATGTATTTGTACAAATGTATGCCATAGTTTTGAGACGCTATTTTAGAGGCTCAACATAAAGATTGAACAGGACAGGGTGAAGGAGTAGATCCTTGTGGTATACCGCAGGAAATCTATTTTTATTGTGACAGAAAATTCCAGTTTGATTAAATGAGAGTAATCCAAGAGGAGCCATCTGACCCATTTTAGCACAATATCCTTGTATTCCAATCTCGTCTGCCCACTAAAATGGTCCACTGTGCTGCAGGTCGTTGACAAATCCGTCAATACCGGTATGCACGCCTCTCCTTCATCGAACATACGGTGAATATCATTAAGCACTCTTATTGTCACAGTTTGGTGCTGTGGCCTTCTATAAAGGCAGATTGGCAGGGAGAAAGCACAGCATTTTCCTAAAGGTATTTGTTACATTGGAGAGCAACACATTTTTCAATGACTGTGCCAAGCAAATGTAGGTTAGATAAGGGTTTGTAGTTGTCTAGAGAATCAGCGTCTGCATTTGGCTTTCTCACGATATGTATGATCTGGTCCAGCTTCAGTCCATTGGGAAAAGTTCCTGACACACAGAGGTCTTTCCCATAGCCAGTCCATGAGGTTTTAGCCTGCAGAAGGTCGTTTTAATTATGTTTGTGGGTAAAAAATCACCATAGTAATATGTAAGGTGCATTGATTTAATTATATCAGACAGGTCCTGCAATTGGCACTCAACAAAAGTGGATCTTTTGTGAGGTGTAAACAGGTGGTTATGATTTTTGAGGAGAAAAATCTGCTTTTATTTTAGAGATTTTACTTGAGAATAAGAATATTGCTGGAATTTGGGTTACTGGTTGAGGGGGGTGTAACCCTACTGAAACATCGACCATAATCTCTGTAAGGATAAAAAACAAGCAAAGTTAAAATTAACTTGTTTTCAACTCTCTGGTAGCTTGCAACAAAGCAATCAGGTTTAACTTAGAGGCAACGCGGAAAGCATTTCTGCAGTACTTTAAACAGTCATAAAGTGAAAAGACAATGCAAGAAAAATCTCACAGCTTTTTGTACCAGCACCACCCATCTGGAACAGGGACTGCTCGAGGGCACAGTGACCACTAAAGACAGCATCTTGGAGACCTTATCTAGCTTTCACCTTGTCTGACAATGTGTACATGTTGTTCCTAACAGAGCTAGTGTCACCTGTATTTATGTATGTTGAGGGTATGCAAATGTGTAAGCCCAGGGGTGAGAGAGAACAGTCAAGAGAACTGCCCCAGTAATTGGCGGTCAGAGTAGGGGAGATTCTTACACCCTCTACTGACCCATCATGCTCTTGGGTAGTCAGAATGTCAGGGAGATGTTCACTCACTTCATCCACCCCATCATCTGTCAACAAGAGCATGGTGATTTCAGACCTCTCAAGTGGTCCATTGAGTTAGTATTCAATGTTAATGTGTATCCAAATTGCAGATCTGCCTTAAGACCCTTAAGGTGGCGCCGTGTGTGTGGAAATGCACTGTCTTTTCAGTTTTTTGAAACAAAAGTTTGGAGGGATATTTGGTGCTGCACACACGCGCGGTCTGGTTTCTGGCGCACATAGCCATGGCTGCAGCGCACAGAGACCCTAAACTTCCGCACACAGAGGAAAAAAATTAGAGGGAACATTGATCAGAAGATTTGTGGAAGAATCTCGTGGAGGAAGAGAGGGGTGCGGCGCAATGGTCGGTATTCTAGAGAGGTCATCTATCCTGTCCTGATTCCTGTCCAGAAGTCTATGTCTCGTGCCCTATCCCGGGGGACCCTCACCAGCCCTTTGCCCAGGGGGTTGGTCTTTCACACCATGCTTGATAACTATTATATTTCGGTTATTTGCAAATGTTCTGATCTTTTCTGTCTGTCCTCTCCCTTTCTGAGCATTGATTATTGTATGAGTCAGGAGTATATGCTTGGTGTTTATGAATTGATTTTTTCTCCTATTGATGAAGGTGACTACACTGTATTTTGGAATGGTACACATGCATTTATTTTAGATAAAGATTTAAAACTTTCCTGAGACTGTGGTTATTTACATGGAATAAAAGAACAGTTAGTTTTCATGTTATTTTTCATCATCAACTAGTTCAAATAATGGTCAATTGACCAGAGGAAACAACTATTTGATCAGTGAAAGGTTAGTTAGGAGTATTAAAAAACTAATCTTGAACACTGTAGAAATTACAAACTCGACCCCAGTGTTTTTTCGCAGTGTGAGTATATGGGTCCATGTGAGTATATGGTAGTGGAGTATCTGTTGTTGATAAACCGCTGGATAATTACTGCTGCTCCCCTTTCATGCTAGGAAAATGGTCATCCAGGCCCTGATAATGTCATGAATTGACTATGCCAATGTGTTATATGTTGGCCTACCAGGCTATCTTCTCAATAAACTCCAGGTGATCCAGAAGGCACCAGCTAGGTTGTTACTCAAACTCCCCAAGAGGGCTAATGTTATGCTGCATCTCCGTTATCTTCACTTGTTACCTGTGAAAGAAAGGTTGCAGTTCAAAATCCAGGTGATGGTACATTCCGCCTTATATGGCTATTGTCGGTCCTATCTGATATCACGATTTAGCTTCTATACAACGCCCAGGCACTTACGATCTTCTAATAAGCTAATGGTGTTAACCCCGGGGGTCCGTAAACAGAGGGCAGGCTCTGACTCGGCTGGAGGCGGTGGCCTGGAATCAGCTCTGGACTGAGTTGCATGCTGTGAAGGATCTGAGGTTAGTTAGAAAGAAACTGAAAACGTGCTCTTTAAATTACCTTCTCTGGTCCTCCAACCTCCCCGGAGGGTACACGCTGGGACACTCCTTGAATAACTGTGAGCAATATAAATGCTGTTAACATAGCATAACATAAGAAAATATACCAGTTCACATTTAGCTTTTATGGATCTTATATCTGCATTTGTCAAGGTTATTAAAGATAAGTTATTGATTTCAAAGGGGGGACCCTTGATTTGGTTGCTGGATCTTAATAGGGATTCTACGTGTGCTGTGGGATATGGTCCTGAGGGCCAATACTCAGTGAGTTTTAATAACAGGATGAGGGCAATGCAAAGATGTATCTTAGCCCCTTTTATATTCACATTACATATTAATAGGTTGATGGAGGTACTGTGGAAGGGGACTATAGAGCAGCCAAAGACTAATTCGGGCACTCATTGATGTGGATGATGACATTTCGATTGCCCGTGCTGCGCTTGGTCTTATGTGTATTATGGAATCATTTATTTACTTTATGGATTTGTGGGACCTCTCTAATAAATGTAATAAATCTCACACAATGTTCATTGGCCCTAAGCCAATGAAGATGATATGTTCCTTTATTCAAGGTCAGGTATTATCTACGGTCCATGTGTTCTCCCATTTGGGAGTCCATTTGTATGAAATAGGGACTTGGGTACTTCTTTTGAACAATAAAAAATAGTCTCCCTTTACATACCATTTTTGCCATTTCAGATTTTGCTTCGAGGCTGTACTGTAGGCCACTAAAAGTCTACCAAGCCAAATATGTCTCAGCTGTGAGCTATGGTAGCTATATATGGGGGTTAGTGGACTATTGAAACTTACCATCTGTTAACTTTGTCAGACGTTTGCTGTCTTTGCCACTGCGCACTCCAGCCTTTGTGGTCCATGAGGAATGAGGCCTTGGTTATATCTCTGATCAGATTGCTTTCTGGTCTAATGTAGAGCTTAGATTAAACAAGGTCATGTTTGAAGTCTAACATAGTCAGTAGAGACCTGGAAGACCGCACTTCTACGTCTACACTGCTGTTTTTGTTATTCCAATGCGCAGGGCCTATAGGGAAAATAGGAACTACACTACATAGCGCCCAATGTTTGGTAAGGCGATAAAACTAACGCAAGACGTTAGAGTAACTCAGTCGTGCTTTTTCACACAGACCCTTTCTCCCGTAAATACTCCAATAGACGTCTGGAGTGGGTGAAAGGCTAAAATCCGCCCGTACTTAGTAGGAAGAGATTCCTATGTAACGCTCTGCTTTATTCAACGTTGAAGGATACAGTGTTCCAAAATATTGTGCACCTAATCTTTGTTTCCTTGAAACCTGCTCTGCAAAAAACTTGCATTTTATACAATGTCAAATAATGGCAATGAAAGCGGAACCACTGATGCCACAGTAGATGCGACTCAGCAGGGTCCCGATGTTACAGGAATTAATGAACCGGGTGCAATAATCATTCCAGTACATTTAAGAAGATCTATAACGTTAAAACTTATAGACAATGGACTGACCACACAAGGTGGCACAGTCGTTTTCGTGATAGAGGCACACGAATATTGGCAGACAGTGGTATTCTATTCTTGGATAAAATTTCCAGCGGCAAACACTGCAACACACGAGTTCCACTATTACAAAATAGAGGATCCACCAGAAGAGTACGCTCCTTTCGAGGAGATTGAAATTCCATTAAAATACCAAGAGCACCTGCTCTGGTTTAAAGGCGCCCTAAAACACAATGATCATATTACCAGGCTCGGTCCACTTTGGGCGCCATCTTAGTTTGGGGCATTTCATCCGGCGGCGGCCGCCATCTTGGAGCGGACTCGCGCGCTAAGGGCTGACTGGAGCGCCTATTTAAGGCGGTCCTCTGTGTGGCGGCGGTCTCTACTACCTACCACACTGCTGTGCTCGCGCTGGCACTAGCGCTGAGTATTTTAAGACTTCCTTGTTCTGTATTTCGGTTTGCCTTTGTTGTAACTTACCCCTGATTTTAGTCTCCTTGCCTGTAGCTCGCGCCCCTCACTCCCCTCAACGCATATAAAAAGTGCATTATTTGTCTACAAAGCACCACCACTTTGGTGGGTCCGGGTCCTGGGGGTCAACTTTGGGCGCCATCTTAGTTTGGGGCATTTCATCCGGCGGCGGCCGCCATCTTGGAGCGGACTCGCGCGCTAAGGGCTGACTGGAGCGCCTATTTAAGGCGGTCCTCTGTGTGGCGGCGGTCTCTACTACCTACCACACTGCTGCGCTCACGCTGGCACTAGCGCTGAGTATTTTAAGACTTCCTTGTTCTGTATTTCGGTTTGCCTTTGTTGTAACTTACCCCTGATTTTAGTCTCCTTGCCTGTAGCTCGCGCCCCTCACTCCCCTCACCGCATATAAAAAGTGCATTATTTGCCTACAAAGCACCACCACTTTGGTGGGTCCGGGTCCTGGGGGTCAACTTTGGGCGCCATCTTAGTTTGGGGCATTTCATCCGGCGGCGGCCGCCATCTTGGAGCGGACTCGCGCGCTAAGGGCTGACTGGAGCGCCTATTTAAAGTTGCTCCCTTATGCGCAGCGGGACGCGCAGGAGGACGCCTTCGCTTACCCTGAGTCGTGCCGGAGTCCTGCCCGTCTGCGCCCGTCAGCGTCCCGGAGGCGTCGGGGCGGCGGTGGACGCCGGTCTGGTCAGGCGTGGGTGAGGATGATCTGTTACACCTCGGCGACGCTGCGTGCTATGCAGACTTATTCCTGCTCTTGTCGCTCTGTTTTTCCGGGGCGTTTCAAGGGTAAACGGCGCTGTCCGGGCTGCGGCTGGTCGCCTACTTGGACACCGGTCAACGTTCATAGGCTAGCCAAGGCTCGTGTTAAACATCTATGCCTGCTGCTCAATACGAGGTTAGTAGGTAGCCATGCCCTGCATATATATGATCTCCTTGTCAGGGAAAATCCCTTATGTCTTCTTTTGACCGAAACTTGGTTGGGAGAGGCGTCCAATCCGGACATTTTCTCTGCCATTCCTCCGGCATACAACATTTTCCGGCAGGACAGAGCTAAGGGAAGGGGTGGTGGAGTAGCTGTGGTGGTGAAGAAGAACGTTTCCTGCTCAGTTCTCCCCCTGAATCCCATCGGGGGCTCTGAGTCCCTTGCTTTTACGCTCAGATTGTCCCCGGGCCAAGCGTTTAAGGGGCTGCTGGTTTACAGGCCGCCAGGCCCTACGGGTTCCTTCGTGGAGGACCTGCAGATAGCGATCTCCGAGCTGGCGCTGTCTACACAGCATTGTGTAGTGGCAGGCGACTTCAATTTCCACCTTGACGTGACAGATGACCCGGACGCTATTAAACTGCTGGACATTACATCCCCGCTAGGCCTCACACCGTTTTTGGCGGGTCCTACACATGAGAAAGGGCACACCCTTGATCAAGTGTTCTCGTCAGTCCCGATTGCTGATATCGAAACCCAGCCAGTGCTCTGGACGGATCATGGGCTGATTAGGTTTTCCGTGCTGGAGAATGGGCGGCCGGACAACAGCGCCCCCACGTTGCCTAGACCAGCCTCGAGAGCATTGCATAGAGTGACGCCTGATATGTTGGAGTAGGCGCTTACGGAACATCCCTGCCACCTCTCGGGGGATCTGGAAAGAGACACTGAGGCTCTGCAGCTGTGGCTGACTGAAAGGTTGGATGATCTTGCCCCAAAGGCAGCCCCCCGGTCCACGGTAATACGGCAATCTGCGCCATGGTTCACGGAGGCGCTGCGTGTGGCTCGCAGCCAATGTAAGGTGCATGGCGCCTTCAGTATGACGGGGAGGCCAAACTTGCCTACAGGACGGTTGTGAAGGCCTATCACCGGGACATCCTAGGTGCTAAGAAAGAATATCTTGCTAGGAGGATTGAGGCGTCGGCGAACTCCTGTAAGGAGATCTTCACCGTTGTGAAGGAGTTCACGACCCCTAGTTCCCACTCACCCCCGCCAGTATCATCGGATGCGTGGGCGTGTGATCTCGCCAGTTTTTTCACCGACAAGATCAAGGCGATTCAGGCCTCCTTCTTGGAGAGCTCGGAGGAGGGCGGCTGCGGCCCCGGGGCGGGACATCGGTCATCGTCCACGCCTGTCACTGTGCTGTCAGACTTTCCTGCCGTTTCCAGCGATGCGTCCCGGGTGCTGCTGGCCAGTCTTAAATCAGGCTCGCCACTAGACCCCTGCCCTGCCAAATTTTTGCCCGGGATGGCGGCGGTGGTGAACCCCCTGGTCAACCCCATCCTCAATGCCTCCCTGAGGGAGGGGAGTGTCCCACGCACCTGGAAAAGGGCGATGGTAATCCCCCTCCTGAAAAAGCCTGGTCTTGATGCCGAGGTTCTGGCCAACTATAGGCCAATTTCACTTCTCCCGGCTCTGGCCAAGATCACTGAGAAACATGTCCATGGCGTCTTGTCAAGCTTTTTAGAAGCCAACAATCTGCTCCATCCATCCCAATCCGGATTCCGTCCTAATTTCAGCACGGAAACGGCGTTGTTGGAGGTCTCGGAGATCATCAGGGAGACCTTGGATGTTGGTGGCAAGGCCATGTTAGTCATGTTGGACCTGTTGGCGGCCTTTGACACCGTCCCCCATGAGGCGCTCCTCGCCAGGCTTTATGACATCGGCATTAGGGGGACGGTGTTCAAATGGTTCACATCTTTCCTTGAAGGTCGCCGCCAGACGATCTGGGTTTCCCAGAGCTCTGCCGAAATGCCGCCATTGGGAGTCGGGGTTCCACAGGGTTCTGTGTTGAGCCCGTCGCTGTTTAACATCTTTATGTCCCCTTTGGCGGCTGCGGTGGAGGCTTATGGGGCCCAGATCGTGTCCTACGCTGATGACACGCAACTCCTCTTCACATGCGGTAAAGACCAGGCATTTGATGGAGAGAGTATTCGGGGCTGTCTGGGAATGGTCTTCGACTGGTTCCAGCGGAACAGTCTGAAGGCCAACTCCAGTAAGTCGGAGGTCTTATTCTTTGGCTGTGCCACCGACCCTGAGTGGCGGCAATGGTGGCCGTCTGACATGTGTCCTCCCGCACAGTCATCATTGGTTGCCAAAAATCTTGGTGTCAAGCTGGACAATAAGCTTTCATTGAGAGCTCATGTCCTCGGTCTGGCCGGCACCTGTTTCGGCATTCTGAAGATGCTCCGCAAGTTCCTTCCATTGCTGTCTGTGGAGCATAGGCGGATTACTGTGCAAGCGCTTATTGGATCCAGGTTGGACTACGCCAACGCCCTCTTTCTTGGCCTCCCTGATTATCTGCTCCAGCGCCTGCAGGTGGCACAAAACTCTGCTGCCCGTGCCATCTTTGGCCTGCATAGGCGAGCACGAGCTTCTGGGTTGCTGCAGACGCTCCACTGGTTGCCCATCCGGAAGCGGATCATGTTCAAATCCCTGACGCTGATGCACAAAGCATTGTTTGGCTCAGGTGCTGGGTACCTGCAGCGGAGGTTGGCCTTTTATCGCCCAGCCCGCTCGCTGCGGTCCGACTCTCTCTTCACTGCCGTGGTTCCGCGTGTGAGGAAGGCCCGCACTGGGGGGCGCTCTTTCAGCTTCAAGGCTCCCCAGTTGTGGAATTCGCTTCCGCTAGCGCTACGCAGCACCTCCAATCTGCTTCAGTTCAGGAAGAGCCTGAAGACTTGGCTTTTTAATCTCTGGACTTTTCCTGGTGGGTGTTTTCTTTTTCTTGTATCTGTTTTTCCTTGTTGTGTTATTCTACACTGAGCTGCCTGTGGAAAGCGCCGGGACACTCTTTTAGAGTAGCCGTGCGCTATATAAACTCATTATAACATAACATAACATAACAGGTAGACCAGGAGCAATGTGGCACAGTCTTTGCTTCCATTTACACAAAAACACATGGTGTTCCGTCCATGGCGGTAATACCAGATGTGCTAAAACAGATTCAGAATGAATACGGTTCAGAACCTGCTTTAACTCTTGGTATGAAATTACTGAAAGACTTCAAATAGGTCTCGGCTATATTACTAGCCAATATAAAAGGAGAAGCAGCATCTGTGGCGATCCGCCAGAAATTGAAGGAAACAGATACAACAGATCAACCAATTGACCTTGCCAGAATTATAGAAAAATGTTATGAAGAATTAGGTAGAGATAGTTTAGGTGGGAAACCAGTAAAACCCCAACTACTGGAAAGTCCTGAAAAATTATTTATTAAGAATAATTCAAACACTCCTAAAAAGAACTGGGATGGAAATAAACAATCCACTCCCAAGGAAAAAGTTTTCCAGTCCAAAGGAAGGTCTCCTCGGCGGAGGGAAAGAACTCCGACTCGAGAACACCAGTCTCCCCAGAGGGAGCCCTCTGAGAAAAGATATAACCTTAGAACTAGGGATAACTTGAAGAAGCCAGATAGATATCAAAGTATTGATACACGTCCCTCTCGATCTTTTTCGCAGAAATCGGAAAGAAGAGGACGGTCAGACCCAGGAGAGCACACCAAGTCCAAAGACAAGGAACCTGCTCAAAGTAAAAAATTACAATTTCCAAGAAAGAAGGTAGCCAGTATTAGAGTAATCGAACATGCCGAGAATACTGAGGACACAGCTGAAAAACGGGGAGTGGGCACAGACAATGCTAAACAGTGCAGCAGAAATCAGCATAGCTCGCAAGATCCTGATGAGTCATCTGGAGACAGTGGACACGAATGAATACATTCAAGTAGAAACTGCCGACACCAGAGTTAGCAAACCTTATAAGATATACGAAATAACACTGCGTATAGAGGGAGATAAGACTAGGAAAATAAGGGGTCTATTTTGGGATAACCTCTCAAAAGGCTATGACATCCTGTTAGCTGAAAGAGATTGGCCCCCGGAGTTTGTCAGGGAGTGCCCTCGTGGCGAAGAAATGATTATGCCTGCCTTCTCAAATCACATTCCAATTCACACAAAATATATATATGCGAGGAAATGGGCAGTAGCCCAGGCACCGGCATTACATAAAAATCATGTAGGATGGGATGAAGACTCTCCTCCTCACAAAATCCAGTTAAAAAGTCAACCTACTGCACAAAGGCAGTATCCAATTAAGCAAGAAGCTAAAAAACAAGTCAGGGAGATTTTAGATCAACTTGAATATCAGGGGGTGATTGAAACATGCACCTCTCAAATGAACAATCCTTTGTCTCCTGTCTCCAAACCGGACGATTCATATCGTCTAGTCTTGGACTACAGACACCTTAACTCATGTTGTAAAACATTTGCGGTACAAAATTCGCATAGTGCTGCACTGATGAATAACATAGTTCGCAAAAAATATAAAACGACATTAGATATATCTAATGGGTTCTTTTGTCAAAATATTGCTCCAGAAAGCAGGTACTTGGAAAATTTCTGTAGGCTCCCACAGGGATTCAAGAACAGCCCAGGACTATTGTCAGCTAGAGTAACAGAGTTACTGCAAATATATGATGATGAGGCATTATCTTATGTCGATGACATCTATCTAACAGACGACAACTTGGATACTCACTTGAAAAAGGTGAACACCATAATACTTGGGTTCGCTGCAGAGGGTTACAAATTCAACTTTAAAAAGTCAAGAATTGCCCATCTGACAGTATTATTTTTAGGATACGAATTATCAAGTGAAGGGAAAAGCCTAGCGGACAACTTCTTAGAGAAGTGCGCTGTACTCCAAGCACCTAAAACGCTGAAGAAATTACAATTGATTCTAGGTTTCCTGAATTTCGGAAGAACTTACATTCTAAATTATGCGGAGAGGGTTAAACCTCTCTACGAATTAATTAAACCTGATTTTAAACCAATCAACTGGACTCAAAAACACACAGAAATTTTGAGATCACTGCAAACAGACATGTTAGCAAAAACAAAACTAGATACACGTGACAATACAATCGACCTTGTAATCCGAGTCATCCCAGGAAGATCCGGATTCACGTACCTGACCTCTAATGAGGGAGAAACGGTACCAATAGCTTACAAATATCACTTGTACACAGAAGCAGAAAAAACATTCAGTCTCACAGAAAATACTGTGAAAGCAGTGCAAACTGCAATAGCGAATGAACGAGAACTAACACACGGCAAAAGGATCACTGTTCTCACAGCGGAATCCGCATTTGAGGCACTATTCAGCCCAGTAAACCTGCCTACAGTGTCACTGGATCTGAAATGGATACAGTGGGTAAATTCTCTTGCTGCAGAAGACGTGAAATATTATTTCACCCCGCGCATGAAAAAACTGAATGATTTAACTTACGAAAAAGAATATCCTCTGCCAATCGAAATTCTACCTCTACAACAGTACTCTTGTATAATCTATACAGATAGATTTGTACAACACTACAATGTAGAAAACAAATCCTACGATGCAGCCTGCGCGATTGTAAAAGGTCGCTGGCTCTGCGCTAAATTCAGACCGAAAATAACAAAAACTGAATCACTGAAAAAATGTTCGGCTCAGCGAGCTGAAATTAGATCTTTAAAGATGGCGCTCGAAAATGCAGAACGTGAATTCCCGACACTAATAGTGTGTGATTCGCATTTTTGCGTCAACTCTTACAATAATGAGTTGCGGAGCTGGGTTCAAAATGATTACAAAGATGACACAGGTGCCACAATCAAGCATAAAATGCTTTGGAAACAGGTAGTTCTTTTACAGAAAGAACTACAAAAGACTCACGTGATACACGCACAGAGTCTTCAACGTGATGACGTTCACGTTGCAGGGAATTCATTGGCTATTACAGCCACAGCGGAAGCAACTAAACCGGCTTCCGTAGCCACAAAAAAGAGTTCGGAAAAATACATAGACTGGGAAACCATGCTGGCGGTAAAAACATCCTTAATAGGAAACTGTGCAGCACTGTCCGTGAACTATCCACTCAATTATGCATACGTAATCAATGCAAACTCCGTTCCTTTTGCTCTAATCCCTGGAGTGGGGGATAGGGTAATTCCAAACACGAACCGGAGAAAGTTATTAATAGCAGACGCACACATGGGTGAAGGTCCAAGGCACAAACAGATGAAGGAATCTCTGACTGAATTACAATCAGATTACTGGTGGCCAGGGATGAGCATACACCACTATAAATATGTGAAGAACTGTCCGGACTGCGACAGAGATCGCAGCAATGAGTCAAGCGCAGTAATGCCATGGCCTTGTATATAGGTAGCGTAATGCTGTCTATATGCAATCCAGCGTCCTATTAATTGTTTTAGACCACATTCACTTAAAAAATGTGGCCCCAGCGCTCGGCTGACGCCAAAACTGTTATAAAAGATTTGCGAGTCTTTATCGGCACATACGCAATTGCCATGTTCCATTCTGACCAGAGTCCTGCTTTCAGCTCTCGAGCCTATAAGGAAGCCATGGCCAGTATGGGCGTTGGGTTGCGATTCTCTTGTCCATTTCACCCGAAGGGAACAGTGTAGTGGAAAGAAAAAACCGAGACATAAAGCAATCTATAACGGCGAAGGTATTAGGTTCGGGTGATGGGTGGGTCAAACATTTAATAAGTGTCCAACTTATTTATTTATTTATTTATTTATTTATTTTAAAAATTTATAAAGCGCAGCATATACCCGTGGGTGTCTTGGCGCTATGACTTTAGCTAACTATCTCTGATTAATCAGGGTATCTACCTTAGGGAATGTTTGTGCTGAACGGTTATTGGTCAAATGAGCGTTCTCGCGTTGCTTATGTAGACAGGGAGGGCGGGAGGCGTCCAGCTACTAGACCGCCACCCTTCCTACCTCCAGTATGGCGCCCACGTCAGCACGTATTCTGCTGCGCGTGATGCTGGAGCGTAATGAAGCGGTAATTTTATCAGTGGGTCTGTTATTTAAAAAGAGTACAAATTGCAAATTATGTCAACACAAAATAAGGCACACAATTTAAAACACAATGCAGATCCCCCGGCTTCCGCCTCAGGGGTGAGAAAGACTAGCTATTAGTCAGCGAGCGAGCGTTCTCGCATTGCTTATGTAGACAGGGAGGGCGGGAGGCGTCCAGCTACTAGACCGCCACCCTTCCTACCTCCAGTATGGCGCCCACGTCAGCACGTATTTTGCTGCGCGTGATGCTGGAGCGTAATGAAGCGGTAATTTTATCAGTGGGTCTGTTATTTAAAAAGAGTACAAATTGCAAATTATGTCAACACAAAATAAGGCACACAATTTAAAACACAATGCAGATCCCCCGGCTTCCGCCTCCGGGGTGAGAAAGACTAGCTATTAGTCAGCGAGCAAGCGTTCTCGCGTTGCTTATGTAGACAGGGAGGGCGGGAGGCGTCCAGCTACTAGACCGCCACCCTTCCTACCTCCAGTATGGCGCCCACGTCAGCACGTATTCTGCTGCGCGTGATGCTGGAGCGTAATGAAGCGGTAATTTTATCAGTGGGTCTGTTATTTAAAAAGAGTACAAATTGCAAATTATGTCAACACAAAATAAGGCACACAATTTAAAACACAATGCAGATCCCCCGGCTTCCGCCTCAGGGGTGAGAAAGACTAGCTATTAGTCTTAGTCTAAATAATTTGCCAAGAAATTCTCTAAAAGGTTTCAGCCCGTACGAACTATTGTTCGGAACTAGAATGCACATTCAGGACCTTGATAGTCAGGTATCAGTGGTAAAAGATAAGAATAAAGACTTTGACATCAAAGATCGTTTGGCTGTTTTACAGGACTTGAATGAAACAAGAAAATCCTTAAGCAACATAAAAATAAAGCAACAGCCAACTACCACTGAAGAGGCACCATCAGCCCCAGCAAGACCTGTCTGGATTCCAAAGATTGGGGATCTAGTCAGAGAGAAAATAGCGGTGAAGAAGGAATTTGGGCCTTCTTACAGAAAAGCAGTACCTGTCTTAGCAATCAACGGAACAAGATCAGTAGTACTACCGCCCCTTGCTGGTAAAAAGGAGAACAGAGTTGTATCAATCGACCTGGTAAAACCACAATCATGTGGCCTATAATCAACAGTAGGCCAAGTGGACTCCCAAGAAATAACAGAATACCCAAATTTGCAACAATCCAAGAGGTTCAAACTGAAAGACTAATCACATTTGATAAGCCTGCAGTGCACAGAGAAGGATTATGCAATAATGCCATGGAACTCGTGCCCCTTGAAACACAGATTGAAACACTTCGTCAAGAAACACCAGTCTACAATGATGTGGCATCAGAGTGTGCTAATGAAAGACAAATTGAGAAAACGATTCCAACAATTGACAGAACTGCCTCTGGCTACTTCATCAACTTCGATAACTTTTCTGAAGATCAAGACGACCCTGAAGTGACGCCAGTAACAAAGACTCTTAAAGAAAAAACAACAGAACTCTTTCATCAACTCAAGGAAATTTATCTTGTTTCTCCATGGCTAGAGTTTTGGTTTGGGCAAGTTATATTTTTCCTCCTGCTTTGGCTCATCATGGTACTTTGTTTGGGAAAATTCATTGAGGGAAAATACAGTTCAATGGACACAGCAAGTCAGAACATCAACTTAGTCCTGAAACCACACAAATCATCTCACGTCGAGAAAAGAGAACTATTATCAGTGAATGTCACAGCCATTCCAATACCCGGCGGGGTAGTATGGGACAAGACTGACTATGAAGTATATGGCCCGGTCGAGATCTTGAAATATCCTCACCAGTTCAAGGTTTCATTAAGTGACTTTGTAAAACCAAGTAAATTTTCTGATGATTGGGATTTTAAAAGTATAAATAATATGATGTCAGATTTAGTGATGTCAGCAAAATTTACAGAACATGATTATTTACAAGGTTCATCTAATTATGAACAGATGTATTGTTTCTCACATTATGGTGACCACTACTTGCATAAGTCTGCACAACCTAGAAATGTTTTAAAGTATAACCAATGGGAACATTGTGCTACTCCACCTAAAAGTAGTTCGAAAACATTCTATGAGAGATTCCAATACTTCTCAGGGTTTAACACCAGTGATGCAGAAACGTTTTATTATAAACTGTTGGATAAAACAGGGTTGAAAACAATGTTGACAAATACTAAATTGATATATTCAGAAGCATTTTATGAAAAAATGATGACATTTGGTTTTGATTTTTGGAAAAACAACATTGAAACAAAAATGATCTGGGGTACAAAAGAATGGCAGGTACAAGACCTAGAAGCATTATTTCGAGCCTGCATGATCCCAGAACAAATGATGTTTTAAATGACACAATTCACCAAACAACCTGTCTTGGCCTAGCTAAGATTAAAGACCTTAACAAACCGTCTATTCCAAACCCAATACCTGATAATGCAACCACAGATATTGAGATAGACGTATCAACTGCCTCTGGCTACTTCATCAACTTCGATAACTTTTCTGAAGATCAAGACGACCCTGAAGTGACGCCAGTAACAAAGACTCTTAAAGAAAAAACAACAGAACTCTTTCATCAACTCAAGGAAATTTATCTTGTTTCTCCATGGCTAGAGTTTTGGTTTGGGCAAGTTATATTTTTCCTCCTGCTTTGGCTCATCATGGTACTTTGTTTGGGAAAATTTATTGAGGGAAAATACAGTTCAATGGACACAGCAAGTCAGAACATCAACTTAGTCCTGAAACCACACAAATCATCTCACGTCGAGAAAAGAGAACTATTATCAGTGAATGTCCCAGCCATTCCAATACCCGGCGGGGTAGTATGGGACAAGACTGACTATGAAGTATATGGCCCGGTCGAGATCTTGAAATATCCTCACCAGTTCAAGGTTTCATTAAGTGACTTTGTAAAACCAAGTAAATTTTCTGATGATTGGGATTTTAACAGTATAAATAATATGATGTCAGATTTAGTGATGTCAGCAAAATTTACAGAACATGATTATTTACAAGGTTCATCTAATTATGAACAGATGTATTGTTTCTCACATTAAGGTGACCACTACTTGCATAAGTCTGCACAACCTAGAAATGTTTTAAAGTATAACTAATGGGAACATTGTGCTACTCCACCTAAAAGTAGTTCGAAAACATTCTATGAGAGATTCCAATACTTCTCAGGGTTTAACACCAGTGATGCAGAAACGTTTTATTATAAACTGTTGGATAAAACAGGGTTGAAAACAATGTTGACAAATACTAAATTGATATATTCAGAAGCATTTTATGAAAAAATGATGACATTTGGTTTTGATTTTTGGAAAAACAACATTGAAACAAAAACGATCTGGGGTACAAAAGAATGGCAGGTACAAGACCTAGAAGCATTATTTCGAGCCTGCATGATCCCAGAACAAATGATGTTTTTAAATGACACAATTCACCAAACAACCTGTCTTGGCCTAGCTAAGATTAAAGACCTTAACAAACCGTCTATTCCAAACCCAATACCTGATAATGCAACCACAGATATTGAGATAGACGTATCAAACATTTTACATCTAAACAGAACACATCCTAATTGGAAAAAGTGGTTAATCTGGCCTACTGACACGAATAACTGTCAAGATAGGTTCCTGAACAAAACACAGGGGTCACAAATGACCAGACCAGACCATAGATACTCCCAGAGACAACATCCAGGGATAGTAACAACATACAGTGTAGGGAAGCTGTGCCTTGAATGGCTAGAATCATCCACACTGGCAGAAATTAAGCAACACTTATCTTTACTTAAAGATGGTGCTGATTTGCGCGATTTCAATATGGGACCACGCAAACAGCGTCAAAAACGTTTCATAGCGGCATCAGTATATGCGGCTTACAACGAGGCATGGAAAGTAATGCAAATTGAAACAGCTGAAAACATACGAGAAATTGATCGTATTAATTTGGAAAAATCACTTTCTGTTGTGGACAATGGGTTAATGACTCTGTCCTCCAGAATATATTCACTGGACAGTATTGTATCATTTGCCATCGATATAATAGATAAAGACTTGCTAATGTTACAGCATGGCCAGTCACAATTACGTTCTATTGTACAGCTAGGCTGGACGCTGCAAAATCTTCATTTAGGCTATATTCCATGGCGTTTAATCAACACACCGTCATTGTTTTCCATCTTTAACCTTACTGATAAACAAATCAGCTTGGCACAGAAAGGAGCAGACTATACAATCCTGAGCATCGAAAAACTTGAGAGGTTACCATTGACAATGTCAGAAAGACCTGTCATTGAATGGATAATACACGGGATTATCACAATTCCGATAACAACTTTCCGATTTAAAAATTGCCTTGAGTATATACCGACTGGCCAGTATGAACGATTGGGTAAAGGGTACATTAAGTCAGCATGGAAATTACCATATACACACACATGCAACAGTGACAACAACAGAAATGTATTTCTTAGTGGTGAAAATTGCAAACATTCACTAAGCGGTATACTTTTGTGCCAGGGTATTATTTTACACGGAGCCTGTGAAGGAACTTCAAACAACCTTTCATGCCACCAACATGTCACACCTGCAACGCAGATAGAGCCCTTCTTTAGGCAGCTTTCGAACGGGAGTTACATTCTAATAACGGATCACAGCTGTTGTTGCCTGGTGCCAGGGAAAGCCTATCTTGTAAGCGTAACATCCATGGTCACTTGCTGTATGCAAGCATTGTTTCCAAACGGCCCTGGAGACTCCGAGACTCCGATATGGCCTCGTTTGAATGTCTCTTCTATACGAATTGATACTTTAAGCAGAATGAAGTCTGTGCTTTTACAGACAACAGTGCCCATCACGTCATCAAAAGAGACGTATGATCTCCAAGTTGCAAGGACATCATCGGAGATACATGACCTTTTATCAACAAATTGCTCCGTGCATTTCACAGAAATGCTTAGCCAAATTCTAAATATGTCGAATGCCGTAGGTATCTCGAACGTATTTAAGACAATTTTTTCGGGACTGTTAACACCATTCAAAGCAATCCTGGGAATTATTCCTAATTTTGTCCATTCAGTCTTTAGCGGCATACCCCTGATTTTGGGACTTGTAGCAGGCATTTTATTTTTTACCCTCCTGCTCCGATATGGCAAGCCAAAACACAGACATGACTCCGGCAAGGATGGAAGAAACAATCCTAGCAATACGCTACCGGGACCGCATAACTAGAGTCCTTGGATTGGCCAGGCTGAGAGA
This sequence comes from Lissotriton vulgaris, assembly GCF_964263255.1. Lineage (NCBI taxonomy): Eukaryota > Metazoa > Chordata > Amphibia > Caudata > Salamandridae > Lissotriton > Lissotriton vulgaris. The sequence continues at coordinate 222,831,758 of NC_141686.1, read as the reverse complement.
TCTGAACATGACCTGGTTTCTTTCATTCAGACCTATATGGCAGACCTGCATCTTACCTGTGCTTCGATGTATGCTATGCGGAGAAGAATGCTTGTTGGACACCTGTCTTGCACTTCCATCAGCAGTACCAATGGATATCGATACTTTGCTAAGTCCTGTAACGGCTCATGCATTGTGTTGTCCCCAGCGGCTACCAATCCTGATGACGGCATTCGTTGAGACTCCTGTGCTACGACTAGGTGGTGACAGTGGAGCGAGAAATAAAAGCAACATCACCCAGGTACGACCTTCTGTGAGTATTGCTGATACAGACACCGAAGATAGCAATCATTCTCACACCTGCCAAGTAACTGCATTATCGAACTTGGTCGGACTGTCACCTGATTTTGTAGACCGATTTTTTGAGAGCTAGTCTGATATGATGTTTTCCCCTGAACAGAAACAATGAATTTTGAGAAGCATTCCGACACACAGCGTTCCCATGAACTCTGAATTCGGCCTTCAGTTTTGATCAACAAAAACTGCTGAATAGCGTTGGAACTCTATTCCCCCGTTCACCATGAAAAGTTTTTTTTTAATTGAACATTTTTCAAAATATTTACCTTTTTTCTGGCACAAATACTTTTGCTTAAAGTAGAACTATTCATAAAGAACAGAACTTCTATTTTTAGTAGATCTAGAGTAGAGAACTTTACCTCAGCCTCTAGCACATTTTACAACAATGGCATTTCTATGTGATGAAATAGTCTCGACCTTCTTTTCTGTACTAAGAGACATTTCATGTGTAATTTGTTCGCAAAATCGTTCAACTGATTATATATGCAATAATTTTGAATGATTTCTATGCTTAAGACGTACAGTACTATCATGTATTTCAAATACGCCATTTCAATGCAATATGTATTTTGGGGTGGGTAATGTTACACACGCATCTTATTGCTTTAGATTTTAGTAATTTGATGGACATAAATTCGTGGAGTGGGTGTCGTGTTCTAATCTAGGACCCCGATCAATATGTGACCTTATGCCCCTATTCGGTTATAATCAACTCAAACCCCTATAATGGCATAAACGATCAGAACCATATTCAGCCATATTTCAGAAACTCGCCTCTGCAGCTCATTAAAGTACATGACACAGCAGAAGCCACTATCTTAGATTCCTAGATTACACTCCGAGTTCTTCAACAGATAAAACTTCCAGCAACCTGGGAAATCCCCACTTGCTTTGTTTTTATTAGTAATAGAACTCTAATGAGCACTGTAAGAACGAACGGTTCTTAGTGACATCGTTATTGACGTCTTATGTCCAAAAACTTACGTCAAACAAGGCACCTTTCAGGTATAAATAATACCAGCATTGCCTTAAGCATTCTCGACAACGATGGTGTGGTGAATACAGGAGCAGAACAGCTGTCCCTTGCATAGCCCAGCAGATGTGAGAAGCCCACGGACGCTGCCCCTCCTCCTCCTCTTTGACGCGCTGAGAAAGACGCTGTCTTTTCTCCTGCCGAAAAAATCCAGCTCCGGCGTTTCCAGCCTACCCTTGTGGGTGACTGGGATATCGAGTCCTGAGAGGAGATACCAGCCCTCCGACATTCTATTCCAGAGGTATGGTGTTGACTAAACCCTTAGAGAGAATTCTTGAAGCAAACCCTTGGCAAAACCAACTTAACTTAAACTGCTACTTACTCCCTCCCAAGTATTAGGCTTAGGTCAGGTACACCGGGGTAGGCGTAGTTAGAAGCACCAGTTGAGGATGTTAGCCTAATGTATATATGAATGTATATATTTTACTCATTTTAACTATTGTATGGTTAAGAAACCATATCGATGCTTTTACAGTATTATTTCGCAATACTCTTTTTACTGTACGCACTTTATATAATAACAAGTCTTGCAATTGTGGCAATTCATTTCTCTTGCATGAGAAGAAAGACTGTTCAATAAATAATACCTTTTATTGAAAACGCCCGTCTCTCTATTCTCTGCATCCTGGGTGTGTCCTTGCCCCACTTTTATTTATTTTATATATTAATGAGTTACATAACGCCTTGTCCAACCAAACAACAGATGTCCCAACAATCAATGGTAACAAACTGCCCTCCCTACTATACGTGGATGACGCTGTTTTAATGGGGCGCACACCGAATGCCCTACAAATGTTAGTCAGGGGCTGTGTAGCTTTTATGAATAGTTGGAACCTTTGTACACATTTTAAGAAATCCTTTTTAATGTGTTGTGGCCCTCCGAAATTTTCCATTAATAACATCACTTTGGGCACAGATTCTTTGTTATGTACTCGCACTTTCCCATATCTAGGCTTACAATTTTCAGATAATGGGTCCTGAACACCGCATCTTTCATATGGACAAACCAAATTTTTAAAAGCAATAAACTCAGTTATAAGCCTCCCCCAACCAAAAAGAATAGAGGTGGTACTATCCTTACTCAAAATCTATAGGACACAATGCGTACCAGTTATGACTTATGGGGCTGATATCTGGGGGCTGATATCTGGGGCTATATAAATCTGAAAAGTGTCCAGGCTGATGAAAATAAATTTTGTAGGAGAATTTTAGGTTTACCGATTTCATCATCTACTTTCATCTGTCATAATGAGCTAAGATTAACCTATTTGGAGGATTATATCAGATCCCGCTCTGCCTTGATTTGGCTAAAAGTTTGGCAAAATTCAGCAGCCACATTAACAAGGGGAATTTTGGCTGATTGCCTAAAATGTGAAAGGGGGGTGATATACCGTGGATTGCGGAAGTACGGGCAAATCTGACAGCTGTTAACCTTAGCCACATTTTTTATAATCCCGATCAATTAGATAGTATCGATGGAAAGTCCATTCTCAAAATATTATACAAACATTACTGGGACATAAGACATACCCAGGAGTCTATGAGAAGTATCCGTGAGACAATACATAACAATGGCAGAAGAAGGAGGACCCCCATCCTGTCTACCTGCCAATTATCTGTTAAAAAATATTACTCGCTGGGAGTGAAGCCTTCTTTTCCGCCACAGGTCGGGTACAATAAAATATTTGCTGTGTTTCCCCTTAGGATATCAACCTAATATGGATTATCTGGCTTGCCCATGTGGTAATATAGGAAAACAGGCCATGCTGCATTTCTTGTTTTTCTGCAACTTTTATCAAATATATAGTATGCAGTTATTGATACCGGTTTTTAGGTCAAAGGGGATAACGAATTTTAAGGTTGCCTATAAATTAATCCTGCAGGTTAAAAATGTTGATTTACTATACTGAGTATGTACCTTTCTGAAAATGGCTATCCGTTCACGCTCTTCCATGAATACTTGTATGTTGGACTAGGTCGCATTTTTATATATACCTCTGGATCGTATTCTCAAACAGGGGAATATGTAACACAGTTAATATGAGGCCGCATAGAGTACTTTGTTTACAATTTTTCCCCTGTTTTTGTACATTGGGACTTCTTTACAATGCTTTTATTTGTAATTTTAACGTTATTTATTAACTTGCCTACTTCATACATATTTGCACATCGCACTTTGCACTTTAGCATTTAAGTTGCAATTGGCTCTGTGATCATCAATTTGCACGTTGCACTCTGGCACTTTAGTATTGAAGTTGGAACTGGCTGTGTGACTTACTAAATCAGGGAGTGCCCCAAGGGTCTAGCTTGAGCCCCACCCTTTTCAATCTCAATGTAACACCTATAGCAGAGATTACGGAGAGGTTTGGGGTTCAAGTATTGACCTACGCAGATGACACCCAACTTGTGGTGTCTCTTGCACAGTTAGACGGGGCAGCAGCGAACAACTTCTCAGGGTGCCTCCAAGCAGTAGCAGTCTAGATGGCTAATAACTGCTTGAAATTAAACGGCAGTAAGACAGAGGTGCTGGTGGTGGGACATGCACCATCGGTGTGGACATAGGCATGGTGGCCGCAAGTGTTGGGGCCTCTACCCTCACCTAGTGAACAAGTGAAGAACCTGGGTATCTGGATAGACAACAAGATCTCCTTTGAGCAACACACCACTCGGGTGGCCGGACAATGTTTTGGCATTTTGAGAAATATGCAGAAAATATTGGACTTACTCCCCACAACAGCCAGAAAGACCATAGTCCATGCTCTTGTTACTTAGAGATTAGACTATGGGAATGTTCTGTATTTAGGAGCCAATAACAGATGTATCACTAGGCTTCAGCGGATACAGAATATGGCGGCCCGCATGATCTTGAAACTACCCAGAAGAGCATCATCTGAGAAAGCCCTGGAATCCCTCCACTGGCTTCCGATCAAAGAACGGGTGCTCTATAAGACCTTCCTGCTCAGCCATCGTATCATGCAGGGAAAGGGGCCATCCTATCTGCTGGATCTATTGAACCCTTATATCCCGGGCGTGACTTGAGATCGTCCGGGAAAGGGCTGGTGAAGGTTCCTAGGTTCAGAAGAGCTCGGATGGGCGGACGCTACTTCCGAGTACAAGCTGCCCAACACTGGAATAAACTCCCACATGAAATGAGATTAGAGACTTCGGAACGCATCTTCCGGAAACAACTTAAAACCTACCTCTTTCCTCTGGCTAGAGAATGAGGAGGTTAGTAGGAGAGAACTGGGTGGGGACGATTCGTCTGTTGGTTAGGGCCAGCCACACTTAGTGCGGGGACACACTGCTCCCAGTGTAACCATGCGCTCTATAAAATGTATTATTATTATTATTATTATTATTATTATTATTACTACTTTGTTTGTTCCCTGAATATTTGTACACTCCACCTTGGCACTTTAGTATCGAAGCTGAAATTGGTCATGTGATTTGCTAATTTGCTTGCCCCCTGCATATTTGCACATCGCACCCTGCACTTTAGCATTGAAGCTGTAATTGGTTATGTGTGATACTTATGCAATATTTTATTGATTAGCTGTAGATCTAAACTTGGTGAAGTATTATGTAACTGACAATGAGAAATACCAAAGCGATAAGCCTGTAATATAATCCATGTTTAGTTACAATCTTTTATCAACAATGGATTATGTGAAATGTATGTACTTTTATGGATAACACATGTTCGAATAAAGATCATGATTGATTGATTCATTGGTTACTATAACCATTGTTGCAACATAAATACTGTTACATAGTTTCTTTATGATAAGCATTTTGTCGTAAGTGATATCCTCTAAAAAAACCTGACTCTAATTTTCTTCTTGTGATCTCTCTAGTCGCCTGTATTGGTGAAATGATGTAGCCTCTATAGCTTCTGTAGCAAATGTAATAACTCACTACAGTTAAGTTATGACTGCACAATGCCTGCTGCCAGAACCGGCAGCCAAGGTGAAATGCAGACAAGGAAGATAAGAAAAGCTGAGGCTTAGAAACCAAAAAGACACCATGGATTTTACTTCTTCTGCTCTGTTCCTAAATGAACATGATAACCAGAAAGGAAATATTAATAGCAATGTTTATTTTTTGCACGCTTTAGGCATTTTTTTTAAAATTCCGAGCCATAGCGCCTTTTAAAAAAAAACTGACTTGTATTAAACTGATTCTAATATCCTTTCAAATAAAATATTGAACTGCTTTTTTGATGTGTTTTATTTTGCACTAAATATTTTACTTTTATTCTTCATATTCAAGGGAATGGTGTAACCATTAAAAGGAATAAAGTACACCCTGCCATATATTATAAGGACATTGCAAGTCACCTTTGACTTCCATGACCAAATAATGGAACATTCCTCTGTGACTTGAAAATAACCTTATAATGCATAGCAGGGAGGTAATTCCTCCCATATAATATAATGTTCACATATCTGTATTCTCAGTGTGTACTCAAAAATATTTTTGTACTTGTGATTAAACCCCTATCAATAAACATGGGTCTCCCTATACTCAATGAAGAAGTGTGAATTGCTGAACAGTGCGACTCTGAGGTATATTTGATTAATCACAAGTCTATCTTAGCTACTCTGTATGGCAACAGAGTTGACACATGTCACATGGAGGAAGGATTCAAAAAAGGATATAGGTTGGCTTTACAGATAATTGTTAGACCTGGCATCCTTGGCGTGGTTTTCCTTGATTTTTTCCTCTAGCTCCTTGTTTTTGATGCTGTGCTGGATTTTGTTTTTGCTGACTTAGATGCTTTGGGCACTTTGCTGCTGTTGATCAGTGTCAAAGTGCAAGTGCTCCTTGTGTAAATTGGTATTTTGATTGGCTCTCCCTGATTGGCATATTTGTTTTACAATTAGGTCCCTAGTAAAGTGCAATGAGTGTGCCAGGGCTGGTAAACTAAATGCTACTAGTGGGCCTGCAGCACTGATTGTGCTACCCACACAGTTTGTTAACTGCAATGTCGACTTGGCAAGTGCACCCACTTGCCAGGCCCTAACTTCCCTTTTCTTACATATAGGACACTGCTATGGTAGGCCCAAGGTAGCCCCTTGGGCAGGGTGCAGTGTATGTGAAAGGTAGGACATGTACTGGTGTGTGTAACAGGCCCTGACAGTGAAATACTGCCAATTTAGTTTTAGTTTTATCACTAGTGAAAGGCTATCTTGCCCCATAGGACAGAATGGGGAATGCTTTGTCACATTTTACAAGCATATCTTTCCACAGGGATAAGATGGGAAAATGGAGTTTGATATCTCTGAACTCAGGATTTAATAACACATCTTTTAGTAAAGATGTTTTTTAAATTGTGGGTTAGAAAATAGCACTTTTAGAAAGTGGCTATTTTCTTGTTCAACCATCGTGTGTGCCTGTTTTTGGATTGACTTTCAGGTTTCAGTGTGAGAGAGAGACAGAGGATGTGCATTCCCTTTAGACAGCCTCTGGGGTGGAGGGGGTTAAGGTGTGCCTGGCCTTTTCTGGGTGACTCAGCCATGAGTTGCATAGACCCTGGTTGCATATAGAGTGATGGGGGATTTACCATGCACCTGAATGGAGCCTGTCTCCCTTGCACAATGCTGTCTCTACCTCCTGTGGTCATGTTGCACCAGAACTGGTTTGAACTGGGCTCAGAGTCCCCTGCATAAAGAGAACAGAGACATTTTGGGGTATGAGTATTAGACCTAAAACCTCTAAACTTTAGATCATCCCTGAAATTCAAGCGGAATCTTTACCAAGGAGAAGTGCTGGAGAGACTGAGGAGAAGTACTGCCACTTTGCTGTGTGCTGTGTTGGGTTGGCCTGGAGTTGCTGTTTCTGCCAAGGAAAGGAGAAGCACTTTGCTGTGCGCTGTGTCCCCTGCTTGAACGAGATCTCCAAGGACCTGAAGTGTGCTGGCCTACTGTTCTGACGTCTCAGGGACACAATTACTTCACCCCCAGCTCCCCTGAACTCTGTTGCTGTGAGTTCTGACCTGCCAAGAGGTGCCTGTACATGTTTGGGGCCTCTGGAGGCAGTTGCTGCTGTTTGGGAACAGGAAGAAGAGACTCAAAGAACTTCACAAATAGACGCATCGCTCTTCTTGCGGCTGCCTTCCCGATGCATCTACATGGCACGAGGAGAATTTCCACGCATTGCCCCGCTGCTGCGGAAACCGCTGCAGCGCCTGTCGCCACTGCAAGAATCCACACATTGAGGGGTCGCAGCTGAAGAGGACTGATGTAGCACCGTTTGATGCATTGATCGCTGACGCATCCCTGGATTTCCACGCATCGTACCTGTGAGGCAAGGTCGTCTGACGATTCACCTGTGGACCAGAATCGTCACGAAGAATCGATGCCTGACTCCCCATACAGAACGGATTTGACGCAACCTTTCCTCTGCATGCAGCAGGGCTGCCGCATCTCCTCCCCAAGTTCTTAGGAGTGTTGCATCTCTTTGTTTTCCGACACTTTGGCTGTATGGCTTTTAGAACTGTGACACATCTACAGGTACTTTGGTGAAAAGTCACGCATCCATAGTTTTCTCTGGTACAAGTCCTTAAAACCTTTTGAAAGTCATATTTTTAACAGTGTATGTTGGATTTTTGTTGTTTCAGCCTTGTTTGGTTTAGATAAAGATACTTTATTTTTCTAATTGTGTGTGGTTTCCTTTTGTGTTTTTTTCACTGTGTTACTGTGCATGTTGGTACAAATACTTTACACAATACCTTTGGGATAAGCCTGTCTCCTTGTGCCACCCTACCAAGCAGGTGAACAGGAGTTATCTAAAGTGTGTATCCCCTTACCCTGACTAGAAGCAATGGTCATTATTTGGACAACGGTACCTACCTCTGTCAACTAGAGACCCCCATTTCTAACAATAATGATCTCAGTTGGCAGGCATAGAAGTGTGGCATAAGCAATCACACATTATTATTCTATTCAGTTTTCTCTCTAGGGGCCTAGCTGTCAGTAATGTAGCAAATATAATCACCCTACTATTTGTTTTTAGCACCCAACAACAAGACTGGTCATCCATGTTCCTTTCTGGCACCGAAGCCCATGAAACTGTATATCACCTGGGGTGTGAACACAGTGGGACCGATTCACCAAAAATCTACTAATTTTACACTTGGAAATTTACATTTACGTCTGAATGTAGATTTATTAGTGTATAGAATTCATCAATTCCTGCTGAAAGGGCAATTTTAAGTGTGCAAATACACATTCTTCATTTTTTTCCTCCACAGAGAAAATATCTTTCTCATGGAGAAACATCTCCCCTAGTGCCTCTACCAAATGTATGGATGATCAGTTTTATTTCAACCCTGGAATGGGATTTAGGCAAGCCGTGAGCTGGATTCAAAATATGAGCCCTTCAAAGCAGGAAATGTTAGAAGTTTGTGAATACTCACACATTTAGTTGATTATGGAATTAACAAACGTACAAGGCTAACCATGCCTTGGAATGCATTTTCCTGTCCTCATGATGGCAATAGATGCCTGGTGCTAAGGAGACTGTGCCATGATGGGGTTGCTGTACACTGGAAATCAAACAGGGAAGACTAGTCATTCCATTACACTTGCAGTGGTACCTAACCAGTGCATGTTTGCAGTTTGAGCCTTCCTGTTCCTAGATCAACCCAATTCAAAGGACTGGATGATCAAGAAATTAATGGAATGAGGGGAACCCAGTGTAATGACTGAGGTACCGGTTCTAATTGGCGTGGTTATGACAATGCCCACCACCATCTCAGTATATGATGCAGTTTTGACTTTCATTCCACCTATTTGCAGAGCTTACGGATAGACTTTGACAACCTTATGCTATCTTATACACTTTTTTTGCTCCTTTTCGGGTCTAAGGGCCTGTGCTCGAGCGAAGCCATGTTCTTTTTCTGACACCATCTTGCTGAGCCTCTCTAGGTGAAGGGTAATGTTTTATGTTTGAGGTGTTATTCGCTAGCAGTGAACCAGCACGGACCGGTACTTATCGGTGGAATGTGCTCTCTTTGCGCCGGAGACGCAACAAACGCTTGGCCAGCTGCTGTTGTGTGCCTGGTACAAGGCAGTACATGAATCCTGTGAGAACAGTAGGCGGGTTCTTCTAGAAGCTTCGAGAAAGAGACCCATTCTATATTAGTGAAAGTGGGTCCAAGTGAGAGGGAGATGAATTGATGGCCTGTGAGACGACAGTCTGGCGGCTTTGATGGTCTGATGAAACTGCACGATGCAAACATGCATTCGTGTTTGTGGAGCAGAGAGTCTTTGCCTGACCAGAGAGGGACAGAGAGAGAGAGAGTTGGACCCTTCTTCCAGACACAGATGACCACCACTATGGTGAGATGTTCCATGTATATCTAATTTTATCTAACTTTACCTTTCATTTTCAGGTTCTATGTGTATGTATGTATTAATGTTTATTTCTTGCCATCACTATTATCATGTAATAAAGACCCTTGGAATGTGATTTTGGTTCTTATTCTTTGTAAAGGAAGATCAGGCCCCTTTTTTACCAAGTGCTTACAGAGGGATGGGCTATTTCCCCTCTAATGAGTAATTGTAGATACAGAAGGGAAATCGGCTCCTAAGCAGGAATACCAAAAGTATTAGTAGATCAACCCAACATAGCGTATGAGGTATGTACTGATTTTTCACCAGAAGGTGTTGCTTGTGCAGATGCGCGTTGTTCGTCAGGAGACGTTGCTGATTTCGCACCAGGGTGCATTGCTCGCGTAGATTTGCGTTGTTTGTCGTAAGGTTTTGCTGATTCACACCAGGGTGTGTTGCTCATGCAGATGCGCGTTGTTCGTCGGGAGACGTTGCTGATTTCGCAACTGGGTGCGTTGCTCGCGTAGATTCGGTTGTTCATTGGGCGACGTTGCAGATTTCGCACCAGGGTGCGTTGCTCGCGTAGATTCGCGTTGTTCGTCGGGAGACGTTGCTGATTCGTCGGAAGACGTTGCTATACATACCCTCGGAGCTATGATTTATTTCTTCTATAGAGTTAGTTTTATTTCTTTCTCAGGTAAGTATTCTGAAGTGAGGTGTTCTTAGGCAATCTGGGAAGGGCCTCGGATAAGTAATGACTGCCTGTATAACTAGCTGAAACACCCGAAGAAGCGGAAAAAATCAGTCATTGCATTTTTCCATCGGGACTCACAGGATCGTCGGGTGGAGAGTGTGTAGGAAAAATTGATAATATCTTGGCGTCATCACAATTGCGGAATTGAAGTTGAGTGAATCGTAAAGAAGAGATACATCATGTTTTCTAGGAAAGTAAAGACTGAATTTCAATTACCTGTAGAGATTCCTGGATGGGAATCGACTCCATATGGAGTATTGGCTCATGAGTGGGCTAATTCGTCGGGTTTGAGGGAAAACTGGAACTCGTGTTTGCTCGAGGCTGAACCGGCTCAGGTAGTATCATATTTACAGAAAGCGCTGGTAGTGAGGGGAGAGGAGCTTCCTATATTAGGACCAAGAGGATGGATTTTGTTAAATGCTTATAGAATAGTGCATGAAAAATATGTGAAAATACAACGTGAGTGTAAAGAGTTTGAAGAGCAGTATGTAGAAGTGAAAAATGCGAATACGCTGTTGAGATGTCAGAACAAATTGCTCTCAGATAAGTTGGAAACGTATGCAGAAAAAGCTGCAGTGTGTATCGCTAAATACAAGTACAGACATAGACGAGGCAGAGTTAACACCAGGAAGGTACGTCTAGCTATTGCAAAGACAGGACTTGATTGGAATCCTGAAGAGTGGGATGGAAATATTTGGGACTCTTCGGAGTCTTCAGGATCAGGTAAGGAGGAAAATAACAGAGCATAGCCAGCTAAGGTTCAAAGAGAAGACAAAACAGAAGTGTGCAGGGAAGTGCAGGCGCAATCGATTCATCGAAGAAAATTGCAGGGTGGTCCTAACCATCCTCATGGGGTACCTCTTGATAGTATAGAGGATTTTACACAACAAGAAATCAAGTATATTTTAGACAGATTTCGTCAGAAATCTGGTGAGAGTTGACTTACTTGGATGGTTCGAATTTTTGATTTGGGTGCTGCAGGCATAATGTTAGATTGTGGCGATGCAGTGAAGTTCTGCACGTTAAGCACAGACCCAACTGTTCAAGAATATTTCAGACATTATGAGAGTGACGAGCAAATGAGTTTGTTTCAACTGGCTGTGGCTGGCTGTAGTCATAAATATCCAACTGAATCGGACTGGCCGGTAAATGAGAAACCATGGTATACACTGAGAGACGCAACACAGAGATTGAAAGAGGAGGTGATGAAAACCTCTATTGTTTTAGATACAGCACACCGATTAATGGAGGGAGAGCTTAACACTTCTGTGAGAAATAAGATCATTCGTACTGCTCCCCCTGCTTATAAGCAGGTGATGATGACATTGTTAATTAATCAAACGGGAAACACATTGGCTGATGTGATTGAAGCGGTTCGTGAGTTAGGTGAGCTGGGAGAATGGATGAAGGCAGAAAGACCATCTAGACCTGAGGTCCGTACAGACAATAATCGACTAAGTAGACGAGACATGTTCCTTGCCCTACTTAAGGATGGGGTGAATGCGGCAGAGATTGATGGATTGGCTACTGCTAAATTATGGGAAATGTTCTGAAAGCGAGGTTTAGACAGGAAGGAAGGGAGCAGGAGAGTTAACAAACAAGACCATGACCGAAGAGATTCTGATGGAAGTGATGACGAGGGCCGCCATAGAGGGAGGAAAGATGATGTCTGGGATTATCATGATAGACGAGAGAGGGAAACATCTCACAGGTTTAGAATATCTCGAGACAGAGATAGAGACGAGAGAGGTACCTCTCCGGAGCGGAGAGTGAGAGATGAACGAGAAAAATATCCTGATCGTGGGTCACAGTCCTACCGAAGTGGAAAGAACCCATTTTATGAGGAAAGAGTTTACGAGCAAGAGATTTTACCCAAACGATATGAGAGTCTTTATTCCGATTTATCTTGGGCATCTGACAAAAACATAGCTGACTACGAAATAGATCAAGCTCCGGAACAGAATTGGGCTCGTAAGGATTACAGACCATATGTAGATATAGAGATTTTTTGGAAGCATCGTTATGTGCAACGGGCCCGAGCATTGGTAGATACAGGAGTGGAGGCCACTTTGATATATGGAAATCCCAAGAAGTTTAGAGGACAATATTTTACTATCACCGGATTGGGTGGTAAAGAGACCCCAGCAGTGCAAACGAATCTCCATTTGAGAATAGGGAAAATACCAAAACGAAAATATACTGTGCTGGTGGTGCTACTTTCTGAATACACAATTGGCATTGACATTTTGAAAGGAATGACCTTACATTTGAGTGATGGCTATTATCAGTTTGGTTTGCAGAATTATATTTCAACTAAACCTGTGAGAGTAGGACGTTTAAAAATTCCTCCTGTGAAATTGCCCCAAGCGACCAAAGTCATTTCAATGAAACAGTATTGAATCCCAGTTGGGCATGATGAGGAAATCAGTGCTACCATTCGAGATTGATGGAGGCCAGGGTTATAACTCTGATTACTTCCGCTTTTAACAATCCTGTGTGGCCCGTGCGTAAGAGTGATAATTCTTGGCGTATGACAGTTGACTATCGCAAATTGAACAAGTATACACCATCTTTGACTGTTGCTGTGCCAGATATTATTACTTTACTAGAAAAAGTTCAAAGACACCCAGGAACATGGTATGCAACTTCAAGATCAAATTGTCACTCATTTGCTGAGTAGAGGATGGGAAATTTGCTGTACCACAGAATAAGAAAGAAACTCAGAAGTTTATTGTTTTTTTTTGGATTTTGGAGACAACATGTTCCCCATTTGAGTCAGATTTTGGCCCCCTTGTACAAGGTTACACGTAAAAAGCATGCGTTTGAGTGGGGTGAGGCGCAGCAGACTGCATTTGAGATGGCAAAAGAGGTGATTCAACATGCTTTATATTTGTGGCCAGTGAGTGATGGCGCTGTCGATCTGAACGTGACTGTGCAAGGTTCTTATTCTAATTGGAGTTTATGGCAAAAACAAGGCAGAATGAAAGTACCTTTGGGTTTCTGGACTAAGAAATTACCTGATGCTGGTGATCATTATACACCCTTTGAGAAACAGCTACTTGCATGTTATTGGGCTTTGTTGGATACAGAACAGCTAACACTAGGGAACGATGTAGCTTTAAAACCTGAGATTCCTATCATGCAGTGGGTGGTAAGCTCCCTACTCATAGAATTGGACATGTGCAAGAAGCTAGTATCATCAAGTGGAAGTGGTACATTCAGGACAGGGCTTGTGTGGGTCCAAAAGGAACTGCGATGTTGCATGAGCAAGTGGCGCAGGCGCCAATCGAAGAGACAGAAAGTGATTGCTTCGTACATGTAGTACGGGATTCTCCTGTACAGTGGGGTAAGCCATTTAGTGATCTCTCTGTGGAGGATAGAATGCATGTATGGTTTACGGATGGTTCAGCGAGGTACATAGGAGCAAAGAGGTATTGGAAAGCAGTCTCGTACAACCCTGTCACAAAGAAGTTGTTGAGTACCACTGGTGAAGGAAAGAGAAGCCAATTTGCAGAATTGTATGCTGTTTATCAAGTTTTACAACAGGAACTGCCAGGTACTTGTCACCTTTATACTGATTCTTGCTCAATTGCAAACGGTTTGGCAGGTTGGCTCCCTACATGGTATAATCATGATAGGAAAATTAACTCGAAAGAGTTGTGGGGAAAAGAATTGTGGAAAGAAATTTGGAGTCTGCTACCTCAAAGTACTGTTACAGTCTTTCATGTTGATGCTCACACTTCCATATATTCCATTGATAGACTTTTTAACGTTATTGCAGATGAAATATCTAAAATCTCGGAGGCGGAGGTGGATGTGCAAGATTCCAATATCATGGGTCTGGCGAGGTGGGCACATCAAAAAGCAGGACACTTGGAGAGAAAATTACTAGCAGGTGGGCTGCAGATAGAGGAATATGCATTCCGTTAGATGTTATTAAAACTGTCATTTTGCAATGCCCCATTTGTCAGCATTCTCGACAACGAGAAGTTCCCCAAATAGTGAGAGGTCAGTTACACCTGCACAGATTTGGCAAATAGATTATGTAGGTCCTTTGCCCATGAGTAAGAATTGTCAATATATCTGTTCAATAGTGGACACCTTTACAGGTTATTTACTTGCTGTTCCTTACAAATGTGCTACCCAATTGAATACGATTAAAACCCTAGATTTGCTTACATTATACCATGGAACACCGTTACAAGTCCAATCGGACAACGATTCACATTTTAAAGGTAGATTGATGCAAGAATATTGTGCCCAGCATAACATTGAATGGATTTTTTATGTACCCTATTACCCACAGGCATCAGGCCTGATTGAGCGGATGAATGGATTGCTGAAAGACCAGTTGCCCAGACTGTCTGATGGCTCCTTGCGCAATTGGAAAGACTATCTGAATGATGCTTTGTTGATTTTGAATAATCTCCCCCTTTTCAATTCTGAAACCCCCTTGATGAGAATGTTGTCACCCCCTGTAAAAGTTCAATCTCACACAACTGAAAGTACTGTTATGTATTGGGAGATCACTCCTGGTGATTTGGCTCCTCATAGAGCTACACCTGTATCTGCTGGACTTGATTTACATGCTTTGAAACCTGTTCTACTGAAATGCCATGATATTGTTGCCATTGAGACTGGATTGGGTGTTCAAATGCCATCCGGACATTTTGGATGGATTGCTCCCGTTCTAGTTCTGATGAAACTTCACAGTGCAGATGTGCAGTCGTGTTCGTGGAAAAGAGAGTCTTGGCCTAACCAGAGAGGGACAGAGAGAGAGAGAGAGAGAGTTGGACCCTTCTTCAAGACACAGATGACCACCACTATGGTGAGATGTTCCATGTATATCTAATTTTATCTAGATTTCCCTTTCATTTTTAGGTTCTATATGTATGTATGTATGTATTAATGTTTATTTCTTGCCACCACTATTATCATGTAATAAAGACCCTTGGAATGTGAATTTTGGTTCTTATTCTTTGTAAAGGAAGGTCGGGCCCCTTTTTTACCAATTGCTTTCAGAGGGATGGGCTATTTCCCCTCTAATGAGTAATTGTAGATAGGGAAGGGAAATCGGCTCCTAAGCAGGAATACCAAAAGTATTAGTAGATCAACCCAACATAGCGTATGATGTATGTAGTGATTTTTCACCAGAAAGTGTTGCTCGTGCAGATGTGCGTTGTTCGTCGGGAGACATTGCTGAATTTGCACCAGGGTGCGTTGCTTGCCTAGATTCGCGTGGTTCTTCGTAAGGCGTTGCTGATTCACACCAGGGTGTGTTGCTCGTGCAGATGCGCGTTGTTCGTCGGGAGACATTGCTGATTTCGCACCAGGGTGCGTTGCTCGCGTAGATTCGCGTTGTTCGTCGGGAGACGTTGCTGATTCGTCGGAAGATGTTGCTATACATACCCTCGGAGCTATGATTTATTTCATCTATAGAGTTAGTTTTATTTCTTTCTCAGGTAAGTTTTCTGAAGTGAGGTGTTCTTAGGCAATCATGGAAGGGACTCGGATAAGTAATGACTGCCTGTATAACAAGCTGAAACACCCGAAGAAGCGGAAAAAATCATTACACCCAGGCACCCCCTTCATATTCTCAGACTGTAGACACCACCTTTTAACCTATTCTGCCAACAAGACAAAAGGACCATATTTCTGTGACTGGACATCACAAGTGAAGCCACCACCTGACGAAATATGGAAGGATTGCCTGCTGTGACAGTGCTCCTTGTCAATATTGTCCCCGTCAACATTCTCTAAACTACAGTAGACTGGTATAATATCTGCTTGAATCCTATTTCCAGTAGGAATTACGATTGGTGTGAAACTCTTCCCTACCTCAACAGTAGCTCACACTTGTTAGTGCAGCTCGACCGTCCATGCAGCCGAGGGGGGAAACACACTTGGGCATATTATCAAGAAACAGCATTATAATTACCGCCGCTTTAGCGACAGGAAACTGCAGCTAAAGCAGCGATAATGGGCTTGATAATATGCCCGTGTGAACTCCCATGGAAACCCACGTTCTGGTGTGAACATGGGCTTCTATTGGTATTCTCAAGGGCATATTATCAAGTCCATTAGCAGCAGTTTCTTGCCAGGCAGATTTACAAAGAAGTGCCACAGCGCAGCAACACAAGCCCTTTGGCTGCGAAATGCTGCAGCCCTTCCAAAGCACAGAAATGCAGAAATGTCTTGGCATATCATTTCATGTCTTGGTATGTCAGATGTCATAGCATATATCATGTAATATGTCATATGTCATGTTGAATGTCATATGTCATGCCATGTCATATGTGCCATTTCATGTCATTTGTCATGTCATATGTCATAATATTTGTTGTGTGATGTCATGTGCCATGTCATGTCATATGACATATGACATGTCATGTCATGACATTTGTAAATACATGTGTCATGTCATTGGTCAGTCATGTGTCACCGGCAGACCAGACGACCGCATACGCACGAGACGACGCCGCCGAATATATGGCATACACTTTATTCTTCTCTTATCCCACTGGATCTTGATGTATAGATGTTATTAGATTTGCCAACTACACAATTATAAACCCCATTGTTCAGACAACTATCAAGACGGATGGGACGTGTAGCATAAAAATACACTGCGTAAAGCCCTGAAGAAGTCCTGTTTCGGACGAAACGCGTTGGCTATTTTTATCTGCGAATTTTGAATAATAAAAGAAAGAATAAAACGAAGAAAATTGACTTGGAATTTTCTTGGGAGAACTGTTGGATTCCATCTTTGTCACAAAACAAATGTTTACCAAGCACTAATATCGTGTTTATTATACTGTTTTTGGTGTGCGAGGTCAACTTGTGAAGTTTGATGTATAGAACAATTCCTATTTGTTTTATGTTGGGATCTAGGGGGTTGTATCCCAGACCATTTGCACCCATATTATAGTAACAATAGGAACTTGACCCTCGGTGCGGCCCTTAAAGCCTCAATCCCTTTTTTCTGCTTTGACGAATGTGTCATTTATGTGATGTCATATGTCATGTCATTTCATGTCTTGTCATATATGATGTCATATGTCATGTCATTTCACGTCATACATCGTGTATGTCATATGTGATACCATGTCATGTTATGTCAAAAGTCATTTAATTTCATATGTCATGTCATATGTCATGTAATGTTTCATGTCATGTCATGCCATATGTCATGGCATGTCATGTAAAATGTAATGTCATATCGCCTGTCATGTCATATGTAATGCCATGGAATATGTCATGTCATTTCATGTGTCATGTCATGTGAAATGCCATATTTCATATCATGTCATGTAACATGTCATATGTCATGTATCATGTCATATCATGTCATATGTCATGTCATATGTCATGTGTCATGTCATGTACTGTGTCAGTACATGCCATATGTCATGTTGCATGTCATTGTGTCATGTGTCATGTGTCATGTGATGTCATGTATCATGTCATGTCTTGTGTCATGACGTTTCATGTGTCATCTCATGTGTCATGTTGTGTGATGTCATGTGATGGCATGTCATATGTGATGCCATATGTCATGTCATTTCGGGGCACATGCATCAAGCTAGGCAATTGCCATTCCTTAATAGCGATTATTAAGGTATCGCTATTAAGGAATCGCAATTGCCTATGCATGTATGTTTTGCTAAAATATTAGGGCCCGATTCACAGAATGAACTTAAGACTCAATCCTAAACTTACTACTATTTTGGTATTCACAGAATACACTTACTACTTTTGGCATTCACAGAATGAACTTACTACTTTTGGTATTCAAAGAAATTAGGACTTAAGACAGATTTAGGACAGACTTAAGACAAAATCCTAACTTCTGTGAATACCAAAAGTAGTAAGTTCATTCTGTGAATGCCAAAAGTAGTAGGTGCATTCTGTGAATACCAAAATAGTAGTAAGTTTAGGATTGAGTCTTAAGTCATTCTGTGAATCGGGCCCTTTGTGATTCCTACACATTCCTTAATTGTGAATCGAAAATTGTGATTTGCAATTAAGGAATAGCTTCCCATTCTTTCCAATGGGCCCAGAGTCCCATAGGAATGAATAGGATTGCACTCCCCATTGCGAGTACCAAATAGGTACTCAAAATTGCGCATGCAATTTGCAAGGGTGATAGGGGGCCAAAAGACCACCCTGAAACACCCCAATACAGGTAAGTGTGTACATGTGGCGCACATACATGCAATGTGTGTGAGCCACATGGCACATAGTAAAATGCAAAAAGGTGAATTTTTATAAGGATTTGCAAATTAACACCAACATAAAGATGGTAGTAATTTTAGTATCATTAAAGCAGGCTCACAATTTTTTCATGCTTTCAGCATTGCATCTAGGGAATTGCAAAAAGTGATTCCCTAGGCGCTTTTGCAAAATAGGTAATCACATAAATTGCTATTCTCTATTTTGCCATTGCTTTGGGCTTGATGCATCCCAAATATCTCAATACCTGACTGCAAATCGGCCTGTTTGTGAGCGGTATTTTGCTTGATGCATGTGCCCCTTCATGTCATATGTCATGTCATATGTCATACATCCTGATATTTCACGACATATGTCATATATCATTTCACTTCATAACACATGTCAAATTTCCTCTATTGTCATGTCGTATGTCATGACATGTCATATGTCATGGCATATGACATGTCATGTCATGTCACATGTCATATGTCATTTAATATGTCATGTCATATGTCATATTATTTCATGTGATATGTCATGTCATGAAATATGTCATGTTATATCATATGTAATGTCATTTCATTTGTCAAGTCATGTCATATTTCATGTCATGTCATATGTTATGTGAAGGCATTTGTCATGATGCAATGTGTAATTTTATGTCATGTTGTGGCATGTCAAATGTAATGTGTTGTGTGATATCATATGTCATGCCATGACATATGTTATGCTAAAAGAACGATTGATGGACAGAATGCAGAACAATATCATACATTGTACTGGGGTGAATGTATGACATTGTTCTGCATTCTGTCCATCAACTGTTAATTTTCCCATGAGGCACAGGGACAGACTGATTTGCATATATTCATGTCTGAACTGGTTTGGCAGAGTGAGCTAAAGAAGGATGATGGATTAAACCCAGATCAGTTGACTGTGGGTGAGTGCTTGCAATGTTCAACACTCCGTCCATCATCCCCTTTGGTTTTGCTTTGTTCACCTTAAGTTGGCAGGGTATGCCCAGATGTGGGTGCCTTGCTCACTCTGCCACTGGATTCAAGCTAGCCTGGCTGATGACAGCAGATTAGCCAGAAACCGGTCCCAGGATGCTTGTTTCCGGTCCAGGGAAGACATGGCTTGGCAGTTCGGGCTGGACTGTTCCAATGAGGCACAGGGTCATACTGATTTGCATATGGATATGTTTGAACTGGGGTGGCGTAGTGAGCTAAAGAATGATGATGGATTGAACCCATATCAGTTGACTGGGGGTGAGTGCTTGCAAGTTAAACACTCCGTCCATCATCCCCTTTAGTTTTGCACAAATCAAACAGTGCCTCACCAAATAGCTAAGAAGAAAAAAGATTTGGGAGTGACCTGACAGTTAAGACGGCTAACTAGAAGGTCAACCAAGTGGAAAAGAAAAACCCTACCTCAGCCCCGAATTAGGTTTGATCTCACTAAATGATACTGTCATTATCAAGGTCATCCACTGACTGAATGCTTCAATTTGCCTGTGACAGGCAAGCAAGCAAAAAAGTGTGAAAATGATTTGTTGAATGTCTAGTGACATAATCAGGAATAAGAAGCAGGTATATGCAACAAAGTCTTTACCCCTAGCTTCCCTCAGCAGCAAACCTTTTACCATCACTGACTGCCTTGTAAATTATGGCCTCAAGGCTCAAGAATCATTAACATCCTAACAGGCCAAAGACGTTTAACAGCAGCAACTCAGAGATACACTTGGATATGAAACCCTTCTAGATGCCATCACACAAACCCCTGATACACCATTGAAGACTTTCAGTGAAACCATAGACTAGCTATTGACAAATCTTAAAAAATACATATATTTACTTTTTGAAAAGTGCATCATTCCAACCAACTGCAGTGTCTCACAACCAAACTGAAGTCGGACAATCTGTATCTCTCCAAATGTATATAACTGTGTAAAATACCGTGGCCACCCTCTTCTGTTCCTTGGAAGTGCTTGGCCACAGATATACAAAGAAAGCTGTCCCATAGGTGAGTGTTACAGCTGCGAGGTACAAAGCACAAGTAGAGAAGGCCTTCATTCTCCAGGACAAAGAGCCAATCTTCAGGACAGTGGAAATAAGGTAACCAAATGACACTAATACATAGAGACAAGGTATGAAAAGATGAAGAGGATAAGTGATATAGAAAGCTGCCCCATAGGTGAGTGTTACAGCTGTGAGGTACAAAGCACAAGTAGAGAAGGCCTTCATTCTCCAGGACAAAGAGCCAATCTTCAGGACAGTGGAAATAAGGTAACCAATTGACACTAATACATAGAGACAAGGGATGAAAAGATGAAGAGGATAAGTGTGTTGACGCTTGTATCTGTGCATGAGAGGTCCAGCAAGGGTTGAATGTCACAGATAAAGAGCTGAAGAGCATTAGAGGTACTGTTCACATAGCATCCTTAGCACTCAAGAGCAACAAACAATTAGCGTCAATCTGTTCACCACACCTGCATCATGGCCCAGAATTCAGCATGCCTTGCCCATGATCCACTTGTCTCAAAGAATTTCATTAGTGACTAGGTAGTAGGTCAACGCGATCCAAATCCAATTCACATGCAACCCAACACATGTTCATGTGACTTTTCCACAATTGATAGATGGATTCAGCAGTGTTGCACTGCAGTGAACCAGAGTCACAGGTCACCCAGAGAAAGCCATCAACAGCTCATTTACAAGTTTCATTGTCCTTCAAAGACTGCATTTGGAGAGCAAAGTAACACTACGAGTGGAAAGGCAAGCACTGCCTTGGATTTCACATGATAACAGGACACTTCTGATGTGCTGCTTGAACCAGGGACGCTAATAACAAATGTGTCCAAGTTATTGCTAGGTGTAGTAGCTGTGCTTTCTGGACATTATCCTGCTGTATATGCCATTAAACAATCCTGGATTCATCTGCATTGGTGTCCGTGCCCTGACTAACCATCAGATTAGATTGTAAACTCATGTGACAATTACCTGTTGCAATCAGCATCAGTTGTCTGGTTCTCCACTGCTGTCCTGTTCATTAACTATGGGATTGTTAGACTTACAGTGCTGATGTGTTTTTCTTTGTTTTATTTTCCACTATTGGACATTTTGATATTTCTTTGGTTTTAGGAGGAATGTAGTGTCCTTAGGACAAGTCACTGTAGTTCCCACACCAAACACTTATGCACTCACCTATTACAGGTGTCACCAGTAAGGTGAGCCTGCTAATATCAGGAGTTTGGTTCATGTACCTTCACTCAAATTATCTAGTGCAATCGTTGTCTCATTGTCTCAGCCGTTGCTTTACTCTCAAAGTAATGAGATTACAGGGAGTAGAGACCTTATCCAAAAGATATTTGCTTAGGAAGATGTAAGCGGCATAGAAAGGATTCTAGGCAATGGGTAGACCTGGTTCTGAAAGGTGATTGGTCATCAGTGTGAAGTCCATCAGAGATGTAAGTCCGACCAGAAGGGAAATTGCTCTCTGCAGCTTTTACTGTGATGTGATTTAATGTTGCACAAGTGCCGACCCAAAATCCATGATCACATGCGCTTTAAATGTTAACAAAGCAATCTGCATTATATTGACAGTATCTTGAAAGTATCTTAAAAGTGTACTCTTGCATAATAAACCTAATTTAGATGAGGGCAAAGACTAAGAAATAGTCTTTTGTTCACAATATTTTTAAACTCTGACTTTATGTCACTGTTCCTCAGGCAGTAGATTAAAGGATTCAACATAGGCATTATCACTGAGTAAAACACCGTAGCCACCCTCTTCTGTTCCTTGGAAGTGCTTGGCCACAGATATACAAAGAAAACTGTCCCATAGGTGAGTGTTACAGCTGTGAGGTGTGAAGCACAAGTAGAGAAGGCCTTCATTCTCCCAGACACAGAGCCAATCTTCAGGACAGTGGCAATAATGTAACCATATGAAACTAATATGGTCAGGAGAGAAGACATAGAGACAAGGGAGGGAAAGATGTAGAGGATAAGTGTGTTGACTCTTGTATCTGTGCATGAGAGGTCCAGCAAGGGTTGAATGTCACAGATAAAGTGCTGAAGAGCATTAGAGGTGCAGAAGGACAGATGGAAAGTGCAACCGGTCTCAATGAATGCATGCAAGAAGCCAAAGGTGTACGCACCAGAAACAAAGAAAACACACTTCCTCTGGTTCATCACAGCTGGATATAACAGTGGGTTACAGATGGCAATATATCGATCAATGGCCATTACAGCAAAGAGGAAGTTCTCAGTGGTACCCATGGCACAGAGGAAATAGATCTGGAATGCGCAACCTAGGAAAGAGATGACCTTCTCTTCTGTCAAGAAATCAACTAGCATCTTAGGAGTGATTGCAGAGGAGAAACAGATATCCAGGAAGGATAGGCTACTGATGAAGAAGTACATGGGTGTGTGAAGGCTGGGTGAGATCCGTACTGCCAAGATGATCCCAATGTTCCATAGAAGAGTCATGGAATAGATGAAAAGAAACAGCACAAACAGTGGGATTTGTAAGTGTCTCAGACTGGTGAACCCCAGGAGTACAAACTTTGTAACCATGGTGTGATTCTTCCACTCCATCATGTGTGCTCCTGAAATAGAAAAATGTATTTCATATAATGACTTATTTTACTTTCAACAGTCTGTGCTTCACATAGTCTAACAATTGATATTGATATACAGTCAGGTATAATATTATTTTTTGTAACTTTGTGTTACTCTTCGTTAGAATTGGCATTTTTCAGGGTCGCACCCAGATGTTTGCTTTCTGTTTCTGAGGTGGCTAGTCAGAATTTTGAAAAACAAAAAATTATGTGACAAAATGTTGTGTGGAGAATATCGAGGACAATGATATTGTGAAGGTAAGTTTCAATAGGATTGCAATGATTTGCTATACATAACTCCACATATATATTATTTGAATATATATATCTTCCAGGTACGTAGATGTGGAGTTAAGAATGGTAAATCTATACTTACTTATTTGCACTTACCATCTCCATATTTTGTTCCTTGATATTTTTGACACAATATTCCGACCACATGATATTTGTGTTTATGATATTCTGTCAGTGATTTGTTATTGAACCCGTTTTTGCTGGCATTAGGACTCTACTTTTTCCCTGTTAAACAGTGATAAAGTGCTTAAGTTCTTCTCCTAAAAAAAGTACTATACCAAATTGATACCTGTAATTTATATATAAGTCCCTAATAAATGGTACAATATGTACCCAGAGCCTGTAAATTAAATACTACTAGTGGTGTGCTGCACACATTGTGCCACCCTCTAACATAGCACTGTAAAACATGCCTAATGGTCAGTCCCTGCAGCCTGTGTGCGCAGTTTTGAAACAGCCATTTCATCCTGGCTAAATAAACTTCTAACCAGCCCTAAACCTGTCTTGAAGACTTATGACGTCACCCATACGGTAGCCCCTAAAGGCTCACAGTTTTAAACATGTTTGTTTAAGTTTTCCATGTCTTGGTTGAGAAAAACTTGTAAAGTTGTTTACTGTAAGGCCTATCTCTTCCATAGACTAATGCTAGGCAACCTTATTGCGATTAATAAGCGCTAACTTCAGATTGGGAACAGACACAGATATGCTGTTTACACTCAAATTAATTGTAATTTAAAATCCTTTTTAATCACAAAGTGATGTTTTAAGTTACTATTCTTCCCGAAAATTTAAATTTTTCTTCAAAAACCATCTGTAAATAGCTCTGCTGTGGGTAGTGTATTTCTTTTTTTTCTGTCAAAAGATGTTTATTGCATTTTCCAAAGTTAAAAATATATATGGCTCAACTTAACATAGCCGCAAGCCAAGATCACCAGTTACATCGTGTCCACAAGTTCTCTGCACAAAACATTGGTATAGACGGGTATACCTCTACCCACTTTAAGGTATTGTATTTCTAGATCACTGTGTGGGCCCTGTTGCACCCTATCAAAAAAAAGGAAAGAGCAAAAAGTTGGACCACAAAGGAAAAACAATCAAACAAACCTGTGGTTCTCATTTTGCATGTCTAGATCTGGCTAGCGAGAGGGTGAAAGAAACAAAGTTCTATCTGGCTAGTGGGGTACCGCCTATGGCATCAGGGGGGGAGCTACACCAGGCGGGGGACAAGGATCTGCCAAGTCCCACCAACACCGGCAGGTCCATGATTAGCTATGTCTGGAACAGATGAAGAGCCCGCAATCAGTGCCCACAGGCAAAGAGGGGAAGCCCTACTACGAATGTCTGACATAATATCGACAGACAGAATATCGAACTACAAAAATATCGGAACAAAAATATCGACATCAAAAATATCGGAATCCTATCTTCATAAAGGTAAGTACAAAAATATCGAGAAAAAAAATATCGTAGTACAAAAATATCGGAATTAAAAATATCATTTTTTTAAATGTATTAATAATAATGTAAAAATAATTTTAAAATACATATAATTTTACAAATATTAAATAAAAATATTTAAAAAAATTAAAACTAATACATATACATTTAAAATAAATAAAACACTTAATAATTTAATGTAATTTTATTTTTTTTAATGTTAATTGATTTAATGTAATATTTTTTTGTTTTTACCCTGTACACCTGTACCCCAAAAACCCAAAACTGACCCTGAACCCTAAAAATATCCCTGTACCCCAAAAATCCAAAACTGACCCTGAACCCTAAAAATACCCCTTTACCCAAAAACTGAAAACTGACCCTGAACCCTAAAAATACTCCTTTACCCAAAAACTGAAAACTGACCCTGAACCCTAAAAATACCCCTTTACCCATGAACTGAAAACGGACCCTTATCCCTAAAAATACCCCTTTACCCAAAAACTGAAAACTGACCCTGAACCCTAAAAATACCCCTTTACCCAAAAACTGAAAACTGACCCTGAATCCTAAAAATACCCCTTTACCCAAGAACTGAAAACTGACCCTGAACCCTAAACATACCCCTTTACCCAAAAACTGAAAACTGACCCTGAACCCTAAAAATACCCCTTTACCCAAAAACTGAAAACTGACCCAGAACCCTAAAAATACCCCTTTACCCAAGAACTGAAAACTGACCCTGAACCCTAAAAATACCCCTTTACCCAAAAACTGAAAACTGACCCTGAACCCTAAAAATACTCCTTTACCCAAAATTAATTAATATTATTTAATTACCAATTAATTATTAATTAACAATAACAATAAAGTAAATATATTAGCACATTAGCTGTAATTAATTTAATTTAATAATTATTATTATTTTTCCCAATTAATTAATTAAGAATAACCAAAAATTATATATAAAAAAATTACTATAATTAATGTAATTAACTAATTAATATTAATTAATTACCAACTAATTAATACTTACAAATATGTACAAAATTATATTAATTAATGAACTAATTAATATAAATTAATTACCAATTAATTATTAATTAAAATATGTACAAACATATATTAATTAATTAATTATTATTAAATTACTTCCCACCCTATTCCCCTATAAACCCATAACCCGCTACAGAACATATTTATCAATTAATCAATTAATTAAAATTAATTAAAAATTATTTCTCAATTAATTAATTAATAATTCCCACTAATTAATAATTAATTTAACATAATTAAATTACTTCCCACCCTATTCCCCTATAAACCCACAACCCGCTACAGTAGTAAAAGACAATATTTAATTAAATTACATTAAAAATAAATAATAAAACATAATAAATACAATATAATATACACTAAATTTATTTAAAAATTGATATTAGTAACATCGAAGTTATTTATTTCGATATTATTGACATCGATATTTAAAACTTCGATATTACTGATATCATACTAATATCGATATTAAGACTGTCGATATTACTTACCTTCGATATTTTGTCCCATCGATATTTAAACTTCGATATTATTGTATATCGATATTTAAAACTCGATATTTTGTCTGTGTACCCCCTACTACATGTACCCCACCAGCAGACTCCAAATGTTATCAAAACTCCTCCTTGAGCCTGTCATAATGTCAGTCATGCGTTTAAGGGCCAGGGCCTGCCATATACAAGCATGCAAATGGGAAAAGGGAGGGCTTCTGGTTTCTTCCACACTGCTGGCACCCGTCATTTTAGCTGGCCCTAAGCAAAAACACATGATGGAGCAGTCTCCCAATGTTTTATGCTTTAGGCTGATGTCCCGTACTCCCAGCAGGGCTCAATCTGGGGAATCTGATATCGGGTACCCTAGTGTCTGTCTTATCTGAGACAAAATCTCCTTTCAAAAGGGTTAAATGGAGGTACATCCCCACCATGTATGGTGGAAGTTACCCAGCATCCTGCATTCCCGCCAACATCTGTCCGTTGTGTTTGAGAAGAGGGGTGTAGCTTTTTAGGGTATAAATACCAGTTATATAAGATCTTAAAGTGTGCTTCCCTGAAGGACATGGACAGATTATACTTAGATATGTTTTTGTAAAGTGTGTTCCATTGTTTTTCTGGTATGGGGATATTCAAGGTTGATTCCCCGAAGGATGCATGGCGCGGGAGCAAAGATAGGCCCACTGTAAGGAGGAGAGAATAGAGAAATGAGATACAGCCCATGGCTGTTCCTCCCTCCTGCGCAAACTTCTCAATGGGAAGCAGCTTCCTGGCAGCTGCAAGTCACATCTGGGGGCAGTGCACCCAGTGATTTAACTGGGAATAATGATACTCCTCTGTTTGGGGTAATTTAAAAGTGGAGGTGCAGTTTTCAAGGATGTCTGATAACATTAGACAGCCTCCCTTCCTCCATCTTTTGAAAGGGCCCTCCAATTAGGCCGAGGGAATGTAGGTTTGAAACTGACAAGCATGTAAGGGGCAGGAAATGTTGCCAGGACTTTTGTTTTAGTAGTGATGTCCCAAGCGTGGTAGCTGTGGGTATGCTACAGCAAGGGGATTCTTGGTCTATCCCTTTTCGGTTTCCATAGGAGATCACATATGGTTCTGCCCACCACTACTCTATCCATATCGATCCAGTGTTTGTCTGAGGCTTTAAGGGACCATTCAAAGATGACTCAGAGCTGACCTGCTCTGTAATACAGAGGAAAGTCTGGAAGGTAAAGTCCCTCTGTTAGTCCTGATCTGGTCAATAACTGGAGTGACAAACGCACCCTGCGTTCTTGCCAGATACATTTTGTTATCATGGACCTTAGCTCCACAATGAATTCCCTATCGATCATAATTGGAAGACCCTGGAATAGGTATAAAATCCGGGGCAGCACCCTCATCTTGATCGAATTTAGGCAACCAATCCAGGTGATATAAGAGGCCCCCATCTCTTAAAATCTGCTTTAAGCTGCCGCAGTTGGGGGGTGGTTTAGCTTTGTATCGGTCATAAAATGTAGGGGTGATATTGATGCCTTTATAAGTGATTTATTTTTTTAACGCAAGTGAAGGGCGAGACGGCTGCAATCTCCTCCAGGGGCAATGACAGGTTAAGCAAGAAGGATTCTGAAAAACTGACTTTAAATCCCGCCATCCTCTGAAACTTTGGAGTTCAGCTTGTATGGCCAGAAGGGAGGTGTGAGGATCTCTGATGGGCAACAAGACATCATCAGCGAACAAAGAGATTTTGTGTTTGTCTGGTCCACATCAAATACCCTGAAGTTCAGGGTTGGCCCTTATTTGTGCATCAAGTGGTTCTATAAAAAGAGCAAAATGCATAGGTTGAAGAGGCATCTCTATCTTGTGCACTTGGATAGATCGAAAAAGTCTGATGCCACTCCATTAACTAGGACACGAGATATAGACTGTGGTAGTTAGCCTTCACTATTCCCAGGAAGCCGTCAAAACCCAAATCGATGCAAAGTGCTCTTTAGAAAAGGGCCAATCTACGTGGTCAAAGGCTTTCTGTGCATCTAGAGAGAGCAAAGATGCTGGGATGTGTTTCTTTTGTACCTTGTCTAATAAGTGAATTATCTAGTAGAGGTTGTCATGGGTCTAGTGTCCCTTGATAAAACCTGACTGATCAGGGTGGATCAAGTCAGGGAGAGTCTCCTCAGGTCTACTGGCTAGAATCTTTGAGTACAGTTTGGCATTCAAGTTGAGGAGCGCTATTGGCCCGTACGAGGCACATAGGTAGGGATTTTTCCCTCTTTTAGGGACAACTGTGATTAGTGCATCCACTATCAATGGAGATACCTGCTGGGTGGTCACTATTTTATTAAAAAGATCGGTCAAGTGGGGCGTCAAGTGAACCCAAACATTCTGTAATACTGGGGATTAAAGCCGTGGGGTCCCAGGGTTTTGTGGCGTTTCAGAGCGTTTAACACTTTTTGGACTTCTTCTTTCGTTATGGGCTGACTGAGCATTTCACTGGTGGCAGGGGAAACCTGCGGCAGATCTAGGGAGTTCAGGTACTGGGATTGGTTCTTCTCGACTAGTGTGTCTGCTTTGTATAGCGATTTATAGGACTAGTAAAAATCATGTGCTTTCCCTTCTTCACTATAGTGGGCCCGTCCCATCTCATCCTCAATCTGTCTAATGTATTCTTTTTCTTGTTTGGCTCGTACTTGCCGTGCCAACAGGGATCTGATTTTGTTGTTACATTTGTACCCTCGTAGAGGCGTTAAGTGATTTTTCTGCCCTATTTGTGTGGAGTGCAAAAACCACAGGTGATGTCAGACTGATTTGCATACAGCCATGTCTGAACTGGGGTGGCAGAGTGGGCTAAAGAACGGTGATGGATTAAACCCAGATCTTTTGACTAGGTGTGAGTGTTTGATTGATTCAGATGCTCCGTCCATCACCACCCCATTTTGTACCACTTTTGGCCGCCATAAGTGTGGCAGGGTATGCTCAGACGTGAGTCCCTTGCTCACTTTGCCACTGGATTCAAGCAAGCCGGGCTGAAGACGGCTGGAATGCCAGAAACCGGTCCTCGGAAGCTTGTTTCCGGTCCAGGGAAGACATGGCTTGGTAGTTCGGGCTGGACTGTTCCCATGAGGCACAGGGTCAGACTGATTTGCATATAGCCATGTCTGAACTGGGGAGGCAGAGTGGGCTAAAAAACGGTGATGGATTAAACCCAGATCTTTTGACTGGGAGTGAGTGTTTGATTGATTCAGATGCTCCGTCCATCACCACCCCCTTTTGTACCACTATTAGTGTAGAGTGGCTGGAGTTTTACTTTCACGGCTGTGACTTTCCTTTGGGCTTTTAAGGACAGAGCACCCTTGTGAGATTTCTTGGCTTTCAGGAGTTCCCGCTCTAGAGACAGCTTGTTAGACCTGGCATCTTTGCCGTGGTTTTCCCCCGTAGTATTTCCTTTGCCGCTTGTGTTTTACTGTGTGTTGAACTTCGTTTTTGCTGGTCTAAATGTTTTAGGCACTTTGCCACTGATGTTCAATGCCAAAGTGTAAGTGCTCCCTCTGTAAATTGTTGTCATGGATTAGTGTCTCCATAATTGACCTATTTGGTTTACTGTTATGTCCCTACTACAGTGCACTGTGTGTGCCCAAGGCCTGTAAACAAAATGCTGCTAGTGGGCTTGCAGCACTGATTGTGCAACCCACACAAGCACCCTTGCAACAGGCTTTAAGACCTAGCCAGGGTACCAACGCACCAAGCACTTTAATGCATTTAATGTTGAAGTGTCTGTTAGCTTCCGTTAAACTAATTAGACTTACCCGTATGATGTTGAGGATTTGTTAGTGACATGTCTAAAGTTGTAAACATAGTGCCTAATTGATGACATGTTTAGGGAGATGACCTCCAAATTTCATGGGAGACCACATTCCAATACTCCCAAAGTAAATTGGAAGATGCCTGATTTATTTTGTTTGATTAGTTAAACGTTTCGCGTTTTTCCAAAAGAATATTACACAAATGCAACTCATCATGAAAGTACAGTTGTCCTGTCAAT
This sequence comes from Lissotriton vulgaris, assembly GCF_964263255.1. Taxonomy (NCBI): domain Eukaryota; kingdom Metazoa; phylum Chordata; class Amphibia; order Caudata; family Salamandridae; genus Lissotriton; species Lissotriton vulgaris. Next base: position 222,801,168 of record NC_141686.1, on the reverse strand, counting down.
TAAACACGCTAAGGGGCCAATTACGATGTCGGTCGGAAACTCTTCCAACCGAATCGGGTTCAGAATGGTTTCTGACCGAATCGGGTTGTGCTAGTCCGACCGACCGAACAATTACAGTGCTTCCCAATATCATTCAGTAGGTAACTCGTATTGAATTCAATTGGAGGCTGTGTTCCGAACAGGAAAACAGGCTCCCATTGAAAAAAGGGGTGGATGAGGAAAACCTTGCACCCTGTGGCGGGCACATCATGGTGACTGCCACACTATCCATGGTTGGAAAGAGGGGTCCCATGGGTTCCCCCACCGGCCCCAACTGGAGGCCTATGGATAAAAAGGGAGCCTCCTATGGGCCCCCAAAGTCAGATTCGGACAGCCGTTTTGGGCAAACCGATTTGGAACGGCTGTCCAAATTGGCCATCAGAATCGCAGGTCAGAAACCATGTCCATAGTGCTGTACAATTCAGCTCCAAACAACTCAGGCTTTCCGAATGCCGTCCAGAACCCAATTAGGCAGCCTGAATGGTTTCCCTGCATCGTAAGTTGGTCGGAAATGTATATGATTCGGTCAGAAAAATAGGTTCTGAATCGGATTCGGAGAATCTGAATCCCGTTCAGAGCCTTTCTCACCGACATCGTAATTGGCCCCTAGGTATTATTAAGTATGGACATTTGTACTTGAACCTTAGGTACCTCTAGTCCACATTTCTTTCAGTACACACACACATTTCCAGACAGGCCTGCTCTTTCCTTGAGCACACCATATACGGCATAATGCCAACATTTGGAAGCAAGAAAGAGGGATGTTTAAAAAAAAAAATTCAGAGGAATTTATTTTACTTGCATTGATTTGGAGCCAATTTTAGCGAGGATGTTGCTTAAAAAATAGTGAGTCGAGTCACCCTGCTGAGACAGGTGTTGGCACATATGAATGACATGGATAGAAATGGAAGTGCATGCAAATATTCAAGTGCAGAAACATTTTGGTAATGGGGTTTACATGCATAGGGGTGCTATCTAGCACTGTTAGTGGGATAAAAAAAATTCAGAGCGCACTCTAAAAAGGCTGGGGCAAAGACGTCTTTTATTAGAGGCGCCGCCTTAATAATACAAAACACCCTGCGTATATGATTATAATACCTTCATGTTCGTCATTTCAATTATTTTCAGGAAGAAAAATGCAAGCACTCCAGAGGCCAGACTTACATTCCCCCACTCTCCAAAAAAGTAACAGTGGGGAGCCTTGGGCAATGGCCAATGAGTCGAGGGAGCCGCAGGTCAAAAAGTTGTGAACCACTGAAATACAGGGTCCGTGCGGAACTGCCATGTCAGCCTGGCAACTGCATCCACACTTGGTCTCGTCAATGCCACTGGGTGACTGTCACAGAACCGTTGCTTGAACCGTGTCCTGTGGGCACAACACTCCACACCGCCATGTTTCACTCTGCCCGGATGTCACTGGCATGGCTACTGCCCCACCCAAACATCAACCAGCTCCATCGCCTGCACCATGACCTACCAGCCTCGCTTCAAGTGCCACCTCACAACGCATCGTTAACCTTGGCCTCACCTATGGCATTTGAGGACCTTTACCACCTTACCCTGGCTAGGAAGAAGGGTCTCTACTTGGACAAATTTTTAAACCATTGCGACCTAGAGGCCCCCAGTTCTCACATAACCATTCTGTATTCTGTTGCTGGTGTAGGGTGGTGGCTAAGGTGATCCACTTGCCCCTCATCACTGCTTTAAACATGTCCCAATTATTCAAGTATGAAGTCTCTTTGGGATCATTATTTAGAAAGAAATCCTTTATCATCTTCCTACGTTCATCCCAAAGTAGCGGGTCCCTATTGAGTATATTGGGGAAATACCATCTCCTGAGCTGGGAGCGAGGAGCCTGCCAATTCAATATTATTTCCAGTGGCATGTGATCTGAAATACATATCGGTGTATATTAGCTAAGGGGACTGCCTGGCGGAGATGTTGGCTGATGATGGTCTATTCTAGAGTAGGATGTGTGGGAATGGGAAAACAGGAATAATCGCATGCTGACGGATTCAGGGCCCTCCATAGATCTAATCACCCCATCCGATGCAACGTGGATTTAGGCGTCTTGGTGAAGACCCCTGTGGAGACTCTGTGCAGGTTGGTAGTGTCCAATGTGGCGTCCCATATAATACTGTAGTTACCTATTAATATTATGTCATTGGTGGCAAACCCCTCCAAAGCTGTCTGTGATGTGCATAGAAATTATGATTGCCCTGAGTTGGGTGCTGTAGTAAAGATACATGGTATGCCCCATTATTATGCCTTTAACCATCAGGAATCTCACTGACTTGTCCATCTTGGTTTTTTTTATACCTAGAATTGAACCAAAGAATGAAACAGGAGGGTATCCCATGTAGTTTGGTGTTAGCAGAATATTTAAAGATTAAGGGATAGGTTTTGTGTCACAATTGGTGGTCCTCTCCCCTCTTCAAGTGGGTCTCCTGTGGCACTACTATACGGACATGGTAATCCCCTAGAAATTTCCAGAGGTGCTGCCACTTATTGGGGAGCTTGGCCCTCTTACATTCCAAGACACACAGTTGAATGTCACAGTCCTATTCCTCCGGACATAGACACTCGAATTCTCTGCGGCGGAGTTGCAGCCCAAGTACGTACCAGCCAGAGCATGTGTGTAGTTTATTAGACAGATTATGTTATTTCTGGTCCTGATGCTCTATTATTGCCCTCTATGATGCCCTGTTATTGTGTCTGGTACCAGGTCATTACCCTTACAGGTGCTATATGATTGTTGTGTCCGGTTACCCTCGCGTTGTTATTATCCTCTTTGATGCCTTGTTATTGCTCTCTCTGATGACATTATAGCCTTTCTGATGCCCTATATTACCCCATCTGAAGTGCCATTTTTTTCTCTTGGACGCCCTGTTATAGCCTTATCTAACTTGCTGTTATTCCTGCCACTGATTCTTCCTTATGGACACCTCTGAGGCCCCATCATTGTCCTTTTTGATGCTATGTGAATACGCCCTCCCCACAATGCCTCCTTACTGCCCCCTCTGGTGTAGTATGAGTTCTGTGTTTATTACCCTGTTATTAACCCATTCCATGTGCTATTATTGTCCTTCCTCGTGCCATTATTGACAGCTCTATGTCACTAATATATCCCCTCTGATGCCTCATTATTGCCAATTTTGATGCCAGTATTGCCCTCGCTAATGTGCCGTTAATGCTTCCTCGGTTGTCTGATTAATGTCTACTCCAATGCCTTATTTTTGCTCCTCTGATGCATTGTTATTGCCCACACTATTCCCTGTTAATGCTCCCTCTGATACCTTCTTATTGCCCCCACTGATGTAGTTATTGTCATGTATGAGGCCCTGTTATTGCCTCCTCTGACACCCTGTTATTGCCCGCTTCTCGGGTGTCTGCTATGTTCTTGGTTTGTTTATTTTGAGTAACCCTGGGCATAGTACTACGCTACGCTAACTAAGCATTCATAGTTTTTACTAATTCGCACTCCACAAACTGCACGCAGCACAGTACAAAACTGTGCTTAATCACGTAACGTGCAGTTAAATAAACAACATCCTCAGATGCTTTGATAAAGCAATTTTACATGCTAAAAAGCATATAACCAATTCACAAAAGTGAACTTTTTCAATGAAAACATTAGGCAATGAGAGAGGTGATTAGTTTGGGGTCCCCCCTAACCTAGGGGGAGGTCCAAGCAGATGCCTTGAACACAAAGAGCATAAACAAAAAGCACATCTTGTTGAACTTCGGTGGTGGTCCCATCCTCTTAGGACCACCCCAAGCACAGGTATTGCCAAAAATCAATCCCATACAAAGGCCCTGCAAAGCATTATGGGACGAGATTAGCAGTGTGCAGTGAATATTATAATATCCAATATCAAAATAATTCTACAAAGAGCTGCAGTTCAACTAGTAGTTACTAGATGTCCTTCGCGAGTGAAATGCAAAGCATTGAAATTAGTCTTACATCGAGCTGCAGTTCCACTAGTTGTTACAAGATGTCCCTCATGAGTCAAATGCAAAACCATTGAAACCCTTTCATCAAGCATTTGCTGATTAGATTTATGCAATTTTTGTGTCATTATTTGTATTAAAATCTACTCTCCGGGCCCGATTCACAGAATGAACTTAAGACTCAATCCTAAACTTACTACTATTTTGGTATTCACAGAATGCACTTACTAACTTTGGTATTCACAGAATAAACTTACTACTTTTGGTATTCACAGAAGTTAGGATTTTGTCTTAAGTCTGTCTTAAGTCTGTCTTAAGTCCGTCTTAAGACTAAATTAAGACAAAATCCTAACTTCTGTGAATACCAAAAATAGTAAGTTCATTCTGTGAATGCCAAAAGTAGTAAGTGCATTCTGTGAATACCAAAATAGTAGTAAGTTTAGGATTGAGTCTTAAGTTCATTCTGTGAATCGGACCCTGGGTTTTTAAATTGGAGTTGGGATGGAAAAGTTCCTTTCATGGTGATGGACTTGCACCCCGACCCTCAGTGCCTCAGCTGTAACACAGGCTTATAACTCAAAATGCATTGAATAGAAACAATAAATGATATATACATGAACATCAAGTAAAATGTGGCATACACAAATGATACACAAATTCCTCTTGAGGTCCATAGTTTAGTGTTAGACAGACAGGTCCTTGAATCTCACTTCCCTCACTCTATTGGTAGTGGTTAATCCCCATTACCAATAGGCAAAATTAGAGATCCAAGTCTTAGGACTCTGACTCTTTCAAAGTCAAAAATATTCCAGTGCCCACAGAGCTACAAACCAGAAAAAGTTGCTCTAAGCCCTTTTGCCTTGCCCTTCGATCAGTTTTACCCACCCAAGCCAGGGTTACTCTATCGGATCACTTACAGAATATCGACAGTTAGAATATTGAGCTACAGAAATATCGACACAAGAATATCGATGTCCACAATATTAAAATCCTATCTACATTATGGTAAGTACAAAAATATCAAAAACAAATATATTGTTGTCAAAAATATAATTCTTAAAATTTAGTCTTTTTTATGTTAAAAAATAATGTAAAATAAAGTAAATAATACATATAATTAAAAGAAACATAGCTAAAAGTATTTTAAATGTTTAAAAATATTACTTATACAATATAAAAATAAATTAAACATATACATATAAAATATATTATACAGACTTACTTAACAATATTCATAAATAATTATTTTAATAACATATACACTGTTAAAACTCATTTTATAAATTATAAATACATATATACACATACAAAAATAATATAAATAAAAATATAAAAAATATGTTTAACAAACTAAAAAATTACGATATTTTTAATCTTTTTAAAATAAATTATACGCTATATTAACAAAAACAGTAGAGAAAATGTTGGATAGGTGAGGGAATAAAATTACTATTCCCACTCCACTTCACTTTCGTTGTTATGCTTTGGATCCTGTTCCTTGTTTTCGAGTTTGCAGGAGATTCCTGCATCCGTGTGTGAGATGGAGGGGAGAGGAGGAGAGGAGGATGCCTCGCTGCCTCACCTTGCTGTCTCCAACGGCCGGCTCCGTGGCTGCCAGTGAGGGAAGGAGGAGGAGGACGCTTCGTTGCCTCGCATTGCTGTCTTGCTGTCCCCCGTGGCTGACCTCTGTGACCGACCTCTGTGGCTGCCAGCGGGGGAAGGAGGAGGGGGATGCTGCCTCGCTGCCTTGGTTCCCGCCAGACCAGCCTTCATTGCCCACTGCCGCACTCTGCTGCCCTCCGCAGCTACCTTCCTGCCTCTTGTGATTACAGCCAGGCTCCGTTGATCCTCTCTGAGTTGCTGCCCCGTCCTGACCCTGTCCTGACTGTTGATTTGGCTGACATCAGAGGAGCTGCGGAATTGCAAGTGGTTGTTGGCTGCATTGAACAGTGCGCTGGGGGTGGTGTTTCAAGCGGTAAGTGGTGACTGGATCCGGAAGGGCTGCGGGCCATGAGTAGGGTGTGCGGCCTTCATTAGCTGGTAGCTGCTACATGTGATCCTACGTTGAGGTCGCAGAAGCGGCCCAATCCTGTGTACTCCCCCGGGATTCATTAGACTAACCACTTAGTTACTCTCAACCATTATAGACAGCGCATACCTTCTGACCGCCTCTCTCTGTTCGGTGAACTCAACATTTTCTGGGGCATTGCTCTAAAACGAGATCAGGCAAAGTCAGAAAGAAACAGAAGCCGAAGCAAAAACTAAAATCAAAAAGCATCAAAACCCCGCTGGGCAACCAGACAGAATTGTCTCTGACCCCAGGAGCCGCAGTAATATCACCAACGTATTCAATTCTTGGGTCCAAAACCCCATCTGGAAAATTCACGTTCCTAAAAGATCCAACTGCAGGTATTAATTATACGCCAGGTAAAACCACTGGTCTTCCCCAACCTCTGACACCTTACAAACTAAAAACTTCGCAGGACGAGGTTTCAAAGTGCAGTATAGGAACAATACCGATAGTAATGGAAGAGAAAGCAGTTTCAAACTGAGGTGACTAATGTGGATAATAATCATTAGTGTGTCAATAATATGCATACCATCCAGGGGCAAGTGCATACAATAAGCACAGTGCAGTCTGAACCAGAAATTGATCAAATTATGGAAATCACCGAAAAACCGCTGTACTGGCAGTATACCCAATTGTTACTCCACTCCCAGACAATAACTGGTTAAAATAAACTCACAGGTTGCTTCCAATCCTGTACAAACCTCTGTACCACATCTCAATGACTCTTGGATTTAATCCCTCTCAATATCAAACAGGATAGAATTAATGCAGGCAATGGGAACTATTACCACAAATCTGTGTCTGATTCAATTTACATCTCAAACAGTAGAGCAACAGAATTCAGTAATAAAAGTATCAAGTCTACATGTACATGCTGTAAATGTTGTAATAAGTCCTGCTGATGAAAAGTATGCCACTCACAAAGTAAACAATGAGCAAATGCTCAATGTAGAGGATATATCTGTTAAAGAAAATAGTGATCAATGTACAAGTCCAAAGAATATATGAAGTAGCCCAGGAACCGGGAACCATCATTAGGAACCAAGCTGTAAATACTCAAACCAGCAATAATTTAATTCCTTCATATAAAAACCAACCAAAATCAATAAAGGAAATATCAAGCTCGCTGGAACATTGCTATATCAGCTTTATTAGCCCAGCAAATAACGACAACGGAAATAAAACTCCCAATAGAATACATGAGGAGATACCTGTCAATTGCTGTACTCTCAATCCTGCTGAGCTTGTATTGGAGAGCACTGCTCCAAAGTACCCTAAAACCTATCAAGAGACAAGAGGAAGAAGTCTTGAAATGGATGTAAAGATAGAAGACTTTGCAATCTTACATACTTCTCTGATAAAAGCACAACAAACATCGGTACCGGCACTCAATATGCAGTCAGATATACAAATTAATCTGATGAACATCATAGCAGATTATATTGTTGGAATAAACACCAAATTAGACTTATTGACAAGTCAAATTATTGCTAAAAACAGCACACCAACTCCAATTTCGCTCCAGTGACTAACAGTGTATGCTGTAATATAGTTGAAAAACTTGGTGACTTACCAACCATCTTAATGAATATTTTAAGGGATTGCAAACAGTCTGCCTCATCCACAGAGTTACAATGCACGGTGGTGATAAACACACCAAATGGGCATAAGGTACAACCAACAATATTGTACAGTGCTGCAGCGGCTGCTCCTCTGAATGGGCAAATGATTCCTAAACCCAATATTTCGCCATTTAATCGCAACAATATCCTTGTATCAAATGGTAAAAGGGTGCACAGACAAGAATTTGACCAGGAAGCTTTAATTTTAGAAGCACAGCCTTTACTGCCCGTTGCAATAGACAATTTGTAAACAAACTTAACGGATGAGCCAATAAACTTACTCAAGGACGATGTAAACATGCTCCCATTCGCCCTAAGGAAAAGGCAGAAGAAGCGGGACAGTAAGGCCAGAAAACACCCTCCTATCAGCAAGGAAACAGACCATGATGGGAATGGCCATTATCCAATCTTTAACTTCAAGCGGCAGAAAAATCAGCCCCCAGCCGTCATTGCAGCAGACAGTGGCCAAAAGGAAGTAGGTGTGCAACATATCAAGGATCAAACGGTGACGAAGGAGATGTCAACCACAAGAAGTGGGGAGTCTTTTATTTCAAATACAGAATCTGATACAAAAAGGTTACATGAGACTTGTGTGGGGGGGCTGGGTCAAATGCTGAACAGGTAGCAACAGAGTACTCCAAGGGCAGTACACATTCACCCCTCAAGAACAAACAAGAGCAACAGATGGCACATTAGATCAATGTATGACGATGACAAAAAATAGTGTAGAAATTGCTGGTCCTAAACTCTATAGTTCAGCTCATGATTTTGGCCTCTGCCTGGAGACCAAAGTCAGGCTGGGGAGAGGGAGAGGGATTCAAATCCAGAAAGGATCCCTGGTGGGTGGAGAGTTGCGTAACCAAGCTCCAATTAAATGTATTTGTCAGCACGTTAAAGAGCAGGGTCCCAGCACGTATGAGTCCCCTAAAAAACAAAAAAGCTGTGCTACTCTTATCGTGCAATCAAGAGTCAGCGAGGGAACACAAAAGCTACATAATCAGTTATTATTAGCCCCACAATATACCTCACAAGGCCTGAAAGACTTTTTGAACAGAGGAAACATTCTGAGTCCAATGGCAGCTATTCCTTCTTTAAAGCACTTAACGTCAATTGACTTGGAGTCAATTGAGTTCCTCTACCAGGAGGGCAGCAAGGGCATGGAAAGCACCCTGTCGACTTGGAAAACTGAGGAAACAGTGTTGGCCATTTTAAATCACGCACCTCAATTCAAGGCCTGGCGTATATCTTTGTCTATACCGATTTAAAAAAGGTATCCCACACCCCTGCTACAGCTGGAGAGAAATAAATTCAACAAGCCCAGCAGAAGACCTGTTTATTCGGTACTACGGGAGCAAGAGGTAAAGACAAAACTGAGGGGCCCCCACCTTTAGAACAAAGAGAATGACCCAGGGGAATGAATAGCAGAGAAGATCATAGGCCATTAAACTTTCTCTCATGGAATAGAGCAGGAGCAATGCGTGATTTACAGGATGATGTACCACCAGAGTACTGGAATAAATTACGAAATAGTAGCTCTCCAGGATACATGTCTAATAGACCCAGTCCAGATCCCAGGGCGTATTCTTCATCATGTAAAGGCCACACGGACCCAACAATTAGGGAGACCAAATATTGGCTCAGCAGTTTTTATCTCAATAACTTTAAACATTACAGCTACCCAACTACCTATAACTACAACAGACATGCAAATTATAAAAAATGGTTTTGGGTTTAAATAAAAAAGCTGGAACAATTATTCTCATCAACCTTTACGCATCCAAAGCATAAAATTAAAAAAGAAGTATTCTAAACCTTAATCACCACTATATCGGACCTTCGGTTTGAACATCCTTTGTGGGAAATAATATTAACCAGGGATTTAAATTCAAATTTGATTTGTACACTCAAGAAAGACGACCTTTCAGTGCAGCTAAAGCAATATGGGCAGTACAAAACCAGGTGTATATTTCCTCAGACAGACCGAATGGGGCAATAATTAATGCCTGAGCATCTTGGACTGCGAGTACTAAACGGCAGCGTGGTTCAGGATTTCCCACCAATCAGCACCTATCAATCCCCCAAAGTTAGCTCTATTTTTGATTACACGATTGTCACACTACCGCTCCTCGAACAAGTAAGAACTTTTTCAATAATATATTCCATGGATGGTGATCATTCCAGGCAACATCTTGAACTGTCAAACCCACGTGAAATATGAAGTGGGGTTGCGAAGTGCACTCCTTATTTCCGTCACTATGACTTCTGAATTTGATTATCCTATGCTTTGGTGGGTGTGCTGGAAGGGGAGGAGAGGCCAATCTCCACACTGAAAGAGTAAATTAGTACTAGTGACTGCCGTCATTAGACCCTGTCCGCACTACCTTTGGCCGATATCCATCTGCCTTTGTAATCCAAATTGAATAAATAATGCTCAAAGTATCCAAACAAAATTTATTAATTGTAGTTATTTTCTATGTTCTTCAAAATTCAATCACTTGTATATATCAAGATTGATGCTTGTTCGTGCTTTTGTTACTCAAATGTTCAATTCACTGATTTGGTAAACAAAACACAATAGTGAATGACGAAAAAAAAAACATTTTCTTCTCCCAATGCATTTCGGGATTCTATCCCTTCGTCAGGGGAACTGAAAATGAAAATTGTAAACATTTTTATCTTATGGCTTTCAGCACACCGTGTACCAAATTATTTAGTTTAACAAACTAGGATTCATGGATCTCAAATAACATATATCTCTTTTTTTTAGAAATTAGCTCTGTTAGACATACTGATAAATCAACATCATACATTGCAAACATTGCGAGGTGCTACATGATTTCATTCCATCAAGTTCATAAAATGTTATTCTGATTCAGGCCCAGTGAAGAGTTTTTTTAAAAAAAATACCTTGTGCTTGCGTGAGTATAAATGAAAAGAGAGAGGGTAAATGAAACAACACTAGTTTACCGGGTTAAAGGTATGAAATGGAAAAACTCACGCCTATGAGAAAAGCTTATATAGAACTTTTGATGTCATGTAAAGCTGAATATACATACAAAATCCCAAAAACCGCAGAGGTTATTCTTTAAACTAAAAAGCAGAATAATAGAGTTGAGATTTTTCAAGACACTATACAATGCTAGGTTTCATACCGTATCAGGGTCTAATGACGGCAGTCACTAGTACTAATAAACCCATGTGAAAGGCATTTGGAAGCTATACCGGAGCTCGGAATTACATTAACGATAAATCTGAAAAGACTACAATGGACTAGTAATACACTTCCCCAAATCGCTGAGATGTCAAAGGAGCTGTGGACATCCCAAGACTCACTAAACGGTAGGATGAAAGAAACCTGGGTTGCCTTTCTAACAAAACTCCCTAAGGATGCTAAAACAACAGATTGAAATTGAAATACGATGCATAATCCATGACGTTTTTTGATTCTGACAGCTAACATCATAAGAAAGAACCTATGCGCTGCCACTGAATTAACAAGGGGTGGCAACGTATCAAAAATTAAACAGGAGAAAATATATCAACTTAAAAATCAAGACAAAAAACAAGTCCGGGAAGACAATAAATTGCAACATGATAAATGTTGGTCAAAACTTTTATACAAAGCTAGAAGATCTAACCCCAAATCTTTTTTCGAATCAAGCGATTTCTCTAGCAAGATTGCCAAAAGTGATCAATTTGACGTGCTTGAGGGAACAAGCCTGGGCAGATCATTTAACTGCTACTTTCTCAATAACATCTGAGAGCGCATTGCATCTATCTCCATTCACTGAGTTTGCAAAGGAAAGAACTGCTTTTGTTCAGTCAAGTTCAGCAATCCATAGAGCGCAAGCACATACAATGGAGGTCGAAGGCATAATCAAAAAGGAGGTTAAACCAAATATCATAATCAACCTCACTAAAGATTCAGGAAGTACAAATTATTTATTCACACATTCCGTCCAAGATTAAATTGCCAAAGTTATAGCCACGGGCAGGCTTAACTGCGCCCCTGGCAAAAATGGTATCCCATAGGCAATATGTAAACAAGATCCTAAATTTTGGGCTGCACCGCTGTCTCGTTTGTTTGATGAAGTGAGCACTCAAAATCGCCTGCCAGGCAGCTGGAGAGGCTCAATAATACATCCATTATTCAAGGGAGGGGAGCAAACTGACCCAGCCAAATATCGTTTAATAGCTCTAATCGATGCTGAAGCGAAGTATTATGCATCATTAATCTTGGCAGATCTAATTAGCTGCTCCAATAGTAATAAAATCATTCCCATTAACCAGTCTGGCTTCTGACATGGCTCTGGCACAATTACGAACATATTGTCACTCTCTGTGATTGCAGAAAATATCTTACAACAGCAAAATAACTTGTTTTTATGCTTTGTCAATTTTAGAGCTGCTTTCGGTCTTGTTAAGAGAGGCATTTTATGGAACAAGCAAAAACAATGGGGCCTGCCAGATAGAATATTAAAACCAATTATGCCATTATACTCGGATACATGGATGCAGTTAAAAATAGCTGATGGGATGAGGCTCTCAAGGAAAATCTACACGAACGAGGGACTCAAGCAAGGGGGCATCGTAGTGCCTTATTTATTTAATCTATTTATGGCGGATTTGTCACCAAGGCTTGACAAACTCAATTTGGATCCTCCTCGTTCGGGAACTCTGCGGATTACTCATTTAGCATATGCTGACGACATAGTCCTAGCAAGCCATTTCAGCACCGCCCGCCACAATGTTAAATATGTGGGATGCGACCACCAGTGTGGTGGGCGCATCCTAATGGCCCCAACGGGACCCCCGCCCTTTATGGCGGGCATTCCGTTTTTACATCGGGACTTTGTCCGCCGCCATCCTAATGACCTCCTGTGTTTTACAAACTATATCCTTTAACCAATTGTTTTGTTAAATTACACAGGAAGAAGTGCACATTTTAATATAAGAAATAGTTTCCCCTTTTAGAGAACAAAAAACTGAAAAAGTTTTTTAATGTATATTTGGTTTTATGTTGCTATGTATAAATTGTTGTGGTTTTAATTAACTGAACAATAAAATGAGTTATCAAGCTTCACTCCAGAGAGTGTAACAGTAGGGAAAGTGTTGGATAGTGTAGGGGTAAAAATCGCTATTCCTACTCCAGAGAGTGCAACAGTAGGGAAAATGTTGGATACCGTAGGGTGAAAAATTACTAATCCCTCTCCAAAAAATGTAACAGTTGGGAAAGTGCTGGCTAGAGAAGGGCTAAAAATTACTATTCCCACCCCAGTGAGTGCAACAGTAGGGAAAGTGATGGATAGCGCAGGGGTTAAAAATACTATTCCTACTCCAGAGAGTGCAGCAGTAGGGAAAGTGATGGATAGCGCAGGGGTTAAAAATACTATTCCTACTCCAGAGAGTGCAGCAGTAGAGAAAATGTTGGATAGCTTAGGGGTAAAAATTACTATTCCCACTCCCAATGAATGCAACAGAAGAAAATGTGTTGGATAGCGATTACATTTAAATTAATTAGGAATACCAAAAAAAATTATAACTACTTAATTATAATAAATAGCTTCCCACCCTATTCCTCTATAAACCCACAATCTGCTTTGACAAAAAAGACAACATTAATATAACTATAAATTAATCAATTCATAAAAATCAATTACCAATTATTAATTAATTAACAATAAATGAATGAGCAATACCAATAAACAATAATAATTACCTAATTATAGTAAATTACATCAGACCCTATGCCCCTATAAACCCACAATGCAGTCCGAAAAAAATTACCACAATTAATATGATAAACAATTAATCAATTAATAAAACTGTATTACAATTATTCACTAATTAACAATAAGTTGATTTATCAATACCAATACATAAAAATGTATAATTACGTAATTATAATAAATTACTTCCCACCTTATTTTCCTATAAACCCACAACCTGCTCCCAAACTAAATTAACACTACTAATATAATTACCATTAATCAATTCATAAAAAGTAATTCCCAATTAATAATTAATTAACAATAAATTAATTATCAATACCAATAAATAAACCTATAACCCGCTACAGTACTAAAATGCTAAATTTACTTTAAAAAGAATTTCTGGGGGGCGTGGCCAAGATGGCGGGCTGTGAGGACGCACTTGCCGAGAGCTCCCGAGCCCCTGGAAACCCTGCACCGTTCACAGCCGCTGATCTCTCCCAGATCGGGTGGCTACCACACCTGATGATCCCCGTGGTGGTGCAGAGCAGTCGGTGAGCCACAGTTGTCCCGCCGCGGCGGTGGTTCCGCTCGGGCGCCGACCGAAGCGGTGCCCGCTGAGAGACCTCTGGGAGGCCCGAGAGCCGCGAGACCTTCAAGCTTTGTGTTCTGGCGAGGTGATCCGGCGACTGCGAGTGGCCTGACGGCGTGCCCGTGACACGGCACCTGGGTGGGTGCCGAAACGGCCTTCGTCGACGGAGCGGAGCTGAATAGACGGTGGCCGCGGAGGCGTTGCCGACCTACGGCAACTACGCAAGACCGGGGCTCGAGAAGGCCTACCCCACGTGGCTGCTCCGGTCCCCCCCTGGCCGCAACGGAGTGAGGTCGTGCTTTCAGCGTGCTTGCACATCCCGGTGAGCCGGCCCTGTTTGCCTCGCGCCCTGCGAGCCTGCCCTTTAACTGTACGCCCTGCATGTGGACCCGTGCCGAGGGTCAGCCTCGATTCCTGGGCGTTGGCCCCATTGCCTGTAGCGGGCGGCCATTTTGAAGAACTCGGAGCAGCCGCCCGGCCTCGACCGGGGCCTTTGGACTGCAGTACTTCCTAACTAGCGACTGAGGGACCGGCCAGCTTCTGCTGCTCAACTGCCCCGGCCTGTGGCGCCTACTCGCCTAGCTGTGGACGTCTGCGATTCCCGCCTCTCCAAGATGTCGAATGCCAGAGGGCAGAGGAGAGGCGATCGGACTTTGCCGGACATGTTGGGATGCGGTGCCCTGCGCAACGGCGGGGCCCCACCTGCCCCGAGCCCCCCGGCCAACTCCATGGGGCGCTGACGGCGGAGAGCCCCCAGTGACCCGGTCGTTCCTGAAGTCCCTGTTTAGCTCCTTGAGGGAGGATTTTCAGCCTTTGAAGCAAGAGGTGGCCAGAGAGGTCCGGGAAGTCCGAAGAGAAGTGGACTCCCTGGGGGAGCGAGTTAACACTGTGGAGGCGGCTGGTCATTCTAGGGACGAGGAGATCACCCACTTGCAGCAAGAGGTCCTACGGCTGCGGGAACAACAGATCGAGTTACAGGCCCACGCCGAGGACCTTGAAAACCGGTCCAGGCGGAACAACATCAGGGTCCGGGGTGTTCCGTCCAACGAAGAGGGTGAGGACGTGGCCGCCTACCTGGGAGCCCTATTCTGCGAAATCCTGGGGGAGTCTGAGGACTTCCAAATACGTATCGACAGGGCGCACAGGGTTGGCCGTCCTCGCAGGGCCTCGGCGCCCCCCCCGGATATAATGGCCTTTTTGCCGGACTTCCCCTTGAAGGAGCGGATTCTCCGCGAGGCGCAGCGGCAGCAGCCTTTCCGCTTCAGAGATCACCCGGTGGCTCTATATCAGGACTTATCCACGATCACGTTACAGAAGAGGAAAACATTTAAGATTGCCACGGACTTCCTTAGGGAGCACGAAACGCAGTATTCGTGGGGGCACCCCTTCCGATTGATTTTCCGGTGGAATGGAACATTGCATCAGCTTCGTTCCCTCCAGGATATCTGCGGAGTATTGGGGATCACGGCTTCGGACACGGACACCCCGGCGCCTCGCCGCAGGCGAAGCACTCGAGACGGCTGGCAACAGGTCGGAGAGAGGCGATCCCCGCCGCCTGAATTTTTAGTTTTGTGGGCAAAGTTAGTTTAAAGGTTACTGGATTGATCTGTTCTGCAATAGGATATGGTCCTATGAATCTAGGCTGAAACTTTCTACTGCCTTTTAATCGAAGATTCTTAGTATTTAACCAAACCTCATCACCTACTTTTAAATCTGGGGTATCTCTTCTCTTTTTGTCAGCATACTTCTTGTACCTGCTTTTTGCCTGCTCTAAATTCTTGGATGCCTCTTCATGTATCTGCTGTAAGTGAGTTACTAAATCCTGAACTGCCGGGACAGAGATGTGAACATCTTGCACTGTGGAATTCGGGTGTTTGCCATAATTCAAATAGAATGGTGAATAACCCGTGGACACATTCTTTGCGTTATTATAGGCAAATTCTGCAGTCCATAAATAGTCCAACCATTCCCCACCCTGCTTCAACGTGAATAACCTTAAATACTGCTCCACTTCCTGGTTCACTCGTTCTGTTTGTCCATCCGTCTCTGGGTGGAAACTGGTGGAAAAACGTGTCTCAACCCCAAGTCTCTTCATAAAGGCCTTCCAGAAATGAGACACAAATTGAGTTCCTCGGTCCGATATCATGACCTCAGGAATTCCATGTAATCTCACCACCTGAGCAGTAAATTGAGCTGCTAACTGCCTAGCAGTTGGAATTCCTTTTAATGCTACAAAATGTGCCATTTTGGTGTATGTATCCACTACCACTAAGATGGTGTTAAACCCTTGACAAGTGGGAAGATCAGTTATCAAATCTAGAGTGACTGTGTGCCAGGGGGAAGGAGGGTTAGGCAAAGGTTGTAATAAACCCTTAGGTGCTTGCCGTTCTGATTTTCCCTGCGCACAAATCTCACATGTCTTTACATATTGCTCAACGTCCTTATTCATGTGTGGCCACCAATACTTTCTTTTAACTAAGTCCACAGTCTTCAATTCTCCCTTGTGACCTGCCAACAGATGATCATGGCATTCATTCATTGCTTGTCTCAGTAGTGTAGAAGTGGGTAAGTATAAGGCTTCAGTCTGATAAGGTAAACCATAAATGACTTCTCTCCCATCTCCTTGCTGCACCCACTCCAGCATTTTCTCAGGCGACATGACCTGGAGAATTTGTTCCTTAACACTCAAAGAATCTACTGCGCCGATGATTTTTGAATTGGGAATGATTGCTTGTGTCTTAATTTCCTCTGTTCCTTCTCCTGTACCCATTCGGGACAAGGCGTCCGCTTTTCCATTCTGAGCCCCAGGTCTGTAGGTAATGACAAAGTCGTAGTCGGCGAAATACAATGACCAGCGAAGTTGCCGAGGCGTCAAGGTCCTGGCTGATTTTAAAAATTTCAAATTACGATGGTCGGTGTAAACTGTAACTACATGATGAGCTCCCATTAAGTAGTGTCTCCACTCCTTGAAGGCGTCTTTTATTGCTAATAGTTCCTTCTCGGTTATTGTATAGTTGATTTCTGCTGGAGTCAATTTCCGTGAACGATAGGCCACGGGGTGTAGTTGACCAGTTTCCTTGTTCCTTTGAGAAAGTACACCTCCTACAGCCAGATCTGAAGCATCCGTTTCAACATAGAAGGGCTCAGATGGGTCTGCATGAAGAAGGATCGGAGCTGAAGTAAATTCATCCTTTAAGGCCTTGAACGCTAATTCTGCTTCCTCAGACCATTCAAATTGTACCCCTTTCCTCAACAGCCTAGTGAGAGGAAGGATTCGGCGGGAGAATTCACTAATGAACCGACGATAGAAGTTTGCAAAACCAATGAATGCTTGTACTTCTTTTACACTGGTTGGGGACTTCCATTCCAACACTGCCTGAATTTTCCGCTTGTCCATGTGAATTCCCGACTGCGAAATTACAAAACCCAGGAACTCAACCTCCGTGACATTGAAAGCACATTTTTCCAGCTTGACAAATAACCTGTTTTCTCTCAACTTTTGTAGAATCTTTTGTACTTGGTTCCGATGTTCTTGTACATCGACAGAGTAAATCAAGATATCGTCAATATAAACTATTGCACATTGATCTATGTATTCACTGAGAACATCGTTGATGAAATGCTGAAAGGCAGCAGGGGCGTTGCACAACCCATAGGGCATCACCTGATACTCGAACAGTCCAAAACGGGTTCTAAACGCCGTTTTCCATTCATCCCCAGCCCTTACTCGGATGAGATGGTATGCCCCTCTTAGATCCAACTTCGTGAATATTCGTGCCCCCTTCACCTGGTCTAACAAGACGGAAATGAGAGGAAGTGGATATCTATTCTTCTTGGTTATTCGGTTGATTGCGCGATAGTCTATGCAAGTCCTCAACTCGCCTTCTTCGGCACGAAGAATAGAGGCGAGGAGACTGGGGATTGAGAAGGACGAATGAATCCATTTGCTAAATACTTGTTGAGGTACTCTTTTAAATGAGCATGCTCCTTCTCAGTCAGAGCATAAACCCGACTGCACGGCATATTTGCCCCTGGTTCAAGGTCTATTTTACAATCATAGACACGATGCGGTGGTAACTGTTCCGCTTCCTGCTCATCAAACAAATCTTTAAAATCTTGATATTCCGGGGGTATCGTCTGGGTATTGATTACGCACACCGTTGCATCAGCTGAACATAAGGCTTGGGCCAGATTCTCCCGATGGTTTTCTATTTGGTTTCCGAAACAGTTGTTCCTACAGTAATCTGAAGTCATTTCTATGGTTCTGGCAGCCCAATCTATCGTTGGATTATGCTCAGTGAGCCAAGGAAGCCCAAGAATCAACTGAAACTGAGGGGCGTCGATCAAATTAAAATGAATGTCTTCTTGATGGCCATCCTCTCGAATTAACTGCACCAATTCCGTGTGACTTACTATAGGGCCAGAAGACAAATTCGTCCCATCAATGGCTCTGACTGATTCACTCTTGTCTTTGGCTATGGCTCTCAATCCAATCTTACTTGCGAATTTCAGATCACAAAAGTTTCCAGTTGCCCCTGAATCCACCATAACTGTTATGCCTTCTCGCACTTCTTGACGGAATTTGATGGTCGTTGATAATATGAGATGTGGAGAAGACGACTGTAGGGTGTTAGCCAATTGGTGTTCTTGTGGAGTTGGTTCTTGACTCGCATCCACCTGTACAACTCCTTCTACAGGTGGTGCAGCTAGTTTTCCTTCGGCTTATAAGATCCTTTGGGTTTCTTTGGGCAATTCCTCACAAAATGTCCGCTTGAGCCGCAATACATGCATAAATTGATGGCTCGTCTTTTCTCCTTTTCTTCCTTAGTAAGCGGTCCCCTTATTGTTCCGATTTGCATGGGTTCTGAGCTGTTACCTCCTTCTGTACCTTTTCATGGTTCAAACCTTGCTCTATCAAAACGGGGTACTGTGCTTCGGAACTCACGTCGTCTTTCTCCCTTCCGTTCCCCTTGACGGAAATCCAATTCCAATACTAGGTCTATTAGGGCAGATATCTCTGTGGGTCGATTAGGTATTTGTGCCAGTCTATCTTTTAATTCATCTCGTAGGCCACGATAGAATATTGCAGTTCTTTTACTTTCAGGCCAATCAGTCTCCATAATTAACTTGTTAAATTGGGCCAAATACGCTACTAAGTCTCTATTGCCCTGTTTCAAATCCAACAACTCATTGTCCACTGCCTGCGAGATTCTTCTTCGGTCAAATATTCGCAAAAATTCTTTTTTAAACTCGTTATAATTCTGCAGAAGAGGGTCATCTCTTGATACCAAAGGCATAGACCAGGCGGCCGAATCCCCACTCAAATATGATAAGATAAATGCCACTTTAGACTGTGCGTCAGGGAAGATAGAAGGGCGACACATAAAGTGCAAGGAACATTGTGTGATGAACACCTGTGCTTTCTGGGGATCCCCATTAAATCTCTCTGGTGCCGCTAGGGGTATGACTGGGGACAAGGAATGTATGACCTGTGTGGTTGATTTGCTAGTTTCCCCTGTAGATGTTATGGGAGTCTCCCTATTTCTTAAAAGTGGTGGCCCAACTTGCTGCGCTAACTCTGCGGTTTCTTTTCTGGAATTAATCACCTCTTGTCTCAACCTTTGGTTTTCTTCTTTTACCGCTACTAACTCCTTTTGTATAGTATCTAAAACCGCCCCCAATGACTGCAAATTAATTCCCTCAACCATTCTGTTCGGGTGCAAGTTCACAACGTGGGCACTTCACTCTGTCAGAGTCCACTTTCTTACCAACTTTTCCTCTCGAAGACTTGCACAGGAACAGAAGATGCTAGCTTTCCGACTCCCTCTTCCAACCAATCAGAATCAGAATATATCTTGACTCTAACTGATTAGATAGAGGGAAGGGGAAAATTGGATAAAATAACGAAATAAATAAAACAGAGAAGAGACTGGTCCTGATCCTCTGGAGTTCCGTGGAATCTTCAATCAGCTTGCAAATCAGCTTCTCAAAGAACCCTAGGAATACTAAACACATACAAGATAATAAATCACTGTGCCTGAGCTACTCTGGTCTTCCTATTACTGTTTCTAAGAACACCTACCCAGGAATCAGTAACGATCTGCCGCTCTTCTATACTGAAGTGTAGCTTGGTGAATGATCTGCCTAATCTGGATTTTCAGATGACAGCTCTTCCTCCTACTTCTGCAAATGACATTAGGGTTATTACTTTCTGCTCACTGCTCTGCGTTTGCTCTATATAATGCTGCTTGTTTTCCCCACCTACCAGTGTAGTCTAAAATCTTGTCCTTATATTGTTTTCTTCTTGTACAGAGACCTTCTCCTGAATAGATGAATTAACCTCATTCAACTCTCCAGGTAAGTTTCCTATTCTTCTGCTTATAAATTCTTTCACAGTACTCAAACAACCTCTCTAACACTGTCCCTATTCTTTTCTAGATAACGTGAAGTCTTTTGTCTTGCACTGGTTCAATGGACAAAATTCAGCACTGGTGAGTTTGATTCACTCAGTTAATGTTCATTAATCTTTCCATGCATTGATAACGTTGAAATACAATATTTACACAGTCTCATGAATTTGCACAGAATACAGGAAACATTCCACTTAGCTCTATATTTCTCCGCTACTTCGAATGAGTCTCTCTCCTTCAGCTTCCGTGAATTAATGACAGGAATTCACTGCTTAGAAAGATTCTTCTCTGACACGCTGTTCAAAAGGCTCAGGTTTCTTTTCTGAAAACACGAATTCTGCTTGAACACTCTGTAAACTCTGGACTGCGTGAACCCAAGGTCAAAGCAATGAAAGTTGAAAAAACTCTTCACTGGCTGAAAACGTTTCTTAGCTTATTTTCCGAAGACACACTCTAACGCGACCACTGTGACTGGATTCCTCGGTGAAGTGCGCAGTTCCAAAGGAATGCGCGCTGCGCCTGGACTCTCGATCTCGCGCTGGGAAGGTTAGACTGCTAACCTAGCATTCCGCGCATTCCACAACTCGGACCAAGTGAAGTCTCGGCTGGGGCGCCATTTTCTTGTCTTTAAGCACATTGAATCTGCATTAGGCTTGCTGAAAGGAGGGATCCTGACAGACAGGGTGCACTGGCCTTATTTGGAGAAGGTCCTGGGCAAGTTTGGGATCGGCGAGAAGTTCCGGCACCTGGTTTTCAACTGCTACCGTTTCCCATCTGCGGTAGTCCGGGTGAACGGGGGCAGCTCTCGGCACTTTCCAATAGAGCGTGGTACAAGACAGGGGTGCCCACTGTCCCCTTTGCTCTTCGCTCTCTATATGGAGCCATTCGCTCAAAGGGTCCGCCAGAACCCCGACATCATAGGAGTCCGGATGGGAGAGTTCCATCATGCTCTCAGCCTCTATGCGGACAATGTGATACTGACACTCGACGACCCGCGGAGGTCCCTGCCTGCATGTATCGCGGAACTGGACCTCTTTGCTACGGTGGCGGGCTTCAAGGTGAACCTAGGGAAGTCTGCGGCCCTTGATATCTCGCTGGCTAGTGCCACCAGAGCTGACCTGCAGAGGCTTTTCCCCTTGAGCTGGTCTGGGGACCGTATTCCGTATTTGGGGATCCTTTTGGCACCCTCGCTCCCCGCGATGGTCACAGCCAATTACACAGCCTTGAGTGCAAAGATCAAGGAGGAATTGGCCCGCTGGGATAAGGGCACGTTGTCGCTGTTGGGCAGGGTGGCCGCAATGAAGATGACTCTCCTACCACAGGTCCTGTACCTGTTCAGAGCGCTCCCACTACAGCCCCCCAAAGGATGGCTCACGGAGACTCAGTCGGCCATCGCACGTTTTGTGTGGCAGGGCCGTAGGCCTAGGATCAAGCGGACCATAGCTACACTGGCACCGGAGTCTGGTGGACTTGGGATACCGGACCTGCAGAAGTATTTTCAGGCTGCCCACTTGCGCTACTTGGTGGAGTGGAGCCGGTGGGAATCGGATAAACACTGGCTGTTTCAGGACCAGGCGGTAGCAGGCAGAACGCTACAAGAGGTGCCTTTCCTGAGGAGGGCCCATCGGCCCCCTAACCTTTATGCCTCTTTTGTGACGCGGGTCCCGCTTCGTGTGTGGGACTCTGTGGCTACCAAGCACAAACTCACTACCTTTCCCTTTCCCTTCATGCCACTGATTGGTAACCCGGACTTTGGCCCGGGTATGGAGCCTGGAGCCTATGATCACTGGCGGGTGGCCCGATGTTTCACTTTATATCATCTATATGGCCCAGAGGGTGTCGTTCCCTTCCAGGACTTGCGTCGGGATTATGGCCTCCCCGAGACGGAACGCATGCGGTATATGCAGGCACGTCACTGGGCGCTACAGCCTCAAGTGCGCGCGACGGCAGACCGGACGATCACGGCGTATGAGCGCTGGCTAGTGACTCGCTCGTCGGACGCCAAGCTCATCTCTGATTTGTATAGGATGCTGCAACCCCCCCCTTTCACATCTACAACCCGGGTAGGGAGCGGTGGGAACGGGAGCTTGGTCGAGTGCTGAGCCATACTGAATGGGACCACATCTCCTACCGGGCACGCCACTCCGCCTATCACACCGGGCTCACAGAGACCTTCACCAAAATCCCAACCTATTGGTATCACACTCCTGAGAAATTACATGAAATGGATCGCTCAATACCTGGGACATGCTGGCGCAACTGTGGACAGACTGGCACACTTACTCATATATTGTGGGACTGTCCCCTTCTGGCTCCTTACTGGGAGGAGGTCCTTAATGAGGTTGACAAATGCTTTGGAATAGAACTACCCCGCCTCCCTGCCTATGTCCTACTGGGTTTGCCGAATGGATTGATGTACCCTCTCAGATCTAAACGGGGTAGACAGACAGCGATAGCTTTGGGGTCAGCAGTACCGAACATACTCATTCACTGGCGCTCCACCACGCTCCCCACTGTTGTCGGCTGGCTGCACAGATTGTGGCATGTCCTTGGCATGGAGAAGCTGTCCCTAGTGGTGGCGGGGGACATAGACACTTTTGAGGAGCTGTGGGCACCCTTTCATAATCTGTTATGCTCAGAATTTAAAGAAATCATTTGCCCTAGGTATCTTAGACTGTTGCGGCTGACACCGCCGCCAGATCCGCCTGTTTAATCGGCCTAAGCTGGCAACTGGTGGTGGGGGTTGACAATAGGTTGCCACAGGGGAAGAGCGAATGGTTGACGGCACAGTACAGGGGCTGGATGAGGGGGTTTGGGGGGTTGGGGGGGTAGTTGGCTGGGTGGGGGAGGGGTAGGGTTGTTCCCCCTTTTTCCTTTTTCCTTTTTCCCCCCTTTTGTTTTCACCCACAGGTGCGCGAGCTGTGAGATCCAGGCACGACTATGCCCACCGTGCTGAAAGGACTGCCTTTATGTATCTATTGTACCATGCGCACTGATTCTGAGGGGCACCTGTGGTTCTATGTTTGTTTTGTTGTTTCCTTCCTCACCCTGCTTCAATAAAATACTTTAAACCTAAAAAGAATTTCTAACTTCTAAAAATGTAATACATATATTTAAAAAAATACAATAGAATTAAAAACTCGATATTATGTCTGTGCACCACTGGAGTCTTCAGGAGCTCTCAAGGCTTGGACCTCATAGAGGTCTGGAGTGGCTACCAGCATTCAGTATCACTCTCTGATTTACAGGGGCAACAGCTGGATGTCCGCAGCAATCCCTCTGAACACACAGAAAGATCCTCTGATCCCTCTCACAGGTAGGAGGACGATTGTTCAGGTTCCTGTGTTTCAGTTGGGCTTCGCTGAGGCAAAGTGATGAATGGAATGCTTGAATTAATCTCAGCCACTGGTAATTACTTGGGACTGTATCATAGCCCATCACTATTTTGAACACCATGCCACCTCAGTTTGGACTTAGCCATATGAAAATCAGTCCTGACCCAGCACCAATGGGACCAATCTAGCCTGGATTTCCAGCCCAGATCCTCCATGATCCAGACAACACGCAACCTAGAACTGACTTCACCCTGATGAGGGCTCCTCAGCTAAAACTAGCTTAGTTCCAGTGACACAGTGTGCACAGGTCCCACGTCGGAGTGCACCTGGCCCAAGTAGAGCAACACACTGAAGCCCCAAAAAATCATGGATGAAATGCTTGAATTAACCTCAGCCACTGCTACTCAGGACTGCAACCCAGTCTGTCTTTATTTTGCATAGCATGCCACCTCAGTTTGGACCTAGCTAAATGCAAATCAGTCTTCACCTTGCTCCAGTAGGAACAGTGCTACTCAAACTGCCAAGGCTGGTCATCCCTGAACAGAACACAAAAGGACAACAGCATGGTTGAGGTTGTTTACATTCTCATCTAGTGGGGATATGGCCTAAATACATTTTTTGGTGAGACAAAATCTGATTGTATTGGCATCTTCAACAGCTCAGGAATGGAATGGGCCCAGAGTAGTCACCAGTGGTTCACAGTGATTCATCGATTACTACTAATCAGTGTTTTTCCAACGTTATTCCTGTTATTCCGTTATTCCTGTAAGTAACGTGGGTATCGATGGAAGTGCTTTCTACAACTACTATGCTCCTACTATGCGCATTCTCGCACAAATTAGGAGTGTCCTAACATTTCATCCAGGGATGCCACTTTTAGGGAGAGGCTAAGACTGATAGTATATGGTTGGCTTCCATGTTGAAAAGCACTGACAACCTTCATACTAACAATTCAAAGTTACGAGTTTGAAATACATTGTATAATACACACAGGTACTGGACTAATGACAACATGTTAGTCTAATCCTCTAAAAGCCAGCCTTAAACAAACCACGGTTCAATGTACCATCAATAAAGAAAATAAGACCTTACCCTAGATGGAAAAAAACCGCTCAGATTGTAGCAGGCGTCATTGCTCTTCACCACCTTGCACTTGCAACCTCACAGTCTGTGTCTTCTTGAAAGTCAGGATTGGAGAACAGAATGGGCAGAGAGACATACGTTTTAGGAGGCGTTCTTTTGCCAGGTCCCAGATTACATTTTTCCTGTAAAACAAAGAAAAGGTAAAAAACAAAAACATGTTGTGTCAGTCACAGGCTGACTGGAAAGATGACATTTTTTTCTAAATAAAAACGTGAAGACCTTTTTATGATTTTATTAAAATTAACTAGTAACTTGTCATATGTACGTGCAGGACAGACAAGCCTAAAATATGCAGTTGCTTCCGCAACTATCTCAAAACAGCCAGCAGCTGCCAGTGATTATTACCCACACTTATATTTGGTGATGCAGTTACTTCCTAGACCCCTAGAGGGCTTTGGTCCATTGGATTAATTTACAAATATTTTGAGAGACGTGGCATACAGGATGTGCCAGTTTGGAACTGTGTTGGGTTTGCACCCTTGGGCCTCATTTATGTCATTTTGGCGTAGGGCAGCGATGACTGTATTTAAGCAATACAGTGCAATCCTGTGCTTTCTGCCCGCACTGGTGCAACTTAGGCTTCCTTTAACCTTGAATGCAGTATTTTTTTTTAGCACCAAGAGGCTTCTTCTTGCTCACAAACAATCCTATGAGGTGTTTTCCTCATTCTCTGTGTGCAGCTGGAAAAAATAGGAGAAATTCATATATATTTCTCCTTGTTACGCATCACCTAGGGAGGCGTATGGATTCGACGGTTTCCCAAGTTTATATCACTTTGAAGATCTGGAGAAATGTCAAATTCCATGGGTGTTGCGTGGAAAAACCCACACCAACATGCATGGAACGCCTCCCAGGCGCAGAGTAAGGTGATGCAGAGGTTTGCGCTGTATCGCCTTACTCATGATTTATGAGGAAACTCAAAGCAACGCAGAGTGGTTTTGCGTGTCTTATAAATTTTTAGGAGAGTCTGGCATCACACATGTACCAATTTACTTGGTGTAAAACTGCTGTTGTGCTCTCATACATAAGCCCCATGAATGAAGTTGTTGCAGGCAGCAAGTTCATCTGGCCACATATTGGTTTTGGCTATCTTTTGCAGTGTGGCATCACATTGACCAATTGCCATGCATCTTCCATTAAGCTCCATTGGAGTAGACCAATGTAATAAAAGCAGACACATTTCTGCCCTTCCCCTGTGTGTGAAAGTGTATCAGTGCATGGTCTCCTAGGGATAGATGCAGCAAGGCAAAGACAGGAATCATGTTCCATGCTGTGCTTGTACCGGATCTACACTCTGGAACAGTATGTGTCTCCACTGACTTCAGAATTGCTAAAGAAGCATTGGCAACCGGACAACCCCACATAAATGCTGCCATCTTGGCTGAGGTTGACGGTCTAGTCTTGTACTAGGACCGAGCCCAGCCTTCTACTTAGAGGGCTACTGGCGACAACGCTAGCAGAATCACACTGCTTTGGTAGTATCCAGACACTGAACTAGGCTTCGCTTATGTGTCAGACTGAATTGCTAGTTCTGAACTGCTAGAACTGTTGAAATTGTGTGGAGCGCGCTGCCTGAATGACTTAATATTCAGAGCAGTATGTGCTTATTTTAAAATTTGTTACCTGATCTGTTTTTTAATTGCGCACAAATTTCGAGCTGTAACATCCACGGTATAGTCACCGCTTTGCTCCCCGGTCCACCGCAGCTGGTGCTGTTTGTGTGGAGGGAGACAGCACGGCACATAGGGAGCGAGTAACCTCACTTCCGGGGGCACATTACACGCGGCCATCTTGGCTGAGGTTGACGGTCTAGTCTTGTACTAGGACCGAGCCCAGCGTTCTACTTAAAGCACCTATGGCAATGACGCGCGCAGCAGGCCCACCGATGGTGCGCCGAAAATGAGCCAAAGGTAAGCCTGTCTGCGCCCGTCCGCGCTCTGGCCGAGCCTAGGGCCAGTGATGATATATAGGGATTATCTATTATCATTACAAATAACTTCCCACGCATGTCAGCACTTACACAATTTATCATCATGGGAAGGCCCGGTTAGCTGCCGGGACTGTAAAAAATCCTTTTCTTACACGCAAATACCATCAGTCATAGGCGCTTGCAAAGGGTTGCGTGGGGGACTTATAAACGCAAGCTCAATGTCTAAACAGGCTTTGCACATCTTCGACCTGATAACTGAAAATGACCTAGATTGTCTCTTTATCACAGAAACTTGGCTGAAGGCATGGAGTAATCCTGATATAGTGCATGCTTTGCCTGCAGGCTATCTCATACAAAGTATGGACAGAGGGGAACAACGGGGTGGAGGCCTGGCAATTATCCATCGTGATACCTGGAAATGCTCTATAAATGAGGTCTAGGACATCAAAGGAGCAGAATGCGCTGGTTTTCGCATTAAGGTCAATGACTTCTTTACATTTGCAGGAGCATTGGTCTACCGCCCTCCAGGCCAGATTAAGGAATTTCTGGAAAGTATTGGGGAGGTACTCAATACCTTGGCCCTTAGATTCTCCAACTTCACTCTACTCAGGGATGTTAATCTCCACCTAGATTCTCCTACAGATCCGGCAGCCATTTCGTTCAAAGACACAATGGATGTATTAGGTCTATCAGTACTGACATTTAATACAACGCACAGGGTAGGACACATTTTAGATTGTATTTGCTCTAACCTTGCCACGCTCGAAGTAAACCCTCCTATGGTCCAGATATGGTCAGATCACTGATCCCTTTTAACCTCCCACTTGAGGGGGGAGCTAAGGGCAAACACTTAAGGGAAGGTGCGCAGGCTAGAAACGGGGGTTGGAAATCGATCGTTGGGCATCCGGATCTGATTACAATAGCTAGTGATTGCAGGCCTTTAATGAAATCCAGTAATTGATAATAACCGCTTCAGGGAGTGGATGTTTACTCCTAAAGATAAAGCTGGCCATACTAACGACAGAAATAGGTCAAGCCAAAAAAGAGTATCTGCCCCTGGTTCAATCACACATTAAAAGAAGAGGTGCGAGTTTTTGAACGTAGATGGCGAAAAGACTATCAAGATGAGGAACGCTGTAGATACAAAATTGCAAGAAGTCAATATCATGCCCTGATTAAGGAGGCCAAAACTAATTTCTATACAGCAGCAATAGAAGTGGCGAATAATAAACAATAATCGATTTTTAACATAGTGTGGGGTTTTAATAACCCAAAAATACTGCTGCAGGAAATCCTCCCGTCTGAAAAACTCTGCAATACCATAGCGGACTTTTTTGAACAGAAAGTACAGGTACTCACCAAAGATTTTGTCGCCCCCAACATAAAATCAGCGAAATAAGGGAGCGCATTAAGCTCGCACTCTGACAGTATGGAGACTTTTCGGGCAATTAATGTGGAGGAAACCCGCCAGGCTATACTGGTGATCAAGTCAGGATCGCTGTTTGATCCATGCCCCCCATTGTTCTACAAGCGCTTGTAAATACTGTTAACCCTGTAATTAATAATATTGTAAATGCATCATTGGCCACTACAACTATTCCTTTAGAATGGAAACTTGCGGCGGTTAAGCCTTTACAGAAAAAACAACTAGCAGATCCCACTACTCTGTCT
Organism: Lissotriton vulgaris; assembly: GCF_964263255.1. Classification (NCBI taxonomy): domain Eukaryota; kingdom Metazoa; phylum Chordata; class Amphibia; order Caudata; family Salamandridae; genus Lissotriton; species Lissotriton vulgaris. Next base: position 222,772,693 of record NC_141686.1, on the reverse strand, counting down.
AATCTCCGACCCATTTAGTTGCTTCCCGTGCTATGTAAACTAACAGAATCCTTTGTGAACAAACAAGTCACAAAGTTCCTTGAGGAAAACAACGCCTGTCACCCAAATCAATCAGGCTTTAGAGCCCAACACTTCACTGAATCAGCACTCCTGTTTACCACTGATACTATTCGAACGGCTATGGATCAGGGTAAGAAGGCTGTCCTGATATTATTAGATCTGTCGGCAGCCTTCAACATGGTCTCACATACCATCTTGATTGACCGGCTAGCAACATCTGGCATAACAGGAGACGTGTTGGAGTGGATTAAGAACTTTATGAGTGACAGGCGGCAAGTGGACACCCTTGGTGACTTCTGCTCAAAGGACAACACACTTACATCAGGAGTACCTCAGGGATCTAGCTTGAGCCCGACGCTCTTGAATGTTTACACTACCCCTCTGATCAGGCTTATATCGTCCTTTAGGGTGGATGTTATCGCATATGCGGACGATACGCAGCTTATCCTAGTCCGTGATAAAGACACTAAGGACTGGGAAGAAAATCTTAAATGCTGCTTGACGGCCACATTTGATTGGATGGGAAAGAATCATTTGAAGTGCAACATGGGAAAAACGGAAATCCTGCCACTGGGCCGGCAAAATGACTTTATCCCCAAGCTATGGTGGCCTGAGAATGTGGAGGTATCGCCAAATACGACTAATGCGGCACGTAACTTAAGTTTGATGCCGCTCTGTGGTTCAAACAACAGGCGCTGTCAGTAGCTGGTACCTGTGTGAACGTCATTAAAGGTCTAAGAAAATTCTTTGACCTACTCCCACTATCAGCTAGGAAAATGGTAGCGGTCGCTCTCGTAACATCGAGACTCGTCTATTGTAATAGTCTATATGCGGGAACCAACAAGGTGGTTACTCACAGGTTGCAAATGGTGCAGCATGCAGCCGCCAGGCTGGTTCTGAAATGGCCAAAGAAATCCTCAGCGTCTGCCGCATTAAACACTCTTCACTGGTTACCAGTGGTCAAACGGGTGCTGTTCAAAGTCCTGGTAATCACCTTTAGGGGCTTTCACTCGCAAGGAGCAAAGTATATACAAAAGAGGTTCCCCCAATTCCATCCATCGTGCACGCTGAGGCCCTCCAATGCCAACCTGCTGGCTATCCCGACTTTTAAACTCAGATCAAGGGGTGGCAAATCCCTGCCAGTCCTAGGGTCCAAGGCATGGAACAATCTCCCCCCACATCCCCGTGCTATGAAACAGGAATCTGAGTTCAGAAAGGCATTCAAGACCTGGATTTTTAGTCTCCCTGACACCTGCGTACATGCACTAGTATGAGGACCCTGGTCACACTACTGATAGCAGCCGGACCAGACTCTAGATCTACTCTGGTCTGTGTAGGTGCCAAGATGCTCCTTGGAGTGATAGCTGCGCGGTACAAATGTGAATTTACATTACATTTTACATTACATCCTGAAATGAGACGCTTAAGGCAGGAAAAAGGAGTTTCATGAGTTTATTCAGACAAAAGTCTAAGGGGGAGCCGTTTGGGCAACACGGGGTAATAGCACCATCCAGGATGGTGTCAGTGATGGAATCAAAATAGTCCATGGTAATTAAAGTTTGGATGTTGTGACACAATGTTGGAAACTTGTCAGTCATCCTGATTTTATCCACCTGAATGTTGTCCCTTCTGAGTTTGAAAAAGAATAGGACAACATCACAGTAGTTCAGAATGCTGCAGAGCAGCTGAGGAAGCTAGGGTAGATGTTATCGCTGCTACAATGTGAATGAGCTTCTTCAAAACAGTCAGGGCATGGAAAATGTGAGTGAAAAAGTAGAATCAGCTTGATACCCTCATTTTATATTTTTAGATCACTGCTATTATACAATACACACTTCTTGTATTCTCTGCTCCAGAATCGTTCAGCTCTCAGCATTTAAAGTTTAAGAGATTTGATTAGCTAAAGATTTTTCTTGGTTGGGTTGTGAGAATTCTTTGGGACTCTGGGAAGGCATGCTTTGATCTAAAGCTGAAAGCAGAAAGGTGTGCTTTATTTAGAAGGTAGTCGGTCAGCTGGATGTATTGTGCATCCAACATTTTAAGACTGTCCTTTCAGGCTGTGAATAGGCCTGTGTGTGAAATTCCGCTCCACTTGCAGTTTGCGTAGTTTTTCCTATTCTGCGCTCCGCGTAGCATGCAGACTTCCTACAAACTCTGCTCTGTGCGTTTTTTCCTCACTCGTGCTCTCCAATATTAAGTTTGAGAGCAAGGAAAAGCTTACTCTAGACCACCTCCCGGTGAGATTTCTCAACACTGGTGATCCCAGATGATCGCTACCACCTGCGTTGAGAAACCTTCCACTCACAATGGGGAAGCTGCTGCTCAAGTTGAATAACTACCCGAGTGAACGGAAGAAGGTGCACCTTCTTACATTGTGCATGGTGCCATTACTGAGATTTTCCAGTGTGGGGAAAACAACCAGCGCTAAAAATCAGTGCAAACAGCACAACCTAACGCACTCCATTGCTTGTGGAACTCTGCATAGCGCTGTTAACTCCGCCCAGGCATAGTTGTGATACCAGACAAAAAAAATGCTAGTTGGCGGGTTGTCTGCAGTTGGTGCAACCAAGTTTGCATAAGCAAGAAATTCTTTAAGGAAAGTAAATAAGGTTTCTTTGGGCTCTGTATGCTCATTAGAGACATGCAACAGAATTATAAAAGGTTAACTGTTTGTAATAATGACTTTGATAATGTCATTGTATTTCTGATATTGTGGCTCACCAAGGGCAAACCTGTCTGCACCATCTGCACCTTGACCGCGCCCGAACTCCTGACTCTTCCACCTCAAGAAGATACACCACTTCTGACCTTCAAGCACTGGATCAACAATCTCTGCTGCCACACAGCCCCACAAACCACTGATGGACCATTCTCCTGCCAACACTTCCACTTGACCTTCAGCACTGAAGCAACCAATGCCACCAGCGACACCACTAACACAGCTGCAGCCACTACATCAACTGAGACCCCTACTAAGACACTCAAGTGCATCCTACTCAATGCACGTTCTCTTAGGAAACATGCCACAGAGATCTGGGTCATGATCTCTTCCCTCACTCTAGACGCTATCTTCCTCACTGAAACTAGGCTTAACCACACACCCGCACCAGAATCACCACCGCCATCCCTGAAGGTTACTCGATAACGCATTGAGATATGATCACCCAACACTGGTAATGGAACACTACAACTTCCAACTCCACAGAGACGCAAAAAGAACCATTATAGGTACCCTTGCCTACAGACTACCAGGGCCATGCCTCTGAATCTATAACACCATCACAGAATTCATCACACTGCTCGTAATTAACTTAAGAACTGCATCTTCCCAAGGAGACCTCAACTACCTCCTCAACGACCCTAGCAACACCAACTCTACCGACCTCCTGGAAAGCATGAGCAAGATTGAATCAAGCAACTTGTCACTCACCCCACCCACATCACAGGACACATGCTCAACCTCATCTTCACCTCCAGTGACAGACTTAGATATATCCACACCACACCACTCACCTGGTCCAACCACCATAATGTACACTTCACAATGGCAGGACCCAACTACCCCAATGCTGAGTCCCTCAGATCCATGCGTAGAAACTGGAAAAAGATATGAGAAAAACAGTTGAATGAACCAATTCCTCACCCTCACCCCAAGCTCCACAGATGACCCCTAACAAGTAGCAAATAATTTCGACCAGTGGATGACTAAATGCACTGACACAATCGCACCCGCAAAGACAACCAAGGCTAAGAACACAGCAAAAGTGCAAGCTGATTCACCAAGACACTGCCCTCTACCAAATGCAACTGCCGGCAACTCGAAAGGAAGCGGCGCATCAGCAAAAAACACAGAAGACTGCACTGCCTAAGTAACGGCCCTCAGCTAGTATCACCCTTAACCAGTACTCCGGAAAGAAACCAAGAAGAGCTCCTAGCACACCGCATCGAAGTCAGCACAAATTGCAGCAAAGAACTCCTTTCCATCCTTAAGGAGTTCATGAATCCCACAGTTATCGACAACAACATCACCTCCTTTCAGGTAATGTGCGGCAACCTCCATGACAAGATCTTGGCCATCCACAAAAACTTTGAACAGCAACCGTCCAGTGCAGACAGCATCAACCAGCTTGCATTCATCAACAAAAATGCTGCACACCGTCTCACCCACAGGGAACTGCTCACCACACAAGATACTCCAGGATACGCCAGGATACTCAAGAGTAGCTGTGCGCGTAATAAATACCCATATAACATAACATAACATAACCATCTCCATAATGAACTCTGTGCACTCCGGGACACCCACAGACCCATTACCCCACCACGTCTTTGACTTTGGAAACAAGACAATTGGTGACAAGCTCAGAAAATTCCTGAACACCTTTATTGATATAAAGTCAGACAATATTGACTAAACTAATATCGGAAACAATAAAGCCAAATGTTACAAAATACAATGATAACTGTTGAAATAGAGAAAAAAAATTAAATATAACTCTACATACAGACTACAACCTTCTCAGTTCCCAATTCTTTAGATATCTATAACTATCCCATGCACTTGCACAACACTGTCACTCCCTTGGTGCAGTTCCAAAATTCCGTCCACTAGAATCTAAAATTATTATGGATCCTACAGAAAAAAGAGTTATCTCATAGATTTGCCAAGCACTCAAGTTTAACTCCCCAGACCTGGTAACACCGCTTCAGCTCTGCTGGGAGGGATGGTTGTGCCTCTTGGACGCCTCAGACTGGAGGGATGCATGTGTATTACCTGTCGTATTGGTAGTCTGCTCAAGGCTCAGACTAATTCAACTTAATTGCCTGCACATGTCCTACCTGACACCACTGAGACTATTCAAAACAAAGTGATGGCTAATGCTATTGGGTTCACACATCAGGCACATGGTTAAAGTAGGAGGAAATGAATTCAAAAAGATAATGATTGTCCCAATCGTGATGCTCACTTGGTACTGACAACCTGCCACTACGGGTGAGAAATCCATCCTGGAGCAAGGTCCCAGCATGGTAAGTGTTAGACCTGACATCTTTTGGCGTGATTACCCCTCTCTTTTTGCCTCTGCCTCCTGTATTTTTGATGCTGTGCTAGATTCGTTTTTGCTGGTTTAGATGCTTTGGACACTCGGCGACTGCTGATCAGTGCCAGAGTGTAAGTGCTCCCTATGTAAATTGTTATTCTGATTGGATATACATGTTTGGCATATTTGTATCACCATGAAGTCCCTAGTAAAGTGCACTGGGTGTGCCAGGGCTGGTGATGACAAATGCTACTAGTGGGCCTGCAGCACTGATTGTGCCACCCACAGGAGTAGCTCTAAAATGGTGTCTCGGGCCTGCCACTGCAGCGCCTACGGGCAGTTTAGAACTGCCATGTCCTCCTGGTCCGCGTCCCCGCTGACCAGGCCTAACCCTTCCCTTTTCGTGCACATCAGTCATCCCTATGGAAGGCCCAAGGTACCCCCCTGGGCAGGGTGCAGTGTATGTGAAAGGTAGAGCATGTACTAGTGCAGGTGACATGCTCTGGTAGTGAATTACAGCCATTATCGTTTTTCACTATTGTAAGGCTATCTTGCTCCATAGGTTAACATGGGGGATGCTGGCTACAGTGGTTAACGGCATTTCTTCCCATAGGAACAGGATAGGACATAAGTATCTAGTATCCCTGAACTCAGAATTTAATAACGCATCTTTTAGGAAAGGTGGTTTTTAGATCCTGTGTTGAGGACAGCACTTTTAGAAAGTTGCTGTTCTCTTGTCTGACCCTTCTGTGTGCCTGAGACTGTTTGTGTATTGACTGTCTGGTTTGTGAGTGACAGGGGCTGGGGAATTCCCCCAGAGGCTGGATGAGTCAGCACTAGGCTGAGTGGAGCAATTGCTACCTGAGTGGTGGGAGGAGTTAGCACCTGGGCTGAATAGGGCTGTGCCTGCCTGCCACAATGCTGGCTCCACCTCCTGCTGGGCGGCTGAGGACTCTGCCCCTCACTCTGAAAGGAAAGATGCAGCCAGCAAAACAAAGTGCCCAAGATCCACCCAGAACTGGTTCAGACCGGGCTCAGGGCCCACATGCACAGAGAGAACAAAGACTTTAGGGGTATAAGTACAGGACCCCTGACAACAGAAAATTAGATCATCCTGGAAATCAAGAAGGAACCTCTGCCAAGGAGAAAGCTGACGTGGAAGAAGGAAGACTGTCCTGCTGTTGCTCTGCTGGACTGACCTGCTGTTGCTTTGCTGCCAAGGAGAGGGGAAGGACTTTGCTGTGAGCTGTGTCCCCTGTCTTGTAAGGAATCTCCAAGGGCCTGAGAAGAGCTGGCTCCCTGTTTCCGAAGTCCCAGGAACAAAAGGACTTCACCCCCAGTCTCCCTGAACTCTGCTGAGAGAGTTCTGCCCTTCTTAGAGTGCTTGATCCAGTTGTGGGGCCTCTAGAAGTTGAACCTGAGCTGGGAAGCTTGAGACTAAGCTGAGAGACTTGTGAAGCTGAAAAGTGTCGCATCGCTAGCTTGCGGAGCGCACCCCCGACAGTGCGAGAAGTTTCCCGCCGCTACGAAGGTCGAGATCGGCGCAGCGCCTGACATCGCTGCCGGAGCCGTCGCACCCTTCGTTTGCGGGACGCACCAGACCGGTGCGGGAGAATCGAACATCGCTGCGAGTGTCATCGCAGAGCCTGTCATCGCTGGGTGAGATCGCCGCACCGCTTGCTCGCGGACCGCATCCCGTCGCTGCGAACATCGTCGCAGAAACATCACATCGAGGAGCTGCGAGAGAGAGGGTCACCGCTGGACCGCGCATCGTCGCCCCGGAGATCGTCGCAGCCCCTCCGAGATCATCGCATCGTGCCTGTGCAAGAACAGACTTCCCACGGAACCTACGCACCGGAACCTACGCAAGCTGCCTTCCTCCCCATACAGATCGGATTCGTCGCCACACGCCCGCTGCTGCAGCGGGGCTGTCGCAACGCCTCCCCAGGGTCTCAGGAGCAACGCATTGCTTGTTTCCACCGCACCAGCTTCCTGCTTGTGGAACTTTGTTGCATCTAAAAGGTACTGTGAGTCAACGTGATGCAACTGTGAACTTTTCACGCATATGTGGATTATTTGATCGTAACTTAAAGAACTTTGATTACAACCTGAAGAACTCTTTTTGAAACCATATCCTTGAACTGTGTGTCGGATTTTTTGACGTTTTGGTCTTGTGTAGTTTAGAATAAATATCTTTATTTTCCTAAACTGTTGTGGAATCAGTTTGTGGTGTTTTCACTGTGTTACTGTGAGTGTTGGTACAAATACTTAACGCATTGCCTCTGGTTAGCCTAGACTGCTCAGGCCAAGCTACCTTGAGGGCGAGCAGGGGTTATCTGAGAGGGTTATCTCCTTGTCCTGACTAGAAGCAAGGGTCCCTATTTGGACAGTGGTACCTACCCCTGCCAACTAGAGACCCCCAGTTCTAACATTGGTGGCAGCGGTGGGATTTGAACTTGTATTTGTACTTGACCCACAGTAATTGGTGTACATCACTAGGGAGTGCAGACCATTACGCCACCGCATACTACTGGTTTTTGAGTTTTTGAATTCTGTTGTTGAGTAACTCTTCGAAAAGCAGCATGTCTCAGAATGGGAAGGCACCCAGTGAGAGGGCAGAAGCAGAATTAGAGTTTTGCATTGAAGATTTGTGTTCATACAGAGTTGAGCAACTGAAGAAATTCTGCCTTGAGTTTGAGTGCCCCATAAAAAGCACCTACAGAAAGGAGGAGCTACAGAGAATCTTGAGAGCCCATTGGGAGGCACGAGAGGAAGATGATGTGGATGTAGAAAATGCTTTTCAAAGCACAGATCTGCCAGTGGGCAGAGTAGGCTCAGGAGCTGGCAGCAACCACTCCGGTAGGGGCCTCACCCCAGAAGAGTTACAGGAAAATCAAAGAATAAGAGAATATGACTTGGAAGTCATGAAAATGAAACTGAGGCAATTAGAGTTGGAGAAAGAAAGGACAGCGGAAGACAAGAGAGAGGCCCGCGCCTTAGAGGAAAAGAAATTGCTTTTGGATCATGAATTGAGAATAAAAGAGCTGGATCTGAAAAACAAGGAGGTGGATGCCAGTTCTAATGGTGGCAGCGCGCAGCCAGTGCATGGGGGTAAAGTATATATTCCCAAAGACCTGGTACAGAATTACCATAGGAGTGAGGATATTTATGCCTGGTTCACTTCGTATGAAATTGCATTGAAGATGAATGATGTGCCTGACAAGTATTGGGAGGCGGGCCTGTGGAAACATTTTGAGGCGTCTGGGAGGAGTGCTCTAGAGCCTTTAGAATTAACAGGTGCCATGACCTACCCCAATATGAAGGAGGCCTTATGTCTCAGGTATGGCCTTACTCCAGAGCAGTACAGACTGCAGTTTAGAAACTCCAAGAAGAAAGAGTCTGAGACTTGGATGGAGTGTGTGAATGGGTACTCGCGTGCACTGGAAGGTTGGATGAAGGGCAGTAAGGTAACTGATTTGAAGGGGTTGTTGCATTTAATCAGTTGGGAGCACTTGAGTAGTCTTTGTGTTCCAGAGCTGCGCCAGCATCTTTTAGACAGCAAGCTGACAGACCCCATTGAGCTTGCTAAGGAGGCGGACCGCTGGTCCAGTACCAGGGTCCACAAAGGAATTGTGGGTACCACAGCCAAAGGTGGGCAGGGTCCCCAGCAAAAGAGTGGGGGGGACAAGGGTAACCAAAAGGAGTTCTCGCAAGGGCCCCAAAGTAGTTCCCAGGAAAAGGATTCCCAACCCCCCAAGCCTAAACAGCCATGGCCCTCTAAGGGTAGGCGGGACAAGAGAAATAACCAGGGTCCCCCTACCTGCTATCACTGCAACGAGGTGGGCCATATTGCTCCGAAATGTCCCAAGAAGAAGCCCGCACCCACTGGTGCTCCCGCCCCAGCGTTAGCTAGTGTAGCTTTGGGTGGGGATTTGGTTTCTAGTGATTGGGGAGAGCTAGCAGTCATGACCCTTGTCTCGCTAGGAGACCGAGAGATGGTCCCGGAAACCTTACTGCCCTCTAACACTAAGAAATATGGGCAGAAGGTGACCATCAATGGGAGGGAGGTTGAGGCTCTGAGAGACACCGGAGCCAGTGTGACATCCGTGAGGTGTCAGTGGGTGTCTGACGAGCAAATCATCCCTGGTGTACTCCGCCCTGTAGTGGCCGCTGACAGCTCAGTGCGCCTCTGCAAGATAGCGAAGGTTTCCTTTGAATGGGGAGGAGTCTCTGGTCTTTTGGAGGTAGTTGTCAGTGATGCCTTGCCTGTGGACTGTCTGTTAGGCAACGACCTGGAGAGTTCTCCATGGAAAGACATAGAACACCGAACTCACTTGGAGATGTTGGGTCTGCCTGCGTGGATCTGCGTGACCACGCGTGCTATGGCAGCCAGTAAGGGTGAATCAGCAGAACTGGAGCCTGAAACAGTGGCCCAGAGACCTGCCAGGAGAGGAAGAGGCAGAGGGCGCGGGAAACCAGCCCCAGCCGTTCCCACGGTCCAGGAGGAAGCAGAACCTGAGGGGGATGCCCTGGAGCCTACAGGGAAACAGGTGGCCGAACTGGGAGACCTACCTGAGCTGACCCATTGGCAGCAAGAAGGTGGTCCCTCCAGGGAGGAGTTCTGCAGGGAGCAGAAGGAATGCCCTTCCCTCATTGGTCTGCGGCAACAGGCTGTAGATCAGGCAGCAAGTGGGAGCAGTACTCTCACAAGCCACTGAGGAGAATGGAGACCAGCCAGTAGCTTTCATTAGTCGGAGGCTACTCCCCAGGGAACAGAAGTGGAGTGCGATTGAAAGGGAGGCTTTTGCTGTGGTCTGGGCTCTGAAAAAGTTGAGGCCCTACCTGTTTGGGACTCACTTTCGTGTTCAGACCGACCACAGGCCCCTCAGGTGGTTAATGCACATGAGGGGTGAAAATCCAAAACTGTTGAGGTGGTCCATCTCCCTACAGGGAATGGACTTTACGGTGGAGCACCGCCCTGGTACAGAACACGCCAACGCTGATGGTCTGTCCAGGTTTTTCCGCCTTAGTGAAGAGAACTCCCAAGAGGGTGGGTAGTTCTCCCCACTTTCAGCTGGAGGGGACACGTGTTAGACCTGACATCTTTTGGCGTGATTACCCCTCTCTTTTTGCCTCTGCCTCCTGTATTTTTGATGCTGTGCTGGATTCGTTTTTGCTGGTTTAGATGCTTTGGACACTCGGCCACTGCTGATCAGTGCCAGAGTGTAAGTGCTCCCTATGTAAATTGTTATTCTGATTGGATATACATGTTTGGCATATTTGTATCACCATGAAGTCCCTAGTAAAGTGCACTGGGTGTGCCAGGGCTGGTGATGACAAATGCTACTAGTGGGCCTGCAGCACTGATTGTGCCACCCACAGGAGTAGCTCTAAAATGGTGTCTCGGGCCTGCCACTGCAGCGCCTACGGGCAGTTTAGAACTGCCATGTCCTCCTGGTCCGCGTCCCCGCTGACCAGGCCTAACCCTTCCCTTTTCGTGCACATCAGTCATCCCTATGGAAGGCCCAAGGTACCCCCCTGGGCAGGGTGCAGTGTATGTGAAAGGTAGAGCATGTACTAGTGCAGGTGACATGCTCTGGTAGTGAATTACAGCCATTATCGTTTTTCACTATTGTAAGGCTATCTTGCTCCATAGGTTAACATGGGGGATGCTGGCTACAGTGGTTAACGGCATTTCTTCCCATAGGAACAGGATAGGACATAAGTATCTAGTATCCCTGAACTCAGAATTTAATAACGCATCTTTTAGGAAAGGTGGTTTTTAGATCCTGTGTTGAGGACAGCACTTTTAGAAAGTTGCTGTTCTCTTGTCTGACCCTTCTGTGTGCCTGAGACTGTTTGTGTATTGACTGTCTGGTTTGTGAGTGACAGGGGCTGGGGAATTCCCCCAGAGGCTGGATGAGTCAGCACTAGGCTGAGTGGAGCAATTGCTACCTGAGTGGTGGGAGGAGTTAGCACCTGGGCTGAATAGGGCTGTGCCTGTCTGCCACAATGCTGGCTCCACCTCCTGCTGGGCGGCTGAGGACTCTGCCCCTCACTCTGAAAGGAAAGATGCAGCCAGCAAAACAAAGTGCCCAAGATCCACCCAGAACTGGTTCAGACCGGGCTCAGGGCCCACATGCACAGAGAGAACAAAGACTTTAGGGGTATAAGTACAGGACCCCTGACAACAGAAAATTAGATCATCCTGGAAATCAAGAAGGAACCTCTGCCAAGGAGAAAGCTGACGTGGAAGAAGGAAGACTGTCCTGCTGTTGCTCTGCTGGACTGACCTGCTGTTGCTTTGCTGCCAAGGAGAGGGGAAGGACTTTGCTGTGAGCTGTGTCCCCTGTCTTGTAAGGAATCTCCAAGGGCCTGAGAAGAGCTGGCTCCCTGTTTCCGAAGTCCCAGGAACAAAAGGACTTCACCCCCAGTCTCCCTGAACTCTGCTGAGAGAGTTCTGCCCTTCTTAGAGTGCTTGATCCAGTTGTGGGGCCTCTAGAAGTTGAACCTGAGCTGGGAAGCTTGAGACTAAGCTGAGAGACTTGTGAAGCTGAAAAGTGTCGCATCGCTAGCTTGCGGAGCGCACCCCCGACAGTGCGAGAAGTTTCCCGCCGCTACGAAGGTCGAGATCGGCGCAGCGCCTGACATCGCTGCCGGAGCCGTCGCACCCTTCGTTTGCGGGACGCACCAGACCGGTGCGGGAGAATCGAACATCGCTGCGAGTGTCATCGCAGAGCCTGTCGTCGCTGGGTGAGATCGCCGCACCGCTTGCTCGCGGACCGCATCCCGTCGCTGCGAACATCGTCGCAGAAACATCACATCGAGGAGCTGCGAGAGAGAGGGTCACCGCTGGACCGCGCATCGTCGCCCCGGAGATCGTCGCAGCCCCTCCGAGATCATCGCATCGTGCCTGTGCAAGAACAGACTTCCCACGGAACCTACGCACCGGAACCTACGCAAGCTGCCTTCCTCCCCATACAGATCGGATTCGTCGCCACACGCCCGCTGCTGCAGCGGGGCTGTCGCAACGCCTCCCCAGGGTCTCAGGAGCAACGCATCGCTTGTTTCCACCGCACCAGCTTCCTGCTTGTGGAACTTTGTTGCATCTAAAAGGTACTGTGAGTCAACGTGATGCAACTGTGAACTTTTCACGCATATGTGGATTATTTGATCGTAACTTAAAGAACTTTGATTACAACCTGAAGAACTCTTTTTGAAACCATATCCTTGAACTGTGTGTCGGATTTTTTGACGTTTTGGTCTTGTGTAGTTTAGAATAAATATCTTTATTTTCCTAAACTGTTGTGGAATCAGTTTGTGGTGTTTTCACTGTGTTACTGTGAGTGTTGGTACAAATACTTAACGCATTGCCTCTGGTTAGCCTAGACTGCTCAGGCCAAGCTACCTTGAGGGCGAGCAGGGGTTATCTGAGAGGGTTATCTCCTTGTCCTGACTAGAAGCAAGGGTCCCTATTTGGACAGTGGTACCTACCCCTGCCAACTAGAGACCCCCAGTTCTAACAGTAAGTTTCGGAAAAAAAGGGTACTGAATCACACAAATAATTCCTGACAGTTCTCTTAGACAATAATATATCAACGGTAAAGGATGTTTTTACAAATAGTCATGGCTTTTATTGTTCTCCAAATCTTTGTATTACGTACAACACATCTCCAAAAGGCAGCTGACTCGTGTTTTCGTTTCCTAGACTTTTTCAGGGTGGTTCGACACTGCAAGTTCCTATATCAATTTAGTATGTGTCACAGTCAAATGGCGCACATATTTTACATTGACATTGAGTTCATCATGCATCATGCAGTGAAGGCAGTGCATAAGTTCCATAAACAGGTGCCAGAGTCGAGAGGCGTTGAGTAATGTGCCAGATTTTTACCACACAGTCAAGGGGATGCATCAACCTCACAAAGCTGCAACGGTGGTGATACGCCGCTTGAAGTGTCGGTCTCGAAAGGCAAAGCATTGCTTCTGAGGCGATGCACCAATGTTATTCTCGCCACCGGCCAATGCGCTGGTTCTGCTGCACGCAGACAGGAGATGTACCAAAATCAATCTTGCACTCATGTGAACCATTTCCAGTGAGCCATGCACAGGAGCATGGGTAGAGACTTTGATATCCCTGAGTCTCAAGCAACAAATGTCAAGTCATCAAGCCCCTGGAGATCACTTTGACTGAAGGCAGAGTCAAAAAGAAACATGCTAGCAAACAGAAAAGCAGGCTTTCCAGATCAGCAGTCACGTTGTGAACTTTAAGCAGCACATCAGTTCTTCAGGCAGAGCTTAATTTACAGGTCTGGTAGTATCTAGTTTTTGTCGGTCAGAGGCCCAGTAATTATATCCAAAGTGCCTTTGATGTGGGGGTTACTTCAAAGTAGCTCTACAAAGTGCCCAAGTAGCTCTTTCAAACCAGTCCTGTCTGCCAGGCTACCTGTGGGGGGTAATCAGTCCTTTGTCTGGGGACAGGACACTGCCTATTGAAGTGAAGTGTTAGCCCCTCCCTTCCATCTGCCCAGTCAAGACCAACAGAATGATGATGCATGTAGATGCGCAGTCAGACACACCTTTCCTATTTTGGGGCTGTCTAGAGGGAATGCACAAAGTGTAGCTGTTACCTACCCCAGATGTGTTTTAAATACAAGCTGTCATGCACACATGAGCACTAAGTGCAGAGAAATGTCAACGTTCTCAAAGTGGCATTGCTAAAACAGTAATGTTAAATCCAAGTTCACCAGTTGGAGTATTTATCATTACAATCCCAAAGATATGAAACATGTAAAAGCTACTCCTCTCTGATCATGAACATGATCTACATCTTTTTTATACCACCTCTATTAGGGTGCTGGCATGGTCTTTGAAAGTGATGGGGTGTACTGAAGTGAGCGAAGAAAGTGAACATTTCAGATCTCTTCTAGGGAGGTTTGTGTGGAAGAGGGTTCTTTTCTGTGAGAAATTTGAAAAACTGGGGCCAAATATTGAAATTTAAAACACAGTTTTCATATATATTTGTTCAAAGGTCCCTGCTTTTAATGGGCACCTGTTAGAAATTGAAGTCCTGTCATGATGTGTAAAGCAAATGAAACCTGACATTCCCCAAGAGTTGACAAATTGTTTTGAGAAATGTGCTATGAGAGTCCATTAAACAAAAAATACTTCTATTATGCCAGGTTCAGAACCTTGTTAATGGTGCCATCTTATGCCACAAGTAATATGCCTATCTCAGAATGTTGTCATTAATTACATTCATATACATTGGGTAACACTTTTTAAAAAAATAGTATGCCATAACGAGAATGGTATTGTGGTTGTCCTCACCCAAATATCAGAGTGATCATCCTTTGTGACAAGAATGGGCTTCTATCTGCTAGCTCCAGTATTTTTCCTCAGTTGCCTCACATGTTGAGAATTACTTCTCGTATGCAAAATCTGTATTTTGACATGGATTCCCATAATACCAACAATTACCTCTAGGATGCCAGTGGAATTATTTTGTAAAAGGTCCTTGTCATGCTGACAAATGCTCCCTGTATGCAGTGCAAGTATTTTGCCTCAGGTCTCTCTCTAAGCCACAAATTCCAATGTGAATATTAGACTCACAAGCATAATACAGAATTCTCACTCATGCTTACTTAATTTCGCTTGTTCACACTCATTCTCACTCACATTCACTCTAGTGTTTCATTCCCATTCACTTGCACTCACTCTTACTCATTCTTTCTCTGACTCACTCATACTTTCTTGCTCACTTACACTTGCCATTACCATGACTCTCATTTCCTCATTCTCATTCACCTTCACTTATATGCCTCTGGCTCACTTAATGTAATTCCCCCATTCACACTCACTCACTGTAATTTCAGTTCACTCATACATCCTCACTCACATTCACATACACCTAGTTTCACTCACCATGTATTCTCACTCACACTGACTTACTTATCCTCGCTCACTGTTGCATTTATTCACTCTCAATATTTGTCATTCACACACTCTAGTCCCCAACACTCTTTGCTATTTATTCTCACTCACCCATCCTCACTCCTTTGCAATCCCTCTAACTCTCACTTATTTTCACTCATAGTGTCTCACTCATATCCACTTGCTAGAATATTTATGAGGGCTTTGTGTCATGCTTGCAGCACAAACTTCTGAATCATATTTAAGAAGCCATGCAAAGCCACTTTGTGTGACTTTGAATGGCTGAAAACGATGGGGCAATGCAATGCAGTGCAAAGCACTGTGGGGCATATTATCAAGCCTGTGCGCTAAAATTATCGCCGCTTTATCGGCCGAAAACGGCCGATAAAGCGGCGATTATGGGCTTGATAATATGCTCTGTGGAATTCCAATCGAATAAAGCGGCGATAATTTTAGCGCACAGGCTTGATAATATGCCCCCGTGTTCCTTTACTCTGTACAATGGAGGCATTCCATGGGTGTTGCAGTGGGTGTTCCGACACAAAAACATGTTTTTGACCCATTCTCAAATTTACCAAACCTGGGAATGCACCAAAAAGATACACCTCCCCAGGTGACTCATAAAGAGGGGAAATATATGCATTTCTCTTTTATTTTTCCTCTTTTTATGGGTACAGCATTCTGCAGCAAACAATACAGGGCATTCTTGCACCACGGTGCAACAGTACGTACGTTGATTGCCTAAACTGCGCCATGACAGGGTGAAAGGTCAATAATACGCCATAGTGGATAAATAAAGTGAATTCCTGCCCTTTCTCTGTGACGCAGGGCAGCGTAGTAAGGTAACTTGCTGTGCTACCCTGCATCTCCATTCCCATAAATATGCCCCTAAATCTCACTCATTCTTACTCTCTTATTACCTTCCACCGACTCACGCACTTGGTTTCACTCACACACCCCTGCTCACACTCACAGGCACATATGTTCGCACATGCAAACGTTCTCTCTGTTACAAAGCCATTTTCACCTGCAGGCATTTACACACCATGCACATAAAGCAGTTTCTACTTACATCAGCTGCCAACAAACATCTGCTCCAGCTAAACAATGGACAGGAAACAAGGAGGGTGAAGTCTAGACACATATCTTGGTGAGGCACCAAACCCACTTTTCTTTGTACTCGTTTTGCACCCTCTATCTCAAGTGAGCTTAGTGAGTAAGCCTACTTTTGTCTCTGTAAGTTCAGGGTGCCCTCCCTGCGAATACTTAAAAAACAAATATGCTCAAATAGTGCACTATACATTCACTCTTTTACTTGCATTTTCTAAACTGAAAGGACACTCATGAAATGTTAATTGCTTTGAAAGATCCCCCTCGCATGTGAAGAGGTGCTATGTCCTTTGTTCACAAGTGTAAACAAAATATAAAATGTATGATATGTGATAAAAACACCAGAAACTGAGCAACACCAGATAACAAACTCCAAGCAAACGTTTGGCACCACAGGCATATGCTCGGCGTATGCCTCTAACTCCACCAATTCTGTCCTCCACCCTGCAGCCCCTCAGCTGGTGCCCCTTTTCCTTGGCCCATGAACATCACTCTGACATTGAATGACCTGTTAAGAACAAGGACACATGTTCGAGGAATGTGCACCAATTATGACATACATTTCTAAGACAGTGCCTGTCATCCAAGACACTTTCAAAGACTTGATTTTAAGTCCAAAAGATCTGCCTGCCAATGACAGTGCCCAGAAACACGTCTTTATAATCACCTTCGGGTGCTATACGTAAACATGAAGGTATTTGTGATGAGATGGGACAGGATTAAAGGCATCATGATGAGAAAAGAAGTAATAGTGATCATGTATGTGTTCATATCGTGTCACAATCAGTCATATTCACCGTTTCAAACACAGGATCATGTGTTGATTTACCTAGAATCGCCTAATGAAGAGTTACATCCGAAAATATAAATCCTCTGTCATGGTTTCAAGGATAATTTTGCTGCTGGACACATCTCTATGAATGTAAAGTTGGGGGGACCAATCTTGCCCAATTCCTTGCATTATTCCTATCACACTACATGTGCGATATATTTGAGAAGTTAAACCACTACATAGATTTCAAACATCTTCAGAAGACTTCTGAAATATGTGACTGCACTTTTAAACTGCAATTTCCATTAAAAAAAACTAAATTCGATGTTTTAAAACTGTTTTATGGAGAAATTAATTTCTCATTTCGTGTTCCCATTGTTAATGTTGTGCGATTGCACTTATGTTTAGACCTAGTAAATTAGATTACAGTGACATTTGCATGTCCCTTCTTTTTAGCTCTGTGCTGTATTTATTCATTATCAGTGCTGCTGTACTGCACCCAGCTTGTAGATTGCATGTAATCTTCCACATAGAACTGTGCACCCCGAGACAATCTCCAAATGTTTTACCACATAGCGTTCCCCTTGATCTACAGAGTAAAATGATACCTTACGTTTGCGACGGTCCAATGCAATGGTTTGAACCTAAATTATAATAGAAAGCTTGTCATTGACACAAACGCCCATGTTTCTAACAGAGGAGTGGCCCCAAGGCCTCTGACCAGTAGTCTGATGTCCACAGCCTTTTTCTCCGTGCACACATCCTCCCTTTTGCTTTTAGTAACTTTATTAAACTTGTTTTGCATACCATCATCAACATCTTCAAGAAATTATTTTAAAGTGTCAGACAGTTATTTTGGAGAATTTCTTTTGATGGTCAAATGTGTGTAGTCATCAAAAGTAAAAAATTCAAGACAAAAACTGGAAGTTGTTTGGCCAGCTTACAAACAGTGTTCACAGAAGAGTCTTACGGTACACCACAAGATATAGGTTTAATGGAGCAGCCACAGGTTGAGTATTGTTTGCCTGCAAGAAATAAACGCAGCTCAGCGCGTTCACCTTCACATCTGCCAGGCTTCTAAAATGGATTATATGATCACTGTTAATTCTAATTCTCATGTCATAGATTGCCTTCTTGACGTCATAAACTGATTTTACAGAATCTGGATTATTTAATATAGGACTGACAATCGTGAGATGAAGCACTCGGGCAGGCACACTTTATCTCATCTTTGGTGGTTGATATAACACAGACCAACCTCACGTGGACACCAGGAGCCCTTTGAAATGCCTCTGGATCATCTCGCTTATGAAGACCCTGGGCCTCATTTATGAGAAATGACGCATCGCTTCGTGAAAGCAGCGATGCGTCACTTCTCAATGCGCACTCCTTGCGACAGACCTGATGCGTCATATTTATGGTATGACGCATCATTGCGCAAGGAGTTACAGATACGTCAGTATTTCTGATGTATCTGTAAGCGCAAAAGTGACGCATTGCTGGAGTGTGTCACAAAAGTGACGCAACACTAGCAATGCGTCCTTTCACATGGGGCAAGCCCCATGTGAAAGGGCCTGCGTCAGTCTTATGCCTGTTGTGAGGCAGGTGCAAGATTTTGACGCAATGGCGGCCTAGAAGTGACGCAGTGAAATCTCATAGATTTTACTGCGTCACTATTACAAGGCTTTTTGCGGTAGAACGCCCCCTCTGCATACATTATACCTGACACAGGTATGATGTGGCGCAGGGGTTTACAAATTGACGCATCTGCTTAGATGTGTCACGTTGTAAATAGTGCGCAACATGAGGCATGTTTTACGCCGCCGATGCATCATAAAAAGTGACGCATCAGAAGCGCAAAACTGACGCAAAGCATCATAAATGAGGCCCCCTGTACTTTGAATAGCATTGTATGTTTGTGAGGGGGCGGGGGAGAGGTGTCAGGTTGAAACGCAATGACAGGAACAAAGGTCTTACCAAGAAAAAATGGAGGAAAAATATAAAAGGTTGACACATCTGGAGTGGGTGTGCTTTGACCATAATTTCTCCTACTTTTGCAGATGTTTCGAAACCATTATTTCAACCAAGGTCGATTGCATTGAGGTCGACGGCGTCATCGCTGGAACACACCTAGGAATATTTCCCTTCATCTATTTTTTTTTTTTTTTGCACATTGTTCCACCAAAATCGTCACCCCGGACACGTCATTAACAAATGTGCAGGCTAATATCAAGCAGTGTATGCCGGAGCTCAGCGAGCCAAGAAAGAGGCCAAAGGGACTCTGCCAGTGAATCTATTCTAACCTGCACTCAGGGCTAGTGGGCGATTTACTTCACACTCGCGCAGGTTCTGAGAAGTTAACAACTTTGCCAACTTTGGGAAGTTTTTGAACTTTCCCTTACCTGGCCTGTGTGTAAACTTTCTCTGTAAAAGCAGGTGACAACTAAGCATGTGTTCTCCTTTCCCTGCTAGAGATTGTGGCTTACAGCTCCTTTTACAGCAATGTTTACAGCAATGTCTGCCTTTGCTGGATTGTTTCTTGTAATTCATTCTTTTTCAACTTCAAAGCTATCGACGAAGTGAAGTTTTGAAAAAATATCCACATCTTGACAGCTTCGCGCAGCCTCCTAGGGTCATTCAAAAGAACCACCTGTTGCTTGGCAGACTCACGCTTGGGAGTTAGCGGGTCACGCGCATTGAGTATCACTAGAAAGCATTACAAGTGATATTAATGAATACATAGAAGACACCACCGCTTACAAACACAGAGGCAGATTTACAAGCCCCTTGCGCCACTTATGCGTCACTTTTCCCATGCTAAAAGTGGCGCAAGGGTCTTGTAAATCTGCCCCACAACTCTTCAAATAAACGAGGAAAGATTTATAAACTCCTATTAGTGCTCAAAACATTGTAGGGGTGAGCAGTGGAGCCGAAGGACCAGGTTTGCGCGATGACGAGAGGTCGCATTAGTAACGGCCTGCCTGCGTGTGCCTAGAAACGCTTTTACACCCAGTTATGCGGGGAATGTGCTGAGCCAGCAAAGCACAGGCAGTGACGGGGAAGCTCTGAGCATGTCAGTGGCTAACGATTAGGAGGGGGCTCTGAAGCCGGCCCGCGAGTCCCCAGGGCCTCTTTCAATCCCATGCTGTGATAGCGTCACACACCTGTGCAGGGCTATCTTTGTTAGACTGGCAACCCCTCTGCCAGGGAGTTCTTCTTTACAGGTGACTCCCTTCTCCCTTTAGCCCGCTGCTGTGGCAGGATCACCACACTTTAGTTAAATAAAAAGCCTGCCATGCAGTTATGGACCGACATTTGCACTAACTGAACAAACCTAAAATTGCAACAACTTATTTTTGCAAAAAAGTAAATCTGTTCAGTCTCTTCACATTATCTCTGAAAAATGTGCTTTGTGCAAAGGTCGGTCAGTACAAGTGTTGCCACAAATGTGCACGGCATTGCCTATGCTATACGCGATGCGCTGCAGGGTTTCTAAATAATTAAACAACTTATACAGTGACATTTGCTTTATCAAACTATTATTTTACCTCCCTGGATATTTTGCTTAGGTAACTTACTGATGCCTTCTCTCAATAGATTCCAGACAGTTTTTGAGAGGTGAGAATGTTTGGGGTGGTCCTGACATAATAGCCTGAAAATATTCTGTTCAAGTATTGCACTGCTGTATAGAACCATACGGCACATGCAGAAGGAACTGCAGGTCTCACGCCAAGGATGACGGGATGCAGTTAGATCTGCTGGCTGCCACATCAAGCCTGCATGATCTTCAGGATGGACACTGAACCCCGTAGGGGGAAGGGGGAGCGGGAGGGGGCAGCCACGCCCTTCTATAACTAAAATCAAGATCGTTGCGCAAGAAAAATAAATAAAAGCAAACCTCCCTCCTACTACACGCCCAGTATGTAGAATACCACCCGGCAGCATCTCAGACTTGACCCGCCCCCAAGGACATCACGAGGATGGTGCAACTGGGACCAACCTCCAGGGCCTGCGCTCAAATGGACCCGGCAAAAGAGCCCAGACCACCTAAAAATGAGCCCAGAACACTGGCGAATGAGCCCAGAACACTGGCGAATGAGCCCAGAACACTGGAGAATGAGCCCAGAACACTGGCGAAGGAGCCCAGAACACTGGAGAATGAGCCCAGAACACTGGCGAATGAGCCCAGAACACTGGTGAATGAGCCCAGAACACTGGCGAATGAGCCCAGTACACTGGAGAATGAGTCCAGAACACTGGCGAATGAGCCCAGAACACTGGAGAATGAGCCCAGAACACTGGCGAAGGAGCCCAGAACACTGGAGAATGAGCCCAGAACACTGGCGAATGAGCCCAGAACACTGGCGAATGAGCCCAGAACACTGGCGAATGAGCCCAGTACACTGGAGAATGAGTCCAGAACACTGGCGAAGGAGCCCAGAACACTGGAGAATGAGCCCAGAACACTGGCGAATAAGCCCAGAACACTGGCGAATGAGCCCAGAACACTGGCGAATGAGCCCAGTACACTGGAGAATGAGTCCAGAACACTGGAGAATGAGCCCAGAACACTGGCGAAGGAGCCCAGAACACTGGAGAAGTAGCCCAGAACACTGGCGAATGATCCCAGAACACTGGTGAATGAGCCCAGTACACTGGAGAATGAGTCCAGAACACTGGAGAAGGAGTCCAGAACACTGGCGAATGAGCCCAGAACACTGGAGAATGAGCCCAGAACACTGGCGAAGGAGCCCAGAACACTGGAGAATGAGCCCAGAACACTGGCGAATGAGCCCAGAACACTGGCGAATGAGCCCAGAACACTGGCGAATGAGCCCAGTACACTGGAGAATGAGTCCAGAACACTGGAGAATGAGCCCAGAACACTGGCGAAGGAGCCCAGAACACTGGAGAAGGAGCCCAGAACACTGGCGAATGAGCCCAGAACACTGGCGAATGAGCCCAGTACACTGGAGAATGAGTCCAGAACACTGGAGAAGGAGTCCAGAACACTGGCGAATGAGCCCAGAACACTGGCGAATGAGTCGAGAACACTGGCGAATGAGCCCAGAACACTGGAGAATGAGCCCAGAAAACTGGTGAATGAGCCCAGTACACTGAAGAATGAGCCAAGAATACTGGCAAATGAGTCCTAAACACTAGCAAATGAGCCCAGAACACCTGCGAATGAGCCCAAAATACTGGTGAATGAGCCCAGAACACTGGCAAATGAGCCCAGAACACCTAAGAATGAACCCAAAATACTGGTGAATGAGCCCAGAACACCTGCGAATGAGCCCAAAATACTGGTGAATGAGCCCAGAACACTGGCAAATGAGTCCAGAACACCTGCGAATGAGCCCAGTCAACTGGAGAATGAGCCAACAACACTAGCAAATGAGCCCAGTACATTGGAGAATGAGCCCAGAACACTGGAGAATGAGCCCAGAAAACTGGTGAATGAGCCCAGTGCACTGAAGAATGAGCCAAGAATACTGGCAAATGAGTCCTAAACACTAGCAAATGAGCCCAGAACACCTGCGAATGAGCCCAAAATACTGGTGAATGAGCCCAGAACACTGGCAAATGAGCCCAGAACACCTACGAATGAACCCAAAATACTGGTGAATGAGCCCAGAACACCTGCGAATGAGCCCAAAATACTGGTGAATGAGCCCAGAACACTGGCAAATGAGTCCAGAACACCAGCGACTGAGCCCAGTCAACTGGAGAATGAGCCAACAACACTAGCAAATGAGCCCAGTACATTGGAGAATGAGCCCAGAACACTGGCGAATGAGCCCAGTCAACTGGAGAATGAGCAGACAACAATAGCAAATGAGCCCAGTACATTGGAGAATGAGCCCAGAATACTGGCGAATGAGCCCAGAACACCTGCAAATGAGCCCAGAACACTGTTGAATGAGCCCAGAACACTGTTAAATGAGCCCAGTACACATGGAGAATGAGCCCAGAGCACTGTTGAATGAGCTCAGAATACTGGCGAATAAGGCCAGAACACTGGCGAATATGTTCAGAATACTGGTGAATGAGTCCAGAGCACCTACGAGCAGCGGTGCCTCCATGTGGCATCCTGTTGCAGTAGCCGCTAGGGGTCCTATCAGCGTTATACACTTCAGATAGGTGAGGGAAGCGGTCTGACAGCCATGAGAGTGGTAAAGAAGCACTTTGCTTTGAAGGACAGTGCTTTTGGGTGGGACAGAATGGGACAGAGCACCTGGCTGATTTGCGGTATGGTAGTCAGAGGACCGCCAAGGGCCGGCGAGTGTTAGGGCGAGGGCTAACATTCGATTAGGGTGCACCACCAAGTATTTTTGCCCTGAGTCTCAAAACCTCTGTGGGAGCTGCGCCCAGGACTCGCAAACTCCAGAAAAGAGTTTTTAACACATCTCTGAGAAGCATCTCGTCTGTTTTGGATAAGGGACACCCAAGGTAACCCATCCACAAGACACTCTCCCACCCTCCATGATTATTGTGCACCATCTGGAATTATTCCTGTTTACGATTTGATGTGCAGTGTTTCTCCCCAGCAAAGGATGCGCATTTTAAATATGTACGTTCAAACCTGTGACAACAGCCGGAGAATGAGTATCTTTGGGAACCCGACACGTTCCTGGAAGCGCTGCCAGTTCACATCACCAAACACTGTTCACGCTGTAGTGTAATGTTGTCACTCCAACCCATCTCTACACAAACCCTAAACACCCAGATGCGAACCAAGTGCTAAATCTTACCTGGCAAGGATGCAAGAAGGGAGCAACGATGCGAATGGACCAGGAATGCAAGAATGGAGCAAGGATGCAAGAAGGGAGCAACGATGCGAATGGACCAAGAATGCAAGAATGGAGCAAGGATGCAAGAATGGAGCAAGGATGCAAGAAGGGAGCAACGATGCGAATGGACCAGGAATGCAAGAATGGAGCAAGGATGGAAGAAGGGAGCAAGGATGCAAGAAGGGAGCAACGATGCGAATGGACCAAGAAAGCAAGAATGGAGCAAGTGTGCCAGAAGGGAGCAAGAATGCGAAGAAAGAAAGGATACAAGGACACAAGGAAGTAAGGATGTGAAGAGTGCAAGGTTGCAAGAAAGGACCAAGGGTGCAAGAAGAGAGCAAGGATGCAAGGGAGCAAGGATGCAAGGGAGCAGGGATGCGAATGAAGCAAAGCTACAAGAACAGAGCCAGTCTCAACAACTGGTAGGGCGATGAGCAGCAGGACGATTTAAATACTCTGGCAGGAGGGGTTCTCCTCTGGGGACCGAACGACCTTTATAAAGCAAGCAATTAACGAGTCATATTTACTCTGTGTTTGTTAAATGTTCATACTAACAACAACTTCTAACGCATCGTGTATTCTTTAACTCAGACACCAGGGGATTCGCTCATTACCAAGCAATCCCCAGTATCCTCAGCAAATTCAACGCGCCTGCAAACCTCAGAGAGGTAGACTGGTCCGTCCTTTCAAAAACACAGAGCGCTGTGTGAATTGGAACAGTAAATACGATTAAAAGACCATCACAATATTTTGGGCGATACCATATTTTGTTCATTGTGCAGGGTTTTTTTTTTTTTGCAAACTCACTTAATGAATATTTTAAATAATGTATTGCTATTAAAAATGCCCATAAACGCACAACTCCCTTTCCCTAAAAAAATTAAAGTAAAAGAATGCATTTCTTTGACATTAAAAAACAAGAGCAAACACATTGTTCGTATTGTAGCTGCTCAAAAGCTTTAAATAAGGATGCCCTGATCACACACGATTGAAGAGGGCACGGCTGACATCTCATCTTAAGACACCAACACAGGCCACTATGTTCTAACCCAAACTGTAAGTGCAAAGTACGACCCAATAGTTATAAATATATTTAGGCTTTGAACCTTGCACCTTGCATCGGCGGCTTCTCCACCATGGCAGAGGAGCGCCCCCCCCTCCCCCCGCCCCCTTCCAGCAGCGTAAAAATAAAGAAAAATACAACAATAATAAATTCGGGTTTATCATCATTTTATTTTGTTTCCCGGTGCATTGGGGTGGGCCAGTGGGATAACAGGCACCACAGGAGCGGTATGCACTGGTATAAGTGACATGACGGTTTGGCTAGTTATCTCATGCCGGACAACAGCCATGCACACTGAAGCTGTCTGCAACCCAGCTACCTTGTTGGGGTGGAGACAACAGGCATAGGCTCCCTCCAAGTCTCCCTGGCAGCACAAATCATCAGTGCTCAGGCCAATCCTGAAGCTGCTCTCATGTATGAGAGCAGCTTCAGGATTGGCCAGAGGGGAGTCGGGGAGCCTGTGCCTGTGGTGGAGCCACAAGAGGAGCAGAAGGTCAGCGATCCAGCGGCCTGCAGGTGAGTTCTTTTTTTTCCAATTGTCGTCTTCCCCTCACCCCTGCACCCTCACTGGCCGCTAACACTGGCCACTACTGGAACCTGGCTCAGGGTGCTTCCACCCATGACTTCTACAGGCCTTGTTTCTTTTGGTCTGGGTAAAACGCAAATTATGCTAGCATAATTCTCATAATTTCTGGAATTTCCAATTATGCAAAAGTCCAATAATTACGCATTATGCCACTTAATTAAATGCCATTTGCAGTGAACACACTATTCATGGTACAATGTACCATACATGCATGGAAACAAAACAATGGGAGCAGCTGTTGTTGGTTGTGCTTTTTTCTTTTTTTCACTAAATTTATTGACACAAGAGAGTATCCCATACTAAAATATCGTGCTGATTGATAGAGTTGCATTTTGTGAACTGATATATGAATTTCCTACATTTTGCATCATTACACGAAAGCAATTCATGCAAATTTCAACCACCCTGCACATTTATTTATGTACATGAATTTATTGATTTACCCTCTTACACTGCACAATCAGGGGTCATTTAAAGTGAGCACGTTCTGGAGTGATAAGGTGTTTAGGAGTAATCTGGCAGTGGCACTATAAAACGCTTTTAGTGGGAGACCAGCAGTGGTTGATTTGAAAAATAAAGAGTGCAGGTGCCCAAAGCTCTGCTCAGAGGTCCGCATTTGGTGCAATTAAATGCAGCGAGCCGACTACCAAGGCTGCATAGTCTTGAATGCACCTCATGGCTCTTTAATCCACTGCTAGACACTTCCTGCACCTTTATGTCATTCCTGCCTCTGATTTCACCCTTTTTCCTAGGTTTATCATCTTTCTCTTCCTTCTTTGTGTATTTTCCCCTCTCTTACTCTCAGGAAAGGTCTGAAGAGGAGAAGAAGTGCCAGCTCCCAAAATTGAGTACCATCACACTTTCTCAGGATAAACCAAGATCAAATGAAGAAAGAAAGCGCTATATGTGGTTAGAATATCTACGCATGTTAAAACTTGATAGCACTTCATTCTGTGCCTTCACACAAACGTCTTGCATTCTAAATTGAAAAGCGTATTGATGTGCCTCGTGTATTTTAGTTATACTGTCTGCTCTTCTGGATCAATAGGTGGGTTGATAAAGAGTCCACCACAAGTAATAATGACACTATCACATCAGATTCATGATAGACCCAGTTCAAGAGTTCAATAATTCAAACCTGAACTCAGCACATGTTAGCTATGGCACAGCACAGACAGGCATCATTTAAGAAAGTGTGTAGAGCATTTAGAAGTACCTGCACAGCTTAAATGTCATAACATAAGAAAAATCTTAAGAACAAATTGACATCAAAACAACAAAAAGCCAATGTCTTTTCCATAAAATAACGCCAAAACATGCAATGTGTACATGGCAGCCAATGGTCGTGGTAGACCAGGACCTAGGTACTATTCAGGCCAACAGCATTGGAGCACAGGTAGGATCCACCAACCAGGTCTGACTATCTTTTTCTCTAACTAGAAAATTCCTTCATGGGAGCAAAGCAGAAGACTGTCTCCAAACAGCACTCCACAACATTGATTAAGTGTTGGCTGAAGTACTGGTGAAGCCATTAGTTTGGGCGGACAAAGCTCAGAGTAGAGGAAATTCAAATTTTGCACCCAGGGAAATGCTTTCACAGGCGGGCTATTTTTGACACCTTTTCCCCTTTAAGATTTCAACCTTTAGATTTAGTCCCTTTTTCGGAGCTCAGCTTCCTCCAGCAGGACAAGGCTGCAGACAAGCCAGAGAAGGCTCAACAAGGCCGGACACCTTCTTTATGAGACGTCCCCCAAATCAGATTTGCTGATGTGGAGAAACTCCAAATGAGGGAATCCTGAATCTTCAGCCCAGTGACTTTGGTTGAATCAAAGGGTGACTACAAACCATGGAGTGGGTGGACAGGTGTGCATGGGCACAATGGCGCACATGTACAAAAATAGCATTGCATACCCACAATTATTGTTGTTCAGATCCCAGATAGCCCTGTGCATGGTGGCATGGACACAAATCACCTGATCCAACCCAAACATTGCAAGACACATATTGCCAGATACACTGACATTGAAATGTGCTCTGAAAAGTCAGCCAAACACAGTCCAGGTACAACATCAGACCCCAAAATAAGTGCAACATCAAATAGCAAAGTGCCAAATCACCTAGAGACGCTGCAGGCTGCCAAAAAGCACCCCTTGCACCATCACAAACCGTATCCAAATCATCTTCACAAGGCTGCATCTCCCAGACCCCAAAATGAGTATGCAGTGTGAATTTGACTGATCACGTGCACGAGTAAGCATGCCAGTAACAAACTCAGAACACCTGCAACATTGCATATGTGTCTGACTTGTGTGCAAGACTGTGTGTGGCCATCAAGGCTGACTTGGTGCACCTGATCAGTCACATTCACACTGCATACACATTAGGGCGTCTGGGAAATGCAGCCTTGTGAAAATGATTTGGATATGCGTGGTGATGAGGCAAGGCGGACAATGTGGTGGTCATGAGGCAAGGGGGACAATGGGGTGATCCCCTCATTGCTGCTTGGTGAGAGGTCGCTCCCCAGTCTCCCTGGCGAGACCTGGTATCGTAAAAGCTGACTGTATTGTAGTTCTTTGGGCGCTGCTTCGCCTCGCTTCTGCTGCAACTGTATTGTATATTTAAATTAAGTTTGTCTGTATTGTATTGCTCTGGGCGCTGATCCGCCTCGCTTCTGCTGCTACTGTATAGTATATTTTAAAATAAGTTTGTCTGTATTGTATTGCTCTGGGTGCTGTTCCGCCTCGCTTCCGCTGCCATTTAATCAACTTTAGTGCGCGTTTACCCCCGGCGCTGTGCTCTGCCCTCCCCCCACTGCCATCTTGTTTATTTAGTTGTTGTCCTCGGTCTGCGTCCTCGTGAGCCCGCCCCGCCTCCCAGCTGAACCGCCCTCCCACTGTGTATTTACAGCGCTCCCGTACCTGGAAGCGCTGTGATCCCCTCATTGCTGCTTGGTGAGAGGTCGCTCCCCAGTCTCCCTGGCGAGACCTGGTATCGTAAAAGCTGACTGTATTGTAGTTCTTTGGGCGCTGCTTCGCCTCGCTTCTGCTGCAACTGTATTGTATATTTAAATTAAGTTTGTCTGTATTGTATTGCTCTGGGCGCTGATCCGCCTCGCTTCTGCTGCAACTGTATAGTATATTTTAAAATAAGTTTGTCTGTATTGTATTGCTCTGGGCGCTGATCCGCCTCGCTTCCGCTGCCATTTAATCAACTTTAGTGCGCGTTTACCCCCGGCGCTGTGCTCTGCCCTCCCCCCACTGCCATCTTGTTTATTTAGTTGTTGTCCTCGGTCTGCGTCCTCATGAGCCCGCCCCGCCTCCCAGCTGAACCGCCCTCCCACTGTGTATTTACAGCGCTCCCGTACCTGGAAGCGCTGTGATCCCCTCATTGCTGCTTGGTGAGAGGTCGCTCCCCAGTCTCCCTGGCGAGACCTGGTATCGTAAAAGCTGACTGTATTGTAGTTCTTTGGGCGCTGCTTCGCCTCGCTTCTGCTGCAACTGTATTGTATATTTAAATTAAGTTTGTCTGTATTGTATTGCTCTGGGCGCTGATCCGCCTCGCTTCTGCTGCAACTGTATAGTATATTTTAAAATAAGTTTGTCTGTATTGTATTGCTCTGGGCGCTGATCCGCCTCGCTTCCGCTGCCGTTTTCTCCTCGTTTTTGCCTGCCTCCTTCCTCCTTGCCCGCCTACCTCGCCGCTCTCCCTCCCCGCTCCCGCTTCCCGCCACCGCCATTAGCCCCGCCCCTTTTTCTTCTGTACCCTCCCCGCTCCCGCCTCCCAGCTGCTCCGCCCACCCGCGCACTTGGCCTTAAATGGCGACCGTGCGACGCAGGTGAGTGTGACCCACTTGTGGGACACCCCCGCGCCGCACGGCCACCAGCTGCTGCGTGTGCCCCCAGTGCCTGCCTCTGCATCAGCGCCGTCCTCGCTGCTGCCCTGAGCGCTCCCCTTTGGTTTTGGCCGTTTTGTCTGTAAATTGTGCTTGTTTTTCCTTGTGTGCCCGAGATCGTGTTTCCACTGTTTTTGCCCCGTTTTGTCCTGTATTAGTGCCTGCTTTCTCTGTGACGTTTTCTCCTCGTTTTTGCCTGCCTCCTTCCTCCTTGCCCGCCTACCTCGCCGCTCTCCCTCCCCGCTCCCGCTTCCCGCCACCGCCATTAGCCCCGCCCCTTTTTCTTCTGTACCCTCCCCGCTCCCGCCTCCCAGCTGCTCCGCCCACCCGCGCACTTCGCCTTAAATGGCGACCGTGCGAACGCGCAGCGGTCACGCGCAGCGGGCGCGCCGATTGTGCGCCGAAGGCGCGCCAAAGGTAAGCCCGTCTGCGCCCGTCCGCGACCGGAACGCGACCAGCGCCAGGACCCCTGGCCCACGAAGACCCCGACCGACCCGCCTGACGTACTCCGCCGCCACCCTCATCGCTCTCAACTCCGGCCGACTCCCTGAATGCCATCAAGCCACACCACGACACACCCACGGACCTTTCAGCTGCCACGCCTGCAAGTTCTCCTGCATCCGGACCAGCCCCGCACCAGCACCCGCCAAGTCGAACTCCAGCAGCACCCACCTCAAGTGCATCCTGCTCAACACCCGCTCCGTCCACAGACACGCCATCGAACTCTGGAACCTCCTGGACGCCACTGCCCCTGACGTTGCCTTCCTCACGGAGACCTGGATGAACGCCTCTTCGGCTCCCGACATCGCCATCGCCATCCCAGAGGGCTACAAGATCATCCGGAGGGACCGCAACGCCAACCAGATGGGAGGAGGCATCGCCATCATCCACAGGGACACCATCCGTCTCACGACCAGCACCGACAACACCCTGACCAGCGCCGAACACCTGCATTTCCAGATCCACACCAACCCGAACACCACCCTCAGAGGCACCCTGATCTACCGACCCCCTGGACCACGCACGCAATTCAGCGAGGACATCGCCGACTTCGTCAGCCCGCATGCCCTCCCCTCCGCTGACTACATCCTCCTGGGGGACCTGAACTTCCACCTGGAGAACAACAACGACCACAACACCAGCACCCTGCTCGACAACCTCGCCAACCTGGGACTCAAGCAACTGGTGTCCACCCCCACCCACCTCGCCGGACACACACTCGACGCCGTCTTCTCATCCAGCACAGACATCAACTTCAGCCACGCCACAGAGCTTCAATGGACGGACCACAGCTGCATCCACTTCACCTTCAAGAGAACGACGACCCACCAACACCAGCAACAGGCCGCCCGCAGAAGCTGGAACAAGATCACAGCAGACCAGCTAGCCACCTCCCTGAGCCAACACCCTCCTGCCAGCTCAGCGAACCCCAGCCAGGCCGCCGACAACATCACGAAGTGGATCAGCAACTGCGCGGACGAACTCGCCCCGCTGAGGACCCCGCCCAGCAGACCCGGCAGCAAGAAGGCCCCATGGTTCACCGACGAACTCAAGAGCTCCAAGAAGAACTGCCGAGCCCTCGAGAAAGTCTGGAAAAGGGACCCGACACCGGACAACAGGACCTCCTACAAACTGGCCACCCGGAAACACCACCAGCTGATCCGCGCCGCCAAGAGAACAGCATTCAAGGACCGGCTGGACAACAACGCACACAACAGCAAGGAACTCTTCAACATCGTGAAAGAGCTCTCCAACCCCAGCGCAGGAAACAACGACATCACCCCATCGCAAGACCTCTGCAACTCCCTCGCCTCATACTTCCACAACAAGATCACGGACATACACAGCAGTTTCAACAACCAACCAACGCACACCACGACCGACCTGCCACCCCCCCCCACCACCACCCTCCACGCCTGGACCCCGATCAGCACAGAAGACACCATCCGCACGATGAACTCCATCCACTCCGGATCACCAACCGACCCCTGCCCTCACCACGTCTTCAACAAGGCCGACGCTGTCATCGCACCCCACCTGCGAGACATCATCAACACATCCTTCGACACCGCCATCTTCCCCGAAAGCTGGAAACACGCCGAACTCAGCGCTCTACTCAAGAAACCAACAGCGGACCCCACCGACCTCAAGAACTACCGCCCCATCTCGCTTCTCCCGTTTCCAGCCAAAGTCATCGAGAAGACCGTCAACAAGCAGATGGCCGCCTTCCTCGAGACGAACGGATCCCTCGACCCCTCACAGTCCGGCTTCCGAGCCAAACACAGCACCGAGACCGCCCTCATCGCCGCCACCGATGACATCCGAGCCCTGATGGACAATGGAGAAACAGCGGCCCTCATCCTCCTAGACCTCTCCGCGGCATTCGACACGGTCTGCCACCGCACCCTAATACGGCGCCTCAGCAACATCGGAATCCGGGACAAGGCGCTGGAATGGATCATCTCCCTCCTCGACGGAAGAACACAGCGAGTCCGCCTACCACCGTACAAGTCAGAGGCCTCCGAAGTCATCTGCGGCGTCCCCCAAGGATCATCACTGAGCCCCACCCTCTTCAACGTCTACATGAGCCCCCTCGCGGCCATCGTACGCAAACACCACCTCAGCATCATCTCCTACGCCGACGACACCCAGCTGATCCTCTCCCTGACCAACAACCCCGCCGCCGCCAGAGCCAACCTGCACGAAGGGATGAAAGAGGTAGCCGAGTGGATGACGACCAGCCGCCTGAAACTGAACTCGGACAAGACGGAGGTCCTCATCCTGGGCTCTTCACCCTCCGCCTGGGACGACTCCTGGTGGCCTCCCGCCCTGGGCACCGCACCCAAACCGACAGACCATGCACGAAACCTGGGCTTCATCCTGGACTCCTCCCTCTCCATGACCAGACAAGTCAACAGCGTCTCCTCGGCTTGCTTCAACATCCTACGCATGCTACGGAAGATCTTCTGGTGGATCCCCTCAGAGACCAGGAAGACCGTCACCCAGGCCCTCGTCACCAGCCGACTAGACTACGGCAACGCCCTCTACGCCGGGACCACCGCCAAGCTCCAGAAGAGACTCCAGCGGATCCAAAACGCCTCAGCCAGACTCATCCTCGACATCCCACGGTCCAGCCACATCTCCGGACATCTGAGAGACCTTCACTGGCTCCCCATCAACAAGAGAATCACCTTCCGCCTCCTCACCCACGCACACAAAGCCCTACACGACCAAGGCCCGAGCTACCTCAACAGCCGAGTCAACTTCTACGCTCCCAAACGCCACCTCCGATCAGCCAACCACGCCCTCGCCGCCGTCCCCCGCATCCGAAGAGCGACTACAGGAGGAAGGTCCTTCTCCTACCTGGCCGCCAAGACCTGGAACTCCCTCCCGTCCGACCTGCGCCTAACCCAAGACCACCTCTCCTTCAGGAAGAAGCTGAAGACCTGGCTGTTCGAGCAGTAGCGGCACCCCCCCTCCCCAGCGCCTTGAGACCCTACGGGTATGTAGCGCGCTCTACAAGTGTCACTGATTGATTGATTGATTGATTGCCATTTAATCAACTTTAGTGCGCGTTTACCCCCGGCGCTGTGCTCTGCCCTCCCCCACTGCCATCTTGTTTATTTAGTTGTTGTCCTCGGTCTGCGTCCTCGTGAGCCCGCCCCGCCTCCCAGCTGAACCGCCCTCCCACTGTGTATTTACAGCGCTCCCGTACCTGGAAGCGCTGTGATCCCCTCATTGCTGCTTGGTGAGAGGTCGCTCCCCAGTCTCCCTGGCGAGACCTGGTATCGTAAAAGCTGACTGTATTGTAGTTCTTTGGGCGCTGCTTCGCCTCGCTTCTGCTGCAACTGTATTGTATATTTAAATTAAGTTTGTCTGTATTGTATTGCTCTGGGCGCTGATCCGCCTCGCTTCTGCTGCAACTGTATAGTATATTTTAAAATAAGTTTGTCTGTATTGTATTGCTCTGGGCGCTGATCCGCCTCGCTTCCGCTGCCATTTAATCAACTTTAGTGCGCGGTTACCCCCGGCGCTGTGCTCTGCCCTCCTACCACTGCCATCTTGTTTATTTGGTTGTTGTCCTCGGTCTGCGTCCTCGTGAGCCCGCCCCGCCTCCCAGCTGAACCGCCCTCGCCCCTCCCCCTTTCCACCATCCATATATGACAGATGACCTTCCGCGCAGCGGTCACGCGCAGCGATCGCGCCCCAGTCGCGCCGAAGGTGCGCCAAAGGTAAACCTGTCTATGCCCATCCGCGCCTGGACCGCGCCCAGCGCCAGACCCCCTGGTCCTCGCAATGCCCTCCCCTCCCGCATTACTTACGATGCCACCTCCCTCCTAGCCTTTAACCCCGGCCGCTCCCCCAACTGCGTCCAAGCCGCTCCTGGACACACCCACGGACCTTTCTCATGCAACTCCTGCAAATTCAACGGCA
This sequence comes from Lissotriton vulgaris, assembly GCF_964263255.1. NCBI lineage: Eukaryota > Metazoa > Chordata > Amphibia > Caudata > Salamandridae > Lissotriton > Lissotriton vulgaris. Next base: position 222,739,013 of record NC_141686.1, on the reverse strand, counting down.
CCGACAACAACTCCGCTACGATCACACAACAGATATCCGACCCCAACCACCTACAATGCATCTTGCTCAACACCCTATCGGTCCACAGGCACGCCATTGACCTCTGGAATCTACTAGACACCATCTCTCCGGACGTCGCCTTCCTAACAGAAACATGGATGAACGCCTCTTCTGCCCCAGACATCACCATTGCCATCCCAGAAGACTATAAGATCATACGCAAGGACCGTACCGGCCACACAGGAGGAGGTATCGCTATCGTCCATAAGAAATCCATCCGCATCTCTACCAGTTCAGACGTCAACCTCGCCAACTCTGAACACCTTCACTTCCAGATCCACATCGACCCCAAAACCACACTCAGAGGCACCCTCCTTTACAGGCCACCAGGACCCCGCGCAAAGTTTAGTGAAGACATCACGGACTTCATCACTCCACACGCGCTCCCCTCCGAGGATTACATCCTTTTGGGAGACCTCAACTTTCACCTTGAAAAGAACAACGACCGCAACACCACCACCCTTCTGGACAACCTCGCCAACCTCGGACTTATACAACTTGTCACTACCCCCACCCACATCGCAGGTCACACACTCGACCCTATCTTCACCTCCAGCAAACATGTCTCCTTCAGCCACACCACAGCTCTCCTTTGGACTGACCACAGCTGCGTTCACTTCACCTACAACAAACCCACTTCCAACAACCACCCCCAACCCACTCTGCAAAGAAACTGGAACAAAATCACCATCGACCAGATCTCCTCATCGCTTCTTCTAAACCCCCCAGCCCACTCTTCAAACCCAGACCAAGCAGCCACCAACCTCACACAATGGTTATCCAACAGCGCCGACATCTTAGCACCACTGAAAAAACGACAAATCAAACTAGGTTGGTTCAACAATGATCTTAAGAAATCCAAGAAACTCTGCCGCTCCCTTGAGAAGGCCTGGAAAAAAGACCCAACCACCAGCACCAAGGACACCTTTAAAAACGCCACCCGCATACACCACCAACTGATCCGGACCGCCAAAAAAGCTGCTTTCAAGGACAGACTAGATAACAACGCCGACAACAGTAAGGAATTATTCAACATCGTCAAGGAATTTACCAACCCCTCGGCCAACTCCAACGACATCACCCCCTCACAAGCCCTCTGCGACTCCCTAGCCTCATTCTTCCACAACAAAATTGCAGACATCCACAACAGCTTCGACAACCGACCCGAAGACCAACCCTCCCAACCCCCTTCAGGACCCCCACCCCCCCTGAACATCCTCAACGACTGGAAGCCTATCTCCACTGAGGACACCATCCGTCTGATGAACTCAATCCACTCAGGATCCCCCACAGACCCATGCCCTCACCACATCTTTAACAAAGCAGACTCCATTATAGCACCACACCTCCGAGACGTCATCAACTGCTCCCTCAACTCCGCAACCTTCCCGGAAAGCTGGAAACATGCCGAACTCAGCGCCCTTCTGAAGAAACCCACAGCTGACCCCACCGAACTCAAAAACTACCGCCCTATCTCACTCCTTCCATTCCCGGCCAAAGTCATCGAGAAAGCGGTCAACAACCAGCTCGCCACATTCCTCGAAACCAACAAATCCCTCGACTCCTCACAGTCCGGCTTCCGAGCCAAACACAGCACTGAGACCGCTCTCATCGCTGCAACTGACGACATTCGATCTCTACTGGACAACGGAGACACAGTCGCCCTCATCCTCCTCGACCTCTCCGCAGCCTTCGACACAGTCTGTCATAGCACCCTTCTACAGCGCCTCAGAAACGTCGGAATCCAAGAAAAAGCACTGGAATGGATCACTTCGTTCCTCACCGGAAGAACCCAGAGAGTCCGCCTCCCACCATTCAAGTCAGAGTCCACTGAAGTCATTTGTGGCGTGCCACAAGGATCTTCTCTCAGCCCCACCCTCTTCAACGTATACATGAGCCCCCTTGCGACCATCGTTCGCCAACACAACCTCAACATCATCTCCTACGCTGACGACACTCAACTGATCCTCTCACTCACCAAAGATCCTAACACCGCCAAAACCAACGTACACGAAGGAATGAAAGAAGTAGCCGAGTGGATGAAGCACAGCCGTCTGAAACTGAACTCCGACAAAACAGAAGTCCTCATCTTAGGCACCTCCTCCTCCGCCTGGGATGACTCTTGGTGGCCAGAGGCCCTTGGAAAGGCACCCATCCCGACAGACCACGCACGGAACCTGGGCATCATCCTGGACTCCTCACTCTCGATGACCAGACAAGTCAACGCCGTTTCTTCGTCTTGTTTCAACATTCTTCGCATGCTCAAAAAAACATTTCGATGGATCCCCACCGAAACTCGTAAAACGATCACCCACGCACTGGTCACTAGCCGCCTGGACTACGGAAACACCCTCTCCGCCGGTACCACCGCAAAACTCCAGAAAAAACTCCAACGCATCCAGAACGCCTCTGCCAGGCTCATACTAGACATCCCGCGTAAAGAACACATCTCTGGTCATCTAAAAACCCTCCACTGGCTCCCCGTAAATAAGAGGATTACTTTCCGCCTCCTAACCCACGCACACAAAGCACTCTACGAACTTGGACCTGAATGCCTCAACACACAACTGTCCTTCTGCACCCCCTCCCGTCAGCTACGTTCCTCCAACCAAGCTCTTGCCATTGTACCTCGCATCAACAAAACAACCATGGGAGGCAGATCCTTCTCCTACCTGGCAGCTAAAACTTGGAACTCCCTTCCCACTCACCTTCGCCTTACTCAGAACCACCTAGCATTCAGAAAGCAACTTAAAACTTGGATATTCGACAAGTAATTCCCCACCCCTCCATAAGCGCCTTGAGACCCTCTGGGTATGTAGCGCGCTATATAAATCTTTTCGACTTGACTTGACTTGACTTGTGACAACCTCATGCATTGTCAACCACAATGCCCCTTGGCCTGTACATGCAATACAGTACAGCGTACAGCAAGATTAGAAAACATAGAGTGAGTCAGCAAATCAGCAACACATGCAATGTTCCCAAAAAAATGAAACCTGACAGAACGAAATATTGCGGATTTATTGTACCAAGTTCGCGCCATGTAGGCCGATGGCCAAAAGAGTTATATGACTAAATGCCGATGGCCAAAAGAGTTATATGACTAAATTCACCCATGTTGCAGACTGTACTCATCGGACAATGGCATGCAATGAGTAGGGGGGCAATATCTGCAACACCACGGTATGTAGAAATACTTGTATTTTACCTTGAATATATGAGTTTCTGTTTTAATAATTAGAAATTTGACAGAACGAAATATTGCGGATTTATTGTACCAAGTTTGCGCCATGTAGGCCGATGGCCAAAAGAGTTATATGACTAAATGCTGATGGCCAAAAGAGTTATATGACTAAATGCACCCATGTTGCAGACTGTACTCATCGGACAATGGCATGCAATGAGCAGGGGGGCAATATCTGCAACACCACGGTATGTTTACAATGTATGTAAGCAATGTGTCTCGCAAACTTGTACTTCTTCACTTGTTGTTGTGACAAACTCACACAACCATAATGTCCACGTAAAGAAGTATGCCAAACAAAGTATGACAACAAGCAAGGATAGCAAATTTGACACAATAAATAAACAAGTCACAAATAGCACACTCAATTATAAAGTCAATTTACCCTCATTTACCCCAAGTGTACACATCGGCCATACTGAAAACCGCATTCCACCTCTGTCATCATTTGAGTTGGCCATAACACGATCATGTGCATGTCAACACCTTCTCCATGGTAAGTCAACTGTGTCATTGAAAAAACATCCTATCATGTTACTAATCACCCACATGCAAAGCCAGGCATTGAATATCCAGAACCAGCACAGCATGTATCATCCATGTCTGCAGCTGCGTGGCACATGCACAAATACACATCACCATGACATTTGCACCTGCTGATAGGGTTGCACTGACAAGGCCTGAACAACATAAATACGCATCTGAAAATCAACATACTCTAAATCATGTACCACACACTAGTAGCGGCCATCATAGGGTGTGCTGCTGGGCTGTGATGTGGGTGGGGGAGGTGCAGTGTGGGAGCTAGCAAACACTGGAATATGGATGAATGTTGGGAAGGGGACATTGAAATCAATAAAACGGAATGTGTTGCTCATCCTCAATCTCAAAAAATGCGATGCACGGTGCACCAGGAAATCCATTCATTTATTTAACGTCTACTTACCTGCATTCATCCGTATTCCTGTCCAAACTACCCACCACCCTCCCACTCCCCACGTCACCACCTCGCTCTTTTTTCTTTATTATCTATACTACTATTTTAAAGAGAGAACTTGCACCTTTTGGCCAGGTAAACTCGGGAACCACAGCACCAATCACAACACCCAATACAGCGTTGGAAAGGGCAGTTGTAGTAGAAGGACATAGGCTATGCAGACGCCGACCATATACATGTAAAATGTAAAAGAACCATGCCAGCAAAGTAGTCCCTTGTGGGCGTGTCTGCATTGTGCTGTGGGTGTGTGCTGGGGGCGTGACAATCGCTGGGGGCATTCCGTCACGAGTGTTGTTTTTTCTTCCCAGGTTCTATACATTCCTGCTCCCTTTAAATAGTAATTCAGTGGTGGTCCCATTCTCTTAGAACCACCCCAAGCACAGTTATGGACAAAAATACAACTAAAAGGCCCTGCAAAGCATTATGGGATAAGCTTAGCATAATTTTTAGCATTCATGAAAGGGTTTCAATGTTTTTGAATTTTACTCATCAGGGACATCTTGGGACGACGAGGTGAACGGCTGTATGACGTTACAACGCATACTTTTACTCCGCATACCATTACAACGCGGTATTCACAACGCATACCACTACAACGCATAGCGCTTTGGGGTGCTGGAAAGTGGTAAGTATAATTTACTATTCTAACTCCAGTCCCCGTGGACCCTAGGGAAGGTGTTGGATAGTAAATTAAACTTACCTCTTATCCTAGAGCCCCCCCAGCGCTATGCGTTGTAATGGTATGCGTTGTAATGCCTGAGTTGTAGTGGTAGTGCGTTGTAAAAAATGCGTTGTAACAGGTGGATACCGAGGTGAACTGCAGCTTGATGTATAATATTTTAAATGCGATTGCATTTGCCTCATCAGGGACATCTAGGGACGGCGAGGTGAACTGCAGCTTGATATATAATATTTTAAATGCTATTGCATTTGCATCATCAGGGACATCTAGGGACATGAGGTGAACTGCAGCTTGATGTGTAATATTTTAAATGCTATTTCATTTGCCTCATCAGGGACATCTAGGGACCATGAGGTGAACTGCAGCTTGATGTACAATATTTTATATGCTATTGCATTTGCCTCTTGGGGACAACTGGGGAGAACGAGGTGAACTGCAGCTCTTTGTAGAATTATTTGGATACTATAATATTCACTTCCCACTGCTAATCTCGAACCATAATGGTTTGCAGGGGCTTGATCTCAAAATCATCAACTCTCTCACTACTTGCTGGAAGCTAATTTCACTTTTGTGAAATGACTATATGCATTTTAGCATGTAGAAATACTTGTATTTTACATTGAATATATGAGGTTTCTGTTTTAATAATTAGAAATCTGACAGAACGAAATATTGCGAATTTATTGTACCAAGTTCGCGCCAATTCCGCCTACCCCTACTTTAAATACCCCTGCACCCCATAATCATACCCCACCCTTACTCTATAAAATACCCCAACACCCTTAAACACTAACCCATCTTAACCCTATAAATATACCCTGTACACCAAAACCCAAACCTATCCCTAAACCCTAAAAAGACCCCTGTACCGCAAAACCAAAACCTAGCCCTGAACCCTATAAATACCCCTGTACCTCAAAACCCAAACATACCCCTGAACTCTAAAAATACCCCTGTACCGCAAAACACAAACCTACCCCTGAACCCTAAAATACCCCTGTACCCCAAAACCCAAACCTAGCCCATAACCCTTAAATTACCCCTGTACCCCAAAACCCAAACCTACCCCTGAACCCTAAAAATACCCCTGTACCCCAAAACCCAAACCTAGTCCAGAACCTTAAAATACCCCTGTATCCCAAAACCCAAACCTAGCCCTGAACCCTAAAAATATCCCTGTACCCCAAAACCCAAACCTAGTCCTGAACCCTTAAAATACCCCTGTACCCCAAAACCCAAACCTACCCCTGAACCCTAAAAATACCCCTATACCCCAAAACCCAAACCTAGCCCTGAACCCTAAAAATACCCCTGTACCCCATAACCCAAAACTATACCTGAACCATTAAAATACCCAAACACCCCAAAACATATACCTCAGTACCCCAAACATATACCCCTATACCCATCTTAACCCTATAAATATACCATGTACCCCAAAACCCAAACCTATCCCTAAACCCTAAAAATACCCCTGTACCCCAAAACCAAAACCTAGCCCTGAACCCTATAAATACCCCTGTACCTCAAAACCCAAACATACCCCTGAACTCTAAAAATACCCCTGTACCCCAAAACACAAACCTACCCCTGAACCCTAAAATACCCCTGTACCCCAAAACCCAAACCTAGCCCATAACCCTTAAATTACCCCTGTACCCCAAAACCCAAACCTACCCCTGAACCCTAAAAATACCCCTGTACCCCAAAACCCAAACCTAGCCCAGAACCTTAAAATACCCCTGTATCCCAAAACCCAAACCTAGCCCTGAACCCTAAAAATACCCCTGTACCCCAAAACCCAAACCTAGCCCTGAACCCTTAAAATACCCCTGTACCCCAAAACCCAAACCTACCCCTGAACCCTAAAAATACCCCTATACCCCAAAACCCAAACCTACCCGTGAACCCTAAAAATACCCCTGTACCCCAAAACCCAAACCAAGCCCAGAACCTTAAAATACCCCTGTATCCCAAAACCCAAACCTAGCCCTGAACCCTAAAAATACCCCTGTACCCCAAAGCCCAAACCTAGCCCTGAACCCTTAAAATACCCCTGTACCCCAAAACCCAAACCTAGCCCATAACCCTTAAATTACCCCTGTACCCCAAAACCCAAACCTACCCCTGAACCCTAAATATACCCCTGTACCCCAAAACCCAAACATAGCCCAGAACCTTAAAATACCCCTGTATCCCAAAACCCAAACCTAGCCCTGAACCCTAAAAATACCCCTGTACCCCAAAACCCAAACCTAGCCCTGAACCCTTAAAATACCCCTGTACATCAAAACCCAAACCTACCCCTGAACCTTAAAAATACCCCTATACCCCAAAACCCAAACCTAGCCCTGAACCCTAAAAATACCCCTGTACCCCATAACCCAAAACTATACCTGAACCATGAAAATACCCAAACACCCCAAAACATATACCTCAGTACCCCAAAACATATACCCCTATACCCATACTTGCCTTATCCAAACATTTTTAAAAAACATGCTTTTACCATTCATGCATTTACAACTAATTTCGTTCTAAATGTATGCATGGTGTTAGAAATGGGATCCCTGGCTGGCCAGGGCTTGCGCCAAAGTCAGTCAGAGACCACCACTCCTAAGTCAGGGCAAGGAAGTTACACGCCAAGATAACCCCCGCTCACCCTCTAGGTAACGTGGCGCGACCGGCAAGGCTAAACTTGGAGGCGATATGAGTTAAGTATTTGCGCACGCACCCCAGCAACAACACCCAAGGCCCACCACAAAGGAAACTCCACCCAAGGTTATATATAAACATAGCCTTTGTATTACACCAAAACACATTAGATAAAAACACACACTTTACAATGTGCCAACAGGCACGGGCAGAATTTACAAGGGATATGTACAAGACAGGGCCACCTGGACCACTGTCAGGAATCAGCACTTTTAGAACTTAGAACACAATACTTGTAGGCCTAGAACTTAGAACATAGAGCCTAACGGACTGTACCTCCCGACCGGGTTGCAGGGATAATACGAGTGACCTCCTCAGTAAACTTGAGCGGGCGGCCCAGCGAAGCGGCACGACTCAGGGGTGAGTGGTGCGGCTCGATGCTTGAGCGGGCGGCTGGCAAGGTACAAGCGTTTCTCTGGGGCGACCAATGTGTGCGGCTCAGAAGAGGAGGGGAAGACAGGGTGCGGGCGACCCAGCGAAGCGGCGCGGCTCAGGGTAGAGCGGCACTGCTCGAGGCTTGGACGGGCTGCCGTGCACGAGCTGCCGAGGGGAATGAGCGAGGCACATTTCAGCGAGGCCCCAGGGGCCCAAGGGAGATCAGACAAGTCCCAGCAATTTGTCAGGGAAGGCACAATAGAGTCCACTGGTCCTGGGACTCTGGTCAGGGGGCGAGCTCAGTATCAAGCCCTTGGAATATCACTTAGAACATAACAGAAAATCACTGTAGCACAAAATAGCACACAATCAGTAACTACTGGTAATCAGGCAAGTACCACCTACGCAATCCTAACCACCTTAGGAACAGGTCACGCAGGGAACCAGGACCTCACTAGCACCACCTGTACTAGCAAGAACAACCAACTAAATATCATCATGCATTTAGGGGTATAGACCTGGGGACAAAACACATGATGCATAAACATACATTCCGAGGTGCAGGGAAGGAAAACACATGATGTATCAACAACACATTCAGCGGTGTAAGGAACACATGACGCATCAACACACGTTCAGCGGTGTAAGGAACAAGGCACATGATGCATCAACAACACATTCAGCGGTGCAGGACAACACAATAGCGCAAAAATCACATTAGCCACCACCTGTGGCAGTCCCTAGGCCAACTGGCCTCTCTAGGGCTAGGACGCCCTGTGTCCAAAGTCAGGTTCCTAAACGGAGCAGTTGCCCACAAGTGCTGGGCAACTGGTGCAACCAAGGATGGGCCAACGTGGGAGCCTCGCAGGCTCTGAATAAACAAATGGCCCCTGAGCCTCTCAGGGCTCCTTAACAACTGTGGCGCTTTTGAGCCTCTCAACAAAAAGATGTAGCCTCACTGGGTGGTGGGGTCCCTCACGGGGGACCCGGGAACACTGGGGGTGCCCTGAGCCTCTCTAGGCTGTAGGCACAACTGCGGGCATCGTTGGAGTCCCCCTCTGGGGACTTGAGAACAAAGGAATACCCCCCTGAGCCTCTCCTGGGCTCAAAAAGCAGAATGGCACCTCAGAGCCTCTCGGGCTCGTGGCTCAAGGTGGGGGGTTAGACGGAGTCCCTCTTGGGGGACTCGGCATCACTCAAGGCCTCACGGGCCTCTCTGGACAAGGGTCTCGCTCTGGAGGGGAGGGGCGGGCACCGGAAATGTGCCCCGACGCCCCCCTCCCTTCCGCACACATTCCCCGGGTCTCTGGTGCTCAGCGGCGGCTCTCCGTGGCATCAGCTCCTTTCTGCTGGGCTCCTCGGCGTGGCCGTGGCGGGGCTCTTCGACCAGCCGGCAGAGCTCCCAGGACTTCCGGGTTGCGCGTGGGGAAGCCCTCAGGGTCTGGCCAATCCCTGCGCGGCCCAGCAATGACGTAACAGGAGTCCCGGTGGGCGGGGCCAATGAGCGTGCTGCAATGCTTTCTTCGGGGCCGCCAATGGCAGCGCGGCCCTGGAGTGGAGAAGTGTGGCTCAGGGGTTAGAGGCGGCAGACCTGGAGCCTGAGTTCGGCCCTGGACCAGGTTTCAATTCCCCGCCTCGGCGGGTCTTGGGCTCAAAAATTCCACGGATTCGTTAATTCTCGCTCCGGTGCCTCCTCGACTCACGGGTTCACACTCTGCGACTCTGGGCAATAGCTTGCTTAATCTCCACAACGGCCCCTCGCGGTGGGATGCCTGGCTTTCACCTTGTGGATACCCTGCCAGGGTTATCTCACAGGTGAATACCAGGACGGGTTCCCTAAGCAAGCGCTGAGATGCCCCAGGGTAAGTCGTGCGCTATATAAGTCTCATTCATTTCATTTCATTTCATTTCATAAGGAGGCGGGCGCAGCGCCTCACAGGCTGACTCCGGGCTGCGGAGGTGACGATCTCAGGGCAATGCCGGGTGGGCACCGGTTCCTTTTAAAAGAAAAGATCAAGGTGGGCACTCGATCGGGGCGGACCGGCCTCTGAAATTAAAGCGCTCACAAGCGCACTAAATAAATAAGAAATAAAGCGACGTAGGCACTCGCTGGGGGGGTCCAGGAATCCTTCTCAGACCGGGGCAAATGCCGGGTGAGCACCGGCTTCGGAAAACAAAGCGCTCTCAGCGCTAGCGGGACATAAAGCGCTCCAATGCGCTAGGGACAGCACACAAGCGCTTCCAGGCGCTAGAAGCTACCAGTCAAGCGCTCCCAGCGCTACCAGACAGGATAAAGCGCTTCCAGGCGCTTCAAGGGAACACAAGTCCAGTGAAAGTCCAAGCATAGCGTTAGAGGGGAATAAACAGCGCTCCCAAGCGCTATAAGGAACCAAAGTCCAGCAAAGCTCTTCAGGAGTCCAGGGGCTGGGCAGGGCCCAGGGGAGGCAAGCCTTCCCCCATGGGCCCAAGCAGCAGCAGGCCCCTGGCAGATTCAAGCAGCAAACAAGAACCTTTTTCAAGAGGTCACAGCCTCTTTTTATACAGACAATTCCTTTGTCTCTGGGCAGGGTGGGGGCAGAACCAGTCGCAGGTAGTCTGTGAGCACTGTTGATGGGCTCAACCACCCTCTCTATTCACTGGCAGGGCTTGGGTCATTAGACGCACCACAGGGGGCGGAGCCAGCATTGTGTGGGGGAAACTCAGCCTCATTCAGGACACAGGTACAGCCCCTCCCTCACATCAGCATGCTAATCTCTCCATTCACCACCGGGGCAGACCCACACAGACTCCTGGAGCCTAGCATCCCAGCCAGCTCCAGCCAATCACACGCCAGGCATATTTTACACTAATATGCCAACTCCTAGAAGTGGCCCTTCCGCACAAGACACAGTCATGCCACATACATCGTTGCGAAGCATTCAATCACACGAGAGTGCACATACCAAACTTGAGCATGCACGCCTCACGCATCAGGAACTAGCAGGGACACAGACATTCCCCATGCATTCCTATGGGAGGGCAGGCCAATCTCACTCCACGCACTCAGGGAGCGCACGCACTTTACACTGCGCCACAGTGTCAAAATGCGCAAAGACCAGAAATCACTATCTCTGGGTCACAAACACAAAGCAAAAAGTTCAGGGGTGAACCTGCCAGATGGGCCAAGTCCAACACAACCCCCTTCCAGCCAAAACGCAGGGGAGAACAATCACCACCGTGATGGACTTCCCTGCTTGGGGCGATAGAACACGGACGCGGGCCCACACTGCCGGGACACCCTCCGGTTCTACGCCACCTTGATCCATAAGACAAGCACATACTTAAAAAAAACAGGCCCAACTAGGCTACCCCACTGGTACTCCTTAGTTGTCCACGGCTAGGACCAGGCCCTAGGCCACCCGGATACCACTGGTCCCTACCTATCCACAGAGTGGGGGGTGGTAACCCCTGGCCTACATAGCCATTCTCCACTCCCTTTCTCAGTGTAGTTCCAAACTACCACTGATCCTTCAACCTAGGGTCCGCACCCTCAGACTGACCAGAGGTCACGGGCAAGAATGCCCCACCCTACCTCTACTTCTGAAGCACCCTCCAGAACACAACTCTCCCACCAGTTCGGGACCTTTACTCCCTCAGCAGCAGTGACCACGGTCAGACCAGCACAAGATCGGTGTAGTGAGGCGTTGCACTTTGCGGGTTGCCTGATGCGGCGCAGGCGGCGGCTCACGGACCGCGTTGAGACGGGGACGGCGAGTAGCATAGGCTGCGCGGCCGAAGGCAGACGCGGCTCAGTGCGGTGCCTACAGGACACCAGGCTGGTCATGACGGAGTCACAGCTCCCTTAACTGGTTTACCACCTGGGATTCGAATTCACTCCTCCTTCAGCAGCAAGGCAACCACTGCAGGTCAATCCCCCATACAGCTTACCTGGTTCCTTCTCTTCAGGCAGGAGTTCCTTCAGGACACTACATATAGTTGCCCTTATGTCCAGATCCGGACACACCGGCTACTGGCTCCCCAACCGAGGGACGTACCCCTTTGGTCAGATGCCTGGCGCACCAGGACTTCCTTGAGGGTGACACATAACTAATGTGTCGTGTACAAGTCTGCCTGACACTCAGGACAGAAGTGGCATCACCCTGGTCACTCCTTGGCGACACAACCCTTCTGGTTGGCCCCTGACCCACGGGTTACTCCACTGGGGAACATATCCCCCTCGCACCCCTCCATCTGGACTTCTGCACCCTCCCAACTGGAGCGGTACTGCCAGATAACAGAACTACTAGAGCCCTGTTTACAGGCGCTCCACGTTCTCTCCACACTGGGAGATCTCCATAGAAGGACGCTCCATACGGACATTCTAGGCTCCCTCACCTGGTGTTCCTAAGAAAAAAAACACCCAGACTACGAAGACCAGGCTTGTACTCCTCTGAGCCACTTCCACCACACTGGGCTGGAAGACCAGAACCTTCCTTAGGGTCACTCCCCAACAATTAACACAATGGCACAGGGGCAGGGGAAACTCCCATGAGCTTCAGGCCCACCCATGAAATCCTGTTCACTGATGTTCTACATTCTTCAAATACTCCGGGAGATCTTCCTCAAATGACCTATTGGTACAGCCTAGGCCCCCGACCTGACGTTCCCTTCAGAAACATTCCAGGCCCTGACACTGGGTTTCGGGCACCTGGAGACATGCATTCCCACCCACTCCTTCTCCTCTTGAGACAGGATGTGAGCCCCTACACCGAGACCTAGCTGGGCTACACAACCTCTTCCACCACACTGGGCTGGAAGACACCTCAGCCACTCCTTTTGGAATCACTCCATCCCCTATGCCTTGCTCCTCCCAGAACATTACCAACTCAAAACATCTGTCTCTAAATAGACCACAGAAATCAAAAGCAGGCTCCAATGTCTGCAGACGTTCTTGGGAAAAGTTTAACACACAGAACTTTAGGTATCTGAGCAACTCAAGAGTACACAAGCATTCAGCAAGCTCCCAATCCAGAGAACTCACACACATGTCCAGTGCCACACACCATTCATCCACACTCACCCCTCCCCAGACTGGTAAGGCAGTTTCTACCGCCCCTGATTTCTTAACCTGACCACACCTGACACAGGTACCATTACTCCAGGACAGGGACGGGGTACACATGCACTGAACACATTTATGCTGCCACCACTGGATCCCACCCTCATGGTGAATTTCTAATTTCTAATTTAAAACATTTCTAAAGCGCAGCGTACACCGTGCGGTTTCTTGGTGCTAGTGGGCAGGATCGGCAACTGAGGGAAAAGACAAGAGTGATAGGAGTGAAGAGCTAAGCGGGGAAAGCCTGATTGAAGAGGAAGGTTTTTAAATCTTTGCGAAAGGAAAGGTACTGGGTAGGAGAACGGAGATGATCAGGGAGGGAGTTCCAGAATGTTGGAGCCAAGGTGGAGAAGTTGGCCCCACCCCACTTTTTACGTGTGAAGCGGGGGATCTGGAGAAGGGACTTAGAGGAAGACCGGAGCTCTCTTGTGGGAACATAGGGTTTTATTAGAGAGGAGATAAAGGCGGGGGCAGTGCCCTGGCGGGCCTGGAAGACCATGCAGCCAGTCTTGAAAAGGGAGCGTTCTTTTACGGGAAGCCAGTGAAGCTCCCTAAGAAGGGGGGTGGAATGGTGATAGCGTGGGAGGCCGTACACCAGCCGGGCCGCCTGGTTCTGGATCGACTGGAGTCTTCGCAGGCTGTAAGCTGGAATGCCATGATAGAGGGCATTGGCATAATCTAGCTTTGATATCACCAGGGCCGCCATGATAATCTTGAGTGCCTGAGGGGAGAAGAAGCGGGAAACAGAGCGGATGGTGCGGAGAGTGAGGAAACAAGAGGAGACCACGGAGCTGATTTGTGAGTGGAGAGTGAGCTGATTATTCATTTTGACACCCAGTGTTTTGACCGTGGTTGAGGGGGAAGGTGCGGGCCCAAGAGAAGGGGGCCAGAAGAGAGAGTTCCAGGGGCTGGATGAACCACCGGTGAGAACCAATTCGGTTTTATCCGGGTTCAGCTTAAGGTGGTTGTGGTTCATCCAGTCCCTGATGAATGTCATAGTAGACTGGAAGTTAGAGACAGAAAGGGGAGAGGAGGACAGATCGAAGATGAGCTGGAGATCATCCGCGTAGTTGTACACGGTGACCTCCAGCTGCTGGAGCGCGAAGATAAGAGGGAAGATATAGAGATTGAAAAGCAGGGGGGAAAGAGAGGATCCCTGGGGAACACCACAAGTGACAGGGAGGGGAGTGGAAGAGAAGTCGCCTAGCCGCACTGCCTGGGTGCGGTCCCTCAGAAAGGAGGAGAGCCAAACCAGGGCTGAACCCCCGATTCCAGCCGCCCTGACACGGGACAGTAAGATGGTATGGTCCACCGTGTCAAAGGCGGCGGACAAATCAAGGAGGACCAGTGCCTGGTGTTTGTTATCATCCATACCCCTTCTGAGGTTGTCTAGGACTGAGACCACAACCGATTCGGTCGAATGTCTGGGACGGAAACCGGCCTGGCGAGATGCCAGCCCCCCGTTGGTCTCAACATGGGCGCTGAGTACCACGGTGACGTGGCATTCCATCACCTTTCCCAAGAAGGGCAGCAGGGAGATGGGGCGATAATTAGCCGAGATGGAAGGGTCCGCGCCAGGTTGCTTCAATATGGGTACTATAGTGGCTGCCTTTAGCGCGGGGGTCACTACACCCTGTGCTAGGGAGCTGTTGAGGAAGGCGATGGGGGGTTCGGAACAGCAGGAGTAAATTTGCTGCAGGATACGTGCCGGGCAGACATCCGCCGGAGACCCTGACTTCACTTTGGGAAGAATCTCCAGAAATGATTCCTGAGTGAGAGGGGGAATGGAGGTGAGAGGGCATTGAACGGTGGGGGGGGAGGGATCAACAAATGCGGGTGAGGGTGGTGGGATGTTGGCCTTGATGATAACGATCTTATCCAGAAAATAGGCATTGAGTTGATCACAAAGAAGCTGGGAGGGAGGGATTTGGGGTGAGGTTCGGTCTGAGAATGCCAGGTCATTCACTATGCCAAAAATTTCCCTGGGTTTATTTTCAGCGGACGTTATTTTTGCAGAGAAATGGGTGGTTTTTGCGGCGAGGATTGCTGTTTTATATTTGGCCAGTGATGTGAGGAAGTGAGTTTTTGATAAAGGACAGTAGTTTTTCCTCCATTGCCTCTCTGCCCGTCGGACGCTCAGTTTAAGCTCTTTTAGGTGGTCGTTAAACCATCTGTTGGAATCCTTAGGTCGGCGGATGGAAATGCGACGTAGGGGAGCCACTGAATCACAGCCACCAGCCAGCCAGGTGTTAATGGCCTTGGCTTGAGAGGTAGATGATAAGCCAGAGAGGGTGGGAGTGGAGTTTCGAAGCAGGGAGGTCAGGGAGGGAAAATCCAGTCTTTTCCAGTTCCGCGCCCAGGTGTTTTTGGCATGCGGAGTTTTTGATACTGGGTTGCGGGAAATGGAGAGGGAGATGAGGGCATGGTCGGACCAGGGGCAAGGAGAGACTGCCGCCGAAGCCACTGGGAGGTTGAGGGACCAGACCTGGTCGAGTATGTGCCCATGGGAGTGAGTAGGGACGGTTATATGCGGTACAAAGTTGAGAGACAGGAGAGATTCTGTGAATTCTTTTGAAGCCGTACACACATGTGGGTCTGAGGGCCAGTAATTGAAGTCTCCCAGCACCAAGACCGAGGTGTAGTTGACCACCAAGTTGGCCAGCAGGTCTTGAAATGCCGGTAGGAAAGAGGGCGAAGGCTGAAGAGGGCGGTACATTAGGAGGCAAGTAATAGGGGGGGAGGATAGAAGAGAACGGACTACCAAAAAGTCAGCAGGGGGGATAGAGGGAAAGGGGAGTGATTGAAAGTTCAATTCCGACCGAGCGATTAAGGCGACCCCACCACCAGCCCTGCCTGCTGGGCGGTCGGCACGTAAGGCCACATAGGAGGGAGGTAGGGTGGCCAGGAGAACCGGGAGGGAGGAATCGCAATACCAGGTTTCGGTCAAGAGCAGTAGGTCAGGTTTCTCTGAATCGAGAAGGACGAACAGCTCGTGGTGGTGCTTGACCGCTGACCTGGTGTTGAGAAGAAGTACAGACAAAGGCGGAGTGATGGGGTGAGGGTCGAGTGGGAGGGGACAAGGTGACGGGGGGGTATGCGGCGGAGGGTGTGGAGTCATGGGGGAGGAAGAGGAAGAAGCGAGGCCTAATGAGGAGATGAGCCTGCGGGTGGGATCGGGGAGTGGCCAGTGGCCTTGGAGGGCGATGAGTTCCTTTGAGGAATAAGACAGCAATTTGGCATAGTGTCGTGCCCCTAGCCCCGTCCGGCCGCGGACGGGCGCAGACGGGCTTGCCTTAGGCGCGCCTTCGGCGCGCAAACGTCGCGCCCGCTGCGCTCGTCCGCTGCGCTTCCTACCAAGACACATGCTTTATGCCGGTGGGCCGGGAGGTTGGAGGGGGCGTGGCCAGCCGAGGGGGCGTGTCTCGCCTCACCCTCGTGAATGGCGTCCGAATGAGTGAGTCGTTGCAGCGAGTAGCGCTGTTTTTAAAGAGCCAAGGTACAGATTAAGAACAGAGTATTACACAAAATGGTTAAAATCAATTTGTCCCCTGCTCCCGGCTTTCCGCCTCAGGAGCCAATCGTGCGCGCAGCGTCTGGCGTTTGGCGCGCTCTATTTGTATGTTTCTTTGGCGGGGGGCGTGGCCAGCCGAGGGGGCGTGTCTCGCCTCGCCCTCGTGAATGGCGTCCGAATGAGTGAGTCGTTGCAGCGAGTAGCGCTGTTTTTAAAGAGCCAAGGTACAGATTAAGAACAGAGTATTACACAAAATGATTAAAATCAATTTGTCCAGAATCCAGAAAACACACTGCACTTAGGGGGCTGATCTACCCTCCCGAGCTAGGGACACCTAACTCGCAGTGCACAAGCAACACATTTCCACAGATATGACATTTTTAGCAAACTCCATACAATAATCCCCAAAATGTGATTTATCTAAAATGCAGAGTTTTGTAGACGTGGCCAGTTGCCACTGTGGTACAACGCAAACACAAATCCTTATCCTCACCGCTGCGTCCAATGTTAGAAATGGGATCCCTGGCTGGCCAGAGCTTGCGCCAAAGTCAGTCAGAGACCACCACTCCTAAGTCAGGGCAAGGGAGTTACACGCCAAGATAACCCCCGCTCACCCTCTAGGTAACGTGGCGCGACCGGCAAGGCTAAACTTGGAGGCGATATGAGTTAAGTATTTGCGCACGCACCCCAGCAACAACACCCAAGGCCCACCACAAAGGAAACTCCACACAAGGTTATATATAAACATAGCCTTTTTATTACACCAAAACACATTAGATAAAAACACACACTTTACAATTTGCCAACAGGCACGGGCAGAATTTACAAGGGATATTGTCAAGACAGGGCCACCTGGACCACTGTCAGGAATCAGCACTTTTAGAACTTAGAACACAATACTTGTCGGCCTAGAACTTAGAACATAGAGCCTAACGACAGTACCTCCCGACCTGGTTGCAGGGATAATGCGAGTGACCTCCTCAGTAAACTTGAGCGGGCGGCCCAGCGAAGCGGCACGACTCAGGGGAGAGTGGTGCGGCTCGAGGCTTGAGCGGGCGGCCGGCAAGGTACAAGCGTTTCTCTGGGGCGAACAATGTGTGCAGCTCAGAAGAGGAAGGAAGACAGGATGCGGGCGACCCAGCGAAGCGGCGCGGATCAGGGTAGAGCGGCGCTGCTCGAGGCTTGGACGGGCTGCCGTGCACGAGCTGCCGAGGGGAATGAGCGAGGCACATTTCAGCGAGGCCCCAGGGGCCCAAGGGAGATCAGACAAGTCCCAGCAATTTGTCAGGGAAGGCACAATAGAGTCCACTGGTCCTGGGACTCTGGTCAGGGGGCGAGCTCAGTATCAAGCCCTTGGAATATCACTTAGAACATAACAGAAAATCACTGTAGCACAAAATAGCACACAATCAGTAACTACATCTGTTATGGCTGTTCACTAACTACGAATGCCACTAAAGTCAAAAGGCTTGAGACCCAAACCAATACTACATGTGCTACATCTAACTCTAAAGTATTTACCTTCTTCAGTCTGAACTGTCGCTCCCTGCCAAGACATAAAACTGAAATTTTTAATTTTCTACTGGATGAAGCCCCTGATGCACTGTTCATCACTGAAACTTGGCTTCATGCTAGCTCTGGACCAGATGTGGCTATAGCCCTCCCGGACTCATATGCGATTATACGCCTTGACAGAATTAATAAAACTGGAGGAGGCATAGCGGTTATCTTTAAAAAAGTATATACTTGTGAGTTTATCAACCTTCCATGTCCAGGATGTGAAGGCGCCACTTTCAAAATCATACTCTCATCCAATTTTACCTTTTCCGGTGCGCTTATCTACCGTCCACCTGGTGCTGCTTCAAATTGGCTAAATAATCTTTCGGATCTTTTAGGCCCGTTCATTATGAAAACTACCAATTTTACAGTCATCGGTGATCTAAATCTTCATTTGGATAATGAGCATTGCTCTAAGGCCACGGAACTCATTGATGACTTCCTATCCCTCAATCTAAGTCTTCAGAATACTGGCCCAACCCACACTGCAGGTCACTTATTGGACCCAATCTTTTCGAATATTCAAAATTTAAACACCTTCCCAGCATTACCTATTCCTTGGTCCGACCACTTTCCCATTAAATTTTCCTTTCAAATACCAACATCTAATATCCCACATATGGCACTGCCCGCCATGGTGAGGAAATGGAAAAAACTAGATATTAATATTCTTAACACCTTGTTAGAAAATACGATACCATATACTACTTCAGGAGTTCAAAATGTATCCATCTCTATTCAATCATGGCTCTTAACAGACATTGACTCCTGTCTTCCTCTGACTAAGCTAAAAGGCATTAACCAACGTCCACCTGCTCCGTGGTTTAATGACTCTTGAAAGCAGGAAAAAACTAAATGTAAGAATGCTGAGCGTCAATGGAGAAAGTCCTACTCCGTTGAAGCTAAGAATGAATACAAAAATCAACTAAATCAATACCAAAAGCTGTGCAGTAGAGCAAAAACCAACTTTGTCTGCTCTAAAATTACTGCTGCTTTAAACCAAGCTAAAACACTTTTCCAAACAGTTAAAGAGCTAGCTGGCTCTAACACCTCACCAACCCCACCTGATTTAAATAAAACCCAATGCAATCAACTTGCCGCATTTTTTGTCGACAAAGTTGATAACATTTATCAGACCATCCAACTTAATCAGAACAATCATGAGGAAAGTCATTTTGACGGTAGTGATGCTAATAGATCAGATAGTGAAGAGACCAATTCTGCCATTCTTTCGGATATAATCACTACCCCTTCTCTGAGTGTTTGGCCTACACTCAACGTTGACACTGTCACCGAACTTCTGAGCACGATCAAATCAGGTTCGCCAAAAGACCCGCTACCATGCTCCATCTTAAAACTACTTAGCAGAAAAGCCCTATCCACTGTCACTGAGCTTCTAAATAAATCCTTGCAAGAAGAATGTGTTCCATCGGAGTGGAAACATGCCATGATCCATCCCCTCCTAAAAAAAGCTAATGCTGACCCGAAGGTACCCGCAAACTTTCGACCAATTTCTCTCCTACCTATATTTGCAAAAATTCTAGAGAAACATGTCCACCGCTGTCTCTAAAATTATATAACAACACATGACTTGTTACCTCCCTTTCAATCTGGCTTCCGAGCAGGTTTTTCAACCGAAACCACTCTCTTAGGTGTAACCGAAAATATTCGTCAAATGATAGACAGGGGTGAAACAGTGGCACTGGTGCTTTTAGACCTCAGTGCCGCTTTTGACACTGTCTCACATGCGGTACTAATAAAAACCCTTCGCTCAATGGGCATCTGTGGCCCTGCTTTAAATTGGATCACATCCCTACTTGAAAACAGAACATTCCAAATTTTTTCAAACTCTACTTACTCAGATACCTATATCTTGAAACATGGCGTCCCCCAGGGTTCAATTTTAAGCCCATTACTTTTTAATTTATACATGAGCCCTCTTGCTAAAATAGCTAGGGATACTGGACTGATAATGTTCTCCTATGCTGATGACTCTCAGCTTCTCTTTTCCCTTCCGCCTACAGACAATAATGATCCCTCTATCTTGAGAACTGGGCTTACAAAAATTGCTGGATGGATGAAAAATAATTTTTTTAAATTAAACGGTGAAAAAACCGAACTCATAATCCTAGGAAAAAATAAAGAACTCTGGGGACCCCAACACTGGCCCTCAGAAATGGGCTCTCCTCCTATACCAACTAACCAGGCCCGTAATCTTGGCTTTGTGGTAGATGACACTCTTAGTATGCACCAGCAGGCCATCAAAACATCAGCCACCTGCTTTGTCATTCTGAAGTGGCTAAAGAAAATCTGCTGGATGCTACCAGATCACACCAAAAGAACTGTCATTAACGCCCTCATAACATCCAGATTGGACTATGCCAATGTACTATACTTAGGGGCCAAAAAAGCCACTGTCCGCAAACTACAAACTGTACAAAATGCTGCGGCTAGATTGCTAGGTAAAATTCCCATCCATGCACCTACTACCAAACTCATACGAGAATTACACTGGTTGAAAATTGAGAGCAGAATCAAATTTAAATCACTATGCTTTATGCATAAAATCTCAGCAAATAAAGCCCCTAAATACCTGTTAAATCTGGTACAACACTACCGTCCATCCAGGACGCTGAGATCCGCAACAGCAAACAAATTTGCTGTGCCTAAAATAAGACTATCACGCATGGGAGGTAGATCCTTTGCCTACCTTGGCCCCTCCCTGTGGAACTCTATGCCACAGGCTTTGCGCTCAGAGGCTAATCATATCAGTTTCAGAAAAGCCATTAAAACTTGGCTGTTTAACATCTAGTCAGTTGTCCAAACTTCCTTCTCTGAATCACAAGCGCCGGGAAACCCTTTGTTGGGTAGCTGTTTGCGCTATACAAACTAAACTAAACTAAACTAAACTACTGGTAATCAGGCAAGTACCACCTACGCAATCCTAACCACCTTAGGAACAGGTCACGCAGGGAACCAGGACCTCACTAGCACCACCTGTACTAGCAAGAACAACCAACTAAATATCATCATACATTTAGGGGTATAGACCTGGGGACAAAACACATGATGCATAAACATACATTCAGAGGTGCAGGGAAGGAAAACACATGATGTATCAACAACACATTCAGCCGTGTAAGGAACACATGACGCATCAACACACGTTCAGCGTTGTAAGGAACAAGGCACATGATGCATCAACAACACATTCAGCGGTGCAGGACAACACAATAGCGCAAAAATCACATTAGCCACCACCTGTGGCAGTCCCTAGGCCAACTGGCCTCTCTAGGGCTAGGACGCCCTGTGTCCAAAGTCAGGTTCCTAAACGGAGCAGTTGCCCACAAGTGCTGGGCAACTGGTGCAACCAAGGATGGGCCAACGTGGGAGCCTCGCAGGCTCTGAATAAACAAATGGCCCCTGAGCCTCTCAGGGCTCCTTAACAACTGTGGCGCTTTTGAGCCTCTACGGGCTCTCAACAAAAAGATGTAGCCTCACTGGGTGGTGGGGTCCCTCACGGGGGACCCGGGAACACTGGGGGTGCCCTGAGCCTCTCTAGGCTGTAGGCACAACTGCGGGCATCGTTGGAGTCCCCCTCCTGGGGACTTGAGAACAAAGGAATGCCCCCCTGAGCCTCTCCTGGGCTCAAAAAGCCAAATGGCACCTCAGAGCCTCTCGGGCTCGTGGCTCAAGGTGGGGGGTTAGACGGAGTCCCTCTTGGGGGACTCGGCATCACTCAAGGCCTCACGGGCCTCTCTGGACAAGGGTCTCGCTCTGGAGGGGAGGGGCGGGCACCGGCAATGTGCCCCGACGCCCCCCTCCCTTCCGCACACATTCACCGGGTCTCTGGTGCTCGGCGGCGGCTCTCCGTGGCATCAGCTCCTTTCTGCTGGGCTCCTCGGCGTGGTGGTGGCGGGGCTCTTCGACCAGCCGGCAGAGCTCCCAGGACTTCCGGGTGCGCGTGGGGAAGCCCTCAGGGTCTGGCCAATCCCTGCGCAGCCCAGCAATGACGTAACAGGAGTCCCGGCGGGGGGGCCAATGAGCGTTCTGCAATGCTTTCTTCGGGGCCGCCAATGGCAGCGCGGCCCTGGAGTGGAGAAGTGTGGCTCAGGGGTTAGAGGCGGCAGACCTGGAGCCTGAGTTCGGCCCTGGACCAGGGTTCAATTCCCCGCCTCGGCGGGTCTTGGGCTCAAAAATTCCACGGACTCGTTAATTCTCGCTCCGGTGCCTGCTCGACTCACGGGTTCACACTCTGCGACTCTGGGCAATAGCTTGCTTAATCTCCACAACGGCCCCTCGCAGTGGGATGCCTGGCTTTCACCTTGTGGATACCCTGCCAGGGTTATCTCACAGGTGAATACCAGGACGGGTTCCCTAAGCAAGCGCTGAGATGCCCCAGGGTAAGTCGTGCGCTATATAAGTCTCATTCATTTAATTTCATTTCATTTCATAAGGAGGCGGGCGCAGCGCCTCACAGGCTGACTCCGGGCTGCGGCGGTGACGATCTCAGGGCAATGCCGGGTGGGCACCGGTTCCTTTTAAAAGAATAGATCAAGGTGGGCACTCGATCGGGGCGGACAATGCCGGGTGGGCACCGGCCTCTGCAATTAAAGCGCTCACAAGCGCACTAAATAAATAAGAAATAAAGCGAGGTAGGCACTCGCTGGGGGGGTCTAGGAATCCTTCTCAGACCGGGGCAAATGCCGGGTGAGCACCGGCTTCGGAAAACAAAGCGCTCTCAGCGCTAGCGGGACATAAAGCGCTCCAATGCGCTAGGGACTGCACACAAGCGCTTCCAGGCGCTAGAAGCTACCAGTCAAGCACTCCCAGCGCTACCAGACAGGATAAAGCGCTTCCAGGCGCTTCAAGGGAACACAAGTCAAGTAAATGTCCAAGCATAGCGCTAGAGGGGAATAAACAGCGCTCCCAAGCGCTATAAGGAACCAAAGTCCAGCAAAGCTCTTCAGGAGTCCAGGGGCTGGGCAGGGCCCAGGGGAGGCAAGCCTTCCCCCTGGGCCCAAGCAGCAGCAGGCCCCTGGCAGATTCAAGCAGCAAACAAAAACCTTTTTCAAGAGGTCACAGCCTCTTTTTATAAAGACAATTCCTTTGTCTTTGGGCAGGGTGGGGGCAGAACCAGTCGCAGTTGGTCTGTGAGCACTGTTGATGGGCTCAACCACCCTCGCTATTCACTGGCAGGGCTTGGGTCATTAGACGCACCACAGGGGGCGGAGCCAGCATTGTGTGGGGGAAACCC
Organism: Lissotriton vulgaris; assembly: GCF_964263255.1. NCBI lineage: Eukaryota > Metazoa > Chordata > Amphibia > Caudata > Salamandridae > Lissotriton > Lissotriton vulgaris. The sequence continues at coordinate 222,715,517 of NC_141686.1, read as the reverse complement.
AGCCTCATTCAGGACACAGGTACAGCCCCTCCCTCACATCAGCATGCTAATCTCTCTATTCACCACCGGGGCAGACCCACACAGACTCCTGGAGCCTGGCATCCCAGCCAGCTCCAGCCAATCACACGCCAGGCATATTTTACACTAATATGCCAACTCCTAGAAGTGGCCCTTCCGCACAAGACACAGTCATGCCACATACATCGTTGCGAAGCATTCAATCACACGAGAGTGCACATACCAAACTTGAGCATGCACGCCTCACGCATCAGGAACTAGCAGGGACACAGACATTCCCCATGCATTCCTATGGGAGGGCAGGCCAATCTCACTCCACGCACTCAGGGAGCGCGCGCACTTTACACTGCGCCACAGTGTCAAAATGCGCAAAGACCAGAAATCACTATCTCTGGGTCACAAACCCAAAGCAAAAAGTTCAGGGGTGAACCTGCCAGATGGGCCAAGTCCAACACAACCCCCTTCCAGCCAAAACGCAGGGGAGAACAATCACCACCGTGATGGACTTCCCTGCTTGGGGCGATAGAACACGGACGCGGGCCCGCACTGCAGGGACACCCTCCGGTTCTACGCCACGTTGATCCATAAGACAAGCACATACTTAAAAAAAACAGGCCCAACTAGGCTACCCCACTGGTACTCCTTAGTTGTCCACGGCTAGGACCAGGCCCTAGGCCACCCGGATACCACTGGTCCCTACCTATCCAGAGAGTGGGGGGTGGTAACCCCTGGCCTACATAGCCATTCTCCACTCCCTTTCTCAGTGTAGTTCCAAACTACCACTGATCCTTCAACCTAGGGTCCGCACCCTCAGACTGACCAGAGGTCACGGGCAAGAATGCCCCACCCTACCTCTACTTCTGAAGCACCCTCCAGAACACAACTCTCCCACCAGTTCGGGACCTTTACTCCCTCAGCAGCAGTGACCACGGTCAGACCAGCACAAGATCGGTGTAGTGAGGCGTTGCACTTTGCGGGTTGCCTGATGCGGCGCAGGCGGCGGCTCACGGACCCCGTTGAGACGGGGACGGCGAGTAGCATAGGCTGCGTGGCCGAAGGCAGACGCGACTCGGTGCGGTGCCTACAGGACACCAGGCTGGTCATGACAGAGTCACAGCTCCCTTAACTGGTTTACCACCTGGGATTCGAATTCACTCCTCCTTCAGCAGCAAGGCAACCACTGCAGGTCAATCCCCCATACAGCTTACCTGGTTCCTTCTCTTCAGGCAGGAGTTCCTTCAGGACACTACATATAGTTGCCCTTATGTCCAGATCCGGACACACCGGCTACTGGCTCCCCAACCGAGGGACGTACCCCTTTGGTCAGATGCCTGGCGCACCAGGACTTCCTTGAGGGTGACACATAACTAATGTGTCGTGTACAAGTCTGCCTGACACTCAGGACAGAAGTGGCATCACCCTGGTCACTCCTTGGCGACACAACCCTTCTGGTTGGCCCCTGACCCACGGGTTACTCCACTGGGGAACATATCCCCCTCGCACCCCTCCATCTGGACTTCTGCACCCTCCCAACTGGAGCGGTACTGCCAGATAACAGAACTACTAGAGCCCTGTTTACAGGCGCTCCACGTTCTCTCCACACTGGGAGATCTCCCTAGAAGGACGCTCCATACGGACATTCTAGGCTCCCTCACCTGGTGTTCCTAAGAAAAAAAACACCCAGACTACGAAGACCAGGCTTGTACTCCTCTGAGCCACTTCCACCACACTGGGCTGGAAGACCAGAACCTTCCTTAGGGTCACTCCCCAACAATTAACACAATGGCACAGGGGCAGGGGAAACTCCCATGAGCTTCAGGCCCACCCATGAAATCCTGTTCACTGATGTTCTACATTCTTCAAATACTCCGGGAGATCTTCCTCAAATGACCTATTGGTACAGCCTAGGCCCCCGACCTGACGTTCCCTTCAGAAACATTCCAAGCCCTGACACTGGGTTTCGGGCACCTGGAGACATGCAGTCGCACCCACTCCTTCTCCTCTTGAGACAGGATGTGAGCCCCTACACCGAGACCTAGCTGGGCTACACAACCTCTTCCACCACACTGGGTTGGAAGACACCTCAGCCACTCCTTTTGGAATCACTCCATCCCCTATGCCTCGCTCCTCCCAGAACATTACCAACTCAAAACATCTGTCTCTAAATAGACCACAGAAATCAAAAGCAGGCTCCACTGTCTGCAGACGTTCTTGGGAAAAGTTTAACACGCGGAACTTTAGGTATCTGAGCAACACAAGAGTACACAAGCATTCAGCAAGCTCCCAATCCAGAGAACTCACACACATGTCCAGTGCCACACACCATTCATCCACACTCACCCCTCCCCAGACTGGTAAGGCAGTTTCTACCGCCCCTGATTTCTCAACCTGACCACACGTGACACAGGTACCATTACTCCAGGACAGGGACGGGGGACACATGCACTGAACACATTTATGCTGCCACCACTGGATCCCACCCTCATGGTGAATCCAGAAAACACACTGCACTTAGGGGGATGATCTACCCTCCCGAGCTAGGGACACCTAACTCGCAGTGCACAAGCAACACATTTCCACAGAAATGACATTTTTAGTAAACTCCATACAATAATCCCCAAAATGTGATTTATCTAAAATGCAGAGTTTTGTAGACGTGGCCAGTTGCCACTGTGGTACAACGCAAAAACAAATCCTTATCCTCACCGCTGCGTCCAATGTTAGAAATGGGATCCCTGGCTGGCCAGGGCTTGCGCCAAAGTCAGTCAGAGACCACCACTCCTAAGTCAGGGCAAGGGAGTTACACGCCGAGATAACCCCCGCTCACCCTCTAGGTAACGTGGCGCGACCGGCAAGGCTAAACTTGGAGGTGATATGAGTTAAGTATTTGTGCACGCACCCCAGCAACAACACCCAAGGCCCACCACAAAGGAAACTCCACACAAGGTTATATATAAACATAGCCTTTTTATTACACCAAAACACATTAGATAAAAACACACACTTTACAATTTGCCAACAGGCACGGGCAGAATTTACAAGGGATATTGTCAAGACAGGGCCACCTGGACCACTGTCAGGAATCAGCACTTTTAGAACTTAGAACACAATACTTGTAGGCCTAGAACTTAGAACATAGAGCCTAACGGACAGTACCTCCCGACCTGGTTGCAGGGATAATGCGAGTGACCTCCTCAGTAAACTTGAGCGGGCGGCCCAGCGAAGCGGCACGACTCAGGGGAGAGTGGTGCGGCTCGAGGCTTGAGCGGGTGGCCGGCAAGGTACAAGCGTTTCTCTGGGGCGAACAATGTGTGCGGCTCAGAAGAGGAGGGGAAGACAGGATGCGGGCGACCCAGCGAAGCGGCGCGGATCAGGGTAGAGCGGCGCTGCTCGAGGCTTGGACGGGCTGCCGTGCACGAGCTGCCGAGGGGAATGAGCGAGACACATTTCAGCGAGGCCCCAGGGGCCCAAGGGAGATCAGACAAGTCCCAGCAATTTGTCAGGGAAGGCACAATAGAGTCCAGTGGTCCTGGGACTCTGGTCAGGGGGCGAGCTCAGTATCAAGCACTTGGAATATCACTTAGAACATAACAGAAAACCACTGTAGCACAAAATAGCACACAATCAGTAACTACTGGTAATCAGGTAAGTACCACCTACGCAATCCTAACCACCTTAGTAACAGGTCACGCAGTGAACCAGGACCTCACTAGCACCACCTGTACTAGCAAGAACAACCAACTAAATATCATCATACATTTAGGGGTATAGACCTGGGGACAAAACACATGATGCATAAACATACATTCAGAGGTGCAGGGAAGGAAAACACATGATGTATCAACAACACATTCAGCGGTGTAAGGAACACATGACGCATCAACACACTTTCAGCGGTGTAAGGAACAAGGCACATGATGCATCAACAACACATTCAGCGGTGCAGGACAACACAATAGCGCAAAAATCACATTAGCCACCACCTGTGGCAGTCCCTAGGCCAAATGGCCTCTCTAGGGCTAGGACGCCCTGTGTCCAAAGTCAGGGTCCTAAACGGAGCAGTTGCCCACAAGTGCTGGGCAACTGGTGCAATCAAGGATGGGCCAACGTGGGAGCCTCGCAGGCTCTGAATAAACAAATGGCCCCTGAGCCTCTCAGGGCTCCTTAACAACTGTGGCGCTTTTGAGCCTCTCCGGGCTCTCAACAAAAAGATGTAGCCTCACTGGGTGGTGGGGTCCCTCACGGGGGACCCGGGAACACTGGGGGTGCCCTGAGCCTCTCTAGGCCGTAGGCACAACTGCGGGCATCGTTGGAGTCCCCCTCCTGGGGTCTTGAGAACAAAGGAATGCCCCCCTGAGCCTCTCCTGGGCTCAAAAAGCAGAATGGCACCTCAGAGCCTCTCGGGCTCGTGGCTCAAGGTGGGGGGTTAGGCGGAGTCCCTCTCGGGGGACTCGGCATCACTCAAGGCCTCACGGGCCTCTCTGGATAAGGGTCTTGCTCTGAGGAGGGGCGGGCACCGGCAATGTGCCCTGACGCCCCCCTCCCTTCCGCACACACTCACCGGGTCTCTGGTGCTCAGCGGCGGCTCTCCATGGCATCAGCTCCTTTCTGCTGGGCTCCTCGGCGTGGCGGTGGCGGGGCTCTTCGACCAGCCGGCAGAGCTCCCAGGACTTCCGGGTGCGCGTGGGGAAGCCCTCAGGGTCTGGCCAATCCCTGCGCGGCCCAGCAATGACGTAACAGGAGTCCCGGCGGCCGGAGCCAATGAGCGTGCTGCAATGCTTTCTTCGGGGCCGCCAATGGCAGCCCGGCCCTGGATAAGGAGGCGGGCGCAGCACCTCACAGGCTGACTCCGGGCTGCGGCGGAGACGATCTCAGGGCAATGCCGGGTGGGCACCGGTTCCTTTTAAAAGAATAGATCGAGGTGGGCACTCGATCGGGGCGGACAATGCCGGGTGGGCACCGGCCTCTGCAATTAAAGCGCTCACAAGCGCACTAAATAAATAAGAAATTAAGCGAGGTAGGCACTCGCTGGGGGGGGTCCAGGAATCCTTCTCAGACCGGGGCAAATGCCGGGTGAGCACCGGCTTTGGAAAACAAAGCGCTCTCAGCGCTAGCGGGACATAAAGCGCTCCAATGCGCTAGGGACAGCACACAAGCACTTCCAGGCGCTAGAAGCTACCAGTCAAGCGCTCCCAGCGCTACCAGACAGGATAAAGCGCTTCCAGGCGCTTCAAGGAAACACAAGTCCAGTAAAAGTCCAAGCATAGCGCTAGAGGGGAATAAACAGCGCTCCCAAGTGCTATAAGGAACCAAAGTCCAGCAAAGCTCTTCAGGAGTCCAAGGGTTCGGCAGGGCCCAGGGGAGGCAAGCCTTCCCCCTGGGCCCAAGCAGCAGCAGGCCCCTGGCAGATTCAAGCAGCAAACAAGAACCTTTTTCAAGAGGTCACAGCCTCTTTTTATAGAGACAATTCCTTTGTCTCTGGGCAGGGTGGGGGCAGAACCAGTCGCAGCTGGTCTGTGAGCACTGTTGATGGGCTCAACCACCCTCTCTATTCACTGGCAGGGCTTGGGTCATTAGACGCACAACAGGGGGCAGAGCCAGCATTGTGTGGGGGAAACCCAGCCTCATTCAGGACACAGGTATAGCCCCTCCCTCACATCAGCATGCTAATCTCTCCATTCACCACCGGGGCAGACCCACACAGACTCCTGGAGCCTGGCATCCCAGCCAGCTCCAGGCAATCACACGCCAGGCATATTTTACACTAATATGCCAACTCCTAGAAGTGGCCCTTCCGCACAAGACACAGTCATGCCACATACATTGTTGCGAAGCATTCAATCACACAAGTGTGCACATACCAAACTTGAGCATGCACGTCTCACGCATCAGGAACTAGCAGGGACACAGACATTCCCCATGCATTCCTATGGGAGGGCAGGCCAATCTCACTCCACGCACTCAGGGAGCGCATGCACTTTACACTGCGCCATAGTGTCAAAGTGCGCAAAGACCAGAAATCACTATCACTGGGTCACAAACACAAAGCAAAAAGTTCAGGGGTGAACCTGCCAGAAGGGCCAAGTCCAACACGTGGTAAAAGCATATAAAATGTAATGCCATGCATTATAATGGCATTGCGGAGTCATGGTACTTTCGTAATGAAAGTATGCAGAGTGATGGTATGCGGAAAGAAATTTGCGGGATAATGGGTGTTTACCCTCCCCCGTAAGTACATTGGTGGCACGGCGGCCCACATCTCCAGCAACATACTCATATTTTTTCACCACCAATTGGAAAAAAGCAAAAATGCACATGTCTCTCTCATTGATGCCCAGCACCGACATACACTTTTAGACACACCTCCCACCACAAGTTCTAGAATTGCGAACTTTAGAGATGGGGAGCTACGTTAGAATCTCAGCATCAGCTCAACATCCTGTGATTCCAGGCAAATCGCTTTGTCTCCCCGTGCCTACCACAAATGAATGTGTTTTTCTGTAATGTAAATTGTGCTCATGCCATTTTGTCGAGGTCGCGCTATATAATATTGCAAGGAAAATAAAGTAGGGAAACTCGAGTTCACACACTACTGAACGCGCACTCTTAAGTGCATCAGCAGTGCACTGTGAATCGGAGCGTTTCACAGGCCTGTCACAGATAAGAAATGCTATCAAAATGAAATCCTACAAAACAATATACTACTGGCCGGCAGCAATTCATACCCTGCTAGTCTTTATATAAAAACACTTTATTAGGTTTTAGAAAGCAAGACCTTGACATCTCCCAAAACACCAACCTATTCCCCCTCCCCTCACTATGATGTACAAGCGTACGAACATAGGATCCTTGCTCATTCCTATGACATTTCTCCTCAACTTCCTTGAAGATTATGAACCATGTAATAAGGGAAATAACTTTCAATATTCAATGGAGTCCATCTAAAGAAACAACATTATTCCTAATAAATCTATCCTAAAGCTAATTTCCCCCTCCCCCTCCCTCCAGGCATGTCACATCCCATGTTATTCTGTACTCTTCAATATCCATTAGCAGTGTAATCGGTGTTCTCTAGAAGGTAAGTAAAACAAAACATTATACAGGCTGCTGCTTTAGATTCACTCATCATGCATATCTCCAATGGGGTTGAATGGTTATATCTATTCGCTATGAAGGGTCTACCCGGTTACGAGCTCTCCCGGTTCGGTGTTGTCATTGCTCTCAGTGTCTAATTCTATCAATAATCCCACCAAATGTTCCAATGCCCTAGCCGCCTCAAGTGATCTCTCGCTCCCCGTTCTCTTGGCTAGTTGTAGCCTAACGATCCCATCATATTCTGCCCATTTGGTGACCTCTCTCTTCCATTTATCTAAACTCGAGGCCCCACTTGCCTTCTTGTGCATGGTAATTTCCCTCTTGGCCACTACCAATCCGATATCTATAAACTTTCTGGTGATCTTAGTTTTAGCTGTTTGGGGGAAGCAATGCAGTATACAATTCCCCAACGCCAGATCTAGCTCCTTGTCCGTCACCACCTTCAATAGTGCCATTACTCCGGTCCAATAACTAGCCAAAAGTGGGCACCCCCAAATCATGTGAGGGAAGTTTGCCCCCTCTCCCGACACCTTGGGCATTCGTCTTAGTCAGTGTTGAAAAATGCATTGATTTTCGCCGGTGTAAGGTAAGTGCAATGTAAAACATAAAAATGTATCTATTGAAAGTTGCCATTCCTGGTGCTCTTTCACGCTTGCTCTACAATCTCAGCCCAAGCCCTTTCCGGTATCTCTCTCCCCACATCTACCTCTCAATTTTGGCTTTAGTATGTCGAAAGAGGGCAGCTTCTCAAGAGTCATGCGCTTGGACAGGCATGTGACTGTCATTAAACTTCCCTGCTGCTGTTACTATGTATTGGCACACTAAAGAAACCTTATGCCAAATAGCCGCAGTGATTGCTTCATGGAGTAGGAAGTATCCCCTCTTAAATCAAATAGCTCCTGTAGAGTACAGAAGGTCACCGCCTGGCATGATGAACAAAACGGTCCGCCACTGCCTCACACACTCCACATGTGGGCCCAACGTAGCGGGTATTGGGTGTGGACACTGTCTGCTCAGGCAGCAACAAAAATTGTAATACATGCTGCACCATACTCAGAAAGGGTAATCCAACAGAAGTGCAGTAAGCAATACATGCAAGATTAAACATGAAAGACACAATGCACACAAGACAAATCACAAGTAGCCAAAGATACATAGAGGCAAATGTGTCCTACATAATGCAACCCCGTTCAAAAAGCAAGTAGGCCCTCATTGCCAATGTGCCAAAATTTGGCCCTCTTCACACATAACTAATCACACACAAAACACATGCACATGTAAAAGACCCTGCAAAGCTGCAGGCCTGTGAGCCACACTGTCAAGGCAAGTGACAGGGCATGATGAAGAATAGCATGCCTGCAGGACAAACATATTTACATGGCGCAGGACACCTCACTGATGTGGCAGAGTGTGGAACATATCCTCAAAGGAGCATGTCACACCGTGACACAACCTTCTGTACACACAACCCCTGATGGGAACAAGACACTTGATGACCTACTATGCACAATTGTCACAACTCCGACCAAGACACATAATCCCCACAGCTTTCCACATGTCTGCATTGTATATCCACAGAAGTCAAAGGCCCATTTCATGAAAGGGACAAGGGCAGCTAAACAAAAGCAGGAGGTGCCTCTATCACACAATGCAGTGCACACACATACAAATCTGAGTACATACAAATTGCCTACTAAGTGTTACACTTGTGCCCCCACCACAGTTATTTTGAATGGGACAGTCAATATTTTTTGCAATTGAAAGGAACTTCAATGGGCTTTGCTGGGGCTCTGGCTTATGTTAACACCTATATGGCTAACTTTGACGACTCTTTTATTTACTGTGATAAAGATTGGTTGGAAAATTTGCTATTATACTGCAGATACAAAAATGATATCTTTCTACTTTGGAATAACAGTTGGGAGTTATTGGAAATTAAAATCAACTAATTGAACTTTTTTCAATGAGAACATCCAATTTATCAACACCATAAATAGGACATATTTACCTTTTCTGGATGTATTCGTGACCATAGAGGATGATAACATACACACAGAAGTGTATCATAAACCTACGGACAAGAATAATGCTTTATTGTTCACCAGTTTTCATCCCCAGAGTTTAATCCACAATCTTCCATACTCTCAGTTTCTCAGAGCCAAAAGGATTTGTTCAGATGACATCACACTACAGAAAAACATTAGCATTTTAAAGGAAAGATAGAAATCCAAAGGTTATCCAGAGTCTCTTTTGGAACAAGCAATTTCAAAGGTGGAAAACATATCACTGAACAGTCTTTTAGAAATGAAAGTTAGTATTGCTCGTGACACCACCATGCAGTTTATAATATTACAGATGAAAGTCTGTTTTTGAATCAGCTCGAATAAAGTTCAAGGTTTGTTTCCAACACAATCACAGCACCTTTTTTTCTTAGTTTTTAGACTTCTTGCTTGCACACCCCCATGGGTATTTTGGGTCGATAAGATGCTCCGTATTTGTTCTGTGTGGATTGGGGCTTGATCTATCTGTTTGACTCCGGTTTCGGTTTTCAGATGTATTCTCTTCTAACACTTGTCTTCAATTGTTTGCGGTACTGTTCTTCACTTTCATATGCTTTAACGTTTCATTTTTTTCAACAACACATGCATTTTATTCTGAATTTGGAAATACAATGATGCAATGTTCACACATTAGCATGTCTGCTTACCTTGCATATTGTACTGCACCTTGTGGGAGCATTATTTACATTTTTTACAGATTACCTCCTGAAGAAGGGCCAATGGGGCCAGAAATGTATTGGGCGGTTTTCTTGAAAGAATAATTTTGTGGATGAAAAGAATGAAATTCTACACAATATGTTGATCTGTGATTTGAACAGAATCAATATGTATATGCAATAAGGACATTTGCCCACGTTTGAAATTGTTCTATTTCTTAGGGGGATTGTTTTATTACAAGTTTTTGAGTTTTTCAGAATTAATGTCATTGTTAAGTTGTGAAGTTTGTATAGCAACAGCTTTAAGGGCAAGGGTGCACAGAGGTCAGGTTGCAAAACTTAAATTATGTAGAATATGTTTTATGTCACATCTAGACAGTGTGTCAGCCCCTGTAGCACTCCAGGATTTTAACCTTTCCAAACAAATATCTACACGTGAGTTTTCAAAAAACAGGAATGCTCCTTTACATTATCTTTATTAACGGACTGCATTAGTCACACAACACAACACAGGTCACAACAGGTAGCGTTTGTGTGTAGACCCTGTCAAGACACATTTCTCACATATGTAACTTGTGATATTACAATGTACAAGTACTCCCTCACATCCGTGATGTTCTTGAAAAAAACACAATTCAGAAAATGCTAGGCATCAGGTACAAAAAATCCCAAATGTACAGTCTCCCGCAGTATGCTTGTAAAGTAAAAGAATCCATGCCCATAAATGTAACACACTGTTAAACTGTATCTCCCATTAAAATTGCAGAGGGCGAGACAACACCTCCTGGACAGCAGAACGACCCACTCCACAACGATGGCTTGTATGAAAGCTCCACCATCAATGAGGATGTATTTTAACAGATTGCGGACTCCCTTGCCACACCAACTCCAGGAGCATGGCCACCCAGCAGCATTGCGCCAAGTCCACCCTCTAAACAAACCACCCAGCAGCAAGCACCTTCCACCAAAGCTGCCTCACAGAATCTTGGTGACCCATATCATGCCTTTCACCACTGTGTGCTTGAGGTCCAGTGGGAGACACATGACCATGTGCGGGTAGGGTTGGAGAGCCTGGCAGCCAAAATTGACGACTTACGTGGGTGTCTGAGTCACATCCAAGACCACATGCAGAGGATGGCAGACATCCACATCACCCTCAATGCTATTCAACTCTCCCTGGGTGAAATTGCTTTAGTCATGATCCATAGAGTTGACACACTGTCCCAGCAGGGTGGCTCCAGAAATGTCTTTGCAAAATTGTCATGACTTGCACGGATAATGGGGAGCAGGTAACAGAGAGAATAGATGGTTGTCACGGCTGAACACCAGTGCTATTTTCGTGGGATATACCAGGCCCTGCTTCGGCACGTCACATCAGTGCCTCCCCACGGTCTTGCACCAACATTTGCTGCTGCTAGTGCATCTACATCCTCCGTTCCGCACCCTGATGTGTCTGTGCCTCACAGTGCTGCTCCCATCATACCACCACCCACATGTGAGACACATCAGAGGACGAACCTGAGGATGAAAGTGCCACACTGGTAAGGCGAAAGTACAGCAAACATTGACGTCTAAAGGCCTGTCTCACCATTGTATTTTTCTTACCATCATTCCACTGATCTTCCTCTTCCACTGTCTTCCAAAGTCCAGCAACACTCACCTTGGACCCACACTTGGACTTCCACAATTCTACTTTTCCTTGACAATGGCACTGCAAACTCCACCTCTTCCCTTTGCTGCGTCACTCACAATGGACTCTGTCTGAAACCTCTAATGGGCATTCATCCAATGTTGGGTTGTATGGGCTAGTACTGGTCTAGTCTACCCCTTGTACTGTAAATAAATTATTTGAAGTCACACAGATGCGTGTTTACATGACCAATCAAGTATTTAACTAAGTCAATAAGTAATGGGCTGTGAATCCACAAGAAGGTCCACCAAGGGAAACAGAATCAATGTACATGTGTTACCTGACATGGATAGGCAGTGAGATGACTGTGTATGTGCAAAATCTATCAATCAAGTAATCAATCAGCACATTAGTAAAGCACACTACTCACCCGTGAGTGTCTTAAGGCACTGGGGGGGGTGCTGCTACTGCTTGAAAAGCCAGGTCTTGCGGAGTCTTCTGAGGTTAGCAGGTCCTTGGTCTGCCGTAGGAGGATAGGGAGAGGGTTACAGGTCTGGGCGGTGAGGTGGGAGAACGGTCTGCCACCGGAGGTTGCTCTTCGGATGGGGGGGACGGTGGCGAGGTTGGCGTAGCGGAGCTGGCAGGTTCGGGATGTAGAAGCTGAGCCGTCGGTTGATGCATGCTGGGCCGGTGTTGTGATATGCCTTGTGTGCGTGGGTGAGGAGCTTGAAGGTGATCCTATTGACGGAGAGCCAGTCGAGGTCTCACAGGTGGGGTGTGATGAGGCTGAGGCAAGGAATGTCGAGGATCAGGCGTGCAGAGGCGTTTTGAATGCGCTGAAGTTGGTTCAGTAGTTTGGCCGAGGCTCCTGCATAGAGGGTGTTTTCGTAGTCCAACCTGCTGCTGACTAGGGGCTGGGTGACCGTTCTCCTTGTTTCGGTGAGGATCCACCTGTAGATCTTGTGGAGCATGCGGAGGGTGTTAAAGCCGGAGGACCAGATGGCGTTGACCTGCATTGTCATGGAGAGAGTAGATTGGAGGATGAACCACAGGTTGTAGGCGTGGTTGGTGGGTGTTGGAGCTGTTCCTAGTGCGGTCCACCAGGAGTCCTCCCAGGCTGAGGTGGTGGAGCAGAGGAGGAGGACTTCTATCTTTTCTAAGTTTAGCTTCAGTTGGCTGTTCTTGATCCACTCTGCAACCGCTTTCAATCCTTCATGGAGGTTGGTTGTGGTGGTGAGGGATCCTTGGTGAGGGAGAGGATCAGCTGGGTGTCGCTGGCGTAGGAGATGATGTTGAGGTTGTGCAGTCAGGCAACGTGGGCAAGCGGTGACATATAGATGTCGAACAATTCGGCCTGGGGGATGAGCCCTGGGGTCTGCCACATATAATTTTGTTGGATTCGAGCTGAAAGTGGGGTGTAGGATGCTCTGGATTCTTCTGGAGAGGAAGGAGGTTTCAGGGGTACCAAGTCACTCTTACCTGCAAGATGCTTGTTGTCTTACCTGTAAGTTTCTAGGCAGGATTGTCAGGGACGTTATGGTCCTACCTCCCTGAACCCTTAAAGTATAAAAAGAGAACTGTATTACAAAAACTATGGCTGCAGGATAGAAACTTAGGGAGGAGGGCTGGATTCGGATGCTGATGAATTCCTGTTGATTTGATTTGATTTGATTTGATAATGTAGGAGAGTAGGGTCTGCTATCCTATGGTCACCCCAAATTTTTGCTTTTTGCTTCACTGGTTTCTGACTTAATGTGGCTGTGGGCCTGCTAATCAGACCCACAGCCTGCTGTTCTCTCTCTAAATTACTGCCAATGCACTTTAGGTGCATTACGAATTGGAACTGGTTCACCTTGTGAGCCCCTGTATTAGTGCACCCTAGGTGCCCAGGGCATAGGTGTATCCAAGGCCTACCAGGGGCTGCAGCATGTATTGTGCCACCCCTGGCCTGGCCCCCATATTTGACACAACTGGCTGATCACTCAGCTGGGGTAAGTCGGTGTAACCACCTCTTACTTAGGTACAGTATGTCTGTGCCTAACCCTAAACTGGACACATATGTTCCTATCAGCCACTCCTATGGAAGGCCTCATCAATCCTGGAGGCAGAGTGCTTGGAAATATGTGAGATGGTGCTCTGGCATGAGCTGAGCCTGTCTGCAGCTGTCGGGAACCACTCCCTAAGCTGTTCCGGGATATTGCCATACCATATACTCTTAAGTGCATTATAATCCTCGCGGTTAAATGCTAACTTTGGTTTGGCTTTATCAAAACATGTCGAGTAAGGTGTCATACGAATTGGAATACTATCCCCTCGCCAATTCTGGCGACGGGGATAGCATTCCACCCTTCTAGAGGGATACGACATGTGTGTAGCCTTAACCCCGGTTAAAGTTAAACAGAGCCTCAGCATCACAAAATGGACGCTGCCACCACAGACACAAGTCTGGCCTCCTGCTGCTGACCGAAACTCGGCAGATGGTGGCCTGGACAAAGAGTTTCCTGCCTTGGGAGGTGCGAGCACCACCCCAGACAGGATTTTGTGTATTGGGTAGGACAGGGCTGAATAGAATCAGACATGCCCGGGGCACACAAGGTGTCCCCGTGCATAGGCCAGTCCAAACCGGTTCTGGGGCCTTCCAGCCCCAGTCCTGGCGAGGAGCTGGACAAAGGAAAGGGGGTGTAACCGCCCCCCTTCCTGGTTCCTCCCAGAGGAGGGACCTAGTAGGTGATCCACCCCTCAGATTGGGAATAAGAGCGGGAGCAGTGCCATTGCACAGCAGATCATCCTGAATCAACTTTACACGAAGAAGAAGACTGGACTTCGACATTCTGCTGCACAGAAGACTGAAGAGAATCTCCCTTGTGGCCTAGGAGTGGCCACCCTGTGAACACAGGTACCAACCAGCGACCCGACGTCTGCTTTGCCGCCGCCTCCCGCCGGAGCCCGAGCCCAGAGCCCGACAAGAACCAGACTCCCAGACCTCTCAGAGCCCGATCCACAGTCCCTGCAAAGAAGGGACCCGTGGAGGCACCGAGTGACGTGGGACCGGACCTCTTGGAAGACACTCGAAAAGCTGACTGCGCAGCTTCTGAGGCATCCTCGACGTTGTGCTTTGGGGATTGAGAACCCCCACCACCGAGCAGCCCTTGCACTGAAGATCAGCCCTCCAGTATCTCCACGATCTGCGTGGGGCCCTTTTGCATTGTGCCACTCGACGCGCCATCCCGGCCACTAGCCACGTGGTCAGCGGCCATCTTGGCGACGAACCCGAAGATTTACACAGCAGGTCTGGTTGCTCCAGACCTACCCAAGCTCCTGTGAAAAGGAGCACCCGCTCTGACCTTGCTGGTCCGAGTGTTAAGCATCTTTCACCTTCTGCCTGGCTTGCCTTTGCCAAGGCCTGTTTGCTCCGATCGAGGTGCCGACACCGCCAACAGTGAGAAGCCTGCGTGGGACAGCTCGTGACCGACTCCTGGACGTCCTCGACCCCGGGTATCTACGTGGCTGCAGAAAGAAGCTACCCGACAACACCTGTCTGCACCCGACATCGCCTGGTTCCAATCTGGTTCCACGGTAGTCACTGGCTAGTGACTTTGAACATTGTCCCCTCTGCTTTCAGGTCTTCACATCTTCAGATCCACCCTTGGATCCACCGGAACTCTTCTCATCGAGCCGCCTGCAGCATCTTCAGCTCCAAGCACCATCGACCAGCGTGACGAAACCCGACACTACTTCGACCCTGTGCACCCGCTTCCTGTGGGTGAGGTAACTCAGCTCCGCCGGTGCTCCTGCACTGGTACACATCCCAAGGGTCTGTGTTGTAAGTTTCAGCTCCGTAGGTCACTCGGAAGGTTCCTAACTTTCTAACTTTGTGCTTTTTACGCACCATAGACTTTGTATTGAAAAGTGCGTGCACTTTGAACACTGCACCCGAGTCCCGTGGGCCTTTCCCAACTTAGTTATTTCCAGTCTCGAATAGCTCCAGCGATTCCCAAGGCCCTAGGCCTCTTCACTTTCCTCCTGGTATCTCTTATACCACTTTCTTAGTATATGGTTTAGGTGGCCCCTAGGGCTCATCCATATTGTGCAACGTTTGTGTATTTTAAACTGTCTTGTGATTTAACGCTTGTGCTTCTGTGCTCATAAAGAGTCCAGGGGATTTTAATAGTTAATAAATCTCTATATATTTTCAATATATATCTGTGTGGTGTCCCTTTCATTTGGTATTCAAGGGGGTTGTGTATGGTATAACAGCTGGCTTCACATGCCTTTCAGAGTATAGCCTAAGACTGCTTTGTCCACGTTACCAGTAGGATAACTGGTCTACAAGGTTGAATTACAACCATCATCATAAGGGTTGCTTGGCATGGTACAAAGTGATCACTAAGAATTAGTGAGCATTATATACCAGGCCAACTTCTCACATTGGTGAGCAGCGGATTGGGATCTGAGCTTGCTGTTGTTTTACCATTACAATCTTTGAGATTATCATTTGAAAGATCATACAGGTACCTGCTAGGTACATATAAAACAAGACTAGTATACTTAAGTTCTACTGAACTTAGTTGTTGTAGAGCAAAGGGAGTAGCACACCCTAGCTACAACTACTAGATAGGTTTAGTAGGTAAACACCAGTGTAGGTAGATTGCAACACATCCACCCACACTAGAGCAATGTCTGGAGCAGAGGGGTCCAGTGGACTTACTCCTGTTGAGAGTGACCCTCCAAGGGCACCATCCAAATTTGCTATTTTTTCCTTTAAGGAATTAAGACAGCTTTGTGTCTTAAGGGGTCTGAAGACAGGGCCTTCCCCTACTACAGACCACCTAAGAGAGCTCTTAGACCAGTCTGAGACTCTAAAGCCCTCTAAAGCAAACCCCACAGGGAATGCTGAAGGAGGCCATCCTTCAGAGGATGACACTGTAGACACCCCTGCCCCTATCATCCTGGTAGATGAGGAAGCCTCCACCACTGGAGCTCCTCAGGTAGATGTAGAGGAAGAAGAAGAGGAGGAGGAGGTGGAGAGCAGTGAGTCAGATGATGACAGAGATAGTCAGGTGCTGGTCAGTAGGCTGAACCAGGCTAACTTAAGCTTACTTGGGAATGAATCAGGTAACAACCCATTCAGACCCCCAGGTGGACTTAACCAGGGGCATAGGAGGAGGAGGAATCACTCAGGTGAATCCAATACCTCCCATGTCTCTAGAGGCTCTCATGGTCACTCCAGGAAGGAGATGACTAGCCCTCAGAGAAGGGAACATGAGGCCAAGATGAGAGAGGCTGAGCTTAGGATCCAGAGGCAAGAGTTAGAGGTTGCCCTGGCCAAGGAGAAACTTGCTAGAGCAAGACAGCCTAGAGAGAGTGGGGTAATAGAACCCACTGGTGGCAGCAATATCCACAAGGATAAAGACAGGTCTTTTGATAATAGAAACCTGAGTAAGATTGTGCCCCCCTACAAAGCTAGGGATGACATCCATAAATGGATTACTGCAATGGAGAGAGCCTGCAGAGTACAGCAGATCCCTCAGGAGCAGTGGGCAGCAATATTGTGGCTCTCCTTTGAAGGTAGAGGCCGAGACAGACTCCTCACAGTTAGTGATGAGGATTCTAGAAACTACCTGGTCCTGAAGAGTGCTCTGATTGATGGGTTAGGCTTAACCACTGAACAGTACAGGTTAATGTTCAGAGATACCCAGAAGACACAGACTCAGGACTGGTCTGAATTTGTTGAGTGTGCCACTAAGGCTCTGGAGGGATGGTTGCTGGGAAGCAAGGTTACAGACTATGAAGGATTGTATAATTTGCTGATGAGAGAACAAATTTTAAATAATTGTCAGAACCAGCAGTTGCATCATCATTTGGTTGACTCAGATTTGACCTCTCCCCAAGAATTGGGAAAGAGGGCAGATAAATGGGTAAGAACCAGAGTTAAGCAAAAGAACCAGAACCAGAACCAGGGTGGTGACCAGAAGAAAACAGACCAGAAGGGTGGGGAGCAGAAAGCTAAAGACCAGACGTCTTCAACAGGGCCCCAAACTGAGACAGAGGGTGGGTCCCAAACTTCCAAGAAGAAGAAGAAAGAAGGTCAGAAGAAACCCTGGTGTAAAACTTGTAAGAACACCTCTCACTGGACAAGTGAGTGTAAAAAGGGTGGAGCCCCCAGCACTGCAGCCCCTAAGGCACCTGCACCCACTAGTACAGTTAGCAGTGCTGGTCCTCAAGCCAAGGGTTTAGTGGGTATCACTTTGGGAACTGAAGGAGATTCTGACCTAGTCAGAACCCTTACACAGGCTGTTCTGGTTTGTGAAGGGGACATAGATTTGACCCCTGACATAAGTCCCAGTAACCTGGGCAAATACAGACAGACACCTTTGATCAACAACAAAGTGGCTCAAGCTTACAGGGACACATGTGCCAGTGTCACTATGGCGACACCTAACTTTGTGGACCCTGGACAATACATGCCAGGCGATGATTACCTGGTGACCAATGCCAGCAATGTCACTACTACACATAGTGTGGCACTTGTTAACTTTTCCTGGGGAGGGGTAACTGGCCTAAAGAAAGTTGTGGTTAGTGCTGATCTCCCAGTAGAATGTTTGTTGGGCAATGACCTGGAGAACTCTCTATGGTCAGAAGTTGAGTACAGGACTCATGCAGAGATGTTAGGGATATCATCACATGTCCTTGCTGTGACCAGGTCACAGGCCAAAAAGTGCCTCTCTGAACCTCAGGTCTTGGATCCTGGAACAATGGACCAAGTACCTCCCAAGAAGAAGAACAGGAGGGTTAAGGCTGCGCCTTCCCAACTGCCTACAAGTGAGGATCAGGCTTCACAGGAAACTGATCTTGAGACCCCTGAAGGAACTGTCCCTGAAGAACTTGAACCTGATCAGGTTGAGTTTCTGGGGACAGGGGGACCTTCTAGGGCAGACTTGGGGCAGGCTCAGTTAACCTGTCCTTCTCTTGAACCCCTCAGACAGCAGGCTGCTGCTGAGGCTGCTGGGAATGCTCAAGGTGCCCATAAAGTATATTGGGACGATGGACTCCTTTATTCAGAGGCTAGAGACCCCAAGCCTGGTGCTACCAGGAGGTTGTTTATACCTCTGCAATTTAGGGGCTTCCTACTCACCTTGGCCCATGATATTCCTTTAGCAGGACACCTAGGCCAGAACAAGACTTGGGACAGGCTTGTCCCTCACTTTCACTGGCCTCACATGTCTGAAGACACCAAGGAGTTTTGTCGCTCCTGTGAAACCTGCCAAGCCAGTGGTAAAGCAGGTGGAACAACAAAGGCCCCCCTGATACCACTACCTGTGGTGGGGGTTCCCTTTGAAAGAGTGGGGATTGATATTGTTGGCCCAATGGATCCCCCTACAGCATCTGGGCACAGATTCATACTGGTGGTAGTGGATAATGCCACCAGGTACCCAGAGGCAATTCCACTTAGGACCACAACAGCTCCTGTTGTGGCCAGGGCCTTACTTGGAGTTTTCTCCAGAGTGGGGTTTCCTAAGGAGGTAATATCAGATAGAGATACCAACTTCATGTCTGGATATTTGACAGCTATGTGGAAGGAATGTGGTGTCAACTACAAGTTCACCACTCCTTATCACCCACAATGCAATGGGCTTGTTGAGAGATTTAACAAGACCCTAAAGGGCATGATTAAAGGATTACCTGAAAAGCTCAGGCGAAGATGGGACATCCTTCTGCCCTGCCTTTTGTTCGCTTACAGAGAGGTCCCTCAAAAGGGGGTTGGCTTCAGCCCCTTTGAATTGTTGTTTGGGCACCCTGTAAGAGGACCCCTGTGTCTAGTGAAGGAAGGATGGGAGTTACCTCTCAAAAAGCCTAAACAGGACATAGTGGACTATGTACTTGGTCTCCGCTCCAGGATGGCAGAGTACATGGAAAAGGCATCTAAAAACCTTGAGGCTAGCCAAGAATTACAAAAAGCTTGGCATGACCAAAAGGCTGTCCTTGTTGAATTTCAGCCTGGACAGAAGGTATGGGTGTTGGAGCCAGTGGCCCCAGCAGCACTCCAAGACAAATGGTCTGGACCCCATACAATTCTGGAGAAGAAGGGAGAGGTTACCTACTTGGTGGACCTAGGAACTCCCAGGAGCCCCCACAGGGTGCTCCATGTGAACAGATTGAAGGCATATGTCAGCAGGGCAGACATGGGCTTGCTCATGGCTACAGATGAGGGACAGGAGGAAGAGAGTGACCCTCTCCCAGACCTGCTCACTCAGAACCCTGAGGATGGCTCAGTTGATGGTGTGGCCTTAGGTGGCAGCCTCACTGAACATCAGCAACATGACTGCAGACAAGTTCTACAGGCATACAGGCATATGTTCTCCTTGACACCCAGTCAGACTAACTGGTGTATACATGTGGTGGACACTGGTGACAGTCTTCCTGTAAAGAGCAAGATTTACAGGCAACCTGACCACGTCAGGGACTGTATAAAGACTGAGGTGCAAAAGATGCTGGAATTAGGTGTCATTGAGCCTTCAGAGAGCCCCTGGGCTAGCCCAGTGGTTCTGGTCCCCAAACCTCACACCAAAGATGGCAAGAGAGAGATGAGGTTCTGTGTGGATTACAGAGGACTCAATGCTGTCACCAGGACAGATGCACACCCTATTCCAAGGGCAGATGAGCTCATTGACAAGTTGGCTTCTGCCAAATATTTGAGCACATTTGACTTGACAGCTGGCTACTGGCAAATCAGGTTAGCTGAGGAGTCTAAAGCCAAGACAGCATTTTCTACCCCTAGTGGGCATTATCAGTTTGTGGTGATGCCCTTTGGTCTGAAAAATGCACCTGCCACCTTCCAAAGGTTGGTGAATCAAGTCCTCACTGGGTTGGATGACTTTTGTGCAGCTTATCTGGACGATATTGCTGTCTTTAGCTCCACCTGGGAGGATCACCTGGTCCACCTGAAGGAAGTGCTTGAGGCTCTGCAGAAGGCAGGCCTCACTATCAAGGCAACAAAGTGCCAGATAGGGCAGAGCAAGGTTGTATAACTGGGCCACCTTGTAGGTGGAGGCCAAGTTCAACCACTGGAGAGTAAGATCCAGACCATCAAGGACTGGTCCCCTCCAACCACCCAGACTCAGGTCAGAGCTTTCTTGGGCCTGACTGGGTACTACAGAAAGTTTGTTAAGAACTATGGGTCCATTGTGACTCCTCTTAATGATCTGACATCCAAGAAGATGCCCAGAAAGTTTCAGTGGACAGAAATCTGTCAAAAGACATTTGATGACCTGAAGAAGGCCATGTGCTCTGCACCTATCCTGAAGAGTCCTGACTACTCAAGAGAGTTCATTGTCCAAACAGATGCTTCTGAGTTGGGAGTGGGAGCAGTGCTTTCACAGCTTAATGTAGATGGCCAGGACCAGCCCATTGCTTTCATTAGCAGAAGGCTGACCCCCAGAGAGAAACGTTGGTCAGCTATAGAGAGGGAGGCCTTTGCTGTGGTGTGGGCCCTGAAGAAGTTGAGGCCATACTTATTTGGTACTCACTTCAAGATTCAGACCGACCATAAGCCCCTCCTATGGCTTAATCAGATGAAGGGTGAAAACCCCAAACTACTCAGGTGGTCCATTTCCCTACAGGGGATGGACTTTACAGTGGAGCACCGCCCAGGGACTGACCATGGCAACGCAGATGGTCTCTCCAGGTACTTCCACTTAGAACATGAAGACACAACTGGTCAAGGTTAGTCTTATGTCCCTGCGTTTGGGGGGGGGGTTATGTAGGAGAGTAGGGTCTGCTATCCTATGGTCACCCCAAATTTTTGCTTTTTGCTTCACTGGTTTCTGACTTAATGTGGCTGTGGGCCTGCTAATCAGACCCACAGCCTGCTGTTCTCTCTCTAAATTACTGCCAATGCACTTTAGGTGCATTACGAATTGGAACTGGTTCACCTTGTGAGCCCCTGTATTAGTGCACCCTAGGTGCCCAGGGCATAGGTGTATCCAAGGCCTACCAGGGGCTGCAGCATGTATTGTGCCACCCCTGGCCTGGCCCCCATATTTGACACAACTGGCTGATCACTCAGCTGGGGTAAGTCGGTGTAACCACCTCTTACTTAGGTACAGTATGTCTGTGCCTAACCCTAAACTGGACACATATGTTCCTATCAGCCACTCCTATGGAAGGCCTCATCAATCCTGGAGGCAGAGTGCTTGGAAATATGTGAGATGGTGCTCTGGCATGAGCTGAGCCTGTCTGCAGCTGTCGGGAACCACTCCCTAAGCTGTTCCGGGATATTGCCATACCATATACTCTTAAGTGCATTATAATCCTCGCGGTTAAATGCTAACTTTGGTTTGGCTTTATCAAAACATGTCGAGTAAGGTGTCATACGAATTGGAATACTATCCCCTCGCCAATTCTGGCGACGGGGATAGCATTCCACCCTTCTAGAGGGATACGACATGTGTGTAGCCTTAACCCCGGTTAAAGTTAAACAGAGCCTCAGCATCACAAAATGGACGCTGCCACCACAGACACAAGTCTGGCCTCCTGCTGCTGACCGAAACTCGGCAGATGGTGGCCTGGACAAAGGGTTTCCTGCCTTGGGAGGTGCGAGCACCACCCCAGACAGGATTTTGTGTATTGGGTAGGACAGGGCTGAATAGAATCAGACATGCCCGGGGCACACAAGGTGTCCCCGTGCATAGGCCAGTCCAAACCGGTTCTGGGGCCTTCCAGCCCCAGTCCTGGCGAGGAGCTGGACAAAGGAAAGGGGGTGTAACCGCCCCCCTTCCTGGTTCCTCCCAGAGGAGGGACCTAGTAGGTGATCCACCCCTCAGATTGGGAATTAGAGCGGGAGCAGTGCCATTGCACAGCAGATCATCCTGAATCAACTTTACACGAAGAAGAAGACTGGACTTCGACATTCTGCTGCACAGAAGACTGAAGAGAATCTCCCTTGTGGCCTAGGAGTGGCCACCCTGTGAACACAGGTACCAACCAGCGACCCGACGTCTGCTTTGCCGCCCCCTCCCGCCGGAGCCCGAGCCCAGAGCCCGACAAGAACCAGACTCCCAGACCTCTCAGAGCCTGATCCACAGTCCCTGCAAAGAAGGGACCCGTGGAGGCACCGAGTGACGTGGGACCTGACCTCTTGGAAGACACTCGAAAAGCTGACTGCGCAGCTTCTGAGGCATCCTCGACGTTGTGCTTTGGGGATTAAGAACCCCCACCACCGAGCAGCCCTTGCACCGAAGATCAGCCCTCCAGCATCTCCACAATCTGCGTGGGGCCCTTTTGCATTGTGCCACTCAACGCACCATCTCGGCCACTAGCCACGTGGTCAGCGGCCATCTTGGCAACGAACCCGAAGATTTACACAGCAGGTCTGGTTGCTCCAGACCTACCCAAGCTCCTGTGAAAAGGAGCACCCGCTCTGACCTTGCTGGTCCGAGTGTTAAGCATCTTTCACCTTCTGCCTGGCTTGCCTTTGCCAAGGCCTGTTTGCTCCGATCGAGGTGCCGACACCGCCAACAGCGAGAAGCCTGCGTGGGACAGCTCGTGACTGACTCCTGGACATCCTCGACCCCGGGTATCCACGTGGCTGCAGAAAGAAGCTACCCGACAACGCCTGTTTGCACCCGACATCGCCTGGTTCCAATCTGGTTCCACGGTAGTCACTGGCTAGTGACTTTGAACATTGTCCCCTCTGCTTTCAGGTCTTCACATCTTCAGATCCACCCTTGGATCCACCGGAACTCTTCTCATCGAGCCGCCTGCAGCATCTTCAGCTCCAAGCACCATCGACCAGCGTGACGAAACCCGACACTACTTCGACCCTGTGCACCCGCTTCCTGTGGGTGAGGTAACTCAGCTCCGCCGGTGCTCCTGCACTGGTACACATCCCAAGGGTCTGTGTTGTAAGTTTCAGCTCCGTAGGTCACTCGGAAGGTTCCTAACTTTCTAACTTTGTGCTTTTTACGCACCATAGACTTTGTATTGAAAAGTGCGTGCACTTTGAACACTGCACCCGAGTCCCGTGGGCCTTTCCCGACTTAGTTATTTCCAGTCTCGAATAGCTCCAGCGATTCCCAAGGCCCTAGGCCTCTTCACTTTCCTCCTGGTATCTCTTATACCACTTTCTTAGTATATGGTTTAGGTGGCCCCTAGGGCTCATCCATATTGTGCAACTTTTGTGTATTTTAAACTGTCTTGTGATTTAACGCTTGTGCTTCTGTGCTCATAAAGAGTCCAGGGGATTTTAATAGTTAATAAATCAATATATATTTTCAATATATATCTGTGTGGTGTCCCTTTCATTTGGTATTCAAGGGGGTTGTGTATGGTATAACAGCTGGCTTCACATGCCTTTCAGAGTTTAGCCTAAGACTGCTTTGTCCACGTTACCACTAGGATAACTTGTCTACAAGGTTGAATTACAACCATCATCATAAGGGTTGCTTGGCATGGTACAAAGTGATCACTAAGAATTAGTGAGCATTATATACCAGGCCAACTTCTCACAGATAAAAATTTATAACGCGCAGAACAATAACCCGCAGGTATCAAGGCGCCTAACAATACCATCAGAAAATTGCGACAAAAACATCCCTTCACATAGGCTTGCAGAAAGAGGCGTGTTTTAAGGGCACTTCGGAATTTCTGTAGGGAAGGTAGAGACCTGCGGTCCAGAGGAAGATCATTCCACCATTTGGGAGCTAGGGTAGAGAAGGCCCTGCCACCCCACTTTGCTTTTCGTATGCGGGGGACTGTCAAGAGCGATTTCCCGGAGGACCGCAAATTCCTTCCGGGAATGTAATGGAAGATGATGGAACCAACTCCCATAACGCTGTTTTTTGCAGTGGCTCTATAGGTCATGCATAGGACTTTGAACCGTACTCGGTATTCTACCGGAAGCGTTTTCCTGGCCAACGTTGCCGAGGAGCATCTGGGAATATCCAGAACAAATCTGGCTGTGGCATTCTGAACTACCTGTAAGCGCTGCAGGAGGCTCCTATTTAGCCCCGCATACAGCGCATTACAGTAGTCCAGACGTGAGCCAATGAGTGCAACAGCTATTTGCTTTCTGGACTGTAGAGAGAGGTATTCCCTGATCCTTCGCAGGGTGTGAATTAAGCCCCAGCAGGTGGAGATGGTTCTACTCACCTGCCTGCCCATATCCAGGGCAGGGTCTATCATCACCCCAAGATTCTTAGCAGATGTTGTGGGGGAAGGGCACTCTCCTAGCGAATCAGGCCACCAGCTGGCTGACCAGATGTTCTCTCTCCCTCCAAACACCATCACCTCAGTCTTCTCCCCATTCAGTTTGAGTGAATTCTGGATCATCCAATGACCAACCGCCTCCATACAAGATCTAAACTTGGAGGCAGTTTGTGCATCTGAATGGGGAAGAGAGACGAGTATTTGGGTGTCATCGGCGTAAGAAACTACCTCCATCCCGAAAGTTCTTATGAGTCTGGCTAGTGGGGTCACGTAGATGTTGAATAGGGTAGGACTAAGGGCAGAGATAGGAACTCCCCCAGCTTGACTCTTTGTTCCCGCCCTTCAAGGAAGGAAGTCAATAGATCTAGAGCTGCGTCCTTCACCCCCACATCCCTCAGGCGAGATGTAAGTACTGAGGGGGAGAGGGTATCGAAGGCCGCAGTTAGATCTAGTAGGACCAGGAGGGTGGTCTGGCCCCCATCCACTGTCGTGCGGATCTTATCAAGCACGATGGTGAGGGCCGACTCAGTGCTATGTTCCCTCCTGAATCCGTGCTGGGAGGAGTCCAAGCAGCTCGAGCTTTCCACAAAGGCAGCGAGATGCTTGTTTAGATGTAACTCTAGCATCTTCGCGGGAGCTGGGAGCAGCGAGATTGGGCGGAAGTTTTTTAGGACTTCCGGATCAAGGGAGGCCTTCTTTAACAGGGGTTTCACTACTGCGCTCTTCCACTCCGAGGGGAAGATACCGTCTCTCATAGCTAGATTCATTATTTCTAGCAGAGGAGGTAGGAGGGTCTCCCTACACTGCTTGATGATTTTCAGTGGGCAGGTCTCCTGGGGGGAACCAGATTTGGTCTTATTAACCATGATCTCCAGATCCTGCAAAGACAGCGGGGGAAAGGAGTCCAGAGTGCAAGATTGGGAGATGTCAATAGTGGTCATATTCATCTCAACCCAAGCAGGGGGCACACTGGTACATGCTCTTTGCTCCTCGAGAGCCAGGTGGATGTCCTGTATTTTGGTGTGAAAAAAGGAGGCAATCCTATCACATAGATCTTGCGATGGTACAACAGGGTCAGGAACTTGTAGGTTGACTAATAGAAAACACTCCTCTAAATGTCACAAAAAATGTTCTGGGTAAACAGGTCCTAGTAATATAATGCAGTTGTTCTTTTGCCAAACGTCCTTTGAATGTCTTAAAGTATTTCCAAAAGTATTTCCAAAAATTGTTCTTTTATTTTGCACAATTAGTCTTTCATCTGTCTTGCGTAGGGTGCCTTTGAGCAGAAGAAATAAATAGTTTGACTTAGCTTTCTCTTTGTTCTTTTTCAGAAGCTGGATTCCTGCAGTCTTTGAAGTTCCTGGAAGCCAGATGTCCTCAAGGTTAGTCTCTTGTTTCAGCATGTTCAAAGTCTGAAGGCTAAGTGCCTTCGAGAAGCTCGTGTGTGACTTTTATACTCTTGCCACACCCGAACCGCAACCAGTCAATTACTGACGTCGCTCACGTTCTTACGCGAGACGACGTGTTTACTAGGAAAGCTCTTTCTTCTTGTGCGCATGCAGCATGAGGTCTTGTGCACGTGTAGGGAGAGGTTTACTTTGGTTTTCATTGAAGGATTGCCAATAAAACAAATGCTGCTTTAAGATTTAAAAGTCAACATTACTACATGAAATGCGCCTTTCCCGCACCGAAGTTAAAATTACTATTAATCACATAATAAACACTAAATACAATATGCATGACGAAAAAATAAAGAAACAAGCAAATAAATTAAATACACATCAATTTAGGTTTACATTCCTTGGAGTGCTGGATGCAGGGGATAGGGATGAGTTTTTTACTGTGTCATAAGACATAGCATTGTAGGGTCTATGTCTGCGATGTTACACTTAGGGACTGAAATCATGACATTACCCCCGCACAAAATTCCCCCTAAGACCATTGGGATTGGTTTCGGCTTGCTGGGGTACCGTAAATGAAAGGCTTTAACCAATCATGGAGCATTTTGTAGATTAGCAAGTGGTTTTCATGTTAGTTCTTCTGGACCATACCCCTTCCAGTCTACCAAATAGTACAGTTTACCTCAGATTTTCTTTGAGTCAAGTATTGTTTTTACTTCAAATTCTGGTACACCATCCACATCAATGGCTGGTGGAGGTTTAGTAATTCGTTTTTGAGTATGAAAAGGTTTAATCAAAGAAACATGAAAAACTGGATGAAATCGGAACTTAAGTGGAAGTGTTAAACATACACAAACAAGGTTGATTACTTTTTCAACAACAAAAGGTCCTATGAATCGTGGACTAAATTTTGTTACAACTTTTAATGTGTACATTCTTGGTTGTCTCCTTCTTGATACAATGGTGGTATGGATCAATGTTTATCTGCAGTTCTTTTTTGAACTGCTTTTGCTTGAGCTAAATGATAATGTGCCTGTTTTTGGATAGAAACCAAGTTCTTTATATAATCATTCACAGTTGGATTAGTGAAGGCAGTATTCCTTTGTTCGAAAATTGCTTTAGGATGAAATCCATGAGTACAAAAGAAAGGAGACATGCCTATTAAAGAATGATCCATGTTATTATATGCAAATTCCATAGCCCATAAAATTACTGACCATTCTTCTTCTTCACAAGTAGCTATCATGCAACGCAAAAAACTGTTCAACGGTTTGAATTGTTCGTTCAGTTAAACCATCTGTCTGTGGATTGTAACAGGACGAGGTGCTTACTTCCATATTCAATGATTTTCCTAAATGTTGCTAAAAATGGGAAACAAACTGGGAACCCCTATGAGAAGGTACCACAGAAGGAAATTCCATGCAATCTAATTATTTCTGTAGTGAAAATTTTAGTCATTTCAAAAACAGTAGGTAGTTTCCGTAAAGGAATATAATGAGCCATTCATGTAAAATGATCTACAACAGTCAAAATAGTGGTAAATCCAATTTAGTACGTGGTAATTCCACTATAAAATCCAGGGATACAGTGTGCCATGGTTGTGAAGATATTGGTAATGGTTGCAGTAAACCACTTGGGGCATGATGTGTGGATTTGTTTTGAGTACAAGTAATACAAGTTTCCATATATTGCTGAATATCATTAAACATGGAAGGCCACCAAAATTTCCTTTTAATCAATTGATACATTTTAGTAATACCTGGGTGTGCTGATGAAGGCGTATCATGATAGGCTTGTATGACTCGATGTTGTAATTGAGATGTTGATATAAAAATGTGTTCGTTGTTATACAAACAGTTGTCTCTCCATTGAAATAAATGGTATTCTCTTTTCCAGTTTACTTTGTGTTTTGTCTTTATTTCTTTTTGTATGTCTATGACAACATTATAATCAATTGCTCCCACTTGGAAAGAGTGTGAAGGTAAAATTGGTGGAGAAGGTTTCAATAATACACGTGTATTTTCAGTTTTACCAATTTGTGAGAGAGCATCCGCTTTATTGTTTTCTTTTTCAGGTCTATAAGTGATTATAAAATTATAATCATTAAAAATCAAAGTCCACCGTAAATGAAGGGCTGAAAGGGCTTTGGCTGATCTTAATGTTTGCGAATTTCAATGGTCAGTATAAATGGTAATAGGATGACGAGCACCCAACAAGAAATGTCGCCACTCTTCAAAGACCGCTTTTATGATTAATAATTCTCTATCAGATATTGCATAGTTGTGTTCTGCTGGGGATAGTTTTCTAGAATAGTATGCAATGGGGTGCATTTGTCCTGTATTTTGATGTCTTTGAGACAAAATACCTTCTATGGCATATTGTGATGCATCCGCCTCTACAATAAATGGTTGGTAATGATCTGGTTGCATAAGAATAGGGGCTGAGGTGAATTTTCTTTTTAAGTCTTGAAAGGCTTGTTCAGCTTCTTTATTTCAATCAAATTTAATGTTTTTTCGTAATAATTGCGTAAGTAGGTTAATGAGCTGTTAATAATTAGGAATGAACCATCTATAGAAATTTGCAAATCCCCAAAAACTTTTAATTTGTTTTACGGATGTCGGACTTGGCCAAGTACAAACTGCTTGAATCCCAGCCAGGTTCTGAGCTTGGATGTTGCAGTGAGCTAAAAAACGGTGATGGATCAAGCCCTGATCTCTTGACTGGGTAGGAGTATTCTGCATCATTCAGAAACTCTGTCCATCACCACCCCCTTTTCCAAAATTGAATTTTCTTTGGATCCATTTCGAGTCCAGATGGACTAACTATATAGCCTAAAAAGTCAACTTTGGTGACATGAAACATGCTTTTTTCAAGCTTTACATATAAAGAATTGTTTAAAAGCTGTTGAAGAATGGCTCTTACTTGTTTTACATGTTCTTCAGTGATCTTAGAATATATCAAGATGTCATGAATATATACCACACAACATATGTCCAAAAATCCTCTTAATACTTCATTTATAAAAAAACTGGAACGCAGCTGGAGCGGTGCCGAGTCTGAAGGGCATTACTTAGTATTCATATAGACCAAATTTGTACGGAAGGCTGTATTCCATTTGTCGCCCTCACGGACTCTTACCAATTGATAGGCTCGGCATAAAACCAGTTTTGTATAGATGGTACCATCTTTTATTTGATCTAGTAATTTGGTATTAGTGTTAACGGGTACCGATTGTTAATAGTCACAGTATTATTTTCCCAATAGTTGATACTCGGGCGCAATTCGCCTCCTTTCTTCAGAATAAAAAAAGAGGCGACGAGACGGGTGACATAGAATGTCTGATAAAACCGTTGGCAAGGTATTCATCTAAATAGTTACGCAAATGTTTATTATCTGATTCTGTTAGTGCATAGATGCGACTACATGGTAATGCAGCACCACGAGTCAAGTCAATTTGGCAGTCATAGTCTCTATGTGGTGGTAATGTGTTCGCTTTTTCTTGTCAAAAACATCCAAAAGATCCTCATAGTCTTGAGGAACTCCTTCCAACAGTAATACATTTTTTGATTCCATAGGGAAATCATACCCATGGACTAAGTGTTCTACCTCTGGGTGTTGTAAACAATTAGATACACAAAGTTCTGACTTGAATAGAATAGTTTATTGTGTCCAATCAATAGGAGGATTATGCAACACTAACTAAGGAATCCCTAATATTAAACAGAACTGTAGGGCATCAATAATGTCAAATGAAATATTTTCACTATGTTTAATTAAACAGGTCATGGTAAGGGTTTCTGTTATATGATGTTTTATAGGACCAGAGGTTGCTTCCTTTCCATCCACTGCTCGTACTGTTTCTGGGGAGTCTTTATGTACCTTTTTTAGGCCTACTTCATTCATTAATTGAGCATCAATAAAATTCCCTATAGCTCCTGAATCTATTAATGCGTCCACTGACCCAGCTCTGTTTTTCTCCATCTGTGATTGTAACATCACACAAATACTAATATGACATTGTGGTGTAGTTGGGGTAGTGGAGGCCAAGCTAGATACGTTGTGTGTAGTGAAATTTTGTGGTATGCTGTGCAGTGGAATTATGTGGATAGAAACTATGTGGTATTTGGTGTATAGGAATAATGTAGAGTGGGATTATGTGTTATGGAGAGTAATTATGTGGCATAGTAGTGGTATAGTAGTCTGTGCTGTGGAGTAGGAACCACATTTTTAGTGTTACTCGATTCCATAGAAGCTAAACTATAAACTCAATGTGCAAAAAAGAAGGAACCACTGAGGATCACTTCTGGACAAGAGGTATGAGCAGGGCCACTGTATATAGGCTAATGTTTGGCTGCACCAACCTTTGCACAATTTTACAGTTTACGTATTTGCCAAATAATCCATCATCTTCTGCATAATCTGTAGATTTGAACAAAACAGACCTTGTTTCTGGGGCAAACGGCTCATACGCTGGCAAAAATTAAGCAATGATTGTTACAGCATGGTGGAAGGCCCATTGCAAACATAGAATTGTCACCTGTTACTTATTGCTAAATGTGGGTGTTAAGTTGGTACTAATGGTGTGCAAACCCCTCTTCCTTCATTCTGCCCCTCTCTTGCCTCTTTCTGCATTTCTCTTGCTTCTTTTTGCACCTTTCTTCCTTTTTCTGCACTTTGCTTGCCTCTTTCTGCACATCTATTCCGCTTTCTGTACCTCCCTTCTTTCTGCACCTCTCTTGCCTCTCTCTGCACCTCTGTTGCTTCTTTCAGTACTTCTCTAGCCTCTTTCTGCACCCTCTTCCCTCTTACTGCACCTCTTTTGCCTCTTTCTGCATCTCTTTTGCCTCTTTCTGCACTTCTCTTGCCTCATTCTTCACTTCTTTTGCCTCTTTCTGCATTTCTGTTGGTTCTTTCTGCCCCCCTCTTACGTGTTTCTGCACCTCACTTGCCTCTTTCTGTACCTCTCTTGCCTTTTTCTGCACCTCACTTGATATTTTCTGTACTTCTCTTGTTTCTTTTTGCAACTCTTTTGTTTCTTTCATTGCTTCTCTTGCTTGTTTTTACACCACTGTTGCTTCTTTCAGCACTTCTTTTGCCTCTTTCTGTACCTTACTTGCTTCTTTCTGCACCACTCATTCCTCTTTCTGCACCCTTCCTCCCTCTTTCCGCACCTCTATTGCCTGCCTCTTTCTGCACCCCTGTTCCCTCTTTATGTACCTCTGCTGCTTGTTTCTGCACCTCTCTTGCCTCTTCCTGGATTTATGTTGCCTCTTTCTGTATATCTATTGATTCTCTCTGCACTTGTCTTGCCTCTTTCTTCACCCTTCTTCCCTCTTTGTGTCCCGAGGACCACAGGGCTGTAGTGGACATTATCCCCCAAGCAGTAGTGTGCCAGGAGGCATGTTTGCAGGGTGGTGAAAACAGGGGAGGTGGCCTCTAACAACTCTCAGTAATCCAGCTATGTGGGGTTTACTAGAGGTAACAGGAGGGCTAGTTGGTACCTAGGGGCCCTAAGGAAGCAAGGGGACTTTATCCCAAAAGCACTGGTGTGCCAGGAAGTGTGTTTGCAGAGTGGTGGAGAAAAGGGTTGTGGGTTGGTCCACCTCTCAGCAATCGAACTGTGTGGGGCTTATAGGAGGTAACAGGTAGGCTATTTGGTCCCTAAGGAGCGTGGCCGGGTATGAGAACATAGCAATCCTGCTGTGTGGGACTTACTGGAGGTAAAATGTATGGTAGGTGGCCTTCAAGGATGTCCTTGGGGGCCAACTACCCATCCTGTTACCTCCAGGAAGTCCCACAGAGTGGGATTGATAAGAGGCCTTCAGAGGCCACGCCCCTTTCTCCACCACTCTGCAAAAACTCCTGGCACACTACTGGGTAGGGAATGAAGTCCACTTTACTCCAAAGGGACTTTGGGGGCCAAAAAGCCCTCCTGATACCTCCTGTAAGTCCTACACAGTAAAATTTCTGAGCACCTGTGAGTCCTACACAGCAGAATTATTGTCTCTTTCTGCACCCCGGTTCCCTCTTACTGCCCCTCTCTTGCCTTTTTCTGCATCCCTCTTGCCTATTTCTGTACCTCTATTGCTTCTTTCTGTACGTACATATCCCATCTTGCCTCTTTCTGCACATCTCTTGCCTCTTTCTGCACCTTTGCAAATTTCTGCATCCCTCTTGCTGATTTCTGTACCCTTCTTACCTCTTTCTCCACCTCTCTTACCTCTTTATGCATTCCTCCTGCCTCTTTCTGCACCTCTTTTGCTTCTTTCTGTACTTACCTACCCCATCTTGCCTCTTTCTGCACCTCTCTTGCAAATTTCTGCACCCCTCTTGCCGATTTCTGTACCCTTCTTCTCTCTTTCTGCATCTCTCTTACCTCTGTCTGCACCCCTGTTCCCTCTTCATGCACTCCTTTTGCTTGCTTCTGCAAAGCTGTTGCCACTTTCTGCAGTTCTCTTGCCTCCTTCTGAACCTCGCTTTCTTCTTTCTGCTCTTATCTTGCTTCTTTCAGCACCCCTCCTGCCTCTTTCCACATCCCTCTTCTCTCTTTCTGCACCTCTCTTGCCTCTTTCTGTACCTCTCTTGCCTCTTTCTGCACTTATTTTGCCTCTTTCTGCACCTCTGTTGCTTCTTTCTGCAATTCTCTTGCTTCTTTCTGTACCCTGTTGCCTCTTTCTACACCCATCTTCCATCTTTCTGCACCACTCTTGTCTCTTTCGTACCTCTCTTGCTTCTTTCTGCACCCCTGTTGCTTCTTTCTGCATTTATGTTTGTTCTTTCAACACTTACTTTGCCTCTTTCTGTATCCCTCTTGCCGCCATCCCGCACCTTTGTTGCTTCTTTCTGTACTTCTCTTGCTTCTTTCCTTACTTTTTGCTTCTTTCTCCACCCCTCTTGCATCTTTCTGCTCCCATCTTTCGTTTTTCTGTTTCTCTCTTACCTCTTTCTGTACCCTAATTCCTTTTACCTATTTCCCTCTTGCCTCTTTCTGTACCCCAATCCCTTTTTCTGCAACTCTATTACATCTTTCTGCAGTTCTCTTGCTTTATTCTGCACCTCTGTTGCTTCTTTTTGCACTTCTCTTCCCTTTTCTGCACCCCTCTGGTCTGTTTCTGCACCTCACATGCATCTTTGTGAACCTCTCTAGCCTCTTTCTGCACATCACTTGCCTTTCTTTGTACCTCACTTGCCTCTTTCTGCACTTCTCTTGTGTTTTTTGTCTGCACCTCTCTTGTTTCTGCCTGCACCTATCTTGTCTCTTCCCTCATTTCTCTCGCTTTTTTATGCACCTTTGTTGCTTCTTTCAGCAATTTTTTTGCCTGTTTCTGCACTTCTCTTGCCTGTTTATGCACTTCTCTTGCCTTTTTCTGCACCCCTCTTGTCTCTTTATAAACCACTCTTCCCTCTTTCTGTACCTCTCTTGCCTCTTTCTGCACCTATCTTGCCTTTATCTGCACATCGCTTGCCTCTTTTGGTACTGCTCTTGCTTTTACTGCAACTCTCTTGTTTCTTTCTACAACTCTCTTGTATCTTTCATAACTCCTCTTACTTCTTTCTGCACCTTTGTCGCTTCTTTCAACACTTATCTTGCCTGTTTCTGCACATCTCTTGCCTCTTTGTGTACCTCTCTTGCCTCTTTCTGCATCTCTGTTGGGCCTTTCTGCACTGTGCATTCGTCTTTGCTTCTTTCTGTTTCCCTTTTCCCTCTTCCTGCACTTCTCTTGCCTCTGTCTGCACCCCTGTTCCCTTTTGCTGTACCTCTTTTGCCTGTTTCTACAACTCTCTTGCCTC
This sequence comes from Lissotriton vulgaris, assembly GCF_964263255.1. Classification (NCBI taxonomy): domain Eukaryota; kingdom Metazoa; phylum Chordata; class Amphibia; order Caudata; family Salamandridae; genus Lissotriton; species Lissotriton vulgaris. The sequence continues at coordinate 222,681,661 of NC_141686.1, read as the reverse complement.
TGTCTGTCCCCTCTTGCCTCTCTCTGCAACCCTGTGGCATTGTTTCTGCACTTCTCTTGCTTCTTTCTGTACCTCTCTTTCTCCTTTCTGTGCTCCTCTTGGCTTTTGGCACACTTCTTCCCTCTTTTTGCAGCTGGCCAGCCAAAAGGGAGCCCCTTTAAGGTGAACAGTGCACCCCCCAGCACTGCAGGGATGACGGGGGCCTCGGTTATGCCTCTACTCAAGAGGTTATTTTTTTTCAAAGATGGAATAAAATAAACATTGTTGTGAACAATAATCCTACCTTCTTTTGAATCACATTTTAAAACATAATACGCCCTTAAGGAATGGTACTTTATGAATTATAAGGGGAAATGGGAAAAGAAAAATCAGAAAGAAAGAAAAGACACATTTACTTGTCCTCTTTCAATTTGAAATTCATATATGTGTCATTGATGTTACTATCTCTGCGGCTGGTTGAATGTATAGCACTGAATGTTTTCTCTATTGGTGCACATCATTGCTTATGTGTGTATATTTTCTGTTGGAAAAATGAGAGAGAGATAGCTTTATAAAACTGGGACATATTTGCACAAATGTGGAACCCAGTGCCACATTTCAACAATACGCAGTTTTCTCAAAGAATATTGTTATCTTTCAGAGTATTTCAGTGCAAAGAAGCTTCCATTAATGGACTTAGGGCTTTCTTTGATTTTCTCAAATTGAAGATTAAGATCAAATCCAATTAGCAATGTGAATATTATCAGCTGAAACCATTACTAAAGAATAACATGTCAGTTTCATTTCAGCAGTAACCTAATCTCAACAATTGGACTTCTGCCTCCAATATTCTGCCTATAATATATTTTTCCTGATCGCCATCAGGATGATGGGTAGCATATGTGAGAAAAGAGGGGGATAGGTCGTTATCTGAATTTTCATTGCAATTACTCGATATTCTATGGTCAAGTATATGAGCAACAGTGATAGGCTGAGGTCGACTTAACACAGTTCGACTAATGACAGTTATACTGATAAATAATTTTCAGAAAGTAATATATAGACTTTACTCAACTCTGAAGAGGTGTGATATAGTGAATAGTGATTTATGCTGTGCTTGTAAGCATGTGACAGTCTCACCTACAAACACATTATTAGTTGCTACATAATGACCCTTATTTGAGATAGTGGCAGTTCCTCCGCTATGGCAGAGGAACATCGCCCCCCCCCCTGGAAACAACATCCTCAAAATTAGAAAAATAAAACGATAATAAAACAGATTTTGAACCTGTTTTATTTTTGTTTTTTTTTCTTATAAGTGTTCCAAGTGTTGTGGGCGGAGCCAGGGGATGACAAGGACTGAGGGCGAGTAGCGGGCATGTGTGTTTGGCTGGCCGTCTCAGGACGGCCAAAGCACCATGCGCAATGAAGGTGTCCAACCAGGGCCCCTCCATTAGCCTGGAGGAGCGCCACCCCCTGCTACTACCCGCAAATGAAACAATAAAAAAATAATTTGAAACCCATTTTAATATTGTTTTATTTTCATCTCCCTGGACCAGCCCCCTGGACTTTGATGAGTCCTGGTAGCCGGTAAAGGGGGATTACACCAGCGGGGGAGAGATTTTGCACTCCCTTGTTGCTTCTCTGCGCATGAGGGTTTGGCTGGCCGTTACAGGCCGGCCAAACAATCATGCGCAGCGAAGCATTCTCCAGCTGGAGCTGGAGAAAGCAGGCTCAAGCTCCCAGTCTGCCTTGGAGTGTGACGTCATGGCGCTCAGACCAATCCTCATGCTGCTTATATGCAGCATAAGGATTGGCTGCAGTGCAGCCTGGGAGCCTGTCACAGAAGCAGAAAGGGAGCGATGGAGCGGATTGCACAGGTAGCAGTGATCAGGTAAGTTACTTTTCTTGTCGCCTGATCCCCACTTCCTTTCCAGCTCCCTCCTCTGGCCCAGCCTGCCACTTTAGCAGGGGACGGGCAGCTCCTGAAAGTGTCTCCAACTCGAGTTGCAATGTTGGCTTGGAGACACTTTCAAATTAAATGTCCAAATCGAGGGTGCTCAGTCCAATCCTGACGCTGCTTTCATGATGCTGAGCACAGCATCAGGATTGGCCCAAGGGACTTCGGGGAGCCTGTCTGCAGAGGAACAGAAGAGCTTGATGCGGCTGGCTGATGGTACGGTAAATCCCCCTCGAACTCTTCATCTGCCGCTCTGCCACTCAGCCCTGACACCAGCCACCACTGATTTGAACACATTTCTTTGATTTGGTGAAATTAGTGACAACACAGCCATTGTGTAGGTAATTTTACTTCACAAATCCCATGATTCTCGAAAGCAGTCTATTAAAAGTGATAGAAAAAAGTTGATATTTGTTTTAATTGTGATATGTGAGTGTACTGAGTAACTTGGTATGTTCGATGTGCCAACATTTTAAAACTCCCCCCAAAATATTAGCAAGGATGATTATATAACAGCCAGTTAAGTTCTCACTTGTTGATGTAAACCGTACATAACCTTTACTGATTATGAATGAAGACATATATATAATAACAAAATATTCATTTGAACTGTAACATAGCTCACTTCGAAGGCCCTTACTGTAAGTGGCCCATTAAATTCCAATAAGTGGAGTAATAGGTGACACTGACGAAGTCAGGTTTTATCAGGTGTAATGAATATTGCACCAACCACCAGGTCACACACAATAGGAGCATAGGATTTTTATTTCAAATATTCTCTTTAAATATTTCCTTTGACACGAGCTTCAGTTCCATATTCAACAAATTGGAGAAGTGGAGAAGTGTGGCTCACTGGTTAGAGCAGGCAGACCCTGAAGCAGAGGTCAGACCCGGGACCAGGGTTCGATTCCCGACGCGGCAGGGTGTTGAGCTCAAATGTCCATGGACTCGATAAATCTAGCTTAGGTGCCAGACCTAATCATGGGTTCACACTCTGCAACTCTGGGCATTAAGCTTGCTTAATCTCCACAACGCCCCCCTCTCCCCCCCCCCCCCCCGTGGCGGGATGCCTGGCTTTCACCTTGGGGATGCCCTGTAGGGGCTATCTCACAGGGAAAAACCAGGATGGGTTCCCAAGGCAAGCGCGGAGATACCCCTTCGGGGGTCGATTCTGGCGCTATATAAGAAATGTAATAATAATAATAATTGTTTTCTAGAATAAAAAAGTATATCAAACATCTCCCTTCTTCCTATGTTAAGACTTTTCTTACTTTTAATTGGTGTACATAACCGTCTACATTCCATAACTGAAAAGTCACCAAGGGTCTCATTTGGACCTGGTAGATTGTCCACCAGTACACCAAGGAGGAAGGTGTACTGGCCTCCAACACCCTGGCGAAGATCCATTTGCCCTCTTTGGAGATCCCTGCTTGCCTGGCTCAGATGTTATTGCCCTTAAGAGGCCCATTTACCATGGCGGCTCCTGCTACAGCACTGAAGTGGGAGTGAATTTTTTATGAACTAAGACAAAACGGCCTCATGCTCTAGGAGCATCACTCTGCGTGTGGGGCTCATTATAAATGTTACCTGCACATATCCACTGTTCCTCACATGGTGGACATAGGGAGAGAACATAAGTGATGGTTGCGTACCCTCCATAGGATACAATGATCATTAATGTGACAATATCAGCAATTTACACCATCAGAGCCAGTGGCAGCTCTGCTGATGTAGCCTCCCACAACTCTAAATAGACTGGGAGAACCAAGAGTTGAGTGAGGAAGAAACACGGCCAATTTACATCAGTTCTCCCTCCATACCAACTTCTAATTGAGGGCCTGTGTCCCCAGAAATATAAATATGCATATATGTGCATATTGGGGTGTCGCTCGAAGCCGCAGACTTTTGCTGGGTCATTTACTTGTTGGTGGGTGACAGACTACTACGCCCAGGAGGCTTTGAATCACCCTCACCTGTGCCTCCATTTCTCTGCCTCTTACATAGCGGCTCGTGGCACCGCTTCACGGGTGCCGCTCGAAGCTGCAGACTTTTGCTGGGGCATTTACTTGTTGGTGGGTGACGGACTACTACGCCAAGGAGCCTTTGAATCACCCTCACCTGTGCCTTCATTGCTCTGCCTCCCTGCGCTACATAGCCTCACCTGTGCCTTCATTGCTCCGCCTCCCTGCGCTACATAGTGGCTCGGGGCACCTGCTTCGCAGGAGCCACTCGAAGCCGCAGACTTTTGCTGGGGCATTTACTTGTTGGTGGGTAATGGACTACTACACCCAGGAGCCTTTGAATCACCCTTACCTGTGCCTCCATTGCTCCGCCTCCCCACATTACATAGTGGCTCGCGGCCCCTGCTTCGCAGGAGACCCTCGAAGCTGCGGACTTTTGCTGGGGCATTTACTTGTTGGTGGGTGATGGACTACTACGCCCAGGAGCCTTTGAATCACCCTCACCTTTGCCTTCATTGCTCTGCCTCCCTGTGCAACATTTTGTGAACTGGGGGGTATGGCCCTGTGGACTGAAGTGGGGTTGGGCCCAATATATCTAGAAAAAGAAGAAAGTACCCACACTTCCAATTGTTTTAATCTCAACTTGTTTAGAGCAAGAAATGAACCAACCTTATCATGTTCATCTCGGCAATTATTTATGCCTTTTATTCGTTATTTTTACAAAAAAGCGATATTTTTAGAAAGAGAAAAAGGAGTTCTCCACAAACCTGGCCACACGTTTTAGTAAGTGATTTCTACAAAAACATATGTGCAAACATAGAAAAACAAACAGTCAATACATTTCATTTCATGATATGACGTGAGTTTAAAACAAACAGGTGGAAAAAGGAATAGTGAAATCAAATACGATGTCAAACTTATTATTCAATAGACATCAATGCATACATGCAATCATTTCAAAAATACTAAAATGCCAACAGATATTTTAAATCGATAAGGTTCAGTCCCCTTTGTCAACAGCAGACTTCCTCAGCAATTTAGGATTTAATCCTTTATGTCAAACTTATGGGGTTTAGTCCCGGGTTTTAGTCCTTTATGCCGACGCGTTTCAAGTGTGGGTATCCTGTGCCCACACTCTCATCAGGGCTGAATGAATCTTTTTCCAATCCTTATCCTAATGATAAAAAACATATGTATGCTTATTAGAACCCCTTCCTTGGGTTTTCAATTCTTTAGAAATGGTAAAAAACAAGGCGCCTTACCTCTGAGTTGTAGAGGTAAAGGTCACACTTGAATCTTTGGATTAAAGCTGTGTGCGTGCTTCTAGAAAAATATAAAAGTTATTGGTTCATGTTAGATAAAACTATCCAACATCATTCAATGCTGATAGTCAGCCGTTATGCGAAGCCAAGGCAGAGTGTTTTTACCTTTCTGAATGTGTCCTGAAGGGTCAATATTGTTTGTTATTTTCCTTCTATCTTAGTTACGGTTACACGGAACCACTCTTCTCACGTGTTTCTGTAAAAATAAGTGACCGAAATGCCATTATAGTTTCTGTCTATATTTAATGAACGGGGGGGGGGGGGAATTATTTTTGATCGCTCTGGGTAGTGAGCCACTAGGCCACTCACCGCGATTCTTCTCACGCTTTGGATGGTATCTTTGATCCTTCTTGTAATTCAACACTCGTGCAGTTTTCTTTAATCTGCAACATTAAAGGAACGTTTCAAGGGCGCTGTACTTGAAGGTGGGATTTTAAACTAGTTTAAGCGTTCTGGAGGTGACCGCTTACCTATTTCTTTGCTTGCATCTCCTCTCGCTACAATCCTCAGTCTGAATCTTCAGTGTTGTTTAGACCGGCTGTGACCAGTCTGGGCCCAAAGGAGTTCGAATTTTTAAACAAAAAGTCACCACGAACACCGATACTATACTTCTTGCCAAAGATCCATAAAAACCAACAGACACCCCCTGGGAGGCCAATTGTCTCCGGCTGTGATTCAGCATTGGAACCTATTTCCAAGTATATTGATTTCTTTTTAAAGCCTTTTCTACCCCAGGTTAAATCCTATCTGAGGGACACGATTGATTTCATCAACAAATTGCAAGACACTACAGTAGATGGCGAAAATGAATTGATGGCCACAATGGACGTCAATTCATTGTACACACAGATTCCTCAAGACGAGGCTCTTGAAGTAATGGAATATTACCTTGAGCAGCGTGAGAGACCTCATAGGGTCCCCACCACTTTCATTATTTCATTGGCAGAGATTTCTTTGAGAAGCAACTATTTCAAATTTGAAAATGAATTTTTTATTCAGATCAAAGGGACAGCCATGGGTTGTCCCTACGCGCCGGAAATGGCGGTACTGTACATGGCCCAGTACAAAGAAAAATTCATTTATCAAAATAACCCCTACAGTAACAATATCAAACAGTGGGCACGGTATATCGATGACATCTGGCTACTGTGGCAGGGTAGCCAGATGGAGCTGGACAATTTCTATCACTGGGTGAATGCAAGACACCCAGACATAAAATTCTCAATTGATTCTAGCAATAAGAAAATGACCTTTCTGGATGTGGAAGTAGGCATTGAAGGGGATAGGTTCTCAACCTCATTATTCAAAAAACAGACAGACAAAAACACCACTTTACATTATAACAGTGCGCACCCCCAAGGTCTTAAACAAAATTTACCATATGGCCAACTACTAAGGATTAGACGAAACTGTTCTGAAATAACCAACTTTGAGACACATGCAACTACATTCTGCGATGAAATGATTAAGAGAGGCTACCCAAAAAAATTGTTAAAGCATTCCGCTAAAAGAGCGAGATATACCCCTAGGGAGGAGCTCCTTCAAATAAAACCAAAAAAGGAATTGAACAAATTGGTTTGTGTCACCACATATGGGGCCCATACCAATAAATTCAGACAAATAATACTGCGAAATTGGCACCTACTTGAGGGTTTGGAAAACCCCCTGGAAAAACCAATCTTCGCGATGAGAAAAAATCCAAGTATTGGCCAACAAATCATCCGGGCGGACAGTTATGTCGCTAAGCCAAAGAGTGATCTTATATCACAATGGAAACTAAAACCCATAACTGGACACCACAAATGCGGTATGTGTGCCTCCTGTAGTAGCACCGTAGAAGGAAATGAATTCATTCACAGTGGCATCAAATGGAGACATGAGATGCATACAAACTGTAAAAGCAAGAACGTAGTTTATGCAATAATGTGTGCCTGTGATAAAGTATATATTGGTAAAACCTGCCAACAAGTGAATGCCAGAATTACACAACACCGATCACGATTAAAGAAAAGAGTCCCAAATGCCCCAATGGTTGACCATTTCGCGGCCCTTGATCACAAGGAGTCCGATTTCACTTGGACAGTGCTATCAAGCGTTGACCCCAAACACAGGTCGCCTAATGTTGAACAAGCGCTGTTACGTAAGGAAGCATACCTTATCATGAAGTTTGACAGCATCAACAAAGGATTAAATTCAATGAGTGAATTGAATAGACTATGAGTATTGCCTGATTTCACTACAACTCCCAGAAGGCACCTTTCTGGTGCTCTCGCAATACTCTCCTCCTATTGGTCCAAAAAGTTTTAAGAACCAGACTGGTCACAGCCGGTCTAAACAACACTGAAGATTCAGACTGAGGATTGTAGCGAGAGGAGATGCAAGCAAAGAAATAGGTACACCTCCAGAACGCTTAAACTAGTTTAAAATCCCACCTTCAAGTACAGCGCCCTTGAAACGTTCCTTTAATGTTGCAGATTAAAGAAAACTGCACGAGTGTTGAATTACAAGAAGGATCAAAGATACCATCCAAAGCGTGAGAAGAATCGCGGTGAGTGGCTCAGTGGCTCACTACCCAGAGCGATCAAAAATAATTCCCCCCCCCCCCGTTCATTAAATATAGACAGAAACTATAATGGCATTTCGGTCACTTATTTTCACAGAAACACGTGAGAAGAGTGGTTCCGTGTAACCGTAACTAAGATAGAAGGAAAATAACAAACAATATTGACCCTTCAGGACACATTCAGAAAGGTAAAAACACTCTGCCTTGGCTTCGCATAACGGCTGACTATCAGCATTGAATGATGTTGGATAGTTTTATCTAACATGAACCAATAACTTTTATATTTTTCTAGAAGCACGCACACAGCTTTAATCCAAAGATTCAAGTGTGACCTTTACCTCTACAACTCAGAGGTAAGGCGCCTTGTTTTTTACCATTTCTAAAGAATTGAAAACCCAAGGAAGGGGTTCTAATAAGCATACATATGTTTTTTATCATTAGGATAAGGATTGGAAAAAGATTCATTCAGCCCTGATGAGAGTGTGGGCACAGGATACCCACACTTGAAACGCGTCGGCATAAAGGACTAAAACCCGGGACTAAACCCCATAAGTTTGACATAAAGGATTAAATTCTAAATTGCTGAGGAAGTCTGCTGTTGACAAAGGGGACTGAACCTTATCGATTTAAAATATCTGTTGGCATTTTAGTATTTTTGAAATGATTGCATGTATGCATTGATGTCTATTGAATAATAAGTTTGACATCGTATTTGATTTCACTATTCCTTTTTCCACCTGTTTGTTTTAAACTCACGTCATATCATGAAATGAAATGTATTGACTGTTTGTTTTTCTATGTTTGCACATATGTTTTTGTAGAAATCACTTACTAAAACGTGTGGCCAGGTTTGTGGAGAACTCCTTTTTCTCTTTCTAAAAATATCGCTTTTTTGTAAAAATAACGAATAAAAGGCATAAATAATTGCCGAGATGAACATGATAAGGTTGGTTCATTTCTTGCTCTAAACAAGTTGAGATTAAAACAATTGGAAGTGTGGGTAATCCCTGTGCAACATAGCGGCTCGCGGCCCCTGCTTCGCTGGAGCCACTGGAAGCCGCGGACTTTTGCTGGGGCATTTACTTGTTGGTGGGTGATGGACTACTACGCCCAGGAGCCTTTGAATCACCCTCACCTGTGCCTCCATTGCTCCCCCTCCCCACGCTACATAGCGGCTCTCGGCCTCCGCTACGCAGAAGCCGCTCGAAGCTGCAGACTATTTACTTGTTGGTGGGTGACAGACTACTACACCTAGGAGCCTTTGAATCACCCTCACCTGTGTCTCCATTGCTCCGCCTCCCCGTGCTACATAGAGGCTCCCGGCCCCTGCTTTGCGGGATGTGCGCGGGCGCGCACTGGGCCAAGGGAGGGCTCGTTTGAGCCCGTTCGAGCACGGTCAAGGATGGGGCCCCCCCTTTATATTACTAACTCAAACTACATACGAAGGTTAGCACCCGTATGCTGGAACATTAGACTGTCTTGGTTACTTTTGATTCTTTTCTGCATTCTCGCTATAATGTATGTTATGTTATGTTATGTTACGAGCATTTATTACGCGCACAGCTGCTCCAGCAAAGGAGCGTCCCGGCGCCTGACAAGGAGGCAACATAACACAACTTAAAAGAGTGGACTGATGAAAGGGAAAAAATTAAGGGGAAAAAAAAGTCTTGACAGCCCTGCGAAATGAGAACAGATCAGTAAGGGTACGTATTTCAACTAAGACAAAACGGCCTCATGCTCTAGGAGCATCACTCTGCGTGTGGGGCTCATTATGAATTTTACCTGCACATATCCACTGTTCCTCACATGGTGGACATAGGGAGAGAAAATAAGTGATGGTTGTGCACCCTCCATAGGATACAATGATCATTAATGTGACAATATCAGCAATTTACACCATCAGATCCAGTGGCAGCTCTGCTGATGTAGCCTCCCACAACTCTAAATAGAGTGGGAGAACCAAGAGTTGAGTGAGGAAGAAACACGGCCAATTTACATCAGTTCTCCCTCCATACCAAATTCTAAATGAGGGCCTGTGTCCCCAGAAATATAAATATGCATATATGTGCATATTGGGGTGTCGCTCGAAGCCGCAGACTTTTGCTGGGGCATTTACTTGTTGGTGGGTGACGGACTACTACGCCCAGGAGGCTTTGAATCACCCTCACCTGTGCCTCCATTTCTCTGCCTCTTACATAGCGGCTCGTGGCACCGCTTCACGGGTGCCGCTCGAAGCTGCAGACTTTTGCTGGGGCATTTACTTGTTGGTGGGTGACGGACTACTACGCCAAGGAGCCTTTGAATCACCCTCACCTGTGCCTTCATTGCTCTGCCTCCCTGCGCTACATAGCCTCACCTGTGCCTTCATTGCTCTGCCTCCCTGCGCTACATAGTGGCTCGGGGCCCCTGCTTCGCAGGAGCCACTCGAAGCCGCAGACTTTTGCTGGGGCATTTACTTGTTGGTGGGTAATGGACTACTACACCCAGGAGCCTTTGATTCACCCTTACCTGTGCCTCCATTGCTCCGCCTCCCCACATTACATAGTGGCTCGCGGCCCCTGCTTCGCAGGAGCCGCTCGAAGCTGCGGACTTTTGCTGGGGCATTTACTTGTTGGTGGGTGATGGACTACTACGCCCAGGAGCCTTTGAATCACCCTCACCTGTGCCTTCATTGCTCTGCCTCCCTGTGCAACATAGCGGCTCGCGGCCCCTGCTTCGCAGGAGTCACTGGAAGCCGCGGACTTTCGCTGGGGCATTTACTTGTTGGTGGGTGATGGACTACTACTACCCACAGGAGCCTTTGAATCATCCTCACCTGTGCCTCCATTGCTCCCCCTCCCCACGCTACATAGCGGCTCTCGGCCTCCGCTACGCAGAAGCTGCTCGAAGCTGCAGACTATTTACTTGTTGGTGGGTGACAGACTACTACACCTAGGAGCCTTTGAATCACCCTCACCTGTGTCTCCATTGCTCCGCCTCCCCGCGCTACATAGAGGCTCCCGGCCCCTGCTTTGCGGGATGTGCGCGGGCGCGCACTGGGCCAAGGGAGGGCCCGTTTGAGCCCGTTCGAGCACGGTCGAGGATGGGGCCCCCCCTTTATATTACTAACTCAAACTACATACGAAGGTTAGCACCCGTATGCTGGAACATTAGACTGTCTTGGTTACTTTTGTTTCTTTTCTGCATTCTCGCTATAATGTATGTTATGTTATGTTATGTTATGTTATGTTATGTTATGTTACGAGCATTTATTACGCGCACAGCTGCTCCAGCAAAGGAGCGTCCCGGCGCCTGACAAGGAGGCAACATAACACAACTTAAAAGAGTGGACTGATGAAAGGGAAAAAAATAAGGGAACAGAAAAGTCTTGACAGCCCTGCGAAATGAGAACAGATCAGTAAGGGTACGTATTTCAAATGGTTGGGCATTCCACAGAACACCAGCACGTACACGAAAGGAGCGTCCCCCAGCCCGACTACGCTTAAGCCGTGGAACTACTGCTAGTTCAAGGTCCGATGAGCATAGTGAGTGACATGGAACGTAGGGAGACAAAAGGTTCTGAAGAATCTGAGCTGGGGAACCTTTAAGGATCTTGTGGGACATGCAAAGCACTTCGAACTGGATCCTCTGCCTAATCGGCAGCCAATGAAGAGAACGCAAGGTGTTGGAGACAGAGCAGAACCTGGGTAAGCCTACGACTGCTCTGGCGGCTGCATTTTGCACGCGTTGGAGACGAGTGAGTTCAGCCTGATTTATCCCTATCTAGAGGGAGCTGGCATAATCAAGCCGAGACATCACCGTCGCCTGTACCACGAGCTGTCTAGTCGAGGCGTCAAAGAAATTAAGTGCAGGTATCATGCTGCGCAGGATGCCAAAGCAGCAGGCCGCGGTGCGTTTAGTGTGGCAGACAAAGCTAAGGGTAGGGTCTAACCACACCCCTAAGTTTTTTATCTCCGAGACCAGAGTAGGAGTGGGACCTAGCTCTGAGGGCCACCATGCATCGCCCCAGAGTTCCGCTTGTTTGCCGAAGACCATGATTTCCGTCTTTTTTGTGTTTAGTTGGAGACAGTTGGAAGTCATCCAACTGGCAACCGCCCGTAGTCCATCCTGGAATCTGGGGGCCTCCATCCCTGAATCCCTGCTGATCGTGACCGCTAGCTGAGTGTCGTCAGCGTATGACGCCATGGTCATATCCCACTGCTTGACGACCTCAGACAGCGGCCTCACATAAATATTGAACAACGTGGGACTCAGCGAGGATCCTTGCCGGACCCCAAGGGCCAGGGGATGTGATTTGGACTGATGGGGCGGAACGGCCACGCAGAAAGATTGGTCAGCATGGAAAGAGCGGAACCACTGAAGAGAGGAGCCAACCACGCCAGCTTCCTCCAGGCGCTGCAGAAGAATCCCGTGCGAGACAGTGTCAAAGGCGGCGCTCAGATCTAATAAAATAAGCGCCGCCGTTTGACCCGCATCAAGCACAGCGCGAAGATGCTCCACCATGAATAGGAGGGCAGTCTCCGTGCTGTGGCCAGCTCGGAATCCATTCTGCGTGTCATCCAGGATGTTAGTACGCGAGAGATGGTCTGTGAGGGCAATATTAACATGAGCCTCCGCGACTTTAGACGGCCAAGGAAGGAGCGATATTGGCTGATAATTCTCCGGTTTGCTGGTATCGAGAGACGGCTTCTTCAGAACGGGCATTACCACTGCCTGTTTCCACTTAAGAGGTACCAGACCAGATGTAAGCGAAATGTTGATTAAAGAACAGACTGGCAAAAGATTGGAAGATGCCAAGTCTCTAAACACCGCAGGCTTTCACGGATCTACTGGAGACCCCGACTTAACTTGATGGGCCAGTGTCTTAAAACTTTCCGGTGTAAGGCAGGGAAGGGAATCTAAAACAACCTGCCTTGAAGGGCTTTGGAACCCTTCATCAGAGGGCATGGCCGTGGGAAAGGCTCTATAGATGGTATGGACCTTTTCCAGAAAGAAAGCTGCCAGAGTTTCGCAATGTGCGTTGGACCCAATGACATCCGCAGAGGCCTTTTTAGCCACAAGTTCCTTGAGGGCTTTAAAAATGGTTTTTGATGGGTTTGTGCTGTTGCGGAATTCGAGAGCGTAGAATGCCGCCCGGGCTCTGCAGACAGCGCGATGATAAGATTTGACGGTAGCCAAATACATGGCTTTTTTACTGATGTCATAAGTTTTCCGCCATTCTCTCTCCGCGCGTCTACAAGAGCTTTTCAACGCACGCAAAGATCCATCGTACCAAGGACTAGGGTCCCGTAGTCCACAGTTGCTTGAGGTCATTGGGATAAGAGAGTCAAGGGCTCTGGTAGCCCATTCGCAAAAACGGTCGTACCCAGATTCCACATTCTCTACCGGGCCCAAAGGGTCCTCAGATAGAAGACGATGGAGGTCTTCCATTTTAATTTATTCCAACGACATCTGAGAAAAACGCGCGTCGTGGATTTAAAAGGAGACTCAGACAATGGACACTGGATCGTCACCAGAGAGTGATCCGTCTAGGCCATGGGGACAGGGGAAGCAACCCTTACCTCTGCTAGATTTGAAAAGAAGGGGTCTGGAATATGTCCACCTACATGGGTGGGATACGAGACCAATTGAAGCAGTTGAAGCGCCTCAAGATCAGACACGATACTACTCACAGCAGGCAGAGTCAAAGTGTCAAAATGGAGATTCAGGTCTCCTAAGATAGAAAAATTGGCACATCCTACGGCCAGCGAGCTGACTTATCACTGGAGTAGCTCTTTTGCAACCCCCTGCAGTAATGGCTACTGCTAAGGTAGGGAAAGGCCAGAAGTCCATACCTGGCGGGTCGATTGTGGGCACATTGGACCAATTCCTAACCAGGGCATCTTCCGTATTGGCCCATGAAATAGAAATGACTGAAAGGAGGTTATCCCTGGATCCCGTTTTCGATAAACGGTCGTCCATGGGCAGGTTGGCCCAGGCACCCTCGCCAAAGCGACAATCAACCTTAGATATTGCTTCCACAGGCAGTGCAGGCAACGGTAGCCAGCTACCACAAGTTGTCGGAGGACTGCCCAGTTCTTCTGCTAGCAAGGATGCCGCACCAGCTGCTCTATTTGTTTCTCCACAAAATCACGAGCACCCTGGATCATCAACTCTGAGATTGCAAACAAGGTCTGCAAGTAGTTCTAACAAGAATGTGGGGACTAAACACTCTGTACTGGATCCAATACCTAAAAGGAAGCCTCGGAGGAGCTCCTCTGAAAAATAGAAAAAGTGAAAATCCAAAAATGTAGTAATGTGGGGGAAAGTCCAACAATAGGAACATCAACCAGTTCCGAATTAGGTCAGCTACCTGTACAAGACATGTGTTCCTTTTTATGCCAGACTCAATTCTTTAGAAGCTAGACTTTCGCATCTTGAACTACTGTTTGCTTCCACCCGGGCTAAGGATCCTATACGGGATGTTGGTGGTATTGGAAATTCAGATAGGCCAACAAATGTAGTTTGTAACTCGTCTGCCCCCAATAATGTAGCGGTATTATCCCCCCATTGTATCATCTAATGTACCTCCACTTCAACCTAGCGAAACTGCTGTGACTAATGACGGGCAGAAGTGTGGAGAATGGGGGGAAAAGGGGCTGAGAATCAACAACTCCAGTGGAAAGCCCCATGACTTATTATGTATCGAAGAAAGTATTACCACACATAGATCTTCCTCCTGAGTCGATACCTTTCGTCGTGGTGCTTGTAGGGGTTCCAGTTTTGAGCCAGGGGAAAGTGGAGGACTATAGTGAGCGCAAGAATAAATGTATTCATTGGCTGAACTATAACAGGCCACTCCCCAATCAGGCATCAAGCAAAATCCTTTTTGCTCGAAGAGTGGACTGGGTGGGGCCTCTGGAAAAAAAACACCACGGGTGATTGCGGTGTAATTAATTTTAGGAACAGATGGGCTGTTGACATATATGCAACTGGGACCTGGCATATCCAGCAACGCAAATCCAATCCTTTCCCCTAACCCATTTTTACCCTGCTACTCTTAATATTCTTAATCGCAACGTTAATAGAAGAGGGCAGTTGCGGGGGAATTGGAATAGTCAGGGACGTAGTGTCCAGGCAGTTTATGCCAATTGGAAGCAAGAAAATACCTATATCCCTAAACAGGCCAAATTTTCAGACAGAATTTAGCGTTTTGGACCAAGTAGACTGACGGTTGCGGAGAAGCCAGGTTCTATTTCCCAATGCTGATGAACAGGGTCCACCAGAAGTCAGGGAGGGTTTTGTGACAAATAATGTTTTATCGCCCTACCTAGCTCTGAGGGGGGGGGGGAGAGTGCCCCTGAGGCTAATAGGGAAAACGAAAAGGTGGGTAGCAGGAGCAAGTATGCTGGAATACTACTAGGTGCTTCAGCTCCAGCAACTCAGGACGGTGTAAGCAGTGTTGTAGTTCCCTCGGTAGCGGGAAGGGTCTCCAATAGAGAACTATGGGAGAAGGGGTTAAATTGCAGTAGGGTTGGGAGGTGCATTGATGGCTCATTAGTTGGGGATGACAGTCGCACTATGGTACAGATGAATACTCAAGTAGGGAGGCTAATGGCAATTTTACGATTCTCTCCTGGAATTTGGCTGGGATTAAAAATAAACTATCCTGCCCAGATTGGGGCTCGTTTGTAGATAAGTGTGATGTCTGTCTAATGCAGGAGTCGTGGGCTTTGGAAGACTATCAGAGAAGAGGGTTTGCCACTTTTAGCATACTGGCCACAACGAAAGGTAGGGGTAGACCATCGGGCAGCTTAACCACCTGGGTGGGCACGCACCTGGGTGTCAAAGCAGAGCAGATACCAACAAATTCCCTGGATGTGTAATGTGTCCTCTTAACACTGCCGGATAGTATACAAATTGCCCTACTTTAGGCCAGTGCAGAGTGGGCTGGAGTCTGGAGCAATTGAACACATGAGACAGTTTATTTTGACTCTTGACCCAGCAGTCATCCTAATAATAGCGGGTGACTTTAACTGCCAGTTTGAGCCCCAAACTAACGCAAGATCAGTTGGCCTAGACGATGAGGGCCAGTTTTGGCATATCCCGGAACCCCAGATTCCACCAGTTAGAGCATGGACGCCTCTGGTCCTCCACATAAATTCTCTTACCCTCTCATCTTCCCTGAGGGCATGTAATGGGAGGACAAAATCGGACAGACCAGGCCTATCCACCTTCAATAGAGAAGGACAAAATTTGACTATTGATTATATTTTGGTCGTAGCCAGAATATGGGATAGGGTACTGGACTTTAGGATTCACCTGAGAAAGGACAGTGATCATAACACCTTAGTTATAACACTCAAACCAGGGAGATAGGGCCTGTCTAACCCTGCACTAGCGACCAAACGATTACGACATCCATTGTTGCTACATAACAGGCGGAGAGTAAAGTGGCTCCACATACAGGGCTCTCCAAGTAAACTAGCATACATTTACCAGCAGGTTGTGCCATACATAAGTGAAATGAGTGATATCAATTCAATGGATATGCAATCAGGGATGGGAGATAGGCCTTTAGAAATACACAAACAGTTGACCTCAAAATAGTTTGATGTATTTTACCCAGAAGAAAGAAAAAGGGTAAAATCTTCCCGAGCCTCCGTGGCATAATGCCATTTGTCGCAAAGCTAAAGCAGATTTGCTAAATGCTGTAAAGGCTAAAGATAAGCTAAGGATTAAGCTTTGCCGGCTTAATTACAAGCGGGTTACCCATTCAGAAAAGAAAAAATGGGAAGCTGTTCGATGGGAGGAACTCAGAATTTCCCTCAAGTCTAAGGACTTGGAATCATTCTGGGCAATAGTTAGTTCTGGGGGGAGGGAGTGTAGATTAGCGATAGAACCCAATATAGCCCCAGCAGATTGGGAAGTTCATTTTGGAGCTCTGTATGCAAATTCGGGCGAAGAAGGTATTTCACCCTCGAGTACAAGCCTCCTCCATGAGTATCTATTGGAGGGGGTTTGTGAGATCACTCCCAGCGAGGTTGAATCCGCCATTAAAAAATAAGGCTCTTGGCTTAGACAAGCTCCCTGTGGATTTACTTCGGTCCAAACCAAAAATCTGGGCACCATACCTGTGTGTTTTGTTTAATACCATCTTAAAGGGCAAGGATCCACCGGACACCTGGTGTGGCGCAGAGATAGACCCAATCCAAAAAAAGGTTGTCCTCTCTTACCGTCCAACTACAGGCCTATCAGCCTGATAGATATTACCCAAAAATTGATGGGACAGATTATTTTAGACAGAGTCCAGGGCTGGATTGCGGAAAATGAGATTTTGAGTCCTCTGCAGGCTGGCTTCAGGACGTGTACATCGACCATTGACCAGATCTTCAGACTTCAAGTCTTTTTGGAAAACGGTGAGTCTGGAGGGTGGCAGCCTCTACCTCATCTTTGTTGACCTGAAGTCTGCGTTTAATCTGGTCCCTAGGAGAAAACTGTGGAGTGTACTGTGTGATCTTGGCTTCCCACCATATCTTTTGGAAGTGCTAATGGGGCTCCATACGGAGACTTATGCAGAAGTCAGGTGCGGGAAGCATGGAGAATTGCCAGCCTGCTTCCCAGTCAAACAGGGGGTGCGCCAGGACTGTGTGCTGGCCCCCACACTATTCTGCCTATATATTAATGGGCCTATAGATCACCTTCTTGGAGTTAAGGACATCGATATCCCGAGGCTAGTATCAGGTAGGGTGACCGCGTTGATGTTCGCGGACGACACTTTGTTGTTGTCCAAGACATCAATGGGTATCTAACACATCCTGGACGGTTTCGCTGATTTTTGTGCATTGAGAGGCCTTGAGAGAAATTTAACGAAAACAAAATTTATGATCTTCAACCCGCCTAGGTTGACCCGCCCAAACCCGCTTTTGGGCGGTACTCCCCTGGAGAGAGTGAAGATTTTTGAGTATGTGGGCATTACCCTATCGGAACACCTGGAATGGGATACCCAGTTAGCAAAGGCAGCGCTAAAGTTAACCCAAGTGGCGGTGGGGATACAGAAAATGCACAGAGTGTCTCAGTTTAAGCCAGCTGCCCCTGTCATCGAAATCTATAAAGTATAGGCCAAGGCGGCCACGATGTATGGGGCGGAACTCTGGGGTCACCAAAAGCCTACAATCCTCATGAAGGTAGAGCATACATTCATGAGGAACATGTTGGGACTTCCGGTCAGTACCGCACTAGTACCCCTTCGTATGGACCTAGGGCTACTCCCTATTGAGGAAGAAGTGGCATTACATCCACTTACGTATTGGAGAATATTATGGTCAGTTCCTGAACTAGCGTCCTATGGAAACAAATTTAGGGAGGTCTGGGCTACTATGAGATGCAAGAAAACACAGTGGTTAACACATATTAAGGTAAGAAGCAGTAGGATTGGATTGCCCGAGCTCTGGGAAACACCAGATGTAGCATGCCCAGCAATAGCTAGGGTCGACATGGTTCGTCATTATAGGCATCATAACTTATTGTCTGTGCATGAGAATTCCATAGTTGGAAGATTGACAATTGAGTTTCTTAGAGTCAAAGAAGTCTATAGAAAGGAAGACTTCCTAGACTTGATTTATCATGCATTAGCGAGGAAATTATACATACAATTCAGGATGGGCAGTCTTCCTCTCATATTGTTTACTAGCAAATGGGACAGTAAAAATAACACTGAGTGACCAGCATGTAAACACAATCTTTAAAATGAAACTCACGTCTTCTTTACCTGCCCGGGCTATTGTGCTGCTCGTAAAGGTTAGGTGCTACCTATCTGTAGAAATCTAGGTTTTAGACAATGCTCCCAAGCTCTTAGAGTCCTGAAGTACGGCACCCACCCCGCTATTGTTTTTGCCGTCTCTCGTTTTTTAAACGGGATGTGGCATAAACATAGGAGTTGTGTAAAATAATCGCCTACTGTGGTGAAATTATTTTTTGTTTTATATTTCCGGCAAAAGGGAAAGTATTTAGTGGCATAACAATTGGATAGCTGGAATATTAGCACAAAACTTAACGATCATTGTCAATAACTATATTATATTTGAACTTGATTTTATGATGGGTTGAGAAATGTATAGTTTTAACTTTGTTAATAATGTATATATATGAATGTCCCTGTATTGTTTAATGTTATTTATTCATTTTATTGTCTGCATGTATATATTTTATTTAGCACTTTTATGGTCCGCTTTGACCGAAATAAAGTTATAGACTGACTGACTGGCTTATTGTATACCAGTAGCATTGCATATAGTACAGTTCATACACTACGTCACCTTTCAAAGATCCAAAACCACCTTCATCCGCCAGGGCTTAATTAGAGACCTAAAAGATACATAGGACAGTTTTCCCCTTGGAGAAAGCCCTGCCCAAACACCCCTACAGAAAGTCAGTGTGATCCTTTTTCCTTACAAACTTGGAATGGGAGTCATGCCAACTGGAAATGAAATGGTATGGAGTGGAGATTGGGAATGCGCTCAAATGTATATGTTTTTGGTGTTTTCAAACTTCCAAGGCAGACCATGCCCTTCTCCCTACTGCTTCAGTGGGACTCATAGTAGAGAAATCTGCACTCATAAAAGCATTTATGCCTGCAGGAATCCTTTCATAAATTCCTGTTAGGCATACAAAGGTCAATGTGGTCAAAAGCTTACATTTACGACAAACTATTCCTTTGTGAATGGTGGCCTCAAAATTTTTATTATGCATTTGCGATCTCATGTAGATGTTACTTAATGAAATGCCAATATGCTAACTGAGAGTTGAATATAGTACATACACTCATTTCATACAGAGCACTAAAGTCTTAAGAAAAGCTAAAAATGAAACTCTTATGTCTGGTCTGAGTGAATGTCAACTGTTATGTCAGTTTTCCTAACTCTTACAGACAGTAAGGCAGATTTACAAGGCACTTGTGCCACGTTTACGGCGCCGTTGCGTGACGCAACGGCGGCGTAAACGTGGCGCATCCCTGCGACTCATTTACAATGTAGCGCATCTAGGCAGATGTGTCACGTTGTAAAGCCCTGCGCCACATGTGGGCGTTCTGGCGCAGGGTGGGCGTTCCGGGGCAGGTGCGCCCCACAAAAGTGCCTAGGGCACAACTGAGCATTGCTGGAGTCGCGTCGCGCTTGCGACGCGACTCCAGCGATGCGCCGCCCTTACGTCATGAAATGCGTCACGCATCTGCCTACCCATGCGCCCTGATGTAAGGGTAGTTTTGCGTGACGCATTTGTTCTGGCGCATCCCTGCTGATTTGCAGAGATGCGCCGGAACTCATAAATATGCCCCAAAGTCCTCTGTTCACCACCTAAAAAGAGAATTTTACTTGCTAATTAAACTGATTACATTGAAAACAAACACTGGGAAAACGTTTTAGATAAACAATATTACTGAGAGCTGTTTTTATGTCCTTGTTCCTCAGACTGTAAATTATGGGGTTCAGCATGGGGATCACCATTGTATAAAATACTGTGGCCACACTCTTCTGATTGATGGACGTGCTTGGCCATATGTACACATAGGAAACTGTTGAATAGGCAAGTGTCACAGCTGTGAGATGTGAAGCGCAGGTTGAGAATGCCTTTTTTCTCCCTGCAGTAGATTTCATCCTCAGAACCGTGGCTATAATGTAGCCATATGAAATTAAGATAACAAGGAGAGAAAACATGAAATTGATTGCACCAAAGATAGAGAGCACCAATGTGTTGATGGTTGTGTCAGAGCATGAGAGCTCAAGCAGTGGTGGAATGTCGCAGACAAAGTGTTGGATGGTATTGGAGGCACAGAAGGACAGACGGAAGGTGATACAAGTCTCAATGAGTGAGTGTAAGAAGCCAGCTGCGTATGCACCAGTTACAAGCAGAATACAAGCCCTATTGTCCATTAAAGACGGGTACAGCAGTGGGTTGCAGATGGCAACATAGCGGTCAAGGGCCATGACAGCAAAGAGGAAGTTCACAGTGCCGCCAAGTGCACAAAAAAAATAGACCTGGAAGGCACAACCCAAGAAAGAGATGACCTTCCTTTTTGTCCAGAAATCAACTACCATCTTAGGGGTGGCTGCTGAGGAGAAGCAGATATCCAGGAAGGACAGGCTACTGATGAAGAAGTACATAGGGGTATGAAGGCTAGTGGAGAGCCAAATAGTCAGAAATATCACAGTGTTCCATAGTAGAGTCATTGAATAGATGAAAAGGAAAACCACAAACAGTGGGATTTGCAAGTGTGACTGGCTGGTGATCCCCATGAGTACAAACTCTGAAACACTGGTGAGATTCTTCCTCTCCATCTCACATCAATGATGTTCCTGGAACAGAAAAATATACATTACAGCATTGTTCTGTAGTATGTTGAACATCACCGTTTGCACAATCTATTGACTTTTTAGTTGAATCACACAAAGATGTTCTGCATAGCATCATGAGAATCCTTTAATTTAGAAAACAACAGATAGTTACAATTTTAAAGCCATTATTCCTTTACTACTAGGTACTAATTTCTGATTAGCATGAAATGAAATGAAATATTTATTGTATAAATATGTTAAAATATCAACTACAATCATAGAAAATGTCAATATCAAATCTAAAACCAACTTTAGTACCTAGGACCCGTTATAAATTCAAAACCCACTATAATGATTTCTATCAATAAGCTATAATAATGGCTCATTTAATAAAAATGTAGATCCACTAGCCAAGATATTAATAAACAAAGTCCAAAAACGTTACTAGCTTCCCAATGCATTGATAGTCCTTCATGGTGAAGCAGTATTTAATTGCTTCTTGCAATGATCTGCTGTTTGCTTCAGTGAAGTCAAATTTCAGATATGTTTTCCTAAGACACAGAAATAGTTTACATATACGTATTATATGTACCAAAGATTGGTCTTTGTAGACACAAAGGCAACAGTTTTAGTGAATGACACTTCTTCTTCCAACAACTTTCAAATTGAGCTATTGTCATATACAAAAGTCGGAATCTAAAATACTTAGGAGCATATTACCAACAACTAGCGACAATTATCGCTATGTTGGCTTAGCAGGAATATTCCTATCGCCGCCCTTCACCTGTTTTTATCGCTGAGATACCTTGCTATTATCAAGGTTTATCTCAGAAGCGAAAAAAACCGGCCGAAATGCGTGAATATCGCTGTCAATACAGCGATATTCAGGCAATAACGTGTCAATGCTCTTAGCCATGTTATCCACCTCTCAATGGATAACATGGCTAAGAACTGGTCAGAGCAGGCATTAGCTTTTGGGGATATTCGCGCTTAGCGCAAATATTTCCCAAACTAAGCCATTGTTGGTAATAGGAGTCGCTAACATCTTGGCACGCCCACTTTGCATGTCATTAGTGATAATTATTGCTGACATGTAAATCGTGCCCCAAGATGATCGCTTTCTCCTACTAGCTGACGCTAGCTGGTGTTATCGACAGCTAGGTAATAAGGTGATAAAATTATCGCCGCTGTAGCGGGAAAAAGTCTCGCTAAAGCGGCGATAATGGCCCTTTTAATTATGCACCTTGAATTTAGAATTCGCAATATATAACTTTGGGATGTATCCAAGGTGAGATCAAATCAGCTATCCGTGGCTTTCTTGAAAGCTCCTGCAGGAAGTGTAGATTGATCTGTTCACCACAATCAGAAAAACATACCCTCAATCACCTCAATATTCAGGCTTGAAGACTGTAGCTCATTACATATGAACTGTTCCATTAAATGTTCATTGATATTGATGCAATCGCACACATAATTTAAAAACAGTCCCGCATGTCTCAACAGTAGTGAAGTCAAGGTGAGCTATAACTAAATTTTACAGTGAGGAGTTGAAGAGCAAATGCCCAGTAATACCGCAACTTTATAAATATAAAGATTATCCAGCACAGCAACAAATGTGTCATGAAAAATAACTGAGACGTGCAGCATATTTGACCAACTGTTGAGTGCAGTACCAGATGGAAAAATGGCTTGACCACCATTTTTTTGAAAGTATTTTTTCAGTGTAATTAATTGTTCTTTTATAAGATGAGATGAGATACATTGTATAAAGCTCTCGAATGCCTCGGCGTGTTGGCGCTGAAAATGTGATGAGGGACTCATTGACAACGGCAACTTAGCTAGTAGGCAACAACCAACGGCCTCATTTATGAGAAATGACGCATCGCTGCGTGAAAGCAGCGATGCGTCACTTCTCAGTGCGCACTCCTTGCGACATTCTGACGTATCTGTAAGCGCAAAAGTAACGCATTGCTGGAGTGTGTTACAAAAGTGACGCAACTCCAGCAATGCATCCTTTCACATGAGGCAAGCCCCATGTGAAAGGGCCTGCGTCAGTCTTACGCCTGTGAGGCAGGCGCAAGATTTTGACACAACGGCGTCCTAAAAGTGATGCAGTGAAATCTCATAGATTTCACTGCGTCACTTCTACGACCATTCCTTGCGTCAATATGCCCCCCTTGCATACATTATACCTGGCGCAGGTATAATGTAGCGCAGGGGTTTACAAAGTGACGCATCTACCTAGATGCGTCACTTTTTAAATATGGTGCAACAAGGCGCATTTTTTACACCACTGGTGCGTCACAAAATGTGATGCACCAGCGGCGTAAAAGTGACGCACAGCCTCATAAATGAGACCCCAAGATTTTGGCAGTTTCCTAAAAAGCTACCTGTTGGATTGCATCCTCATCACAATAGGCATCTGATTCCACAGTTTAGCTGCACAATGTGATAAACTCTTACCTCTCCATCTTGCACTGCGAATTTTGAAGCCATGAATTTTGGAGACATGAATGAGACCCACATTTGTGGATCTAAGATTTCTGGTGGAAGTGTACCATGAAAACAGTTTCTGGATATCAAACAAACCACCTCCATATAGTGCCTTTTACACCAGACAGAGGGCCTTAAATTTTACTCATTGCTGGATAGGGAGCCAGTGCAGAGATCTTATGCCAGCCGAGGTAGGATGGTCTTTAGGAATGTTTAGTAACAATTGTGCTGCAGCATTTTGTAAAGATTGTAGTTTCATTCTCTGAGCTTTGACAATAAAGAGTACATTGCAGTAGTCTATTTTTGGAAAAAAAGAACTACTACCACAGACTTCCTGAGTTCCTGAGAGATAAATGGGAAAATCTTCTGTAAAGTCTTCAGTAAGAAGAAGCTGGAGGAAGTTAGATGATTGATCTGAGCTGCAAAATTGAGCTGATTATCAAAGATCACTCCTAGGTTCTTGACCTTAGCTGTGGACGAGGACATTCACCAGCCTCAATTGGCCACCAAATTTGATTCCACAGGCTTTGACCCTTGCCGAACTCCATTACCTCTGTTTTATCAGTATTGATCTTAAGAAGTTTTGACTGATCCAGCTCATGACTTTCGTCAAGCAGTCATGAAAGCTATTGGTGGTGGTCTCTGGCTGTTTAGATACGGAAATGACATACTGCGATTCATTCGCATAATAGACCAGAATAAAGCCATGCTCTCTGACGAGTCTGGCCAATGGAGTAATATAGATATTAAATAGAGTTGGTGACAAGGCTGATCCCTGCAGCACTCCTACGGGAGATGAAATGTGTCAGATTGTAAATTTTCCCATTGTATGTTTGGCTCCCTGGAGGCTAGAAAGAAGGGTAGAAGGGCCAGAGCCATATTCTCAATCCCCACAGCCTTCAGCCACCACACTAACACCATATGATACACGGTGTCAAATGCTGCTGATAGGTCTAAGAGGATAAGAACAGCTCTGACTCCCCCATCCACCTGTCTGTGAATTTCCTCCGTTGCCATAATCAAAGCAGTGAAATGACCGACATCCATACTGATGAGTCAAGCAGATTATTGGAGTCTAGATATTGGGTTAGCTCCCTGTCGACTGATTTTTTAAGGATTTGGGTGCTACTGGCAGGCATGATATAGGTTGATAATGTTTTACCTCAAAAGGGTCCAGGGTGGCCGTTTTCAGGATCGGCCTAATACATGATTTTATCCGCCTATTGATTAGGTGGTCTCTTCATATAAAGTTTTTGTCTATTATTGTTCCCAAATAGTTATAGAAGGCTACTACCTCCTAAGGGTTTATTATCGATCATCAGTCTTAGAGAACTTTTGTTTCTCCCAAAAACACATTATATTGTTGTTATCACAATTCACCTGTAAATAATTCAACTTATTGAACTCCTAAATCATAATGTAGGAAAGTGGATTTTTAATAGATGGGGGTATTCACCTTCAGCTAGTAATAACACCATCAATCACTAATACCTCCAATCCAGTCTTGGATGTCCCTACTCTGCAACACCCTAGCTCCATAGTCACCTTATAAAGGAGAACCCCATCATTAAAACCTCCTCCCCTTCGATTATACAAAAATGAATAGATCAACATCTTCAATGTAGACAGCTTGAACGCTGACGGTGAAGAAATTATAAATCAGAAGATCTTTCCCACTTTAGGCTAGACTTAAAAACCTACCATCGCCTAATCAGATTATTGAAGAAAGTGTACTATTCCAAAGTACTTGCCTCTGCTGACCAAAAAACTATCTTTAAAATAGTGAAATCCTTCACGCACTCTAAAGCACTCGAATGAGAAATCCCTCCCTCCCAGCTCACTGTAATCAAATAGCAGACTTCTTGGAACAGAAAATTCAAAACATTCATGCTGACTTTTAGGAAATACCTCCCCAAACCACTAACCCTATATCTAAAACTCAGAATAAAACACACTACCTACATTCATTTGAAAGGATTAATATGGAACACTCCCACCAAACTATCCTCTCCTGTAAATCAGGATGCCCATTTGACACCTGCCCCCCTAAAATCCTTCATGCCATTATGGACACAGTAAACCTATTCATATATAGTATAGTTAATGCATCACTTGGCCGAGCAGAGGTACCCTCAAACTGGGAAAATGCAGCAGTCAAGCCCCTCCAGAACAAAAAATTTGCAGATCCTACCATCCTTTCTATCCTCTGGCCCATCTTCCTACTACCTTGTCTCAGTACCATTAATGAAAGAATAGTCAATAGTCAACTTACAACATTTTTAGAAACCACAAACACCCTATCTCCAACTCAATCAGGCTTTAGGTCAGTACACTACACAGAATAATCTTTTTTACATACTGCGGAAAGCCTTAAATCCGCTCTGGACAAAGTAAAACATGCAGATCTGATTTTGTTAGATCTATCAGCAGTATTTGATACCATCTCCCATGAGATCCTGCTACATTGCCTCAATGCATGTGGCATTTCTAATCTGGCTTTGGTCTGGTGTTGGACTTGGCTCTTTTTGCAGGGTCATCCCTGAACTTTTTGTCTTCCTCCTGTATTTTGTCTGACCTGTTTTTATTGGTTTTATGACTCTGGGCACTTTTTCACTGCTGATCAGTGGTAAAGTGCAAATGCTCTCCGCATTATAAATTAATGTATGGATTAGTGATTCCATGATTGGTTGGTTTAGTTTACTTGTCAGACCCTAGTACAGTTCACTGAGTGTCCCAAGGGCTGGTAAACCAAAATGCTGCTGGTGGGCTTGGTGCACTAGTTGTGGCACCCACAGAAGCAGCCTGTAAAATGGTATCAGGTCTGTCATTGCAGAGCCTGTGTGCAGTTTGGTACTGCCATGCGGACGAGGCAAGTGCACCCACTTGCCAGTCTCTAAACTTTTCCTTTTCTGCATATTAATCACCCCTATGGTAGGCCCAACGGCAGGGTGCATTGTAGGTAAAAGGTAGGACAAGCCCTGATGTGTGTGGCATGTCCTAATAGTGAATTACAGGCATTTTCGTTTTTCACTATTGCAAGGCTACCTTTACCTATTAGGCCAGAATGGGTAGTTTGATTATTACATCTTATAATCCTAACTGACTCAGTGAACTAGGCCGAAATTCGAGTTAAATATGCCTGAATGATAAAATGCATCTTTTAGTGAAGTTGGTTTTAACATTCTGTGTTTGAAAATACCACTTTTAGAAAGGAGGTATTTTCTTGTCTAACCATCCAAACCTGCTTCTGCCTGGTTGTGTATTCCTTGTCTGGAGTTTGAGTGACAGGGGCTGGGGCTGGGGGATTCCAGGAGATTGGGTGAGTCAGCACAGGGCTGAATAGAGAGATCTGCATGCAGATGGGTGGGAGGAGTTGTACCTAGGATCTGAATAGGTTTGTGCCTTCCCTCCACAATGCTGGCTCCACCTCCTGTGGTGCGTCTGATGTCCCTGGCCTGCACCGTGAAAGGAAAGAATGAGTCTTGTCAACAAAGTGCTCCAGGACTGACCAGAACTGGTTTGGACTAGGTAAAGGCCTCTCTGCCTTCAGAGAACAAAAAGAAAATGAGAATAAAAGGGGGACCCAGACCCCAGAACTTCAAATCACTTTGGGCAAATAAGAAGAAACCTTTGCTGAGGAGAGCAACCAGAGAGACTAAGGAGATATTATCCCTAAGTGTGAGGGATTGGCCTGCAGTGGTTTCCTGACTGCCAAAGAGAGGAGAAAGGACTTTGTACTACTTTCATTCAACTTCTGAAGTATCTCCAAGGGCTTGAGATAGAGCTTGCCACCTGCTGAAGACTCAGGGTTAACATACTTCAACTACCAGCTCCCCAAGAGTACTTTGGATGTGCCTGCAGTTGTGTAGGACATTCTGAGGGACTGCGTGCCGCAAGGAGCTGGAAGCCCAACTTACGAAGAAGAAGCGTGTCGCCCCCGCTGCAGCTGTCGCGTTACAACACAAAGCACCTCGCATCACCGGAGAAGAGGGTCAATATCGCATCAGATGCCATCGCATCATCGGAGAAGCGTGTCGCCACCACAGCCCTTGTTGTCGCATCACTGAAGAAGGGTGTCGCCACCGCAGCTGTTGCATTGCATCACCGAAGCGCCTCCCATCACCAGAGAAGAGAAACGACATTGCATCAGACACCACCGCATCACCGGAGAAGTGTGTCGCAGGGCCTGTCACAGCTCAGAAGAATCGTTGAGTCACCGCACGGCCGTAGGGCATGCACGCATCGTGTTGCATCAAGAAGAAGACACCCGTTTGTTCATTGCACCGGATCTTCGATGCATCACGGCGCTGCTGGTCGCATTGTCACGGGAGCGCAGTAAGAAACCGAGGCATCATCTCCCCATGCCGAGAAGAACTGATGCATCCCCTACGCATCAGTAGGGGTCCGACGCATCACCGTTCTTGCGTATAAGGAACCGATGCATCACCTTCCCTGCAACACTTTCGTTGTATAGTTTTATGCATCCAAAGGTACATTTAACTCAAAGTGTCACATTTTACATCTTAAGAGAAGTGAGCTATTTCTACCCTTCATGAAGTACAGTATTGTGGATTTTGGTTGTTTGTGGTCTTGTTTTAAGTCTATGCCTGGGCATATTTTGCATAGCAGCACTACTCGTAGCTTCACGTAGTATACTTTGATCTCCAAGTAGTACGTAGCGTAGCTGATGACACTGTGTACTTGTCTGCACTGTAAAAAATTGCAAAATAATTGCAAATGGCATTCTGCACAGTGCTAGTTATGATAAAATAAGTATCTCTATATTTATATGTTAAAGTACATATAGTACTTTCACAAAAGTGAAACTGAAAAATTAGCACGCAGTGAGAGAGGTGATGATTTTGGGATCCTCCATAACCTAGGGGAGGTACCAAACAGATGCCTTGAAAACAAAAAAGCCCATCTTATTGAACGATTTGGTGGTGTTCCCATCCTCTTAGGGCCACCCCAAGCACAGTTATTGGCAAATAAACATTCCTAACCAAAGGCCCTGCAAAGCATTATGGGATGAGATTAGCAGTGGGCAGTGAATATTATATAGTATCCAATATCAAAATAATTCTACAAAGAGCTGCAGTTCAACTTGTGGTTACTAGAAGTCCCTCACGAGTCAAATGCAAATGCTTGATGTAAGGGTTTCAATGGTTTTGCATTTGACTCGTGAGGGAGATCTAGTAACGACTAGTGGAACTGCAGCTTGATGTAAGAATAATTTCAATGCTTTGCATTTAACTACAAAAAGGCCACTCTCCAGATTACCTCGGTCCTCTTTAAATGCATATTCAAAGCACCAAAAACATTAACATACTTCATCAAGCTGTTGCGCTTAATTACTTAAAGACCCAGGAAACAATTCATCTGAGCTATTTTTATGGCAAACAAGGTAAGAGCCTATAGATTTATGCCTGAGGAGCAAGTTGCAGGACATTCACATCTCCTTTACTTCCTACATTTGATACACACGGAATTTAACAGGATAAACACAAGAATCCAACCGGATAACAACAATGACCATCATGTTTAAAATTGAAGGATGGAAGCTGATATTTGTATGTATTTATATATATCTTATTGTGGTGTTTTCACTGCGTTACTTTATGAGTTATTGCACAAATACTCCATACATTGCCATCTAATTAAGGATTTAACAGTGCTCTTATCCACCATCCAACAAAAAACACAATAGACATGCAAATGTTGGGCAGCACACCTGAAATTTGTGAGCCCCATGTAGCACAATTTGTTATCCGTGTTGACATGAAAATTGAGTGGTTTCATCTACAACCCTTCCTCTTACCTCCTTGATGCTGGAAGCTACCATGTACAGTCTAAACTATCCTTCCCAGCAAGGCTGCTGGAAATAGCATAGGTGTAAGCAATCAAAGTGAGATTTGGTGGTACCAACAGTATTTAGTCCTTAAAAGCTCATTTGCAATTGGAATGAGCAACTCAATTGTTCTTTGTTGCTGTGTCAATTTGCATTTGGTGGTTGACATAAATACTGCCACCTAGATTCATCTTTTGAACATGCCAATATCTTTTACAACTGTAAATAATTGCATTTTGCTGCCTAGGTTCAATTGGTAAACAGTTATGGAATGTAAGGTGATTGGTAGCCAGGATTTGGTCATCCATAATATGGCGCCTACATGGTTTCTTCTTACTCTAGCAGCTTGTTCAGCTTATTCCCACCATCTGCACCAGGTGGTTCTACTTAAGTGCACATTTACTCCAATGTTTATTTACAGCTGGTTTTGCATTACTGACACCCACGCTGCTACAGTGTTGCTCACTTGTCTTGCATGGATGAATGACATCAAACCTCCTAAATGAAGTTTAATACAGATGGGAGTTTCTATATAAGAGCTCTCCTCCTTTCAATTCTGAGGTCCTTTGGCCATCCGTATGTCAAATATTCCATAATTGAAAGGGAAGAAAATCCAGTTTTTACCACAACAGTTAGACTTTGTTTCCGTAAGCATCAAAAACAGCATGTTATTCCCCAGAAATACAGTCACAGTACTGTATCAGGTCGAGTCAGGGTATCTGTAAAGCCTTAGCTCAGTTGACGGTTATCTGTGGATCAGAGCAGTCAAGCGTTATCAAAGGAACACGCGTGAAGCATTACCGTGTGCCAAGACAGTTAAATGAGAAGGATATGCAACACAATAAAAATGTGACACTAATTTAGAAGAAAAGGTGGTAGTTTTGTCTTTATTTAGAAAGCTCAACAACAAAAATCCACTGGAGTGTTACAGAGATATGAATTCTGAAAGAAACAATACATCACAGATTTCCACTTAGCATAATAAATCGGTGTTGTTAGACATGGCCCTCTACAGTGTCACCCCAAACATTTTGCCTTCATATTTTCTGTGTGCTAAATTCGTTATTGCTGGCATTAGGACTCTGCACATATTGAAATTGCTAACCAGTGCTAAAGTGCTCAAGCTCTATCCTTCAAACATGGTGGCATTAGCTTACAACCAATTGGCACATTTACTTGCAAGTCCCTAGTAAAGTAGTGCTACAGGTACCTAGGGCCTGTAAATTAAAAGCTACTAGTACCAATTATGCCACTCACATAATTAGACTTTTGAAAAATGTCTCAGGTATGCCATTACAGGCTGTGTGTTTAGTTTAAACTGCCATTTTGACCTAACAAAATAAGCCTTCTGCTAGGCTAAAGCTTTCCTCTTTAACACAAAGGGTAAGCCTTACACAGCCAATCGGGCAGGGTGAATTCCATATAAAAAGTTGGGCATGTACAGTTCAGTTTTGTAAGTCCTCATAGTGAAAAACTCTCAACTATGTTTTTCACTATTGTAAGGACTACCTCTCTCATAGAATAACCTCAGGTTACCTTATATCATTTAGTATATGATAACCTTTGATTGAGAGTAGGTAGGGCAGTCATGTTTAGTGTTTGAGAGATTGTAATTTAAAGCTCTCTTTGATGGTAGAGCTATCCTTTGGTAAAGATCCCAAAAACCCTTGAAAGATAGGGGCCCTGGGCAATTGCCCATTTTTGTCCATGCCTTAAAATATCTCTGGGGCAGTGTCACTGGTAAAGTGACTGTATGGGTTTTTTGAATGCAACTACCCCTTACCGTTGCTTGCTATATTATATGGAAAAAAAATCAGCACCCACCATCTATTGTTACATCAATTATTGTTAATTACAAATATCTAATACACATCATGAGGTTGAAATGAGTGCACAAGCTTGCATATTTGTTTTCTGTTTTATTTTCTTTCTTTTTGTAAAAGCATTTCTTCACATGCATCAAATGCCTTTTTGTCTCACACATGAGACTTCTTCAGGGCTTGTTAAGTGTTGGCCTCTGTGTTGACTTGTGTTGGTCCGGTGGTTACTCCATTTATGGATGGATGTATCTTTTTTCAATTTTAGGCTTTGTGATAGTTTGTCCCCTCTCTGCAATGAGATCAATAGTCATTTGCTCCAATACATTTTCTGTGGTACCCGATCCTTTCCAATACCGAACACGCCAGATCCCACTCAAAAGCGTTGTACAGCTAACTGGCAATCAATACGGCCCCTCCATTCATTGACTATAGGTTAATCCAGACCTTACACTAGCACATGATGTCCCTACCTCTTCATCTATGATGGGTTCTCTGTATAGCAAGTGTCATGTCCAACATACTGTAATGTGCAATAGCATGCTTATGTTCAAGGTCATTATAAGGTGGCCCCCGGCCTGTGTGTTATAATGCTTGGTGTTCACAGTAATGATTACACTTTATATATAACTTGATTGTGAATTGTGTTAAGAACATCGTATTGGGTTTGTATATAATGCGATGTCTCAAGCACTGGTTATATTCCCCTTAAGAAGTGATAGGGTTAAAAAAACTAGCATGCCACATTGAAGCGAATGCTTCCAGAACACTCGTTTGTTGCACACACATGTACCTCTGCTAGGAGAACTGCTGCTCCCTCAATGTGCTGCCAGACACTCTATCTGTAGCATAACTTCTTGAAAGTATGTGAACCAATGCAGATATACACAGGTATTCAAATCACGCCTGCTGTTCATGCAGAGTTTGGCCTCATCAGACAACGCTTCTTACCTGTACTGTGCTCCTGTTCCTGAACAGCAGCATTCCTGATCCCAAACTGGTTTCCACTCAGCATTCTCTGAATCGGACGCTTCAGACCTACAAAAGAAAAACAGAAAAGAATCAGCAGACAGGTATTTAAGGTATCACTCTTTGCGGTTGCTGCAATGGAACTTAGTGCAAGCCTTAAAGTATCTTGTTTCAAAACATTATTTCTGCGCAGATCACAACAACATGTATGCTTCAAGACTTGTGCATGAATCATGTACAACAGCACTCAAACAAAAGATTTGGGATTTTTGTAAAAGCACAACATACAGACTAGCAAGATTTGCAACTAAATTGTGCATTATGTAGTGGCTAGTTTCATCATTGTGTTTATTAGAGTAAGGCTTATGGCATGCCTCACAATGGACACTGAGAACACAGGAAAGACTTTTAAAGAATGTGTTGTAAATGTCATATTCAAATGAACAAGTTAACATCGCTGTGTGTGTCTTGTAATCATCAGTGACTCATCATGATCATGATGTGCTCTTTGTGTTCAAGGCATCTGCTAGGTTCTCTCCCTAGGATAGTGAGGACACCAACATCATCACCTCTCTCATTCCCTGATATTTTTCAAAGCTCACTTTTGTGAATTGGTTATATGCTTTTTAGCATGCAAAGGTAAAGTTGTTTTATCAAAGGATTGTAGTAGCAGTAGCTTATTACAGAGTTTTTGCATGAGCTCCGAGTTATGCTATTATTAACGTGTGTATTAATAAAACAGAAATCTAACACACCTGTAGTAAAACAACTAAAAAACATATACTCACAAAAAAATGAAAATATAGCAAGCTGTGCATTCAGTTAAACAATAATTAATTCTATTTTTACATGCTGAAATGCATATAGTCAATTCACAAAAATGAAAATGTAAATATAGCAAGCAGCAGAGAGGTGATGATTTTGGGATCCTCCCTAACCTAGGCAGAGAGTCAAGCAGATTCCTTGAACACAAAGAGCACATCATGCTGAAATGATTTGGTGGTGGTTCCTTCCTCCTAGGACCACCCCAAGCACAATTATGGGCAAAAAAATACAATCCCAACCAAAGGCCCTGCAAAGCATTATGGGACAATATTCTAGAGTGCCATAAATATTATAGTATCCAATATCAAAACATTCCTCAAGGGGCAGGCTCTTGGGCTCAGCTGAGTGCTAATACTATGATATTCACTGAACTCTAGAATCTCGCCCCATAATGCTTTGCTGGGCCTTTGGTTGGCATTGTATGTTTGCCCATAACTTTGCTTGGGGTGGTCCAAGGAGGAGGGGACCACCACCGAAACGTTCAGCATGATATGCTCTTTATGTTCAAGACATTTGCTTGCCCTCCCCCTAGGTTAGCGGTGATCCCAAAATTATCACCTCTTTCATTGCCTGGTATTTTTCAAAGTTCACTTTTGTGAATTGGTTAAATGCTTTTTAGCATGTAAAGGTAAAATTGTTTAATCAAAGGGTTTTGGGTGCAGTAGCTAATTTCGCTACATAACGTATTCGGAATTATTGCATGAATTCCATGTTTTCAATGAAATACGCAGTTACTGAATCTCTGCAATCTCTGTTAGTGGGAGCAGAGATTATTGCCCACAGTTAGTATTAATATTCCTTGAACTACCGTGTGTTGGAGGCAAAATCTATTAAACAAACAGCAAGAAAAAGAAGTTGCCACAGCTATATGGGTTCATTACAACATTGCAATGAGGATCCGTCTCTACAGGAGAGATCAGTTCACCTCCAAGGAGATGCAACTTGATGTCTAGAGTTTTATTTTGAAGCAGTCCTATTTATTCATCCAAACCACAATGGTTCATCACAGATGTAAGCATAGTTCACAAAGAAAATTAAAGATAACATCAGTAGATGTAGCAATTTTCCAGAAACACAAGCGCTGTTAGTTGGACCTACCCTCACATGATGAGCGTAGAAAACCCCTATGTGGTTATCGTTCTCGGAATTTGAGCGGAGCAAAGGTATACTATCTAAATGTGCAGTGTGTGGTTATGTCCTGCTCAACGCTGATTGGCCAAACTTATCTGACCTTTTGTATGTGGTTTCCTTCACCAAGCTTAGGTGTGAAGAGGTGGTTTCTGCAGAAGTGAGTGACTAGCTATCTGACTTGTAGGTGTGATCTCGGAAGAAGCGTACACATGTGCATCATACTTTACTAAGGCAGGATGTGCACCTCATATATTTTTTGTACGTGTTCAATATAAAGGTGTAAGAAACGGCAGCACTTCAGAGTAAGCAGGCTCTTAATGGATTGGTGAATTTTGGCTCGTTCTTCTAGCAGATGGAAATTGTGGTAACCTAATTTTGCAGCTTCTGCACTTGCACTACTGGTTTTATTAGTCTGGAGGGAGATATGGTCTAAGATTCATGCAGTAGCTCAACTTCCTAACCGTAAGATATTTCCTGGCCTAACAAACTATATGACCAATTTATCTCTGCTAGACATATTGTCCTTGGTAACATGTTATTTTTTGTGCAGAGGGTTGTGCTGCTTTAGGGGCCTAAAACTGTCTCTAAACTGAATACTTTGCATGGAAGTCGCAGGCCGCAGGTATGTGAGCTCTGTGTATAATGTATCCCATTTTTCCTTATATCACATATCTCATGACTAATACATGTGTGCTGCCAAAAGCCTGGAAACTGTGCATTATCTGATTTGAAGAGGCCCTCTTTGGTGATGTTTAAATATTAATTGTGTCTTCCACTGCTTACTCTGTGATTGCCCCGGTTACTTACCGGTAATCTTCATTACTCCGAGTATAGTCTTCCTCGCCACATGATTTACATAGTGAGCTTTAGCTCCGCCACAGAACCCTCCAAAGCAAAAAGAAACCACCTCCCACCCCCTCCCAACATGGCCGGCCAGTCCCACCTGACCTCTATAAGAGGCGGACCGGCCCAACCAACAGCCTGATCTACCAAGCAAACAATGAAGCCGATAGCCAGACAGGGAGGGGGGGAGGGAACTCATGTGGCGAGGAAGACTATACTCGGAGTAATGAAGATTACCGGTAAGTAACCGGGGCATTACCTCCTCGTAAGTCTTCCTCGCCACATGATTTACATAGTGAGCAAATACCCAAGCCAACAAGGCTTCATTGACCACTAGAAGAACCACACCACACGGTGATGCAGGTAAACCAACACAAGGTTTTATTCAGCATAAAGTAAAGCCAACAGGAATTGCAGCAAACCTGAGTCTAGACATAATAGACAACACACCTCAAGGAGCTACCGCTCCCGCACTGAGAACGGCCCCTGCGAATTCCCCATGGGCCGGGCCACCCAAGACCACGCGATAGTGTTCCATGAACATGTGGGGGGACGACCACGTCGCCGCCCGACAAATCTCCTCCGTGGAGACACCCTTGAAGGAGGCCCAGGACACAGCGACACTCCTCGTGGACCGCCCCTGGACCCCCACCGGAACCCCCGAACCCAGCGCAGCATAGGAAAGGATGATAGCCTGTTTAAGCCAGCGACTCAATGTGGAGAGAGAGGGCTTGTGGCCTGATCGGACTGGACCGAAAGTAACGAACAGGCTATCACACCGGGCCATGGGGGACGTGCGTTCAAGGTACACCAACACAGCCCGCCGGACATCCAGCAAAGCTAAGGCTGGATCCACGTCGGGGGGGAAAGAAGGCAACGACACCTCCCGAGCCCGGTTCACCAGGGAAGGAACCTTGGGAAGGAACCGCGGGTCATGCCGGAGTAGCAACCGGTCAGGCAACACTCGTAAGAAGGGCGGGGAGCGGAGGAACGACCCTAGCTCGCCCATCCGCCCAGCCGACACCACGGCAACCAGAAAAATCACCTTGAAGGTGAGAAACCGCCAAGCTACCGAGGCCAGGGGTTCAAAGGGAGGACCCTGAAGTGCCTGCAGCACGAGAGGCAGATCCCACGGAGGGGATAGGCAGAGTGACCGCGGGCGACGGAGAAAACAATTCCGGAGCAAGCGAGCCACCAGGGGATCCAGCCCGTCGAAATCCGGACTGCGGAAGGCCCGCAAGGCCGCCCACTGGGCCCTCAGGGAAGAAGGGGCCAAGCCCAAGGAAAACCCTTCAGCCAGGAAATCTAAGACCCGCAAGGGAACAATGGTGGCGGGGTCCGAACCCCGCAGCCCGCACCAGCGTGTGAAAGAAGCCCAGTGCCGGGCATAGGACGACAAGGTGGAAGACCTGCGGGATCCCTGCAGCAAATCCACCACCCCGGAAGAACACCCCCGAGCCAGCAGCGTCACCCGCTCAAGAGCCAGGCCTGCAGATGGAGCCGGCGCAAAACCGACTCCGGGAGCGGGGGACCTTTCAACGGGAAGGGCAGATCCGGGATCGGCCAGTAGGCCTGAACTGCCAGATCGCAAAGGAGAGGGTACCAGGGGCGGCGGACCCAGCCGGGCACCACCAGGAGTACCCTGTCCTTGTCCAGGCGAATCTTGCAGAGGACCCGGGGGATCAGGGGGAACGGGGGGAATGCGTACAGCAGTCCGGAAGGCCAAGCGAACGACAGGGCATCCACTCGCCATACCCCCGGACCCGGGAGGAGAGAGCAGAATTTGGGTAGAAGGGCCGAGTCCCTGTCCGCAAACAGATCCACCAGAGGAAGACCGAAGCGAGACACCAGTCGCTGAAACACCCTCGGGGACAGGGAGAGACACGGAAGCGCGGGAAAGATCCGACTTAGTCGATCCGCCTCCACATTGTCGGACCCCGGGAGATAGACCGCCCGAAGAGACAGGACCGAAGTCTCCGCCCATGAGCACAACTCCTGAGTCAGCAACCAGAGGGAGCGTACCCTGCACCCTCCCTGATGGTTGACATAGCATCTCACCACCTGGTTGTCCGTCCGCACCAAGACATGGTGACCCCGCAGTGACGGCGCAAAATGATGGCAGGCCAGAAGGACAGCCTTCAACTCCCGATAGTTCGAGGAGCAGTGAGACTGAAGGGGAGTCCAACGACCCTGAATCGACCCCACGTCCAAGGTGGCCCCCCAGCCGAGGAGACTGGCATCGGTCGTGAGCACCCTGGACGGGGCTACCAAGAAGGGAAGTCCCTCCGCGAGGTGAGCCTCCACCAACCACCACCCCAACTCCGTCCGGAACCGAGGGGAGACCGGGACCAGAATCTCGTAATCCTCCGAGCGGGGGTCCCAGAAGGACAGCAGATGGTTGACCAAAGGATAGAGGTGGAGGCGAGCCCAGGGGAGCACATTGATGGTCGCCGACATGAGGCCCTGAACCCGTAACCAAAGGCAGACCGGTGCCGACTCCTGAGCCAGCAGGGACCCCAGATCCCGCCACAACGTGTCCCGGCGCCCTAGAGGCAAAAACACCTTCCCCAGCACCATGTCCAGGCGACCCCCAATGAATTGTAAGTCCTGAGCGGGCACCAGGTGAGACTTCCGCTCGTTGACCAGGAAGCCGTGGGTGGACAGGACCTCGCAGACTCTCCTGACGTGCAGCACCCCCTTGGAAAAAGAAGAGGCAGAAATAAGCCAATCGTCCAGGTACGGAAACACCCTGATCCCCTCCCGGTGCAGAATACCCACCAGGGGGGCCAGGATCTTAGTAAACACCCGCGGGGCAGATGATAATCCAAACGGAAGTACCTGGAACTGATAGTGGGAGCCTGCCACGCAGAACCGGAGGAAGGGCTGGGAAGACGGATGAACCGGGACATGGAGGTAGGCGTCGAGTAGATCCAGCGAAGCCACCACCTCGCCTTGCACCAGAAGAGGTAGAATCTCCTGCAGAGAGATCATTCTAAACTTAGTATGCGGAATATAAGCATTCAACCCCTTTAGATCCAACACAGGGCGGAACTCCCCAGACACCTTCCTTACCAGAAACAGGATAGAGTAGACGCCCAGGCCCCGCTGTGACGGAGGGACCCGGCGGATGGCCTGTTTGTCCAGTAAGTCCCGAACTCCGGCCAGCAACGCCTGACTCTTGACCAGGGAGGAAGGAAGGGGTGTAGAGCGGAACAAGTCCGGAGGAGGGGAGGAGAAGGTGATGGATAAACCTTCCCTTACAATCCGAAGCGCCCAAAGGTCCGTGACCGACGACTCCCACGCCTGGATGAAGTGGCGGAGACGGCCCCCCACCGGGAGCCCCCCGGAGGGGGATGGCCGAAAGTCAGGACTTATGGGGGGCAGAGGAAGTGGCAGCCGCCGGTTGAGGCCGGGATTTTCCGAAGTAGGGTGCGCCCCGGCCGCGACCCCTTCCACGAAAGGGCGCGCTGCCCCTACCCTTGGGAGCTGAGTGGAACACCCGTCCGCGACCCGGGAAGCGGGGCCCAGAAGATCTGATGGGAGCCAGCAACTTGCGGTCCTCCGCCGACTTCTTAATCATCTCCTCCAGAGGTGGACCGAACAGCTTAGCCCCTGTAAATGGTATTTTCATGAGCAGCGCCTTTTGGGCCGCTTCCGACTTCCAATGCCGCAGCCAGATCTGTCGCCGGGCCTGAATCGCCGCACCCCCCGCGGCAGCCGCCGCCCCCAGGGTGTCAAACGAAATGTCCGCTAGCAGACGAGTCTGTTGTTCCATCAGGGCTAGCGTGGGCACCACATCGGCCCCTTGATCCAGGAGTTCCCCCAAGGACTGGAAGTCTCTCAACAGAGACTGTACCGTGCACGATAAATATGCCGAGGCCCGGATGGAGAAATTAGCGGCCGCATAAGAGCGCTTCGTGGCAGCCTCCACGCGTCTGTCCACCGGGTCAGAGGGAGAGGCGTCCTCCGAAATGATGGAACCCTGGGACGACAGACCCACAACCAGTGAGTCCACCTTCACCGCCGGGGGGAAGTCTTTGGTGAACTCCTCCACCGCGTAACGTTTCGTCAGAAAACGCGGAAAGGTCTGCTTATCAATGTCCAGCCACTCCCTCTCGATGACCTTCTTGACGGAGGCATGTAGTGGCAGGGAGTCCGGCGCCTTGCGCTGATATTGGACAAAGAAATCTTCGGACGCCTCCTCCGTTGCAGGCGGCGGGAAGGCCAAGTTATCTTTAATGTGCGCCAGGACCTCACGCAGGTCCTGTCCCTGAATGTAGCGACCATGAAGATCCTCCTCCTCCCCCTCCGCATCCGAGACCGGGGAGGGGTCCCTGCGTGGACGCTTCGGCGAGGAAGGACCCTGTGCATCACGCATCGCCAGGGCATCGGCGACCGCTGACTGGATCATCAGCTGCAAGGCATGAGCCGAAATGGGCAAAGCAGAACAGGGGCCAGGTCCCTGACCCGCCGTGACATCCTCCTGTTCCATCTCGCCAGAGAAAACCACCACCATCCAAGTAAGCGGA
The DNA here is from genome assembly GCF_964263255.1 of Lissotriton vulgaris. Lineage (NCBI taxonomy): Eukaryota > Metazoa > Chordata > Amphibia > Caudata > Salamandridae > Lissotriton > Lissotriton vulgaris. The sequence continues at coordinate 222,642,111 of NC_141686.1, read as the reverse complement.
TAACTCACTGACCCCCCGGGTCAGGGGGCCTAATAAACCGCCCGAGGACACAGCTGCAGGTCCTCAAACTCCTGCGCTGCACCTGGCGAGAAGCCCCGCGAAGCCCCGCCCCCTGAAGGCGGGACGCGGCCTCGGCCAATCAGGGCACGGCACCGGTATGCGTGCCGCCGCTGAAATCCCTCTGTCCGGCGGCAGCGTCCAGCGCTGAGCACCGCCTCCTCCACCGGTATTCGGAAGCCCCCTCGGAGCCGACCCGGAGGACTCCTCCCCGCGGGACGACTACTTGGCCCGGCGGCCACCGGTAAGCTCTCTTGGCCCCCGGAGGCGAACCCATGCCACGCCGGCCGTCAGCCATGTGAGACTGACTGCGGCAGCTACGCCAGGCTCGAGCGGGGTGCGCGGGTGTCAAGTTCCCTACGAGCGCGACCCTAGGCCCGGCCTGGACGCGGCAATGCCGAGGGATTTGTAAAAAACAAAAAAAGGCCGATATGCGATTACCGCCGGCCCCACGGGGAGATACGCACATGGCGGGCGCCTACATGAGCGACCGGCGCCGCGTCTCCCCACCCCGACCGAGCCAATCCGGCCCGCCGAGATGCAGTGACGGGTCCCCCGAACCCGACAAACGGGCGAGGGACACCCCACACGGTCGCACAGGGGAGAAAAGGGCGCACCATAACCCCCCCTTCGACCGCCCCCCCCCCCACCCTACCCCCCAAGAGCCCAGGCACGCAAGAGCAGCACCTCACCCGTCCAGTAGGACGGGGGACGGAGGAGGGAGAGGGGGCAGGTTCCCAGGTCCTAGGGTCCGCTAGGGCAGGACCTCCAACCCAAGAGCCCAGGACCAGCTAGGGCAGGTCCCTTGTCTTACCTTACGGCGCTCTGGAGTAGAATGCGCAGAACAAAAAAAACAGGTTGTTGGTTGGGCCGGTCCGCCTCTTATAGAGGTCAGGTGGGACTGGCCGGCCATGTTGGGAGGGGGTGGGAGGTGGTTTCTTTTTGCTTTGGAGGGTTCTGTGGCGGAGCTAAAGCTCACTATGTAAATCATGTGGCGAGGAAGACTTACGAGGAGGTAATGCACTAATTACAAATGTCGTCCAAAGAGTAACTCCGACTTGCGTACCTGAACCCAATATCAAGTACCCAATACGTGCATCATCCCAACAGCACCTAATCCTGTACACACCAGCGAGAAGACAAATGCAGACCAGTGTGTGTGTTTTCTTTCTCTATATCAAACCCCTCCCCTTTTGGAACTCTCGTTGATGCAGTGTTAAGCTACTGTGTCCGAGGTAAGTTCTCAGAGGGAGTTGGGTCCAGTGGTCACCCCTTCGGAACTGCCTGGAGTTCACGTGAGTGCCTTGCGACAGCCAGGTTAACAAATTACTTTCTGGTATAATAGAAGGTTGATCATGCAAGCAACTGGATGAAATGTTAACACAACCTTATTGTAGAAACTGTCTAATATAGGTAATAACATTTGGTTGTGAAGCGAAATTCTGAATATATGTACCTTGTATTACATGTGATTATTTGCTTAAGCTTGTTTTTATCCTGTTTTCTTGTTTCTCTCCAATTGAACAGGTCACTTTCACTGTATTCTAAATGTACTTTCACCACTTTGCATGATGGCCCCCCCTCCAGGGCTCAATATCCACGAGTCCCCTTTCTATTTCCCCCAACCTATCACCTTACCGCCCAGACCAATCGCTGCATCTCTCTGGTCTCACTTATACTCTGTTCTAAACATGCTGTCTTTTCCCGCATTGCCGGACATAGAATCCCGCTACCCAGCTTGCTTCATCCTTGCACCAGTGAGTCTTGGCCCTTAGTATGACTATACACCTCGACACTGCCACAACCAGTGTCTAACCATGCCCTCCCATCTTTCCAGACAAAACAGGTGATGGACCGAATGTGGATCAATGTCACACACTCACCCCAGTCCGAAGATCTGGGCCCAAATCCATCGTTTTTTTGCACTCCACACCACCCTGGGTTAGACAATGGCGATATGCAAATCAGCTCTGACCCTGTGCCCCATGGGAACAGTCCAGTCCGAACTACAAAAGCCATGTCCTTCCCAGAACGGAATCAAGCATCCGAGGACCGGACCGGTTTCGAGGTAACACCTCTCATCAGCCCGGATCTTTGGACTGGGATGATTGTGTGACATTGATCCACATTCTGTCCATCACCTGTTTTGTTTGCAATTTCCGCCATAAGTGCGCTGGGGATGCTCAGACGTGGGTCCCAGGCACTCCACACCACTGGAGTCAAGCTAGCCGGGCTGATGAGAGGTGTTACCTCGAAACCGGTCCGGTCCTCGGATGCTTGATTCCGTTCTGGGAAGGACATGGCTTTTGTAGTTCGGATTGGACTGTTCCCATGGGGCAAAGGGTCAGAGCTGATTTGCATATTGCCATTGTCTAACCCAGGGTGGTGTGGAGTGCAAAAAAAACGATGGATTTGGGCCCAGATCTTTGGACTGGGGTGAATGTGTGACATTGATCCACATTCTGTCCATCACCTGTTTTATTTGCAATTGCTCCCATCTTTCCAGGGCACTGTGCCGCCGGAGCACACACACGCGGCTCCTTCAAGTCAACCGTGACCTAATCATCCTTTAAACTCTGGTGAGTCCTGTATCATGGCACCCGCCGCCTGCCCTCCATAATCGCATTATGTATACCTAACCCTGTAATCCCTCTCCCGCAGAAGCCGCCATTGATACCGCCCTCGTTCCCTACCCCAAGTTCCCCCTCCCAAACTTGATGGTAAGCCCACAGTCCTCACTCCGTATAACTACTGCATTGACCCTTATTTTGCATGCAGCATGTGTTCACCTTCCCGTTACACGCTCATTTTCACCACTACGCCGATAAACATGATGTGTCACTATTACCATGTATCATCTATGGTTTAACTTGATCACAACCTTGCCGTGCTTGCAATTATTACCAGTACCTTGATCCTTATTTCCAATTGTTTTATCTTACTGTTCGTCATGCTATTTTACCATGCATAAGTTGAAATTGATCGTATATGTTTTAAAATTAAACAATTCTCTTCCACAGTACACGCATATACCATTGTAATTTTTCGTATATTACCCCAATGGATCGAAATGCCGTAGACACTTTAAAACACCTTAAACACACAAAATTCTCCATTTAAATATTGTAAAGGTGTTCTTCGCGATTTGTTCTCTAACACTGTTCCTATGTAACAAACTATGATCTTTGCCTGAGCCCCCTGTTGTTGTGTTTTTTCCTGTACTCTATAGGTTAAGTAGGACACAGGCTTGTTTCCCACTTCATGTATTAATGTTTAAGCACTGTTTAATTGCTTATAAATAAATATTAGACCTCTGTCCGGTTGGACAACTCCACTTAATATAGCACTGATTGAGTATTTATTCATTGTTTGGTTTCCTATTTCGAACTTCTGTAGGGACCGTTGTTGTTTAAAATAAACCCTTTTTGATACAGGCTCAGAATGATTATCCAGACCACAAGTGGTTTAGAGTCATAGGGCCTTGGAAAAACATAAATATACTGGCCCGGATATAGATCTTTCTGTTTGGATAGATGAGGTACCTTCATACAGTTGGGGCCCATAGGATTATCCATCTACTTTAACGCAGGTGTAGGATCTCTCCTTCAGATAGACACAATTGATGCAAAGAGAGAGTCTCTCTGCTAATAAAGTGAAAGTCCCTCTAGGCAGGCTACATAAGTCAGTGTAAATATTTAAGGCAACAGTACAAATACAGAACAATAACCAATTGGGTGATCAATAAAAACCAAAAGATTTAATTAGAAGAAAGAACCAAAGAAACTATTTATTTTCAAAATGTACAAAATATATTTTATAAGTAATCATTTCAATAATAAGGAAATCCAATCATACTATTCCAATTGTGTCTACAATCACACATCTCTTACAGTCTACACTCAATATAAATGACAAAAGATTGTTCATAGAAATTGATATTTAGGGTTAATTTTCATAAACAAACATTGTGGCACAACAGTATTTGACTCTATGTATTTTCCTTCGTCCCCTATCTCCTACCGACCTTGCTCTCCCAGGTTTAATACTGTTCTACTTAACAGTCATGAATTGAATGTCCTGCTGATGATTCGTACATTACCCCAATGGATCGAAATGCCGTCAAACCTTCAAACACCTTATACACTCAGGGCCAAATTCACAGAACTCACTTAAGACAAAATCCTAAACTTACTACTTTTGGTATTCACAGAAGTTAGGATTTTGTCTTAAGACAGACCCAAAACAGACTTAAGACAGAATCCAAACTTAAGGCTGTCTTAAGTCTGTCTTAAGAAAAAATCCTAACTTCTGTGAATACCAAAAGTAGTAAGTTTAGGATTTTGTCTTAAGTTAGTTCTGTAATTCTGGCCCACTAAGTTCTCCAGTTAAATATTGTAAAGGTGTTCTTCGCAATTTGTTCTCTAACACTGTTCCTATGTAAGAAACTACAAGCTTTGCCTTAACCTCCTGTTGCTGTGTTTTTTCCTGTACTCTATTGGTTAAGTAGGACACTGGCTTGTGTCCCACTTTATGTATTAATGTTTAACCACTGTTTACTTGCTTATAAGTAAATATTAGACCTCTGTCCGGTTGGACAAGTCCACTTAATATAGCACTGATTGAGTATATATTCATTGTTTGGTTTCCTATCTCGAACTTCTGTAGGGACCGTTGTTGTTTAAAATAAACCCTTTTTGATACAGGCTCAGAATGATTATCCACACCACAAGTGGTTTAGAGCCATAGGGCATTGGAAAAACATAAATATACTGGCCCGGATATTGATATTTCTGTTTGGATATTTGAGGTACCTTCATACAGTTGGGGTCCATGGGATTATCCATCTACTTTACAGTGGGTGTGTTAAAATCTAGTTTGCAGTGTCAACATTATCGGCGCCATCTGGCCCCCTCTTTGGGCCCATTTGTGCGCGTAAGCGGCAACCATTTTAAATGCCAAAGCCTCGCTGCCCATTGCCGATAGCCAGCGCGTCTCTCTCCCTCTCTCCTGACCTCGCAGGCATCCCCCGCGCGCTGACAGCCCCCGCTCTCACATGCTTGGGCCATAAACCCCTCTTCAGCGCAACCCTGCCTCGGAACCCCATCCTGTTCCCAGCTCAACACCTCCCTCCATTCCTTTCATGATCCCGGGTCCTTTGATAAGCCCCCCTTTCCTCTGTGCCCGATTGTCCTGCTCGTTCCCAGGCCGCCACCTGGCCCTGCGGATGCTGTTTATTGCCCCCATACAGTAGGAAGCTTCTCCCATCAAAGGATCCACGAGTTGATCAAAGCCCCCACCCCATGAGATCCGATCGACCACATGCATTCCGGGAATCGGCCGAATGTCCAGCTGCGCGACAATCGTCACCTGTTGTGACCGGGGTGGGGACTTCTACTGTAAATGTGTGTGGGAACGGGCTTGAAGCGGGGATTCCGAGGATGCCTTTCCGTACTTTAAAAGTATTTGCAAGAATGTGCCACATGCAATAAACTGTAATAAAGATCATAAACCTGTGTATAAGAGGCTAGGCCTCAGAGATGCGGTTAGAGCACCTCGAGAAGATACCCTGTTGTCTGAGTTGATGTGTTCTTCTCCGTCGGAATAAAACTTCTGTTTCCTGCCTTCCAGTCTCCAGCGCCTGCCTCTTTGTTTGGTAACTTGAGTGGTATTAGAGGCGGTTAGCGCTGGGCAACTCTAAAAAAGGTCATCGGCCCTATCTTTTTCCACAATTGGCGCCCAGGTGGGGCCCATCAGTGACTTGTGGATCCAGTGGGAGAGGTCCTGATGACAGAGTGAACGACTGCAACGATCGGGAGAGCTCCTGTCCGATAGACCCTCGTCTGACAGCCGATCATCCGAACTTCACTGGTTCCGAACAGACCTCTCTCGAGTGATCTACAGTCCTGACTGGGAACCATCAGGAGTGCCGCGACGGTCACGAAGAATAAAGGACGATCGGGCGCTGGATTCGGAAGACAAGAAACTGTCCATGCGGTTCGGGTAAGGTCGTGTAACACGACAAATTGTGAAATGATTGTTTGATTGTTTGGAGAATACTAGTATTACTCTTTGAATTGTTGGTTCTTTTTGGAGATTCGCTGTCTGCAAACGGAGAAGAACAGGTTCTCTCTTTGCAGGTAGTGAAGGATAGGTAACGCAGACTTTTGTCCCCGTTGTAATCCGTCATGCCTATCTTTCTCTCCCACTGATTGATTGTTTGACCCGAACATTATAGTTTGCGGATTGTTTTCTGGAGATTCTCTGTCTGCAAACAGGGAAGAACAGGTTCTCTCTTTGCAGGTAGTGAAAGGGTAGGTAACACAGACTTTTGTCCCCGTTGTAATCCGTCGTGCCTACTTATTCTCCCCATTGAGTGTTTGATTGACCGAACATTGACTGTTCGATAATGGTTCTTTTGAGGTATTCACTGCCTGCAAATAACGAAGAATAGAAATATTCTGTCTAGTCTTTGCACGCAGTGATAAGATAGGTAGTGCAGACTTTTGTCCCTGTTGTAATCCCTCATGCCTATCTTCTCCCCACTGATTGGTAGCCTGTTTAGCCCGCACCGCTTATTAGAGATGAACCATCCGGCTCCACTGGAAGGCACCCCTAATAAGGACATGTTTATGAAGCATGGATTGATCGCCATAGCCTATAGCAAGCTGTGGCATAAATATACGAGGAAGGATCAGAAAAGTCAGTGGCCACTGATAGGATCCTTCGATGAGGATAAAATAAGCGCGCTAGAAACAGCCCTTGGGAACCACAAGACAACGCCCACTATGCTCGATAGTCTCGGCCTGTGGCGCAAAGAAACAGAACAACGTAAAAAGAGAAATGAAATTAGGTTGGAGAAAGAGCTGCGAAAGGCAGCCCACCTAGCTGCTAGGAAATTAGAAGAAGAGATTAAGGAGAGAGAAGAAGCCAAACAGAAACAAGAGTTAGCGACATCAAGTCAGTGTCCGGTTAGAACACCCTCTAGGCTCTACCCTGAATTACCCTCGAAACAGCGAGCCAACGATGATCTTTTGTTAGGTGCTCCAATCATCTACATGCCCCCTCCATATGCCCCTTCCCAACCTTTAGCACAGCACCCACTACCCCCAAGCACAGGCGAGAGTAGTACCAGAGCTTCGGTCCCCATGGCCTCCACGCCGGCCGAACCCCTTGTACTAGATACAGCACAAGCGACAGTGTTAGATGACCCAGAGGCTCGAAAGACAGATTCCACAAGAACGAACAGGTTAAGCAAAGATGAGCGAGCAGGGATCGACAAGACAGTGAGGACACTTGTAGAAAGAAAGGAGAGTGAGGAGCACATCACGGATATGTTCAACTCATATGCAGGGAGCCACAGACGGCACTTTGCCGTACGATTGTGTTATCATGCCCTGAATGCGTATGAGGACCGATATCGAGACAAAGGTCCCGAGAGCCTAACGACTCTGTATAGAAAGGTCGATATCGGGGATGAGGGCGAGTGTGACGTGACGGACCTCCTTATGCGTACGCTTGAGGTTTTCCGTCACCTCACTGAACAAGAATCGGAAGCTAAACCTACGACACCCGTAGCGACCGAATCACGAACAGAGCAAGCTAGCACCATGATGCCAATAAGAGAGGCTGCCCCCTACTGGGTTCCCCCACGAGGTCTGGGAACACACGATGACGTCAACCACCAAGATGCAAGAGGGAGGGTAGTGTACAACTGGGTCTACCAACCATGGGATCAGCAAGATTTTCTGACGTTCCGGAAGTCTCTGCCCGATTTAAGTAAAAACCCCACTGCCTTCTACACTGAATTAGGTACAGCCCTAGGTTCAACGATTATGACCCTGGCTGACATCGACTTGTTTTTCGGGTTATGTCTGCCAGCTGATGTGTGGAAGCAAACCCGGAAAGTCGACCACCTTGAGCTGTTTGGACATACCTGGTCACAACTCGATGGCATAGATAGGCAACGAGAACCTGGACAGAAGCCTTTGAAATCCATTTTAGAACTCCCAGACAAAATTGTACAGAAATTGAAAACCCTGATCCCAGAAAAGAAAGTGGACTGGTCGATAGTAACGGCCTGCCTTCAGAAAGCCCAGGAAGACGTATCGGAATACTTCTCCCGGTTTGAAACGGTGTTCTCCGATTACAGCGGCCAGGACATGACCACTGCAACCGGACACCATCTGTTTGTCCAGAATTATGTAAAAGGTTTGTTGCAGGAGGTCTCTCAGAAACTGCAGGCCAGCGAGAGTAGTTGGGCAGCCTCCAAACCCGCGGCTATCCTCCAGATGGCCCAATACTACGAGCACCAGAAAAATGAAAACGATAGAGTGACAGAGAAAAAGAAGAAAGACTTAAAGGAAAGGGTGATGATTGCTCAGTTGCAAGGGGCAACTATAGGACGAGAGCAATACAAAGGGAACTACCAGACAAATGTCCCTTGGAACGCACCCCCTAAAGACCGTACCCCAACACCCCATGTTGGACGTAGAGACATTTGCGAGGACCAGTGTGCATTCTGCAAGGGATTCGGCCATTGGAAATCCCAGTGTCCGGTTCTGTTGGAGATGAACAGAAATAGGGACCCCAAAGACGTAGCGGGTGGACCGAGAAACAGAGGACAGCAACGGGGGTCCACGAATGATACGAATAACGATAGATCAAACAGACCGAATACATTTGACCGTCCCCGACAAAACCAGTACCAGCAGTCTGACTGCGACGATGCCCGCGACTTCGCATGGGACTGCCTAGGGCAAGGGAGGGATCCAGTCGAGCTCTATGTTGACCAGCAAGGTCCTTATGTCACCGCTAAGGTCCTAGGTACGAAGTCTCCATTTCTGGTAGACACTGGCGCGACACGTAGTGCGTTATCTAAACGACTGATTCCAAGGGCACCCTTGTCTGGCTCGCTTGTAACATCGATAGGTTTCGATGGAACGCCCTCCACTAACCCTTTGTCCACACCGATCTCCTTCGACTTAGAGAACAACACCACTGACACCACATTTTTGCTTTCCTCCAATACTCCTGACGCCATTATGGGACTTGACTTACTGAAACATTTCCGAGCTACTATAAGATGTTCACAAGACGGAGTTCGAGTTTTTCTGTACGACAACCCAACTCTGCTCAGACATTGCCCTTCCTGACGCATGTTTTCCATCACTGACACTGACTCGTCCCTACTTGACACTCTGCCTCCGTATCTGTGGGCCAAGACAGATTCGGACGTAGGACGCATGATGATTGTCCTAGTGCACATCACTGTTCGACCGGAGGCAATACTCCCGAAACTCCCACAATATCGGATATCGCCCGAGGGCGAGAAGGCATTGGTAAAGATTATTCAGTCACTGATAGACGCAGGAGTGGTAGAGGAAGTGGTTAGCAATGTTTGCAACAGCCCTATCTTACCCATCACAAAGAAACAAGGAGAGGGAGATGAGAAAGCGTATCGCTTCATCATCGACCTTCGAGAGATCAACAAAGTAGTTGTACCCCAGTACCCCGTGGTCTCAGACATCACCACTATCCTGACTTTGATTCCGTCTACTGCCACCACCTTCATTGTCATTGACCTCAAAAATGCTTTCTTCTCTATCCCCATCCATCCAGACAGCCAATACCTCTTTGGGTTCACCCTAAAAGCCCGCTCATATAGATTCTGTCGAGCACCCCAAGGCTACACAGAAAGCCCCAGCATCTACAATCAGGCCCTTAAGAGACAACTGGACGAAGTCCAGTTACCCGATGGAGTGGTGTTGATACAATACGTCGATGACATCCTTTTGGCGGCCGATACCACTCCACTTGCAGTCACAGCCACCATTCAACTCCTGCACTTCCTTGCAGAAAATGGCCACAAGGTCTCCAAAAAGAAGCTGCAATTCTGCCAACCCTAGGTCACTTACTTAGGCCACCTTTTGTCCAAAGACGGAAGGAAACTTACTCCCGACCGGATCCAAACCATTCTAGAGACCCCTGTCCCTAAGACTCAGAAACAAGTCCGCTCCCTACTAGGCCTCACCTCCTTCTGTCGGCAGTGGTTGCCAAACTTCAGCCTCATTGTGAAACCGCTGCTTTCTCTGCTAGCTAAAGATGTCCCCTTTCCACTCCCCTGAATGCCAATCCTCTTTCATAGAACTACGAGATGCCCTTTTTTCGGCCCCTGTCCTAGGAACCCCCGATTACACGAAGCCCTTCTCCCTCTACACTCACGAAAGGGAGGGATGTGCTTTATCTGTCTTGACCCAGTCCATTGGCCCAAAGCAACAACCATGCGCTTACTTCTCTGCCACTCTTGACCCCGTAGCCAGAGCCTTGCCTGCCTGCCTTCGAGCTGTAGCTGCCGCTGCTATCTCTATCCGACAAAGTGAGGGGATCGTGCTCTCGAATTCCCTCACGGTGTTAGTACCCCATGCAGTTGACACGCTCCTGAACCAAACTAAGACGCAACACCTGACGGGTTCACGACTGACTGGATACGAACTGACTCTGCTTGCACCCCACATCACCCTGAAAAGATGCACCACACTGAACCCGGCAACCTTCGTGCCCCTACCGGATAACGATCCCAATGTGTCCCCTGTACATGACTGTATGACCCTCACGGACGAACAGACTAGGAATAGGGTTGATCTCAGAGACACGGCTTTTCCTGACCCTGATGGAGAGCTGTGGGTGGACGGCTCTTGCATCAAATTCCCTGATGGCACCACCTCAGCTGCTTATGCGGTCACCACAGCCTGAAATGTAGTAGAGACAGCCCGCAACACACAAAGATCTGCCCAGGCAGCAGAACTAATTGCCCTGACACGAGCATGCATCCTAGCAGCAGGAACCACAGCAAACATTTACACCAACAGCCAGTATGCCTTCGGGGTGGTTCACCATTTTGGGCTCCTTTGGAAGGAGAGGGGATTCTTGACCTCACACCGCACCCCCATCTTACACGGAGATCTAGTCTCCGCCTTGATCGAAGCCGTCCTCCTCCCCAAATGACTTGCAGTCATCAAATGCCAGGCACACAAGAAAGTGACAGACATTATTGGACAGGGAAATGCACTAGCCGACATCACTGCTCGGTCCACAGCGGAGAATAGGATAACGACACGCATGTACGTGACCAGGTCACAAGCAGAGAAATGGACAGACGCTAGGGACACTATTAGGGACATTCAAATCGCTAGCTCTCAACACAAATTGACTGAATGGGCATGGGTGGGACTGAAAGACGATGAAGGCTGCTGACGAACAAAAGACACGACAAATGGTTGCTACCTGACTCATACCTGATTCCCATATTGACTATGGCACACTCCCCTGCACACATAGGATCAGCCCCCATGATCGAACTTGTCTCCAGAGTTTGGCACAACGACAAAATCACAGACTCCGCCAAATGTCTGGTCCAACAATGCTTGATATGTTTGCAACATAACCCTGGGAAAGGAACTGTAGTACCCCGGGGAGGGTTTGGGGTTCCCAATCACCCATTTGAAGTCCTGCAGATGGACTACATCCAACTAGAAAGATGCCAAGGCCTGAAATACGTACTTGTTGTGGTGTGTGCATTTAGCAAATGGGTGGAAGCCTAGCCAACCCGCGACAACACTGCTATGGCCACTGCAAAGGTACTATTAAAGGAATTTTTCCCTCGCTACGGCCTTAGCCGAATTTTATGGAGCGACAATGGCCCCCACTTCGTAGCCGAAGTTATCCAGCTCATCTTGAAGGGGCTGGGTGTAAAACAGAAGTTCCACGCAGTCTTCCACCCCCAATCTGCTGGACTTGTTGAGCAACACAATGCCACACTAAAACTAAAACTAGCTAAGATAGTGGCTACCACAGGACTGAAATGGCCAGACGCTCTCCCACTGGCATTGCTATCGATGCGTTCCACCCCCACCAAACACCACTTGACACCTTACGAGGGCGTTTTCGGCCGACCCATGAGCGTCTGGTCTGCACCAAAACCAACTTCCATTCATGACGTCCCGGATGTCCTAATGTCTGATTACTTGTATAAATTGACTGAAACCCTGTCTGTTATTCACCAACAGGTGCTGCATGCCAACCCTGACGCTTCCAGGGGTCCCGGACACAACCTGCAACCCGGGGACTATGTCCTTATAAGAAACTTCCAGTGTGCCAAGAGTCTGGAACCCCGGTGGACGGGCCCCTGGCAAGTCCTCCACACCACCCGAACAGCTCTTCGAGTGGAGGGAAAGCGCAACTGGGTACATGCGCACCACTGCAAACGGATCTCCTCGACTCTGACGATGACCAAAGACGTGACCACCCAGGAAGAACTCCTGAGCAAGGACCGACCATCACTGAACTGCTATCCGGACACAGAGACACTCGAACTAGCAAAGATTCCTGACCCCACTGTGCCATTCAGAGAAGGGTATAACCTGTGACGAAAGGAGGGAGTTTCGGCTAAGCAGGCCATTAACTAAGTCATAATTCTCAGATCGGTGGCCTAACACTACAAAGGCTGTCAGGAGAGAAAGCCAGACGAGGTTTTTGGTTTTGCCCGCAACCGAGCTCCCTTGAAGATGATGGAAGCGCCCGATAAGAAGATGATGGAAGCGCCCGATAAGAAGATGATGGAAGCAACCGGACATCCGAAGATTCACTACAAAAACCTATAGACTGACAAAATCCACAGTTCAAAGACAATTGCACTCTTTATTGCGATCCTCTTTTGCCTCCTCCTCATGACCACCCTCTGGATTGTGGAAGAAAGCGCACCCGCTCATGAGACTTTCCTGACCACTGCACAGCCTACCACCATGAAGGAACATTATCTGATTTCTCTTTCACCCCAACTCAGAGAAAGGCGAAAGGAGTTTTGTAACAACTCCTTCGTGCAACTGCTGCACCAACACAATCTTGCTACCAATGCCACCAACTGCTGGATCTGTGGGTTGCTACCCCACGCCACTGGACATTCAATACCCTTCATCCCTTCCTCCTTCTCATTTCACGGCTCCTGCCTTGCTTGGCTGATTCTCTTGCAAGAGAGCTATAAGGATAATGCCACCTCCAGCAAAACTATGACGCATTTCTTTCATGAGGTCTGGCGAAACAAAACAAAGACACACTTCTGCCCGCAGACCTCCAACGACTCCATCCACATGGACATCCCTGTCAAAGAACTAATCGAAATGCAGGTGTTTAACAAATAGACCAGTCCCACCTTCTCCTACCTCCGGAAACGAACAGCTGCCACCCTGACTGTGGCCCTATCCGTCATCAACGTCACAGGCCTTATGTGCATAGAAGGGCTTGGGACACAGCTGGTGGGCCGCAGTGCCTGCCGCATCACCAGAACTTTGGACTCCACCGATCCACCTTCCTTTGTATCCTCTCCAAACATGTACTTTGTTTGTGGCACAAAGGCCTACACCTGGCTCCCCAAAGGCTGGGGGGGCACCTGTTTTATCTCCTTCATCCTTCCTCCGACCTATGTGGCCCCAGCGAATCACCATAGACAAAAATGAGCCAAGGACATTGAACAAGCCGACTCCACAGGAGCACAGTTCCTCAATGCAATGAAGGGACTTGTTCCACTCTGGGGCCCGATGGCGAACAGCCGTGCCATCCGACATTTGACTCAGGCAGTCGAGACAACAATGAACATCACAGCTGGCATCCTTGCAAACAATACAGCCGACCTTCAAGCGGTCTGCCTGGTAACTCTCCAGAACCGCCTTGTTCTAGATGTGGTTCTAGCGGATCGTGGTGGAGCATGCCGCATTATTGGGTCCAGATGCTGTACATATATACCGGACAATTCACCCTCAGTGTACAAAGCCATCGAACATCTCCACAGACTCTCCTCAGAAGTGCACCAGGAGCAAGAAAAATGGTCGCTTGGTGGATGGTTCTGGAATACTGTTAAGAACTGTGGCTGGAGACTGTTTACTATTATCCTGATTCCTGTGGTTGTAATATGTGGGTTCTGCTTAGGAATTCAATGCCTGCCGCCTCTGTGTTCACTATGCGCGAATTGTATCTGCCCTAAGACTGTGGACTTTGAAAAGAATGCATGAGAGCACTGATTAGACAAGCTGGCTAAATATGTTGAAAAGGGAGGACTGTTAAAATCTAGTTTGCAGTGTCAGTGTCAACATTATCGGCGCCATCTTGCCCCCTCTTTGGGCCCATTTGTGCGCGTAAGCGGCAACCATTTTAAATGCCATGGCCTCTCTGCCCATCGCCGATAGCGAGCGCGTCTCTCTCCCTCTCTCCTGACCTCGCAGGCATCCCCCGCGCGCTGACAGCCCCAGCTCTCACATGCTTGGGCCATAAACCCCTCTTCAGCGCAACCCTGCCTCGGAACCCCATCCTGTTCCCAGCTCAACACCTCCCTCCATTCCTTTCATGATCCCGGGTCCTTTGATAAAACCCCCCTTTCCTCTGTGCCCGATTGTCCTGCTCGTTCCCAGGCCGCCACCTGGCCCTGCGGATGCTGTTTATTGCCCCCATACAGTAGGAAGCTTCTCCCATCAAAGGATCCACGAGTTGATCAAAGCCCCCACCCCATGAGATCCGATCGACCACATGCATTCCGGGAATCGGCTGAATGTCCAGCTGCGCGACAAACGTCACCTGTTGTGACCGGGGTGGGGACTTCTACTGTAAATGTGTGTGGGAACGGGCTTGAAGCGGGCATTCCGAGGATGCGTTTCCGTACTTCTAAAGTATTTGCAAGAATGTGCCACATGCAATAAACTGTAATAAAGATCATAAACCTGTGTATAAGAGGCTAGGCCTCAGAGATGCGGTTAGAGCACCTCGAGAAGATACCCTGTTGTCTGAGTTGATGTGTTCTGCTCCGTCGGAATAAAACTTCTGTTTCCTGCCTTCCAGTCTCCAGCGCCTGCCTTTTTGTTTGGTAACTTGAGTGGTATTAGAGGCGGTTAGCGCCGGGCAACTCTGAAAAAGGTCATCGGCCCTACCTTTTTCCACAGATGTATGTCAGATAGACACAATTGCTGTAAAGAGAGAGGCTCTCTGCTAATTAAGTGTAAGTTCCTCTAGGCAGGTTACATAAGTCAGTGTAAATAGTTAAGGCAACAGTACTAATACAGAACAATAACCAATTGGGTGATCAATAAAAACCAGAAGATTTAATTAGAAGAAAGAACCAAAGAAACAATTTACCTTCAAAATGTACAAAATATATTTTATAAGTAATCATTTCAATAATAAGAAAATCCAATCATACTATTCCAATTGTCTCTACAATCACGCATCTCCTACAATCAACACTCAATTTAAAAACAACATATAAATGACAAAAGATTGTTCATAGAAATTGATATTTAGGGTGTATATTTCATAAACAAACATTGTGGCCCAACAGTATTTGACTGTATGTATTTTCCTTCCTCCCCTATCTCCTACCAACCTTGCTCTCCCAGGTTTAATATGGTTGTGCTTAACAGGCATGAATTGAATTTCCTGCTGATGATTGGTACATTACCCCAATGGATCAAAATGCCGTTAACACTTTAAAACACCTTATACACTCAAAGTTCTCCATTTAAATATTGTAAAGGTGTTCTTCGCGATTTGTTTTCTAACACTGTTCCTATGTAACAAACTACAAGCTTTGCCTGAGCCCCCTGTTGTTATGTTTTTTCCTGTACTCTTTTTCTTAAGTAGGACACAGGCTTGTGTCCCAATTTATGTATTAATGTTTCACCACTGTTTAATTGCTTATATGTAAATATTAGACCTCTGTCCGGTTGGACAACTCCACTTAATAAAACACTGATTGAGTATATGTTCATTGTTTGGTTTCCTATCTCGAACTTCTGTAGGGACCGTTGTTGTTTAAAAAAAAACTTATTGATACAGGCAATGGCTCAGAATGATTATCCACACCACAAGTGGTTTAGAGCCATGTTAAAAACAACATATAAATGACAAAAGATTGTTCATAGAAATTGATATTTAGGATTCATTTTCATAAACAAACATTGTGGCACAACAGTATTTGACTGTTGTATTGTACGTGAGTTTCGGAACTGGAGGGGTTCCTTCATCAGGAAAGGCCACAATCAGACAAAGATGATATCTGAAAAGACAATGTTTTCTAAAAATATTTCTTATAATTGATTGATACAAAGCCGCTAATAAACGTGCAGCATTAACTTCTATATTAGCAGTTAACTGAATTAAGACGGTGAATAGAAAATATATCAAAAGAGAAGACATTTATACTGTTATCTCTGAATGAGGTGAGTGTTGTTAATCTGGAAATAATTTAAAAGGAATTTAATATAGTGAATGAATGACGTGCATACTGAATAATAGACTGGAATCTTTGTAAACTAAAAGTTAAGAACATGACCTACATGAGAATACATCACACGGTGATGTAATAATGTTATGATAGCAATTTCCTTTGGGACCCATACTGTACCAAATGCCTGGAAACGGGCGGTGGTCCTCCCTCTGCAATAAAAGTCCAATATCAGCTATGATAGGTTAGAAAATCTTCGACCTATTTCTCTCCTGCCATATATGGCGAAGGTTACGGAGAAAACTGTGAACCTCACGAATCTCAGTTTGGCTTCCGCCCACGACATTCGACGGAGTCAGCACTACTTATGGCAGTAGAGGCCATACGGCAGGGTGTGGATGAGGACCAGACTATGGCCCTGATCCTTCTGGACCTAAGCGCAGCATTCGACACTGTAGCTCATTCCATCTTGCTACAGTGTCTGGATGATGGAGGGGTATCGGGAGCGGCGCTTAGATGGATCCAGTCCTTCCTGACAAGCAGATGCTTTCAAGTCCATCTGGGAGATTGTTATTCTAGGGAGATCAGTTTGGGCCAGGGCGTGCCGCAGGGCTCGTCCCTGAGCCCAACTCTGTTCAATCTATATGTCTCCCCGTTGGTGGCGATTGTTGAAAGTCATGGCCTGCGCCTTGTTTCTTATGCCGACGACACGCAGTTGGTCATCTCCCTCTCACGCATGCCAAGTCTTGCGGCAAACAGTTTCAGAGTTTGCATGCAAGAACTGGCAACCTGGATGTCCGCCAACTGTTTGAAACTAAACGGTAGCAAGACCGAGGTACTCGTGGTGGGGGGAGGGCCACCTGTCTGGTCGTCGGCATGGTGCCCACCCTGTCTGGGAGAAACCCCTGTCCCTTGCCGGGAAGCAAGGATTCTCGGGGTGTGGCGTTATGTCGACCTCGCCTTTGGCCCCCAGATTGGCCGGGTGGTGGGGGTATGCTTCGGAGTTTAAAAAACTCTGAGGAAGGTCTTGGACCTTCTGCCAATCACAGCTCGTCGTACGCTGGTGCATGCCCTCGTCACCTTGCGCCTAGATTACGGC
This sequence comes from Lissotriton vulgaris, assembly GCF_964263255.1. Classification (NCBI taxonomy): domain Eukaryota; kingdom Metazoa; phylum Chordata; class Amphibia; order Caudata; family Salamandridae; genus Lissotriton; species Lissotriton vulgaris. The sequence continues at coordinate 222,624,691 of NC_141686.1, read as the reverse complement.
AATTTGCTGTATCTGAGGGCCACAGGAAGGGCCTTCAACCGCCTCCAGGTGCTGCAAAATGCAGCTGCATGTTTAGTTCTGAGGCTCCTCAGGAGATCTCCCTCTAAAGCAGCGCTTCAGGCCTTACCCTGGCTTCCTGTCAGGAGCAGGGTTGAGTTCAAGGCTCTTTCCACGTGTCATCGCATCCTGAGCGGTAAAGCCCCTGTCCCGCTACAGAGTCTCGTCACTCGTTATGAGCCTATACGGGACCTGCGTTCCTCCTGTACAGGGCTATTGAAAATTCCAAAAATAAAGAAGGCTCGAATGGGGGGCAGGTCTTTTAGATATCTGGCCGCTAAGCAGTGGAATGCCCTGCCTATAGAGCTATGTTTGGAGCCTTCAGAGTCCACTTTTAGAAGAAAACTTAAGACTCACCTACATGGACGATAGGAGGCTGTGATGGCTGTTTGGACTCTACTTACCATAGCGCGGGGACACGCCGGTGTGCGTAACCAGGCGCTCTATACATTTTCCAATAATAATAATAATAATAATAATAATAATAATATGTATATTGTTTGATTGATGTTGTGTATGAGGAATTTTGGATGAGATGTTTGAATGTATCTTGATAGGGAGATGTTGACAGCTTGCTCAAATTGGGAATGAGAATCCCAGGCTAAGGTGGGATATTCTGCCTTTTAGTGTTTTGGGGAAGGAGTTTTCCTGTGTATGCTTAAATGTCTACTGAGCATCATTTCTACCAAACATTTAGCACTGGAGTCGCAGAGTGTGACAATGTTTGTTGGAACCCCCTAATTACCACATATGCCATATATTCCCTCCCTACCACCTTTCGACAGTGCCCCTCAGGTCCCCATAACCACTCTCTCCCAATTTGATTTTTTTTTTATAGTGCCACTTATACTATTCTGGGTATCAGACATCACACACACTACACAGAGACAATCAATCATAGGTGTGTAAATGAGTGTATAGGAAATGTATACAAAACAGAGGAGTCACATGCGGTCCATACTGGTAGACACTATTCTTTAATAATGCTTGGTCTGGAGAAGCAAAACTCTAACCTTTAAAATGTATCACAGTGGTCAAGGTTGGGGTTTCTCCTTCATAATCAGAAAATATGTCTGTCCAAATAAAAGCCCTTTTCCAACATTAGGATGGTAAAAGACTTGGAAAAAATCCTAATGCTTATCGATACCTCGTAGATTGCATGCAGCTATTTGATAAAAGTTAGTAGCTCAATGTTCTATGTTAAGATATTAACTTCTAAACTGCAAGTGACAAAGTATCTCTCAGACAAAAGCAGTAACTTACTAACCGATTTACATTATATGCACCTTGTGAATTGCAAGGTACCCGTTCAAATTAACTCTCTGCACTACCTTACCATGAGTCAAAACTTCCACTAGCCAAACCTCTGATCTCTCTTTAGGAATAACATTAATCACCAGAATTATCTTGAGATTTTTATTATTGATTGAAAATTGCTGGAGTCCAGGATAGCAGCAGCAAGTGCCTTTGAAATCATAATATACTTGCAAACACAGAGTCAGGGCCCAGTACGGTTATACCGGTCACACCACCCTAGAGCCAGCCCTGCACGCATTTAAGCAGAATAGGAAAGTTATTAACTTCCGAAGGCCATACACAAGCAGGTGAGTTATTGATATCTCCTTACATGCACAGGTTTCTGGTCAGCTCATGCCATTAGTAAATGATAACACACAGGGCAGAGCATAGTAATCCAAACAAAAAGGGTAGCCTAGCTATGTAAGGTGCTATTTCCCGAAAAAATTGAATATCCGTGGGCAGCAGAATGCACAACAGAAGAGCTTATGAGTTTTTTGAATATCAAGAAAATGGCATTCTGTCAAAATATTGAGTTGGAAATGTCGACTTACATTAATGTGGAGTCAGTACACAGTAATATCGACAGCAAGAATATTGTGGTCAAGAATATCAACTGTAAAGTAAGAAATATTGATTTTAAAAATATAGAAGTAAATATTATTGTTTGCAAAAATATAGTTGTTTGAACTATTAATTTTTTAATTAGTGTTATGTACTTTAGTATATATTTTGAATGTATGTCATGCATTTTTTTGTATAAGTATTGTTTATGTTTTTTAATATATGTGTTACATTTGTATTAGTTAATAAATGTATTTTAATTACATTTTGCATTTTTTAGTTCGGCTGCAGGTTGTGGGTTTATGGGGGAATAGGGTGGGAAGTAATTTAATTATAATACATTAATGCATATTTGTTATTTATTACTATTTTATCATGTTAAATGTGTTTTTAATTTTGGGGGGTTTATTTTGGGTGCAGGTTGTGGCATTTATAGGAGTTATTTGTAAATCATCAATAATTAGTTAATTAATATTAACTAATAAATTGCCAATTTCTTATGGTAATTGTGTAATGGATTTTAGAGGCAAGAGCGGTGCAGAAAGAGGCAAGAGAGGTGCAGAAAGAGGCAAGAGGAGTGCAGAAAAAGCAGGAGGGGTGCCGAAAGAAGCAAGAGAAGCACAGAAAGAGGTGCAGAAAGAAGCAAGAGGGATGCAGAAAAAGCAAAAGAGGTACAGAGAGAAGCAAGAGAAGTGCAAGAAGAAGCAAGAAACATGTAGAAAGAGGAATACATGTGCAGAAAGAGGCAAGAGAGGTATAGAAAGAGGCAAGAGAAGTACATAAAGAGGCAAGAGAAGTGCATAGAGAGGAAGAAAGATGCAGAAAGAGGAAGAAGGGCACAGAAGGTGGAAGAAAGGCACAGAAAGAGGAAGAAAGGTGTAGAAAGAAGCAAGAGAAGTGCAAAAAGAACCAAGTGAGGTACAGAGAGAAGCAAAAGAGATGCAGAAAGAAGAAGGAGAAAGGTACAGAAAGAAGCAACAGAGGTGCAGAAAGAAGCAAGAGGGGTATAAAAGTCTCTCATATATCACAGAGTGGTCTAATATTACATTTGTATTTCTTACCCTCAATGACAACTTTTCGCTTTCAGGGTGGTCTCTCTTCCTGCAGCCTTCTTAGACAAGGTACGATTTCTGTGTTAGTAATAAACCTTTCCCACATAAATAAAACATAAGGCCCAAGCTTCCTCAGCTCACAGGATTGGTTCTTGAAGCTTTACACCTGCTACAGGAAGGAAGCGCGTACCAGGGACAATATCCACCATTAATTAACCCGGGCTTTGTGAATGGTTCTCCTCCCTCTGCACACACACAAATGCTGTGATTGGCTGTCAGAGCACGCTGCCTCTTGCAGTCACCACCACCTCCCTTGTAGACTAAGCCAAAAATTGGATTGATTGCAACATAGGGCAGGAGAAAATCTAAGACAACACCATTCAACATCACTTCACATCTAAGCTTATTAACCCCTTTGCCACTGGCGGGATTCCCCCACTGTGCTGCGGGGCGGGAGAGGGGCGTGTACAGCGCCCCCATGCTTATGATAAGGTCAGCTCGTCATGAGCCACGGCGCTCCTTTGCTCATGACGAGCTGAGCTCGTCATGACCGCGCCCATTCCAATGGAACGTTCAGCACAGCTGGGGAATCAGCCCAGCGTGTTAGCGTTCCATCTAACGGGCGCGGTCATGACGAGCTGAGCTCGTCTACAGCACCGGAGCGCCGTGGCTCATGACGAGCTGACCTCGTCATGAGCGCTCAAGAGGTTAAGAGTCTTCTATTTACTATATTGCAAGAGGTCAGAGAGTAAAATTCATGTCTGACAGTAAAATTATAGTGATTCCATGAATAAAGAGCCTCAGCAAATCTTCAGGGATAGTAATGGCTATGTAATTGTCAATATAATTCCAATCCATGCATGTTAAAATATATCCACTGACACCGACCAAGAGTTGGTGTGCTTCAAGGTGGGATAGCTTTCTCCCAATTGGTGTGACATTACCTGGAAGTACTGATGTCCCTTGCTAGCTCAGTCCCCTGCAGAAAGGTCGAAGTCAATTTTCTTTTTTTTGGATGGAGAAGCCTAAACTTAGGTTGGTAACGTCATAATGTTCCGTTTTTAGGTCTCGGACCGGAAAAGCTGGCTTGCCAGCTTCCGGTCAGAGAATTAATGATTTTGAGTACGGAGCTTGAATCCGCCTCTGTACTTGACCTCTCCTCAATTGGCTGGCTTCCTAAACGGAGGCCAGCCATTGGAGGAGAGATCAGTCACTCCAATGTAGCCCCGTCCTTTTCGGATTTGGGGGCGTGATTTTTTGCGTTCTTTAGACAGTGACGTTGTCCGTCACTCAGAACAGCAAAACACGCCCCCAAATGCGAAAATGACCATGCTTTCTCCGAGGCATTTCTGCTTTGCCTCGGAGAAAGACGGTGGTTGTTTCCAGAGCTGCTCTGAGCTGCTCTGCTCGTCCCCCCTTCCCTCCGCTTTCCTTCGTCCAGCTCTGTCCTTCCATCCGCACGCAGCTCCGTCCCCCTCCCCCATCCCTCCGCCCGCAGCCCTTCTTCGTCCCGGTCCCGCTCCCCCCCTCCCTCCGCCCGCAGCTCCTTCGTCCTGCTCTGCCCCCCCCCCTTCCCTCCGCCCGCAGCTCCGTCGTCCTGCTCTGCCCCCCCCTTCCCTCCGCCCGCAGCTCCGTTGTCCTGCTCTGCCCCCCTTCCCTCCGCCCGCAGCTCCGTTGTCCTGCTCTGCCCCCCTTCCCTCCGCAGCTCCGTCGTCCTGCTCTGCCCCCCCCCCCTTCCCTCCGCCCGCAGCTCCGTCGTCCTGCTCTGCCCTCCCCCTTCCCTCCCCCCGCAGCTCCGTCGTCCTGCTCTGCCCCACGGTTGATCCGTGCACCCTGTGACAGTCCAGATCTGAGGTTCTGTGCCCTGGAGTACTCAGATGCTGAGGCCTTTGCACCGTGACAGGCGAGATCTGAGGGTCTGTGCACTAGAGTACTCAGATGCTGAGGCCCTTGCACCCTGTGACATTCGAGATCTGAGGTTCTGTGTCCCTAAAACTCAAGCACCCACGTTCCATTGGTTCTGCTCCTTACAAGGAAGAATATCTTCCTTTGCAGCACGTGTGCAATCCACCCTTGCGGACCTCTAGATTTTTATAACTGTTCGGACATTCAGGGGTCCATAGTTTAACCTTAATTTGTAGGCCTCGGCTTTCCTTCCAGATGTGTTGTGTGTGCGCATCATATGCCACCTCTTACTCGGCGCCCTCCTCACCGCCCCCCTTGGTTTTGTTCAAACCACATCCCCCCCACCCACAGGGTCGGAATTTCCCTTGCATGCTCACTGAAACAGAGCTACTTCCTGGGGTTTCTTCAGTGCACGTCCACTAAAGACGCCCACTTGCTGAAAGCCGCCTGTGGTAGCCAGCGTGACTCAATGCTCGATCGACCAACCGCGCACTCCTAATAAAGGGCTCTTTTCCCAAACAGACACGCCGTTGTAGCGCCTCCGTGAAGCTCTGACACTGTACCAGCGCTGAATGAATGACTAACCCGATGTGATGCAACTTCACGCTATGAAAGTGCATCTGCAAAACTCTGTGAATTAAGTGGCTTTCGTTTACTTGTATACAAAGTGAAATATGGATCACACTAAACTGGAAGTCGTGTCAGAAGCTAGCATGGCGAAAGCACACATGTTTTACGTAAAAACGCAGTCACAGCCTCGTCTGTGAATGGAACCCATCAAGCCGCACATGGCACTCTGGTGGCAAGCCCCCCTCCCCCCCCCCCCCAAACCCCACCCCGCATGCAGATGGTCTGACACCTAGAAAGCCTCAAGGTACTCCACGCAGCCAGCCAATGGACACCACAGAAAGCCATGTGTAGCACAGTCAGGGTGCCCCCATCAACGACATTCCCATCCTCCCAGCAGCGCTATGACCTGTACTTTACCCACAAGAGCAATGCCAAGTATAATGCCTACCTGCAGATACAAGGTGGAGCTTTCAGCCATTTTTCCATACTACATCCCTCAAAGCAACCGACCTTCTTGGAAAGTTGGGAGCATCTTCTGCTCACCGACAATCTTATAGCATTATTGGTTTCTTACAGGGCCAGTATTTCAGTTATTATCTAACCGGTTTCTGGCCAACTCTGCATTTATAACCACATAATAACGTTTCCATCTGCACATCCGTGTACTTTCCTCAGAGTCAGTTGAGTAAATGTATCCTCTTTTCCTTGGTTTGGAGTATGCAGCAAGACAACTGTCAGTACTATCCACGACATACAAGTGCACACCTTCTCATTTGCTTCAGTAATGTCTCCAATTTTACCACCCAAACTTTCCCTTTTATTTCGTTGCCCGTCTTCCCAGCACTTCCTCTTCTGTTCCCAGTTTCTGTTCCAGAGAAGAAGGAAAGGCCGGGTCAGCCCTGCTAAGCATACTCATTAACCCCCTCCCTCCGCCCGCAGCTCTCCTTCGTCCCCCGCTCTCATGCGACATTGTAAATGTATTTGAGCTGCTTCATAACCTCTGGTGCAAGTGTAATTGCTGCTGTGTGCGGTGGCCAGCTCGCACATGACTGCACAGGCCCTGCTCCGGTTTATGGGACCAAAACTGAAATTCTTTACGAGTAGTCATACAAGAGACAAAAGTACGATATTTATTGCGAGGGTTGAGGAGCCTCCACACCTCCACTAAAGCATAGTCATGGAGCAGGTCTTTGATCATGCCGGAAAATATGCCACAGCTTCATCCTGCTAGATAGGTCTATCCGAGGCCCACATGACACTGTTCCCTTGCTGCTGCTCCCGACTTTTGATCCAGACGTCCCTGTTTCCATGCTGCTTCTCGCTGTTTCTTATCATGTGCATCCAGCCTGATCCCGAGTTTCTGTCTATCTCCCCCAACCCCCCTTCCCTCCTTCGTCTCTCGTCGCACACTGCCCCCCCCTTCGTCTCTCCTCGCACCCCCGTTTCCGCTGCTCACCTCCCCCCACTCTCCCCCCACGGAGCTCCCATCTCTCTCGCCTACTTAGTTCACTCCAGCAGTCACGACGCCGTGGAGTACACACCTCAGCCCCAGGACGCAGAGAAGCCCCCCGAGCCCCCATTTTGAATTTGTGCAGAGTAGAGGACAGCACCTCATGCCCTCACGCGGCGTTGTCGCGGGCCGCAACTTTACCTCGCCAGCCTGGACTCTGACACTTAGACACAGTAAGTACTGAGGCAGCCTGCTTGCCATTTAGTGCGCTGTTGCTAATTGTCACACTCTGCTCCGGTGCCCGATAGCTGAATTCAGATATCCAAAAGATCAGGAGCCTTCCACGTGATATGTGTCTCAGTGTTCTGTTGTTGTCAAACAAATTAATGCGACCTAGCAGACAGTGCGTGCCCAGCACCCCCTCGTGGATCCGCGCCCTGCCTGCTGTTTTTTCCGGAAAGGCCTTCGCCCTGCTGACCACGCGTGCGGTGCCTTTATTGGCCAGAGGCAGACAGATGGAAAACTAGCAGGCAGCTTTGATTTTCCTTCCCAATACACTCGCTGCCTGCCTAAGTTGCCGTTTTAGTCCACAGCACCCGGCCCACATGTGCAGCCCGGTATTACAGCCTGATCCCGAGTTTCTGTCTCCCCCCCCCCCCCCCCCTTCCCTCTGCCCGCAGCTCTCCGTCTCTCGTCGCACCCCCCGCCCCCCTTCGTCTCTCCTCTGCCCCCCTTCCTTCTGCCCGCAGCTCTCCTGCTCTCAAAAGTTACATGCAGCGTTTTAAACTCTTTTGCTGGCTGCTGTATTCTGTGAACTGTACACCATGACGCCCAGTGCTTAATTTTAGCCGGTGGCTAGAGACGCTCATTTTTGTAGACCAGGGCATTTTTTATAGTCAGACTTTGGTTGGTCTAAGCTGGAAAGGCAGAAAAGGTGGAAGACAAGGATGAAGAGAAAGATAAGCAAAAGGTGACAAAGGGAGACACATTGGCGAAAATACTGCAAGATTAAGATAAAGAGACAGGGAGTGTAGGGTGGTGTAAAAAAAGGCTTGCTTGAAGTGGAATCAACTTAATCGGCAACCCCGGCATTTGGCAACAACACGCCTCTAAGAAAACTTTGAGCCTCTGCACTTTTCTTTAGACAAATTCCATGCTAATTTGTTCCTGCATTATTATTTACGTTTGAACTTTGAGCTTTTGTATAGCATTGCAAATAATGTGTGTTTTTGGCAGATTAAACAGACTCATGGCAGTTATCCAGCCAATAAATATTCATTAACTATCAGAGCTTTGTAGCTGGCTAGATGTGTGCCAGGTTGAGGTAATATGTGCTTACATAATAACAAAATAAGGTAAGACGTGGTGAAAGTGAATGCAATTACTTAGATTGGCAGGTCTCCCACCCCAGCACTCTAACACTAATCCTAGGACTGTATGTGTAAAGTTAACGCTGCACCTGAGATCACCTATTATGCTGTGCAGGTGCAGAGCTGCGAGTGCAGGTGCAGAGTGGTGTGTGCTGTTGAGTGCAGTGTGGTAGTGTGTGCAGAGTGGTGTGTGCTGTTGAGTGCAGAGTGCGAGTGTGTGAAGAGTGGTGTGTGCTGTTGAGTGCAAAGTGTGAGTGCAGGTGCAGAGTAGTGAGTGCAGAGTAGTGAGTGCAGGTGCAGAGTAGTGAGTGCAGGTGCAGAGTAGTGAGTGCAGGTGCAGAGTAGTGAGTGCAGAGTAGTGAATGCAGGTGCAGAGTAGTGAATGCAGGTGCAGAGTAGTGAGTGCATGTGCAGAGTAGTGAGTGCATGTGCAGAGTAGTGAGTGTGTGCAGAGTAGTGAGTGCAGGTGCAGAGTGCTGTGTATTGGCAATGTAAATGACAATGACATTTATTTATGATTTAAAGAAAAAAAAGAAATGTCATGAGCAATGCCAATAGCTCTACCTTTAATGATGCCGAGACCATTGCATTGTAAATGCTTGTTATTATTCTTTTACAAATCACTCAATGCAGTTTATTTTCTCATCAGTTAGGCAGATCATCTTAACAGAACCATACTACAAATCCTGCAGTGCTGTTGGTTAATAAACTGTGTCAATATTGACTCTGAATGCAACAACGGACTCTGGCGTCCCCTCAACAAAGAAACACACAAGTTGAGTATTTTACCCAAGAACTAGCATGCCGGTATTTCGGCGGGAAAGGTAAAGTTACAAGATTTTGAAAATGATTTTGAAAAGGTGCTCTTGACGGCTCGTAGCGCATCAGCTGGAGAGCGTGGAACAGACTGCCAGGACAACAGGAGCAGGGAGGCCGAATTCGAAAGTAAAGAACAGACTTCCAATTCACAAAGGAGGGACTGGAAAGCATCATATCCGGGAAATTGCGCCAGTCAGCTAATATTGAATGAATAATTAAAAATTCCTTAGGGTAATTGATGAAACCCAATGTTAAGACTACGGTGGCTCCTCCTGGCGGTCCAAGACCAAGCTAATTCACCTTGAAAACCAGTGACATCAAAACTGGCAAATTAGCATCAAGAGAAAAAAGCCAAGTTATTTGAAGGCACCAGGGTACAGAACTGAAGTAAACTGTGTCCAGTGGGTCAAACTTGCCCCATCTAAATTTAAGAATCAGTCCTGAAGAAGGTAGTCATACAGAATACCGAAACGCCGCGTCGACTTGTGATTCTTTGTTTTAAAGTGTTTTTAATGAAATGTATAATCATGTTTTTTAAGAATTTGTATATTGTATTATGATCAACTGTATTTCCAAATGTAATAAATGTACAACAGAGGTTTACTTAATTCATGGTGTGGAAAATATCTTTTTAAGACTATTCTAAATTGTTTTATTTGTTTTCATTCTTTCTTGTGGAATACGATGCTTATGTTTGGATTAAATATATACTTTTAGATATGCCAATCACTTAAGACTTGGTACCTGCAGGGATATAGATAAGTTAATCCAGAGATCTTGCCTCCCCATTCAAGTATGTTTTTAGAGATCATTTTCAAAATCTTGTAACTTTACCTTTCCCGCCGAAATACCGCCATGCTAGTTCTTGGGTAAAATACTCAACTTGTGTGTTTCTTTGTTGAGGGGACGCCAGAGTCCGTTGTTGCATTCAATTCCCCCCAGTCCCCTATTAACCTGTGCGGGGTCCTCCTTTATTTTCGTAATATTGACTCTGAGCCATTTTTTTTTTTTAAGTTTGATTTATTGAGAAATAAAGGGAAAAGGAAGGGAAGGGGAAGGAAAGAGAAGAATTACAATAAGCAGGTGGTAGAAGTAAACAATAAAGTAAAAACTTCATAAAAATAGGCATTACAAGCATGAAAAGCGTGAGCATATCATATAGGCGGGAATACATAAGGCAAACATACAATATATATGAATACAATAATAACAATAATCAAATATTAGTAGGAATAAACAATGACGGAGGAAGTCATGGGGGTTTGAGGACTTCAACTGTGTCCGGAGCAGGAGAAGTAGGAACTGAAGTGGTAGGAGAGAGATATGTTACCAAAGGGAGCCAAAGTAGGTCACGTTTAATAGCCAAGGAGATGGGAGATACAAAATTAGTGTCTAAACGATGAGCCATTTTAAAATGATAGATTGTTTCTATTTTACTTTTCTTCATCTCGACATGGCCATACTGGCCCCCGTTGTGCTGGTGCAACTCACTGTGTCCCCATTAGGCAGATATGACCCCTAATATTATCCTAATGCCCTTATTCAACTATCCCTAAAATCTTCATTAGACAAGTAAGGCCAGGCCAGCCTTGTACCAGGACAAATAGTGCACAGATGCTGTGCTGCAACCACATCTGTTTACACCCAAGGTACTCCTTTTTGGATGGGTGAACCCCTGTTATCCCCTGATACTAAGTGAAGAAAAAGCTAGTGGTTTCCCGATAATATCCTCTGAAAATGGCATTCTGATAAATGCAACACACCGCTTAAGCGTCATTTCAGTCCATGGCATCTCCCCTGGCTACTTTGACAGATATAATACCAACAGTAAACTCATACGGTGCCCAATATTTCCAAGATAAGTCTATATTTACAACAACAACCTAGTGATACTTATAATGCACAGTATAAGCACATGCAAATTCCATTTCATAAAACTTTATTTCAGCTCACATGTACATAAAAGCACAGTTAAAATACAGTGAATTGCATACATTTCATAAGAGGTCAAAGTTGCTATTCTAGAGCAACCCTTCCTCTCATCAGCCGTGGCGCTATTAAAGACATAAAGTGATTTTGCAATATACAAACAACATGAGAGCTCTCTATTTATCAAACAATGGAGTTCCATAGAATACATAAATTTGGCTAGTGAAATAGCTTTTTTAGATGGTCATCTTTGTGCACTTATATCATGATTCCGATTGCAGGTGCACATGGAGCATTATCGATTGAACACCTGGGCAGAACATTGGTCATATTAACCCTCCTGTTTGAATCTTCTGGGCTACTAGTCTATTTTTAAAAGTGGTATAGAAGAAGAGCTCGGGCCCTTCTAAAATATAAATACAAAACTCTACCGAAGAAAGGATTAATACATTTAAAAAAACAACAATTACTCAGCCATCATGATTGGCCCCCACTTAGCAGCACATACATTAACTAGAGCTGAAACAGTGAAGAGCCAACAATGTGTGTAACATTTAGTGCAGACGAGAGTTGATCATCAAATGTTGCTTGTTCATGTTAACAAGGGAAAGAGTAAAAAGCAATAAATACACATTTTAGCAAAAAAAATATAAGCAGGAGGTAGTCATCAGTAATTGCTCATTCCTAATACCAGACTTCTTTAAAATGGCCCTACGGGAACTACACATGGCAAATAAAAGCGTGAAATGGAAAACACAATGGGCATTTGGGTGTCAAGTTTTAGTAGCCTGTATGCATCGCTACAATGTCTGGACCCCAGGTTACTGAGAAGCTCAAGTAGCCAACGAGACCTTGCCCTCCTATATCCCTGACAAAAGAATACCACATGACGTTCTGTCTTGTCTGCATTGTAACAATCTGTGCAACCATCATTGGGAGAGCCCCCCCACTTGTTTGTAAATGAACACAGCGGAAGGACCCCATTTCTGAATTGTAAATAAAGCTTCTTGGCGAGGAGCGGCTGGATGTCATCCAAAACCAATTCTAGGCTATATTTGTTTTTTACTTCCAGAAACTCAGCAGTCAGTCTGCCCAATGTAGGCCACCACTCGAGCAGAGTGAGTTTGTGGTCTCTATAGCTCTTCAACAAGGCCTTTCTGGGGATCGATTGACAGAGTTCTTCTGCTTTATTTCACAAGTTGCCCCTGCCCAAGGCCTCACATTTGTTCTTAATGTACAGCAACCATGGTAGGTTCCCCGCACCTTGCATCCCCATAACTTTGATCAGCTCTTCCCTGTAAATGGCCAGCTCAGGAGTGCTCCACAGACGGCACCAGTATAATAGGGGTCGGAGAGCTACTTCATCCGCAATGGGCCAAAACCCAAGATCTATTTGTAGAGGTGTTAATGGTGTACTAGAAGGGAGGTCCACAAGTTGCCTAGCAAATGAGTTCTCATTAAGCACTAACAAGTGGATTACCATAATGGAATTTGGCATATTATCTGTTATTAGTAATAGGGAGTGCTGATTGTGAAATCACAGAGTTTTTCAATTCCTTCCCCCTTAGAGCTACCTCTGTTTTATCAACCCACAGCTCAATCAATTTGTCAAGCTTGTCTACACGTTCCCACAAATTTTGTAACTAGTCCTTCACAATGGTCCTTTCTTGGACCTGTATGTCTACCACCACGTTGGTCACCCAAGCTGTCTGCTCCAAGCCTGCTTGGGATAGTTTCCTAGCCTGGCCTCCCCCAAATCGCCAGTCCATGGTTCCTTTCTTGCGTTTTGACCCCATGGGTGCAGTAGATTTATTCTTCCCTTTATTAACGAGGGCACCTTCCGGGTGTGGCCCATCCACACAGTCTGTTGCATGGGTCCTTGGGTGAGAGATTCGGGATTCCCGGGCCAGGGTCAGTGAAGATCCTGTTTCATCATGATTGCTGAGGGGTCGAGCTAGATATGGAGTTAGTGACAGACGTCTATCAGTTAATTCCATCTCTGTGGTAACTACACGTATTGCCCTCTGGAGCATCCTATCGGTTGAGGGTGGTTGAAGGGAAGATGCCAATTGTATTGTTGTTGCGTGAGATTTTCCTGCCCCGGTACACCTTCCCGTGTTGACGAGGGGCTTCTGGAAACACACAAATCCTTTTGGGAAGCTGAATACCACGACAGGCTTTTCAATAAGTCCTGTTAGAGGGGCCTGTCCGTGCAAATAATACACTGGAGTGGTAGTCTAGTATGGCTAAAAATGAAATCACTGACCTTAAAAACCTTGCTGAATCAGAAGTTCAAACACCATGGATCTCCCGTTGCAGGCCTAGGGGGGTGGCCCAGCCCAGCCTCTTTCGCCCGTTGACGAGCGCAGAAGGGCCCTCCCTTGGCCCAGGCGCAGCTCGGGCATGCCCACGCACATCTCTGGGTGCCTCCGGGTGTGTGAGATCTGCGTCAGTGATGGCTGGGACCACAAGGGAGCCTGGGACGTGTGGTCCAGTTCCACCCAACCTGCAAATACCGGCAACAGTGGCTGTAAGGATTACAGGCTTCCCGTGCGGCGGGAGCCTTCCTGGGGCCTTATTTATGAAGGACTTGCGCCGCCGGTGCGTCACTTTTAACATGGGAAAAAGGGACGCACCGGCGGCGCAAGTCCTTCATAAATAAGGCCCCAGGGGCTTTAAAAGTACCTCCACGTGCGTGAGGTCGGTGTCAGTGGTGGCTGGGACTGCAAGAGAGCTTGAGACGTGTGGTCCAGTGTTGCTCCCTCTGCAGATACCAGCAAGAGTGGCTGAAAGGATTACGAGCTTCCCCGTTGCACATGCAAATAGAACACGCAACATTTAAATAAAAATGAGTGCAACTTCATTGTGTAGAGAACTCGGGTAAGGTGACAATCCTTTGAGATGTAAGAATAATAAAAGTAACCAGTGGCCTCAGCAATCACTGCCTCTTACAGCTTGACTGCAGCAGCATCAGCTAAATGCACAAAATGCTGAGCTTTCTGCTTGACACTGTACAACTAGAAAAACAGAGCAGAAGAAAATAATTATTTACTTTTGAAACAGCTGTGTTAATTAAGCTCCGTAACCTGGCCTATTATGCCTCTCAGCTGCTGGCTCCGGTAGAAGGCGTTGTGGTATCCGAACTCATGTGCAAAATGTTACTCCAGTTGAGAGAATCTATGTCAGTTCTTTATTATGGGTGACTGGGTACATCAAAAGTTTACTATTTTATAGAAATTAGAGATGGTTTCTTATAAAATTAGAATCAGGATACGGGTGTTTTGATTCCTGTTGGTTACATGTCAAATGTAAGATAGCGGTTGTATTAAATTGCCGATAACTTAAGCTCTTAGTAGGTGAGGGCAATGGGTTTAATGGCATTGGGGCTGAAAGGCTAAGATTGTGCATGTGATATATTGATGGCTATCAGTATTGGAATTAGTCCAGTGGAAGAATGTGTGATGAGAAGAGAGAGAACAGCTACATACAATTTTAAACAAGGAAAACCGGAACTGGCTTATTGTACCTCTGATGTATTTTTCTGAAAAGAAGTAGTGATCAGCAAAAATAAAATATTTATGGGAACAGGTTTATTTGTTCTAGCATCCATGACAATGGGAGAAAGAATCTCATATTTTGAAACAATCTGAGCCACAACATCTCTCAATCTCTCTTTAATTCAATTGATCCTAATATCTTCTTTTAAAAATTATTAACTGCTTTTTGTTGTTTTGACTCATGTACAGATATTGCTTTGCTCTTTTTTACTAACTATGCATTAAAACAACTGTATAAATACCCTATTTTGTCCATTATAAAAAACTAGCAGCCCGCCCCGGCTTTGCCCGGGGCAGAAGGGGGCTGGGGGCAGCATTTTAAGCCTCTGTGCACCCCCCCCGACATTGCCCAGTCCGCATCCCTCCAGCCTCCCGCCCCGACATTGGCCATACTGCCTCCCGCCCTCCGCCCCCCAACCCCCGCCCCGACATTGGGCATAGCGCCTACTGCCTCCCGCCTTGCGCCTTGAGCCTCCCGTCCGCCTCCCGCCCCGGCTTTGTAACCCCCGCCCAGGACCCGACTTACCTCATTTGCCGCTCCTCCCTACGCTGGCGTGTTTACCTCTCCACTGCTTGACCGCTTGTCAGCTACCTCATCCGCTGTTCCTCCCCGCGCAGCCACTGCTCCTCCGCTTCTCGCCGCTCCGCAGCTTCTCCCGGCGCTCATGTTCTCCCCTCTTCCTGTTGCTGGTGAACTCCGCTCCTCCCCTCAAGCAGACACTCCTCCCGGCGCTCAAGTCCTCGCTCTTCCTGTTGCTCGTGAACGACGCTACTCCCCTCACGCATACGTCGCGGCCGGCGCTACTTGCAAGGGACTACTTTATTTTTATTTCTAAATATTTTAAACAACGTTTTTTTTATTTTTATGTAGCCTATGTCCTTCTGCTTGCCCTGAGGTTTTCTAAGATGTCTTGGGTGTTCAGATTGGTGCTGTAGTTTTCGAGTTTACCTGGCTCAAAGGTGCAAGTTCTCTCTTTATAAAAGTAGTCTAGATATATATATATATATACACGCAAATGTCCTCTGCGGGGGGAGCAACAGCAAGCTGGTGCTGGCGGCAGGGTAAGGACGACCCTGCAATAATTCTGAGCAAAAATGACAAATTACGCCTCACTCTTCCTGAACGTTTTCAAACCAGGTTTATTGACCCATCTTCATCTTGCACTCGTACGCATTTCGAACTTTACAGTTCCTGTTCACAGTAGCATTACAAGTCCTTCATTAGTTTCTTTGCTTTTATACTGAGTCTCCCCTATTACCATTATGAGGCATTGTGGGCTCTGTAGTTTTTGTTCTGTCTCTCAAATTATCTATGCGACTGCCTGTCGGTGTCACACGTTTCCTGCCATTGATCATTGCTGTGAAATAATTACCTGAGTGGTATTTTGGCTTAGGCTTTTGTGATTGCATTGTTTACACATATCACAGAAGCCAGTTGTTAATTAATTATACTCTCAATATCAGGCTGAGGGCCCAAAAGATCCACATTTATGCGGAATATATTGAGTTATCATGAGCTAAGTGCTCTAGGTGCAATGATTCTGGGATTGGGAGAAGTGTGGCTCACCGGTTAGAGGAAGCAGACCCGGATGCGGAGGGCAGACCTGGGACCAGGGTTCAATCCCCGATGCGGCAGGGTCTTGAGCTCAAAATGTCCACAGACTTGACAATTCTCGCCTCGGTGCCTACTCGAATCATGGGTTCACACTCTGCAACTCTGGGCAATAGCTTGCTTAATCTCCACTATGGCCCCACCGCGATGGGATGCCTGGCTTTCACCTTGGGAATACCCAGTAGGTGTTATCTCGCAGGGAAAAGCCAGGACAGGTTCCCAAAGCAAGCGCCTTGAGACCTTACGGTGAAAGGCGCTATATAAGAACGTATGATTTACGATTTATGCACTTGACGTTTTCACTTCAAAGCACTATCCACAGATAAATAATTTTTTTTTAAATAATATTAATAACTACTGGATTTAGATAATTATGTGGGCACACAGTTTACTACAAAAATATGGAATTTCTGCTTTTTTCACATTTCACATATGTTGCCACATAATTTGCAGATTTAGCACCCCATACACACAGACACACATACATATGGAAACACAAAAAACATGGAAAAAAGCCTACTCCATGTACGTGCCCAGAACATGAAACAATATCTCTACATTAATCGTATCTCCACCACTCCTGTATGTCAGGAAAGACCTGAAACCATGTCTCTTCAATGCATATTACCCACATACCCACTTCCTACCACTAACCAGTGCTCCATAAGGACAAGACCAATCGTCTTGCTTCCCTAATTTGCTATTGCACACCATCTAGAATCTCCTCTATTTAGTCTTCAAGATCCACTTATATGAATACATGCATGCATATGTATAAACTTTCATATTTTCCATGAAAACAAAAAAATCACCACTCCTTCTTGGAAAGTTTTGAGATGATTCTTCAAGTAAAGGATGGGAACAAATGTTGTGTCCCAAAAGTACATTTCCCCATGCATTTTCCATGAACTACCACAAAAACTGCTGAATGGAATTACACCTGTGATGGAATGTTAGATGTCATTAGTGATGTCATATATGATGTCATAGAAATAGTCATGAGTGATGCAATATGTGAGGTTATAAGCAGTGCATTGAGGGGGCACACATTATAATTAACTCTGGTAACTATAACTGGTGATTTTCTGTGTTTTTTTTGTTAAAACGTTGTGTTGGCACTGGCATATTCACCAAATTTTAACATCACTTTAAACTTTGTTTTTTTCAGTGAAAATAGATAATAGTATATATCTATATGTGTTTGTATATATATATATATATGTGTGTGTGTGTGTGTGTGTATATATGTACCAACATACATGCATACTTACATTCATACATTTATGTGTAGTAAAAATAAACACTTCTGGTTGGAAAGCTTACTTTTTCGCTGGCGGTCTAACCTCACCCATTTTCCTCACTGTAGAATATATTGTTTCTCAAATATAAGAGTTGGGCATTGAACTGTAGATGAGCCCAGGATGAGAGTGCTAAAAGTGTCATTTGGTTGTAAAGATATGCTTGCTTCTCTGACTTCATTCAAGGTGATATGTGTAAAAAGTGAGTCTTACCTGACAGTCATGAGTGAATGGAGCCTGTCCCTATGTTCAAACTGCTGTGAGCTGCATCCAGACTTAAATACTTTCTGGAAGCAGACCCAGTCCTTTGGGTGCTAGACAAGTCCTCAATTATTCTGTCTTCAACAAATGTTCTCACTTACACACCACTGCTGTCCTAAGAAGCTAATGAAGAGTGTTTTCATACCTCAGAGGGACGCGTTCATTAGAACACAGTGTGTAGCATTCTAAACTAATGAAGCATGTTAACAAAACTGTCAGAGAGGGAGCATCTGTCACTGATGGGAACAGCAGGAGTCATGGGAATTTGGAGCAACAAGTCATTTACACACTGTAGATGCAATTCTAATATAGCAACGTGGAAGCCGCATGAGCCATTGCAATTAATATCAGAGTCTATTGCAATATAATTTTTTTAAGTTCCTTTTATAGCAGTCTGCCTATTTGCAGATGCTGTAAACAAAGTGTTACTTTCACTCAGTTTATTAGGTTGAGCTCCCCCTTGCAAGGATAGAAGACAAGGTTGGTTTTAGCTGGGCTTCACCATATAATCTGGCAATTGGCAGCATCGGCCTGGCAAGCAGTAACTCCCGGATCCATCCTGCAGCCTCAGATTTTTATTGGTTGTAGGAGTAGACAAATTATTGACAGGGTTCACCGGGTAGATGTTACCTGTGCAATGCCTGGTGCACTATTCACATATGGCTGAGATACCCGCCACCCCCTCTCGACACAATCCCCAAGGATGGGAAACCGGAAACAGTTCTGAACTTTTGGAAGGCGGGAGGGAGTGACCCTCCCGGCCGTATTTATTAAAATATGAAACAAAATCAAAACATTAAAATAACAGTTTCATATTACGTACAATTTCATTTCCACATAACGATGTTTGGCTAACCTTAACATATTTCTAATACAAAGGTTCTCCTAGCTGAAACTAACATCCTACAAAACATTTTAACTTGAAATTGTACATCCTAACGTTAAGGGCCAACGGCAAGGTCGTAACCGGTGTCAGATCCCTAAACCAGAATTACCCCCCCCACTTGCGAGGGGCGACCGCACAGAGGCTGTACCTCATGTGCATCTACCAATTTCCCTTGACTTGACGGGGGCCCCAATGAACTCGACGCCATTTAATGGTCGTCCGAGGACTCGTGTGAGGTGTCTAGAAGGTAGCGTAAACCCCCCTCCCCACCCCACACAACTTCCCACATCTGCCGTCGCAGGTGTCCTGGCCCCGGGAAATTCCCAGGAGGGGCCCGTAGCCCCTCCTATCCAGGAAGGGGCCTTGACCGCCTTCCCTTTCCTTTCGGCGGCCCATCCTTAGAAGGGACCGCCTCCCCGTTGAGGGGCCAATGGCCACCTCCCCCGGGCGCTCCCATCCGTAATGGGTGACGTCCCCCCCATAGGGATCTTCCAATTACTGCTCACCGATCATGACCTTACCGCCCGACCAAAATAAATACGACAATTAACTAGAATTACTAAATTAAAACAACCATAACTGCTTACACGTATGATTACTGATCAACACTAGTGCAAAATACTTTATTCGAAAAAACATACTGTAAAGAATCATTCACTTTATTGCATACTCAAATAACACTTCAATCATAACAACCTGTAAGAAATAGAGTTACCACATCAAACTTTATTTCAAAACCACTTGCTGTCTTCAGGGGCTGGTGGGTGGGTCAAAATTGGCTCTTCGTTCTGTCTCGAGCTCACGTGCAGCGGGGAGGTGCAGCTTCAGAGCACAGGAACAAGAGGATGCTTTCTTGGCTTGTTGCTCCTTTTATCCGTCTTCGGGCGGGCGTAAACCCGCCTCCGCCCGCCTCCGGGGGCGTGGCTGGCGGCTGCAGTGTCTAGGACAACCCACTCCAGGGCGGGAAAAAGCGCGCCCCGGCTACGCCGCTTCGGGCATACCAGCCGAGACTCGCCTCCCGCCCAAGATGGCCTCCCGGGGGGATCGGGGTACTCCACCATACGTTCGGGGGGACCGAGTGGTCGCCCCTTTCCATATGGCTGAGATACCCGCCACCCCCTCTCGACACAATCCCCAAGGATGGGAAACCGGAAACAGTTCTGAACTTTTGGAAGGCGGGAGGGAGTGACCCTCCCGGCCGTATTTATTAAAATATGAAACAAAATCAAAACATTAAAATAACAGTTTCATATTACGTACAATTTCATTTCCACATAACGATGTTTGGCTAACCTTAACATATTTCTAATACAAAGGTTCTCTTAGCCGAAACTAACATCCTACAAAACATTTTAACTTGAAATTGTACATCCTAACGTTAAGGGCCAACGGCAAGGTCGTAACCGGTGTCAGATCCCTAAACCAGAATTACCCCCCCCACTTGCGAGGGGCGACCGCACAGAGGCTGTACCTCATGTGCATCTACCAATTTCCCTTGACTTGACGGGGGCCCCAATGAACTCGACGCCATTTAATGGTCGTCCGAGGACTCGTGTGAGGTGTCTAGAAGGTAGCGTAAACCCCCCTCCCCACCCCACACAACTTCCCACATCTGCCGTCGCAGGTGTCCTGGCCCCGGGAAATTCCCAGGAGGGGCCCGTAGCCCCTCCTATCCAGGAAGGGGCCTTGACCGCCTTCCCTTTCCTTTCGGCGGCCCATCCTTAGAAGGGACCGCCTCCCCGTTGAGGGGCCAATGGCCACCTCCCCTGGGCGCTCCCATCCGTAATGGGTGACGCCCCCCCATAGGGATCTTCCAATTACTGCTCACCGATCATGACCTTACCGCCACAGGCCGGATAGTTGACCGGCTATCCGGACCCCCCACAAAAAACTCCTGCCTAAAGGTCATGCTTTAAACTCTTTAGCCAAGCTATGAGGTCTCCTATGAGTAACTCATTCCCCACCCGGGACAAATGGACCCCATCCCCCAAATACATACTGTCCCCCTTGATACAACCATGAGGAATAGAATGCAGTGCACTTGAACGAAACAATCTACCCAATTTGTTATTTACTTTCTTCACCGAATGATTTATAGCAGAAACCAAATTCGCCCCCCGCCACACTTTACGTGGAATCATATGGGACCATGCAATTGTGCACCCTGGAACCCTTCTCGCCAACCAACTTACTGTGGAAAGTATCGCCTCGAGAAGAAGTCGTCTACCAGTGGTCACCAAATCGTTGCCCCGAAGATGGACTATGATTATAGATGGCGGTGACCTTGTCCGCCCAAACAAACCCTCGAAAAAGGAATGAAACTGGTCAATACAGAGCCCGCCCCTTCCGTAGAAGGTCACCCTGTACCCGTATTCCCCAGCCATGTGAATCATGTCACCTGCTTTGAATACGTCCGCGGCACGCCTCACGTATGAGTGGCCCACGACCCACACCACTTTTTCCGCAGCCGGTGATGTTTGACCGCTGGTTCCCAGGTGTCGGGTCGACTGCACAGTCCGCCCCGCCTCGTAAGCTTGCGAAACTATAAACCAAACAAAAACAAGAAGCGTGAGTACATGATAGCAGCTTCACAACATGTGCAACCGCACATACCTTTTGTAACAATTCGAGGACCAACGCCCCAAACGTTTCACTTTTTCTACACTCAGACCCCTGGCTGTAGCCTCAGTAGCAGCCCCTATCCGAAAGGAATGGGTCCCAAACTCGCCGGGGTTCAAGCCCGCGGCCGAAATTGCCATTGTAAGCATCCGCTGGAACTGAAACCTCGTCAGTGGGGTGGCATCAGCGTGCCTCAACAAGGTCCCCCCCCATGATGCCGCCCTCTGCGCTAAATATTCCTCTACGCAAACAACAGGGCACATGGGAGATCCGGGAATCCGATGTATGACTACGCAATCCCCAATCGCACCCTGATCGGCCTTGGACCTGACAAACGAGACAGTCATCGTCTCCCCCTTAACCTGAATGTGCTCTCGGCACAGTCCCCCCACCGTATCCCGCTTGTTCTTCGCCACCAGTTCGCTTACCCGCATCGCCCCATGGAAAGCTAACGCAAAAGCGGCCCGGAATAACACTGTTTCATACTGGGATGAACATGTCGCAGGGAGTACGGATAATAACAGGGCCAACCTATCCAGACCTATCGGGTGCCTCTCATCTACTCTGCGACCCTCAAGGCGTTGCCACCCACGTAGCGCTTTCTGCACCACGAAAGACGCTGTCGGGTCCTGGAGCCCATGAGCCCTTGCCATAAAGGAAATGGCAGCCCGATGCCTCTGGGCCGTAGCTACTGATTTGCCTGCCTGATGTAAAGACAGCAAAAATTTTACGACAAGCTCTTCCTGGCCCCAAAGCTCCCCCCTAGCAGAACCCAAAAAGGACCAATAGGAACGGAACGCCCCTTCATATGCCTTCCTTGTCCTGGGTGCTAAAGTCTCTCCCACGAGGTTTTGTAGTTCGGGGCACCGAGAGACCAGAGAGCTTCGGGAAAGGGTGCCGCCACCGAGTCCGCTGTGGGCAGAAAACCCCAGAAGGCCTGCATACGGAAACGAGAAAGCGCATCAGCCGCTTGGTTCAGTACCCCCGGGACATGTCTTGCCCTAAAGAGCACATTCAACTGCATACACAATAACACAATTTCTTTGAGCAGTCTCAGAATCCTTTTGCAACGTGCTGCCTGACTATTGATACACTCAACCACGGTCATGTTATCAGACCAGAACACCACAGAGTGATCCCGAAACCCCTCAGGCCATGTTTTCAGGGCCACCAAAATAGGGAAGAGTTCGAGAAAAGCAATGTTATTCGTCAGCCCGCACTCGTGCCACCATGACGGCCATTTTTGAGCCGACCATTGCGTACCGAATATGGCGCCAAAACCTATACTCCCCGCCGAATCTGTCCACAGCCCCAGCTCCTCGGAGGACACCGCCGGCTTGTTCCAGACAATTCGACCATTGAAATCCGCCAGGAATGCCAACCAAATGCGCATGTCCTGGCGAATCTCTGCCGAGAGCCTCGTGCGGTGGTGTCCTTCCTTAAGACCGACCATGGCTTGTGCAATCGAGCGGGAAAAGGGGCGGGCCATTGGCATTACTCTAAGGGCAAAATTCAACTGGCCCACCGTTTGCTGCAATTGATGCAAGTTTACCTTAGTCTCTCGAAGACATGTTTCAAGGGAGGCCCTGAATTTTACCACCTTTTCTTTGGGTAACCGAAAGCAACCTTCCTCCGAATCGAGCTCTATCCCCAGAAACTCGAGTGAAGTCGAGGGACCCACAGTCTTACCTGGTGCCAATGGCACACCAAAATGATTCATTAAGCCACAAAATTCTTTTAAAGCCTGTCCACATTCTGGATCCCAGGCTGCCCCCAGGAACAGAAAGTCATCGAGATAATGCATAACATGCTGAAAACCCGTCTTTCTCGTGAATACCCATTGCAGAAAACAACTGAACTTTTCAAAATAAGCACAAGATATGGAGCATCCCATTGGCATACATTTATCCATGTAATAGCGACCCTGAAACATGAAACCAAGGAGACGCTGATCGTCTGGGTGTACCGGGAGCAACCGGAACGCTGACTCGATGTCTGATTTTGCCATCAGTGCCCCGGGCCCCAGGCGATTCAACATGGCGACGGCCTCATCGAAAGATGCGTACCGCACCGAACACACTTCCGGGTCTATCGCATCATTCACGGAAAGTCCTCGTGGGGCTGAGAAATTATGTATTAGCCTAAACTCACCCGGGTCCTTTTTGGGGGCCACCCCTAAGGGGGAACAAACAAAGTTAGCAACCGGTGGTAAATCGAATGGACCGGCAACCCTTCCTCGAGTCACCTCTTTCCCAATCTTTACCTGTACCACCGCCGTATGCTGCAGGACCGACAGTTGGTTCTTACAACTTGTTTTACCCTGAAAATCCCCCACTGGAATGCGGAAACCATACGAAAACCCGTCTCGCAACACCCCAGCGGAGACATGATCCGGGTATTCATTGAGCCAAGGACTCATTGCCATGGTATCAACCGGGGTAGGTAAAGGCGCCCCTCGGACTATTTCAGACCTGTTTGGCGCTTCCCCTACCACCGTTATCACCCGTTTTGGCTCTGCACATGGTCTCGGGATGGGAGGACTGTCCACACCCCCCACAGTCGTGTCTAAACTTGCATGACCCCTGGGGCCTTGTACATTTTCCCCTGTTAAAATTCCAACAAATCCCCTTTTTACCTGCGTTGCCACTCGACTTCGAGTGATGCTCGTTACCTGCACCCGTCCGAAAGGGTGTCCCAGAGGATTGGCGGGAAGACTCACCCCGTTACCCCCCGACAATGGTACCTTTAACATGCCTGAATTCTCCATTTTTTGCCAAGAAATGGAGTCATAACAATCCCAGGTCAGAGCTGGGTCGTGCTCTTTGGCCTTCCTAAAATCATTGTCATAACAAAACCACTGATTGCCCTCGTATGATTGAGAATACTCCATGATACGTGTCTGATATATGGGCAACTCGGGCAACAACTCAGGCCTTCGCTCCCCCATAATTGAGGTGAATATGCCAAACGCTCTGCCCCAGTTACCTATGTTCTCATCAACCTTAAAGGCGGCCATTTTGGCGCGCCAAACACTCGGATGCAGAAGCTCTTTTTGGCCCTTCACATGTTCGATCTCGTAATGGTCGGTAAGCAAAGAAAACATGTTCACATACTTATCAGCCCAAATCTTTTCCTTAACTTCGAGAGGAACATGCTGGGCCACTTTCTCCCTTCGTGAGGGTACAGACCCCTCCCCCGCAATCGGCAGTAGCCGCTTACCTGAACTAGGAGCTGTAATCGCTGCCGAACTCGTGCCCGCTGCGGTCTCGCCCACCGGAACCTGTGGGGGAACAGAAGATGGTGCCTTCGCAGCCTCTCTAGATTCTCGCAATTGCCTCATTACTGCCCTGGCGTCGTCCGCCGTGGTGCCCTCACTATCTTTTCCCAACCACGCTGCCAGTTGTGCAGCCAACTCGGGAGGCATATCTTCCCCGTTCGCGGGGGTGACTACAACGGGGATCGGTTGCCCCTCCTTCGGAACCGGGATTGGCTCCTCTATCGGTGTCTCGGGAGCCGGGGCCTCCCCCCCAGGTGCCCCCCTCTTGGACCTCTTGCCTCTCCCGCTGGGGACTACTCCCGGCAATGCTGGTACGACGACTCGCTTCGGGCCTCCAACCCCGTTCATTGCCGCCATCTGCTTTTTCATCTCGGCCATGTCCTTTACGAGCATGCGGAGCATCTGATCGGTACCGACCCGCTTTCCGACCTTCTTGCCCGGCATTCTCCAACGAAGATATCTGAAAGAACAAGAACAAAATTACAACGCTCAAAATTGGCTCTTCGTTCCGTCTCGAGCTCACGTGCAGCGGGGAGGTGCAGCTTCAGATCACAGGAACAAGAGGATGCTTTCTTGGCTTGTTGCTCCTTTTATCCGTCTTCGGGCGGGCGTAAACCCGCCTCCGCCCGCCTCCGGGGGCGTGGCTGGCGGCTGCAGTGTCTAGGACAACCCACTCCAGGGCGGGAAAAAGCGCGCCCCGGCTACGCCGCTTCAGGCATACCAGCCGAGACTCGCCGCCCGCCCAAGATGGCCTCCCGGGGGGATCGGGGTACTCCACCATACGTTCGGGGGGACTGAGTGGTCGCCCCTTTCCATTCTCAGACAAATGATGTATAATTTGCACATTGACAGGTTTGTGACTGGGAATGTGTTAGATCTGGCATTCTTGGCGTGGATAACCCTGTCTTTTTGCCTGTATTTTTTTTACTGTATGCTGGACTTTGTTTTTCTTGTTTTTTGTACTCTGGTCACTTTGCCACTGCTGATCAGTGCAGAAGTGCAAGTGCTCCCCGTGTAAATTGTGCATATGATTGGTTATCCACAATTTACATATTTGTTTAACTGGTAAATCCCTAGTAAAATGCACTGTGTGTGCCCAGGGCCTCTAATTTAAATGCCTGGAGCACTGATTGTGCCACCAACATGAGTAACCTTGTAATCATGTTTCAGGCCTGCCACTACAGTGTCTGTCAGTGCAACCTTTAACTGTCATGTCAACCTGGCAAATGCACTCACTTGCCAGGCCTATACCTTCCTTTTGACTACGTGTGAAGCACCCCTAAGGTAGACACACGGAAGCCCTAATGTCAGGGTGAAGTGTATGTGAAAGGTTGAACATGTACTGGTGTGTTGTATATGTCCTGATAGTGAACTACTGCTGAATTCTTTGTTCACTATTGCAAGGGCTATCTCTCCTATTGGTTATCATTGGAGCTGCCTTGCAACATCTTACATATGTTTGGGCTCCCGGAAATCAGAATTTTAAAATATATCTGTTAGTGAAATAGTTTTTTATAATGTGTGTTTGAAAATGGCATTTAAAAGTGGGCATTTTCTTACTTCACCTTTCTGTTCCTCTGCCTACCTGTGGAATCAATGTCTGGTTGAGATTGGGCTGTCACACAAAGGGGGTTGAGGTGTGCCCACCAGGCTGATGTGCCTTCCTGAGTTGGAGTGGTGGGAACAGTTCTTGACACCTGAATAGGGCTGTGCCTGTCTTCTCACAATGCTGTCTTCACAACCCTGTATTGTGTCTAGAGCCAAGGCAGGGCAAGTAAAGAACTTGTGAACTACAAATACTTTCCTTTGAAGTATGCCTACTTCAAAGGCCACAAGGGGTATAAGTGTTGGACCTGTAACCCCATATTTTGGAACACTTTTGGACTGAGGACTCTGCCAAGAAGAAGAGCTATAGAGCTATCAGGAGAAATACTGCCCCTTTGCTGTGTTGATTTGCTGGGTAGGTCTGCAGTTGCTGCATCTGTCCGTGGGAAGTGAAGGTACTGGACTTTGCTTTCTGAAATCCTACTTTCCAAAGTTCTGAAAGGGCTCGTCTGTGCTTATCTACTGTTGGAAGTCTAAGGACCATCAAAGACTTCATCTGCAGCTCCCCTGAACTACTCTGCTGAAGGTTCTGACCCACCAAGTGGTGCCAATTCCAGTTCTGGGCCATTTGAAGTGGTTTACCTGATTCAGTGACAGAAAATCCACGTAACGCCCTTCAGAGCTGTTTTCCCACAAAAATCTTGCCATGAATTTGACAAATCAATGCATCACTGTGGCCATAAAATTTATGCAGCACCTGTTCGCGGCTGGAAGAACTGCTACAGCCGATCCAGAGCAGGCATCACCTTCTGTGCAGCCCACAATTTGATGCAGCGCCTGTTTCACTGCTGTATCGACCCAGCACACCTGGATTTTCCATGAATCAAACTTGTGCACCAAGTTTCCAGCACATCACCCCGCAGTAAGAAGCCATGTCCGAAATTCAAAGCGTCACTTCCCCTCTCAGTAAGCATTTGACACAGCATTTCTGCTCTGCACAGGAACACTGATGCATCCACTCCCCTGGGAGTATAGAACTGACACATGGCATGTGTTTTCAATCCTTAGCGGATGTATCTGGTTCTGGACTTTGTGCCCAAAGCATCCATAGAGTTCTGTAAATTAACTTGCTTAAACCTTTAAAAAGTGATATCTCAACTTCTGTATTTTTGTTGTCGTTTTGGTCTTGTTTCGTTTAGATAAATATTGGTTATATTTCTAAACTGTTGTGGTGTTCCATTTGTAGTATTTTCAGTGTGTTACCGTGCGTGTGTCATACAATTGCTGTACACATTGCTTCGGAGATAGGCCTGACTGCTCGTGCCAAGCTATCAAGAGGGTTATCAGAAGGGGTTATCTTGGGTGTCTAACTCCGTTAGCCTGACCAAGAGGAAGGGTCCCTACTTGGACAGGCTGTAAGCCACTGCCAACAAGAGACCCCTATTTATAACAGAATGCAAGTTGTGAAGTGACTGATGTCTGTCACATGGAACATCTTCTATTCAGAGACGCTTGCAGAACTAACTGCATAATGAACATTGGACAGGTCACAATTTCTAACCCCTAGGTATTTTGTTGTAAATGCAGGGATATAGGCCTGCAAGACATACACAGATCTCCATTCCTGCATCTGCTTTTTCAAACATGAAGCACTTTATTTATTTATAATTAGCAGCCTTTATTCATGAAGGAACAGGTGTTGCTTTTAAAAACAAATATTTTAGGAAGAACCACTGCCTGCTTGCCCTCAAGGCCACCAATCGGACTCCCTAAAGAGAAGATACAGTTGCTAATCAATGGTTTAAGGTAAACCATTGGTTTATTCTTTTGCCACTTGCAAATAGGAAGTGGAGTCTTTTTTCACAATCCTGCCTTTTTTTGCCATTTAGTAATAAATGGCAAGGTCTCTTTTATGAAAATGTTTGGATTCCTAAAAGGGTTATGACACATTTTAAAAAGCTGTTTTGCTTTTGCAAACCCTGTCTTTCTACAAATCATAGGCTTTTGGACAAAAACACTTCATACATGAGTCCTTTAATTCTGGGTAACTCAGCTCAACATAATTCTTGTGTGAGTTCAACCATGCAGGAAAAGGCTCTGGAACTCACTAGGTTAAACATTTGTATAGATCCCACAGGACAGCTCATTGCCCAACACATATTATTTATTAGTATGCAGTGAGAGGTGTGCTGGGTGCAGGCTTCTAGATCTTCTTTCTCATAGCTACATGGTTGGCACAGTCTGCTCATTATAGAGGGATAGGTTGACCAGCAATGTTTTGGCTTATATAGCAGCCAACACTAGGAGCGCCAAATAAATAAATAAATCCAGGATTTGTAAAACACACCAAATCACAAGTGAGGGTCTCAAAGCGCTGAATTGTAGGCACGGGGATATTGAGTGATTTGGCCAGAATCGCACGACTTTGATGCCGACGCCAAGACTTGAACTTGTTTCCCACCAGCTCCAAATGCGGCAGATCAGGCTGTTACTGCACATGCTCTCTAAGCTCTAATCTCTAACTATTCCTTAGTACTCGTCACCAGTATATTTCACAGGTGGAGGCCCTACATATCACTCAAGGGATGCAGGGGTGATGAAGGGTACTAATCCTGTCCATAGTGGTCATTAAATGCAGAAATAGATGGTGAGAGGGGGTTGCTGAACTGCAGCAGCTATGAATGATGAGCGATGAGACCAGTCAGTGATAGAACAGACTAGCTGCTTGCTTGACATTAACATATATGATACCTATGGTGCAATAGAGTTATGTGCAGTGGTATAAGGGGTGCTGGGATTCTGAAAGAGCTTCAATACAACAGAGGATTGGAAATGCCTGAACAAGTGGATGAGTGTCAAATACGGTGTGTCAATCTTGTGGTCTGATACTGATCCATCTCAGGACTCTCAGTGAAGGAATTTCTGCTGGGCTTACTGTTAGAAATGGCTTCTCTAATTGGGAGTAGTTTGTACCCGGTCCAATTAAGGACCGGTCAGGGTAAAGGAGTCACACAGCCAAGATAACCCCTGCAACCAGCCTAGATTGGCACATGTAGTCACACTTATCTCAGATGCAATGTGTAAAGTAATTGTACACACACACACATACACACACAGTAACACAGTGAAAACACTACAAAAGGAGTCCACACCAGTTTAGAATTATCTGACTAAAACAAGACCAAAATGACAAAAATCCAACATAAACAAGTCAAGATATCACAGAGTAGGCAAATTTGCTTCATTTAATAAATTAATGTGTTTCTTGTATCACAAAGTACCTTAGATGTGTCCCAAATCAAAAACAGTGCAGGCAATTTGAAGGTGAATTTTCAGAAAAGCAAAGTGATGCATTGGTCCCTTACTAAAGAAGGGAGGTGATGCGTTAGCTCCTTATTGGCAGGGCAGGTGATGCAATGGTTTCTTACTGGTAAAAGAGGTGATACATCCATTTCTGGACATCTGGCCTCAGTGCCTTACTGCGATTTCGATGAAAGATCAGCACCCAGGGACGATGCGTTGATTTTCTAGTCACAAAGCAGGCGCAAAGTTGATTTTACAGCCGCAAGTAGGTGCAGCATTTAACTTTTGTAGCGATTCATTGATAAAACAGAAGCTGAGAGTTACAATCACCAGGTTACACTTCCAAGGGTGCAAGAATTGGATTCAGCATCAATTGGCAAGTCAAGACTCTCAGCAGTAGAGCCCGGGCACTTGCCGGTGAAGCCTTTGATGGCTCTGAGACTTTTTAACAGGAGGCAGACATGCACAAGCACTTGGAGAACCTTAGAATCAGGACCTAGAAAGCCCTTTCACTCCCAGGACAGAAGTAGGAAGCAGTAGACCAGCACACAAAAGCAACTGGTAGAGTGGCAGTTCCTTCTACAGCATACAGCTCGTCTTCCTGGCAGAGTGTTCTGATTTTGGGTAGTCAGATGTCTGATACTTATTCCCTTTTCTTCCTTTGAATTATTCAAACTTCAAAGGAAAGTCTTTGTTGTGCACGAGACCCTTCCACTCCCAAACCTGGCTCAAGGTACACCGCAGGGAGTGGAGAAAGCTTTGTATGAGGACAGGCACAGCCCTATTCAGGTGTCAGTGACAACTCCTCCCACCACTCTAGCCCATCAGACTGGTGATGGCCCATCAGGACATGCAAGACACACCTCAGCTGCTTTTGTGTGACTGTCTAGACTGACTTGTAGGTACAAGAGCCCAAATGTCACCCTAAACCAAATGTGGATTCTTCAGACCCGCAGAGTCACTGAGTGGTTAAGAAAGAAAATGAATCACACTCACCAGAGAGGGGAGACAAAACACTCCTAATTCAACCTCCACTACAAGTAGCAAACAACATAAAAAAGAAGTAGGAGTAAAGGAATTATGTTTATGTATGCTGGTAGTGTGTAGAGGGAGAGGCTGGGGGTGAGATCTTATATGACTGTAAACAGCCAGGTCTTTAAGCTCCTTCTGAAAAGCTGGAGGTTGGGTTGAGTCCTCAGAAGGAGCGGTTTCTTACTGGTAAGAGAGGTGAAACGTCCATTTCTGGATGCTATAATGTTTAGTGGCCAGAATTGTATGTTTGAAAAACTATCCTCACCCATACACGTTTGTAACATGCTTTATCATAGGGCTTGCTAAACAACAACCCTTTGCAAATCAATGCCTGGGGTGGAGCAAAAGGAAAGGGGAAGACAATACAAACATAAATAATAGTAGAGATCAATAACAAATTATAAGTGCAGATTGTAGTGTTTAAAACTGGCTTGGTAATATCTACTTTACTGCTTTATGCACAGATTTCCTGGACAGGATTAAAAAATAAAGTAGGATGGTGGTGATGGTGCTATTTAGTAACATTTCACCCCTCCTATCTGCATGTATGTCAACATGCCAGTTAACATATCTTTACAGCATTCGTCAGGACCAAAAGGTCCCCTCTCTGTCACCCTCCTTTCCTACTTTACTTCAGTAGTTCGAGGAAAGACCCTCTTTTATCTGCCGGGTCACGTCTATCTCCGTACCACCACTTGCTCAGCACTAGGAGATGGGACGCAGCATAATATGACTGAATGTCAGCAGTTGTTATTCCCTTACAGTATGTAGATTAAAAACATGTTCTCAGAGCCACCCGGGATGAGCCACCACTTAATAGAAATTGATGGCAGATCTCCCGTATAGAGACAGGGGAGAATGAGATCAGGACATCACTTGTCGTTTACTTGTGTCGATAGGTGGGCAAGATTTTGTTCACATGATGTGGGCTGAGAGACAGACAGAAATACAGCAGACATTTTAGCCCATTTATGGCAACAGACAGGTCTTCAGACCACACGACGCAGAGCGCTTACTCCCCGCAATCACCACAAGATCCAATTGTGTTCAATAAATATAAGCCAAAAGTCTCTGCAAATATTTGCATGATTCTGAGTTGTCTAGGGCATCACCCAGACCAATGCATCCATCCTGACTCATCCCACCAGCGACTCCATTGCTAAAGCAAATCATCTCTGATGGGTAACTTGCCGAATAGGAAACCTGGCAGAGACTGAGCCCGCCACTCTCACCGATGCAGTAAGAGCTTTGTATAGTTATTGTAGTATATACTGTACAATAGAGATCTGGGGCCTAAATTTAGTCATCGCAGGAGCACAAAGAGATAGGTCCAGGTGACTGAACTAAAGGCTTTATCTGTGTCAATCAGTATTAAGGTATCGCAAGCTATCTATTGCTGCTGTGGCATTATGGGTGCGCCAAATGTTATGACATGTAAAGCCAGCCTGGTCCAGATGTACGAGGTCAGTTATCGAAGGAAGAAGGCAGTTTGTGAGAGCTTTAGCAAGTAGTTTGACCTACATTTTTAATAAAGCAATTGGAATGAAGAATGGCATTCAGAGGGTCAGCCAGGTTTGAGGGAGACCACCACTTTGTTATATCTCGTGTTTGGTGGGAGTCACCCGACATCCAGAGCGGCATGGACAACCTCCAGGTAATGGCCACCACGTTGTAGTTGGTATATCTTAAAAAACTCAAAGTTGAAGCCATTGGGGCCTGGTTGACCAAGCTTAGATCTGCTAGGCACGCTCATGACGGTCCCGCATGATGGCTCACAGCGTACTTGCGCACCAAAGCATCAAGAACCAGCAAGAAACAGCAGACGTCACAGATGATCGAAGGAAGGCTCGAGAAACAGGTGAGGCAGCACGAGCTGTGTTTAACTTTTTTAAATGTCGAAGGCCGGATGAACTGGCACAGGATGAGTCAAAGTGAAAATAGTCAAAATATTACTGTGCAAAAGTAGAAAAACGAGGCAAGAGGCTCTCCCAATAAAAACACAAGAACTAGGTCACCAAACAGAACAGCTGGTTATTTCCTCGACGTACACAATGCGCTGGCACACAAGTTCAGGGCAGAATACACAGCGAAAATCAATAAACATCAGGCATCCAAATGTTCACCATAAGTGGATTGTGATAATAATCCAGACATGAGCACAATACTTTCTTTCAAAAAGGACGGAGTAAAAGGCGTGTAGGTTTACTATTTAACCCCTTCGATGCTCATGACAAGCTCAGCTCGTCATGAGGCACAGTTGAGCTGTGCTGATGACGAGCTGAGCCCGTCATGAACAATGATAAATCTGAGAATCCAGCGCTGGAGAAAAATATCCCTAGCAGCCAAGGTGATAAAGTAATGTAGATAAAAAATGTAGATTGGCACCGGAATCAGAATCATGGAAAATATAATAGAAAGCAATATAAGACTCACCAAGCTGCATTACATGAAACTTGACATGCTCGAGTTGAGGCTGACTGGAGTCACTGGTGGGGCTACGGCTGTCAAGAGTTAGAATGGATAATACAAGCTTGGGTTCTTAGTAGAAGTTGCATTAAATGAAAACTGAGTTGCTGAATAAGATAATTCAGATAATACCTTGAAAAACAGGTTGAATCCTTGTTTGCTGAATATATTCATTCAAATTAGTTGATTGAAGCTAAGGGTATTCAGGGTTTCAAGACCAGATCGTCGCCAATGTTACAAAGTATGAATCTTCATGGCGTCAAGAAGTAGGTTCCAAGTACGTCTTGATTGTTGTTCAGTTACAGGTAGTATAGTTGAACCAAGATGGTAAATAAGCTATGAAGTATACCCCACCAGGAGCAGGATAACCTTCCTGCTCAGCCTGCTGACATCAACTGCCTAACTCCCTGCACACCACATTCCATGCAGTCATCACATTATATAGGCATCATAGGCTGAACAAGAGGAAAGTGCAAAGGAAGAAGAAGGGCATGAAATTAACTCACAACAATTATATTTTTCTTAGTAAGAATCTCATTCAACATGTAACAAACTCTGAGGTTGGTTCAGTCTTAATTTCAGATCATGCTCCAGTGTCTACTGATTAGGATGTTCTTCGTAATCCTCCTTCTATATCTCACTGGAGATTCAATACTCACTTACTCTCTGATAAGGGTTTTCTTTCATTTGTTGAGGGATATTTCAAGATTAACTTGTTTGGGATGCATTAAAGGCTGCATCTAGAGAGTTTATAACAGTTTTTTTGTTTTATATATTGAAAACAACCCAGAGGTCTTAGAGTGTTTTACATGAGCACCTGTTGCTTTGCAGACACACACATTAATTTGTATTAGGCATGGGGAGATTAAGTGATTAGCCCAGAATCACAGGATGTTGAGCATCCCTGCGGAGACTCCAACCTGGTTTCCCAGCTCCGAGATTGGCCGCTCTAGCCTTTAAGCCACATCCTCTCCCAATTGGTATGTTTTTAACAAGTGGAAAGTTATCCTGAAGGAATCGGCTGCCATTCTTTGTGAAATTCGTTTTCATAAGTAATACAGAGATTCTTCTTCAAAAATAATTGTCCCATATCACTTGCAAATCTGATTATAACGTTTTGCCAAAGCATTCACCTTATGTCCTAATGACTTATTGCCTGATGTAATTGATATGGAGCAATCCAGGTTTTGTTAAGAATAGAATTTTAAAGACAATTTGCAAGTCTTCATAAAAATCATTAGTAAAGCTGCCAAACCTAATCACTCCCTTGCAGCAGTGGCCTTCAATGCCGAAAAGGCATTCAATGAAGTGGACAGTAATTACTTAATGCATGCTCTCCGCTGACACAGGCTTGGCCCTCAATTTCTTTATTTAATTTTCTTACTATATTCCTGTTTTAGCTATGGTGTACACTCCTCTTACTTTCCCCTCCTTAGAGGCACACAGCAGAGATGCCCTTTATTATCCATGCTTTTTATACTTGCACGCAAATCTTTTTGTATTCTGTGAAACACTCTGATGCCATTTCTGGATTACAGCTGAATAAGGTTCATATTTAATTTACAGCCTACACGAATTATATCCCCCTTTATATCTCTAATTCTGAAACCTCACTTCCTAATTTTTTTTAAAGTGCTTACTGAATTTCTCGGAAGTCTCAGGATATAAACTGCTTTTGAATAAGTTATGTTTCAAAGAGCCTTTTTGTTGAGAAGGTTCTTGCCTGGAAAGCTGATAAGATCAAGTGTGTAGTTCTTGTGTACTGCAAACCCTCTAGGATACCCTACATTGTAATATGGATGCTCTAATGGAAAAAAATTCTACGGGGACCAGAGTTGGTCCCCTCTAAATTTGTTTTGGTTGGGCCACCTGGATGCTATTAAAATGAAGTTACTTCCAACTATTATTGTTTATTTTTTGATGCCACCTATTAAAATTCCTATCTACATTTTTTTGGAATTGGAAACCTTCACAAATCTTTCTCTACATAACCTCAATTCACCCAAATCACGTGGTGGGGTTAAGTTTTCCGATTTCTCTTGGTATCATAAAGCTTTTGGTATTAAACAATGTCATAATGGCTTCCTTTGTCTTTCAGATCGTCCATCCAAATAATGTTTTCAAATGGAGTTAGCACTTATTTTCCCCTTTTTTTCATTCCCACATTATTTATATGTCACAACCCCTTAAATATTGGGCGACTATAGTTATATCTCATTCATATACTCTCTTCAAGCCTTACCTGGTCTATTCTCTTCCTTGTGCTGCTCAATTCTTTCACTGTCCAATTTGATATAATGAAATCCTACACGTTAATGGCAAACCAATAGTCTGGCAGACTTGGCTCAACACAGGCATTTTTACTGTGTCTCAATTTGTTCAACATAATAATAATAATAATTCCATTATTTATTTTTCCACTCTCTCCTCTTCCTTTAATCTTTCTCTGATGATTTTCTAACAATATACAACTTTTGATCCCTATTTTGCAGTCACTCCCTACCCCTTCTGTTCAGGTTTCTTCCCCGCAACCCCTCTTAGCCAAATACTACAAACCTCCAAGGCCTCTCCTATATATAGATCACTGTTTCCCAGCCACGGAACATGCAGGTAAGAGTGGTTGGGCAGAATGGGGGGGGGCCGATTTAGCCAGATGGCAATGAGGGACAATTAATTATTTATTTAATTTTCCCTTGTGGTTGTGTGTCGAATTCCAACCTCGGCCCCATGGCCAACAACCCTACCTGCATGGACAGATCATGTGATTTCTCCTCCTTTAGATATTCGATTTTAGAGCCTTTATGGGAATCTGATTTGCACTATAGATGCCCCACCTAACTTTGGCAGAAGATCAGGGAGAAAATGCACTCTACAGCTCGTCCTGCCAACCTTACCAAAACAATGTATTATTTCTATTAGGCTATATCGTACTTCTGAATTGTCATTCAAATGCAAACTCCTTAAAAGTGACGCTTGCTGGAAGTGCAACTCAAACCCTGGTACTTCATCTACACATGCTCTTCCTATGTCCTAAACTGTTATCAATTTGGGAGCATATTGTGTATAAGGATAGGACATATTACCAAAATTCACTCTTTATTCACTCTCAATGAGCTATTTCTGGTCAGCTTAAGTAGTATGCGGCCTCAGAATATAGTAATTTGTACATTGGTTGAACTACATGTTGCCATTGCATTACAGGTTATGACTACTAATTGGAAGTCTGTCGAAAATATCATATTACAACAGTGGTGAAATTTAGTTTGTCATAATCATTGGGCCCGATTCACAGAACTAACTTTAGACAAAATCCTAAACTTACTACTTTTGGTATTCACAGAAGTTAGGATTTTGTCTAAAGACAGACTTAAGACAAAATCCTAACTTAAGTCTGTCTTAAGTCTGTCTTAAGACAAACTTAAGACAAAATTCTAACTTCTGTGAATACCAAAAGTAGTAAGTTTAGTATTTTGTCTTAGGATAGTTCTGTGAATCGGGCCCATTGTTGGGTTGGTTATAATTTACGCTCTTCATTTTTGTTGGCAAAACGTGAACAACTTTGGGAACCTTTGACTAGATACTTGTCTACACATGCTTGTACTCCAATTTAACTGTATACTGCCTTTCAGCTTTTGGATGGTTAGTTGTTGACTCCTTACATTTTTATAAGTAAGACTATTTTTGTTCACTATATTATGTATTATTAATAAGATCTTACAGGCATATTTTTCCTACATTTTAGCATTTATACTTTTTTATTTTAATCTCTTCACTTCTGTTTCTCTTCACCTTTTCCTTCTTTCTTTATTTTTGCTACTGCTTCTCATATTCCTTTATCATCCTTTATACAATCTGATTACTAATTTATTGTTGTTGTTCTAGATTTTCAGATGATGGATTATATTCCATTTCGGGTATTTATTTCTATAACCAAGTTCTATCTATATATTGATATGCAGCAACCTCCCGGGCATGAGCTTCACTCTGGTTGGCTGCAAACACTCCAAACCAAGAAGTGTTGGTAGCCATCTTGTGACTCAGTAGAACTGAGTCACAATAAAACAGTGAAAAAAAGATGTAAAACCAGAATAAGGCGCAGGGTAGAAACACCCTGACCCACTAGAGCTGCTCAGGGCATCCCACAAATACCCCCAGAGCCCCCAAAAAATAAAAAATAAATTATAATTCTGGTGGAATTCACACTGGGGATCGCGAATCCTGCCGACATTTTTTTAAAGAATGAAGAGCGGGCTCCCGGTCTTCATTTTATTGAGCCAGGTCCAGGTGGCTTGTCCAAAAAATAATAGCAGGAGCCCGTGGGGGCCCCCGCAGCCCTAGGGAACACCAACTCCCTGGAGCTGTGCTCATTATGTCCGTGGGCACGGAGGCCCAGAGAGATGTCAAAAGGGGCTTTGCCTTGGACCACTCCTCTGCAAAGTAGATCTGTGCCGCTTACTAGAGGTACCTGTTGGGCTAGTTGGCACATAGGGACCCTCAGGATTCAAGGCGACTTAATTCCCCAAATTACAACATGCTAGGGGGCATGTTTGCATAGCGGTGCAGGGAGGGGTGGGGAAGGCCACACTCACCTTTCTCCACCACTCTGCAAACGTGACTGCTATGTTATAGTTAGAAATTAGCATTTAAAAAACCTTAGAAATTCACTGAAAAAAACACAAGTTTCAGGGGCGTTATAGTTAGTTGGAGTTTTAACTCATAAAAAAACATAGAAATTCCCCGTTATAGTTAGTTCAGCAGAGTGGTGCTTACTGGAAGCACCTGGTGGGCTAGTTGGCCCACAAGGGTCCTCAGGTTTGAAGTGGAATTATTACCCAACCTAAAAAGCGCGACAGGGCGTGTTTGCACATGTCATCTCAGGCCGCGTCCCCTCCCTTCACCACTGTGTAAACCCGCTCTGTGGCCGTTTTAAGTTAGGAGATTAAGTCCCCTTGAATCCTGTGGGTCCCTAGTGTCCAACTGGCCCACTAGGTACCTCCAGTAAGCACCACAGAGCTGTGTAGCAGAGAGGTGGAAAAAGGAGGATGGCCTGGACCACCTCTCTGCAACACATCACAGTGGCACTTACTGGAAGCACCTGGTGTGCTAGTTGGCTCCTAAGGGCCCTCAGGATTGAAGTGGAATTATTTCCCCAACTTAAAATGCACCACAGGTGTCACAGACCCGCAATTTAAATATTTAGAGCCCCGGGGAGGTGGCGGTCCCCAGGGCATGTGGGGGGGGGTTCGAGCTTCCCCACACAGGTATTTTTTTTTTTAAACAAGCCACAGGGGGTGGCGGTCCCCGGGGCTGCGGGGGGCCATGTGCTCCACACCAATATTTTTTAAAAGCCCTGGGGTGGCAGTCCCAGTGCTTGGGGGGCCTTTGAGCCCCCCACCCATTTACTAAACAAGCCCCGGGGGTGGCTGTTCCCGGGGCTCTGGGGGGGCTGTGAGCCCCCCTGCAAACACTTTTGAAAACCCCAGGGTGGTGGTCCCCGGGGCTGTGGCGCCCCTCTGGGCCCCAATAACAATCTTATCATTGCGGCCGGGACTTGGCCCACCCGGAGGCTAATTAATAACGAAGTGCAGGAGCCCGCGCTACCTTTTTTAAAAAATGTTGTTCGGATCCGCAGATCTTCAGCAGATTTAAAAAAAATATTCATCTTTTTTTGGCCCTGGGGGTCCTTGTGGGACCCCTGAACAGTCCTAGGGGGTCAGGCCCCTTTTCTTTTTTTGGGGTTTGTTTTCCTGATTTCTTGTGCCTCTGTTCTACCGAGGCACGAGATGGCTGCCAACACTTCCTGATTTGGATTGTTGACAGCCAATTAGCATGAAGCTCGTGATCGGGAGGGTGCGCGGATCCTGCGCCCCTCTAGATTTCGAAACTTTTTACATTTTGATTTTCTCAGAAACTGCATGAACAGAGTTACACCATTTAACAAAAAGGGATCTTTCTGAACCAAGGACTACCTTTTTGCCAAATTTGGTGTAATTCTGTTCAGCAGTTTGGGCTGCAGCCGTGTCCAAAGTTTCCCATGCGAAATTGCATTGGGAAAACATGTTTTGGGTCCCCCCTTTTTTCTCTGCCCCCTCTTTCTGAATCACCCCTAAACTTTCAAGATAGGAGCAGATTAGAGCGGGCCATAAGTTTTGAACATTTTGCGAAGATTCGTTAATCGGCGCCAAAGTTATTGGGAATAGAATGTTGTGATTTTCCTATGGTAACTAGGTCCTAACTATAACTACCTACTGCCAACCGGTAATACATATCTATACTAGCCCTGG
This sequence comes from Lissotriton vulgaris, assembly GCF_964263255.1. NCBI lineage: Eukaryota > Metazoa > Chordata > Amphibia > Caudata > Salamandridae > Lissotriton > Lissotriton vulgaris. The sequence goes on along the minus strand of NC_141686.1, from coordinate 222,585,539 downwards.
GGATAATACTATGCTACGCTAATGGAGGATGCAAAGTTTATACTACTTCGCACTTGGCAAATTGCAGGTAGTACAGTACCAAAACTGTGCTTAATCACATAGCGTAGCAGCTAAATCCACAACATTCTCATATGCTTCGAAAAAGCGATTGTACGTGCTTAAAAGCATATAACCAATTCACAAAAATAAACTTAAACAATGAAAACATTAGGTAATGAGAGCGCTGATAATTTTGGGGTCCCCCCTAACCTAGGGAGAGGACCAAGTACATGCCTTGAACTCAAAGAGCATAAACAAAAAGCACATTTTGTTCAACTTCAGTGTTGGTCCCATCCTCTTAGTACCAACTCAAGCACAGTTATTGGCAAAAAACAATCCCAACCAAAGGCCCTGCAAAGCATTATGGGACGAGATTAGCAGTGGGCAGTGAATATTCTAGTATCCAATATCAAAATAATTCTACAAAAAGCTGCAGTTCACCTAGTCGTTACTAGATGTCCCTCACAAGTCAAATGCAAAGCATTGAAATTATTCTTACATCAAGCTGCAGTTCCACTATTTGTTATTAGATGTGCCTTTCGAGTCAAATGAAAAACCATTGAAATCCTTTCATCAAGCATTTGCATTTGACTCGTGAGGGACATCCAGTAACCACCAGTTGACCTGCAGCACTTTGTAGAATTATTTTGATATTGGATACTTTATAATATTCACTGCCCACTGTTAATCTCATCCCATAATGCTTTGCAGGGCCTTTAGTTGGGAATGTTTTTTGCCAATAACGGTGCTTGGGGTGGTCCTAAGAGGATGGGACCACCACCAAATTGTTTAATAATAAGAGGTGCTTTTTTGTTTTCAAGGCATCTGTTTGGTACTCCCCCTAGGTTACTGAGGATCCCAAAATCATCAACTCTCTCACTGCTTGCTAATTTTTTTACTATATGCACTTTAGCATATAAAGATAGAGATACTTATTTTATCATAACTGGAATTGTGCTAGATGCCATTTGCAATTATATTGCAATTTTTCACATTGCAGACAAGTACACAGTGTCATTAGCTACGCTACGCAGACTACGTGTACTACGTGAAGTTACATGTAGTGCTGCTATGCAAACTACGCCCAGGCTTATAAATATATGTATGTATATATATACACATATATATATATGTGTATATATATGTGTGTGTGTGTATATATGTATATATATTTATTGCGTCATGCGGCATACTCTGCGTTAAATAAATGATATGCACCTAACTGGTCGGTGTCCTGCTGATCTTTGGCATCCTACCTGGCATTGATGTGGATATTCAAAACATATATATGTGTATATATATGTGTGTGTGTGTGTATATATATATATATATATATATATATATATATACATACATATATTCACAGAAAAAACCATAGGTTTTAGACCATATATAGTTAGGGATTAGCATTTACAAAACCTTAATTTACTTGCACAAAACCATAGAAATTCGCATATATAGTTAGATGCAATAACTATATATCGCGCACCCGCAATCCACTGCTGATGATGTCACATATTACATCATTCATGACATGGTCAGTGACATCACTGATGACATCATCCAGTGACTGTGTGTTAAAATATGTCTTACATATTGAAGAATGAGTGGATGTATAAGTGTCTGGATGAAGGATTTAGTAGGTGCATGGCTGACTGTATGAGTGAGTGATTAAATGTGTCTCACTGGGTGCATGGGTAAGTGACTAAACTGTCTTAATTTGTGCATCATTATGTCTGTTGTTCTGTAAACTGCTGCATGTGTTAATCAGTAGCTATATGAGTAACTATAAGGGTTATTGATTGTTTGACCAAGTATTTGTATGGGAGACTGAGTGTGTGTGTGGGTGGCTGGGAGGTGTATGACTCTGTGCATAGATGTGTGAGTAGTTGATTCACTAGATGTATGGGTTCAAAAGTGCATGTGGAAACAGCTGTATGGGCGGTTGACTGTCTGCATAAGTGTATTGGTGATTGAATGGATTTCTCAGTGCTACATGTCAAAGTAAGTACATATGTAAAACACAGTACATGTGAGAGCTGACATATATAAATAACTGTGCATAAGAGCCAGTGAATGTGTGAGTGGCTGTATGGATCATTGTGAACTTGTATCAGGGATTGTATAAGAGAGTAAATATGTGTTAGTATATGTTTGAATAAGTAAGGTGTGTATAACTGTATAGTTGAGGAAATGGAGGTGTGATTGATTCTTTGCATGACTGACTAGGTGTGTGAGTAACTCCATGGATAAGTGACAGTTTTTGAGTGTCTGTTTACACTGATTGTATCTAAGGTTATATTAGAGTCTGAAAATGTTCATTGTATTACCACATAAATGATATCATCAGTGATGTGATCAGTAATGTCAAATGAAATGTCATCAGTGATGTCATCAGTGCTATCATTTAAGATGTCATCAGTGATGTCATCAGTGATGTCATTACAGATGTCATCAGTGATGTCATCAGTGATGTCACTGACCATGTCATGAATTATGTAATATGTGACATCATCAGCAGTGGATTGCGGGTGCGCGATATATAGTTATTGCATCTAACTATATATGCGAATTTCTATGGTTTTGTGCAAGTAAATTAAGGTTTTGTAAATGCTAATCCCTAACTATATATGATCTAAAACCTATGGTTTTTTCTGTGAATTTCAATGGTTTTTTAAAAGCAAATATCAAAAACGGTCAAATGTCAAGTACGTGATAGGTCAAAACTTTTTCGTGTTTATGCACACTGATGTGCTTTGAACGCTGCCCCCCCCCCTCTTTTCTCTTAGTAGTACTCTCTCTTTGCAGATAGTGAAGGGTAGTTAACGCAGGCCTTTGCCCCCGTTCTAATCCATCGTGTCTGCTTCTCTCTCCATTTGATTGATTGTTATCCAAGCATTTACTGTTTGAGAATTGGTTCTCTTTGGTTCATTCTCTATTTACAAACAAGCACAGAGTCGCAATACTCTGTTTAGTCTTTGCAGATAGTGAAAACTCGTGTAAAAAAACAAAAGGAATCGAGCTAAATCAGTAGGCCACTAATGGGATCTCTTTTTGACCTAGCTAAAATAGAAACATTAAGAACAACCCTTCATGAGAAATACGAAACTAGTAAGATGAACTGAGCTCCACACGATGATGGCTGCAAGACAGCTCGGCTCATCAGTGATGTCATTTGAGATGTCATCAGTGATGTCATCAGTGATGTCACTGACCATGTCATGAATGATGTAATATGTGACATCATCAGCAGTGGATTGCGGGTGCGCGATATATAGTTATTGCAACTAACTATATATGCGAATTTCTATGGTTTTGTGCGAGTAAATTAAGGTTTTGTAAATGCTAATCCCTAACTATATATGGTCTATAACCAATGGTTTTTTCAGTGAATTTTCATGGTTTTGTAAATGCAAATTCCTAACTATATATGGTCTATAACCAATGTTTTTTTCAGTGAATTTCATTGGTTTTTTAAAAGCTAATATCTATAGCTGTAAAATATATTTTTTATTACGTGACATATCACGTAGCCACGTGAGACGCCTCATGACGCGTCGCATAAACGTGACGTATCATCTCTGCAGCGCAAACAAAACCCGTAACGTAAGCACGCCAGAGCACGCTTACAGATATATATATTTTTTTTAACCTTAATTAGACAAAATCCACACGTGCACATATCTTGAGGCCTTGCAAAGGCACATCAAACAAACAGTCCCTACAATTTTGCCAAGTTTGGTGGAAATCTAATCCTTTAAATTTTATTTTACTGTTTCTCTTGGTTTTCCCCTTGTTACGCTTACCAGAACGCTACCCGGTACACAAACCGGACGCTCCAAAAACACAAGATGTCGGACTCCCGTTACGCTGCCGGTTAGCTGCCCGGTTGGCGTACCGGGAAGCGCCTCTACCGCGAAAAATCACAATTTTCTTTTTTTTTCTTTTGCCCCGCGGGGCACTTTAATATCCTCCTCATCAATCCTAGGGGATCAGGAGGGGTCTATCTTGCCCCCTTTCCTTCATTTACCCCTTCGTTTTTCACCACCTCTTGTCTCTCGATCCTACCGAGAGACAAGATGGCGGCCGCTCCAGACTGTTTACAATATTGACAGCCAATCAGCTTCTCCTCAGACTCCCGTTACGCTGCCGGTTAGCTGCCCGGTTAGCTGCCCGGTTCACGTACCGATTTGCGCCTCTACGACAAAAAATCGCTATTTTTTTTTTTTTTTGCCCCGCGGGCCACTTCAATATCCCCCTCATCAATACTAGGGGGTCAGAAGAGTTCTACCTTGCCCCCTTTCCTTCATTTCCCCCTTCGTTTTGGCCTCCTCTTGTCTCTCGATCCTACCGAGAGACAAGATGGCAGCCGCTCCGGACTGTTTAGAATGTTGACAGACACCGGAGAGCCAATCAGCTTCGCTTCGCAAAGCTCCGTTACGCGAAAAGTACGCGAACTGGTGCGCTATCCAGGACGCTGTCACAGATTTATAAATTTTTTTAAACGTTAATTTCTCAAAATCCACTGGAGCACATATATTGAGACCCAGCAAAGGCACATTGGGCTAACAGTCCCTACAATTTTGCCAAGTTTCGTGCAAATCGATTCAGCCGTTCGAGCTAAAAGTGAGGCCAAACGCCCTATGGAAAAATGAATGGGAAAAACGCGTTTTGGGACCCCCCTTTTTTCTAGGCCCCCCCTTGACGAAACCCCCCCAGATTTTCAGGGGCTGATCAGAAACAAAATGTGCCATTTTCCTGGAAATTTCAGCCGATTCCGTCCACAAACGCCAAAGTTATTAGACATAGAATTTTCAAAAGTTCCATAGAGAAAAAATCCTAACTATATATACCTACTGGCGACCGCCAGTAGGTTATATATATATATATATATATATATATATATATATATATATATATATATATATATATATATATATATATATATATATATATATATATATATATATATATATATATATATATATATATATATAGTTATAAACATTTAGGGCCCGATTCACAGAACTAACTTAGGACAAATTCCTAAACTTACTACTTTTGGTATTCACAGACTTTAGGATTTTGTCTTAAGACAGACTTAAGACAGACTTAAGACAGAATCCTAACTTAAGTCTGTCTTAAGTCTGTCTTAAGTCTGTCTTAAGACATTATCCTAATGTCTGTGAATACCAAAAATAGTAATTTTAGGATTTTGTCTTAAGTTAGTTCTGTGAATCGGGCCCATTGTTATCAGGCAAATGTGCTTTTAAATGGGTTTGGGGGGCATTTGTAGGGGCAGATTTATGACGGACTTGTGCCACGTTTACGCCGCCATTGCGTGACGCTACGGCGCGGAAACGTGGTGCATCCCTGCGACCTATTTACAACCTGACGCATCGTGGCAGATGTGTCAAGTTGTAAAGCCCTGCGCCACATGAAACCTGCATCACGTTTCATGTGGGCGTTCTGTCGCAGGGTGGGCGTTCCCTCGTAGGAAAGCCCCGTAAAACTGACGCAGTGAAATCTGCAAGATTTCACTGAGTCAGTTTTACGAGGCTGCTGCGTCATATCCTTATGCCTGCTTGAAGCAGGCGTAAGGAGTGACGCACCACGTTATGTATGGGTGGCCTCTGTACATTTCAGGAGTTGCGTCGCACTTGCGACACTACTCCAGCAATGCGCCGCCCGTACACCACAAGATGCGTCACGCATCTGCCCTTCCTTGCACCATGGTGCGCTGCATTGTAAATGCGGCGCATCTGTGGTGCTGCAAGGAGGGAATTGCGTGACGCATCAGTTCTGGCGCATCCCTGCTGATTTGCAGAGATGCGCCAGAACTCATAAATCTGCCCCCTAGTGTTTAGTGTGTTACAAAATAACAACCTGATCAGCAGCTCGCGCTCACAAACTTACGTTCACCAGCGAGAGAAAACTCTGCTTCTCGTAGTGCAGCAGAGCTCGGAGTGAAGAAAACTCTGCGAACGGATCGGAGTTCAATGTCCAGGCCTAGTCTTTAGTAGTTTGGGTACCTTACATCTGCAATTGATTGGTGTCTCACATCAGGGGGTCAGACCATACTGACTGAATATCCTTAGGTGACTCATGTAGAGTTTCAAGCATACATATTAACTCTTCTTTCCATACCATGCTGGAACTCCCCATAGCAGGTACACCTGAGGTTCTCTGTGAAATTCAACCACCTTTTACCTACTTGGGTTCTAAAACCATCTTACACTTTTTCACAGCACTTGAAACCTGGAAAACTGCATGCGGTTTCCTTCTTCCACCCCCTAGGGAACCATGCCCCAGACTTGTAACATTTCTTGTGATCCCCATGCCACCCTACAGCCTACATGTATCATAAGCACTTTTGGTGGGACATGATCATTTTACGTTTCATTCCACACAGACACTGCTTTCCCAGATGGAGGTCAGCGTAGTCAGAGGCGGACCTTGCTTCATGTGCCAGAATACTACGTGCGATACAATGCATACATATAGAGGTACCACACATTTGTTTTTTGACAAACTGGACCACACACATGTATTCGATGTGGTTTATGACCTCAACCAAATTGCATTTAATTAATCTTTAGCCCCAGTGACATTAGCTTGTATATGTCCTGCCCAGGCATTAGACTGTGTGTATTCTCTACACTATGACGGCCTCAACGTTCTGACTATGATTTTAGTTTCACAGGGGCATATTAGCAAGAACCTTGTTAAAATTATCACTGTTTTAGCGGCAGGAAACTGCCACTAAAAAAGGCGATAATGGCCTTGCTAATTTGCGTTATAGAATTCCAATAGAAGCCCAGGTTAGATGTGCAGATGTGCCATTTTAGCGTCAGGTTCCTGCTGCTAAAATGGCGATAATTTTAACGAGGTTCTTGCTAATATGCCCCACAGTCTTTTGCCTATGTTTTTACAATGCTACGTAATGGGACCCAATTGTTTGCTTCCTCATGTGATCAAGACTGTTTCACGGTAGAAGAGCGTAATGAGATTGATGAATGAATAAATCCATTTCATTCCATCACACAACATCTCTGAGTGTTGCCTTTACTTGGACTTATAGTTGCTTGATACTACTGTCACGCTCTGCCGGCTGGCCGATGCACCACTCACCATGGGTTAAGGATTCTGGAAGGAGTTGGTTGGAGGTCGATATATATATATATAAATCCTCTAATCGTCGCTGTCACCTCCAATTCGCTTTATGGAAAAAACGAGTGCAGACCCAATTTCTTTGTGCATTCATTTATTTAGCCATTCGCCGCTCATACACACAGACACACACTCACGCACACACCCACACACAGATATATAAATACATACACATAGGGGCCGATTATGATCGCGGACGGACTTGCGTCCGTCCGCGATCATTGAGGAGGAGGGGACGTCCGCATGTGCTGCGGAGTCCCCTCCTGTGCGATTAGGATGTGACCGCCACCCTGGCGGTCACATCCTCCTTTTTTAACATTGCCGCGGGTGCAGCTTCAAGCTGCACCCGCGGCAATGTTAAAAATGCATGCATTGCATTTGCATGCAGAAAGAGGCAGGCACCGCGCGGTGCCTGCCGCTTTCTGCATGCAAATGCAGGGGGGTACCATAGGTACCCCCCATGTGCACCCCCCACACCCCCTTCACCTAGGGGGCCCGCAACGGGCCCCCTAGGTGAAGATCCGTATGCTTTTCCACGGCGGAAAACCCGCCGCGGAAAAGCACTTTTAAAATCCCATCCTGATATGCCGCACGGTGTCTGAGAGACACCGTCACCATATCAGAGCTTTTCCGCCGCGGTTGTAAGCCGACCGCGGCGGAAAAGCTGCGGACGGAAACCAGGACCCACCAGCCATCCTAATGTGGCGGTGGGTCCTTGGTCAGTCCGCTGCGGTTTTTCCTCATCCTCTCGGCCGGCGGTGGCTTCCGCCGGCCCCGAGGATGCGGAAAAACCGCAATCCTAATGACCCCCTTAGTGTTAATGCTTAGCTGTAAAACCTTTAAATTAATTTACCATCCATTTCACAATGAAATACATTGTAAAGGCAAGTGTGGAAAAAGACATAATCACTGTAAGAACATGCCTGGTAATAGTTACTGCTCTTAGCACCACCGCATGATTGCAATATTCCACAGGTTAAAACTGCTGACATTTGGTGGCGCAAGGTGTCTGGTAAATACTGGAATATGTGGATTTTGATGCTATATCCACCAACATATGTATGTTATTCCCTCAAAACCTTGTACTAGGTGTTATGTGACACACCTGATTGAATTCCGACACTGACGTCTTCAGATTTTATCGGGTGTGATAAATATCACACCAAGCATCATCTCACTCATAATGAGAGCAAAGGTTCTTAATTTCATCTATCACTATTAAATCTTTGCTTTGACCAGAGCTTCGGCTACCAATTCAACAAACTGCTTAATAGAATAAAAAGAGGATCTCATATACCTCCCTTCTTGCTATGTTGAAACTTGACTTACTTATCATTGGTGTATGCCATCTTCCACATTCCAAGACCGAAATGTTACTTAGGGTCCTGGTGGCTAGATCACCAGTTCACCAAGGAGGATGGGGTGATGGCCTCCATCACCCTGGGGGAGGTCTATTTGCCCTATTTAGAGATACCTACTTGCCTATCTCAGATGCTTCTGCTCTTAAGAGTCACAGTTACCACAACGGCTCCCCATTTACAGCACTGAAGATTACGTTTATTTTCTCTGAACAAAAACAAAATAGCCCAGTGCTCTGGGAGCATTCCTCTGTATGAGGGGTTCAATATGCATTTTCCCTGCCCAAGTCCACTTGTCCTCACATTGTGGATATTTGGGAGGGAAAGTAAGTGATATTTGCTCTACCCTCTATAGGGCAGAATGATCATTAATGTGACCTTGCAGCACCTTGATAGATAGGCCACAAGATCCGAGGTTCACACTTTCAGAGCCACCGACAGTTCTGCTAATATGGTCCTACCAAACTCTTAACAGGACCAAAAGTTGGGTGAGGAAGAAGCACATCCAATTTACTCTGATGCTCCTCTCTGCCAAATTCTAAGTGAGTGTCTAGGGCCCCAGAAATATAAATATGCATGTGTCTACTTGTTGTACAGTAACAGCAATGCATAATATAGAGTTCATACAATACACCACATCTCAAAGATGCACAGCCACCTTCATCTGCCAGGGCTTATTCAGAGACCCAAAAGACATATCCCCCATTCACACACAAAAATAATACAATTGAATGCCTGAGTATACTTTTTCTTTTCTTTGGTAAATTTTCAAACAATGCTAGAAGTATGCCTAGAAAGGTGCTTAAGGCACACATTTTCAGGCATACTTCTCCTGTGTGGATTTCTTAATAGTGGAGAAGTCTGCACAGTATATAAAGAGTCCTCTGTTAAAATGCACGTTTTACACATCTAAAGCTAAAGGGCCATATTATCAAGAAAGGGCGATGCATTATCGCTGCTTTTATCGGCAGGAAATTGCCGCTAAAGCGGCGATAATGGGCTTGATAATATGCCCTTGTGAATTCCCATAGAAGCCCAGGTTAACACCAGAACCTGGGATTCTATGGGAATTCACAAGGGCATATTATCAAGCCCATTATTGCCGCTTTAGCAGTAGTTTCCTGCCGATAAAAGCAGCAACAATGTATCGCCCTTTCTTGATAATTTGTCACATAGTTTTCCCCTTGGAGAAAGCCCTACCCAAACACTATCACAGAAAGTGAGTGTGTACCATTTCTGGGATTGAATGGTATGAAGAGGAGTTTGAGAATACCCTCGAACAAATATGTTTCTGGGTGTTTCAAACTTGCAAGGCACCCCATGCCCCTGCATGTCTTCTTCCTATCCCTTAAGTGGGACTCATAGTGGAGGAATGTCATAGAAGCATTTAAACCTGCAGTAATCTCTTTATGAGTGCTTGTTAGGCACAAAGGTAAATTTGTTCAAAAGCTTACATTTACAACAAAATATACCTTTGTGAACGGTTATGTTATGTTATGTTAGGAATAATTTATAAAGCGCGCGGACACCAAAGGTTTCATGGCGCTGATCAGATGAATGTTGATGTGACGGGCCAAGATTAGTAAGGTTGCACAAAGAGCCATGTCTTCAAGGCCCTTCTGAAGCATAGCAAGTTCTCAGAGTTCCTGATTCGGGATGGGAGTGAATTCCAAAGCCTGGGTGCCAAGTAGGAAAACCTGCGTCCACCCTACCTTTTTAGTTTGATGATGGGGTGGTGAGGGGATGATGGTGGGCCGAACGGAGGTTACGTGTGGGGGCATATTTGGTGATCCGTTTTTCCCATTCATTTTTCCATTGGGCGGTTGGAATCACTTTTAGCTCTAACGGCTGAATGGATTTACACGAAACTTGGCAAAATTGTAGATATGGTTTGCCCGACGTGCCTTTGCTATGTCTCAATATATGTGCTCCAGTGTATTTTGAGAAATTAACGTTTTAAAAAACAGATATATCTGTGACAGCGTCCCGGTTAGCGCCCCGGTTCGCGTACCTGACGCGTAACGGAAGTTCGCGAGGAGAAGCGGATTGGCTCCCCGGTGACTGTGAACATTCGAAACAGTCCGGAGCGGCCGCCATCTTGTGTCTCGGTAGGATCGAGACACAAGAGGTGGCAAAAACAAAGGGGGAAATGAGCATAAGGGGGCAGAGTACATCCTCCCTGCCCCCCTAGGTTTGATGAAGAGGCTTTTAAAAGGGCCCTGCGGGGCAAAAAAAAAAAAAATGTATTATCGTTTTTTTTGCAGGGGGATGCATAGTCTTTAAAACACTGCACTGTACGAGTCCGTCTTACCGGGGTTCAGCTTTAATTGATTTGCATCCATCCAGTGCTTGATGTGACATATTGTAGATTGGAATTTGGTAGCAGCACTAGGAGACTCCAGCAAAAATACAAGCTGCAGATCGTCTGTGTAATTGAAGACTGTGATTCCCCTGGTTTTGAGAGAGTGAATCAGAGCCCTGATGTAAAGGTTGAATAATAGTCGGGACAGGGAGGAGCTCTGTAGGACCCCACAGGACGTGGATCGATTAGGGGGAGTGAAGTTCCCAAGACGCACTGCCTGAGTTCTATCTGTAAGGAAGGATTTTAACCACTGAGAGGCAGCGCCCCGTATGCCAGCTTGTTCGACACGGTTCAATAAGATGGTATGGTCAACAGTGTTGAACGCTGCCGATAAATCCAGGAGGACCAGGGCTTCCGGGGTTCCTGAGTCAGCGTTAGCCCTTAGGGTGTCCATCACTGCCAAGATAACTGATTCGGTGGAATGAGACGGGCGGAAACCAGCTTGGTTAGGCTCCAAGTAATCTGTTTCCTCAATGAACTTAGAAAGGCAGCTAGCCACATGGGCCTCCAGAATTTTAGCGAAGAATGGAAGGAGGGAAATAGGGCGATAATTGGAGGGGTTAGAGGGGTCAGCTCCGGATTTTTTTTGGGGAGGGACTAAGGTGGCAGTTTTAAAAGCTCTAGGTACTTCTCCCTTTCTTAATGATTTGTTAAGGAGAGGAAGAATACAATGAGGTAGAGCAGCAAAAGTATCCCTAAGGACAGAAGGAGGACAGCAGTCCCTCAGGGAACCTGATTTTACTCGGACATTAAATCGAGTAGGGTGTTCGGACATAGAGCGATGAAGTGATTCAGAGTCGAGGGGTTGTCCAGAAGCTTCCCCTGAGAAGAACTTGTTCATCAGGTTACACTGCATTTTGTGGGGGTATGGCAGGGTGAAGTTCTGTCATCGTTGCAGAGTTCGTTCACGATCCTAAACATTTCTTTGGATTTATTAGGGGCAGTGAGGATCCTAGTGGTGAAATAAGAGGTCTTGGTGGCCAGAATTGCTTTCTTATAGTCCCTGTGGGCTGACAGATAGATCTGTCTATCTTTACTGTCATAATCATGCCTCAATTTTCTTTCCAATTGCCGGAGCAGTAGTTTCTGATTCTTCAGTTTACTAGTGAACCATTTATGAAAGATATACAGTTGGTGCTTCACCAATGAGCGAGTGCTAAGATACAGGACTCGGAGAGATAAATTGCCCATAGACAGGTGATTAAAAACGGGGGCAACAGGCGCTTCTGTTGAGGGGTTGAGGTGACTCACTCGATTGTCGAGAATCCCGTGAGTATTAATTCGGTCCGAAACTTCTCTGGTCAGGGGGGCTTGAAATTGGTCTTGCTGGGGAATAGATGATCATTTGGCAGGGTTCATGGCCCCTAGTCCCGGTCGGGCGCGGACGGGCACAGACGGGCTTGCCTTTGGCGCGTCTTCGGTGTGCTGCCGGTGCGCCCGCTGCGCCTGTCCGCTGCGCTTCCGCTTGCTGGTGTGCCCAGATATCCCAGCTCCGCCTCCAAGCTCCACCCCATGGCGGCCGATTGGCCGAGGCCGCTGAGAGGGGAACAGCTAAGGGCAGAGAACCCTTTAACAGTGAGAACGCGATTCGGGTGAGTTTTAAAAACAGTGAATTTTAAGAACAGAGGTTCAAGTTTCTAACAGGCAACACAAACTGAAAATGGTCCGCGCGCGTGACACCAATATGTTTATAATGCATTTGTGTGCTCATGTAGGTGTTGTTTAATGAAATGTTATTAACCCCTTCAGCGAGGCGCGAATTTTCGCACTGTGCTGAAGGTTCTAATGAGCCTATCGGCTCATGACGGAACGGTTCCGTCATGAGCACAGCTCAACCGAGCATGAAGGGGTTAAGCTAACTCTGAATTGAATTTAGTACACCCACTCATTTCATTGAGACCCTTCAAGACTCAAGGAAAGTAAAAAATGAAAGGCTTATGTCAGTTCTGAGCAAATATTCATTGTTATGTGGGTTCCCCTAACTATAACAGGCACAGTCCTCTGTTCACCACCTAAAAACATAATTTTGCCAGCGAATTCAACTGATTACAATGAGAACTAACACTTGCAAAAAGCTTTTGATGAACAATATTTCTGAGAGATGCTTTTATGTCCTTGTTCCGTAGACTGTAGATTAGAGGGTTCAGCATGGGGATCACCATCGTATAAAATACTGTGGCCACACTCTTCTGATCGATGGATGTGCTTGGCCATATGTACACATAGGAAACTGTTGCATAGGCAAGTGTTACAGCTGTGAGATGTGAAGCGCAGGTGGAGAATGCCTTTTTTTGCCCTGAGGTAGAGTTGATCCTCAGAACCGTAGCTATAATGTAGCCATATGAAATGAAAATGACCAGGAGAGAAAACATGAAAATTATTGCACCAAAGATAGAGAGCACCAGTGTGTTGAAAGTTGTGTCAGTGCATGAGAGTTCTAGCAGTGGTGGAATGTCGCAGACAAAGTGTTGGATGGCATTGGAGGCACAGAAGGACAGACGGAAGGTGATACAAGTCTCAATGAGTGAGTGTAAGAAGCCAGCTGCATATGCACCAGTTACAAGCAGAACACAAGCCCTGTGGTTCATTACAGACAGGTACAACAGTGGGTTGCAGATGGCAACTTATCGGTCAAGGGCCATGACAGCAAAGAGGAAGTTCACAGTGCTGCCAAGTGCACAAGAGAAATAGACCTGGAAGGCACAACCCAAGAAAGAGATTACCTTCCTTTTTACCAGGAAATCAGCTAGCATCTTAGGGGTGCCTACTGAGGAGAAGCAGATATCCAGGAAAGACAGGCTACTGATGAAGAAGTACATAGGGGTATGAAGGCTAGTGGAAAGCCAAATAGTCAGAACGATCACAATGTTCCATAGTAGAGTCATTGAATAGATGAAAAGGAACAGCACAAACAGTGGGATTTGTAAGTGTGACTGACTGTTGATCCCCAAGAATACAAACTCAGAAACACTGGTGTGATTCTTCCACTCCATCTCACTTCATTGACTTTCCTGAAACAGAAAAATATACATTACAGTATGTTCTGTAGTAAGTTGGAACCTCATTTTTTCAATTACTTGTTTTTTGAATCACACAAAGATCTTCTGCTTTACATCATGAGTATCCTTTAATTTAGAAAACAACAGTTACAGTTTTTAAGCGAGTCTGCCCTTACTACTATGTACTATATTCTGTTTCTCATTTGTGCAATTAAATGAACTATTTATTGTATAGATATAATAAAAAATATAAATTAAAAGTTTTTAAAAAATTCAATATCAAATCTAAAACCAACTTCAGTACCTAAAACACCTTCAAAATTCAAAACCCACAACCACTATTTCTATCCATAAGGTAATATAAATGCACAGTTAATAAAAAGTTTGATCCTGAAGCCAAGATAGTAATAAACAATGTCCAAAAACGTTATTAGCTTGCCTATAAATTGAATGATTGAAATGCACGTCTACTCCATGGACTGTCCCGGTGCTGTTCTTTGCAGTACCTTCTAAAAACAGTCATATCACCTACTCTTGTCGGAAAAGTCAGGTTTTCAGCCTTTTCTTGAACAGTGAGGTAACATTCACTGAGAATGGCTCAAGAGGGAGCTTGTTTTATGCCAGTGGTCCAAGATAGGAGAAGGCCTGTCCACCAGTTCTCGTGCGGTGCATATTGGGATGTGATCTCAGGTTTTTAGAGGGGGCATAACAACTAATTCTAACCCTAAGATATCCTGGACCGCTATGTTGTAGTGCTTTGTGGACCAAAACTAAGGTTTTCAAGAGAACTGTCTTCTTGACCATAAGCCAGTGAAAGGTATATGGTTTTTGGGAACAAGTGTTATTGAAGGTAGGCTAATGAGAATGCAAGCTGCCGTGTTCTAGACCACCTGCATCTTGTTGAGCAGATAGTCTGGGAGTCCCATATATAGGGCATTTCCATAATCCAGCCTGGAAGTTATGAGGGCCTAGACGACGCCTTTCTTTTAGAGAAAGAAAGGAAATGCAAGAACATTTTTAATATATACAGAAGCCCAAAACATGTGCCAGACACTGACTTGATTTGTTGTTGAAAAGAAAGGGAGAAATCAAATTTAACACCCATGATCTTAAGTATTCCCCCAGCAGTAGGGTGTTTTTAGGCCACAATGTCTGCCATGTATCTGGGGCATTGGAATCAAAGAATTCTATTCCGCCTTGTCTGCTTTTCATTTTCCTTTATGGATGGTCATCCTGTGGAAAACTGATAAAAGACAGGTTTTAATGTACTCTCCAGCAATCTCCTCTTCCCTCCCACAGGTGAATAGCAGCTGGGTGTCATTGATTTATGTAATCACCTTTGCCCAAAAACGCTCTGCCAGCTGGGCTAATAGAGTGATGTACACATTAAATTATTTTGGGCTCAGAAGAGAGCCCGCTGCACTCCCACTTTCAGCTCATGTGCTCTTGAGGAAAAAGGAAGAACCCATACTTCCTGTCTGCTATCCTCTAAAATGGAGGCTAGCTAGTTCAGGGCCAGTCCACCTATGCTGATAGATTGGTCACATGACAGAAGCCTGGAGAGAGGTGCTGTATCGAAGGCCACTGACAGATCTAACAAAATCACAACAGTCTTCCCCCAGCATCCAAGGTGCCTCTGATATGTTCGATGACTTTTATCAGCGATGTCTCTGTTTTGAAGTTTGGTCAGAAGCCGCACTGGCTAGGATGAAGAAGATCATTAATTTCAAGATACGGAAAGAGCTGCAGGTTTACGTATTTTTCCAGGACCTCAGACAGGGCAGGTAGTGGAATATTGCCTATATTTTTATGGCTCACTAGGGACCACAGATGGTTGATTTTATAGTCTTTTATCTTGAAGCAGGATTTAATGCTTATTTCATACTTCTGCAGGTTGATTTAATGAAGTCAAATCAAATATATTTTTCCTAGGGCACAGAAACACTGGACTAGGCATATTTATGTGCCAAGGATTCACCTTTATAGCCACTAAGGCAGCACCGACTTTATGAATTACACATCTTATTCAAACAACCTTCAAATTAAGATATTGGTATACAAAAAAGTTATAATCTCAAGTACTTAAGTTTGCACTGTGGATTTAGATTTGCAATAGATAACTTTGAGATAAATATGGATAGGTATCCAAGGTGAGAATTGAAAACATACATAACTGTAGGCAGGTCAAATCAGTCTGCTATGAGTTGGTCTTCAAACGTTTCCATATGAGGTCTTCCCAAGCAAACTGTGGCAGTCTTTAAAGCTCCAGAAGAAACAGTAGATTGTTCTGATTTATAACCTTGGTGATCGCTACAGTGTCAAGGATTGAAGCAAAGTCGCCTGATAACTGTAGCTCATTGTATATGAAGTATTTCAATGAATCTTCACTGGCTTTTATACAATTACAAACATCATTTAAAACCAGTTCTGCATGTCTAAACAGTAATGAAGCGTCGGATAGCTTCAACTAAATTTTACAGTGAAGAGTTGAAAAAAAAAGTACACGTAATCCCTTAACATTATTGATATAAAGTTTATCCGGCACTGCAACAAACGTGTCATTAAAAATACCAGAGGCGTGCAGCAGAGTTGGAGTTCACTTACTGTTGAGCAGTGATAGATGGAAAAATGGTCTGGGAACCTAATGTTGGAAAGTATTTTTTCAGTAATAAAGTTGCTTTTACCCACTTATTGATTGGGTGATCTCTCCAGGTAAAGTTTGTGTCTGTAATTACACCCACATAGTTATAGAAGGCTACTTCTTCTAGGGGTTTATTATCAAGTGTCAGTCTTAGAGAAATTCTATTCTTTCCAAAACACACCACTTTGGTCGTACCACAATTGACCTGTAATTCGTTCAATTTATTTAACTCTCAAAGCCTTGTAAGCCTTGCTTTAGGAATAAATGAAAAAAGGACAATGACATCAGCATAAGCAAGTTAGCTGATCGCCTTAATGTCTAATTTGGGTGCAAGGTCATTTGGGTCATCCTGAAACATGGATAGCTCAGAAATATATATTGATAATAAGTTGAGTGCCAGAACACACCCCCGTTTCAAGGGATTGGCAGTCCGCATTCTGGGTGATAAAACTCCCCCAACAAGCAGTAGCGTTTCATTGATACCCCAGTATGTTAATTTGACCCATTATTTGTTCTGATTCACCTTATCAAAGGTCTAGAGGTAATGAATAATGCATACAATGATACATCTCTTTTTTTTATTTCAAAAATGTTTTTTATTGTTTTTACAAACATATAACATAAAACATATAAACATCAGCCCATAGTCGTTGGTTGTTGCCCACAATGGCTATGTTAATGGTGGTACAGTTACACAATATATATGCTTGGCTGCCCCCCTACCCACTGTCATTGTAAGAGGAGAGTAGTGTGAGAAAAGGGTAAAGTATAGGAATTAAGGTAGGGAGAAAAGGAGTAAGCATACAGAAATGTACTTTCTTCATGTCAGAGTCTTGAAACCTGTAGGGATGTGGGGTGGAGCCACTTGTTAGATTTGTTAGTATTTATTCATGGCGGGCTTCATGGATATAAGAGCTCGTCCAAGGCCACCCAAATCTCCCTGTTGGAATGTCTCCATGGTGAGTTTCTCAGGGTGGTGTTGTCAGCACCTCGAAGGTACGTCATCCAGTTAAGCCAACTGTTGATATTGCCTCGGAGGTGTCTTTCCAATTGGTGAGTACTAGTTTGACTGCCGCTGTTAGTAGGAGATCCAACAGGTCTCTGTCTTACTCTGAGTCTAGCTCGGTTGTCATGAATGCAGTGGCGAGAGTAGGAAAGTCCGCTTTTAGTGTGCATCCTAATGTTTTATTTATGAAGGTGAATATTTTTTCCCAAAATGTTTTTACTCTGGGGCAATGGAAGATAAGGTATGCTAGGTCCCCCTTATCCTTGTTGCATTTCCAGCACTGGTCATTTTCCCTCAGGCCCAGAGTCACCAGACTTGCTGGAGTCCAGTATGTTTTGTGTAGGAGCCAGAATTTAGTCTGCGTTAAAGCTGGGGAGATTTTGTTTTGCATGGTGTAGACCCAGAGGAGGTGGCGTTGCCGAGTTCTTTCTCCCAGTAAGTATTTGTTTTGTCGTTACGTTTGGAGGAGCTGGGTCATAGTAATTTGTATAGGTGTGAAACTTGGTGTCCTATTCTGTTGACTTTCGTCATGTATTGGATGATTGAGGGCTTGTGCTTTGATAGTTTTACTTTGGACAGGGCAGTTTTGATTTTAAGAAACTTGTACAGTTCTGTGTCTGGTATTATTGGCTTCAGCCATGTCTATGGCCCCCATTACCTGGATGGTTAGCTCATTTAACGGCCTCCCAGGTATGAAACCCCTCTGATTGAGTGGACTACCGCCTTTATAACCTTTGCCACTCTCACCGCCAGTATGCCTGTAGAAAGCGTTTAATCCGAATTTAATAAAGAGATTGGTCTATAGGACTCTATCAACTGTGGGTCCTTATTTGGTTTTGTTATTAGGCTAACGGTAGCTTCTGCCCACGAGCCCGGGGTGTCTATAACCTCTATATACATTTTGTTAAACATGTTTTTTAAAGTTGGTATTAAACTATCTAAAACCCCTGTATAAAACTCGCTAGGAAGCCCATCTGGACCCGCAGCCTTTCCCCTAGCCATTTTTCTACATTGCGCTCTAATTTCTTCTTCAGTAATACCAGTTTGTAAAAGAGCCCTATATTCTTCAGGCAGCTGGGGAACGGTGATTGATATTAATCATCTCTCCACTTCCCCCTGTCCTGATCTGATATCCTCTTTATATAAATCATTCATGGAGCTTCTATCTTCCTCAAGGATCTTGTCCTCCTCGCATATTGTCCTGCCTGAGCTTCTCAAAGACAGACTCTTTATCAGATTCCTTACCCTATCCATGTTCGCCTTCCATAGGCGAAATGCTGAAGCTTACTAGCTTTCCACCTATCTAAAAGCTTCTTATCGATCTTGGCTTGAAACTCCACCCGCAATTTATCTAATTCTTTTTCTAAAGATAGAACCATTTCCGGAGTCCCCATAATTTCCATAGATGCTTTCTGTAATTCTATTTCTTTATCCTTAATCTTATTTATCTTATCTAATTCTTCATTTCTCAATGCTCTCATTCTTCCCACCAATATGGAGCTAAGTGTCCCTCTTATATAGGCTTTTAAGCCTCCCCACTGTCTGAACCTTTGCTGTGCTGGTTTTAAACTTAAAATACTCATCTGTTTTATCAATATTCTCCATAATTACTCCATCATCTAATAACATGGTTCTGTCTCGGGTCCACCTTCTTTGTACCTCTCTTTGCTTAAGCCCCAGAGTCAAATCAACTGCAGAGTGGTCTGACAATATAGCTGGAATATGTTTTATATCTCCAACCTCTGGGAATAACGCTTGATCTACTAAAAAAAGTCGATTCTTGAATGGTGCTTATACTTCCTACTATAGAAGTTGAAATTACTAATTTCCTCCTCCTTCCTTCTCCATATGTCAAGTAGGATAAAATCTTTAATTATGTTTTTTAATGCTGCAAACATTTTTGGTGGACTATTATATTTTAGAGGTACGATCCATCTTTTTATTTAAAACCAAGTTGAAATCCCCCCTATTAATATTGGTCCTGTGGTATTCATCAAGCTAGCCTCTAATCTCAGGAGTGCCCCTGGATTATCCTTATTTGGACCATAATATACTGCACATATTATGTGTAAATTACCAACTGTCAAAGTAATCACTAACCACCTTCCTGACTGATTTGATTCTTTTTATATGACCCTAATGTCTGCATTATTCCTTATAATCAGCGCCACTCCCCCAGTGCTTCCTCTTTGATCAGAACAAAGAACTTCCTGGACCCATATCTCCTTACTAAACCCTTGATTACACTCCTGGGACTCTAGGTGAGTCTCTTCTAGAAAACAGGGAAGAGCTTTACTATTCCTCCTGAAATCCATAACCCTGGACAACTTTCTCTTGCTTCTCAACCCATTAACATTCCATGTTACTAGCTTTATGTTGCGTATTCATCTACCCCATATCCTACACTCTTCCTACTTACATTCAAGTCCACCCCACCCGTGAGGAACCCTCCTGCTCTTCCCTTTGCAATTAAAAACCACCTTTGGGACCCACCCTCTGTAGCAGAGACGTCTTCACCAAGAACAACACAAAAATTTAAGGAAAAGAGAAGCCCACCCAATATTTTGATATTACTCTATGTACAGAAATATATATATATATATATTTTTTGTTTCTTTATTTTTTATTTTTTATTTTTGAATCTCTCCAATTCTTCCCCCTTGTCCCCCTCCTTTATATTTCTACTGTATCAGCTGTTATACTACTCTTATAACCCAATACCCCCCATGCGTCTACCTTAATTTACAACTCCATCAGCTTACTGATTCATTTGCGCTAAAAAGAATTCTACTTCTTCGGGGGAGCTAAAATTATACATTTTGTTTTTCCACATTAATTTTAACATGGCCGGATATCTCATCTGGACTTGGGCCCCTTGACTTCTCAGCTCAGGCATTATTGTTCCAAGGTCCCACTACCTCTGCGCTGTTCTCTTCCCAATGTCTGACCTAATTAGATAATTAATCAAACCAAATTGCAAAACAGTTTCTTATAAAACTCTTAACTCTTTAACTGAATAGGAAAGAACATTTATCAGTATTTTCCTTGGGGCTATTCTCGCCGGATTCAGTTTAAAAGGGTCTCTGTTGACTCTCTGGATCTCTTTATCCAAATCAATATCCAAATCTGACCTTTAAGATCCCTTCCCTAAGAATCTGACATATGAAGGCTTTTAAATCTCCTCCTTCAGCCACCTCTGGAATTTTAAGAATTCTCAAAATATTTTGTCTTGCCTACATCTCTAATCTCTCAAGGTCATCCTGTAAAACTTTATTTTGGGTCTTTAGTTTTTCTAGGTCTCTGGTGTTAGCTGATACTGCTTCTGAAAGAGTCTTAAATTCAGATTCTAAAACACCTGTCCGCAGGGCTATATCGTCCATGTTACCCTCCAGGACCTCACATTTGTCATGTATCCCTCTCTGATTGGCCTCAGAGTTCTCACATTTTGAAAATAGATCCTCTCTTAAAATTAACAGACTAGATCCCAAATCTCGTTTGCCCCCCACAACCCCCAAGGCGGCATCCATGTCACCTCTATGAAAGGAACTGCTATCTTCCTGGGCGAGTGCTGGGGTTAGCGATTTGCTGGGAGGAGATCTTATAACAGGAGAGGGTTCTCCTTCCTCCATTGTCCTTTCTACTTCTACCCTACCTACTTCCTTTTCTCCACCACCCACTGCCATTGGAGTATAGCGGTTTTCCAATAAGAGGGGAGAAGAGACCTGTTGTAGAACTTGCTCCCCCTCCATGGAGGTCCTCACCTGCTCCATTATCTTGAAGTAGGATTTTAAAGAGGGGGGGTCTTCACTTGTAAGCGAGCAGCCTTAACTTCCTGTCGTTTTCTACACCCCAATGATTTTGTAACTTTCTTCATGGGCGTGAGTGGTAACACTTCTCCTACAATTTTCCCTTCTACAGCTCCTCTCCCCTTATTCTTCACCTCCAGCTGAGAACGAAGTTGGTATCTATTCCGCAGGGTGTACTCATTGCTCCTTTAGCCAGTAGGGCCCTTATATCATTACAAAAAACACTAGAGACCGCTAATTCGAGCTGCTCCTCTGTTTGCACCCCGTCAATAGCAGTGTCTTTCTGTCTCTGTCCCTTTTCCTCAGGTCCTTCCGTCCCTTTACCTTCTCTTCCAACGCCAGCGCCAAACACCCCCTCAGTATAGCTACTGTGTAACACAAGGCAGGGAGAAAGCGACAGTTTTTCCATCTGCCGAATCTCTCCCCCGCCAAAAGCACAGCTTACCCTGTTCTCGTAGCCACCTGGGTGAGCGTCCAGAAATGTGAAGTCTTCCTGGGTTTTTTGCGGCCTCCCAATGTACTGTGCTGGATCTGCCTCCGCTGGCCTGGAAGCTAATCCTCGAAACAACCACCGTAAACTCCGCCACAGCTGTGCTCGGCGTCCAGGGAATCCAATACTCTCTACCGCTTCCAGCCCCATGCGATGATACAATAGATAAAGCTGTACAGCATGTGAGTAAACAACAGTAATATGCAAAAAGGTAAAAGAATATGAGTATTAATATAAATTTGCCTAAATCTGTGTCCGCAACATCTTATGTACCTGATAATCCCTTTTCGATGGGTTCTGTATGGGCTACTTCAATTCCAATGCCAGTTTATTAGCTATCTCAGGAGCTCCCGTGACAGGTGTCAGCCCACCACCATGTTCCTCCCCCACAGAGCTGCCACGAAGTCACAAGGTTTTTTTGTTTTTTACAACAGTAGCAATAGACAGTGCTAAAGCGTTCAATTAAGTTAATTGGACATATCTTTGGGGAACTTCAAAAATCTTCGTTTTCCCCGATAACTTTGTTCAAGCGATGAGGAGATTGTACTCTTGTCCTAAAGTGAAGTTCTTGGTAAATGGAGTGCTGACAGACTGGATTAACATCTCGAGGGGCATGGGTTCCCCCTGTCACCGCTTTTATTCAATCTTTACATTGAGCCTTTTGTCAGCTGGCTTAGGATGGATTCTGTCATTCAACCCTATAAGATGGGAGATTTAGAACTTAAAACTGCTCTCTATGCAGAGGATCTGCTCCTTTATACAATAAATCCAATAGAGACCATACCTTGGTTATTTGAGATGGCAGAAAAATTTGGGGAGGTCTCAGGATCTAAAATTAATAAAGAGAAAACAATGGAGTGGAATGAAGTCAACAGATATCAAGGGGTAAAGAGTCAAATGAGGTTTTTAGGGGTCCAGTTAGTGCAGAATCTGGAGGATATCCCAAAAGTGAATTGGAGGAGAATCACTAAAGAGGTTGCAAGTTTACTTACTCGATGGGCCAACCTCCCTTTAAACATCTATGGGAGGGTCAACCTTGTGAAAATGATAATTTTACCGAAAATCACTTTCTTATACAATTCAATCCCATTACTATTTAATACAGAAGATATAGCCAAGCTACAAGGCAAAATAGGTACCTTTCTATGGGCGACAAAGAGTGGCAGGATAGCCTGGAAAAAATTAAGAAGAGGTCTTAAGGTGGGGGGGTTAGCCTTACCAGACTTATTATCTTATTATTATTCTTTCCATTTCAAACATTTTAGGATGTTGGCGAATAAAACCGATTCCTCATTGTTAGGTCTTTTGTTTGAAGCTATGTTAAAGGATTTGGCACAAGGGCAGGTTTTTTTTAAGTATAAGTATGGAGATCCGAAATTTTACAAAAAAGTTAGGCTAAAGATTTTAATGGCAACTTTAAAAACATGGATGTTTATCTATGCTGCTATTATAAAGAGAGAACTGTGTCCTTTGAGCCAGGTAAACTCAAAAATTACAACACCAATCCAAACACCCAAGACAGCTTTGAAAACCTAAGGGCAAGCAGAAGGACATAGGCTATATAAAAATAAAAAGTATACGTTCTTTAAAAAATTTAGGAATACAGAAAAAGTAGTCCCTTGCAAGTAGTACTACTATTATAAAGAGAGAACTGTGTCCTTTGAGCCTGGTAAATTCGAAAAGTACACCTTTGAAAACCTCAGGGCAAGCAGAAGGACATAGGTTATATAAAAATAAAAAATATACGTTCTTTAAAAAATTTAGGAATAAAAAAAAGTAGTCCCTTGCAAGTAGTGCCGGCGCGACGTGCGTGATGACATCGGTTCGCGCGGGGAGGAGCGGCGTTCAGGAGCAAGAGAAAGTGTGGCGGACATGAGTGCGGGGAGGAGCTGCGGACAGGCGGGGAGGAGCGGCGAGCGGTTGACAAGCGGTGAGGAGCGGCGAGAAGCGGAGGAGCAGTGGAGCGGTAAACTCAGCAGCACGGGGAAGAGCGGCGGCTGAGGTAAGTGAAGCAGCCACGGGTGCGCACCGAGGGACGGGCGGGGGCCATGAGTGCTCGCAAGCCTTTTCCTCAAAGTCGGGACGTCGGGGAAAACAGCGGAAAAGAGCCGTGGGTGCGCACCAAGGGACGGGCGGAGGGACGGGCGGGGGCCATGAGTGCTCGGAAGCCTTTTCCTCAAAGTCAGGAAGTTGGGGGAAACAGCGGACATGAGCGTGGGCAGAAGCGGCCAGGACCAACAAAACCGGAGCAAGGAAACACTGTAAGTACGCTCTGCTGCTTACGGCCGCTCTGCTGCGCCTCTTCCACTGCGATTCTGCCCCTCAGCTCGTCATGAGCCACGGTGCTCGTGAGCTCGTCATGACCGTTAAAATGCTCGCATGCTGGGAAAATTTCCCTGCTGTGCGAGCGTTCTAAAGAAACGGGTGTGGTCATGACGAGCTCAGCTCGTCATGAGCACACGAGCACCGTGGCTCATGACGAGCTGACCTCGTCATGAGCACGGGGGCGCGGTGCGCACTCCCTGCCCCCCAGCACAGCAGGGGAATTTGCCCACCTGTGAAGGGGTTAAGTATTACCAGAATTCATCCTGGTGGGCGACGCAGAGTTGGCAGGAGGTGGAGGTAAACTCTAAAGTGGATCAAGTCAGTAAAACAGGTTTGTGGAAAAAGGAAGTCTCGTACTGGTATTGGGCTTTACTGAATGCGAAGGATGAGGGAGTGTCTGATGTTTTGAGAATATGGGGGGAAGAATACAGAGAGAACGAAATAGATGTCTTTAAGGTATGGTCTGACTCCTTTGTTATATTACAGGGTATAGTTAAACCGCAGCATTGAGGAGGAATCACCTGTATACTTCTTACAGAGTATATTGGTCTCCAAAAAAGTTGTCCAAGGTGACTGGGAATGCATATTGTTGTCCAAGGTGCAAATACCCAGATGCAGATGATATTCATATTTTTATGGAATGTCCAGGAATCAAGTCGTATTGGACGGGGATTTATGAATTCTTGGAAATTGTATTGGAAAGACCAATGGAAGAAAGTATAAGCTTGATTTTCTTTGGTCTACTAAATGACTACTATATGAATACACATATATTTAATTTTATATTCTATGTGATCATTTTCGCAAGGAGAGAAATTTGGAGGGCTTGGAACACCCCGACTTTCGCTGAATGTCTGAAGGACATTATTCGTACTAGTGTGTCTGACATGGCTTGCAATTCAAAAAGTAACTGAAAACCTGGGCAGATTTGTTAACTTGGGTAGAAAAGGAAACAGGGTCCAATGATTAAGCCATTACACCATCGGACTTGGCCTCCTAAGTAACTTTAACGGGGGCCTCCGGATAAGTGAACAGGAGTGGGAGAAGGTAACGGTGTCATCATGGAGGGAAAGCTCTATTTCTATCCATTTGCCTCTCCCATGTGCTGAGAAAGGTAGGCATGGAGTGATTGGAGGTATCCCATCTTGAATTTTGGCAGTATGAGGACAAAAAAAAAAGTTCTGTGCCTGGTAGTTTGTGCTTTGTTTTTAGCATGCTGAAGGAGGAGGGGCTTCCCCCCTCTTCCATCTGCGCTGGGTATGAGATACCTAGTCTTATCCTTGTGTCTATGGAGAGCGTTTTTTCCCTATATGTTATCTTTGTGTTTGCCCATAGTGATTCCCACATTGCATTCTTCACGCTGCGTACCATTTTTTGATCTACTTTAAGCAGGACATTCCTAGTGTTTTTGATTATTGGGTTTGCTACTAGTGCCTGTTTGTTGGCTGTAAGGAGTGCTATTGGCTCTAGGTTACCTAATATGGCTCTCTCAATATTGAGCCAGACCGGCGTATACTCTTGACTAGGCAGGACCCAGTAGGCACCCTGTTTCTCTATAAAAGCAGTTTGGAATGTTCTAAAGTCTGTCACATTTACTCCCCCCAGTTTTTTGTTTAGTCTTAGTTTTTTAAGGCTTATTCTCGCCTTTTTCCCCGCCAAAGGAATTTATCTATCATTTTTTCCATTTGATGGTCGGACTCGTCTGTGAGTACGAGCGGTAGCATACCCAACAGGTAGTTGACCATTGGGGTGATCATCATCTCTATTGTCTCTACTCTCCCCCACCATGTCAGGAATTGTGGTGAACAGGCCTCCAACAGCGTCTTTGTCTTTTCTAGTAGTAGTTTTTCATTTTGGTTGAGTGTTGCTTTGAGGTCTTTTCCGAAATGTATGCCCAGGTATTTGATGAACCCAGTTTGCCAGTCAAGACCTGAATTCCCCAGTATCTCTCTAGTGGTGTGGATGTTTAGAGGCTTACACTCTGACTTATCTTTGTTCAGCTTGTAGCCAGAGTGGGTTGAGTACTTCCCTTTGGTCTCCATGAGGGCCATGATGGAGGAGTTGGTTCTCTCTGTGACTATGAGAATGTTATCTGCGTATGCGGCTAGTTTAACTGTGGACTCTTCAATGGTCATCCCCCTCATCTCCTCATTGGACCTGATGTCCCTGATCAACAGTTTCTAGGGCCTGCAGAAACAGCGAGGAGGGCAGGGGGCCCTGTCTTGTCTCCTGTTGTAGGGTGAAGGGTTCTGAGACTGCCCCATTGACTACTATTTGAGGTTTGGGGTTTTTATACAGAGCCATTACTTTCCGTGTATACAATTCTCCCAAGTTGTATGACTGCATACATTGCTCGAGGAAGTGCCAGGATACCCTATCAAACGCTTTCTCGGCATCTAGTATGATCATCACTGCTGGTTCCTCCGTCTAGGCGGCCATTCCAGTATGTGGCTCAGGAGTCTGGTGTTATCATGTGACATATGCGTCTTTAGGAATCCCACCTGAGAGTTGATTATCAAACGTGGGAGAACAGTGTTTAGCCTTGAGGCTAGGATTTTGGCGGAAATCTTGCAGTGTACATTGATTAGTGAGATGGGCCTGTAGTTTTGGGGCAGTTGTGTGTCCTTGCCTTCCTTCGGGATAACTATTATATTAGCCTCTGTCATGGTATGTGAGACCGCTCCTGTTCCCTCGCAGTGGTTGAACCCTTTTTTCATGGTAGGGTGCAGGTGTGCAAGGAACGTTTTATAGAAGGTGGCCGTGTAATTGTCTGTCCCCGGCGCCTTATTATCTTTGAGAGACTTTAACACCATCTCAATTTCTGTTGCGATAATTTCTCATCCACGTGTCTGCGCTTCTTCGTTTGTTATCTTTGGGAGATTTAGTCTGTCTAGGTAGGCTGTGCAACCTGCCTGGTCTAGTGATTGATCGTTTTTATATAGTTCGACATAGAACTCTCTAAATGTTCTAAGTATCTCCTTGTGTCTTGTGTGTGTGTTGTTGCGTGAGTCGGTGATTGATGAGATGGTGTGCTGTCTTTGTTTGTGTTTCAGATAGGAGGCTAGGATCTTCCTTGCTTTGTTAGCCTCTCGCTTAGGATTTTGTTGTATTCATATTTTTCTTTGTAAACTCTGTTAAGGTGGTGCTTTTCTTTGTGTCCGAGATGTGGGTTGCCTCTAATCTTTGGATGTCCTCTTCTAGCTGGGTCACCTGGAGATTACCTTTTCTGTTCATTTGGGCCTTTATTTCTATTATGGTGCCCCTGACTGTTGCCTAGAGAGCATCCCACATGATCTTGGGGTCTGTGTCTTTTGTGTCATTATGTCTAATGTATTCTATAATGGCTTCTTCTATTTTGTTTTGTTTACCTGGTCTGTCAGAACGTCACTATTGAACCTCCACCTGCGTGGGATGTCCTTGTTGTATCGTTCGCTCATCTGAAGACTGATGCACAAATGGTCTGAGATGGGTCTGGTTGCGATGTCTGAGTGATCTATTAAGTGAGTGTGTGTGCCTGTGATAAGTATGGAGTCTATTCTGCTGTATGAGTTGTGTGGATTGGAGTAGAAGGTGTAGTCTCTAGTGTTGGGGTGCTGTAGCCACCAGGGATCCTTGAGATTGAATCTGGTGCATATGTTCTTTAGAGTGTTGTGTGCATTTGGTGGGAGTGAGTGGTACTGTGATTGTCTGTCGTGTGTGATCTAGCGCTATATTGAAGTCGCCTGCCATGACTTGTTAGGTCGTTCAGGGGAATTGATTCCAGTCTTTTCGAGGCCCCCTCCCAGA
The DNA here is from genome assembly GCF_964263255.1 of Lissotriton vulgaris. Classification (NCBI taxonomy): domain Eukaryota; kingdom Metazoa; phylum Chordata; class Amphibia; order Caudata; family Salamandridae; genus Lissotriton; species Lissotriton vulgaris. The sequence goes on along the minus strand of NC_141686.1, from coordinate 222,557,557 downwards.
ATTCTGTGTCGTCTGTGTTAGTACTGTAAATGTTGACTACATGTATGGTTTCCTCCCCCCTTTTCAGTTGTGTTATTAGTATCCTCATTGCTTCATCGGAATGTTGGTCCTCTACTGTATCTTTGATTTTTTGTTTAACAGAATGATCACCCCTTGTTTTTTCCCCACTGCCGGTGAGCAGGTCATCTGGCTGATCTACCTCGCTCTGAGTCGTTTTTCATCTTCCAGGGATAGTCTGGTCTCCTGCAGCAGGAAAACGTCAGCTTTGGTCTTTGCTAGGTAGTCTAGAATTTTTTTCTCTTGACTGGGTGATTCAGGCCTTTGACATTTAGGGAGACTATCTTTAGGTTAGATGCCAGGGAGTCCTCCTCGTGGTATGTTCTTACCCCTCTTTTCTGTTTTAATTTTTCGTCTAGTTGGCGAGTAGGAACTATGCCCCCCCCTGTTGATCTCATTTCCCTTCCTGTAAGCGGAAATGTAGCTAAGAAGAACAAGATAGGATGGAGGACAGTGAATAGAATTAAGGTATGTATAAAAAACAGTCAATACAGACATCCCCTCCCTGCCGTCTCCCCCACCCACCCCAACCCTCCTGTACTAAAACATTGTATGCCAGACGTTCATCGGCAAGATCCCTAACACATCCCCCCTGGGAGCCAATTAGCCCCATATTTTGATGTTACTACTACTGCTGTTAAACTGTTACACTTCCTCCCCTACCTTCTTCGCTATACAATGAAACTGCATAGCTTATATGCTTACATGCCTTTTGTCTTGTCCTTCCCTTCAGGAATTCTGTCCCCCTTTGTCCCTTCTTCCCGTGCCCTCCCACCAGATGGCCAGATCTATGACAGACGAAAAAAGGATATACTGTTGTTATAGCTCCTCCACAAGGTTCCTTTTTCTTTTTTCTTCTTCCCCTCTGTGTTTGTGCAATTTGTATTTTGATTCTTTGTTTTCCTCACTCACTCTCCTCTTGGCTCCGGTGATGCTCTTCTCTTGGTCGATCCTGCCTGTGAGGTTTTCATTTCCTGATGTAACAAACCTTGTAGGTATCTGGACGGCTCTGACGGGTCTTCGAAGATGTGCGTTCTTCCATTATCTTTAATTCTGAATCTTGTGGGGCCCACAAATGAGAACATGATAATCTCCTTCCTTAGGTTGTCTCTCAGAGCCAGGAATCCTTTTCTTCTGTCTACTGTGGGCTTTGAGTAATCCTATGTGAGGATAATCCTGTGACCGTTCCACTGCATGTTTTGGCTTTTTCTTGCTACCCCAAATATGGCTTCTGTATGGTGTGATCGGAGTGGCTTGTAAATTACTGGTCGCGGGCCCGCCCTTTTTGTGGTTTTGAAGGGTGGCACTCTGTACGCATTGTCTAGCTCAAAAGGGTTGTTGAATTTGATGTTCCTGACTTTTGGGATCAGTTTCTCTATAAGGATCATGCAAGAACCCGTTTTGTCCTGCTCTCCTTCTAGAATACCTAGAAGTCTTATGTTACCCTTTCTGTTATGGTCATCTAGTTCCACTGTCTGCCTTTGGAGTATCACCGTTTTCTTGGTTAGTGCCATGAGCGCTTTATTTGTCTGTTGATCTCCGTCTTCTATGTCGCTAACCCTCTGCTCCACCCGGACAGTCTGTTGTTTGCCGTGGGGATGTTCACTCTGACGGCGGCTAGTTCCAGTTGTATTGCATCTGTCGTTTGTTTTGTTGATTTAGCTAGATCATGCACCAAGGCCAGTTTTTTCAGGATCATGTCCAGTGTGCTATTGATATCTGGCTTGTGTTTGATGGATGAGTCTGTTAGAGTGTCACCTCTGTTCTTCTGACTGTTGCATAATGTTGCCATCATTCCCTGCCATGGTTAGTAGGCCTCGGTTGATGGAGCTCAAATCTTCTGTCTCCTTTCCACTCTATGGGCTGGTAGGTCTGCACTTGTGAATGGTCGCTTTGAGCTTTTTGGGGTTTCAGTGGTGCCTGTTGTGTGGCTTTGTCTTGCTGCTTTGCGCCCTCCCCCCCCCCTGTCCCGAACTCTTGGGTCAGTGCTGGGGTGCTGATAGCCTTCTCTTCTTCCTGTTGTCTTCATGATGCTCTTGTTGACGCCATCCCTTCTGTAAACGGTACCTGACTGCCATCCTTTTGTTAGTGTATTTTCGCCTGTGTTGAGGTGCCTTGTGGCCTCTGCTTTGGTCGACCGCTGCCTTGGTTCGTTCTTGTTGCTCTTGTCCTACGCGGTCACACGCGGCGGGCAGTTGGATGGGACTCAGTTCGTTCGTGTTCTGTAGTGGCTGTCTTCAGATGTGGCGCCCGCTGTGTTTCCCCCTACTTCTATGGGATTGGAAAGCTGTTGTTTGGCTTGCCCTGTGTCCTGATTACATCTGAGCTGCCTCTTCTGTGCTCTTTCTAGAATTAGTGCTTTACTGCAGACTTGGTTCCCGAGGGGTGAGTGGACAAGAGTGTTGGTATTCTCTTCGGCTCATGCTGGCTTTCCGTGTGCTCCCTTATCTGGTCTATGCTTCTTCCGCGTATCAGTATAGAAGGTCTGTGTTTGGTTTGTGCTGTTTCGTGCTCAGATTATGGTGATTTGCTGTTTTTTCCCCCTTTTAATGGGTCTTGTGCTGACCCCCCTGCAGCCGCTTGTCTTGAGCACTGACCCTCTGCAGTTGGTTCCCTGCCACTCGTTCGAGTGTCCCTCGAGTACTGATTGCCCTCTCTGTTTTGTTAGCTGCCTCTTGGTTCCTTTCTTCTGTGAACCTCCGTGTTTCGCTATATTCAAATCTGCCCCTCATAGCGCTGGGATGGTTTTTTGTCACCTTTCCTTTTGCTTCTCTTTGTCTTTTGCTTTTGCAGGGATCGCGCCCTTTGCATTGTTCCTTTTACCCACATTTATTTTCAAAATGGCGGCCACCTTTTGTTGGTTTTGTTTCCTTAACATCTTTGGCTCTGGCGTGATGTTAGGGATTGCTTGGCTATTTTCCCGCTGAGCACATCATGTCCCTTTTTTTTACCTCTTCAGCTGGATCTCTCTGTTCTCACTGCCATCGGGCCTCAGGTCTCATCCCGAACCGAGCTATGCCCCCCTCACTTTGTTCTTCTGCGTTTTGCGGCGTCTTATGTTGTTCTCTTAAGATGGCGGCCCCCCTGGTACACACTTTCAGTTTTGTTAGTGCCATAGTGGAGTTGGTGGCTGCTTCTCTCTTCTACCCGTTCACTGGGGGGGCTGCCGGCTGCCGGCTGCCGGCTGCCGGTGGGGGTCATGGTGGGAGTTGCGGTCGCTGTCTGCTACACTGACCTCGTAGCAGCCTCTATCATGTGGTCCGGTGCTCCAACGTTCATGCTTGTCCCCCGCAGGATCTCCTCAGTTTCCGTTTGCCATCTGCACTTCCCAGTGGATCTTTCGGGGGATTTAAAAGGGTTTGGTTGGATTTCCCTCGCTGTATGATCTCTGCGCTCGACCCCTCTGCTATGCTGATCTCACTGGATCCTTATACCAGAAACTGGATGCTCTGATATTCTTGTTTGTATTACTTTGTTCTCCTAAGATGGCGACCCCCTGGTGTTGGCTTTTGGTTTCGTTAGCACCCTTGTGGGGGCTGCTTCTTCTCCTCTACCCTGTTCCCTGGGGGGGCTGCCGGTGGGGGACACGGTGGTCGCCTGCTCCACTGACCTTGTAGCAGCTTTTATCAGGATGTCCGGTGTTCCGGTGTTCTTGTTTGCCACTGCAGCATCTTTTCAGTTGCCGGTTGCCATCTTGGGCTCTCTGCTCTTCTCTCAGATTTCAGAGGTTTTTTACAGGTTTAGGATGGATTTCCTTGCTGTACGACACCCGCACCTGGCCCCTCAGCTCCCCGAGCCCTTCCAACATAGTTGGAGGTGGTTTCTTCTTCTCTTAGCTTGCCATTAGTTTGTCATCAAAGGCTCAGTATTGTAGATGAAATAGTAAGACGTTTTTGAAAAGTTTTTCTTCCAAATCCAAGAGGACAATAAGGCGATAGTTTAATGATCATCCTTTGATCTTTTTTTTAATAGGATGGACTAGGGCACCTTTCCAGGATGACGGAATTAGTCCAGATTGCAAGATATACAAGCACAGCCTGCTTTTGTCTTGCTGCTTTTGATGGTCACGCCTTTTTTATTAGGTTTGCTAATCCAGACATTGTAACACACAGATCCTGGATGAAGAGGTCTAGCCATCAATATGTGAGAAATGATTTATTATTATATGTATCCCTGATGACCGCTGCCCATTTGAAAAATGGAACGTGGTTATTTGCAGGGCGATAAGAGCACAGCTGAAAACCAATCAAGGAACAAAAGTCTTGTGAGTTGTTCGTTTTGATTGCAAGATATGACTCTGCCCATGCTTTATCTTGTTGAGCTTGACAAGTTTCTTACGTTTTCTCTTATATACTTTTTCAGATCTTTTATTCACTAGTCCCAATATGAAGAGGGTATTTCAACTAAAAGACGACGTAAATATCTCCTACATTATCTTTTGGTGGCCAAACATTTATTTATTTTTAGTTTATTTTTTATTGAGCAGATAAAACAGAGAGAAATTCATCATATCACAGTAAATACACAATGTGTCTTAATATTACCTGACTGACTGACTAGATATTTATGAAGCACACTAATGCCAAGGCGTCTTGGCGCTGAGATAGAGTACAGGCTGGTGCAACTTGACCGGTTAACATTGAGAGTAAAGCCATGTTTTGATTTGCTTCCTGAAAAGTGCTCTGCTTGGTTGAAGTCGGAGTGTTATCGGAAGTGAATTCCACAATTTTGCAGCTAAGTGTGAAAAATGCTTACCGCCCCACCTCACTCTGTTTATCTTGTGACATAGCACCAATCCAGTATTTGAGGATCTAAGACAGCCTGATGGTTTGTAGCAAGGGAAAAGAGCTTGTAAATCATAAGCCCCTCCTCCATGAATGGAATTGTGGACTATGCATAAAGCCTTAAAGTCCACCCGTCGTTTAACTGGAAGCCAGTGTAATTGCTTTACACCGGCAGATGTGGAGCGGTACTTTGGAAAATTAAGTAATACTCTTACGGTCTCGTTTTGTAAAGATGAGAGTTTGGAAAGCAGGGCTGCACCAGCTCCCAGGTGTAAAGCATTGCAATAGTCCAACTTTGACAGCACTAAAGCTCCGACCACCGTTTTCCTCAGTGAAAAAGGGAGAAAGGGTAGAATCTTCCGGAGGACCTTCAAGGTGAAAAAACAGGCTGAAGACACCTGGTTTATCTGTGGGTCAAGAGTGAGGTCTTTGTCTATCAGGACACCCAGGTTTCTGGCTTTGGGTGCCAGCAACGGGCAAGTTCTAGCTACAGGGGGCCACCATAGTTGGCTCCAAACAGATGCTTTTGTTTCAAACTCTACAACCTCGGTTTTACCCGCGTTTAATTTTAGAAAGTTGCAGTTCATCCAGATCATCAAGTCTATGATGCAGTTTCGAAACCGTTCTACCATTGCGTATACGCTGTGTGTCATGAACACCTTAATAGTAGGGGGAAAAAATTCATATATAAATGAAAAAAAGGATTAATCAATAAAGGCGGTCAAAACGTCTTTGGCTTTCCGAAATGATGATAAAATGCAGTGTACCAACAGTACATTTCGACCAATGTATAACATAGCGAAATGTGAGATGTCCTTCCTCAATTGAAAAAGCCCATTAATACATTTCAGCATAGAATTTTTTTTGTAGTTCATTGCATCATAAGTAAGGATCTAATCGAATTATTTAAATGCTAAAAGCAATAAACTTTGTGGTCAAACGATAAAAAAAACAACAAGGCTCAAGAAAAGAGAAAAAATAGATGACTAATCCACAGTATCCCATCCTATCCTTAGTAAAAATAGGATATTTTTAAACCCTTTGCAAGTGCAAATTTATGATATCTTTTCTAGATGCAGTCAACTGAAATCACAATAATGAGTCTCTTCCTTTCCTCCAACATCAATCTATAGGAATTTTTTTGACAAATATTCGGAGAGAAGCTCGATCCTAACAACTCTAAACAACCTATTCCTCCTCAAGTTGTTTCATGAAATTCCAGACCCTCTTATGCCTTTTTATCGCACCAATCCTTTTTGCATTAGCCTATTAAAATGTAGCTGTGCTGATTATTTTCTTATGCTATTCTGAATATGTGGGAACTCTACTTGTCCTCCAGTTCAGCAGAATCAAGGATTGTGCCACCAAGGAGGTTATTGAAATAAAGGCTTGCTTGGTTTTAATATTTTAAACAGTTAACTTCTGTGACAAACCAAAAAGTACCACTGTGGGCTCTGGGTTGACTTGGCACTGTAAGCCTTTACTAAGGGCGGCTAATATGTTTTCAAAAACATTGAGCCAGCTGTGAAAAGGTAAAGAAAGAATTAAGCCAATCTCCACCACCTGGCTGCTTGCACCTAAAACATCTATCTTCCAATTCTGGGTACATTCTCTGGAGGGCTTTAGGAGTGTATTAAACATTCATCGTGATAGAAGACATAGGTTTGAAATTTGCAGCCTTACTACCGAGTTGATTTTTTAAGTAGTAACAATTCCTAGGCAACTAAACACCATTCTTAAACAGTAACTCAGTGTACTAACAGACAAAAACGTTTTTAAAAGGTTACGTTTTATTATTACATATATAAAAATCTGTGTTCTATAACACAATCACAATATCAAACATGTATCACCATATGATCATACATATAAAATAATTTTCTCCATCAGATAACAATACAAAAAAGAGACACATAAATGTCAACACCATATAATAAACTACTACAAGGGTCACTAAATCTGAGTAGGTAGGATGACAATCGCTACGCACATTTTTGCAAAACCAACTTCTTCTTCAAAAGCACCTCTTAAATTTCTGTATGTAAAAAAAGACATTTAAATGACATGACATTATACATACAACAATAAAGTACATTGAGTTTGTTACGAGTAAAGCATGGTGCATGATACATACATAGTAGGGTGTATCAAAAAGCAATAAAGTTGCACCATTGAAATTTGACCAAGTAATGCAATTAAGATACAGAAAGTAGAAAAAATTAACAAAGAATACCAGAGGGAGAAGAGGATGGCCCAAGATGAGGAAAATACAAATTCGTACAGGCCCATAAGTCTTTTAAACACAGATTATAACATTTTTACGAAACTTTTAGCGAACCGGTTGAATAAAATAGTAGGGTCTCTTATAGGCCCTGATCAGTGTGGTTTTATAGTGGGTAGACAAATCCATACAAATACAACATTTTTATTGGAGGCACTGGATTATTTTAACACCAATAAGGTGAAAGCTCAAATCTGGCTTTTAGATGCTGAGAAAGCTTTCGACCTGGTGTCATGGGACTGTCTTTTTGCTATTTTGCATAGTTTCGATTTTCTGATTGTTTTTATTTCCCTTTTAAAACAAATTTATGCGAATTCCAGGGTATGGATTATCACCAATAATGTCAATATTGGGACATGTCAGGTCAGCAGAGGCACGCGCCAAGGATGTCCTCTGTCGCCAATTTTATGTGCATTATTCATCGAACCATTGGCGATTGCAATTAGGGACACAATGACCAACACAGTTCATGTAGCTGGAATGATAAATATAAAATTATATGCTGATGATATCGCCCTTTTTTTAGATTCAAAACCCTCAAGTCAAGTGAAAATTAAAAAAAAAATTCTGACTTTCAAAAGTTAGGGGGCTATAAGATAAAATTTAACAAGACGGAAATAATCTTAGCTAACTGCACTGTAGACACTTTATTGCCGGAATTTAGGCAGATATACAACATACGCCCAATAAGATATCTGGGAATATTTATCTCGGATAAATTGGAAGACCTGTATTCGTTAAATTATATACCTCTGTTAAAAAAGATTGTCCATAATGGGACGGGCAGCTTTAATACATATGTCTATTTTACCTCTTTTTAACTTCCTTTTTTAGTGCGTCCCGCTGGCAAACCAGGTTTCATTTTTTTTAAAAGTAGATGCTTTGATTTCCTCCTTTCTTTGGGCAAAAAAAATTTCTAGGCTTGCACTTAGCACTTTATATCTCCCATCTGCACAAGGAGGGTTGTCCCTCCCATACGTTAGAGAATATTACTTTGCTTCTTTTGCACACCATAGCTTTAGGATTTTCTTTTAGACGATCATGAGGCAGACAATTTTTTTATGAAGAAGATGTTGTTGGAATCTAAAATTACTGATCCTGTTAGAATTACGAAAGGTTCCAAAAAAGGTTTGTTATAAGTCCCTACAATGGGTCTTTAAACAGAAAACGTAGGGGCATATTACCAACGTTTAGCAATATTTATTGCTAACGATGGTTAGCAACAAATTTTTTAACGCTAAGCTTCGCTGGATATTATCGCAGAGGTTTATCTCAGAAGTGATAAAAATCCTCACGCTAACTGCCATTGAGATATTATCTCTGGAAAACCAACGATAATCTCTCGAAGTTTGGCGTTAGCTTGATAATAGGGGCTCACAAACTTAGCCATGATATCCACCTTCCATAGGATATCATGGCTAAGTCAGGAAAATACCAGGTGTAAAAAAAGCAGTGCTAACCGCGGTTAGCGCTGCTTTTTTATCACTAACAGGGTTAGCGAAGTCCTTGATAATAGGAGAAATGTCGCTTAACAACATTTCTCCTATTATTTTTCTCTGGAACGCCCCCTTTGCATCTCATGAGAGATGCAAGGGGAAGCATAGAGAAAAAGGGTGCTAAAATGCAAATTTGCGTGTTATCACCCTGTTGCTGATAGGGAGATAATTTTATCTCCGCTTTCTTGGCTTTTAAAGCCAAAAAAGCGGAGATAAATCCCTTGATAATATGCCCCGTAGTTCTTGAAATTTTATGGCATGTTTAAAATAAGTAGTACAACGAATTTAACTAATTTCAGCTCTGGAGAAGGGCATCGTTTTGATAATAATATAGTGAGACTTTGGAAGGAGAATGGAAAGGGGCGACCAATCGGTCCCCACGAACGTATGGTGGAGTACCACGATCCCCCCCGGAAGCCATCTTGGGCGGGAGGCGGGTCTCGGCTGGTATGCCCGAAGCGGCGTAGCCGGGGCGCACCTTTTTCCCGCCCTAGAGTGGGCTGGCCTAGACACCAACGCGGCCGGCCACGCCCTCGGAGGCAGGCGGGGGCGGGTTGACGCCCACCCTGAAGACGGATAAAAGGAGCGGAAGCCAAGAAAGCATCCTCTTGTTCCTGTGCTCTGAAGCTGCACCTCCCCGCTGCATGTGAGCTCGAGACGGAACGAAGAGCAATTTTGAGCGTTGTAATCTCTCTTTTTGTCTTATAGATATCCCGTCTGAGAATGCCCAAGAAAGTCGGAAAGCGGGTCGGTACCGAGGAGATGCTCCGCATACTCATGAAGGAGATAGCCGATCTGAAGAGAAAGGTGGAGGCTAAGGACGGGGAGGGAGGACCGAAACGGCCTTTACAGGGGACAATCCCCGGTGGAAAGAGCAAGAGGCCCAGAAGGGGAGCACTTGGGGGGGAGACCCCGGTTTCCGAAGCGCCACGAGAGGAGCCAACCCCGGCGCCAAAGGAGGGGAATCCAATCCCTGTGGTAGTCACCCCTGCGAACAGGGAGGATATGCCCCCCGAGTTAGCGGCGCAATTGGCAGCGTGGTTGGGAAACGATAGCGAGGGCGCCACGGCTGACGACGCCCGGGCAGTGATGAGGCAACTGCGGGAATCGAGGGAGGCTGTGAAGACTGCATCTCTTGTTCCCCCGCAGGTCTCGGCGGTGGGGAGTACAGCGGGCCCAAGTTCTGCGACAAGCGGGGGGTCTACTTCAGGTAAGCGGCCATTGCCGATTGCGGGGGGGGACTCTGCACCTTCTCGAAAGGAGAAGATTGCCCAGCACGTTCCACTAGAAGTCAAGGAATTGATTTGGGCGGATAAATATGTTAACATGTTTTCATTGCTTACCGACCATTACGAGATCGAGCATGTAAGGAGTCAAAAGGAGCTCATGCATCCGAGTGTTTGGCGCGCAAAAATGGCCGCCTTTAAGGTGGACGAGACCATCGGTACTTGGGGCAGAGCATGGGGAATTTTTACTTCCATCATGGGGGAGCGCAGACCTGAGTTGTTGACCGAGTTACCCATTTATCAGTCACGTATTATGGAGTATTCTGTGGCATATGGGGGCAATCAGTGGTTCTGCTATGATAATCTGTTTAGGAAAGCTAAGGAACACAACCCGTTGTTGTCTTGGGATTGTTACGACTCTGTGTCTTGGCAAAAAATGGAGAGTACAGGAATGTTGAAGGTACCGTTAGTGGGGAGTAGCGGGGCGGAATCCTCCCGCCAAAACTCTGGGACGCCCTTTCGGACGGGTACAGGTAACGAGTCCCACACGAAGCCGAATGGCAACACAGGTAAAAGGGGGATCTGTTGGAATTTTAACAGGGGCAAATGTACCAGGCCCCAGGGGTCATGCAAATTTAGACATGAGTGTGGGGGGTGCGGGCAGCCATCCCATCCTGAGTCCATGTGCAGAGCCAAAACGGGTGATAACGGTGGTAAGGGAGGCGCCAAACAGGTCTAATATAGTCCGAGGGGCGCCTTTACCGACTCCGATTGATACCATGGCGATGATTCCTTGGCTCAGCGAATACCCAGATCATGCCTCCGCTGGGGTGTTACGGAACGGGTTTTCATATGGTTTCCGCATCCCAGTGGGGAATTTTCAGGGGGTACCGGACTGTAAGAATCAATTATCGGTCTTACAGCACGCGGCAGTGGTGCAGGTAAAGATTGGGAAAGAGGTGGCTCGAGGTCGTGTCGCCGGTCCATTCGATTTGCCACCAGTTCCTAATTTCGTGTGTTCTCCTCTAGGGGTGGTCCCCAAGAAGGACCCGGGTGAGTTTCGGCTGATACACAATTTGTCAGCCCCACATGGTCTTTCCGTGAATGACGCGATAGACCCGGAAGTATGTTCGGTGCGGTACGCATCTTTCGATGAGGCCGTAGCCATGTTGAATCGCCTGGGGCCCGGGACGCTGATGGCCAAATCGGACATCGAGTCAGCGTTCCGGTTGCTCCCGGTACACCCAGACGATCAGCGTCTTCTTGGTTTTCAGTTTCAGGGTCACTTTTACATGGATTAATGTATGCCAATGGGATGCTCGATTTCATGTGCTTATTTCGAGAAATTCAGTTGTTTTCTGCAGTGGGTTTTCACAAGAAAGACAGGTTTTCAACATGTTATGCACTACCTCGATGACTTTTTGTTTCTGGGGGCAGCCGGGGATTCTGAGTGTGGACAGGCCTTATATGAATTTTGTGTCCTAATGAATCAATTCGGTGTGCCATTGGCGCCAGGTAAGACGGTGGGTCCTTCGACCTTGATTGAGTTTCTGGGGATCGAGCTCGACTCGGTGGAGGGTTGTTTTCGTTTACCTAAAGGAAAAGTGTTAAAATTCAGGTTATCCCTTGAGACATGTATTCGTGCAACGAAAGTGAACTTGCATCAATTGCACCAGGTGGTTGGTCAGTTGAATTTTGCCCTAAGAGTAATGCCGATGGCACGCCCCTTTTCCCGCTCGATTGCACAGTCCATGGTCGGCTTGAGGGAAGGACATCACCGTACGAGACTCTCGGCAGAGGTTCGCCAGGACATGCGCATTTGGATTGCATTCCTGGCGGATTTCAATGGTCGGATTGTCTGGAATAAACCGGCGGTGTCTTCCGAGGAGCTGGGGCTGTGGACAGACTCGGCGGGGAGCGTGGGTTTTGGCGCCATATTGGGTACACAATGGTCGGCTCAAAGATGGCCGTCATGGTGGCATGAGTGCGGGTTGACGAGTAACATTGCTTTTCTCGAATTATTCCCTATTCTGGTAGCCTTGAAAACATGGCCAGAAGGGTTTAGGGATCACTCTGTGGTGTTCTGGTCGGATAACATGACCGTGGTTGAGTGTATCAATAGTCAGGCAGCACGTTGCAAATTGATTCTGAGGCTGCTCAAAGAAATTGTGTTGCTGTGCATGCAACTGAATGTACTGTTTAGGGCGCGACACGTGCCGGGGGTAATGAACCAAGCGGCTGATGCCCTCTCTCGTTTCCGTACGCAGGCCTTCTGGGGTTTTCTGCCCACAGCGGACCCGGTGGCGGCACCCTTTCCCGAAGCTCTCTGGTCTCTCGGTGCCCCGAACTACAAGACCTCGTGGGAGAGAGTTTAGCACCCCGGACGAGGAAGGCATATGAAGGGGCGTTCCGTTCCTATTGGGCCTTTTTGGGTATTGCCGGGAGGGAGCTTTGGGGTCTGGAAGAATGTGTAGTAAGATTCCTGCTCTCTTTACGTCACGCAGGCAAGTCAGTAGCTACGGCCCAGAGGCATCGGGCCGCCATTTCCTTCATGGCAAGGGCTCATGGGATCCAGGACCCGACAGCATCTTTCGTTGTGCAAAAAGCGCTACGCGGGTGGCAACGCCTTGAGGGTCGCAGAGTAGACGATAGGCACCCGATAGGTCTGGATAGGTTGGCCCTGTTATTATCCGTGCTACCGGTAACATGTTCATCCCAGTAAGAAGCAGTGTTGTTCCGAGCCGCATTTGCATTAGCATTCCATGGAGCTATGCGGGTAAGCGAATTAGTGGCAAGGAACAAGCAGGATACGATGGGGGGACTGTGCCGGGAACACATTCAGGTCAGGGGTGAGACAATGACGGTCTCGTTTGTCAGGTCCAAGTCCGATCAGGATGCGATCGGGGACGGCGTAATCATCCAGAGGATCCCCGGGTCCGCCATGTGCCCTGTGGGGTGCGTAGAGGAATATCTAGCACAGAGGGTGGCAGCATGGGGGGGGACCTTGTTAAGACACGCTGATGCCACCCCACTGACGAGGTTTCAGTTTCAGCGGGTGCTTGCGATGTCGATTTCTGCCGCGGGCTTGAACCCCGGCGACTTTGGGACCCATTCCTTTCGGATAGGGGCTGCCACAGAAGCGACAGCCAGGGGTCTGAACGTTGAACAAGTAAAACGTGTGGGGCGTTGGTCCTCGAACTGTTATAAGAGGTATGTGCGGTTGCACATGTTGTGAAGCTGTTATGATGTACTCACGCTTCTTGTTTTTGTTTGGTTTTCAGTTGCGCAAGCCTACGAGGCGGGGCGGACTGTCCAGTCGACCCGACACCAGGGGGCCAGCGGTCAGTCATTGCCGGCTGTGAAAAAGGAGGTGTGGGTCGTGGGCCACTCATACGTGAGGCGTGCCGCGGACGTATTCAAAGCAGGTGACATGATTCACGTGGCTGGGGAATACGGGTACAGTGTGTCCTTCTACGGAAGGGGTGGGCTCTGTATTGACCAGTTTCGCTCATTTTTCGAGGGTTTGTTAGGGCGGACAAGGTCACCGCCGTCTGTAGTCATAGTACATCTTGGGGGCAATGATTTGGTGACCACTGGTAGACGACTTCTTCTTGAGGCGATGCTTTCCACGGTAAGTTGGTTGGCGAGAAGAGTTCCAGGGTGCACAATTGCATGGTCACATATGATCCCACGGAAAGTGTGGCGGGGGGCTATTTCTGTTTCTGCGCTGAATCACTCAGTACGGAAAGTTAATAATAAAATGAGTAGATTGTTTCGTTCAAGTACACTGCATTCTGTTTCGCATGGTTGTATTAAAGGGGACAGTATGTATCTGGGGGACGGGGTTCATTTGTCCCGGGTGGGGAACGAATTACTCATAGGAGACTTCATAGCATGGTTAAGGAGTTTACAGCATGACCTTTAGGTAGGAGTGTTGTGGGGGGGTCCGGATAGCCGGTCAACTATCCGGCCTGTGGCAGTAAGGTCATGATCGGTGAGCAGTAATTGGAAGATCCCTATGAGGGGGCGTCACCCATTACGGATGGGAGCGCGCGGGGGAGGTGGCCAATTGGCCCCTCAACGGGGAGGCGGTCCTGTCTAAGGAGAGGCCGCCGGAAGGAAAGGAAAGGTGGTCAAGGCCCCTTCCTGGATAGGAGGGGCTACGGCCCCTCCTGGGGAATTTCCCGGGGCCAGGACATCTGCGACGGCAGATGGGTAAGTTGTGTGGGGTGCGGGAGGGGGTTTACGCTACCTTTTAGACACCTCACACGAGCCCTCGAACGACCGTTAAATGGCGTCGAGTTTATTGGGGCCCCCGTCAAGTACAAAGGGAAATTGGTAGATGCACTTGAGGTACGTCCCGGTACGGTCGCCCCTCTCACAAGTGAGGGGGGTATTTCTGGTGAAGGACTGGGTTATTTAGAACCCAGCGGTGCCAGGGCACAACACCTGAAACCTTCGTGGGTAACCTGCTCCGGCGTACCAATCACAGAGACACGGGACACTTCCTTCGGCGTCAAAGATTCAAGGTTTATTTACTGCAGGGAACACAGAAGTCACGACAAGTAACACACGTGCAACTTGGGGAGACTGCTTCAAATTGGTTCTGTGAATCGCTCCTTTTATACAAAGTTATCCCATAGAGTTACATTGAACACAAAAGTTTATGACCCGGTTCCCACAATCATCCCCCAGAGGGGCCGCTTTGGTCACTTTGATACACATAAGGTCCGGAACATAAGTGCGGAAACATTTGGCGGTTCCCAACTGTAAAAACCCATCTTCCCAACATTAGTGCATTCCAATCGGTAATAAACAGATCGAAAATAGGAACAAGAACAGGTGTAGAGGAAGACGGAGACAGTGGGGAAATCGGAAAGGGTGTAAAAGGGGAGGTATCGGGAAACACGAGATACAGGCATCAAAGGGACGTGCCTAATGAGATGCACGGCTGAGACAATAAGCCGGTACGGCAAGATGAGCCTCGAGCGGCGCCATCTGCTTTACAGTAGCATCCCCCTCATCATAAAGACACTTACAAAGGACATGTGTCTTCCGCAAATATTTTGGGAGTCCCAGGGTCGCGAAGCGGACATCGTCCGTTCGCTGGCTACTTGAGGGCAAGAGACAAAATGGATGCCGTATCTAAGATGGAACCCGTGGGTACAGATAGAAATACCCACGTAACAGACGAACGGTTTAAGTTAGCACAGCGAAACTGCGCACCCTTACTAAACTCGTCATTTGCGGTTCATAGATACCAGACTCGACCATATTCGTGCGAGTCGAAAACATCACTTACAATTGTCACGGAACCTCAGACGCTCCTTTTGCCCTCATGTAGGCAAGCACTAGTCGGAATCATACTCGATATTCATCAGACCATCTAGATGTTGTTGTAGCATAGCTCTGTCCAACCGAGTTCCATTGGAGACAGGCGGCTGTCTCATACACGTTGTAGCACAGAGGCCACATAAGGCAGGACCGCACTGCACGCAAAGGCAACACGTGAACAGGAACGCCACGACAACTCCGATGATCATCAGAATCTTCCAACCCCAAGTCGACATTAGGCCCCACGTTGGGCGCCAACTGAAGGACTGGGTTATTTAGAACCCAGCGGTGCCAGGGCACAACACCTGAAACCTTTGTGGGTAACCTGCTCCGGCGTACCAATCACAGAGACACGGGACACTTCCTTCGGCGTCAAAGATTCAAGGTTTATTTACTGCAGGGAACACAGAAGTCACGACAAGTAACACACGTGCAACTTGGGGAGACTGCTTCAAATTGGTTCTGTGAATCGCTCCTTTTATACAAAGTTATCCCATAGAGTTACATTGAACACAAAAGTTTATGACCCGGTTCCCACAATCATCCCCCAGAGGGGCCGCTTTGGTCACTTTGATACACATAAGGTCCGGAACATAAGTGCGGAAACATTTGGCGGTTCCCAACTGTAAAAACCCATCTTCCCAACAATAGTGCATTCCAATCGGTAATAAACAGATCGAAAACAGGAACAAGAACAGGTGTAGAGGAAGACGGAGACAGTGGGGAAATCGGAAAGGGTGTAAAAGGGGAGGTATCGGGAAACACGAGATACAGGCATCAAAGGGACGTGCCTAATGAGATGCACGGCTGAGACAATAAGCCGGTACGGCAAGATGAGCCTCGAGCGGCGCCATCTGCTTTACAGTAGCATCCCCCTCATCATAAAGACACTTACAAAGGACATGTGTCTTCCGCAAATATTTTGGGAGTCCCAGGGTCGCGAAGCGGACATCGTCCGTTCGCTGGCTACTTGAGGGCAAGAGACAAAATGGATGCCGTATCTAAGATGGAACCCGTGGGTACAGATAGAAATACCCACGTAACAGACGAACGGTTTAAGTTAGCACAGCGAAACTGCGCACACTTACTAAACTCGTCATTTGCGGTTCATAGATACCAGACTCGACCATATTCGTGCGAGTCGAAAACATCACTTACAATTGTCACGGAACCTCACTGGTTTAGGGATCTGACACCGGTTACGACCTTGCCGTTGGCCCTTAACGTTAGGATGTACAATTTCAAGTCAAATGTTTTGTAGGATGTTAGATCGGCTAGGAGAACCTTTGTATTAGAGATCTGTTAAGGTTAGCCAACATCGTAATGTGGAAATGAAATTGTACATTATATGAAACTGTTATTTTAATGTTTTCTTTTGTTTCATATTTTAATAAATACGGCCGGGAAGGGTGATTCCCTTCCCGCCTTCCAAAAGTTCAAGAACTGTTTCCGGTTTCCCAATTCTTGGGGATTGTGTTGAGAGGGGGTGGCGGGTATCTCGGCCATATGGAAAGGGGCGACCAATCGGTCCCCCCGAACGTATGGTGGAGTACCACGATCCCCCCGGGAAGCCATCTTGGGCGGGAGGCGGGTCTCGGCTGGTATGCCCGAAGCGGCGTAGCCGGGGCGCGCCTTTTTCCCGCCCTAGAGTGGGCTGGCCTAGACACCAACGCGGCCGGCCACGCCCTCGGAGGCAGGCGGGGGCGGGTTGACGCCCACCCTGAAGACGGATAAAAGGAGCGGAAGCCAAGAAAGCATCCTCTTGTTCCTGTGCTCTGAAGCTGCACCTCCCCGCTGCATGTGAGCTCGAGACGGAACGAAGAGCAATTTTGACCCACCCACCAGCCCCTGAGGACAGCAATTCGTTGGAAATACAGTTGATATAGTATCTTTGGTTTATCTGTTTTCTTACAGGTTGTGATGATCGTCGTGAAATTTCTTAACGATGCAATAAAGATTGGTTATTTTCGGTATGTTTTGCAAATAAAGTAATTTTGAACAAGGATTGATCAGCATTTTCGCCTAATAATAAATGTTGTTTTGCTTCGTAAATCTTAGTAACTTAGGTAGAACTGTCGTATTTATTTTGGTCGGGCGGTAAGGTCATGATCGGTGAGCAGTAATTGGAAGATCCCTATGAGGGGGCGTCACCCATTACGGATGGGAGCGCGCGGGGGAGGTGGCCAATTGGCCCCTCAACGGGGAGGCGGTCCTGTCTAAGGAGAGGCCGCCGGAAGGAAAGGAAAGGTGGTCAAGGCCCCTTCCTGGATAGGAGGGGCTACGGCCCCTCCTGGGGAATTTCCCGGGGCCAGGACATCTGCGACGGCAGATGGGTAAGTTGTGTGGGGTGTGGGAGGGGGTTTACGCTACCTTTTAGACACCTCACACGAGCCCTCGAACGACCGTTAAATGGCGTCGAGTTTATTGGGGCCCCCGTCAAGTACAAAGGGAAATTGGTAGATGCACTTGAGGTACGTCCCGGTGCGGTCGCCCCTCTCACAAGTGAGGGGGGTATTTCTGGTTTAGGGATCTGACACCAGTTACGACCTTGCCGTTGGCCCTTAACGTTAGGATGTACAATTTCAAGTCAAATGTTTTGTAGGATGTTAGATCGGCTAGGAGAACCTTTGTATTAGAGATCTGTTAAGGTTAGCCAACATCGTAATGTGGAAATGAAATTGTACATTATATGAAACTGTTATTTTAATGTTTTCTTTTGTTTCATATTTTAATAAATACGGCCGGGAAGGGTGACTCCCTTCCCGCCTTCCAAAAGTTCAAGAACTGTTTCCGGTTTCCCAATTCTTGGGGATTGTGTTGAGAGGGGGTGGCGGGTATCTCGGCCATATGGCTTTGAGAAAATTGAGAACTTCATCACAGGGAATAGATGGAAATCCTGGGAGGAAATCTCTAGACAGATCCACGATGCTTATACAATATTGAAATGTTTTTTTTTTGCTCCATGAGGATCTTAAGGAGTTAGATATAGGTAACCTATTTTATAAAAAAAAGATCTGTCTATAGCATTAAATAATCCAACACAAAAGAAGATCAGTACATGGATTAAAATATTAAAAGATGACAACGGAATCGATTCCTCTAATAAGATCATAAAAAGGTGGAAAAAGAGGGAAGACATTGAAATTAGCAAGCTGACATGGGATAAGATTAATAAATTAATAAAACTATTTTCCGCGGTGCTAATTTCAAACGTATGCAATTTTATAATAAATGGTTAATCTATAGAACTCACTTATTCCTTCACAGTATTTATCCCCAAGTTGCCGATAAGTGCTTCCGCTGCGAAGAAAAAGGCACCAGGAAGCATATTGTCTGGGTGTGCCCTAAAATACAGTTATTATGGAGGGAAATAGAAAAATATCTTTCAACCACAATCAAAGCCACTATTTCTTTTGATGAGCTAACTTCAGTTCTGGGTTGTTCCCCGAGCCACACTCCTCACGATGAAACCTTATTTATAGCCTCTATCATAGCTAAATCTCTTATTTTGCAGTCCTGGAAATCAGAGACAGTACCAACCCTACAGGCATGGAAGACAAAATTATTACGGATTCGGGGTAGGTAAAGGAAATACGCACTGAGATCAGGGGCCCTTAACAAGTACGAC
The DNA here is from genome assembly GCF_964263255.1 of Lissotriton vulgaris. Lineage (NCBI taxonomy): Eukaryota > Metazoa > Chordata > Amphibia > Caudata > Salamandridae > Lissotriton > Lissotriton vulgaris. Next base: position 222,538,751 of record NC_141686.1, on the reverse strand, counting down.
AAATTCGGGAGCTTGTTTGAATCCTAGCTTGATTCCTTTCGATATCTATTTTTAATAACTCTCTCTGAATATTAGCCTGCTAGATCGCTACTATGTTAGTACTATGCACACTGCACTTTATGACTAAATTCAAAATTGTTCAAATTTAAACATGTTTCTGTATATAAATGAAGTTAGTGGTAGATGGGCCTAGATTTTGATTCACATTTTTTGTATTAATTTTACCAGTAATATGTCATGCAAATATTTTTGTATTTATGCACATGCACTTTAATTCGTACTGTATCAATTCCGCTGCTAATTTGTCATATAATATTTATTCTTTGATTATGAACTCTCAATAAAAATAATTTAACCCCTTCAATGCTCATGACGAGCTCAGCTCGTCGTGAGGCACAGTGGAGCTGTGCTTACGATGAGCTGAGCTCGTCATGAACAATGGTATTCAAAGAATGTCAGCACAGGAGGGGAAAAATCAGCCAAGGTGTTAAACAAAAGTGACATTGTTATGACCCAAACAAATATAGATATGTACAAATGGAAAAGACAAAATGTGCCTGACCTATATCAAAATTATTGCCAAAAGATGAAATGAGACAAAGCAAGCCCAAGGTAATGACGGAATACGGCAGGACATGTGTAGCGTGAAGCTGAGACCGGACTACGTGACCAGCAAGGGCCTCTCTTTAGGTACTGCATATTAAGCACATATAAAAACGCTGGGGGTCATTTAAATACTAACGGGCAGTCTCGCATAATATGCACATCTGCCTGGGATCCATAGCCAAAAGCAAGAATTCATCGCAAGAGAAGACCTACGCTTGAAATTGGCAGCCATTAAGGCTTTACTACCAAGTTGAGAAATGCCCCGGTTACTTACCATTAATCTTCATTACTCCGAGTCCTTGTCTTCCTCGCCACAGTAATCACCCATGAGCCTCCGGCTCCCACAGAAACTCCAAGTAAAATGTAACATTCTAGTCTCCCTCTCCCTCTCCCAATATGGCCCCTGGTGGCAACAGCCAATCCCATAAAGGGACACATAAACATCCAAACGATCGGAAACCCAAGCCGTATACATGAAGCCACCAAGAGGGCAGAGGGGGAAGGGAAACTATACTGTGGCGAGGAAGACAAGGACTCAGAGTAATGAAGATTACCGGTAAGTAACCGGGGCATTACCTCCTTGTCCGTCCCCCTCGCCACAGTAATCACTCATGAGCCGATACCAAAGCACATCAGGTGCATGAACGAAAAACTGCCCACACCAGGAAGGCAGAATAACAACAAGTTTAATAACAAGAGGCAGATAAACAAAAGAAGTCCCCTCAAGGAACACCAGCACTCAGTACAAAAGAGACAAAGGAAACCGAGCCCCCACCCCCAACCTGAAAACGGTAATGTTTCATGAAGGTATGAGGCGACAACCAAGTGGCAGTCCGGCAAACATCCTCCATGGAGACCCATTTAAACGCTGCCTAAGAGAAAGCAACAGACCTGGTGGAAGGTCACTGAACAGGAAGACAGAGAACCTCGGAAACAGAATCATACACCAACAAAATAGTCTCCTTAATCCAACGACTGACCGTGGAAAGGGAAGGTTTCATGCCCTGATGGGACAAACCAAAATTGACAAATAAATTGTCCACCTTACGGAAGGAAGACGTGCGGGACAAATAAACCAACAAGGCATGTGGAACATTCAACAGATGGAAAAGACACTCCTCATCCATGGAAGGATTCAGGCAAAGAACAGGAAAGACCAACTCAGAAGACTGATGAAAGAAGGAATCAACCTTCGGCACAAACGTAGGATGAGGGTGCAAAACCACACAATCCATCAAAACAACCAAAAATGGAGCAGACCGGAGGAAAGCCCCCAACTCCCCAATACGCCTGGCAGAAGCAATTGCCACAAGAAGGACAACCTTAAGTGTCAAAAACTTCAAATCAATCATCTCCAATGGCTCGAAAAGAGCAGATTTTAACAAACGCAAGACCAAAAGAAAGTCCCAAGGAGGAGGACACAGGATAGGATGGGGCCGCTGGAAAGACAGAGACTTAAAAAGCCGCGCCACCAAAGGAGCCACTAAAACCAAAGGAAGGACATGAAATTCCCGGATGGCGGCCCACTGAGCACCAATAGTAGAAATGGCCAAACCCAACTCAAAACCCTCATTCAGAAAATCAAGAATGCGAGCCAGGTCCAAAGAAGCCATAGACAAATTGTGACAAAGACACCAAGAAGCAACGTTGTTATAATGCTTAGCATAGGATTTTAACGTAGAAGGCATCTATGACTGCTGAATAACACCAGAAATGGCCATCGAACAACCACCACGGATCATGGATTCCCTATCAAGAGCCAGGCCCGCAGACCCAGGGATTGGAACACAGGAAGCGGAAGTAGGGGGCCCAACAGAGGGAAAGGCACGAATGGCAATACACACCCCGGTGTCACAGCCAACTCCAATAACAGGGGATACCAAGGGCAACAACACCACCCCGGTGAGGTTCCGTGACGATTTGAACCCGTGTTTTCAAGTTTGTCGGAAATACATAATATTAGTATCAGCGAACCGCAAATGATCCATTTAGCATATCCTGGTGTTTTCGCTACGATACGAGCAAGAGCACTCCTGTTATGAACACATTTCTGATCTACCCACGGCATCCATCTTAGATCATGTCCGCCATTTTGTGTTTCTTGCCCTCACATACGCAATAACCTCTGATCACTTCATTTCGATTAAGGACACGTAGCCTTAGCCGGAGATTCACCTCTTTCATGACACGTGTACCTTAAAACAGATCACGCTGTAGCTGCATGACTCAACAAAGGCTGCCTCCTCTGCCCGAGGCCAGCCCACCTGAACTGGTTCTCGTGTCCATTGTCCCGATCATGATTAGGCGGCCGAAGCCGGTAGCCTTGCCCATTTACAACCCACAAACATCTCTTATCCCGCTTTTCTATCTCCTGCACCTGGCTCTGCTCCTTTCCTTCTGGGCCTTTATTAGGGGGAGGTAACGAACTTTACGATGAGGCGGTCCGGCTCTTGAATGCAATATTGACAAGGGATTGTGATGGACTAGTGGGAACCCCTCTTCGTGATGTTTGGCATCAGATATTATCGACAGTTCCTGTGTAACGCCAAATATTTATTGTTTAAGATACAAAGGTTTAGGAATGTACTGACATGTGAAATATTTGCCTGAAGCACAATTTTTAGTATATAAGGAGCAACCCTCAATGTACAAATCGAACAGGCTCCTGGTTACTGCCCATGCGTAGTTTCTGTGACTTCTGTGTCCCTGCAGTAATAAACCTTTGGTCTTTGACGCCACCATCGAGAAGCCCGTGTTTCTGTTCATTTGCGCACCAAGGCAGGTGGAACTCCGGGGTCTTTGGGTGTTGTTCCCTGACACCTCTGGACGGAACCAAAAAGTCCAGAACTCCAATTGGCGCCCAACGTGGGGCAACGTCATTCGGTACCGGTCCAAAAGCCTGAAGAGTTCGAGGAGCTTCGTGTGAAGATTTCCGAGGGAGGCGCCCCACTTCATCGATCCCGGCATATCGCAAAAGTGGCCCGAAGTTCTCTTCCACGAGGGTTCCCGTTCAGGACGGCTGCAGTGGGCCGTTGCCTTGACCGTCGCCCTGTCTTGGACCCGAGGTGCAGCCCTTAGTACAGCGAAACGTGACGGTTTTCTCCTTGGTGACGTCTTCAGTGCCTCAGTTAAGTATTTAGTGATAGCTAGCTGGTTACTTTGTGAGGATTGTTAAAATCCTTGATCGGTTCTTGGTTTGGTTTGGTTTCGTAAGATTATCACTAGTTGTTCTGGTTACGATAATCTATTTGGTTCAGTTTGGGTATCGATTAACCCTGGGCGGAGTTGGCGGAGTGGGACTTCGCGGAGCTACGCGAAGTGGGCGAGAAACTACGCCCACCTCCGCACTCCGCGTAGCCCCACTCCGCAAACACCACCCGGCCGCCAGCCCCGCCACCCGCCTCCCGCCTCCCTCCCGCCCTCCCTAAATACTTTAAATGAAAGGAATAAATTAATTTAAAACGCACTTACCTTGCCGGCCGCTTCCCGCCGCGTCCCCGGGGCTCGCTATCTTCCGTCTTCTTTCGTAATGCGCATGCGCGGGCGGCCGCGCATGCGCATTTCTCACGAGAGAATGCGCATGCGCGGCCGCCCGCGCATGCGCATTACGAAAGAAGACGAAGACGGAAGATAGCGAGCCCCGGGGACGCGGCGGGCAGCGGCCGGCAAGGTAAGTGCGTTTTAAATTAATTTATTCCTTTACTTTAAAGTATTTAGGGAGGGCGGGAGGGAGGCGGGTGGCGGCCAGCTACGCTCCGTTTGCGGAGTGTGCGTAGTGCCGCCTGGCTCCGCCGGCTCCGCAAAATGCGGAGTAGGCGGCACTACGCACACTCCGCAAACGGAGCGTAGCTGGCCGCCCACCGTTAGTATCGATACATTAGTTTGGTTTTGGTAGGCCTAAGTTCTTGGTTCGAGTGCACATATTTGTTCCGTGTTTTGTTTGTTTTGTGTTCCAGACTGAAAATGGTAAGTCGGAAAATGTTGTCTTGTTTCGGTTGCAACCATGACTCACGATTGGAGGATTCCTGTCTGGTTCCTCCGATTGGGACTCCCCTTTATGACTTATATTGTAAACATGGTGTGGGTCCTATATCTTATAATGAGGTATGGGTCCGTTACTGTAAGAAGGATGGTGTCCTTAGTTGGCCACTACATGGTAGTTTTGAACCCGAGATTCTTGATAATTTAGAAGCGAAATTGTTTAGGAAGAAAGCCCGGCCGGCAATGTTTGATTCTTTCCGTTATTGGCGAAAAGAGTCCAAACAGAGAGAAATGAAAAGGTTGAAGAAAGAACAGAAAGAGAAAGAAGAGCTAACTCTAGAGCAAGCAACTAAACAATTGCAAGATAATGAGTGCGAAAAGGCCATAGATGTAGCAATTAGAGAGCATAATTTAGCGATTGACAAGTGCTACCCTGCCTTGCCATCGAAAACAGCTAAGATACTGGAGGATCCCGAAAACGATCCTCTGTTGTCTTATCTGTTACGGTCACCTCCACCGTATGCACAAGGTGCTACGGCCCAACTTGTACCGAATGTCCAATTGCCGGTTGCTGGACAACCTGGTGTTCTTGTTCCTCAGAATCAAGTTCCTGTACCTCCTGTGGTTAATGTGAATATTCCTACGGCTCCTCCTCTTCCTGGGTTGCCGTCTTCTATACCTGTATCTGTCTCGCTTACACCTCCTACATCACAAACTATTTTTCTCGATACTCCTACTACCTCGCTATCTGTTCCTACCTCTACTGTGTTCTCTACGTCTGCAAGTGTGTTAACTCCACTTTCTGTACGTCGAAAAATAACTGATTCTGTTGCTAATATACTGTCTCCTTTATATAAATCTTTAATTAAGACTCCTACTTCTGATTCAGTTCAGAGACGTAGTCAGCTACCAAGTACTGAAGAACGGGGAGTTTTAGATTCCACGGCTCTCAGATGGATTACGAAAGTTAGAAGATATAGTACGAGAGATGTACTAGATACGTTTATGCAGTGGAAGGAACCAACGCAACGGTACGTCTTTGATGAGATGTGCTCGTTGTTACGTGAGGAAATAGAGGAAGATGATGTTGAATCAGACTTGGAAGATTTAATTAAAATTCAAAAAGAGTTTGCTGCAGGAATGATAGTGGGTGATAATATAAAAGAAGCGATGGAACTTATTTTAAGTTTTAGGAATGATCCATCTCTTCGTTCGCCGAGAGATTTAGAGAAAGGTAAAATGAAGCCAAGTCGCCAATATCCTATGAGGGAGGTTCCTCCAATTTGGCGCGAAGCAATACAACGTGATGATAATGCGGGTATTGCAGCTGCTCCAGCACAGTTCCAACGAGTGTGGATACACATTCCATGGAAGCGAGCTGAAGTGCTAGCGGTGAAACAGGCCTTGCCAGATCCGCGTAAAAATCCAGCTGGATATTACAAGGAATTAACACAGACAGTTGAGGCTTGTATAATGAACTTAGCGGACATCGATATGTTATTTGGCAATGTAGTTCCACAACCAGTGTGGGCTAAAATTCGTAGGGAGGATCATCAAGCAGCCTTAGGTGGTGATTGGGCAGCTATCACTGCAGCGGATGGTCAGCAAACGGGTGGTGCAAAACCCGAACCCCTAATTGCTAATCTTCCAGGTAGAATAATTGACTTAATGAAGACTCTGATGCCTGCGTTGCGTGTTAATTGGGATAAATTATCCGCATGCAAGCAAAAGAAAAATGAAAGTGTCTCCGACTTCTTCACGAGGTTCGAAGAGACTTTTGTAGATCATAGTGGTCAGGATATGAGCACTGAAGGAGGACAGAGACTGTTTGTCGATAAATTTGTGCATAATTTGTTACCTGAATTATGCAATAAATTAAAGGATTCAGAGAGCGCGTGGGCTGTTTCCACAACTGCGCAAATACTTGCGACTGCACAATACTACGAAAATAGGGATAAAGAGGAAAAGGAAAAATCAGAGAAGAAAACGAAAGATTTAAAGACTAAAGTTCTTTTACAGCAGGCGTATCCGCCTCGCACGAATCAGACTAATATGCAACAAAATTCGTATCAGAGGACAGATTATAGTTCAACCAGGCCCCAATACCAGTGGAATCAGTGTGCGTACTGTAAGAAAGAGGGTCACTACAAAAATGAATGTCCAATCTTAGCGCAAAATAATGCAGCAGCAGCTCAGAGAGGTCGTGGTGGTTTTGTGCAGAATTCTAGAGGTCGAGGGCGAGGTGCTATGCCTCCACAAACGAATGATCGTCCTTCCAATCACTTTGATCAACGAAATGTACAGTCAGCTCAACAAAATAGATCTCAGCAATATCTTGTTGAAGATTATTGTGAAGTGGATGAGGGATTTCAGCAAAATGGGTACTAGGACAGCCATGGACAGAGAGAGGGAGTAGTATCAGTTCCAGTGGATCAGAGTGGGCCTTATGTCGCAGTAGCAACATCAGGTGTAGTCGAACCGTTTCTGTTGGATACTGGTGCCGCAAAAAGTTCTATCATTCATGCGAAACTCCCTGGCGCACCTTTGTCCGGCTCAACAAATGTTTCCGTAGGTTTTTCAAGCGCCCCTGTTTACAACCCGATATCTGGTCCTTTGTCTATTTCTGTTGGACCGTGTCAATTGAAAGCACCCTTGATTTTGACGACAGGTTGTAATGAAAATCTGCTTGGTTTAGATTTGTTAAAACGACTATATGCGACATTGTACTGTTCTCCGGAAGGGGTACAGCTTACTTTGGGTAAAAGAATCACTTCTCCGATGTACTTGTCAATGGACGCACTCCCGCCAGAGCTGCGCTCACTCCCTGATTCTCTTTGGGCGACTGGTCCTAATGATGTAGGCCTTTTAGAAATACCACCGTATGTAGTAACTTTGAAAGCAAATGTAAAATTTCCAAGAATTCCCCAATATAAAATATCTAGTGAAGGAGAACGTGCACTTTTATTGATTGTGCAAGATTTGATTAAGAAAGGTGTGGTTGAAGAAACTCGAGGAAATGTTTGTAATAGTCCTGTATTGCCGATTCTGAAACGAACTGATCCTACGAAACCTCCAGTGTACAGGTTTGTCATAGACCTTAGAGAAGTTAATAAAATTGTGGTTCCGCAATTTCCTGTGGTTCCAGACATTACTGCATTGTTAACATTGATTCCTGCTACAGCCACTTGGTTCTCAGTCATCGACTTGAAGAATGCCTTTTTCAGCATTCCGATAGCCGAGGAAAGCAGAGACATTTTTGGCTTCTGTCTAGGAGGTCGAAGTTGCAGATTTAAACGCGCTCCACAGGGCTACTGTGAAAGTCCATCTATTTATAGTCAAGCATTAAAAAGCCAGCTAGATTCTTTTGTCCTTCCTCCAGGTTCTGCCCTAGTACAGTACGTAGACGATCTTTTAGTGGCTGCCGATGACAAGGAAACTTGCAAAGCAGCTACAGTTTCGTTATTACATCATTTGTCTGATTTGAATCACAAGGTATCACCTTCCAAGATGCAATACTGCTGCCAAGAAGTGACCTACCTAGGTCATCTCTTGTCAAAGGAGGGAAGGAAGTTGACCCCAGAAAGAATAAAAGCAATTACGCAAATGAGTGTTCCACGCACACAAAGAGAAGTACGTGCCTTTTTAGGTATTACCTCCTACTGTAGGCAGTGGATTCCAAATTTTTCTCTTTTAGCGAAGCCGTTGGTAGCTTTGACTGGGAAAAATGTTCCGAGTCCGGTGCCATGGTCTGATGAATGTCAAGAGAGTTTTACTGAATTACGAAAAGCTTTGTGTTCAGCTCCTGTATTGGGTACACCTGATTACAGTAAGCCATTCACGCTCTACGTTCACGAGAGAGAAGGTTGCGCGTTGAGTGTCCTGACACAGAAGTTTGGTGATAAACAACGCCCTTGTGCGTATTTCTCATCAACATTAGATCCGGTAGCTAGAGCGTTGCCTAGTTGTTTGAGAGCTACAGCGGCAGCTGCGGCTTCCATTCGGCAATCTGCTGGTTTGGTGATGAACAACATGCTAGTGGTCATGGTTCCTCATGCAGTGGATACACTCATGAACCGAACGAAGACACAACACCTTACTAGTGCGAGATTATCTGGTTACGAGCTGACATTACTAGCGAGTCATATTCAGATCAAAAGATGTAATGTATTGAATCCAGCAACGCTGTTGCCGACTGATCAAGAGTCGAGTGATTCTGAGCCACATGACTGCTGTTTTAAAACGGAGGAAGAGACAAAAGGACGCATCGATTTGAAAGATACTCCGTTATCCGATCCGGATGGTACGCTGTATGTGGACGGGTCATGTTTTAAATTGGAGAATGGTGATGTGACTGCTGCTTACGCGGTAACGACGTTGAAGACGATTGTGGAGACTGCAAGAGTGAGTCAGAATTCTGCCCAAGCTGCAGAATTAATAGCTCTAACGAGAGCATGTGTTTTAGCTGAGGGAAAGAGAGTGAATGTATTCACAGATAGTCAGTACGCATTTGGCGTGGCCCATAGTTTTGGCCGGTTGTGGAGAGAAAGAGGTTTCATTACGTCCCATGGGACTAAGATTCAACATGGTCAGCTAGTTAACGACTTGTTGGAATCTCTAACCTTGCCGACTGAAGTTGCAATTGTAAAGTGCAGTGCTCATAAAGCAATCACGGATGATGTTGGACGTGGGAATGCTTTTGCTGATGAAATTGCTAAACAGACAGCTAGAGACATGATGAGTAGAATGTATGTTGCAACGTCTGCAAGATGGATCGCTGAGTCTGGGATGTGTGAAGATACAATGGAAAGTGTGAAAGAGATTCAGAGAGAAGCAACTGAGGAAGAGAAACGTGTATGGAGAGAAAGTACGGGCAAGTTGGACTCGAATGGATGTTGGATTGATTTGACAGAGCAACAGCGTTGGATGTTGCCTGATGCGTATGTGCTTGCAGTAGTGACAATGGCGCATGGAGTAGCGCATATAAGTTCTAAAGGGATATGTAAGATGTTGGCTCCGGTCTGGAAAAATGAGGGAATCAGTAAGTGTGCAGAGAGAGTGGTGAAAAATTGTATGGTGTGCTTGATGCATAATCCTGGCAAGGGAACTCCAACTCCAGCTGGTCATTTCGCTCCTCCTTCCTGCCCCTTTGAAGTGATTCAGTTAGACTTCATTCACATGGAACGCTGTAATAATTTAAAATATGTCTTGGTGGTGGTTTGTGCTTTTTCCAGGTGGATAGAAGCATACCCACTGAAGGACAATACTGCCTTATCAACTGCCAAAATTCTTCTCAAAGAATATTTCCCTAGATTTGGAATGCCACGGATTGTATGGTCAGATAACGGAAGTGAGTTTATAGGGAAAGTTATGCAGAGTGTATGTGCAGGCCTAGGTTTGAAACAAAAATTTCACAGTGCGAACCATCCCCAGTCAGCTGGTTTAGTGGAGGGTTACAATGGCACCCTCAAACTGAAGATAGCTAAAATACAAGCATCCACAGGTTTAGCCTGGCCAGACGCACTTCCTTTGGCTTTGTTATCAACAAGAGCAACTGTACATTCTAGAGTGGGGCTTAGCCCATACGAGGTAGTCTTTGGCCGCCCAGCAAATATCTGGGGTGTGCCAAGGCCTAAGGAATTTAAGTCTATAGAATATCCTATGTTGATAGACTACCTTTACGACTTGACTGCTAAATTGAGTCTTATTCATCAACAGGTTTTCGATGCTTTGCCAAAACCTCCGGAGAGTCCAGGGCATCAGCTGAAACCAGGAGATCTGGTTGTCATCAAGAACTTCGCGAGGACGAAGAACCTTCAACCAAGATTTGTGGGGCCCTTTCAGATCTTACTGACAACGAGGACAGCCGTTCGTGTAGCTGGCCGCAAGCATTGGGTGCACGCGTCTCATGTTAAGCGTGTACCCTTGCCGCTACCTTACGACGACTGGGTGAAAAAGGGAATTGGTGCCTCTGAAACTGACAGCACACCGAAGTTCATCCCTTTCAGCGATGCCGAATTGATTACTGATACTCCAAAATCTGACTCTCCTCCTGAAAAGACTCTTTTGAACACTGAACATTTGTCTCCAGCATCAGAAGAAACTTTGCTATCTGCGAACTTAAACACTGCAACAGCTGCTAGTGATACACTATTTTCCGATCAGACAATACCTGCGAAGCAGAGATACAACCTGAGAAAACGTAACATGGACAAATAAAGCAGGCAACTGCATATTGTGATTTTGATATATTGAACATTTGCCTTCAGCCAGGAAGTTTGCTATTGTTTATTATTTTTTAAAATTGCCTTGCCGTCTGGGTAGCCGTAGGGTCGTGGCTGTGTGCCTAGTTTGAATCTGCAGGGGTCTGACACAAGGTCGATCTTTCTGTTGGTTCTGGGAACTCCCAGGGCTGACAGAGGCATTTTCATCTACGTACACATCATCAGTGGTCGCGAGCGGATTGTAGAAGATGGAGCTTCCTGCGCTGCAACGAGAAAATGTGATTTATGTTCGCAGAAACAGACTTTACAGAATTCTTCGTAGCAAATGCTTTTTGATGCAATGTGCCGTTACATTTTTGATTATTTTAGCAACATTGGTGGGTGGAATCGTCTTTAGTATAAATCTGATTTTTGTGCCAGTTACTACAGTACCTCCCCTTGATCCTGCCATTTCTACTGTTTCTTCTATACATTCTTTTCACTCGTTTCCTGAACATGAGCAAGCCCGACGCACAGAGTTCATTAACAACACTTTTGTACAGCTCTTGCACCAACACCAATTGGTAGTTAACACTACAGACTGCTGGGTGTGTGGCTTGATACCCCACACTATGGATAAAGGTATTCCCTATCTGGTTTTGCCTTTCAGCTACAATGGATCATTTCAGGCCCTTCAAACCATCTTTGCTTATGCCCTTGAGACCTATCCTCCACGTCCACCACGTTCCACTAGATATAACTCTGCCAACAAAGCTTTAGTCCAGGGAATTATTGACATGATCAAGGATGTCAATAATACTCCATCATACCCTAGAGACGAACTGCGAGTATATTTAAGTTGGAATACTTCAGAGTATCGCCTTAGTTTAGGAGAAAGCAAGCGTAAAAGCTCAACTCCAATCTGGGTCGTACCTCACCGAGGTCAGGTCTGTTTGCAAGGGAATGGGAGAAATCCGAGAGCTCAGCTAGGGAGGAGTGAGTGCATTGAGACTTATGTGTTTCCGGCTAACTCTTCCCCTGCCTTCCTTACTGCTAGGGGTACCTATTTCATTTGTCGAGACCGAGCTTATACATGGTTGCCTGCTGACTTTTCAGGTTCATGCTATATTGCTCGATTGTTGCCTCCAACATACACTGCTTCATCTGATTACCACAGAACCAGAATAGCGAGAGGTGTCTTCAACAAGGAAGATACTGCTGGTCAGGAAGCTGGAGACTTCTTCAAAGGCTTCCTTCCGTTCTGGGGGCCTATGGCCAATAGTAGAAACATACGTCAGCTAACACGGGTAGTTGAATCTACTATTACTGAAACTGCTGGTGCCCTTAACAATCTGACAGCTGAGCTTCAGGCGGATAGACTCATGACGTTGCAGAACCGTATGGTTCTAGATGTTATACTTGCAGATCGAGGTGGGGTATGCAGAATGATCCAATCGAGCTGCTGTGTCTTTATTCCTAATAATGCTCCAACAGTCTATGAGGCGATCTCTAAGCTACACAAGATTTCCGACTCTATACATGTAGACAAGGGAAACTGGTCCTTTATGGAGTGGTTTTGGACTCTGATCTCAGCGTGGGGATGGAAGGTTCTAATGGTCATCGGTGTCATCTTAGTATTCCTATTCTCATGCTGCCTGATTATCCAGTGTGGTCCTGCTCTGTGTAGTTTTTGCGCTGCAACTTGTCTCAGATAACCACCTGCGTTTGGAGAAAAGGCACGAGAAAGGATGATGATACAACAACATGTCACTGACCTGATGAGTATAGAACTAGACTCTGATATAGACTGAGTAATTGCCTATGTAAGGGCAAAAGGAGGGTCTGAGGTTCCGTGACGATTTGAACCCGTGTTTTCAAGTTTGTCGGAAATACATAATATTAGTATCAGCGAACCGCAAATGATCCATTTAGCATATCCTGGTGTTTTCGCTACGATACGAGCAAGAGCACTCCTGTTATGAACACATTTCTGATCTACCCACGGCATCCATCTTAGATCATGTCCGCCATTTTGTGTTTCTTGCCCTCACATACGCAATAACCTCTGATCACTTCATTTCGATTAAGGACACGTAGCCTTAGCCGGAGATTCACCTCTTTCATGACACGTGTACCTTAAAACAGATCACGCTGTAGCTGCATGACTCAACAAAGGCTGCCTCCTCTGCCCGAGGCCAGCCCACCTGAACTGGTTCTCGTGTCCATTGTCCCGATCATGATTAGGCGGCCGAAGCCGGTAGCCTTGCCCATTTACAACCCACAAACATCTCTTATCCCGCTTTTCTATCTCCTGCACCTGGCTCTGCTCCTTTCCTTCTGGGCCTTTATTAGGGGGAGGTAACGAACTTTACGATGAGGCGGTCCGGCTCTTGAATGCAATATTGACAAGGGATTGTGATGGACTAGTGGGAACCCCTCTTCGTGATGTTTGGCATCAGATATTATCGACAGTTCCTGTGTAACGCCAAATATTTATTGTTTAAGATACAAAGGTTTAGGAATGTACTGACATGTGAAATATTTGCCTGAAGCACAATTTTTAGTATATAAGGAGCAACCCTCAATGTACAAATCGAACAGGCTCCTGGTTACTGCCCATGCGTAGTTTCTGTGACTTCTGTGTCCCTGCAGTAATAAACCTTTGGTCTTTGACGCCACCATCGAGAAGCCCGTGTTTCTGTTCATTTGCGCACCAAGGCAGGTGGAACTCCGGGGTCTTTGGGTGTTGTTCCCTGACACCTCTGGACGGAACCAAAAAGTCCAGAACTCCACCGGAACAATCAGAAGGACAAAGGACCCCTCCCTTTTGATTTTCTGCAAGACAGCTGGAATCAGGGGAACAGGGGGAAAGGCATACAAGAAGACTCGCGGCCATCAAAATGACAGAGCATCCACCCTCCAAGCATCCCGGCAGGGCATAATTGTGCAAAAGCAGCTGACTTTGGCATTGGACTGGGACGCAAAGAGGTCTACAATCGGAGACCCAAACATCCGCCTCAACCTACTGAACATCAAGTGCGTCAGGGACAATGAACCCATGGACGGAAACACATGGCTCAGACAGTCCGGCACAGTGTTCTCCCGACCAGGCAGATAAATCGCAGACAGGGACTCCAGGTGTAACTCCGCCCAAGAACAAATCTGACGACTGAGGAAACTGAGGGAAAGAACCCTGCAACCCCCTGATGGGTGATATACAACATCACCACCTGACTTGCACATGGTGACCCACCACAGACTTGCACATGGTGACCCAACAGAAGATCCAAAAAGGCCAACAGGCCCAACTGAACCACCTTCAGTTCCTTGTAGTTGGACGAACAGGACATCACAGAGCAGTGACGGCTCGTGGAGGGAGTTACGGTGGGGCAGGAGGGTGGGGAGGGGAAGGGGCAGGGTGGAGGTTGCTAAAAACCGGCATATGGATAATTGCAGGTAAGTAAACAATTTAATTAATAAAACGAATTTCGTAGTGTGCCTTGCATCGCAAAATGCAATGCAGTGCGAGCTACGAAATTCGTTTTATTAAATAAATTGTTTACTTACCTGCAATTATCCATATGCCGGTTTTTAGCAACCTCCGCCCTGCCCCTCCCCCTTCCCGCCCTCCTGCCCCACCGTAACTCCCTCCACGAGCCGTCGCTGTCACAGAGCGAGACCAAACCCCTTGCAACGTCGAATCCACTAGAGTAGCACCCCAGCCCAGCAGGCTGGCATCCGTAGTGAGAATCTGAGACGGAAGAATCAGAAAGGGGCGACCTTGAGACAGATGACCCTCATTCAACCACCAACCCAGGACCACCTGAACCTCAGATGACACAGGGATCAAAACACTCATATCTAGGGAACAGGGGTCCCAATGCAACAGAATGTGGGACACCACCGGATACACGTGTAGGTGAGCCCACTGTACTATTAACAAAGATGCTGACATTAGACCCTGCACCCTCAACCACAGGCTCACAGGATGAGACGGACCCAACAACAGGGATCGAACAGCAGCGATCAGAGTCATAATCCGAGCAGGGGGCAGGAACACCATCCCCAACTGAGTACTGAAAAGCGCTCCAATGTAAGTCATTTCCTTTGCAGGAACCAGGGAGGACTTCAGGACATTCACCAGGAATCTGTGATTTTTCAGGACATGGCACACCTCCGGAGATGCAACTCCGCCTTAGAAAGAGAAGAAGCAGAAGTCAAAGTATCATCCAGATAAGGAAAAAAACGAATGCCCTCCCCATGTAAATGAGGAACAAGAGGAGCCAAAACCTTAGTAAAAGTAAAAACCCTGGGTGAAGAGCAGAGTCCAAAAGGCAATACCTGGAACTGATAGTGCCGACCCAGGACGCAGAACCGCAGAAACTTCTGAGAGTCGGTGGTGTACAGGTACATGTAGATACGCATCTTGTAGGTCTATCGAGGCCAGAAAATCCCCTTCAGATATAAGAGGAAGGATCACCTGGAGAGAAACCATCTTTAATTTCTGATGAGGAATGAAAGTATATACCCATTTCAAATCCATCACAGGTCTGAGATCCCCAGCGTGTTTGGACACCAGGAACAGAATAGAATAAACTCCCAACCCCAACTGATCCCCTGGCATGGGAATCACTGCTCGCTTTTGCACCAGGGAAGCGATGCCTTCCAAAAGTGCCACCCTCTTCATAACGTCTCTGGGACAAGGAGTGGACCTTAAACAGTCTGGGGGAGTCTGGGTAAACCTAAGACAAAAACCTTCGGAAATCACTTGAAGGACCCATTGGTTCAAAACAGTCTCGTTCCAAGAGTCCCAGAAGAAATTCAGATGACCCCCAACTGGACCCACTCCAGGAGCAACCCAGTCATGACTTTGTAGCGGGAGAGGAGGAGGCAGAAGCGCCGGAGAACCAGGACTTTTCAGAGGAAGGAGCACCCCGGGTACGCCCCCTCCCATGAAAGGGCTGATGTGCACGGCCCCTCAGTGAAGGACCAAAAGCTCATGGGACCCTAAAGAACGGAAGCGACCAACCTCGTCAGGTGCAAGCAGCTTACGGTCCTCTGCCGTCTTCTTAACCATATCATCCAACAGGGAACCAAACAGCTTAACCCCAGTAAAGGGGATTTTCATCAACAGACCCTTCTGTGCAGCATCAGCCTTCCAGGAGCGGAGCCACAACTGCCTCCTTGCAGCGACAGAAGACCCCGACGCAGAACCAGCCGCCCCCAAAGAATCAAACGATACGTCAGAAAGTAGACGAACCTGCTGCTCCATCATAGCCAGCATAGAAGACACATCTTCCCCTTGGTCCATCAATTCTGACCATGTTTGAAAATCTTTAAGCAAAGATTGGATGGTGTAAGAAGAATAGGCCGCCGCCTGAATGGAAAAATTAGCTGCAGCAAAAGTGTGCTTCACCGCATTATCAACCTTATGATCCACTGGGTCAGCAGGAGATGAATCCTCAGAAACAACAGTTCCATGAGACGACATAATAGCCATCAAGGAATCAACTTTAACTGATGAAGGAAACTTCACAGAAAAGTCTTGCAAAGGGTAACGTTTATTTAAAAGATGTGGAAAATAACCCTTGTCAACATCCTTCCACTCCGTCTCCAAAACCTTCAAAACAGAAGAACGAAGGGGCAAAGATTCAGGCTCAGGACGCTGATACTGTGTAAATAAATCATCTTCCAAATCCACAACAGAATCAGGAAAAATCAAGGGCCAGATGTAGGTAAGTATATTTTACCGATTCATAAATACAGAATTTTACCGATTCGGTATTTATGAATCGGTAAAATAGAAGGGGAGAGATTTAGGAAGAATCGGTAATTGAATTAATCGGTATTTAACGAATCTGTAAATACCGATTCGGTAATGCCCATTGATTCCTATGGGCATTGAAGCCCATAGGAATCAATGGGCATTACCGAATCGGTATTTACCGATTCCGTAAATACCGAATGTTGCATGGGTGCAAGGGGTGTCACATTGACACCCTCTAGCACCCCGAATTCAGGCACATGTGACACGTGGCACATGGGCATGTCTGTCTGTCACATGGCATAGGTGTGAATGCACACATGTGCATGCACACCTGGAATCGGTATTTTACCACCCAATTGGATTGGGTGGTAAAATACCGATTCGGTAAGGCCTGTGGGACTCAGAAGAGTCCCACCTACATCTGCAAGTTACCGGATCGGTAAAAATACCGAATCAGTATTTTACCGATTCAGTAAATTTACTGATTCGGTAAATTTACCGAATCGGTAAAATAGGGCCCCTACATGCCAAATACTAAACACCGGACAGTAACGGCCGAAATCGGCTGTTACCGACCGGTATTTCGGCTCCTACATCTGGCCCCAAATTCTTGCGAATGTGACCAAGTACCACCTTAAGGTCGGCACCCTGCACAAAACGTCCCTTGATGTCCACATCCTCCTCCATCTCTGAATCAAGAGCAGGAGCATCATCAGCCTTTGCCTTTTTCTTAGGAGGAACAGTCACCTTCTCTTGCAAATCAGCAGCCACCGCAGAATTAATCATCTTTTTTAAGACATCCAAAGAAGGAATTGTCAATCCAGAACCAAAAGCAACATCCATGAAGCCAGGAGCAGCCACAGCACGAACCACCCTCCATGACCAGCAAATCCAAATAAACTCACACAGGTAGTATACGCCAAACACGACCGGTAAAAAAAGGCCTCATGTTGCCAGGTAACCAACAAACCCTCCCACTGCACGCCCATAACACAAGCATAAAAGCGGAGGAAGTCCGTTGCGTCTTCCTAATGAAGTCGCCAGACCCCCCCCCCGACAAAGAAGCATGCAACGAAGGACAAACAAACAGGTAAGGAAAAGCGAAGAAGCTCAGCAACACCGCCTACCAACAGAGGAAGAAAAACACAAATCAGGACCGCTCAATGTCCGTTGTGCAGGACACGGTCACAGAAAAGCAACACGAGTCAGAAAGACCCGTGCGTCCCCGTAATGGAGGCCTGTTCCCATGAGAACGAAGCCCCATGAAATTCTGAGTCCACTAGAGCAGGACCAGAAAAAGTGGCAGATGAGGGGAAAACTAGACAAAAGAAACATAATAAGCACCAACATTCCCCGACATCAAACCCCACAAGGACCAGAGTACAGCCAACACAGGACCCAGGCACACAGCACTCGGAGCAGTGCAGAAACAAAAAAACAGATTGTTTGGCTGTTTATGAGTTCCTTTATGGGATTGGCTGTTGCCACCGGGGGCCATTTTGGGAGAGGGAGAGGTAGACTAGAATGTTAAGTTTTACTAGGAGTTTCTGTGGGAGCCGGAGGGTCATCGGTGATTACTGTGGCGAGGAAGACGGACGAGGAGGTAATGTCTGCCACTCGACTTCGGAAAAAGAACATTGCGTTGTTACAGAAGTTTTCGCCCAAATATTCTTTAACAGATTGTTTTCTCCTTGACTCTGCAGATGTCTATGCCAATTATCCACCCCACTCAGCCTAACTTTAAAAAGAGCGGGCAATAGTGGTAATGAAGCGGAACGAGCAACAAGACAATATTTTCTCATGGGGGGAAAATGTGTATAAATCAAAAGAAAAAATGTTTACTACGATCCCTCACACCTAAGCCAGAATTTCCTGCCAGGTGAAGCACCTCTCTCCAGAAGAAAATGACCCAGCTCACTGAAGCCATTAGTATTCCAAATCCTTAAATGACTGGACTGGATATGTAAACCAAAAGCTTTACATTCATTTAACTGCAGATATTCATACCCAGCCTCTGATGCCTTGGTAGTATAAATAGACTGGAGTCTAGTAAAGAGGTCTTGGCCATTATATATAGTATCCATACTAATATAATAAAGAGAGAGCCCAAACCTTTGAGGTGGGTAATCTCAGGAACCACAGCACCAATCACAACACCCAATACAGCGTTGGAAAGGGCAGTTGCAGCAGAAGAACATAGGCTATGCAGATGCCCACCATATACATTTAAAAGGTAAAAGAACCGTGCCAGCTAAGTAGTCCCTTGTGGGCGTGTCTGTGTTGTGCTGTGGGCGTGTGCTGGAGGCATGACAAATGCTGGGGGCGTGTGGTACATTCCGCCCTTCATGCCATGTCTCATATTGTGTGTTAATCCCACCCTGCTCCCTTTAAATACCCCTGCACCCCATAATCATAACCCACACTTACTCCTTAAAATACCCCAACACCCTTAAACACTAACCCATCCTAACCCTCTAAATATACCCTGTACCCCAAAACCCAAACCTATCCCTAAACCTTAAAAATACCCCTGTACCCCAAAACCCAAACCTAGCCCTGAACCCTATAAATACCCCTGTACCTCAAAACCCAAACCTACTCCATAACCCTAAAAATACCCCTATACCCCAAAACCCAAACCTAGCCCTGAACCCTAACAATACCCCTGTACCCCAAAACCCAAACCTACCCCTGAACCCAAAAATACCCCTGCACCCCAAAACCCAAACCTACCCCTGAACCCTAAAATACCCCTGTACCCCAAAACCCAAACCTAGCCCTGAACACTTAAAATACCCATGTACCCCAAAACCCAAACCTAGCCCTGAACCCTAAAAATACCCCTGTACCCCAAAACCCATACCTATCCCTAAACCCTAAAACTATCCCTGTACCCCATAACCCAAAACTATATCTGAACCCTTAAAATACCCAAACACCCCAAAACATATACCTCAGTACCCCAAAACATATACCCCTATACCCATACTTACCTTATCCAAACATTAAAAAAAACATGCTTTTACCATTCATGCATTTACAGCGAATTTTGTTGTAAATGTATGTGTAGTAAAAGCATATAAAATGTAATGCCATGCGTTATAATGGCATTGCGGAGTCATGGTATTTTCGTAATGAAAGTATACTGAGTGATGGTATGCGGAAAGAAAGTTGCGGAATAATGGGTGTTTACCCTCCCCCGGTAAATACATTGGTGGCACGGCGGCCCACATCTCCAGCAACATACTCATATTTTTTCACTACCAATTTGAAAAATGCACAGGTCTCTCTCATTGATGGCCAGCGCCGACATACACTTTTAGACACACCTCCCGCCACAAGTTCTAGAATTGCGAACTTTAGAGCTGGGTAGCTACGTTCGAATCTCGGCATCAGCACAACATCCTGTGATTCCAGGCAAATCGCTTTGTCTCCCTGTGCCTACCACAAATGAATGTGTTCTTCTGAAATGTAAATTGTGCTCATGCCATGTTGTCGAGTTTGCGCTATATAATATTGCAAGGAAAAATAAAGTAGGGAAACTCGAGTTCACACACTACTGAACGCGCACTCTTAAGTGCATCAGCAGTGCACTGTGAATCGGAGCGTTTCACAGGCCTGTCGCAGATAAGAAATGCTATCAAAACGAAATCCTACAAAACAATATACTACTGGCCGGTAGCAATTCATACCCGGAGAACGTCGGGATGGGCTACTAGTATATTATATTATAAAGACTAGAAACCGTGATCCGGCTTCCTTTCCCATTCTTTAAATTATCTATTTAAGACTGGATATTAACCTCGAGGTGCCTTTTTGTTCCGAATACATTATAAAACAAGCATTTGGAATGCAATAGGTCTCACATTAATTAATTTTGAGCTATTTTTATTGCTAAATATTGCAACACCAATTGCAACAAAAGTCTATAAATTGTAGGCAAAAAAGTGTATTTATTTTTGTAGCAATGGTGGCATGCTGCGCTTTAGATGAATATGTTTAAAAGTAAAGTGCACCATACTGCGATTGCTACAATAGTTAATTGTGGATGCGTTAACAATTTATGTGTGCACTGATGGCTGGTGGTGTGTGTGCTTGTAGAAATTGTGCACTGATGGCTGGTGGATTGTGTGCCTGGTGGAAGCGTGCACTGACGGCTGGTGGTGTGTGTGTCTGGTGGAAGTGTGCACTGCCGGCTGGTGGTATGTGTGCCTGGTGAAAGCATGCACTGACGGCTGGTGGTGTGCATGCCTGGTGGAAGAGTGCATTGATGGCTGGTGGTGTGTGCCTGGTAGAAGCATGCACTGACGGCTGGTGGTGTGTCTGCCTGGTGTAAGTGTGCACTGACGACTGGTGGTGTGTGCCTGGTAAAAGCGTGCACTGACGGCTGGTGGTGTGTGTGTGCCTTGTGAAAGTGTGTACTGACGTCTGGTGGTGTGTGCCTGGTGGAAGCGTGCATTGTCGGCTGGTGGTGTTTGGCCCGGTGAAAGCGTACACTGACGGCTGGTGGCGTTTGTGCCCGATGAAATTGTGCACTTATGGCTGGTGGTTTGTGTGCCTGGTGAAAGCGTGCACTGACAGCTGGTGGTGTTTGTGCCCGGGAAAGCGTGCACTGACAGCTGGTGGTGTTTGTGCCTGGTGAAAGTGTGCACTGACGTGTGGTTGTGTGTGTGTTTGTGTGTGTGGTTGTGTGTGTGGTGTTGTGTGTGTGGTTGTGTGTAAACTCTCAGCTTCATATTCATTAACGTTTAGCACGTTTTGTGGGCCAACCAAATAATGCCCGGTGAGCAAACGCTCACATTGCACCCTGTCCTCTATATGGATATTAATATTCCCTGACGAGCGAAGGAAAGGCCTTACAAACCTCGCATTGCACACTGGGCTATTCTATAAATATATATTTTTCTTATGAAGCTACATAATCGTTTTTATGTAGCTGCATATTTATTTTTAGACCAGATTGTGCTTGCTTTTAAGCTTGATAAACAACAAGAGAGAGAATGATGCTTTCATGCACGCATCACAGGCTCACGTGCCACAGTGTAATGCCCACTTGAATAGTGAGCCCTTCTTACACTGTATAGTAGAAATAAAAGTGGTTAATAAATTATTTTTTAAAAGTATGTGTCAGAAACTGGAACACAACTTATCACTGGCTAGGACATAGTAGACTGCTGCAGACACCGAAACCCACTGAAGAGAATAACATTACAATATCACTATGCAGTCAGTGTCTGCTTTTTATTTTTAAATTGCTAATAACGAATTAACTGTGGAAACTGCTGTGGTCTCGTCAACAGCTGAGGTGATCGTTAAGCCTTCACTCTGGCGTACACAGACATGAAGCCTGCACATACATACTCTTTCTCTCATTCTACTTTCCTTACTTGCAGACCTGTTAATCTTTTTTGCTAGGTCAAACAACGAAATGGAGGTTAAGTTGTTCTTCATTTCTGAGAGAGAACAATCCAACTGGCAACAGCAGTTCTTAGGAAAAGCTGAGGAATTGAAACCTATAAGGAGCAAAATACTGGTATGTGATGCATTGATCAGGTAGAACGAAACCACCAAGGGAGTAAACCAGACAAGCAAAAAAGAACTAACTTGTAGCAAATGCTTTTATTTATATTTTTAAAAAAACAAAAACATCTGTTTTGTTGCAACTTTTTTTATTTTATTTTTTTTAAATCAGGTTTGTCCAGGTTCCTGAGTTTCGGAGAGTCAGGTCGGATGCCTCTATGGCGTTACACAAGACGCTGGTCCCACCATGAAGTAACCTGAGTTCAAGCAGATATACTGATCCATAAAGATGTGCGCATGTCTTCATGCTCACACAATGGTACTAACTCCACTCGCCTTCAGTTTAACCAGCGTACACTTCTAAAACGGAGGGCTCTGTTCTAACAAGACAGAAGCATTAACTTTTTAATCAAAACTAAAAGCTGTTGACGTCACACTTAAACGTGGTAACATTTTAGCGAGTAGGAGAAAAGTGAACGTTTGATTAATGTGAACGATACATAAGTACTGGTAAAGCTAATATGTCTGGCATGGTTATTTACAAACCAGACGCTACTGCCTTTGACAGCGCTTGTCATTTGCCAAGAGGTACAATGGCAGTCAGGGTCTCTGGGTGTCTGTAAAGGTGGCGCAGCAAAGGAGCTGAGTTAAGGAGCCGCTGTGCTAAGAGAGAAAAGCTGTGTGACAACAGTCATAGTATCTCCATCATTACTCCGCCCCCTGCAACCCCACAAACTCTACAATAATACACAGACACAAAGTTATTGGAAGATAAAATTGGAGGTTTATTTGTATACAAATAAAAGGTGGGTTATCTTACAGGTGATCCCGTTCGCCCCGCAACCCCTCGTTGCAGGGCACCTGAAGTTCAGCCACGAAAGACACCAGCGGCCATAGCCCGGTGTGGTACCTGGGAGGATTTACTCCTCCCACAGGTGAACCTATAGTCCACCAACCCCGACCGCTGAACAAGGGAGAGTGACTCACACCTTCCCCAGCTGGGCGGAGCCTATAAAGCAAGTCCCCGGTTGTTCAGGTTTACAACCGCCCTAAAGACTAACAGGGCACCATCGTACTCCAAGTTCCCAAGAAGGACCCCTTGAAGCCTGTATGACTTATGCACTGTGCGCTTAGCACTGGAGGCTTCAGGTCCTGTTCCTGTGCCTTTCCTGTGTCGAGATCGCCCTGTAACTCCTCCTGCAACAAGAAAACAAAACATTAATACAGTCCCCCCTCACCACTTCCCCCCTTTTCCAGCGGGTGAGCGGTGGGGAGGGGAGATGACAAAAAGGGGGGTGATCTAGGGACCTGGACTGGGTGGGGGGACTGGCTACCGCCGATGCGGCTGAAAGGACCTGGTGGCAGCAAAGGATGCAACCTGGCGGGAGAGAGGGCAGCAGACAAAGAGGGCGCGTGTGAGGAGGGGCCTCCCCTATATACCTGTAACCCCGCCCCTCTCCCCTGTCCCTCGCTTCGCCCACCCCCCCTGGATGCGCTGGCTGCTGCGTCATTCGAGAAACTAGGGGCCTGCCCTCCTATGGGGTACCCTGCAGGGACCACGGGCATCCTGCATAGTATTTCCATCGTTACTCCGGTGCCCGCAACCCCACAAACTCTACAATAATACACAGACACAAAGTTATTGGAAGATAAAATTGCAGGTTTATTTGTATACAAATAAAAGGTGAGTTAGTTTACAGGCGATCCCGTTCGCCCTGCAACCCCTTGTTGCAGGACACCTGAAGTTCAGCCAAGAAAGACACCAGCGACCATAGCCCGGTGTGGTACCTGGGAGGATTTACTCCTCCCACCGGTGAACCTATCGTCCACCAACCCCGACCGCTGAACAAGGGAGAGTGACTCACACCTTCCCCAGCTGGGCGGAGCCTATAAAGCAAGCCCCCGGTTGTTCAGGTTTACAACCGCCCTAAAGACTAACGGGGCGCCGTCGTACTCCAAGTTCCCAAGAAGGACCCCTTGAAGCCTGTATGACTTATGCACTGTACGCTTAGCACTGGAGGCTTCAGGTCCTGTTCCTGTGCCTTTCCTGTGTCGGGATCGCCCTGTAACTCCTCCACAGCCCTGGGTGTGGCACCCGCTGCACCCAGAGCCCCCACCACTTAGCCCCTTGTATCTATTCCTACTTGCACCCGGCTGCTTCTAGCGCTTCACCCAGGTCTAGCAGGAAAATTGCCATGCCTACCTTTGACCAATGCACCCCGTCAGTTTCCCAGCAGCCAACCGATTTTGCATGCAGCAGACCGTGTCTTATGAAACCTAATTCTCTTATCTCTGTGAACTTGCGCATGGCCGTGTTTACGCGCTTGCGAGCATTCTCCAATGCTTCTTGGGATCTCGCCCCGTGCCATATGGGTCTAGGTGTCCTCTCAGAGCACCAGAGGCCACATAATCCCAGCTTGCTGCTCAATGTGCCTAAATCCTCCCTCATTGCGTCCAGAAGTCGCCTCTTGCCTTCTGCCACTAGGTCATCCCCCCCCAGATGTACCACTATGATGTGCGGCTGCAGTCTACCCTCCTTCAAAGTCCTACGCAGAGTTCCTAAAAGCTCACTCCAGCACATTCCCAGGAATCCAAACCAGGATATATTGGTTTTGATGAAACCATGTTTCCAAGGCACAGCCTCTTTCCATCTTGCAACTCTTGTGACGTAGGACTGCCCCATCACCTACACATTCGTTCCTGAAATAAATACACAATGATATGAAAAGGTTTTTAGTTTATTAACACTCCACACGACTGTACAAAGTAACGGCCACCCATAATGGCGCCAATATCTCAGATTCCGTCTCTGCTTACATGTTCCCTGGGACATTTCTGATTACAGGTTGTATCATGCTTACTGGCCTCACATACCTTTTATAACAGTTGGAGTCCCAGCGTCCTACTTTTTTAATTGTCTTTGCAGGCAGGCCCTCCCTGAAGGCCGTGGTAGCCGCCCCAATCCTGAATGAGTGAGAGCTGTATTTGGCCCCCCCTCTAGTGTAACCAGCTAGGAACAGGCACACTTGCATCACATGCTCTACTTGAAATTTGGTGACCCGGGAGCCATCCAGGTGTATCAGTAACAACCCGTCTGTGCGAGGGCGGCTGGCCAGGAAGATGGCCAGCAGAGCCACCGGGCAGTACCTGTCGTTCCCCAAGCGATGCAGGGAAAATTCCCTCCCCCTGCCCGCCTGGTCCATTTTTGAGAATGGTAACAATATTTCTGCTGAGTCAGCTGTCAAGCGCACATCCCTCATCTGCACGGCCCTAGGCTTTGGTTCAGTCTTGGACCGAGCCACCAGTTCTCCTACTCTAAATGCCCCAATGAACGCTAAGCTAAAAGTGGAGGCGAAGAGGGATGCTTCGTATGCGGACTGGGCGACAGAGGGGAGAGCATCTAGCATTCCTTGTAATGTCTCATAGTCAATGGGGGCCCTCTGGTCGAGTGACTTGGGCGCCACTCTGGCCCAACCTTTGAGTGCCGCCCTTGTTGTAAACAATGCGGTGGGGTCGTCCTGCCTGAGCAGCTTTGCGTGGTGCCCGATGGCCGATAGGTGCCCCGCCATCCATGAGTGGCTTTTCCCACAGTCCCTTGCCCATTTCATGAACGCCTGAACCCTATCTCCCCTGGAGGGGGCTGCTTGCTCCCATGGGCCCATGACTTCACAGAATTTATTTACGCATGTCTGGTATCTCTTCATGGTCCGGGAGGCCAGAGACAGCTCGCCTAGCTCTCTAATGTGCTGCGCCACTGCAGCAGGTGCCATAGCAGCGCCGTGAAA
The DNA here is from genome assembly GCF_964263255.1 of Lissotriton vulgaris. NCBI lineage: Eukaryota > Metazoa > Chordata > Amphibia > Caudata > Salamandridae > Lissotriton > Lissotriton vulgaris. Next base: position 222,512,892 of record NC_141686.1, on the reverse strand, counting down.
GGTGTAATCTCCTCCCGCGCTCTCAGCCACGCCTCCCGGAAACGCTGCCAATGAAAACGTGAGAGGGCGTCAGCAGCTGTGTTTTGTGCCCCAGGGATGAGCCTGACCCTGCACTCTACATTGTTGTACAGGCAAACCTTTACTAATTTCCTGAGCAAGCATAGTACGAGAGCGCAGCTAGCGGACTGAGTGTTGATTGCTTGAACCACGGCCAGGTTGTCGGACCACAGTACCACCCTCTTGGCCGCTAGCATGGCCGACCATAGGTGAAAGGCCACCACAATCGGAAACAACTCCAAGACAGTTATGTTGGCTGTTATTCTTTTCTTCCTCCATGCATTGGGCCATTTCTCTGCACACCACTCTCTGTCTAGGATCGCGCCAAATCCCTCCCTGGCTGACGCGTCTGTAAACAGCGTTAGTTACTGGCTGCTAGTCCATGTATGTATGTATGTATGTATGTATGTATAGGCATTTATATAGCGCACTACTTACCCGGAGGGTCCCAAGGCGCTTCGACCGCTGCGAAACCCTTCCTGGCTTCCCTGAGAGATGGTCCCTTAATGGGTATCTCCAGGGTGAGACCAGGCATCCCCGGCGGTCTGGTGGGGCCGTTAGTGAAGATGAGGCAAGCTAATGCCCAGAGTTGCCGAGTGTGATCGCTGATCAGAGTGGGCACCGAGGCGAGAGAATTATCGAGTCCGCTGACCCTGGTCCAGAAACCTGCCGCGCCGGGAATCGAACCCTGGTCCCGGGCCATCCTCTGCTCTCGGGTCTGCCGCCTCTAACCAGTGAGCCACACTACTTCACCATGGGTCTCTCCAGATTACCGAGCCGTTAAACTGCTCCAGAAATTCCCCCCACATCCTCACGCTTAATCTTGGCAGCTGTCTTAGCTAGTCTGCCCTGCAGCGGGGATCACTTTGGTGGCAAAACTTAGTCTGCCATGCAAGCTTTGTATATCTTCCAGAGATACTTTGTCCTGTCTCAGTATTGTCTGTATCTGTGAAGCCAGGTCACTGACCTTGTCTGAGGGGAGCCTGGCTTCCCCTGCCCTGGTGTCGATCTCCACTCCGAGGAAAACTAACACTTGTGCCGGCCCAACTGTTTTCCCCGGGGCCAGGGGCACTCCTAGGTGTTTTGTGACCTTCTGGAACTTTGCTAGTGCCTCAGTGCAATCTGTGGAATCCTCCCTTCCTACAAACAGAAAGTCATCTAAGTAGTGAGTCATGCTGTCCACTCCCTCAGTTGCTTGCAGTACCCACTGGATGAAGGTGCTGAATGCCTCAAAAAATGAACACGATATGGAGACCCCATAGGCATGCACTTGTCATAGTAGTATTCATGTCCTAACCTGAATCCCAGCAAATGTTGGCTGCTGGGGTGTACTGGCAGAAGGCGGAAGGCCGATTCTATATCTGCTTTTGCTAACAAAGCCCCCTTGCCAGCTCTCCTCACCAAGTCCATGGCCGCATCAAAAGAGCGACCCGTTTCTGGCATTCCAGCCGTCTTCAGCCCGGCTTGCTTGAATCCATTGGCAAAGTGAGCAAGGGACTCACGTCTGAGCATACCCTGCTATACTTATGGCAGCCAAAAGCGGTACAAAAGGGGGTGGCGATGGACGGAGCATCTGAATCAATCAAACACTCACACCCAATCAAAAGATCTGGGTTTAGTCCATCACCGTTCTTTAGCCCACTCTGCCACCCCAGTTCAGACATGGCTATATGCAAATCAGTCTGACCCTGTGCCTCATGGGAACACTGCAGATTCTTCAAAGGTGATGAGTCTCTCAGTTTGAACCTCTTGGATAGTAGCAAGATTTGGTCTTCTGCTACATCTTTGGAGTCCACTGGGCCGAACTGCCAAGCCATGTCTTCCCTGGACGGGAGGCAAGCTTCCGAGGACCGGTTTCTGGCATTCCAGCCGTCTTCAGCCCGACTTGCTTGAATCCAGTGGCAAAGTGAGCAAGGGACTCACGTCTGAGCATACCCTGCCACACTCATGGCGGCCAAAAGCGGTACAAAAGGGGTGGTGATGGACGGAGCATCTGAATCAATCAAACACTCACACCCAGTCAAAAGATCTGGCTTTAATCCATCACCGTTCTTTAGCCCACTCTGCCACCCCAGTTCAGACATGGCTATATGCAAATCAGTCTGACCCTGTGCCTCATGGGAGCAGTCCAGCCCGAACTGCCAAGCCATGTCTTCCCTGGACCGGAAACAAGCTTCCGAGGACCGGTTTCTGGCATTCTAGCCGTCTTCAGCCCGGCTTGCTTGAATCCAGTGGCAAAGTGAGCAAGGGCTCATGTCTGAGCATACCCTGCCACACTTATGGGTGCCAAAAGCGGTACAAAAGGGGGTGGTGATGGACGGAGCATCTGAATCAATCAAACACTCACACCCAGTAAAAAGATCTGGCTTTAATCCATCACCGTTCTTTAGCCCAATCTGCCACCCCAGTTCAGACATGGCTATATGCAAATCAGTCTGACCCTGTGCCTCATGGGAACAGTCCAGCCCGAACTGCCAAGCCATGTCTTCCCTGGACCGGAAACGAGCTTCTGAGGACCATTTCTGGCATTCCAGCCGTCTTCAGCCCGGCTTGCTTGAATCCAGTGGCAAAGTGAGCAAGGGACTCACGTCTGAGCATACCCTGCCACACTTGTGGCGGCCAAAAGCGGTACAAAATGGGGTGGTGATGGACAGATCATCTGAATCAATCAAACACTCACACCCAGTCAAGAGATCTGGGTTTAATCCATCACCGTTCTTTAGCCCACTCTGCCACCCCAGTTCAGACATGGCTATATGCAAATCAGTCTGACCCTGTGCCTCATGGGAACAGTCCAGCCCGAACTGCCAAGCCATGTCTTCCCTGGACTGGAAACAAGCTTCCGAGGACCGGTTTCTGGCATTCCAGCCATCTTCAGCCCGGCTTGCTTGAATCCAGTGGCTGGACTGTTCCCATGAGGCACAGGGTCAGACTGATTTGCATATGCTCCGTCCATCACCACCCCCTTTTGTACCGCTTTTGGCCGCCATAAGTGTGGCAGGGTATGCTCACACGTGAGTCCCTTGCTCACTTTTGCCAATGGATTCAAGCAAGCCGGGCTGAAGACGGCTGGAATGCCAGAAGCCGGTCCTCGGAAGCTTGTTTCCGGTCCAGGGAAGACATGGCTTGGCAGTTCGGGCTGGACTGTTCCCATGAGGCACAGGGTCAGACTGATTTGCATGCTGACATGAATAAAGGACTGACGAAGGGTGAGAATCTAAGGCTTTTAATACCCGAGCTCATTTAAAACATGGTGCCTTTCTCCCAAAAAGATAGTTTGAGCTCTGTTTTAAGAACCGTATTTTCTTTTTTATTTGTGTCAAGGAATTATTATGGAATTTCATTTTCACTTACAATGATCATAGTGTATCTTTCTGCAGCTGCCTCAGTCTCTGTTTGGCTCCCAAACGCGTTCTGTTCAAATATGACTCGCACATTTCTGCTTCTCGGGGCATGACCCTGGTGTCCACTTCCAATGAATCCAGCATTTCCTGGTAGAATGCATGTATTTTTCCTGTGCGAGAGGATTTAATTGTGGACATTCAGGGAGAATCATGACCACTTGACATCGCCCTATTGGAGGATTTTTATGACATTTCCTTTGATTGGCGGCTGTGCTTTTTGGAGTTAACTACAGCCACTTTGTGTGGTTTTTCAAGTTACTTGGGCTGGAGAATAAGCATCACATGGTAAAAGACCTTGGTTTGGGGTATATACATACATTCATGACACACCTTAAATTACCTTTCAGTTCCATTTGCAAGTGGGTGTTTTGTGCATGGTAACCGAAATGAGTTATGACATGCATTGTTTGCATAAAAAAGAAACTGAAATGGAGCAAGAGGTAACCAATAAATGAATGTAGAGAAAAAAATTAAAGGTAAAATGAAGACGGAAAACATGGAAGAGAGTGGTGAAGAGCTGCTCATGGGCCAAGAGTTAGACCAAATTATGTTTTACCCCTTGAGCAAGTCACACAAAACAACGTGAGAAAACGAAACGGCAATGGATGGATAGCTCTATTATAAAAATGTCAAATAAGCAATTGAACAGTCACCTGATTTTGTGTTGAAGAATAACCGTGGATTCTGACACTAGATTTTGTGGTTTAAACATATTTAAACTGTATCTGTAGAAGTCTGTACGGAAGCTGAATTTGAAGAGAATATTTCATATAAAGACTAATGACACATCATGAAATATTGGAATATAAAGTAAGAGGAATGCCAAGTCAGGATGTTTTTCCTACCTTAACTTTGTGGTCATACACAGAATGTTGTTGGGACCCCGTGCCTAAGATAGGACATCTTTCTGAATTAGAAATGGAAGGCACTGGTGGACAAAGGAGTGAGTTTAGGTGCAAATCAACATTTGCACCACACTAATCAGTAAGCAAAAATCAAAGATATATTCAATCAGTTATGGACTCATTCACCAAACAATTATGCAGCGCGAAACCGCAAGCTAGTTTTCCGCGCCAAGCTGCGTCATTTTGAAAGCACTGGGATGCGTCGCATTGACAACAATATGATGCATACGTGTGTTTTCCCTTTCACAGGCGCACCAGTGGCTGCCGTGCACCAGCGCAAGCAAACCGTCACCATGTTGCAAGTGTGCCTATGTTACAGGGATGATTCTTTTTGTGCAGGAAGGGACACATTTCTGCACAAAAGCAATCATTGGTGGCATTTTCCTCTTTCTATGCATGCTGCCGAATGCAGCACACACAGAAAAAGGAAACAACGAGGCGAAATTAAAGTATTCTTCCTCATTGTGCCACTCCTATGCCTCCCATGGGTAGGCGCAGGATTCTGACCCATTTCCTGCTTTACAAAACTTTGTAAATCTGGGAACACCCACAGCAACATCCATGGACCGCCCCTTTCATGCAGGGTAATGCGTGAAAGGGGCCCATATTTACAAGGTCATGAAAATTCATGAAGGGTTCCTTTTTGTGGCCTTGTAATTATGGGCAAGCACATTGCACCGCAGGTGCGTCACAAAAGTGAAGCAATGCCCATGTAAATGAGGCCTTTCGTATTTAGAAACATCGAAATGTGGACCAAAAGCTGGAAAAGCCTAGTGCTCAAGGAGATACACACTGAACCATGATGAAAAGCAGACCAGGTTAAACTTTTAAGCAGATGAACAGCATTGTTGTATGTGAGGCAGACAAATTAGCTCACATTAAAATGATGTACTGTTCAGATTTTAGTAATAGGAATTTTACCTAATTAAATGACAGAGAATGTTATAAAAGATTAGAAAAAAACCTTAGTCACGTAAAAAGTGACATGATTAACATTTGGTCTAAGAAGTAACATGATGGGTCAGTATGCAGGACCTGAAGATTGTTTAGCCATGAGTTGCTGGTAGTCCGACTTTATCCAATATAATTAGGGCAACATCAGGTATGACATATCAATTCTCCCACAAAAAGAATCTCAGAACGGATACAATTGTATATATGGTATGTCTTTATTGGTATTATCTGAATAGCAATTTCATGTCAGAATATGACCTCACTGTTGAATATAAATTTTCCATTTCCTCACATAAATTGGGAAGATGTCATGCTTATGATGGTAATGGACATCACTAGTTTATATACTAGCATTGATCACGAACAAGGACTGCAAGCGGTGGAGTACTTTTTGAAGGGTAGATCATTAGAACTTGCAGAACACTGCCAAATGGTCCTTGCATTTTTGAAGTTTTGTCTTTGTAACAACATTTTTCTCTTTCAGCAGCAGTTGTATTTACAACTCAAAGGGACGGCGATGGGAACCGGCTTCGCCCCCAGCTATGCAAATGTATTCGTGGGCTGGTGGGAGAAGCAGGTGGCTTGTGCAGATAACAACCAATAATGGGTCTCTAGTATGGTAGGGTGGGACCGCTATATAGATGTCCTTTTTGTTTTATGGAAAGGTCAAAAACAGAGGCAGAAAAGTGTAGCGAAGTCCTAAATAATAATGAGGTTAACTTACATTTTAGTGGAGAAATCAGTTCCAAAGAAGTTAACTTTCTGGACTTGAAAGTCTTTGTCGTTAAAAACAAAAACAAAATTTGTACTTCCATGTTCCATAAGCCAACGGCTGGGAATTCGATCTTAGAAGCCACCAGCAGCAACCCAGTTCCCTTAAAAAGAAGCATACCCTATGGGGAGCTTCTAAGCCTGAAGAGAAACTGCACAAGAGAAACAGATTTTAATGAAGCTGCTACAGAAGCCATTAATAAGTTTGAAAGAAGGGGTTATCCAAGACACGTATTAGACTCAACACTTATACCTGTTGGGAATATTCCCAGAACCAATCTTCTAAAAGAGAAAGAAAAGATACTCAAAGATTCAGGCAAAACTGATATACGATTAATCATGACTTATACCAGTGAGGTACATAGCATTTGCAAAATTCGTAAGATTCAACTGCCATATTCTACAAACTGGCCCAGTGATAGGACAAGATTTGTCTAACTATCCTAAAATAACTTACACGAGGTGTGGATCACTGAAAGACAGCTTGACCCATAGTCACTTGGAACGAGTGAAAAAGAACCCCCAATCAGTGATTTAATGGGATTTTTTCCATGTACCAAATGCAAGGAGTGCAAACACAGTAGCAAGAGATTATCATTCCCATTGCCAGGTTTGAAATTAGAAAGGAAAATTACTAAATTCCTCACCTGTAATACACCATTCTATGTGTATGTGCTAGTATGCCCTTGTAACCTATGGTACACAGGTAGTACTATTAATCTCACTAAAAAGAAAATTCTCGAACATGCCAGAGCCATCGAAAAGAAAGATCCGACATCTAGACATTTTTCTGAACATCATTCTAGCAACAGGAATTTGTTAAAATTCTTTTGCATTGACCATGTACCCCACAATAAGAGAGGAGGGAACAGAGAACTCCAATTAGGAAAACTGGAATCGAGGTATTTAATAGACCTCCAAACTAAAAACCCAGGAGGCCTAAATACAGAAGAGGAGCTAGCAGTACATCTACTTTAATAACATAAGTGGCATGTAGAAACAGATCTCATTAACTTTTGTCCCAGTCTGAGATGATGTAAAGCTTATTACATTGATTTGTGGTTCTAGTACCACTCCCGGTACTTTCTTATAAATTTAAGGTGAAGAATTAAGAATACAAGGTGAAATAATTAAGGGAGTTAAGCAATTCCAATGTGCCCATTCAAGGCTGTATCGTTTTCCCTCATCTAATCATGTTGATTTATGATTTGAGTATCAATGTGTCATTTAACATGTATAATTAAATTTGATTTGAATATGGAAGTATGGGAGTTTTGATAACACTTCTTAATTGATTAGCCCATCCAGGGCTGAATATTTGATATTGCACGCAACATCATGAAATTGTACATTTTGTAAATACCTTAACATGAATACTGCACACTAAGTAATGGCGCTGAAGAGTGATCAATGAAAACATAATTGTCCTTTGTTTATTTCAATGAACTGCCATGATGCACAGCCCAATACAAAATAAAATGGCGAAGTCTTACTATCTGTTTGTAGGGGTCGGGAAAGGCTCATATATATATATATATACCCAAACATGCACACACGCATGCAAACACACATGCACACATGCACACACGTACACACACACACACATACACACACACACTCATGTATTCTTGACAAGATTAACAATATCTTTATCTCCTATCATGAGAGTGCCAGGAATTTTCAGTCTTCAATCTCTACCCGGACCGCCTTAGATTCTCCGGAAAGTCTCTTGAATTTAATACCTCTCTCGGAGGCCAAAACTAACAGTTGAAGGCTAAAAGTTAAATCTGAAACTCCTCTAGATCCTGCGTCCCCGGCCATACTAGAACAGGGTTGATAAGCTATTGTTCCAGCACTTACTAAGTTGCTCAATTCATCCTTTGTCTCTAGGCATGTTCACCAGGAGTGGAACCAAGCTATAATGATTCCGCTCATGAAGAAACTTACCTTAGATCCCTAAGTACCTGAAAATCTTAGACCCATATCTCTTTTGCTTTTCTCCTCAAAAATTGTGAAAAAATGTGTCAATCAACATCTGATGAATTTTGTGGAAGAAAAAGGCTCTTCTTCGTGAAACTCAACCCAGGTTCAGACCTTCTTTTACCACACAATCAGCCCTTTCTATTTGCATCTGAATCTCTCCATCAAATAGCAGACGATGGCAAGACGGCTGCACTGGTCATGCTTGACTTGCGTCTTGCCTTTGATACTGTCTCCCATGGACTGCAATTAGATAGGTTCAACAATTCAGGGGTGGGAGACACGGCAGTGGGCAGTCTGACAAACTTCTTGGAGAGTAGGATCTTCCAGGTCACCATACAGTTGTTAACTTCCACCATGCGGTCGATTAAAAAGGGAGTGTTTCAAGCCTCAGCCCAGTGCTTTATCCTGTTTAATTTATGCATGCGTCAGTTGTCGGAAATCATAGAAGGTCGCGGTGTGCAGACAGTGTCCTCTACGGATGACAAACAATTGCTTCTAACTTTGGCTCAGGACAATGGCTAAGTGGCAGAAGATTATAAACTATGTCTGGTTAACCTGGCTAACTGGATGAAAAACAGCTGCCTAAGATTAAATGCTAATAAAACTGACATCCTGTTGATGGGGAAGCATCAGTGAGTTAGGCCCTCTGCCTTCCCCAAACCACAAAGTTAAAAATCTTGGCGTATAGTTTGATTCCACCTTCTCTTTTACGGACCAAATCTCCACTCAAGTTTCAAGTTTCAATTTTAATGTTTATTACTTGATTCATTAAAATCATCACAAACCCCCCCCCCCAACATAAAATATATAAAGTGCATCTACACAGGCAGCTAGGATTGTCCTTATGCGAGCGATTGTATTACATCTGTGCTCTGTCTGCCATAGATTTCGAGTGTATAAAAATTCTGTTATTATAAAATCATACTAAAACTATGTTAAAATCGGGTTGCAGCAAAGAAGTAAAATGTATGTACCCCCAAGTAAAAATATGGGGATGTATTACATGTGAATATGATTATCATCATCCGCTTGCAATAGGCCGCTATTGACGAGTTTAATATACTTGACTCCTCGGCAAGCCAGGATGCATGGTGAGCCCTCCAGCCAGCTTATCACTGCTTGTCTGCTAGAACGAATGTTCAGGTTGATAAAAGTCGCCTTTAGGCACTGGCTTCTTTGGCTTAACATGGCTGGACAGGTGCACAACAAATGGGTTAGGGTTTATTTTTGGAATCCGCAATAGCGATAAACTTCTGAGTTAAAACCTGTTAACCGGGAGGGGGATAAATCCTTGGAGACATGCACCCCCATCCTGAACTTTAAGAAGCACATCTTTAAGTAGGAACTAAAATGGGCAGATAAATAGGCTTGTGGCTTTGAAGTCCTATATGATTTCATGACTGTCCATCCGTGCCGCCTCTTTGTGAGCATCAATTTATCTTCCAGTAAAGATTTCTTTTTGCACGCAACGTTCACAATTTTGGTAAAGGAAACTCGATCCATCTTGTTGTCCCATGCTGGTTGAAGTTCCAAAGTGGCCAGAGATGTACTCAGGAAACTCCCCCAAGAATTTGGAATTTCTTGCTCGTTCTGTAACCTAACTTCGTCCCAGCAGAGTCTATTTAGAATGTCCACTTCCGATAACCGGAGAGTATTGTGAATTTAATAAAGTTGCTCATTGCCCTATATTTAAGGTCCTGAGGCCCAAATTCCAGTCGTACCTGGGCAGGCGAGGCGCATTTTGGCAGATCAAAAACCGATTTGTAGATTTTTGACTGCAATTCATTCTGAAAATACGAGTCTTTTCCACACCAGGGGACGAGGCCGTAGGACAAACTTGGTTTGATTTGGGCAGCCATAACTTTTAACAGATGTGAATGGTTTTGACAGTCCAATTTTCTGCTCAAGGATCTGTAAGCATAGATCAAGGACTGGGTTTTTGCTCTAAGGGCCAGTTTGTGTTCTTTGTGACTTGTGCCCTGCCCGATTATTACGCCCAGGTATTTGTATGAACTTTTTTCTTCCATGTAAGCCCCCTTGACCCTCCATTTAAACATTAATTTCCTACTGTCAACTAGGCGACCAACTTTTTTTATCTCCACTCATACAAGCACCTGCTTTGGTTTCCTGAAAATGATTCTGAAGATTTTAGGCTTCATTGCGGATTACGCAACAAGAACGGCAGTCAAAGGTCTAGTGGTATCACTACGGGACTATTGAAATGTCCTTTATGTCGGGGACCATCTAGGAGGAGCATTCAAATGTTCCAGAGAGTGCAAAAGGCGGCAGCCCGTATGCTTCTGAATATTCCCAAACGCGCCCCCACAGGGCTAGATTTAGAAAAAAGTTCCTGGCTCCCCATTGAGGAGTGGATATCCTTCAAAGCCATGTTCTAAGTACACAAGGTACTTCAGGGAAAAGGCCCTAGCTGTCTTTTTCCCCTGATCCTACCTTACAGCCCTAAACCCTGCCTCTGATCAGCTGGAACAGGTCTGGCTAGTGTTACGAAATTCGGTAGAAATAATAACATATATACAGAGAGAACAGGAAAATAGAGAAGCTGTAACTGTGTAATATGACCCACTATTGCCAATAAGGGAATCTGGTGGCATCATAAAGCACAATACTGAAGGTCGAGTGGTTTGTAGGGTCACCAAAATCCCAAGATAGCAAAATAGGTATCATATATGGTATCCATTGTGTATTGTATTGTGTATATTACCCGGTTTGTTTGGCGCATTTTCAAAGTGCGGCTAAAAATGCGGAGTGATTAGAATTCAAATTACTTTTTGTAGATAGATTGTTAACAAATCAAAGAACAATAACGAGGGCCAGTGTTTGTAGGTACTTCTGTGGGCACGCATTTTACCACATAATTATGGAGGTTCTGATTTTGTAACATTTAACATATTTTGGCACATTATTTTCAGAATGAACACCACGAAACACACACACACACACACACCCACACGTGAAAACACAAAAAAATGAAAAGAAGCCTTCTCTTTTTACGTGATCAGAATGTGAGATGATATCTCTACAGACCTCAGATCTCCACCACTCCTGCGATTCTGGTGTGAGCTGAAACCACATCTCTTCAATGCTCACCACCCATCTTCCTTTCTCCTACCTCTCACCAGTTCTCCACAGGGACACAAACAATCCCCTTGCTTCCCTAATGTTGTATAGCACACAATCTAGAATCTCCTTCATTTACTCTTTGAGATCCACTTTTATGCTGACATATATTTATATATATATGCAACTATACATTGCATTCTTATATTCATGCATGTATGCGTGGCTCAGAATGCGCCACTCATGGGTGGGAAGCTTGCTCTTCCGCTGGTGCTCTAGGTCCACCCATTCTTCTCACTGCAGAATATTTTGTTTGTCAAATGTAAGAGTTGGGCATTGAAATGCAGATGAGATCAGGCTGAGAGTGCCACAAATGTTGTTTGATTGTAAAGCTCCCATGTGCCTGCTTCTCTGACGTCACTCAAGTTGATAAGTATAAAAACGTGACTCTTACCTGACTGGCGTGAGTGAATTGAGACGGCCTCTACCACTCAAATAGCTGCGACTGTGTTCAGATTTAAATACTTTCTGGAAGCAGACAGAGTCCTCTGGGTGGTAGACAACTCCCTCTGAAGCCCTAACACAGCAGGCAGCTATGACATGTGGTGTCATTAATCTGCCTTCATTAAATGTTCTCACTCCGACGCCACTGCTGTCCTAAGACGCTAATGAAGAGTGTTTTCATACCTCCGAGGGAACTGGTTCATTAGGACACAATGTGTAGCATCCTAAACTAATGCAGCATGTAAACAAAACTCTCAGAGAGGGAGCATCTGTCACTAATGGCAGCAGTGGGAGTCATGGGTGTTGGGGCAACAAGCCATTTACACACTGTAGAAACAATTCTGATATAGCAAAGCAGAAGCCACACGAGACATGCAATTAATATGAGTCTTTTGCAAAACATTTTTTTAAATATTCCTTTTATAGCACTGCGACCATTTTCATGTAAACATGTTACTTTGACTCAAAGTATTAGGATTGAAGTCACCCTTACAGGATAGAAGACAAGGTTTTCTTTAGCAGGGCTTGGCCTTATACTCTGGCAGATGGCAGCATAGGCCCTGGAAAGCAGTAACTCAGGGAGCCATCCTGCAGTCTCTGTGCACAAATTTTGGTTTATTGGGGGTAGGAGGTAACCAATTATTGACAAGACAGATGTTACCTATGCAAGGCCTGATGCAGTATTCACATTCTCAGACATGGGATGTGTAACCTGCACACTGACAGGTTTGCGAATGGGAACACAAGATGTGAAGTGACTGATAAAAATGTTCTATTCAGAGGGGCTTACAAAACTACCTGCCGAATGAGACAGGTCGCAATGTTTAACTCCTGGTGTTTTGTTGCAGATGCAGGGATAAAGGTCTCCAAGACACACACAGTCCTCCAACGCTGCATCTGCTTTTTCAAACAGGAAGCATTTTATTCACTTATAATAAGCAACCCATGTGTGTGAAGGAACAGGTGCTGCTTTTAATAAAAAAATATTTCTGTTTTATAAAGGACCACCGCCTGCTTGCTCCAAAGGTCATCAGTAGGGGTGGGCAGAAAACTACGCTCTGACAGCGTAGTGGATGAAGCCAGCCACACCTGCTCCCCGGGCCCGGTCCAAGCTTCCGTAACCCTAGCCAGGCCGGGGAGAGCCTCCCCGGGCCCCAATGGAGCCCCGTCCCCAGCGCCCGGACCCTCTGATGGCTTGCAGGACGGGGGGCTCACGCACCCCGGGGCCGGCCGGACAGAGCTCAAGCCCCGGGCCTGGTCCCAGCTACCGAATCCTAGCCAGGCTGGGGAGAGCCTCCCCGGGCCCCGGTGGAGCCCCATCTCCAGCGCCCGGACACTCTGATGGCTTGCAGGACGGGGGGCTCACACACCCCGGGGCCGGATGGACGGAGCTCAAGTCCTGGGCCCGGTCCCACCTTCCGAACCCTAGCCAGGCCGGGGAGAGCCTCCCTGGAAGCCCAGTCCCCAGCGCACGGACCCTTGGCCGGACCTAGGGAGGGTTAAGCCCAGGCCACATCCACACACCCCGACTGCCTGCCCGGGGAGCCCATTTTTCTCAACTATTAAGTTAGCCCGGCCGCCAGCCCGTCAGCCTGCAGGGCCAACTGGTCACCCAGCACGCAGGGCCATCTGGTCACCCTGCCCGCAGGACCATCTTTTCGCGCAGCCAGGCGACCAGATGGCCCGCGACGACCCAGAGCCCAGATGGCCTGGGAGGATGTCCTACCCAGTCGCCCTTGCAGTCCGGCAAGGGTGGGCAGGCGCACCAAGGCAGACGCTCTGGAGCTTCCTTCCCCCGGGTGGCTGCTGCTCACCTCCCTGCCCAGGAGCAGCGGGCCATCTGGTCACCCTGCTGACCCGCAAGGGATGGTGGTCCCCATCCCCGCACCCCGGTGGGTCAGGGACAGGAGGGGGAGGCCCCTGTGCCAAAGGGCATGTGGTGGAGGCAGCCTTCCACGGACCCGTGTTACCCCCTGTGCGTCCCTCCCGGCGGCCCGGCGGCAGGGAGACCCACCCCTGGGTGTGGTGCAGGGCTCCGGGGCTGCAGGGCTGAAGGGCTCCTGAGCTGCAAGGCTGCAGGGCTGCAGGGCTCCGGGGCTGCGGGGCTGCAGGGCCCTGGGGCTCCGGGGCTTCAGGGCTCCAGGGTTCCCGGGCTGCAGGGCTCCGGGGCTCTGGGACTGCAGGGCTCCAGGGCTCCAGGGCTCCAGGGCTGCAGGGCTCCAGGGCTGCAGGGCTCCAGGGCTGCAGGGCTAGGGGGCTGCAGGGCTCCGGGCTCCAGGGCTCACGGGCTCCAGGTCTCCAGGGCTGCAGGGCTCCTGGGCCGAAGGGCTCCAGGGCTCCAGGGCTCCGGGGCCGCAGGCCTCAGGGGGGCTCTGAAACCCCACACTGGGCCTCAGGCCTCGGGGAAGATGGACGGGACCCATGGAGCCTGTCCCAGGTACTTTGCCACGCCGCAGGCTGGAGGAGGGAGCCTGGGAGGTGTTGCCCTGTCATCGCCCATCTGGTCCCCGGCAGGGAACCGCCAGCCCCGGAAGGGTGTCCGGGCATACCCTTGCCCCTAATAATCCGGAGGAAAATTACCCCCCTTTCTTGTAATCCATGCTCTCAAGGTGACAGAGGGGACCCAGGGCGCAAACGTGCCCGACCTCCTGGAGCCCTGCCTGGGTTCCGGGAGGCGAATGGCACCTCATCGGGATTTCCAGAAAAGCCCAGCCATCTGGTAGCCCCATAGGAAAGTATTGGGCACGACCAGATGGCCGAAGCAAGAGGGGCAACCAGATGGCCGGGACCGAAGTGATGCCAATCTGCCTGCCCCGAGCCTCCGCGGGAGGGCTCACGCCTGCCCGTCCAGGCCTCGGGGGCTGCAGGGCTCTGGGGCTCCGGGACTGCAGGGCTCTGGGGCTGCAGGGCTGAAGGGCTCTGGACCTGCAGGGCTGCAGGGCTCCGGGGCACCGGGGCTGCGGGGCTCGGGGACTGCAGGGCTCCGGGGCTGCAGGGCTCCAGGGGCTGCAGGGCTCCGGGGGCTGCAGGGCTCCGGGGCTCCATGGCTCAGGGACTGCAGGGCCCCGGGGCAGCAGGGCTCCAGGGCTCGGGGACTGCAGGGCTCCGGGGCTGCAGGGCTCTGGGGGCTGCAGGGCTCCGGGGGCTGCAGGGCTCTGGGGGCTGCAGGGCTCCGGGGCTCCAGGCTGCAGGGCTCCAGGGCTCGGGGACTGCAGGGCTCCGGGGCTGCAGGGCTCCGTGGGCTGCAGGGCTCCGGGGCTCCAGGGCTTGTGGACTGCAGGGGCTACGGGGACTGCAGGGCTTGGGGGCTCCAGGGCTCAGGGACTGCAGGGCTCCGGGGCTTCAGGGCTACGAGGGCTGCAGGGCTCCGGGGCTCCAGAGCCCAGGGACTGCCGGGCTCCGGGGCTGCACGGCTCCAGGGTTTGGGTAGTGCAGGGCTCTGGGGCTGCAGGGCTCTGGGGGCTGCAGGGCTCTGGGGATCCAGGGCTCGGTGACTGCAGGGCTCCGGGGCTGCAGGGCTCCCGGGCTCCAACCGGCACGGGGAGATCAGGGAGTCAGCCCAGGCACAAGGGACCCCTGTCCCGGGCACACGGACCCTCAGGACGTGCCTCCATTTTCCACTTTTCTTTTTCTCCAAAATTCTACGTAGTGTGCGTAGTGGCACTACGCCCAGCCCTGGTCATCAGCATGACAGCCAGTGAATAAGCTGCCTCACTCAGGGGCAGTAAGTAGTCACTGGTTGTAGACAAACCATTGGTTTACTCCATCGCCACCTGCAAATCGGAAGTGGAAGCTGCTGTCACATCCCTGCCTTTTTTGCTATTTAGTAATAATTTTCAAAAGATCTTTTGTGAAAATGTTTGGATTACTAAAAGGGCTATGACGCATTTAAAAAAACTGTTTTGATGCTGCAACTCCTGTCTGTTTGTGAATCACAGACTTTTTGACAAAAACACATTTACACATAAGTCCTTTAATTCTGGTTAACTCATCTCCACATACATGAGGAGGGAGACCAAATATGAACTTCTAAGACAATAATGATGACACCATAAAGCAGCATAACCTGAGCCTCTTTGGGCCTGGGTTTCACTAAATAAAACTGCAGATACATGTTTTCAAATAAATACTTATGCAATGATGTATCTGAGCCTCGTCTAGCAGTTCTGATATATGACTTTTGTGGGTGAACTTTCTTAAAATGATGTTTAGATGTGAAATGATGTGCACTAAGCAGCACTGGTTCAATGTTGTTAGCAGGGGAATTTTATGCATTTCAATGACAGAATAGACCACATGACAGCAAAGAGCACGTCAACGCATGTGACTATGTTAGTAAGCTAAATTGGCAAACTCCATCCAGACTGCATGCACTTTCACAACAGCATTTCCCTCTAATATATACAGGGGGTAGGAGGGGAGCCAACTGTAGGCACTGTGTCATCATTCCTCACAAGTTCTGCATGGTTTTTGCAATTCATTCTAGTCATAACACTCTCAAGTAAAGCTGTCTGCCACCAGTATCAGCACAGTTCAGACCTGGACATCTTTAGACATGGGCTCAATGGAAGTTGCCTTTCATCAGAACAGAGCATTAATTCCCGTCCCTCCAGTCCTCGTCCCAATCCTTAACAAAGAGGAGATGATCATCTCCACAACAGAAAAAAAGAACAGGAGAATGCTGGGATACCTCCCCCCCTCTCCCCCACTGAGAGTACATAAGCTGTACCAACTCAGCATTCAGCCTGTCTTCCGACAGAATGGACCATGGGATGGATGTCTTCTTTGGATGTCCTCATCGGGCTGCTGGGCTTTCCTCGATTTCTTGCTGGTGGTCTCCTGGCCTGCTGGGCTTGCCGGGAGCCATGTTAGTTGCCGGCCAGCCCTTTGCAGCTGGGGTGCTGTTCCTCCTGGTTTGTTCTGGGTCGGTGGGCGCATCTTCCTGTGACTTGGCCGGCCTGAAGACACTCTGCTGTGGCTGCAGTGAAGTGTCCCCGGCCATTCTTGATTTTACCCTGGGCTTCCTGGATGGCTGATGGGGTCCTGCTGGCGTTCTTATCCCCCCTGCAGTTCTACTTGTGGCCAGGGGCGGGATTGGTCTCTGCTTGCCTGGGGGTGCCGGATTGTTGGTGGTGCCTTTCGTGTTTGGTTGAGTCCGGCTCAGGCCATGGGGGTCTTGGTCCCTTGGGGTCTCCTTTGTGTGTCTGCCTCTCCCCTTGTTCACTTTTCCTTTCTCCAGTCTCTTTTGTCTAGGCCTGCCTCTCCTTTTTGGGAAGCCGGCTGGACGTGCCAGTGCCTGGGTGCTGGCCCCTGCCCCCTTACTTTTCCTCCCGCGGGGTCCCATGTGGTACATTGGTGGCACTCGGGGATGTGCATACGGCTCCTCGCCCACCCTATTAGCAGGTGCAATTCTTTGTTTGGATGTGGGTCTTTTGGCACCTTGGCAGTCGGCAGTCTGGTGCCTGGTTTTGCTGAAGCTTGGGTCAGCCTTTTTTTTTTCCCTCTGGCTCTTCTCGGTGCCTCCCTGGTGTGGGTTGGACCTTGGCATGCAGGTATGGGCAGCTTGGCCCCATACTTGTATTCCTGTCACTTTGTGGGCCCTGGGTGGCCTGTCTGTGGCTGAGTCTTGTACCTTTCCGTGCTGTCCGTGGTGGATGGGGGTTTTGGGGTTGGGGCGGCTGTCCCGCTGCCTCTCACTCCAGGCTTGTGGGGGTGCTGTGTTGGTTGCCTCCTGTGTTTTGGCATGTCATTTGCTCAGTCTGCTGCCTCTTGGACTTTGCTGGGGGCTTTTGCAGGCTTAAACTGTGGGCCTCCCTGTGTTTTCCCTTTGACAGCTGCTCTTGCATCGGCAGTTGGTTTGGTTGGGGGTTCCCCCTCCATGTTCCAGCTTCTGGTTCAGTGCCCAGTGGCTTCGTCTCCCCCAGTCCCTGTTTTTCTCCCCTGGGGTGGACCCCGGATTTTGGTTGGGGTTGTTGCCCTTGTTGCATGTTGTTTGTGTTGTCATCTTCCTGGTTGTCCCTGTGTGTTCTTTGGGTTCCTCTGGTCCCGCTGTCCTTCGGGGTTTTGCCTCTCCCACGTTCTTGGTTAAGGCCTGCTTGGGTCCGTTTTGTTGGGAGGTTGTGCTTCTGGCCTCCCCGTGCCTTCCTTGGGTGGAGTACTGCTGTCTGGTGTCTCTGCTGGTGATGGCTGCTGGACAATCCTGCCACATGTCCTGGGTCGCCTCCGAGTGTTTCTGTGGCTGGTTCCGCTGAGCTCTCTGCTGTTGGTGCTGTTGGGTTTGTGTGAAGGGGCTTGCTCATGGTCACTGTACCCTCTCTTCCTAGTTGTTCAGTTTGGGGCTGCACTTGGTTGGTACTCTGGGTCGGTGCCTGGGTTCTTTTTTGTGATCTCTCCTGGTGTGTTTGGGTTGGTCCTGTGGTTGGTCGTGTTGGTCTGTTGTCTCCTGCTTTGGGTGGGGCTTGTTCAGTCACTCCTTCCTTCCCTCAGCTTTTTGGTGGTGATGTTGTTGTGGGTGCATATATCAGTGGGTAGCTACCGCCCCTC
The DNA here is from genome assembly GCF_964263255.1 of Lissotriton vulgaris. Taxonomy (NCBI): domain Eukaryota; kingdom Metazoa; phylum Chordata; class Amphibia; order Caudata; family Salamandridae; genus Lissotriton; species Lissotriton vulgaris. Next base: position 222,494,693 of record NC_141686.1, on the reverse strand, counting down.
ATCTGTGGGGGGTTTCTCTCTGTCATTGCTACTGCTGTGTTCCGGATTGCAGGTGGTGTTTCTGTCCCTGGCTGTCTACTTGCTGGTCGGGTGCCCTTCCTGGCATTTGTTTTGCCATGTGGGTGCTTCTGTATCTTCTGGGCCCCCTTCTGCTGGTTGTTTGGGGGAGGGGGTTGTTTTGGGGGTTGTTTTGGCCACTCTGGGGGTTCTTATTTGCAGATGATACCCTCCTGATCTCCAAACCCCTTGCAGGCCTGCAGAGTCTTCTAACTAGTTTAAGTCCTTCTGTGACTCAAGAGGACTAGCTATTAACACAGGGAAGACCAAGTACCCGGTCCTAAACCCCCCGAAGAAGACCGTCAAACCACCTACCCAGACTCAGTTCCACTCGAGAGGGTCAAGGAGTTCGATTACCTCGGTATTTGTCTCTGCGACTCCACGAGTTGGAAATGTCATCATCAAAAGATGCTGCTGACCCACAAGAGGGTGGTGGGGGCCCTCCTTAACGAACAGCGTGCCTCATCCCTCAAACCCATTGCACCGGTACTTGACATCTATAGGGCAAGAGGTGTCAGTGCAGTGCTTTATGGGCAGAACTCTGGGGTGTACAGAATGTGGACCAGCTGTCCCGCTCAGAAAACAAATTTCATAAGTACTTAATGGGGCTCCCCTTCAGTATGCCAACTCTACCACTCCTCCTAGATATGGGTACTCAGCCCATTAGTGACCAGGCGAGGCTGTGTCCTCTTCTCTTGTGGGCGCGTATCTGGAGAGTCCCAGAAATATTCAGCTATGCAGAAGGTTTAAAAGAGGTTCTATCAACGCCTGGCTGGTCTAAAGTCCGCTGGTTAAGGGAACTCAAGCGCCTTCTTGCAGACCTGGGCCTTGAAGACACTTGGAATACTACAACTGCCCCGCCCAAGTCAGCTTTGAAGAAGTTATACTGGAGTTGGGTGATTGATGGCAGAAACAGTAATGCTAATTTGTGTAGGACCACTGTGGATTTTCTTTTGGTTAAGGAGGTGCACTTCTGCGAGCCGTATCTGATTATTATCTTAAAACCCTGGGACAGGCCTCTATACTTCAAATTTAGGGTAGGCCTACTTCCAGTTGGGAATCTGACTTCCAGGTGGAAAGTCTCGGCACAGACAATCTCCTTCTGCCCCTTTTGTGAGACTAGGACAGAGTCAGTTCCCCACCTGTTGTTTGAATGCTCGGCCTATGTAGTTCCTCGCCGCAGATGATTGAAACCACTCTGTAGAGAGCTTGGGACTAGATCCCACAAGGAGGCCTTACGAATTTTGTAAATGGACCCGCGGCCGCTGTTTGCATGTGGATTGGTGAAATTCCTAGGTTGGGCATGGCGCATTAGATCTACTAGACTTTTGTATCTTGTTTAATATATGTATTTTAGACTGTTTTTATGTAAATTATTCGCACCATTTGTAATATGAATTGTATGCTTTTTATCTATGCATTGGCTCTTTTTATTGTTTTTATGTACATGTATTGCTTTTTAAGATATGCATCATATTGAAATAAAGCCTAACTAACTGACACTCTAGGGGTTCCATTGGGGCTTGGCTCTGGGTGCTGGACCTCCATCTGGCCTTGCCTGGGGGTCTTGTGTCCCTCTCGGTGTGGCACCAGCTCCTTGCTCAGTCGGGTTGCTCTGAGTGTTCTTCTGTGGTGGCCTCATTGCTGTTCTTGCAGTGACGTCAGTCTCTGGCCCTTTCTTGTTGGGTTCTCCCCCTCTGTGGATGGATCAGAGGTTCCTGGTGTCAGTTGTATACCCTTCGGGTGGCAGCTCCTTGAGTTGGGCTCCTTTTTTTGGGATTTTCCTGGTCGCCCCTGCTTGTTTCGTCTCTGTTGGTTTGGTTGGGGGTATTGCTGGTTGTGTGCTCCTGCCTGTTTGCTTTTCTTGTGGTTCTCCCCTTTCCTTCTTTTGGGGTGCCACTTTTGGTGTGGTGTCCCTGGTGTTGGTGGGAGTTCAGAAGGCCGGGTTATATGCTTTGGTATTCTCCACTTTGGTAAGGGAAGAGACGAGGACTGAAGGGAACGGAAGGTAATGCCCTATTACTTACCGCTAATCTTCATTATGCCTGCTCCCGTTGTCCTCGTCCTCTTCCTCATATGCCTCCCTTCTGGATGGCCGACCTTCCAGTTGGTGGCTTGGTAGTTCAGGCTGAATGCTGGGTTGGTACAGTTTACACACTTCCAGTGGGAGGGGATGGGTTTTGGTATCCCAGCATTCTCCTGTTCTTTTTTCTGTTGTGGAGATGGTCATCTCCTCTTTGTTAAGGAATGGGACGAGGACAATGGGACCAGGAGTAATTTAGATTACGGTAAGTAATAGGGCAGTCCACTAGGTGTGCGGGCACTGAATAGTTGCTCAGGTCTTTTAGTTGCTCAGGTCTAGTACCAGTCAAGGCAGAATTTAGATCACATGTTTCCTCAGGTGTGTAGCCCCATGAAAAGCCTAACAGAGGAGATGGGATGGCCAGTGCTGGCTGCACTTATACTAGGAGGGGAACACCTGTAATTGTGAGTACAAATACACTGAACAGCATAAACCATTGCTGTTGTATGTCTGGTGCTAAAACATAGCAGCAGTGTGACCCTAATCACTGTTAGGCCCCTACTTGAGAGGTCCTTGACCTGATAAATTGAATGCACCAAGTTTATCACCCCAAACCACATGCACAGCTCTTTGGTGATCAGTGGTCACTACAATATTTCACGTGCCCAGAGATGTCCACCATGAGTGCTGCGGATATTTGATGGCAGACACTTTTAATATTGAGCACACTACTAAAATGCCTTAACTATATGCACCAAGAGGCCTGGTGCTAACATGCCAGGCGTGTGCATGCCAAGAATACTGAATCATGTCATGTATTTTAGAATCACCTGTAGAGTTTCCACAACACTCAACCTGAAACAATAAACTCCACTATCCGTTGTGCTGGTCCAGTCTGAAGGCACTAAACAACTCACTTGTGTGATTTGCCCCAACCAGGAGCATTTTTCTGTACTGACAGCATTCCTTGATCATATCTGCAATACTTTGGGTCATTTGAACTGTACCACTCACTACCGTCTGGATCCTGCCACAACCTTCCACATTGTTCCTCATCTCAACCTGTTGAATCAACTATTAACAGCTAGGGTGAGGGGCAATTCCATTGGCAAGATTGCCTTTTCTTCTCAACTGCTCCCTGGCAAGCACCATTGCGTATTTCTCTTAACTTTTTAGTATTTCATTAAGCCCCTCATGGGTCTTTTCCAGGTACATTGGAATTGTGTGGTTCTGCTCCCTCAGCATGTTCCGGATAATTATACATTTGCTGCATTTGCCATATAATCCATCATATGCTGCATAATCTGTTGATTTGAACCAAAAAAAATGTCCAGCTGAAAAGGGCCAAAATTTCCGAGAAATGTTGCAGCATGTGTTCCCATAGAAGGGCCTTTGAAAAATATAACTGGTCATCTTTCAGCTGCTTATTGTTGACATTGATTGTTAAACTGGTATTATAAAGGTGCAGTCTTTGCCCAAAAAGGAAGTAATTATATCACAAAATGTTCTGCATTATGCCATGTAATTTGCCTTTCCTTACTGCATAATTTAGTCAACCCTTCCACATCATTTGGTTTACAACAGCCACATGATTCTAGGGGCACGGGCTATATCTGAGTCCCATGCCTCCTAAAATACCAAAGGCCATATTTACTAAAGATGTGCTTTGTCCTTATGTGATGCAAGTTTTCTCAAAGCAACTGAAGTTTTTAATTGAGATTTACAGAGCTGCACACCTTGCGTGACTTTGTAAATAAATGTAGTACAATGCTGCAGTTTGAGCTGCGTTGCATTATATTTTTTGGTTTGCATGGGTGGACCATGGTTGTCCTCTGCAGCCACTCATGGGGCCCGATTCACAGAACTAACTTAAGACAAAATCCTAAACTTACTACTTTTGGTATTCACAGAAGTTAGGATTTTGCCTTAAGTTTGTCTTAAGACAGACTTAAGACAGACTTAAGACAAACTTAAGACAAAATCCTAACTTCTGTGAATACCAAAAGTAGTAAGTTTAGGATTTTGTCTTAAGTTAGTTCTGTGAATCGGGCCCATGGAATTTGACGCAATCTCAGATTTTCTGAATCCAGTAAATCTGGGATTGTGTCAAAATAGTGTACCACAACATAGAGGTGTAACGAGGAAAAGAATCTTTATTTCTCCCTGCTATTTCCACTTTAGATGGGTCATCAATTCTGCAACACACATAGAAAGGGAAATATGGCTCCAATGATTGTTTTTGCGCAGGAAGGTGTCCCTTCATGTTAAAAAATAATCCTACCTGTAGCTCAGAAGCCCTTGGACCACTGCTCAAGGGATCTTACCCTAGATGGCACACAGTAAGCCAGCATTGGGGACGAGAGCTGAAGAGCGCCACATCTTACGAGATATGACACTGTTCAACTCACTCCCATTCTTGCAACACAACACAGCAACTTTAGACATCGGGTAACACAACTCAAGCTAGGCTTCAAAAGTGCCTAGTCACATTTGCGTTCTGGATTCAGCCTAAGATTCTTAAGTAAAATGCAGAAAACATCTAAGGTTCTAGGCAGCTTCAATTCAACCTGGTCTTATAATAGTAGCATGCTACAATGGGTTATGATCTTGTAACACCAGCAGCAGCAGTTTTGAACACTACTTTATTTTTGCGAATGATCTCTAGCTTAATGCACAGATCACAAAACCTTCCTCAACTTGGACCTTCTGTCTGATAACTGCACATAACTCTACGCCTTTTTCAGCTAGCCTATCATCCAGGCAGTTATTACTTCTGTTTAAGATTGGTCAAATATTTCAAGACCCAATTTTATCTGATCCAGAATGAGCTTCGACTTACAAGCACATGCCATATCTTGAAATGTCTTCTGGGTCTCTTGAGGAGGCACAAGTCAGGTCCTTCATTCCAACTATTTTATTAGTTGAGCTCAGACTACACCTACACCTCCGCTCAGCCTAAAATACTCCTAAATTCTCTTCCGTTTGTCGGGAATTATGGAGCATAAGCTGCTCGCCGCTCCTTCTCTCACTTTATACCTAGTATCTATAATAATCTTTCCCCTGATCCTGCTGTCAGTTTCCTTACATTTTGTATACAGCTGAAAACTGTATACAATTTCGCTCTCTTAAAATGAGCTTATTTGCTCTCCTTCTTATCTATATAGAGCCAGGATACCCATAGGGTGGCCATTTATGCTATATAAATGTACTATTCATTCATAACTGATTCATGCAAAAAATGTTTTGTTCCACCAGTTATAGGATTGCATATGCGGCATCAAACTATATGCAGATTAACCACTGCTAGGGGTATATATGGGGAACATGTGGGCCATGTCCACATGTAATGCTGATACAACACTTTTAAACCTGTCAGGCGTGGGCAACCATAAGCATCTCCCAATCCAACCACTGGGATGGAGGCTGACAGTACTCTCACCAATGCAGGGGCTGACAGGGAGGCACTAAAGGCCAAAGAAAGATACCAAAGCCACCACCCGTAATTAGAGTTGCAAAGCCAATGACTAAGATTGAATAATAATTCAATTCAATAATATTAACAATAATTGGAAGGTAAAAAAAGCCCACCCCAAGCGAACACATAGAAGTTGACCAGGTACCGGATTCCACCAGAGATGGTTTGTGTTTTGATTTTATTTCATCTTCCACCTTCCTTTACTTCTTTCCTGCTGTTCAGCCTGGATGTGAATGGAATATTGTGACCTCATAGAATGTTGGGTGTATGATCTTGGCCAGTTGGTGTCAGCAGGCTGAGCAGCTAAGAGGCTGCTCCTGGTGGGGTGTACATACAGGCCTACTTACCATCTTGGCTACAACTTAAAGCTTATGCAACTTAAATCTTAATAAAGTTACTACTTGGAACTTCAACCTGGTCTTCTGTGGACTTTCATACTACAACATTTTGGCGACGATCTGGTCTTCAAACCCTGCGTGAATTCAAATTCAATGGACTTATATTACAAGTAACCTTCCTACAGCAACTAAGAAACCTACAAACACTGCAACTACTTCGAGAAACCAAAGCTTGAACCATCCTTGTGTTACCACCTGGCAGCCCCAGCCCCACCAGTGACCAACACAGGTCAGCCTTACCTGGGCGTGCCAACCTTTACTCAAGCTTGGTGAGTTTTATACTGATTCTGCTTTGCTGCTGTACCACTGAACTCCCAGTGGGTGAATTCATGTTCAACACAGCCCGTTTGTTTTCAAACTTCTTCTTCTTGAGTCCCCGACTGCATTTGGAATAACCGTCATTCTTTACTATTCATTATTATTTACATATTATTCTTGCTTCTACATTCTTGTGCTCAAGTACTACTCTCTCTCCCTAGCGTGTGGACTTTGTCTATCATACTGGATGTTGGGCATACTAAGTTTTCCACCAGAGATTCTCGTTTAAAGAGAGGATGGCATTGCTCTTAATTGACACATTTATTCATTGGGGGAGTCGACTGACCCTGTGTCACTCGTGAGTGTGTGCATTTTCGTACATTTATTCCTCAATGTCGATGCTTTACATATTCAATACTGCACCTTGGCAGTTTAACCGTGCCCTGTTTTTCAAATAGCTCAGAAGCGCAGGAGCACAGCATGCGCCCGCTTACCTTCCCTTGAGCATGTCATCTTGTCTGCCGTACGTGCTGCATTTTTGCGATGGAGGGGCGCCTTACCTTGTTTTCCTGTTTTCTCGCCAACCACGTCCTCTGCAACGCATTTTAGTGGGGCGGTTTACATGATGTCCGTCTCCTGCACCTGCTTCCACCCTGATGCCCTGCAATTTGGGTGATGTCCCACTCCTCCTTCTACCGTGATGTCCTACCTTTTGGATGTGTTCTCCTGTTAGGTACATTTACTTTGTATTTATCATGCTGCCACAGCTAACTGTCGTCCTGTTTCTGTTTTCAAGACCTGGCTGCAGCACATGGAGCAATTGGGACTTATTTAATTCTGACATATTACCACAAGCTTCTGGCACCTTGACAAATTTTGAAAAGGAAAATCTCCAACAAGGTACTGGTCTCTTCTTTCAAGCCTGAGCACGTCTTTTCGCCATTACCGACAAAGGTGACTACTTTATTTGTTTTAACTTATTGTTTTCTTGGGACAGTACTTCTTTTCTAGTGTTTGTCCTACTCCATGTTTTAATTTCATTCTTTCAACAAAGCACAGTGCAGCTGACCCTGGTAAGGCACTCCAATTTCTTAGTTTAAACAAATTTAGTCCATGAGTAGTGCAACACACGTCCGGAGCTTGCCACACTTGGGCTCCACTGTAGACACAGATACCAAATGATTATCCAAAAAGGACGGTGCACAAAGCAGTACAGTTCAGTCAATTTCAAAAGGTCTTCAAAAAACTTTATTGTTCAATTTCTTGGTTAAAAAAGACTCAGCATCAGCCAACACGTTTCGTTCCTGTGGAACTTCGTCAGGGCTCATGTATGGTATTGTGAGGTTTGATTATGGGAAATAACTGGTCATGGTAGGCCACGATAGTCGATGAGTAGGCAATCTATGTCACTGTTTTCAGTTTGTATGGCAGATAAAAGGTGAATGTACACCAACAAATTCCTAAATACTGGTAGATCTCCTCATTCGAATTTGTCAGATCACAATAATTTACAAGGATCAATAATTAAATCGTAACACGGGTAGCAGTGTGAATTATAGTATTGGGTTGTACTCTGTATATTGGCATCCCAAAAATCAGGTATTTGCAAATTTACACACCAGAACCTTCTAACATCAGTTGTGCTGGAAAGCTTTCGGTTCGGTATTTTGTGCTTTGTAGGCCCAAGTTTGAATGCCGGCATTCAAACTTGGGGTCACGTGGAATAACACTAAGGCACAATGGCCATACACATGAGGGGTCAAGTGATGCTCTTCTCCTCTTGAGAATTTATAAGTACTAAAATAACCGGTTTGGGGACAACTTCTATAAAACTCTGGATGTAACTAGGATCTATTAACTCGACAATTTCATTTCATTTCAAGGACATCTGGGCCTACAAAGCGCAAAATACAGAACCGAAAGCAGGATCCACCTATTCCTCATTCCACAGAAAAGTGAAATGCCATCAATCTCTTCATCGTGGATCGAGCCGCACATCGATGATAACAAGGCTGCTTAATTTCGTACACCCACTCCTTCTGTTAAATTCTGCAAGGGTCAGCCAGCATCATTTAGTAAGCCATTACAATCAGCAACACTACAAGGAAACTATCAGACTGCGGACTAGGAAGTGTAAAAAATATACAAGACTATATGTCTTTTTTATCTATGTAGCCAGTATCTGGAACAACATCTGTGTAACCATCAGGACTGCCCCCCCTCTGTTCCAATTTAGGAAAGAGTTGATGACTCGTCTCTTTAAAGAACACTACATCACAATACATATATTGTCTTCAAACCACTTCCCTTGCTATTACTGGTCGACTTTATGCTTGCCTTTGACTAATTAAAGTGCTCAGGCATTGACTCTTTTGCATACATACATACATAAATATATATGTCATAGTACCATCCAGGCACCGATCTACCATGACGTTGTCTCTTGTTTCTGAGCTGCGAGGAGTGCTACTGGCAGAGATAAACAAATGAAGTCCTTCATTGATGCCAATAATGGAAGTTATAGGGCTGCTTAAGACTTGCCTTTTTGGCATTGTCTTAGGCAGCATGTTGAGTGGAAAGTTATTTTAACTTGTTTAGTTTTACATATTTTTGCCTGAGCGTAGTTTGGTAATAGCTCTACGCGTAGCTACGCGAAGTGCATAGTGCGGTAGGGAAAATGCTGTTCGCAGTGATTGTGCAGTGCTGGAGGCTTGTCCGCACTGTGCAATCATTGCAAGCGGCATCTTGCACAGTGCAAGCAGTCCTTTTCTGGCGCTTGAACGCGGTCTGGTATTTTCTCATCGCGAGCGGTCGCGAGCATGCGCGACCACTAGCAATGAGAAACCTGACCTTCCCGCGTTCAGGATCTCGCTGGGAGGTTTATTTTCCTCGCTTGTGAACGGCAACTCGATGTTGCTGATCGCGAACGAAGAAAATGTCTCGCTGGGATGTTGATTTTGCTCGCTCGTAGTCGTCAACTTGACGTTGAGGACTGCGAGCAAGCAAAAAATGCCTGCTACGGTACGCGCTTTTGCACTGTGCTACATGCAATTTGTGTAGTGCGTATTAGCGCAAACTACGCACGCTCCGCGAGCGTAGCGTAGTACTACGCTCAGGGTTAATATACATTTTTGAAGCATTCATTGCTATTTTTTATTGTTTGTATTGTTAAGGCTTGTACTGATAATAATAAATGGAAGTGGTGGTTGAACATACCTGTTGGTGTCTTGTGGCAGCAGGCAACTATTATTAACATTTAAGATGGCTTTTGTGGCTCAAAAACACCACTCAAGCAACTTGTTGAGTTCAAAGTACAAATAGTAATTTTTGTAACAGCAAGATTGAGAGTGCAGCTACCGTGCATAAAATAGCAGCTTATGGGCCCTGTACTGGATAATTCTCACCTGTGGTTAATTTGTGCTGCTGGGCTCTCTTTGCACCTCCCATAGGATAGGTGTCCTCCTATGGCCTGTGGCTGGCAGTCCCATTGTGCCACTGAGTCCATTGTAACACGCAGTAATGGAAATTTGTCTTAGGAGCCAGGTGAGTTAGGGCCCAGGCATTTGTTTGGAAGCCATGTGAGGTGATAGTACCATGTGATTGTGCACCGAATGGTGCACTCCAGCACAGGGACTGTTGTGTCTATCAGGTGCATGTGTTGCTTGGCCAGGTTATTTTTTTCTTTTTTAAGAGTCATCTGCAGGGAGACATGAGGAGCTGAATTCTGCTCAAGGTCCATCCCCAGACAAAGGGATTGAACAAGATTAGACCTCAGAGTCAGAGTTGGAAAGGCAGTATCTGTGCCTGTGTCATAGTATTTCTCATTATTCCATGCCCATGCCTATCTGCCCAGGGCATGTCCTCAAAGCACATTCTTCGGGGGCTGCCTACCTGCAATAAAATGGTGGAGGCTGCCAACCCTTGAATTCCACACACAAGCACAGATATCCCAGTCTGCATGTAAAAGAAGTTTGTACTACTCAATATCAACACTCAGAACATCATTGTGCAAGAATATGGAGGTCAGTATATCCATGGACAAAATACTGAAAGTTAGTGCCTATGGAGAAGTACAGATTTATTATTCTTAACTTCATATCTACATACATTGAAGAGATATGTTCCGCATAGGTAGATATATGTGGATTAAGGTACAGAAAATGTAGACTTATTAACTTGTTAATATTCTTTTTCAATATTTTGGCCTCAATATTTTATCCCATTGATAGTCTGGGATCAATAGTCAGGGTGCACACCGTAATAGATGATAGCAACTGCCAGTGCCATAAAGAATAATAACAATATTGTTAGTGCAGTACATTGCAGTGCCAAAATGAACAAAACATTATTCAACGAAATATAGAGGGACAAAAAAGAGGCAATTTTTTCTCACTTAGAGATTTTAGCCTAAAACCCTCATATAAACGGCCTTTGCTGTTCACATACGTTGTTTTAGCTTCCTCATCTGAGCAATAATGGCCTCCATTTTTGATGTCTCTGTTATGTGTACAATGATGTGCACTGTTTCACTTTATGCTGTGCATTAATAAAAAAAATTCTACACAGTGACGGAACACTGGCCCCTGCAGCTCCAGCAGTGTGGGGGGGGGGGGGGGGGCCTGTACTCCAGGCAGGGCCGGACTTGCCGTAGCGGGCACCGGGCGTTTCCCCGGAGAGCTGCCAGCGTGGGGGTCGGTTATGGACCGCTGTGGGGGACGGCCCTTTTGTTACCAAGGGCTGGTTGTGCAGCACACCAGAAGCAAAAGCAGTGCAGAGTTTTCAATAACGCAATCCCTACCTCCCCCCACGGCCAGTCAGACTGAATTTCCAGATCCGGTTTCCGATCCCAGTAAGGCTCTGTCCTGCGCTAACCCGCATTAGTCCAGTGCCTGCGCGCGCCAGCTTTGGCAAAAAAGACAGAACACTCAGGGGCAGATTTATGAGGCCGTTGCGCCTCTTTGCGCCGCAATTGCGTCACTTTATTTGACGCAACTGCGGCGCAAACAATGCGCCCTATTTACAACGTGACGCATCTAGGAGATGCGTCACGTTGTAAAACACTGCGCCATAAGGAGGCGTTCCTGCGCAGGGGGGAGCGTTCCTTCGCAGGAACGCCTCCTGAAAGTGGCTGAGTGAAATCTATGAGATTTCACTCAGTCACTTTCAGGGCAATGCTGCGTCAAAACCCTGCGCCTGCTTGAAGCAGGCGTAGGTCTTGACGCAGCATTGTGCACATGGTGTACCCCCGAGCCTTGCTGGAGCTGCGTCGCGCTTGCGACGCAACTCCAGCAATGCGCCACATGTCCGGCACAGATGCGTCACGCATCTGTGCCGTTTTTGCACCATGGTGCGCCGCATTATAAATGCGGCGCACCATGGGTGGCGGAGCTGTGGCGCACTGTGGCGCACGTTAACTGGCGCCTCCCTGGGGATGCGCCAGTTAACATAAATCTGCCTCTCAGCATTGCCCTTTTATGTACAGAACTGTACTATACGGAGCATTCCGTATAGTAGAAAATTCTCTGTAACAATACTACTCTGGAAATAATGAGCATTTATTTATACAGTAGCGAGTACTTACTTTACATGACTGCAAGATAAGTGAATGAGTGCTGCAACCTTGTGCCCTTGCATGCTGCAGCCGAGCCAGGGGGTAGCCTTGACACACCTGTGATATCCTGGCAGCTATTCTGGTAACTCAGCCCTGGAGACAGATTGGGACAATGTCCGGGGTGTACTTCATACAACGGCTCTACCGTTATACCCAGTGTAATGATTGGAGCTCATCTGGGGTGCTTGGAAGTATGACGTGAGGATGTTTGCGGTGGGCTAGCTAAATGGAATGCATCTGATGAACAGATCACCTTTTGCTGCAGTCAGGGGGCCAATTAGGCTGCAGGTCAATTGATGCATTGTTGTTATTATTGCATCCAAATGCGAAGCCAAAGATGAAGCTATCATCTTTACTAATTAATAAAATAAAAATGGATGTACATTCATTTTTGCATAACATTTCTACTAATATATTATAAAGCTAAATAAAGTTTATTTTTGCTCTGTACTATGCCATAGGCAGATACCTCCCGACTGTAAAGCCTCCATCTGTTAAAATATAGGAAAAAGTAAAAACAAATGTATTTAATTCGAAAGAAATTAGTGAAAAAGTTGTCAGTATTAAATAGTAATGTGAATTAATTGTTATGCTTTTGTTTTCCATGTCCGTGCAAAATGCTACTTAATTTTAAATTAATGAAAATATTTTAAGTTAAAATAATATGTGTTTTTTGCAGTTGAAATTAAAAAATAAATCTCCATCTAAAGTAGAAACAAATATTTGTTTTATACAATAATAATTATTAAAAACGTATACGTTGATAATGACTAAAAGTGATGTATGGAATTAATTAAACATAATGATACTATATTTTGATAAAGGTTAAGTCTAGGTTCAAAAATGTTTATAACTGAATACATCTGTTATGCTTAGTTTTTTTAACCAAAATCTATAGATATATATAAATATTTTTAAATATTTGAAATAGCTGAATTTAGCATTGTTTCCTGCAAGATTGTATTTTAAGACTTCGCCGGCATTGAGTGGGTGTTCCAAAACCAATGGCTGGCTATGTGTGATGCTTTTTTTTTCCTGTCTGAGCTGGGGTAATTTGCTCATGTTTGGGGTCCGGTTTTGGCTGTAGTAGCTTTAGAAGTGCAGGTTGTGAATATCGACGAGGTTAGGCTTTTGAGGGTGGGTGCATGTTCCTACATGAGCACCTCCGCATCCTTCGCTAAACATATTCTTACTCTTCCCCATTTAGTAGCATCTATGCTACTTTTTCCAGTCAATATCCCCAGTCTCTCCCATATTTAAGCATGCTTGTGAGTGCATCTCACCATTGAATGATTAGCATCGGTGGAGATTTGCAATTTAGGCTTGTGAATATCATGTTGTTGTACTTTAGTAGCACAAGTGGGTATTACTAAACATATTACAAAATGTGGTTTGAGAACTGGCCCCCTCAGGAATAAAGTCCGGTATTGCAGATTAGCCTGATGCTGTACTAGTTACTGCTTTGCATAATACAGGTGGAGAGAGAGTTTTTCTAAAATGATTCTCTGGTTGTCTGTAATATAGCCTTATAGCCCGCCGTAGAGGGCTATACTGGCTATTAAAGACCCTCTCCAGTGTTAAAGGCCCGAGCCGAATGCGAGGGCCTTTAACAAGGGAGAGGGACTTTAATAGCCGGTGTAGTGCAGCTACGAACGTCTATAAGGTTATTAGAACATTCTGCCACTAGAGGGCAGAATGTTCTAACAAAAAACACTAAGCCTTATGGGAGCGTGAGGGGATTGGAATCCCCTCAGGCTCCCTGAAGCCTTGGTTCACAGTCAGAGCTGTGAAGAAAGAAACATTGGAATGTTGGAGCTCAGGGCTTATACCAGCCATTATAAGCCACGAGCACTCCATTGTTTTCAATGGAGCTCCCAACATTCCAGCGTTCTAATCTGAGTTAGATTTATGGTTTTAAAATAGTTCTCAATTTGCTCCTGCGAGTGCTTAAAATCACCAAGATACAATGTGGACTAGTATGAGTGAAAGACCTTTAACACTGCTTATATACTTGTCAGTCAGTCAGTCAGTCAATTATCTTTATTCGATTATTAAAAATCATAAAAGAACGAGCATAGTTACATAGCAACATTTCATCAGAGCACAAATTCATACATAATTAAAACGAACAATCATTGTTTTAAAAACACTAAAATCGCAGTGTACAGTGAATCATACAAAGATGTTAAAAATATTAAAAAAGGGCTTATTAAAAAACAAGGCATTTAAGATAAATGGGATAAAAAGGGAAATCAATGTTCAGGAGTAAAGTGCCTAAATCTTGTGCGGTGCTTATTTATACGTGCTCCTGCAACTAAAAAACTAGCAACATGAGAAGCTACTCTTACATTAGGAAGGAGTTGCAAAAACATCAGGGCTGGTTTTACCTGAATAAAGCCTTGATTACGCAAGATTGGGAACAAATATCTTTTTCTGATCTCAGTATAGTGTCCGCAAAACATGGTAAAGTGCATCGTGTCCTGGGTGGAAAAGTGGTCACAATCACATGGTTCAGCATCATCGGGTCTATTCCACGTTTTAAAATTGGCCAGAATGAAGTGGATCAAATCAAAACGAAATCTCGTTAAAAGGAAACGATGATAAGGTTTAGTTACCAGGAAGAGGTATGGTTCCATTCCTGGAACAGATGTCAACAAACAGTGTTTCCTTACCGTGGGTTTTTTAGCTCTATGGCTTCCCTCTCCAAGACATATATGTTTGACAGGGTGTTTTTTACTATTTTAAGGTCTTCCTGTCTTATCAAGTCTGGGGATGAGAAAAGCTCCGGTCGACCAGCTAAAGTTAACTGCATTTGTACATATTTTACCCACGGAATGTTTTGGGCTCTATCCAGGGCTAAACAATCTTTTAAAATAATATGATTTAATGTAAGCTCCTGGTTAAGCCAAGTTTTCATCCATCCAATCACTGGGGCTAGTTTTAAAATGTCAGTTATATAGCCCAATCCTAGCTCTGTGTGTAGTGCATAGATGGAAGTCGATTGGGGGACTGAAAGCAGAGATCTCAGGAATTTGTTCTCTACTTTCTGAATTTTATCATGACTGGTGTACCCCAAATAACAGAGCCATACTTGGGCAACAGACAAGCATTTTGCTTTATAGACCTTAATAATGCTTTCCATGGGACGGGCACCTAGTTTTTTTAGCAAAACCAAGCAACCCTGCTGCCGCTCTTGCAACAGCGTTGCTTTTAACGGAATGCTGGGGGCCCCAAGTGCCCTTTACATCAAAGGTCACCCCTAAATATGGAAAAGAGGGGACTCCCCTGACCTCTTTCCCAGCACAAAAAAATGTTTTAGACTTTCTTTTCCTGCCTGCGGGTCCTGCAATCATTACATGAGATTTCTCTGTGTTTGTTTTCATATCCAGCGAGGTCATGAAGTCCCCAAAAGATGAAAGGAGTTTATTTAGTGCCACTCCGGAGCGTGCCAGAAGAACTGCATCGTCCGCGTACAGGAGGACAGGTATCTTTGTCTCACCTGCACGCGGAATATCAGTGTGGGATGTTGCCATGACTACCTCCAGATCATTTATATAAAGAGTAAAGAGGAGAGGGGCAAGGATACACCCTTGCCTGACCCCCCTCTCTGACTTAAAGTGGCAAGTGCATCTTCCTTCCCTAGTCACTCTGACCGAGGTCATGAGGTCCCTATGTAACTCAGCTAGGTATCCGACCAAGGGGGGGGTCGATGCCCATGGTCAGAAGGATCCTCCACAGCTTTGCCCTGTTGACCAGGTCAAAAGCTGATGAGAGGTCCATAAAGGCCATGTACAGGGAGCCCCCCTTGGCGACTACGTATTTATTTAAGATTAGTTCTAGATTTAGGCACTGGTCTAAGGTTTCTCTTTTGGCTCTAAAGCCGTATTGTGCGTTTGATAGGGCACCCTTCCCTTCTAAAATCTGGGTTAATCTTGTCAATCTTCCTAAAAGGACTCTTCCCAAGATTTTAACACTAGAATCAATGAGAGAAATTGGCCTGTAACAAGCCGGGTCTGTCTACGGTCCCTTGTAGCATTAAAAATGTTCGTGAGAATCTTGCTGCTTATGAAATGAAATGAAATTAAATTAAATGAAATGAAATGAAAAACAATTTTTAACGCGCAACTAAGCCCAGATGGGCGTCAAGGCGCCTAACCAAATAATACCAGATAACAGAGACTGATCCTAATTACGGATAAGCCCTGACAAAACACCAGGTCTTGAGCGCCTTTTTAAAGGAAGACAGAGAAGGTTGCATCTTAATCTCAGGAGGTAACAAGTTCCATAGTTTGGGAGCAGCAACAGAAAAAGCTCTGTCTCCCCAACGAACGCTTTTGGTACGTGGGACAACCAACAGATTCATCTCAGAAGATCTTAAAGATCTGCCAGGCTGATACCGGGTCAGCAATGCACCAAGGGGGTCAAAAGAGCCCTCTGCCAAAGCTTGATGGACAAGACAGAGGATCTTAAATGAAATCCTGAGATGAATGGGCAACCAATGAAGGCTCCTTCTGGCCATCGTAGCAGATGAAGCTTTGGGAAGTGCTAAGACAAAGCGAGCAGCCGCATTTTGAACTACCTGTAATCGCTGAATGAGCCCCTTGTTGGAGTCTACATAGAGCGCATTACAGTAGTCCAACCTTGAACCTATCAATGCTACTGCCACCTGTTTGCGTGCTGAGGGAGAGAGATAGTGAAGGATCCTCCTGAGAATCTTTAGCACTCCCCAGCAGGTGGCCACCGTACGGTTGACCTGCAGAGTCATGGATAGGGAGGTGTCAAAGATTACCCCAAGGTTTCTTGCTGACTGGGCAGGGGATGGACAGGTTCCCAGTAATGCCGGCCACCACTCATCCGACCAGATATCCCGGTCCTTGCCAAAGACCAGGATCTCAGTTTTTTCACCATTCAGCTTCAGGGAGTTCTGAAGCATCCAATCCGAGACTGTCTGCATACAGATCCTGAAGTTGGTGGCGGATGATGATACTGAGTGGGCCAGTGACACCATAATCTGGGTGTCATCGGCGTATGACACCAGTTCCATCCCCTGAGATTTTACTAGCCTTGCAAGGGGGGCGACATAAATGTTAAATAGGGTCGGACTGAGAGCCGACCCTTGTGGCACCCCACACTGCAAGGACATAGCAGGGGAGAGGAACTCTCCAAGCTTGACTCTTTGCTCCCTATGCTGTAAAAAGGAGTGCAGGAGGTTCAGAGCCATGCCGGAGATCCCTGCCTCCCTCAACCGAGATGTAAGCGTTGAGGGAGACAGGGTGTCAAACGCCGCTATGAGGTCTAGTAGAACCAACACAGTAGTTTGGCGTCCACCTTCCTACGGATGTTATTTGTCACCATAGTCAGAGCTGTCTCCGTACTATGCGCCTTTCGGAACCCATGCTGGGAGATGTCAAGATACCCAGATGAGTCCAGGAAGGCGGTAAGATGGCCATTGAGGTGTGTCTCAAGAATCTTAGCAGGAGCGGGTAACAGTGAGATAGGTCTAAAATTCTTCAACTGTTCCGGGTCCAGCGTGGGCTTCTTGAGTAGGGGCTTCACTATCGCTTTCTTCCATATTAGAGGGAAGGTACCTTGGGTTATAGCACCATTCATAACTTCCAGGAGTGGCGGGAGCAGTGTCGCTCTGCATTCCTTCAATATCCTCAAAGGACAGGGATCCAGAGGTGATGAGGATTTAGTCCTATCGAGTAGAAGCTCAAGCTCTTCTCGGGTCAGTAGTGGAAAGGCCGTTAGACTAACCGAATGGTCACTAGTCCAGGCTTGTAATTGGTTCAGGGTTTGGAGTGAGGATTCAGCTAAGGACTTTCTCTGAGTTTCCAGCACAAGATAGATGTCCTCAATTTTTTTATGGAAAAACTCTGATATATTGTTGCAGAGCTCCTGCGAGCCCACAACTGGATCCGGGACCTGAAGGGAACAGAGGGAGTCTACAATCTTAAAGAGCTCCCTGGAGGAAGTAAGGGAGGTAGTAAGATTCGAGAAGTACTGCTGCTTTTCCCTGATGACATTAGTTTTGTAATCGGCAAGCAGACCCTTATGTACTTCCCTTTCAATGGGATCCCGTGCTTTCCTCCATTTTCTTTCCTGTCTCCTGCAGCCTTGACGAAGGAGTCTAAGTGAATCCGTGTACCATGGGGCAGTGGGCTTGCGGCGAGCCGAGTATCTAAAAGACGGGGGAGCCAGCTCATCAACCGCTACGGTGATAGATTCAGAGAGCAAAACCGCAGCATCCTCCACATCTCCCAGGGAAGAGAAGGTGAACTTCTTTATATAAGGTTCAAGAGTGTCATTGGTGATGTTCTTATAGCTCCTTTTTGGGCCTCTGGTAGTGGAGTACACATCGGATGTTCCTTCCAGAGGAAGGGCCATCAGGAGAGGGATCGCCGAATGGTCCGACCAGACCAGAGGCACCGGGGTGTCAACAGACAATCTGTCGTCGTTGGTAAAGACTCCATCGAGGGTGTGGCCCGCCAGATGAGTGGGGCTGTTAACCAGCTGTATGCATTCACAGGCAGCTAGTGCGTCCACTAACCTGATGGTATCTGGGTCTCTCGTGTTGTCCAAATGAAAGTTAAAGTCCCCAAGAATGGACAGATGGGAATTGCCAAAGTAGGGTTCCAGGATTCTGAGAAGGTCATCAATGAACGTAACTCTGGAGCCAGGGGGCCTATAGATGAGGATTCCTGAGAAGGAAGCCGAGGGAGCAAACAGGATGGAGAAATGCAAGGCCTCAAAAGAGTCCGATACTACAGACAGGGCTTTAATCGTGCAGGGCAAAGTGGCCTTGCAGACAATAGCAAGTCCACCCCCTCTGCGTATGGGTCGGTCTTGTTGAAGTATTTTATAACCCTCTGGGATGGCCATCACTAGGTCATGTCCAGAAGACTCCGATGCCCATGTTTCTGTGACAAGCATCCAATCGGGTTGCCTGTCTACCACAAAGTCATGGAATGCAATATTGTTTTTAATAAGGGATCTAGCATTGATTAAAAAGCCCTTTTTTATCAGAGTATTCCTATCCACTTTAGAAGGTATGAGAGGTAATAGTACAGATTTGCAGGTGTGACATCGGGAGGAATGCAGAATGCCCTCTGGGGAAAATCTATGGGTACATGGTAGACATGGAGGTTTTAACGCAAATAGCTCGTCCGAGGAGTACGAATACGTTCCCAGAGATAGTGTGGGTAAGAGTCCAGTGTCCAGCCCGTCCTCAGCGCGGACGGGCGCAGACGGGCTGGACTCTGGCTCGACTCCGGCGCGAAAACGGCGCGTCCGCTCAGCGCGTCCGCTACGCGGAGTCATGGCCGTCTATTTTTATAGATCCTAGCCCTACCCAAAATGGCCGCGGCCGTATTCCGGCCGTGTCCCCGGCAGGCCCGCCCTGAATTGACCACTTGCTCACGGGGGAGGCAGAGAAATTATCCAGGTAGCGCGGAGGTCATAGGATATCAAGGTAAATTTTAAAATGAGTAAAATAGTAGTTGCCTCCACCCTCACTCGGTGGAGACACGCGCTGCGTAAAATCCGCGCACTGAAAGAGGAAAGGGGTCGGACACACAGGGAATAGTTACAGCAGGAGAATTAGGAGCAATTTTAAAATCAGCTGCCCGGCTCAAGCCTCAGGCATCCATTAGAAAAAGGTATCTCGCGAGCACAGTCCTACCACTGTTTTTATAGATCCTAGCCCTACCCAAAATGGCCGCCGCCGTATTCCGGCCGTGTCCCCGGCAGGCCCGCCCTGAATTGACCACTTGCTCAGGGGGGAGGCAGAGAAATTATCCAGGTAGCGCGGAGGTCATAGGATATCAAGGTAAATTTTAAAATGAGTAAAATAGTAGTTGCCTCCACCCTCACTCGGTGGAGACACGCGCTGCGTAAAATCCGCGCACTGAAAGAGGAAAGGGGTCGGACACACAGGGAATAGTTACAACAGGAGAATTAGGAGCAATTTTAAAATCAGCTGCCCGGCTCAAGCCTCAGGCATCCATTAGAAAAAGGTATCTTAGTTCAGGAGCACTCTTAAAAAAATCTGCGGGAACCCCATCGGGCCCCGGTGCCTTTTTACAGAGTGTATCATTAATTGCTTTTTTCACCTCCTCTTGGCTAAAGGGAGAAATGGAAATGGTCGGTTGTGTGAGTGACATCTCGCGTTCTGGGCAAGTATCAGTGCGGCTGTAGACGTTACTGAAGTGTGTCACCCACTGTTCATCTGGTATAATGCAATCTGCTCTCTGATTGTCTAGTCCCGCAAAGTATGGGTGATTTATAATTGCCCAGAATTTGGCGCTATCTCTCTGTGTTTCAGGCAATAATAAATCACTCCAGGCCCCATTTTTTATCTCAGATTTCCTCACCCTGATAGCGTGACTATATTGTTTCCTCAGTGACGCTATCAGCTCTTTATCTCTGGGTTTGTTTTTTAGAGCCTTTAGGAGGATTGAGTGGGCCTTGGAGCAGTTTGAATCAAACCATCTGGGGCCCCTAAACCTATTTGGCTTTGTCTTTACGGTCAGGTCTAGATTGACCCGACGGCAAATAACATTGAAAGCCTCGATCATGATGGCGCCAGGGTTCTTGTTATCTAGACAAATGGCGACCTCCCCCTCAACTTTAGCCAGGGTTTCCTGTAAGAAGGTGATTGGGGTAACTTAGTCTCATTTCAGCCTCCGATTCTGATCTCTCAGAACTAACTCTGTCGCGCATAAAGCGTTGATCTTCCTTTTTCCCAAGACTCCCTGTGATATAATCTCTAAAATCACAGGATTGTGATCACTAAAAACTGTGGTTTCTACCTTATAATTAATAACTTCAGGCAGAATACTTGGGGATAAAAAGATGTAATCTATAGTTGTGCCTGTGTCATTGCCCACATATGTCGGTAACCTCGGGCCTGTAGAGCTACTATATGATTCATAAAGGTTAAAAGTAGCTAAGAGCAATTCCAAAGCCTCACCGCGTGATGTGTGTTCGAAATGCGGTGGGGAGGAATAGGGGGGAAATTCCTCATATTCCACGTGGCAGTCCACATGGCATGGGTGAATGTTGAAGTCTCCCATACGGATCACCTCGTACCCATGGGCACTATTCTCACTGTGGATGGACAGGAATTCCTCTAGGGTTACCAAATGCTCGTTTGGGGTTTGACTGACGGGAGAATTATAAAAATTAACAAAAAATATAGAATGGGAGTTTGATGTAGTTAGTTCAACCGCTAAACAATTTTTTGAGTTAAACTTAATATGTCGTGGCTTTCCTTGAATATCTAATGATATATATATAGCCAAACTCCCCTTTGCCCTTCCTGCTTTACTGGGGTCTGCAGGTACATAAAAATGGGAAAAGCCGTCCAGAGCCAATCTGTCTGACGTTTCCCATGTTTCTTGAAAGGCAAGAATATCATAGGATCTAATTATGTTCAGCCAGTTCTTGTCGTTAAATTTGGCTCTGAGACCAGCGATATTCCAGCTCATAATTCTACAGACCCTGACACCTGCAGAATTCTGAACTAATGGACTAAGAGCAGACTTAGGGCCCTCACCCTTACTATCTTGTCTTGGGGAGAGTCAATCGTTTTGGTCCATAAAAGATAACGGGGCATAACGATTGAACAGTTCAAGGGGTTGTGCAACAGGATTATACATTACTGAGTGATGATGATGGGCTGCTGTGTTTTGCCTTGGGTCCTGGCCCCATCTGAAGTTCAAATCACAATTTCTGTCCCACCCTGGGGCAGGGGTCCTTGGGTAGGTAACATTCTGCTGTTCACCGTAAAAAAACATTAAGGGTTAAGGGAACAACAGTACCCCGTCTGCGTTGGGGAGGGAATAAGTTCGCAAGAATATTGGGAAGGACGTCTTGATTCGAAAAACTCACTGCCACACAGTCCCCTTTGAACTTTTTTGGGCGGTTTCCCAACCAGGGGACCCTAGTTACTGACTTGATTACACTAGCCAGATGGTGCTTTCCCATTGGTGCTAGCCGCATATTACTGGTCAGCCAGTGTAAGGCTTTGCTACTAAGAGAAGTGGGGCTTTCCACTGTTCCCCCTTCCAGCGGAGGGACATTTGCAAGGACTAAAACCACGGGTGTGGCTTCAACTATGAATTGTAGGGGGTCCGTTGAGTAGGCTTGTGCTGGGGGATATTGACCGAAGGAGTTGAGGCTGTTGGAATGTTGACTGATAAGGAACCCTCATTATTAGCAGTCAAAGTTGGTGGATGGAGTGGTGAATTCTCCTCGGCAGTTGGTTTCCTACGCCTTCACCTACAGCATCTCCAACAACATTTCCCCCTGTATTATTACTCAAATTAGTAACTAACGTAGTTATATTTTCTACCCCACCTGCAACCCTAGTATGAAGTCCACCCAGCTTCTTAACCTCCGCTTGTAATTTGTCAATTTTTGATATTAGAGGTTTGATAATAGTGTTGATTTTTATCTCGAGGAAATCAGCAATTTTTTCAAAGAAAGCATCCTCAAAAGTGTAATTAGGTTTATCCTCAACACTATTCACTTGCTTAGGTTTTGGGGTAATAGCCCTCTTCTGTCTTGTCCCTGAACGTAATCCGCCCCGCTTTGGTGGATTTTTAGTGCATAGTCGTCTTGGCCTGGCGGCATGCCCCATAGGAGACTGCTCGTCCGCTGAAACGCGAGTCTGTTTCTCTTGTTCAAATTCTGTGTCAATGTCTATGTCGCCCTCAGCCTCTGCGTTGAATCCTTCAGAGGCCGGGGCTGCATTAACAGGTGTGCCAGATGTTCCTTGAGAAATAGTACCACTAGTGATAGCCACGCAATCAGCTTCTTGCAATATGGTATCATCAATCAAGATAGAAGCGGAAGGGGACAGACATCGTAAATCAGGGTATTGGCTCAACCCCAAAGACTCTCTCCTCTGCATGTTTATCTTTTTAACAGTCTGTACAAGATAATTGTCAATGGTGTTTAGCGGGACTTCATCAGGTTTTTTGGGCATGATTACAAAGTACACACAAACTCAGTGTTATGCAAACAAAAAAGGTAGGTAACAAAATCTTAAAACAGCAAGTCTTACTTGAGGGATAAAACACCGAGATATTTCCTGCAGCGTTTATGGCCCTGTCCCTGCCTCCTCCTGCCGATGAGGGCCGTAGAGGGCCCGCCCTTTGCCCGGGCTTAGCCCCGGGCGTCCCGCTCGCGTCCCGCGACGCGGGTGTTTGAACGGCTTTATGCCGCCCTCGGCGCTATCTCCGCGCGTCCCTGCGCGTCACACAACGCGCCGCCGCGAGGCCTGCCGGGTGTTGTGGTTCCCGGAGCGGCGGCGCGGGTCTCTGAGGCAAGGTGACTCTCGGCGGTGGCGGCTTCTCCTACGCGGTGTCCTGGTCATGGCAAGGGTAAGTGTTCTCCCCCGCTCTGCCGGTGTTTGGACGGCTTTATGCCGCCCTCGGCGCTATCTCTGCGCATCCCTGCGCGTCACACAACGCGCCGCCGCGAGGCCTGCCTGGTGTTGTGGTTCCCGGAGCAGCGGCGCGGGTCTCTGAGGCAAGGTGACTCTCGGCGGTGGCGGCTTCTCCTGCGCGCTGTCCTGGTCGTGGCAAAGGTAAGTATATACTTGTCTTCTACTTGCAAATGTAACTAGTGGGTGGAAGTGCAAGTGTTCCATATTCTCCCTGTTCTCAAAGCAACAGCTGCATTGGTGAGTGACCTCTTTTGTACACAGGCCATCTGCATAGAATGACAACACAGCAGCACATCATTTACATGGCACTAGATAGTCTACAGCAGCTTCCCACATTTCGAACACATTAACACAGATATTTACCACTTGCTCTCAGCAGAAGGTAATTATCCAAAAAGAGGGCTAGTTGGCATCAGAGGGAGTTTAGAGTGGTTCAGGGAGGACCTTTGCTGGTTGGGGAGACTACGGAGTTTCTGTGGAGCAGACAATGCTCCCACATAGAGATGGGGCCTCCAGCCATACTGTACACATTCTCAGGGCTTTCTGCCGAATTAGCCCTGAACAGCACCCTTGACTTTCTTGTTGTATGCTGGGCACCACTCTAAGTCTACCGGCTGCTAGAATACGTTTTAGTTAAGACCTATGGTTCAAAGGCCTATTCCTAGCCAGAAGATTCAGAATAGCTGCTGTACATGCAGAGTAGTACTGTTACAGAAGATTTACTGTTTCCTAAGGTGCTGCATAAATTATGTGATAGAAACATACTAGGAATGGAATGGCTAAAGCCAGTGGTAATGAATGAAAAACCTGAACTGCAACATGAAGAAATGCATGAGGATGTGCAAAGATTCAATAGATTTAAATCAGTGCATCTTAATTGAAATGCTCACTTTGCTGAATTGTGAAATGTTGGCCCCTGAAGGAAAGGCATAATTGTTTTTCATCGAGTGGTTTTAAATTGTGGCTCAAAACACAAAGGGCCCAATTCACAGAATGAACTTAAGACTCAATCCTAAACTTACTACTATTTTGGTATTCACAGAATGCACTTACTACTTTTGGCATTCACAGAATGAACTTACTACTTTTGGTATTCACAGACGTTAGGATTGTGTCTTAAGTTTGTCTTAAGACAAACTTAAGACAGACTTAAGACAGACTTAAGACAGACTTAAGACAAACTTAAGACAAACTTAGGACAGACTTAAGACCGACTTAAGACAGACTTAAGACAAAATCCTAACTTAAGTCTGTCTTAAGTCTGTCTTAAGTTTGTCTTAAGACAAACTTAAGACAAAATCCTAACTTCTGTGAATACCAAAAGTAGTAACTTCATTCTGTGAATACCAAAAGTAGTAAGTGCATTCTGTGAATGTCAAAAGTAGTAAGTGCATTCTGTGAATACCAAAATAGTAGTACGTTTAGGATTGAGTCTTAAGTTCATTCTGTGAATCGGGCCCTTACATTCCTTTGTCACTCCTGAAGGTTTTTATACATGTTTTAAGAATGCTATTTTGGTTGTATTAGCTGTTTTCCAGAAATCATTGCAGATGATTTTCAAAAATACACTTCATACAGCACTTGACCTCTGGTCCAGCAAGCCAGTTCTCCTCCACCACTACCACAGTTCTCCTTGGCTCCCTGACAGAGCATCTGTCCCCTCTGGTCTCGCCTCCTTGCAGCTGCCAGTGTTAAGCTCAGCTCATCACCCCCAGACACCAGCGTCTCCATATTTATTTTCACTACTATTTTAGGGGTGTAATCAAGTGTTCTTTGTGTTATTTATTATTTTACTGCTAATTTGGATTGACTGTTGTTTTTGGCAATTTTGTTACAGGGCTACTCTTTGAAGAGAGTTGGGTGCACTTAATTATTCAAGCTGCTCGGTCACCTTGTAGCCTCACTCACTCCCCCTCCCGTTTCCCATAACATCCAGTCTCTGTGTGTTTTTTCCTGCTGCACACCCTCCCACCTCCTGGCCAGCCCCTCCTGCCTCCCGGGACTGCATATGGAGGCCAATGTGCAGCTGGGCTGCCAGTGCACAGAAGGCACACTGAAGGCAAGCCTGTTAGCACCCATATGTCCCTGGACCGAGCACAGTGCCATATACCTGGCCTGCCGAACCCCTGCCAGTACTCCTCCGCAGACCTCTGTGCCCTGGACCCCGGTCACAACAACCAATCAATCAATCAATCAAACAACAAGTGCTGTCTTGCATTACCTCACTCCACAATGGGACCATTCTCCTGCCTTTGCTGTCAGTTCCCCTCCACCAGACGACCAAGTGGCCCGCTAAAATCCTCGACATGCCGTCCCTGAACACTAGAACCTCCCATGAAGAAATCAGATGCTCCCTGATCAATGCTAGATCACCATGCAGACATACCACTGGAATCTGCAACACCATCTCCACCCTTACCCTCGATGTGACCTTCACCGAGAGACTTGACTCCTCCTGTATCTGTCCCTGGCATCACCATTGCAACACCGAATGGATACAAGATGAAGCACAGTGATCGAGCTAACATACACAGAGATGGCATCGCCATCATACACAAGTAATCCATGATCCTAACAACCGCAGAAGAAAATACCATACTGATCATGAAACACCTAAACTTCCAACTCCACACCAACAACAGGACCACCTACAGAGGTACCCCCAGGACCATATGCCGACCTCAGCAACAACCTCACATAATTCATCTCCCCGCTCGCCATCGATTCTGAATACTACTACTTCCTGAGTGACCTGAATTGCCACATAGACAACGCCACCAACACCAATTGCACCACCCTCCTGAAACAAATGAACAGCATTGGCCTTATGCAGCTGGTCTCAGACCCATGCACAGAGCAGGCCACATGCTGGAACCCTCTACACTTCAATCAAGAGGGCTAAATATGGGGCGTGGCTTGGACGCCGATGGCGATGGTCGCCTGAGAGCTCGGCTCCGGGACTGAGCCAGTTCTTATCCTGCAGATTGGAGACCGTGGGGCGCCCCGACCCCCACAAACTGAAGATCGGGTTGGGGCGGACCTGCTGTGACACCCGGAGTCACTCAAACACCAGTTGGCCCGGCGAAAAAGTGAAGTTGCGAAGTCCACGGAGCGGAGCCCAAGATGGAGCCTGGACCCTCTCGACGGCTTGGCCGAGACCCCAGACCCGTGGAAGCCTAGCAGATCTACATGCATCTTCTCCGCATCCTATCTTTCTGAGAAGCGACCGGCCGGTGAAGGGCTTGGAAGGGTCTGGGCACCGAGGCCGTCCCTGTAGAGACTGTTACTCGAAGTTTCGGCGCAGGCTGGTCATGAATGGCCGGAGGCCCTGGACAGAACGATAATACCACGAGACACGCCCGGCTGCCTCTCACTGCGTACCTGCACTCGCCGGAGCCCTGGCATTTTATGGGCAGCACGGCGGCCTGGCGCCATAAAATCTCCGGCAGCACTGGTGACCCTCATTCGAGGTCTTCCTCGACCCGTCGGGCCTACCCAGATTGCCGCTGATCGCCCCCGCCTCCCCCTCGTTGGCCTCCGGGGACACGGCAGTGGCATACCCCGAAGAATCGGAGGAGTGGCAGCCCTTGGCGAAGACGATCAAAAGCCCTCTTCGCAAAGGCCACATATCAGGAGAGCCGTAGTCAATGCCCACACTTGGTAGAGACTCTGCCGAATTTTCACCCACGGGACTCATCCGCCATGGGGAAACCAAGGGGGCCCAAGGGGACCACCCCGGCTGCCTTGGATACGGAGGCACCGGAGAAAGACGATCGGGTTGATCTGGAGAGCTCTGGTGGTCCCCACCTACAACAACAGTTCGACCGGGTCCTGGAGGCGATCGCAAACACGCGATCAGCCCTGCAGCAAGACATCGCCCAGGTTGCAACGAGTTTGGGCCTCCTCAGAGCAGACCACGGCAAGCTCTCGGGCAGAGTTAAGGAGGTAGAGAGCTCAGTGAAGGTTCTAGAGCCAGCGCAGAAGACTCTGGCCGCGACGATGAAGGATGCCCTGTCCCGGATCGATGCTTTGGAGAAACGGGCGGAAGACGCTGAAGGGCGCAACAGACGGAACAATATTCGGGTGGTTGGCCTGCCGGAAAAGATCGAAGATGGCGACATGGTGGCCTACCTTGAGGCTTGGCTCCGAGACACGGTGGCTCCCGAGGGTCTGTCCTCCTTCTATACCCTGGAAAGGGCGCATAGGGTGCCAGCGAGACCACCGCAACAAGGTCGATCCCCTCGCCCGGTGGTGGCGCGTTTATTACATTTTTGGGACAGGGACCTGCTCCTCAACGCTGCCAGACACAGTGGCCCTTATCAGGTGGAGAATAGCCGGGTGAACATTTTCCCAGACTATACGTATGAGACTCAACGAAAACGGACTTCTTTCCGGGCGATCAAGTGAGAGCTCCGGAGCGAGGGCATCCAGTACTCGCTCCTCTTCCCAGCAAGGCTCCGTATTATCCTGGACGACAAGACCCAGTTCTTTGATACCCCGGAGGAAGTCTGTAACTGGCTCGAACTTTATAGGGCTGGCAAAGATGGTTTCGGCTCCTCATCACAGTTGACTACGGAACCCGGACAACAACGTCGCTCCAAGAGACTCCGGAGCCGCCGCGGCAAGCCAGGCAAACCTTTGACCGAGGAGACTATGGTGGAGCGGCGGGGAGTTTTGGAAATGGTCTCTAATCTGTCTGGTTCACAAGGCGGCCCCATTCTTGAAGAATCTGAACCCGGCGGCGAGGGGGCTCATACGGACACGGAGGAGTCAGAGACAGATAGTGTTCACTTGCCAGTGGTTACTCCGAACTCGGTTGAGGACATGCTGGACGGGCAGGGATGACTGGGTGAGCTAACTCCTTTTGGGCAGGGGTTTGCAGCGGGGGGTTGTGGAGGATGCGATTAAAGCCATGATCGGTTGATGGGGTTGGGGGGCCCCGTTCGGGCCGACGCCTTTTGACTCGGGGCTCGAATTTGTCTCGGTGATCCGAGACTCGAAGGCCCATTACTGGCGCCCGGCCCGCACCTAGCCCTTACTTAAGGCATTCCTGCGGTGGCGATCGCAGGATTAGTCGGGGATCAGGGGGTTGTTGGGAACACGGTTTGGATGGGAACTAGATGGAGTTATTTGGGTCCTGTTCTGGGGTGGGTGGGATGGGGTTCGCTTCAGGGAGTTTTTGTTGGGGAAGATGGCCGCCATCAGTGTTGACTTGACTGTTGCTTGTTTTTTGTTTGAGCGTTGGTGGGAATGCCCGGGACGATCAATGTGGGACAATGGCTGAGATCGCTAATGTAAAATGCATCACTTGGAATGTACGGGGGCTTCACACTATGTCCTGCATGCATGCATCACATGGTTCACGCTTATCTAGTGCGTAGAGGGGTGCAGATTGCACTACTGCAGGAGACACATCTCACCAAGGCGGAAGGGGCGGCGCTGCAGCGTAGGTGGAGAGGGCAGGTCTATTGCACTACATACTCAGCTTACGCGAGGGGGGCGCTAATATGGATAAGAGCTGGGGTCCCCATGCAGGTTACAAAATCGGTGGTGGTTCCGGAGGGTCGCTATGTAGCTATCTCAGGCACATTGGGGGGTAGGGACCTGAATATTTGTTGTGTTTATGCACCTAATGTGGACCAGCTTGCCTTCCTCTCCGGGTTGTCGGGCTCTTTGGCCCACTTTCTCTCGGGAACCCTCTTATTGGGTGGTGATTTTAACTCAGTAGCGGACGTGGAGGCCGACCGCTCACACCCTCCCCTCCCGGACTCTCCAGTCCGGCGAGTGGCTTGGGGGAGGAAGGAATGGCAGACGCACTGGGGACTCACGGACATCTGGCGAGCGCAACACCCCACCTCCAGAGACTATTCCTACTTTTCTGGCCTACACGAATTGCATGTGCGGTTAGATGGGTTTTTGGGATCGGCGGAGTTAGTGTCCGCAGCGGTGCGCACTGAATATTTGACTAGGACCATCTCGGATCACAACACCCTCCTAGCGGACTTCCGCTGGTTTCCCGGGACCCCTAGCGTGCCCACCTGGAAATTGCGCCCGGAGATCTTAGAGGACATAGTCTTTAAGGCGGACCTAGAGGAAAGAATTTCTGATTATTTTCTGACCAATTGGGGCACCGCTGGATCGAGGGCGTCTGAATGGGACGCGTACAAGGTAGTAGTCAGGGGCTATTTTATTTCTAAGAAGGTGGGTATGAGGCGTGTCATCCTTGCTGACCTGACCGCGGCTGACCAGAAGCTCCGTGAGATGGAACTTCGCCGCCCTGGCCATCCTGAACTCCAGGAGCGCACAGCTGCGGCGAGAGAGACGGTGGCGGCGGAAGTCGAAAGACTACGCTGCTTCGATTATAAGGCCTACACTACTAGGTCGCTTACGGAGGGGGATAAATCGGGCGCGCTGTTAGCGTGGATGGCTAATCCCACGCGCCGGACCTCTCTGACGACGTCCATGCGTACAGCGGAGGTGCACACCCAGCCGGAGATATTAGGTTGTTACCAGCGCTACTACGAACGGCTCTATCGCAGTAACCCTACCAGAGACCCCGTCCTGATTGACGATTATTTGCAACCCCTGGAGATGCCAGTGTTGGAGCCCGATGTGGCGAAGGCCCTGGGATCCGACATCGAGCTGGGGGAAATCCGTAGCGCCATTAAGGGGATGGCGAGGAATAAGACACCTGGTCTAGACGGACTTCCAGTCGAATTCTACTCCACTTACGTGGACCTATTAGCGCCCCGACTGCTGATAGTCTACAGAGAGGCGAAACGTTTGGGACGTCTCCCCGGCTCGATGTGTGAGGCCTTAGTGGTTCCCCTCCTCAAGCCTGGTAGGGATTCTACTGACCTGGCGTCTTACCGACCGTTATCAATGCTAACGGTCGAATATAAAATAATCCTAAGCAGCATATTGGCGTCGAGGCTGCTAGGACACATGCGCTCTTTAGTGCATGAGGACCAGGCAGGATTTATACCCAAACGAAACACGACCATGAATATTCGCAGGTTGTTTCGCTTGCTAGGAGAACCGCACTCGGAGGCCCCATGCCCGATGGTCCTTTCGGTCGATCTGGAAAAGGCCTTCGATAGCCTGGAATGGGATTACCTGCGCAGAGTATTGCTGCGCTTTGGCCTAGGGGAGGGCTTTGTCAGGTGGACCACGGTGCTTTATGCCTCGGCGTCGGCCAGGGTGAGAGCAGGCCCGCTGATCTCTCAACAGTATCCAGTAGAACGAGGCACAAGACAGGGATGCTCGCTGTCCCCTTTGCTCTTCGCATTAGCGGTGGAGCCTCTGGCGCTCTCAATCCGGTCCGGAGTATCTTTTGGAGGTTTGCAGACTCTATCTGGCCAGCATTATATTTCGCTATATGCTGATGACCTGCTGCTCTTCCTCGAGGATTCGGATACTGCTTTGAATGGGGCTGCGGAGGCGCAGATGACTTTCGGGGAGATCTCTGGCCTCCGGGTGAATTGGTCCAAGACTTGTTTGTTCCCGGTTCGCAGGGGTACGCCCAGACCCGACACCAGCAGTGTGATCAGGTGGGAACCTAGCTGCCTCAAGTACCTGGGAGTATATAAATACCATGACCCCACAGACCTCCTGGACGGCAATATAGCCCGCTGTATTCGCGCGCTATGTGGTAGTGTGGACTTTTGGGCTACTCTGCCGCTTTCGGTGGCGGGGAGGATTGCACTGCTGAAAATGGTGGCACTTCCCCGCCTGCTATACTACTTTCGGGCGCTTCCGATTTGGATCCCGCCGGCCACCTCTCGGCTATTGCGCTCCATGGTGGTGGGGTTCCTCTGGGGATCGGGCCGCCAAAGAGTGGCCCTCAAAACACTGATGAGACCAAAGTCAGAAGGAGGCCTGGTGGTGCCAGATTTCGAGAAATATTAGCTGGCAGTTCAGCTGCAGACCTTCACCCAGGAAGTCGCGAGGGAGTTTCGTGGCCCGGAGACTGGGAGCCTAGGCATGTTATTTCTTTCATCGCACTACGCCAGCGTTTGGCCCTGCAGGACCTGACGCTCGAAGAAAAGACCATTAGGTTGTGCTGGAATCGCGCCCATGCCCGGGGACAGCTGAGGCTTCCTTATGCGCCAGAAATACCGCTGGGGATGCTAACGGCCCTTCCTCACGGGGGGGATTGGTCGTGCCTGGGACAGTGGGAAGACGCGGGATTGCAATTGGTGGGGGACCTTTATGAGGACGGAGTGTTATTGCCCTTCCAAGAGATTCTAGACCGATTTGATGTTCCCCGGGGCGACTTCCTCCTGCACACGGCTCTGGTTAGAGCGAATCAGACGTACTGGAAAAGTGGGCTAGAGGAACTACCTACGTCTCCGGTATGCCAATACGTTATGATGTCCGCGGGGACGGTCAAGGCAGTCACATGTCTGTATAACAGATTGATTACCGAGGGTTTGCCCCCCTCACCACGCTGCGGAATCAGTGGGAGGCCGACATAGGGAAAGAGATTCCGGAGACGACCTAGTCACAACTCATGTGCCGAGCCTGGAAGGGAGCACGCCATGCCCGGTTTCAACTGGTTCATTTTTACATTCTCCATAGGGCTTATTTGACCCCGGCGAAGATTCAGCAGTACTTCGCCACGAATTCAGCGGATTGCCCTAGATGCCGAGCGCCTACGGCAGACCTCATCCATATGTTGTGGTCCTGCCCGACGCTGTCTTCGTACTGGCGTTTGGTCGAGGATACACTAAATAGGATTACGGGGAGAACGTTGTTGGTCGACGCGGCGGTGGGGCTCTTACACTGGTTCCCGCATACCCCTAAAAATAAAATATCGAGCAAATTTACCGACTTAGGGCTTGTCCTCGCTAAACGGGAGATAACCAGGAATTGGAAGGCAAGAGTTGGTCCGACGGGAGCTAAATGGCACAACGAACTTCTGAAGTGGGCTGCGGGGGAGAGCACTCTGAGATACCAACTGGAGAGGCGGCAGCACAACGAGGGGGCACTAGAATCAGCACTGGAAAGGGAGACGTTAGTGCAGGCCCTTAGAGATTACTGCGCTTCCAGTGATTCCGAGGGTGATGATGCAGCACAATCTGAGTCCCGCTAGGAGTCCACGATACCAATCTTATTACAGTCATCTGAGGGTTCTTCCCATAAGCTCTTTCTACACGTACCACCACACACTGATGGCGGGGCTGGGTGGGGGGTGGGAGTGGAATCTGGGGTCTGTTGGGGGGGGGGTTTGTTAGGTTGTTCTAGAAAAGCAGATGAAACCCGTGGGATTATCCGGATCAGCTTCGACGTTCTACCAGATCCCCACTTGAGTTCTATATAAGAAGGTGCCGCCCGACCCTTGGGTTGTGGGCTGAATGGCTGTGTACCCACGTTATTTCTTCATGGGGGATCTGATGTATCAACTCTTTTATTCCTGCAAATGAGTTGCTGATCTGTCATGTAACTTTGGCTAATTCCTGCAATAAAAATATATTTAAAAAAAAAAAGAGGGCTAAATATAGCTACACCTCAGAACTCACCTGGTCAGGTAACTCCATTGTACACTGCACCATTTCTGGAACCCAAATCACCATCCCCAGTCAACACAATGCCCTCTTCTGCAGCTGGATGAAGGTCACTCGACACCAATGGACCGAAGCCCTCTGCAGCTCACAGTCTTACGTATCCATCAACCTGGATCAAGCAGTCGAGAACCTCACAGCCTGTGTCACCAGAGCTGCTAACCGAGTTGCCCACACCAAACCAGAATACACAGGCCCACCAAAAGAGCCTCCAAGTACCACCCAGAACTCAGTGTAGTGAAACTAAAATGCAAACAACTGAAAAGGAAATTACGCACCAGCAGAAACAATACCAATGATCCACTTTAAGTCCACTCTCAACAGCTGCCAATACCAACTCAAAGTCACAAAAAAGCGGCCCTAAACACTGCATTGAGACCACTTCCAGCCAGACCAAGGAGCTCTTACTCATTGTCAGGGAGTTCACTGGCCCACACAGCCACCGAAAGCTCGATCCCTGCCACACACAAACTCTGCTACACCACAGAAAGATGACTACCATATATAGGAACGACAACCCCTATCAACCTACCTACTCAGCATCCTCTTTTCCAAGAATGCCACCGACTACCACCTGCTAATTTCATGGAAGCAAATCAGCACACTGGACACCACCATCTTAATGAAATCCATCCACTCTGGAACACCTGGTCAGGGAAACTGCTCTCCCCTTGTGCAGCTCCGTCATTGTGCCTCTTCCCCCTGCACCTCTCTGGGTCAGCTAGGTTTTCGAGGCCCTCCTCCACCCAAAGGCTCCTGTGTGCTCATCATCGCTGGTGGTCCAGTGGGAGAGCCTTGCTCTTCTGCTGGTCCGCTCTGTCAGCCTTCCTGTCTTCTCTGTTTCTGTTTATTTGTGCCTTCATCATCTATTTGTGCCTCTTTTGTCTATCTGTGCCTTTTTGTCTACTTGTGCCTTTATCATCTATTTCTGCCTCTTTTGTCTATCTGTGCCTTTTTGCCTATGTATGCCTTGTTTGTATAGTTGTGCCTCTGTTTGGTACATTCTTTGTCTACTTGTGGCAATTTTCCTGTTTGCTGCTTCCACTGTTTTGGTTCTTCTAATATTGTTGCCTTCTCGCTCACTTCCAGCTGCTGCTGCCCTTATGGCCCCTCCCCCCTGCGTGTACCCGCTCCCGCAACCTAGCTGCTCTCCCTCTCCCGACTCCAAATTAATGACTGTCACTGCACGGCTGCTTTGCTGGCATGCCAAAGGCGCGCCAAAGGCAAGTCCATCTATCCATCTATGCCTGTCCGTGACCTGACTGCGACCAGCACCAGGGACCCTAGTCCTCTAACCCCTGGCTACTACGAGCTTGCAACCCTCCACATACTCAACCCTGGACGCAACATCAACTGCCAGCTCTTAATGCCAAGCATAACAGAAGGCCCTTTCTCCTGCCGACACTGCCGCTGCATCTACACCCACCTCCAGACACCGAGAGCTACCACCAACCCACTGAACCCCGGTGGACCAAAACCTCTGAGCCACATCCTCCTGAATGTACGCTCCCTGCACAGACCCGTAGTAGAAATCTGGGACCTCCTCCACACCCTTTCACCCAACATCGCTTTCCTCACGGAAACCTCGAACAGCGCCAGCTCCGCACCTGACTTCACAACAGCCATTCCCGATGGGTACAGGATCCAGAGGAAAGACCGCCCCAACCACCCTAGAAGAGTCCTCGCCATCGTCCACAAAGGCTCTCTCTGACTGACAACAGTGAAGCTCTTTGGCTGACAGACTACCCCCTACCCAGTTCTACTGGTCAGGCAGTTAAGAACTTGGCAGTCTGGTTCGATGAGAATCTTTGGTTGTCCACACAAATAAAGAAACTGGCAGGTCAGTGCTTTGGCACACTGAAATTCGTTAGGAAGTTCCTGCCCTTGCTACCCAGGACAGCTAAGGAGATGGTTACACGTGCTCTGATTCTGTCGCCTTGACTATGCCAACACACATTGTATTGGCCTGCCGGGATACCAACTTAAGAAACTCCAAGTAATACAAAATGAGGCAGCCAGAGCTTTGATGTGCATCCCGCCCGGACAGGTACAGCGTAATACAACATTTGCATGATCTGCACTGGTTGCCGTGGCTCAAAGAGTCAAATTCAGACCTCTTACTTTGGCCCTTCATGGATCTGGCCCGCTCTACCTGTGGAAACGGTTTAGTTTCTATTTCCCTCAAGACACCTTCATTCGGCCTCGCAGTGTCTTGCAGTGATCCCCGCTTTCGGCTTGTTAGAGTTGGAGGGAGCTCCCTTTCTTTTAAGGCAGCCAAAGCTTGGAACTCCCTTCCATTCAAGTTGCGGAGCACTCAAGACCCTCGATTGTTCAGGAAGAGATTAAAAACTCTGCTGTTCATTTAATCTGCAGTGATTTACAGCTCCCCACAGTCTTCTCCTTGGCTCCCGCGCAGGGACACTCTTGAGTGGCCGTGCCTAATATAAATGCCCGTGACATAACATAACATATGTGTTTCCTTTCCCCATTTACAAATGAGGACATCTTTTTACATTCTGGGTTCCTCAGAAATCATTCATTGGCTCCTCGGGATGCATTGATTCGATTATTTGGCTTCTTCTGAATGGCATATGCAGATGACATCCAAATTGTTATTTTAATTGCCAGCAATCTGGAGGAAACAGAGGATCACTTCTCTGGTTGTATGTTAGCCTTCTTGGGATGAATGTATGAATCAATTTTTGCTCAAGCCTAAGACTGGCACAATTTAAGTCTTGTTCTTCAGAGCAAACAGCCCAAGTGAGAACTGAAATGTTAGAAGTATATACTAGGTCCACTACCATCTCCTGCTTCCTGAGCCAGAGTTTTGGGGGTAATATTTGATACCGACCTTTCATCTGTCTCTCACTTCACCTGTGTTGCCACCTAGTGTTTCTTGATGCTTCAAGCCACATGGGAAAAAAAAAATCTTATCACCGTATCTTAGCTCAAAAAACTATGGTCCAGGCACTTATTTAATCTCAGCTGGATTATACCAAGGGACTGTGGTAAAGTCTTTATTGCCTTTCATTTAATTGGCTTCCTATATGGCAAAAAGTGCTCTCTGCCGAGTATTCAAATTGATTAAAGGAATGTGCCATAGCTACCTTTCTAAGAAGAGCCATCTTTACTATTTTGCACATATCCCACATTCCCCCGGAGCCGGTTTGCTCCAAATTCCTAAATTAAGATGCTTCTGCTTGGGGAGACGCTCCTTCTTTTGTCACCTGGCGAAGATCTGTGAGTTTGTGGCAGTTGCACTGAGGTAGTTGTTGGATTATTTTACATTCAGAAAGTCTATAAAAACTATTTCAATAGTTGTAGAGTTTTTTTTGTCAATCTGATCAGTAGCCTAGAGCCAGAGGCTAGGGACCCCCATACTTGGGATGACACTCCACTATAACAATAGCATTCATTGCTTTATTGTACAATATTTACATTCAAACTCCAACAGCTATTGTAAAAATGTACAGTGGACTCCCAATATATGTATGTGACATGCAGGTGGCATTTTAATTATCAAAAGATCCAACTGGATCAAAACTCAAATCCAGATGGTGGAGCAAAGGAAATGCATGATATGGATATTTTAGGGAAGGATATTCGTTATTGGGCTAAAGAGTAATGTAAATTCCTTTGAGTTACCATGGAAAAGTGTCCAAGAACAATGATGTGAAACATATAATTCTTACTTTGAAGGATGATTCCTAACTACATTCAGGGTCCCACCATCTCGTGAAGGAAAAGATTGAGTGAAACATCTTAAATGACAATTGAAGCCAGCTTAGAATATAGGAACATATTACTGGCTAGACCCTGAAAATAAATCTTAACAAGTTGCAGATTTTCCAAAACCCTGCAGTAAAGGAGGTTACTAACTTGCAGAAGAGAGTACCCACAGATTCTATTTGTGAATAGGCTGCTACATAAAACCCTGGCCTCAGTCCGTAAGGTGATATTGCAGATAAAACAATTGATAGAAAAGTGTTCTTCTTTCAAATAGAAGGTTGAAAGCCAGATGGAGAGCATTCCCTTATATGGCCTTCTACTTGAGGAGTTCCTTATGCATTAGGTGGGTACTTTAAACTTATCTTTTCAGAGAACAATTGTTTGCAGTTTTGGTAGTTATTAGTTGGATATCCAGGTGCTTAGCATTTCATAAATGTAGATTATGATTAACAGTTAAGGAATCTTTTATGATACACAATATTTCTGAGAGCTGCTTTAATGTCCTTTTTTCTGAGGCTATAAATGATGGGGTTCAACATGGGGATCACCAGTGTGTAGAATACTGTAGCTACACTCTTCTATTTCATGGAGGTGCTTGGCCATAGATATACAAAACACACTGTCCCTTATAAGAGTGTTACAGCTGTGAGGTGTAAGGCACAAGTCGAGAAGGCCATTGTGGAGGGTGTCTGCGAGGAAGTAGGATCACAGGTGTTTGGCCGATTGGTGGAAGGTCATTAGTTTGTTGCTATATGCTGGTCCCTCATTGTGCAGGGCTTTGGATGTGTGGGTCAGCACAGCATCTTGAACTGACATCTCTTTAGGATCAGAATTCAATGTAGCTTCAAGAGGTGCGGAGTTACGTGAGTCTCTCTTGGGAGGTTGAGAATGATAATTGCCACTGAGTTTTGTGTTGTCAGCAGTCTCTTCAGGAGGCATGCAGTGATTCGTACTTAGAGAATGTTCCCATATTCCAGTCTGCTGGTGATGAGGGCCTGAGTTGATTGGATGCCATCAATCTTATGGAGAATGCATAGGGTGTGAATGCAGGGGGATGATACTGCACTTACCTGTTTCTCCATAGAAAACTTGCTGTCCAAGATGATGCAGAGGTTGCAGTCATGGTTTATTGGGGTAGGGGAAGGGCAATTTCAACAGGCTATCAAGCTGCATACAACGAAGCATGGAAAATAATGCAACGTGAGACAGCAGAAAAAATACGAGAAATTGATCCTATTAATTTGGAAAAATCACCTTCTGTTGTGGACAATGGGTTAACGACTCTGTCTTCCAGAATATAGTCACGGGACAGTATTGTATTGTCTGCCTTTGATATAATAGAGCAGAACTTACTAATGCTACAACATGGTCAGTCTCAATTACGTTCTATTGTACAGCTTGGATGGACGTTGCAAAATCTGCGTTAAGGCTACGTACCATGGCGTCTAATCAACACAACATCATTATTCGGTCTCTTTAACCTTACTAATAAACAAATCAGTTTGGCACAAAAAGGAGCAGATTATACAATCCTGAGCATTGAAAAACTCGAGAGATTACCATTGACAATGTCAGAAAGACCTGTCATTGAATGGATAATACATGGAACAATTACAATTCCGATAACAACTTTCCAGTTTAATTACTTTCAAGAGTATATACCAGGAGGCCAGTATGAAAGGTTGGGTAAAGAATACATCAAATCAACCTGGGATTTACCTTATACACACAGGTGTTATAGTGAAGGAAACAAGGAGGTATTTCTTAGTGGTAAAAATTGTAAAAAATCACTAAGCGGTACACTTCTGTGTCAGGGTGTTAATTTGCATGGAGCCTGAGCAGGGTCTTCAAACAGCCTTTCATGTCACCTGCATGGCAAGCCTGCAAAACAGCCATTTTTTAGACCACTTTCTAATGGTAGTTACATTTTAATAAGTGACCACAGCTGTTGTGGCATGCTGCCAGGAAAAGCCTGTCTGACAACTGGAACTTCCAGAGAGATTTGCTGTATGCAAGTATTGTATCCACACAGCAATCCAGATATGGGGGCTGCGTTATGGCCTCAGTTGAATATCTCTTCTATTCGAATTGATACTTTAAGCAGAATGAAGTCTATTCTTTTACAAACAACTGTGCCTCTAACGTCATCAAAAGAAACATATGAACTGCAAGTTGCAAGGACAACAGCAGAGATACATACCCTTTTATCAACAAATTGCCCCATACATTTCGTAGAAGTGTTAAGCCAAATCTTAAACATGTCTGATACCAGTGGCATTGCACATGTATTTAAGACAATTTTTTTGGGACTGTTAATACCATTTGAAACAGTTCTGGGCATCTTCCCGAATTTTGTCCATTCTGTCTTTGGCGGCCTACCCTTAATCTTGGGACTCGTGGCAGGAATTTTATTTTTGCTTCTTCTGCACCGATATGGCAAGCCAATCCACAGGCAAGACTCTAGCAACGATGGAAGAAACGATCCTAGCAATACGATACCGAGACTGTATCACTAAGGTCCTCGGATTGGCCCGACTAAGAGATCTGAGTACAACCGGGTTTCTTTCATTCAGACCGATCTGGTAAAATTGCTTCATACCTGTGCTTCGATGTCTGCTTGCGGAGAAGAATGCGTGTTGGACATCTGTCTTACACTACAATCAGCAGTACCAATGGATATCAATACTTTGCTAGGTCCTGTAACGACTCATGCATCGTGTTGTCCCCAGCGGCTACCGATTATGATGACGGCATTCGTTGAGACTTCCCCACTACGAATAGGTGGCGGAGAAGTACGAGAGGAAAGCAGCACCAAACAGGTACAGCCTTCTGTGAGCATTGCTGATCCAACCAGCGATGATAGCAATCACGCAGAGAACTGCACAGTGGCAGTATTTTCAAACTTGGTCAAACTTTCACCTGATGTGGTAGACCAATTTTTTGCAGGTCTGTCCGAAATAATGTTCTCTCCAATCAACAAGAATAACTCTTAAATACAAACAATGAGCACACAGCGTTCCCTGAACATTGAATTCGGCCTTCAGTTTTTTTTTTTTAAACAAAGCTACAGAAAATATTTGGAACTTTTTCACCTGAAAGCGAAATTATTTTGACCATACTTTCAAAATATTTACTTTTTTTGGCGCATGGTACTCTGCTTAAAGTGCAACTATTCATAACAGAGCTTCTATTTTAGGATACTAGAGGCAATATTTTACCTCAGCCTCTAGCAGATATACAGCAATTTGTATAAATATGTGATGAAATGGTCTCGACCTTCTTTTCTGTATTTAGAGCCATTTCATGTGAAATTTTTGCAATTTGTTCAGCTGATATATATAAGCATTTCTCTGAATGATAACAATGCTTGAAAAGCGTACAGTACAAATATTCATTTCCGTTTATTTGCCGTATACCATTTCAAATGCGAAATATGTATTTTGAGGTGGGTCGGAAAAAAACACATGCACCTTTGAATGCTTAATATTGCTTAGTTTTAGTAATGATGGACATCAATTCGTGGAGTGGGTGTCGTGTTCTTATCTAGGACCCTAATTCGAAATTCACGATTTATGCCCTTGTGAGGTTATAATCAATAATGTCCTGACAAAGGCATAAGAATCAGATTCATATTCAGTAATAGCCCATGCAATCCAGAGCACAGCACGGATACACCCATCGACTCCTAGAAAGCACAACGCGTTCTTTAAACAAACCAAGCCTCCAGCAGCCCAGGAAACCCCCCCTGCTTTTGTTTTGATTTGAACAAGAATTCCTGAAGTCCTGCAAAAACTGTTAGTTCTTGGTGACGTCTTAAGTCCACCCTTACGTCAAACCTGACACCTTTCAGGTATAAAATACCAACAGTTGCCTTAAGCAAACACAGTGGTTTGGAGCAGAGCGGCCATCTACTTGCCCGAGAGCCCAGCTGATGTGAGTGCCCACGGAAGCCGCCCCTCCTGTTTGACGCACTGAGAGAGACGCTGTCTTTTTCTCCAGCCGAGAAAATCCAGCTCTGGTGTTTCCAGCCTACCCTTGCAAGTTGCTGGGATATCGAGTCCTGAGGAAAGAGATACCAGACCTCCCACATTCTATTACCAAGGTACGGAGCTAACTAAACCCTTAGGAGAATTCTTGATGCAGATTCTTGGCAAAATTATCTTAACCAGCCTAACTTAACATCGCAACTTACTTGTCCCTTCCCACGTATTAGGCTTAGGTCAGGTACACCGGGGTAGGCGTAGTTAGAAGCACCAGTTGAGCCTTTTAGTCAATATATTTCTGTATGTATATATTTTATCCATTTTAAAGTATCATATGGCTAAGAAACCGTATCAATGCTTTTACAGTATTATTTCATAATACTACTTTTACTGTACGCACTTTACTTTACTTTAAGTATTCAAATTGTGGCAATTCATTTCTCTTGCATGAGAAGGAAGACTGCTCAATAAATAACACCTTTTATTGAAAACGCCCGTCTCTCTATTTTTCTGCATTCTGGTGAAACTAAGTATGCACTGCTGACTGAGTGAAATATCTGTCTATTGTTTTCACACGACTCTAGAGATATACTCCTATTCTGAGGGAGCAAAGATGTCATGATTATGCAGTTGTCGGAAACTCAATCCCTTCTTGTCTGAGCCAGGGAAGGTTATCCATCCCTCTTCATTCAAGAAAGTTTCCAGTAACATCTGAGCTAGCTGGCTCAAACCTAAATTAAGTTTAACATAGTCAGTAGAGACGTAGATGACCTCAGTCCTACGTCTACACTGCTGTTTATGTTATTCCAATGCGCAGAGCCGATTGGGAAATTAGGAAATACACTACACTGCAACACAAGATGAAGTGTGCTGAACCCAGGCAAGATTAAGTGTGCTGAACCTAGGCAGTTCCAGCAGTGAGAAGCGCCTTCTGCAACACAAGATGAAGTGTGCTGAACTCAGGCAGCTCCTGCAGTGAGAAGTACCGTCTGCAACACAGGATGAAGTGTGCTGAACCTAGGCAGCTCCTGCGGTCAGGGCCGGACTGGACGTAGCGGGCACCGGTGTTTTCCCGTTAGGCCGGAATTGCGGGTGCATGTTTTAGCCGTGTCGGGGACATTTTTTTGTTACTGGGGGCAGTGCTGCAATATTGCCCCCTGTGACAAAGCAGCTGCAGTGTTTCTCACCACCCCTCTCCCCAGTTGTGAGGGAGAACATGATCAAAGAACAATTCCAATAGCATCTGATGCCCGTCTGAAAAGATGTTACTCTGGAATGTGATTTAATCAGGCTGTTGCTGCCTAGTGCGCCAAACCGCTAGCCAGACACTGTGGCTAAGTGAGATTTATCAATCCACGCAAGGCCACCTTGAGTAGCCCTGCATAGCATGATTAATCTGGAGCAATGCAAGGCAAAGCAAATTGCTGCTTTTTGTTACTCAGTCCTACGGATGCATTTCATGTAGTTTGGCGCATTCTCTGATTTACAGTTCGTAGTAGACCTAGGAATGCGTCAAAAATAGTACGGCTCCCCAGGAGAGGTGTAGCAAAGAGAAATATCTCTATTTCTAC
The DNA here is from genome assembly GCF_964263255.1 of Lissotriton vulgaris. Lineage (NCBI taxonomy): Eukaryota > Metazoa > Chordata > Amphibia > Caudata > Salamandridae > Lissotriton > Lissotriton vulgaris. The sequence goes on along the minus strand of NC_141686.1, from coordinate 222,452,573 downwards.
TTGTTTTTTCCTCTCTATGTGCTGCATTCTGCAGCACACATACAGCACACATTGAAAGTGAAACATGCCACTTAGGATTCTTTTTGTGCATGATGATGTTCCTTCCTGTACAACACAAATCCTGTCTACAATGCAGGCATCCTTGATCCATGATTCAAGCACGCCTGCTTTGGTGATAGGCAGCCACAAGTGTGCGGGTTAGGAAAGGACAGGAATGTGCCATATAATGTTAAACATGGTGCATTCCTGCCCTTTCCTTTTCATGCAGCGCAGCATGGTGGCTTGCAGTGTTGCACTGTGTAAAAAAAATGATAAATATACTCTATTCCACTCCAGTCTACCCCACTCTACTCCACTTTATGACACTCTATGACATGCCGCTTCACTCCCCTCTACAGTACAAAACGCCACACCACTCTGTGACACGCCATTCCCCCATCACTCTCCACTCTACGACACTCCACACTACTCCAGTCAATGACACCCTACTCCACTCTATGACGCAGCACTCTACTCTATATGTCACACCACTCTACACCCCTTAACTCTACACCACTCCACTCTAACACCCTCTAACACATGGCACTCTAAGACATGGCACTCCATTCTATGCTACAACACGTCCCTCTACTCTATGCCACTTCAGACTACTCTATGACTATGCAACTCCATGCCACTCCATGCCAGTTTACTCCACTCTACTCTAAGACCCAATTCTCCACTCTACTCCTCTAATCCACTCTATGCCACTCCACTCTATGACACTCTATGACACTCCACTCTACAACACTCCTCTCTACAACACTGCACTCTGTGACAGTGCACACTATGACACTCTCCTCTCCTCTACTCTATTAACAACACTCCACTCAATGGCACTCTGCATTACAATACTCTACTCCACTCCATGCTACTCCACTTTATAACACTCAACTCCACCTGTGCCATTCTATGATACAGTACTCAACGACACTCCACTCAATGACACTCCACTGTGCAACACTCCACAACACTCCAGCCTTTAGCACTCAGCTCTATGCCACTTCATTCTTCTCTATGACATGACACTCCACTCTATGCCACTCCAGTCTGCCCTTCTGTACTACACTTTATGACACTCTATGACACTCCACTCTTCAACACTTCTCTCTGCAACACTCCATCTATGATAGTGCACTCTGCAACACGCTCCTCTCCTCCACTCTACTCTACGGCACTCCACTCAATGACACTTTACTCTGTGACACTATACTCCACTTCACTCTACATCACTCCATGACACTTCAGCTGATAGCACTCCACTCTCTATGACACTCTATTCCACTCTATGACAAGCCACTCCACTGTACAAAAAGCCAATTTACTTTATGACACGCACTCCCCTCTGACACTCCACTCTATTCTATGACACTCCATTCCACTCCACTCAATGACATGCTTCTCCACTCTAAGATACAACACTGCACTCTGTGATATGTCACTCCTCCCTCTGCCACTTCACTCTACTCTACTCCACTCTAGGCCCAGGTAATCTGCGGCATGTCACTCCACTCTATGCTACAACAAGCCATGACACTCATACTCTCTGGTTTGGGTTGTCTTGGAGCCGTAAGCTGGCTGAAAAGTTATTTTAATGTCCTTGGGACACAAATGTTGTACTCATGTATTCTAGCAATTGTAATGCATTTATGGTTTACAAAACATGCTCTCAGTAATTTATCACTAATCATTATCTGAACACATACTTTGCAAAGGAGTTCATTAATCAAGAAACATTTCTACTGTTCTTTAACGTTTATTGAACGGTATAGCAAAATGATCCAGTCATGAGAAAGTACTATTTTCAACATTATGAAGTCTTAGAAATCCGATGAACGACTAACCCTTTTTTACTCAGACTTTTGCACATTATCTACCCTTGTACCAGCTTCCAACTTATTTTGTTATGATTTTTGATGAAGCTCCCTTTGTTTTGTTATGGTATATGTTATTATGCTTACATTCTGAATAATAGTTTTACCCTCACTAACCATGTATATTAATCAAATAGTGTAGAAAAACTCAACCAAGTTGTGTGAACTCTGCAGAGCCCATCTGTCAAGTACTCGCATTCCCAATCGTTGCACGGATTCGTCAACATTACTTTTCTATGCCAGTGAACTACAACCTCAATAGGTATTTCTTGTCTATCACATGCCTCAGTCATGGAAGCAGTGATCGTGTTCTAGAATACACTCTTTGTCAGAAAAATGTGGCACCAAAAGACGTTTGCAAAGTCCATGTCCTTCCTCAAGTTTCCCTCCAACTCGGGCGCCTTCATACTTGTGGATCAGCATTATTGACTTTGAAATTATTGAGTATAAGAAATCTTAGTCTTACAAAAGGTATTCTTCAGGGCTCCTATCACATCCTTGTTCCGCAGGCTGTAGATCAGTGGGTTCAACATTGGTATCACTACCATGTAGAAAACAGACACCACCTTATTCTCCTTTGCTGAAAATGTTGAGTTTGGCCTTAAATAAATTGATATGATGGTGCCATAGAACATTAAGACACAAGTGAAGTGTGAGGCACAGGTGGAACATGCTCGATGCCTCCCAGTTGCAGTGCGGATCCGCATCACGGTGAGCAGTATGTACATGTAGGATATGAAAACAACAGTGAATGAACTCAACATCATTAAAGAGGAAAGCGATAAGCGAGCCATTTCACTGATGGAGATATTGGGGCAAGAGAGCTTCAGAAAAGCAGGGTAATCACAAACAAAGTGCTGAATCAAATTAGGCCCACAAAAGGATAATAGCGATAGACAGCCTGCATGAATGAGAGAGTGAGAAAAGCCTCCAACAAATGACCCAGAGATCAGCCAAACACAAACACTCTTCTTCATTGTAATTGAATAGACCAAAGGTTTACAGATAGCAATATAGCGATCAAATGCCATCACTGCTAGCAGAAAGAACTCACTGCTACCAAATGCCACAAAAAAGAAGAGTTGTGCAACACAGCCCACAAAAGAGATAGTCTTCTTCTCTCTAAGAAAGTCGGCCAGCATTTTTGGGACTGTAACAGAGGAGTAGCCGATATCTATGAAAGACAGCGAGCCAAGGAAGTAGTACATTGGCATGTGTAGACGACTGTCAGCATAAATGATGATTATTGTGCAAGAGTTTCCTAGCAGGGTGAGGATGTAGATTGATAAGATGAACAGGAAGAGTAAAATGCTCAGATGTGGGTCTTTGGTGAGTCCAACAAGGATGAATTCCGTCACAGTACTTTGGTTTCTTGGTTCCATGGCTGCAGACACAGATCTATTCCTGTGGAAAGAGCAATACAAGTATAATTTAGACCAGCAGGTTAAGCGTCTTGGTTTGAATCACTAACACATTGATTTTATTTTTCAAAACACTTTAACTGGCAGAATTGCCAATTTTTATTTTTTAAAACACTTTACCTGGCAGAATTGCCAATTTTTCTTTAACAGCTCCTGATTCTCTGATCTTAATTTTACTGGCATTTTGGTATTACATTTCTATTCCTTTTCTCTCGCTTTTAAATTTGATTTTCAGATGTTTCAGTACTTAGGGTATTACTGCTACTACTCCGTTTAACCTAAAGATGAGAAGTGAAGAACATTACAAGTTCCATAGAATAAGGATCTAATAATATTTGTGTAACTGTTCATCGATCTTAGCAGGTTGTTCAGGTAAGTGTTTCAATCTCCTAGAGTCTCTGCTGTGTCCTTGGACAGCTGCACTTATTAAAAATGGGATACAGTCAGTGAACCAGAGCTGCTTCTGGCAATCCTTGTAAATAAGTATGACAGCAGTTGGGTCCTTGAGCCTAATAACAGATAGTTTGCAGTGTGCATAGATTCCTGCAGACTATAGATTGGTGATCCCCCACATTCAGCACCACAGCAGGAGTAACTCAAGTTGAGTTGCCCCACCAGCCACCATATGTCATAGGTAGGATGCTTGCATTTCACTCTATTGATATTGACCAAACAACTGTCCATCACATTTCAGTCTATTGATAATATTCTCAATAGCTTCAGAGTCAGCATGAGTAGATGCCATCCATGGGTGTGCTGAGACCTTACACAAACTAATGGATGGAATGTCTGAATTATTTCACCCACTGATAATTAACTCAGACTCATTGGGTGCTGAACATTTTGACAGTCTAAGAGTGCTTCATGGCTCTACTGTGTATGGAAGCAAGGTAATTGCTCTTGCAGGGCAGGTTTAGCAATTCAATGGTGTGACATGTAAGAGCTCACTGGGCTTTGAATTGGGCTGCCTGGATTAACGTCAGATTTCTTGCTTTGCTGGATCACGGTCGCGGCACACGCTCCTCTGTTGTGCTGCCGGACCCGCCCATACCGCCCACACCGCTGCGGGACTGCGAGGCAGTTCTCAACACACCTGCAGCCTCTTCCCGCAGCGGCTATGCCCCCCTGCCTGGCTCAACTATAACTGTTCCCAAAACCCGCTTCGCGGGTGTTACTCACTGCTACAGCTCACGGGGCTTTGAATTGGGCTGCCTGGATTAACGTCGGATTTCTTGCTTTGCTGGATCACGGTCGCGGCACCCGCTCCTCGGTTGTGCTGCCGGACCCGCCCATACCGCCCACACCGCTGCGGGACTGCGAGACAGTTCTCAACACACCTGCAGCCTCTTCCTGCAGCAGCTACGCCCACCTGCCTGGGAGGTTTAAAATCAGTCTACCCATACCGCGCAGTGGGACGTGCGCGGGACGAAGCGCGGGGCTAAGCCTGGGCAAAGGGCGGGCCCTCTTAGGACCTCAGAGACCGAGTGAGGCCGGGCAGGGCCCACTCATTTCGATTTATTGCTTTTTATTGTATTGTGTTTCTTGATGGCTCAAAGTCCGGGGCAAATGTTGCTCGAGAAGGTTGGGTGTACTATCAATGGCCCTATTGATAATTACTTTACAAAGGCTCCCGTTGACCAAGACAAGGAGAAAACTTTGGCCGTTCGTAGGGCAGAGCGTCGTCGCTCTGTCGAAAGTAATACGAACAAAGCTTCTGCTGTTTCTCCACCCAAAGACCTTTCGCTTATTCTTGGAGGTACCTCTTCAAATGAAGATCCTTTATGCTCGGAAAGCTTTCCATTGTTGTTACGTGACTGCACTCCAACACCCATGGGCCATACTGTCCAATCTGCAATACACATTTCACCCCCTAGATCAATACTGCCTGATGTTGACTTGCCTACCCGGCCTTCGGCCCGGTCTAAGCAAGTTTCAAGCAAGCAGAGGAAACCTGTGCAGGTTAAGAGTCATGGCCCACCGCCTGCAAAAAAAAGACGGAAGGGGGGGCTCTGAAAAAGCCAAAGGTTAGCCAATAGGATTTTGGTAAATCTTCTAAAGCAATTAACAATATTGCTAAAAACCCCGTTGTTGAACAATCCAACAAGACAATCCCGGATACCTTGCTATCTTTGCCACTTGCTGTTCAACCAGTGAATAATATTGTTCCAATTGATACACCGGATGACCCATTCCAAATGTATGTTCCCACCGTAGCTTCACTAGACAATATAGAACACCTAATTAGGTCCTTCATCCTACCTATTATCGAGAGACTGCGGAGGGTGGAGAAAAAGCTTGAAGCGATTGAGGCGGCAGTTATTAATCACCAGGGTCCATCTAAGGTTGTGTCGAGTGGGGTTCCTGAACCATCAGTTATGGTGCCTACGTGTACTCTTGGTGTCTCAAATGGTACTGATCAACCGACCAAATAAACTGTTTCTAAGCACCAAAAGGCTCCATCTCCTAAACAGTCTATTAGTTCAGTTCCTACAACAGTAAGCGTAGCGGCGAAGGGATCTGCAAAACCTTCAATGGGGATTTCCCAACAATCTACAAGGGGCCCATCTAGACACACCAGGCCACCATCTCGTAGAATCCCCCAAGCAGAATTGCCCCCCAAAGCCGCCCGTATGTGGTTGTTTTGATGAGGGTCCCTAGCTTACCAACAAATAAGAGGGAGGGGTATTTCTAACTCAAAAACAAGATCATGCATTGGTTAGCGCAATTTAGACCACTTTCACATGACATCGATGGTGATATTGTGCATGTTAGACAACTTCCCTGGTTGGGCAGCAGGGTTAAAGATATATATGGCGATAAAGTTGTTATTAATTTTAGAGATCCCCGAGCTGTTACCTATATCTTGAATTGGCCCCAGGGTGGAGGCAATAATTCTATTATACCGCGCCCCTTGACTTACTTTTATCCTAGATCCCTAGTTTTTCCTCCCGACCACATTGGCGCTCAGTTACCTAACCAGATTGCTCCCTTAATGTCCTTTAACTCTGGGTTCCCGCAAGAACCTCCACATTATCATCCTGTTGCTGACCCCTTTGGGTGGAACACGATACCTCCTACGTCTTTTAGAAATCCTAATAGGAGGATGGAACATTTGAGACCTTTTACACCCTTGGAGACAGCAAACAGATATGATGTTTTCTCTGGTTTGGATAATTGTGACTGAAGACCACAGAATGACCACCGCAAGGTTGGTCATATCAATGCAACACAAACAGAGGAAACTGAGGGTGGTTGTCAACCGGGGAAAAAAATATTACATCCAGTGTTGGAGAGCTTAGGTACAACTTATCTAAACTCCCTAGAACCTATTACACTGAGCGATGATCGTGACTCAATATTGAATCCTACTCTTGTTGTAGAACAAGTGGTTCAAATTCCGATGCCACCTAGGTTCAACCAAGGGGGAGATGTTATCGAAGCAGGAGGTGTTTTGAACACAAGGCAGGTGACTGACGACCCCGGTTCTCCTGTGGCAAGCACTATTTTAGGGGCTTGTAACAGTGTGGCTTCGAATTTGGGGGCACCACCAGAAGGGGAAAAATCAACATCAGGAGGGGAAAGATCATCCATGAAACCCAAAATAACTTTAATATCTTGGAATATAGCTGGTCTGGCCAAAAATCTTTCTGACCCTGAATGGTCCAATTACATAGACTCTTGTGCCCTTCGCTTGTTCCAAGAAACTTGGTCCCTTGAAATACCACACAGGGTGGGATACAGGACTTACAATATCGCGACAATTCAATCAGCCAGGGGTAGACCATCGAGGGGCTCACGATTTGGATTAGCGTGTCCTTGGAGGTAAAAATGACACAATTAATCATAGACTCCGCTGATATACTGGGTCTCTTATTTAATCTGAAGGATGGAAGGCGTATTGTAGTGTTTAATGTTTATAATCGTCCTTGTGGGTTATCGAAAGAATCTGCAATCATCGATAAACTGGATAAACTCCTTACTGATATTGTAGAGGTGCCTAGTAGTATAATAGTATGTGATGATTTTAATTGTAATTTTGAACCAATTATAGGGTTTGGAGATGTTTTTTGAGATGAGGATAGAGCCAACAATATCCCCCCCTTATCATATACGGAGGGTGTGAGCTGTACGACCCTAGCTACCCAGAGTATGAGACTGGTATCAGTACATGGTTTGAGGGCCTGTAATAGCCGTTTTCCATCTGATTCTCCGAAAGCACCAACTTTTGTTAAAAATAACCATCATAGTCGGATTGATTATATCTTGGTCTCTTTTGATATTTGGCTCTTCTTATCAGATTTTGTAATCGACCCTAGATATGAAAGTGACCATCGCCTGCTGCTTTTGTCAATGGACTGTAGATTAGTCCCTAGCTCCAGGATCCCGATGGAACAAAACATAATGGATAATCCAACTACTGCTGGCCCCTTAATAAGTAACAACAGGGGATCCCTTAAATGGGCTAGCTTATTAAGTAATAAGGAGGCATTACCCAACATCTACTCACTTTTTGCGGATATTTTTGCCAAACATCTGCTTCAACCAGTAGAGGGTGAGGTTTTTATTAATTTGCATAATGAATTTTTTAAAGCCTTAGTACCACTTGTGACGAAAATGCCGCATAAAAAAAGGTTACATAAAATTAGTTACATTGGTACCAAACCATGGTACAATAAAGAATGTCGAAATTGTAAGAGGCAATCAAGAGCAATACACCACATGCAATTAGGACCCTGAGGCAAGAATATAGGAGAGTACAGCAAATGGCTAGAACTGATTGGATTGAGGAATGTTGGGAGAACATGCTAACAGCTGTTAAAGCCAAGGATAATGTGGGTTTCTGGCAACTAGTTGCCAACGAGAATACGGGAGGAAGGCCACCCGATGATGTGTTCATCAATGAGCAAACTTGGGTTGACCATTTTCACCCACTTATATAAATCCCCAGACAGTGATAAAACAGCTGTTGGAAATAGCTCATGGTTGGTGTCATCAACAAATATTCTAGAGTTTAGTCTCGAGGAAACCGAGTTAGCATTAATTGCTGTGAAAAACGGTAAAGCCCCAGGCTTAGATAAAATACCTGGGGACTTGTACAAACATGAGACCAGTATTTGGGCGGCATACATAAATAAGCTTTTTAATATATTAGTTGCCGGTGGGGATTTACCACATAGTTGGCGGGGAGCAGAAATCATTTTAGTTTTTAAGAAGGGAGATAGATATGATCCTTCTAATTATCGTCCCATTTGTCTTTTAGACATTTTACAAAAAAACTTTTCAAGGCACCTTTTAAATAGGATGTATACATGGATTGGTGAGAATGAGATCTTTACTAAGTTCCAAGCAGGTTTTAGACGGAACACAAGTACGATAGATCAGGTTTTTAGGTTTTGTTGCATTTGTTGGAAATATGTCTTTTTATTAACAAGACATATTTATGTAGCTTTTGTTGATCTCAGAGCTGCTTTTGATTTAGTTTTGCGGGATCGTTTATGGGATTGTTTATTTGCATTGGGATTGCCAACCTGTTTACTCCAGCAGATTGTACGGTTACATGACAATAATTTTGCTAGAGTGCGTTGGGGCCCGAAAGGGGAATTAACAGAACCCATACCTATTGGACGGGGAGTCCGCCAAGGATGTGTGTTGGCTCATACACTTTTTTCTCTATTTGTCAACAACATCCCAGAATACCTAGATGGGTGTAGTAATGACTCCCCAAAGCTGAATGGTGTGAGGGTCCCCTCCCTTTTATTTGCGGACGATACAATCCTGATCTCGTAAACGCCCATGGGCCTTCAAACCCTTTTGAACACTTTCTAAACATACTGTGACTCAAAAGGCCTTGAAATAAATGCGGAAAAAAAACAAATGTATGTCCATAAATCCACATAAAAGTTATAAAGGGCAATTTTTTTTAAATACCAAAGGCTTGAACTGGTTACAATCTTCTCATACCAGGGTGTTTCCCTAGATTCAAAAACCTCATGGAGTACGCAAATTGAAAAGAGTAAAAGTATATATAACCAGAGCTCTTTACCCATTTTAAAGCGCCATGGGGCAAGTTTAAGCAAGTCCATTTCACAAGCACTAGAAGTTTACAAATTCAAGGCTCAATCTGGTGCTCTATATGGAGCAGAAATCTGGGGCACAAATGCAGGTAACATCTTTACGGTTAGTGAAAATAATTTTTTCAGAAGGCTTCTTAGATTGCCCAAACGTACCCCACTTGTACCAATGTTTATGGATCTTAACATGAAACGAACAGATCATATTGCACTACTTAGGCCACTATTGTTTTGGGTCAGACTGTGGAGTACTCCCGAACTTGCAGATTATAGACAAGGCATTGTAGAAGTCAAGAGTCTGGATGTTTATAATACAAATCCCTGGCTTAAGCATGTTAATAATTGGTTCCATCGGATAGGCCTTGCTCACTACTGGGACGATCCAGCTTGTTTGACACAAAGAAGTAAGATCCAGGTTAAGAACCAATTTTGGTTCTATATAGCACACAATTACTAAAATAATCATTCATGTGGATCCATTACACGCAGTTTTCTTGATTTTAAGGATACGCCAATGTTCGAAGATTTTTTAAACGAGATACAACCAGCCCTAGCAAAAAGCCTGTACTTAAGATTTAGATATGGCATACTTAAAACAAAATCAGTACTAGCTAGATGGGATAAGGTCTCAGTGCAATCAAAAAGTACAAATTGTACATGTTGTCAACTAAACCTAAGAGAAGATGACAGTCACATATTGTTCTTCTGCACTGCCTATGACCGAGCTAGGAGAAGATGGATCAAACCCTTGTGTAAAGCCTTAGGTATTCGGTCATACCAGGAAGCCTATAGGATTTTTAAAACTGATACTGGACGCCTTACAGTGTTTTGTGTTAGCAGATTCCTATTGAACGTTGGGTATACACGGAAAAACTTGTCTCTTGATCTATAGATATTAAATGTGTGTACAATAGATGCAGGCTAGGTTGCCCTGACACATGCTGGTGAAGATATCTGTAATAATATTTGTTTTTTCATTATTATGCCTATCTTAACATGGATGGCTTTTATTGTTCTAATTGTTGAAATGTATATATTTTTGCTTCCAATTGGTATGTTTTTCTCACTGTGCATAATGTATTGTGTTGTAATGTATCTTTTATGGCCGAAATGAGCCGAAATAAAGATTAAATGAAATGTAAGAGCTGTATGGGATGAACTGAGTTCAGTTGGTCATTTTGGCATCTTCCCCATTGGTAGGGACCACCAGCTACTGATTTCTGCTTCCCTGAAGAGTTGATGTGCAGCATCCTCGGATGGGAAATATTGCACCAGGCCCTGCTGTACATCCTTTTCTCTTTTTTCTGCCACAACCTTTCTTAGTGTTTGTGATGAGATTAGCACTTAGCTGAACTAAACCTAAACTGTGATAACGTGGAAATGGGTGGGATGAGAATAGAAGAGCAGGAATCATTACAAAATGGCACCTAGTCCCTACCATGACAAACAATGAGCAGTAATGCCAGGAAAGGTTCCACATCTGTCACCCCCACATTGTCTGAGGTAGTCTTGCCTTAATGTAGATATAATTGATATGAAGGTGCTCACTTGCATCATACTTGCCGTTGACTGCTGGCAGTAATTATTTTTTTTTGAAATATTAATTACTTTTATTTAACAGTATGGTGCATAAATAATGTAGCAAAGCCATCAGAGAATAAGCCAAAAGAACGTTAGCGGACACAGCTACTCAATTTACATTTGGTACCCTAACATAAGAGGATCAAGCTCACCTGTAATGACTCTGGGGATAAACTCAAGGGCATATTACCAAGGGTGGCGATATAGAATATAGCCGGTTTAGCGTCCGTTTTCGGCCGCTAAGCGGCGATAATTCTATTGCATTATTACCAAGCTGTCGCTAACTGATGTTAGCGACAGCTTTTAGGCGATAGCAAGCGGTTTGGGGCCCGCTTTGTATGTCAGCGATATTTCTCGCTAACGACATGCAAAGTGGGCGTGCCAAACTGTTAGCGTCTGAAAACAGTTGCTAACCTTACTATCTCCTATTCCCAACACAAGCGTAGCGATAGAAATATTCCCGCTATCGCCTAAAACTAACACCTGCTCTGACCAGTTCTTAGCCATGTTATCCAATGGGAGGTGGATAACATGGCTAAGAGCATTTGGTCTCTAATGCATGAATATCGCAGAATTTTGAGCGATATTCATGCATTTCACATGATTTTTATCGCTTTTGACATAAACCTTGATAATAGCAAGGTATCTCAGCGATAAAAATCCTGGAAGCGCGGCAATAAAATTATTGCCGCTAACCCTGCTTAGCGATAAATATTGCTATTTCTTGGTAATATGCCCCTCAGTGTCCTGTGAGCCTCCAGTCCTCCCTCTCGCTTCAGAAGAGGCAGGAATTTGAGATTACTGAACAAATCCTCTAATTTGCAAGAGCTAGGACTCCCCACATACTCCCCACTATTATTAACATTCAAGAGAGTGTGAGGGAGGGAGAAGGTCCTACATCCCTCCAGATTACTTTTTCTAGTATTTCTTCCTCAACGGGAACAATTATGAGGCAGCCACTAAAGGACACTAACCCTACTGGAAGGGAATGTAGCATGCCTAATGAATCTTCGGGCAAATGGAAGAAGGGGGGTCAAGTTAGGCCTCAAAAGTACCAGCAACAATAATGGAAAGGCCCCTAAGCAGGGCAAAAATATGGTGTTGGTGATGAACCAAGGAGGAAGGGACACTATAATCACACGTACAATTTTTTACAGCCAATTACAGATAGGCTAAGCAAGACAGAAGATACTCTCCAGACCCTCCCGAGAGACAATCAAAGGCTTCCCCACCAGACATTAGATCCCAGGCCTGGCCCATGTAACCCTCATAGTGCTACATAGGGGGGGTCACCAAAGATATAGACACTCCCCCTACACAGTCACTGCTTCCCGGAGATCAAGAAAGACCTCAAGTGCATAAGCCCGCCCTGAACCCACAACAAGTTGGCGCTTCAAAGAGTAATAACGTCTGACTGATCACTTCACCAGGAGGAGGGAGACAGAGACAGGACAGGTCAGGTCCAATCTTTGAGGAGCAAAGGGGCATTTGAAGAGACAGAAATGGTCCCATGATTTCGGAGGGCTCAAGCTCAATGGAGGAAACACACAGTGAACATCTGGACCTACCTCCAGATTTGTGCCCATACGCCATTATCTTAGTCAACACGCCCACATTCAAGCAGCGCCAGGACGAGACCGCATCGCAGCTGATGGACAAGGGCTTACATTCACTCTCTAAATTCAGCAGGGGGATCTCAGACTGTCTAACCATATTATATTAGCTAGAGAGGGGTGAAATGGGTGGGTACTGGTACAAAATCTATAGGGGGGACTGTGTTGTGATAAAGTTTAACAATCAAAGGCTGGTAGAGCACCTGTTGCATGTATTACCAACTGCGCCCAGCCATGAATCACAGATTTTTGCACTGCCGCTTGGCTTCTTTTACAAACCTTTTGAACTCCTAAGGCACACCATCAATCTAAAAGCAAGGGCCCAACCCATCTTGCCCCAAAGTTGGGATTTTTATAATTGGTCATTGGTGCCAATGAAAAATATATACAAGCTTTTAAGTGACCTAGAGGCGTGTGACTGACTTACAAGTAAAATTGTAGCTCAAGCTCCGAATACCGCCCTCCCATGTAAGATAACATCTACCCTGGTTCCCGAACAGCATATCTTGACTTTTAATTCATGGAATATAGCTGGTTTAAGGTTGAAATCATAGGATCGTGAATGAGCACAATTTGTTTCAAATTATGACATGATGTCCCTACTAGAACCCTGGGAGTTGAAAACAATAAACATAGATGGGTTTAGAACTTATTGGATGGTGGCCGTAGCATCAGGTACAGGCTCTGCAACAGGGGGGCTGGTTAATTTATTAGCTGCAATAGTGGGATCAAGGTAAAAAAGTATACAAACACATCAATATATTATCACATTCTTTTAAGTGAAGCTAGACAAGGAAGGGATTGACTCCTAATTGTCCTGTACAATAACAACTTTACTGCTGACATGGCTGGGGTAATAGACTCCATTGAGAAAGTTAAAGACACTACAGGAAAGCAATCTTATTCCATTAGATATCTTATGGCTGGGAATTATAATATTGACACGTTGGAAAGGTAACAACTTACTGTTTATTGTATCACGGATGATTAAGGAGACCAGATTTGCCACTTCATTCATAATGATTATGGCACTTTTTGAAATAAATTACTATCGATCCATAAATTGAAGATAATACATTCAGTAGATGTCAACACCGGCCTATTAGACCATACTTTTTTCACAGAATCTTTCAGGACAACAATAGATTTCATCTTGGCCTCAGAATATATAAGTGTGGTATTGTGGCATTTACCTCCGCATAGTGTTTATACTGGAGCAGCACCATGGTAATAGAATCTGGTGAAGATAATGTTTTAATAAATACAAACTGGAACAACCTCTTGTCAAAGAAACTTATCTGATTTAGAAGTTGGCAATAGCTCTGCTAACAATATTTGATATACAGCACAGATACAAGGAAAACGAAAGAGAAGTGACTTTCATTTAGATCGTGTTTTATTTATCAAAATACATTATTTCTCTTTCTTTTGTGTTTTGTTTGTATAAATATATATATTTTTTCTTTTTTTATAAAAATGATTTTTTCATCAAAAAATACATAACATGAAAGTATTTACAATGAGATTTGAACACAAGGAAGAGAAATCATATTCTATTATTTCTCCATTCATAAATTATTATTTCAGTAACCCCCACAGGAAAAGAACAAAAGTGAAGTCAAACACATTCTCTCATTCAACCTATCTCATTGTTCATTCCTCTCAGACATACTAACTCTCATACTGTACAAACATATTCACAGAGAAACCACATCTGAGACAAAAACCTATTACAGAAATTCTGTTTGTCTTATGTATGTACATTCAAAAGGCATCAATTCATCATTTTGGTTTTGAATGATCATTTCCTTGACATGGTTCTTAGATTTAATTCTCAGATGAGTATTGCTGGCCTACGCACGTTTTGGTGAAAGCAAGATGTTATCACCTTCCTCAGGGCCAAGAAAGTACAGTTTCCAAGAAAAAACTGGGGGTTCCTAGTATATGTTTTGAGGAAAATGGTAGACGTACTTTCTTTTTCACTGGACTGGTATGTCGCCGTCTTGTTTAGGAGCAATAGAACTAAGTCAGAAGTAGAGGAACTTCTCCAAACTATTAGAAGTTGGCAGTGTTGAGTAATCAAGACGTCATTCTTCCTGGTACATCCTGATGTCCAAATGACCATGGTGTCCAATTTGGCCTATTTACAAATTCTGGATTATTTATCACTTTAAAATCCTGTATCAATATTCATCTTTGTTCATTAGGCACGTGACTACAACTATTGTTTGTAAGCAGCCAGTCCGATAAGCAGCTATAGTTTCTTCACATTTCAGTCCGAGACCAATATGGAAGAGAATGTTTGAAGCCACGGTCAGTTGATGTAGCACAGCCTTGCTGGATGGATGAGACCTTTTATTTCGGATTTAACCTGGCTTCTCACTCTACGCTGGGTTCCTCTTTATTTAATATTCTTCCATTTTACATTGGCGACGAGCGAAGGACATGAGCCCAGCGTATTATTTTGGTTAGATCCAAGTTCTCAACATCATTATTTCCTCAGCAGACGACTGCAGAAGCTCACTCCGGAGGACTTCCTTTCACATGCCTAGACTGAGTATCACCTACTTCAACGGCATACATGAGTCTGATTTCAAGCTTGACCGTACTGTCATTAACTAATTTACCTAATGTGATAGGACTTAAAATTCCCCAGAGACATAGTGAAGAGCGTACCCAGGACTGGAAGTATTTGCAGTGTAAAATTGCCCCTTTTATTAATATTATTTGGGGTTAGGAGGTTTTGGTGTGGGCTTATCCCCACGTTACATATTCAAAAGGAAACATCAAACCTCATGAGACTGAGTCAGCGCTAGTCTGTTTGCAAGGCATTGGGAATGTGAACCTCATTGTTCCTGGCTTTACCAGCGCGAGGCCTCCCATGACACATTCGCAACACACGCTTCATTTTCTCTGGTTGCATCATCTTAATGACGTGGTCCCAGTGAACCATTGACACCCACATGCCCGCTGCACATGCAACGTACTATTCGTGGCGTTCATATTGGTAAAGATTGAAGTAATTCTCTTTGAGTTTCTTGCCTGCGGTGAAAAACAAACCATGCATGTTTGACACATAGTACGTTTGGA
Source organism: Lissotriton vulgaris (assembly GCF_964263255.1). Taxonomy (NCBI): domain Eukaryota; kingdom Metazoa; phylum Chordata; class Amphibia; order Caudata; family Salamandridae; genus Lissotriton; species Lissotriton vulgaris. Next base: position 222,436,884 of record NC_141686.1, on the reverse strand, counting down.
ATACTTTCCAGCCGATTTCAGATGGACAGTTGCTTTTACACCATCACAGTTATTTATGCATGTTATGCTCTCACGTCAACTCATTGAATCACAGTGACGCAGCACTTACTGTTTCATTGCGCACACTTCTTCAATATATTGTGATACAGTGATGCGCACACTTCAGATTACATTGCACATCTACTCAGAATGTCACTGATATGCACAGTTCTAAATACATTGTTCATTTACTTGGAATTTCAGCAACTCCCACATTTCTTCCCATTTCATTCCCAGTAACAAATATTTCTATTTGATGTCAGTTGTTATTGTTATTGTTATCTGAGGTTTGTATAGCGCCAAATCACCGTCAGGTCTCTACGCGCTTCTGACAGATGCAGTAACAACAGCTGAATAAGTGAACAGAAGGTGCAGATGTAACAACCTTACTCAAATGGAACAGAAAGCTTCCCTAAACAAAAGCGTTTTCAGTGACTTCCTAAAGTAAAAAAGATTAGTTTCTTTGCGGAGGGGCTCTGGTAGTTTGTTCCACATCTGTGGGACTTGGACAGAAAAGGATCTCCCTCCCTTGGTTGCCATTTTGAAACGCGGACAAGACAACAGTTGGGAGTTGGAAGACCTCAGCGCTCGATTGGGATTATAGACCTCAAGCCGTTCTTTTATATAGGCAGGCGCATGCCCATAGATTGCCTTATGGGTGATGCATAAGCTTTTAAATTCCACTCTGGGCTTTATGGGGAGCCAATGTAGCCTATGCAGTAGTGGGGAAGCATGGGTCTGTATGGGTGATCTAAAAATTAATAGTGCTGCATCGTTCAAAATAACCTGAAGGCGGTTGATCAAATTTTTTGGCAAACCTAGGTAGAGTGCGTTCCCATAATCAATCCTTGAAATTATTGTTGCCAAGACAATGGTCCGATGCATATTTAGGGAAAGTAGGGGAACTAGCTTGCGCAGCTGCCTGATTAAGTTGGTGCAGGTTCCGACAACAGAAGATCTCTGGCTAGCCATTGTCAGCTCATGGTCGATCTTAATACCAAGGCCTTTTACATCTGGGCATGGTTTCGGAGTGGGGCCAAGCTCTTGGGGCCAGAACAAATCACCCCAGGGCAAGGCAGCAGTTGAAAACACCAGGACCTCCATTTTTTCTGGATTGATTTTCAGCAAATTTGCCGTCATCCAGCTCACCGTATATCGGAGTATATTCTGGGCCTGGGTCTGAGCAGATGTCATGTTGTCAATACTCAGCAATAGCTGAGTATCATCGCATAGTAAAAAATTCTGCAGCCCATGCTTGCCAGGGAGTCTATTAGTGGTTGTAAATAAAGGTTAAATAAGAGTGGTGACAATGAAGAGCCCTGCGGGACTCCACACTCAAGAACACCCACCTCAGATATACAATCCACTAATTGAATCCTCTGGGTCCTCCCTGACAGAAAGGATTTTAACCATTGAAGTGCTAGATCCTTTATCCCGAACGCGGCCTGTCTGTCCAGGAGCAGGGCATGGCTGACAGTATCAAATGCCGCTGAAAGATCTAAAAGTATCAGGGCACTTGGTTTTTTACTGTCAGCCATGCATCAGAGCTCATCCAGCACCAAGAGCATTACTAACTCGGTGCTGTGATGTGCGCGGAACCCCGCTTAACGCTCCTGGAGTAGATGGTGTGACTCCAGGAACAAAGACATGGATTTTAGCACATGTTGTTCAAAGATCCTGGACAGAAAAGGCAGCTGGGATATTGGCCTATAGTTTTTCAGAACCGCCGGGTCTGCCCCCGGCTTTTTTATCAGGGGCTTGACACATGTCTAGCAAGTTGTTTAGGAGGGAGATGATATGATCCTCTAGAACAGGGAGCGCCAAACGAAAAATTCCGTGGGGGCAAGGGTCTGCATGGGAGCCTTACTTGGTTTTATTCATAAGCTGCCCAAGGGTTGTAGAATCCATGCCTGGAAACCTAGTAAGGGTGGATTTCGGAGGGGCATGGGGGACCTGTAGTGCAAAGGAACTATTAGGAGTGTCCTTCTTAATATCAGACAAAATGGTTGTGTCAGGCCCAGGGGCGTTTGCGGTCTAGGGCCCGCCCCATTTGGCCTTCAGCCATGTCCCAAACGTTTATGTGGAAAGACTCATGGGTCTTCCCCTGCTGGACATTGGTAGTTGCTTTGTTATAGGTCTAGGGCAGGCTAAACTTTGGAAATGTATTTTGCCCTAAAAATTCCATTGATTCCCTATGATCCGCGAGATGAGTGAGGTTTGGCAGGGTACGCGAGATACGTGCACTTGGGCAACCGCGTACCGCGAGATGCGTGCAATTTGGCATGCTGTCGCATTTCAACGCCGCAAGCAGGGGAAATTACGCGGGTGTGGTTACGTTGATGTACGTGACCACACCCAAGGATCTGTGCTCACTATTCTGGAGATTTCTGAGAAGGAGGTTGATTCCAGGCAGGCTCTGTGTTTTGGTATGCTGTTTAACCCTTTGATGCAGATTTGTGTGTGCCGCGCTGGAGCAGACCTTTCCTGAGGAGCTTCTTGAGTTGGTAACTTCTCCGGCAGTCTTTGAGAAGGTAGTTTTGGATCGGATTTCTTCGAGGAATTTCTTCCTTTGGGGTCCAGAGTTTGCAGTTGAACCTATAATTAAGAGTAGGTCATACTCTTTAGGTATGAAGGCGATTTAATGCACAAAAAGGTTTTATTTTTGTATTTACAGAATCTAAAGAGCAAGAAAGATTTAAAAGCTGTTTCAGTTTTTATATCATGTTATTTAAGGAATTAGAATTCTTCAATGTTTTTGGTATGAAGTAAACCCAACATAATATATCGAATAGAAAGTTATTGTTTTAGCACAGAAACAAGATAAATCTCTTGCTTATGTTTTCTATATGTAACTTGATTATGAAGCTATAACAAGACAAAATTAGAGTGTTTTGCAATACACAGTTTCGTGCTATGTGAACAAGTTTAAAGGTTTTGATACTATCTAACAGTGAACAATTTACAGAAGATAATGTAAATCGTACTATTTTTTCTGAGAGAGTTTTATCAGAAATGTACAGATGTTTTATGTGCAAAGAAATATAAAGCATTTGGAGAATAATTAGTATAAAAGGTCAAATTGCAAGATGTTTAATTGCAATATTATTCCACAGAATTTTGTGAAGTGAATCTAGTTTTACATGAAAACTCCATGCTTAGATTGCTGCTTGCATTAAGGAAAATTTACTGAAATATAAGTAAATAGGTATTAGTGTGTGTGTCTAACTTTTTCCTTTTCAGATCTCCCTCCCAGCTGTTCCCTTCCCAACTCCCTTTTTCTCCCCGCTTGATCACTTCAATATTCTGTGTAATAATTACAAACAGAATTGGAGGTATCGAGAGGTGGGCCCTTATATCATCGCATCAGATTCCGAGGAAGACTTCGTCTGATAGGTTGCTACTTTCTTAAGGAAGTAACATTGAAAGGTATTACAGTCTATCGTTATTTCAACCTTTTCATCTTTCTTGCTCAGTTCTTTTAGGATTTTGAATGTTTCTTTCTGTACATTAGCTGCATTGTTTATACGAGTTTCGTAGTATTCCCCTTTAGCTGACACAATGAACTTTTTGTAAAAATTCAAAGATGTTTTATAAAGTTCTCGGTCTGTACAGTCTTTTGTTTTCCTCCAACATCTCTCAAGATGGCAAAGCTTTCTTTTGTGATCCCTCAGAAGTGGGGTAAACCAAGGGGCCCCTTTTTCGGCACCCTTTATTTTCTGTACCCTTTCAGGTGCTATCTGGTCGATAGCCCGTCTAAGGTTCGCCACTATAGTATTATAGTCCTAGTCTAGATCACTGTGGGGGACCATTGGTTGTATATGTTTAGGAAGGACGTTAGTTAAGGCTTTTGAGTTGACTTTTTTCCATTGACGCACTTTTTTGGTTTTTAAAGGTGGTTTTACCGGAACGCTATCCGTAGGAATATCACTTAGAAGTAGGTAGTGGTCAGACCAGATACAGGGTACGATGCTCGTAAGGACCACCTCTGTATCAGAAGTCCAGATTAGGTTGAGGGTGTGACCCTTAATATGCATTGGGGCTTCCACAAACTGTTCTAGGCCTAGCGAGGTCATAGAGGTCTCTAGCTGGCGGGTTGGAAGGTCTTTATATGCACTGTCCCAGTGGACATTAAAATCTCCTGTCACCAAGACTTTTTTTATATTGAGTACAAATATCTGAAATGATGGGGGAAAATAGTTCATTGAACACTGAAGTGCATTGTGGTGGACGATAAACAGTAATGACAATAAAGCATGTGTTATTCAAGGTGATTTTTACTCCAAGTATGTCCGCTGAATTTACTGTTTCTGCTAAGACTTTGACTACTGTTAGATGTTTTTTTAAAATAATTGCTACCCCCCCTCGAGCATTATCCGGACGATTGTGCCAGGCAATGTCGTATCCATTTGGGAGGGCGGCTATAATATCAGGGAAGGAGTTGTCACCTAGCCACGTTTCAGTAAGCGTTAATACATCTATGGTCTCATCCTGAAGAAGAGTAAAGATTTCAAGGTGGTGTTTCTGAAGTGACCTTGTATTCAGGCCAGCGAGCTTCAGAGAGGGCGGGTGGATAGGGGCCCTATAGCTAGGGGATCTGTAGATGTTAGTCTCCTTTAATGTGGTCAACGTCGTAGGATTTAGAGTCTGCCCACCTAGGTCTAGTAGAAGTAGCTCACTCGCAGAGTATGTCAATCGCCTACTAGGGGTCCTGGTCCCTGGGCCCGGTCATGCGCAGACGAGCGCAGACGGGCAGGACTTTAGCACGACTCTGGCGCAGGTCTGGCGCGTCTGCTGTATGCGTCCGCTGCGCGGAGTCATGGTCCTTTCCTTATAAGCGCTACTAGTGTCACCTGCCCGGCCTACACTCAATATGGCCGCCAAACCCGGGAGACCGACTCTCGGCGTCAATGCTCAGCCGAGAGCGGTCCGCGGGCGGTGGGAGTGGGGAAAAGAAATACGGGACACAAATGGAGCAGCAGGAAGTCTACAGTTGTTTTACATGAATAATTTCTGTGATGTGCATATGATGTATAGTAACAAGTGTTTGTTCTATGTAAAGCTATTTCAATTTGAGCAGGTATTTATTGATTTTCATGTAAAATTCTGTCTTTTTGCATATTGAACATTTTACTGTTTATTGGTCTGGCACACTGATATTGTATATTTTTTTTGTATTATTATTAATATTTTTTTTGTATTTGTTTAGTTACTTTACCATGCAAAATGTTATGTCACCTCAATTTTTTCTAACATGTCCTGGCGATCCTCCCATCAAATGGCAAAAAAGGAAGACGGTGTTTGAGCGATATGCAAAGGCTTGTGGTACCTCTCTCAGTGCCGAGAGAAAACGCGCTCTTCTGTTACACTGTTTAGGTTTAGAAGGGCAGGAAGTGGTTGATCACTTAGCAGAGATAGTGGGGGAGAATTTAAACATATTTGAAATATGTATTTTGAAACTTGATAGACATTACTAACCTAAAGTAAACACTATTTTAGAGCGATATCATTTTGGTCGCAGGACTCAAAAGGATAGAGAGTCAGTAGAAAATGATGTCACTCCCTTAAGAAAGTTAGGTTCATCCTGCAAGTTTGGTGCATTAATAGAGGAAAGAATAGGAGACCAATTTATGCTAGGCTGTAACTTGTAAAAAGATAGAGATGATTTATGCCAAAGAAATGATCCCTCATTAGATGTAGTATTTATAACGGCAAAACAAATTAAACACTCGTTGAATTGTGTAGAAGTCATTGCAAAACATGAATCTAAGGGGGATGTAGTTCAGTTGATAAAGAATTCCTCCTCTAGGGAAAAGAATCAGAAGAAAACATACTATTTTAAGTCTGAAAAGAATAATACTTTTCTTCCCAGATGTTAAAGATGGGGAAACATTGGTCATCTTGCCAATGAAAAGCAGTGCCCACACTTAAATCTACGTGCTCGAATTGTAAAAAAGTGGGGCATTATACGGCAGTTTGTAGAGCCAAGGTTTACAAAGGGAAAGTTAATGCAATCTCTCAAGGAAATATTAGTGACAGTGAGGGATGTTCTGATTTTGATTGTGGACACATTTTTTCGCAAGTGACCTCTAATAATAAGAAAGGTCCCTTGGATAAGCTAATAGTCGAAGGGAATAAGGCTAAAGTGTTACTCAATTTGGGGGCGAAGTTCACTATTGTTTCTAAAGAATTTTATTTTTGCTTTCTCACAGATAAGATCAAGATATTGAAGCCTGATATCAAACCCAGTGCTTGTGGTGGAGTGCCTATAAAACTCCTAGGTTATTGTTGGGGTTTATTTGAATATAAAGAAAGATATATTTCTGGGAAATGTATGGTTTCAAAAAGGCGACAGCATCTTGAGCTCGTTTCACCAGAGAGTTCTAGGTGTGATACTTCATCCTAGTAATGATCCCCCTATCATTTTGATAGAGAACTTTCAAATAAAAGAAGGGAAGATAGAAGAAGGCATTGATGACTGCTACTCTCTATTGTTAAAATAAATGTATCTAAAGTATTCTAGAATGAACTAGGAAGTCTTCATGGTTATGTTCACAGTATACGACTGGTCAGTGGGGCCAATCCAGTCTCAGGAAAGGTATGTGGAGTACCTTTTGCTGTGAGAGAAGAGATTAAGTAGGAGTTAGAGAAACTTAAAGCTGAGGGTTTCATTGAAGAAGTAGTAGGAACTCAGTGGTTGGCCTCAGAAGTAGCTGCTAGGAAGGCAAATGGAATTCTGCGCCTTTGTGTTGACTTAAGAGAGTTAAATAAACAAGTTGTAGTTGATAAATACCCCCTTCCCCAGATTTCTGACATGCTCATACTATTAAAGGGTGTCATGGTGTTTTCAAATGTACACCTTAAGTCTGCCTACCGATAGATAATGCTTGAGGAGCAGTCTAGAGATCTTACTTCATTCATAACTACCTTTGGCACATACAGATTTATCAGATTACCATTTGGTTTGTGTGAGCAGCCTCAGTTTTTCAAAGAGCTCTTGAAAAAGTTTTTCGAGGATCATGAAGGTGTGAAGATTTATTAAGACAATGTTTTAATTTTTGGAAAAGAGTGCCCCTCCCGGGGGGCAGAAAGCCCACTAGACGCCAGGGATTTTTTTGGGGCAATTTTAAGTAGGGTAGGGGCTGCCCAAAATGGGATGCCAATGCCCCCAACCCCACCAAAATTGCAGCCTTTCTGCCACACCTGGGAAGTGGATGGGCCAGTAGCCCCCAATCTGCTCTCCTGGGGGGCATAAAGCCCACTAGATGCCAGGGATTTTTTTAGGGGCAATTTGAATTAGGGTAGGGCTGCACAAAACAGGCATGCCAATGCCCCCAATGCCCCCCCCCCCTCAAAAATGACAGTCTTTCTGCCCCCTAGGGAGGCAGATGGGAGCTGTAGCCCCCAATCTGCCTCACTGGGGTGCAGAAAGCCCACTAGAAAGGTGACCCCCTTGCAAAACCAGGTCGTTTTGTGAGAGGCAATTTTGAAGTCGCCCCAATAGGTTTTGGGCCCTTGCCTGTTGTGGGTACTTGGACCACCCACACGAGTGAGGCACCATTTTTATCGAGAGACCTGAGGGAACGCTGGGTGGTGGAAATTTGTGTCAGCCCAGTGATGCCATAACTTACCCACACAAAAAATGTGTGAAAAAAAGTGATTTTTTTCAGCTAAATTTGTGGTTTGCAGGGGAATCTGGGTAAGGATTGTAGGGGATCCACGCAACTCATACCTCCCCGGGGCATCTATTTTTCAGAAATGTATGAGTTTGGTTGGTTGTCCTAGATGGCCGCCGAACAAGGGGCTCAACAACCAGATGACCCCCTTTGCAAAACCAGGTCATTTTGAGATAGGCAATTTTGATGTTGCCTCAATACGTTTTGGGCCCTTGCCTGTTGCTTGTACCTGGGCCTCCTACACGAGTGAGGCAACATTTTTATCAGGAGACCCGGGGGAACGCTGGGTGGTAGGAAATTTGTGACAGCCCGGTGATGCCACAACTTTCCCACACAAAAAATGTGTGAAAAAAGTGATTTTCTGCAGCTAAATTTGAGGTTTGCATGCGATTCTGGGTAAGGTAATGTTAGGGGATCAACTTAAGCCATACCTCCATAGCATCCCCCGGGTGTCTAGTTTTAAAAATATGTAGGTTTGCGTGATTTACCTAGGTGCCGGCAGAGCAAGGGTTCAAAAACTACAGGTAGGCACTTTGAAAAAAAAGTGTAATTTTTCACTGATTAAATGTGGTGTGTCCACCTTGCATTTTGGGCCGTTTCCTGTCCCGGGCGCAAGGTCTACCCACACACGTGAGGTACAATTTTTCTCAGAAGACTTTTGGAAATGCAGGGTGGGCGGAATTTCGTGGATCCACTCAGATTCCAGAACTTTCCACCACAGAAATGTGAGGAATTATTTTATTTTTACCATTTTTTAGGTTTGCAAGGCATTCTGGGTAACTGAACCAGGTGAAAGCCAGTCAAGTCACCACATCCTAGATTCCCCTGGGTGTCTAGTTTTCAAAAATGTATAGGTTTTCTAGGTTTCCCTAGGTGCCAGCAGAGCTAGGGTTCAAAAACTACATGTGGACACTTTTCGAAAAAAGGGTAATTTTTCCACTATGAAAATGTGGTTTGTCCACCTTGTCTTTTGTATCATTTCCTGTCGCGGGCACTAGGCCTCCCGTCACAAATGAGGTACCATTTTTATCGGGAGACTTAGGGTAACACAAAATTGTAGAACAACTGTTATTACCTATTGACTTTTGATGCATTTCTGCCTTCCAAATGAAAGACACGTCTAAAAAAGAAGTAATTTTGAAAAATGACCTATAATTCTCATGCTTGTATGGGTACTCCAATTTCGGAAATGTGCAAATATCTACTGTTTCTAAACTCCATATTTTGTTCCCATTTCAGAAATACATAGTTGTCTTTCATACCAATTTTTCCATGTATAAATTTTCCCAAAATAATTGCTATATACCTGGTACATAATAAAAAAGCATTGCAAGTTGCTGCTCAGTTATTGGCTCTGGGTTCGTTTGGTTCTTGGTGAACTTACAAGTCCTATATATCCCAACAACCAATAAGGTCCTGCAAATGTAACTGTGTATTGCTTTCAAACAGTTGTCATAATTAGAAGAAGTTACAAGTGAAAACGTTGACACAGATGGCTGTTTTTTGCAACTAATTTTCAATTTCTCTTATATTTAACTGTTAGTTTCTATGAAGAAACCTGGAAGAATCTACACAAATGACCCCTTGCTGAACTAAGATTTGATTTTACTTTTCTAAAATGTATAGCTTTACACGATCCAATATTGCTTTCATACCCATTTTTACCCTTAACTGGATGAAGGTAGAAAGCACAAAAAATAGCAAAAATGGGCTACGTCCCAGAAAAATGCCAAAACTGTGTAAAAATGTTGGGTTTTCTGACAAAAGTCTGCTTGTCTCTGAAAGCTGGGAAGATGGTGATTTCAGCACCAGAACCCCTTTTCTGGGTGTCTTTGTAGATCTTTATAAGAACAGGGATTGATGCTGTTTCAGGCAGAATATCTAAATTGGTGGTCGCATTACATGAGTATGATTTTCAAGTAAAATATTTACCTGGTGTCTAGATTAAAATTGCCAATACACTCTCCAGGTTAGTGCAAAGTTCTGAAGGAGAGGAAGACCATGACAAAGATCAGCAGGATGAATGGGTGTGCAATATTGAGTGTGATGGTCTCAAGGAAAGCAGATGGTGTGAGGAGTGTGCCATGGATAAAGAGTTGCAAGAACTTTTGCGGTTACTAAGAGAATGTTGTCATACCAAAGTTAAGGGCGATGATGAAAAGTATTGCAATGTTAGAAACAAACTTTCTGAAGGTAATGGACTTTTATTTAGAGGTGCGAGTCCCCCTGTTTCACTTCGACAAGAGTTATTGAATTTAGCTTATATGTCCAAGAATAAAGAGAGACTCAGATTGACCTACTGGTGGCCTGGTAGGGATTTACAGGTTGAATGGTTGGTGAGAGAATGTGTTCCATGTGTTTTGAGTCAGAAGAGTGTGAAACCCAAAGTACAGCCCATGGTTGTCAGGGATCATCCACAAAAAACATTGGAAGTAGTAACTTTTGATATACATATACTTGCTCCTATACAAGGAAATGGAATTAAGCTCTACCCCTTAGTCCTCATTTATATGTATTCAAGGTGGCCGGAATTTAAAGGCATTGAAACAAGACTTGATATAATTTTTTAAGGAGTTTGGAAGTGAGGGATTAGCTGGCATTTTACTAACTGATAATGGGGTACAATTAGTCTCTAAAAAAGATGTAAGAATTTTGGGAATAATGTGCTATCAAACATAAGAAATGTTCATTCATTCATTTGAAAACTTTATTTCGGTCATAGACCATAAAAGTGCACATAAAATACATGGAAGCACAGCATTAAAATCTATTGATAAAAACAAATTTTAAAAAGTTATTAAACAGTAAGTTATCAAGAGAGGGGTATTTCCCCAGTTAATTCCTTAAAACGAAATTGGTCCTTCTGCGCCAGAATCCATGTAAGAAGCGGGAAACCGAAAAAACAATAGGAGGTGAAAGGTCATATGTTAAAATTCTGCAAGCCTGTGCACATTGTTTAAGTCCCAAGTTTCTGCACAGTGGTGTCAACCAATATTTCGGTATTTTGCTATATGACGGGCAGAAGAACAAAACAACCTCACCTGTAAAAATTCAGTGGACAGCCTACCCACAGTAGTCGAACTATGTAACACACTAATGCTATAGTATCTCAAAGAGGCCAGCAACTCCGACCTCTGTGCCCTCAGGCAACTCTCCTCAGGGCACTCCCACAGTTGAGGCAGGCCAATTTGGTAAGTGAGGGCCTTGATGTGAGATAACCAGGGTATATTTTTGTTCTTCATCTGCCCCCAAACTACAGAAAATTCAGCTCTAAAATCTGCAAGCTCTGGTACAGACCAAAGCCTTCTCCAGTAGAGCAGGGGGCATGCAGCTATTGATTCTTTGATGGACTCTAGTCCCAGGTCTATCCACAGAGGTATGAGATGGGTGCTTTGGGGTAGGCCCACCAGATTTCTCATAAAGGACTGCTCAACCTTTAGTAAGCTCAGTGTATTCTTGTGTCCCCAAAATTCTGCACCATACATAGCTGCTGGTCTTGCCTGAGTTCTATAGATCTCGAGAACAGGGGCAACTGGTTTAAAATGACATGTTTTATAGAATTTACCAATACCCCCTATAATCTGTGTGAGTCTCAAAGCGGAGCTAGATACCTGGGAACCCCAATCAAAGTCTTCGGACAGCTTAACTGCTAGTTAGACAAAAGTGTTTACCCGTTCAAGCGGGGTGCATTCAATACAGGGTTCGGGCGGGTATGCCTCTGGGGATTGAAGATCATAAACTTGGTTTTCTCCAAGTTTATCTCCAATCCCCGCGAAGCACAAAAGGTTGCAAACCCATCCAAAACCCGCTGGATGCCCGTTGATGTTTGGGACAACAACAGGGTCTCATCCGCGAACATCAAAGCGGGCACCCAGCCAGTGGCCAACCACGGGGAATCGCTATCCCTGACTCCACCCAATTCATTCACCAAGCCGTTAACGTAAAGGCTAAAGAGTGTAGGGGCCAGGGCACAACTCTGGCGTACACCCCTGGTTACGGGAAAACGGGCCGATAGTTCACCGTTCCTCCCACACCTCACCTGGGCATAGTTCCTTGCATGGAGTCGAATCAAGACATCCAATGAGTAAGACGGAAGACCTAGTTCTTCGAGCACCTTCCATAGTCTCTCCCTGGGCACAAGGTCGAAAGCGGCCTGCAGGTCTACAAAGACAAGGTAGAGGCTGCCACTCTCTACTCTTGCAGTTTTCCAAGAAAGGACCTGCAGCCTAAAGATTTGGTCCAGGGTTGAGATCCCAGATCTAAATACGGCTTGGAGGATGGTCAATATTTTATGTTCCTCCATCCACCCAAGTATTCTGTCCAGTAAAATCTGGCCCATTCGTTTTTGAGTGGTATCTAATAAACTAATGGGCCTGTAGTTAGATGGAACTAACGGGCAGCCCTTCTTATAGATAGGGACGATCTCAGCTCCCAACCAAGTTTCCGGTACCTTGGAACCCCAAAGGACCATGTTAAACAGAATTACAAGGTACGGTGCCCAAATTTTGGGCTGGGAGCGAAACAGGTCCCCAGGTAATTTATCAAGGAGCTTTGTTTGGCAGCAATCTATCAATAGCAGATTCCACTTCCTTGAGAGAAATGCTCTCCTGTTTTTCAGAGGGAATCGTCTCCCAGGGATCCGACAGGTCCGACCGGAGACCCAAGCCCGAGGCCCCTGGCAGTCGATACTCGTGCGGGAGGTCGAGGGCTGGGGAAATCCGAGGGGCACTATCTACTTTTGGCATCTGATCTTGTAGTATGTGTGCCTGGGAGCCAGTCTCGGGACTAGTGTAGAGGGCTGAAAAATGTGCCTCCCATACTGAGGGTGCAATGTTCGGTAGTACAGCAAGTCCTCCCCCTTTGGCACCCAGATTAACTATGGCCCAAAATGATTTGGCATGCTTTGAGTGGAGCGCGTATCTCAGTTCCTCCCACCTTGCTCCCTCCCACTCTCTCTTGCCCCTGATGATCTCTTTTTTATACAGCAATCTAGTTGCCCTAATTTTTACATTATCTTTAGATTTGATTGCCGCTATGAGATCCCTTTTTACTTTACTTTACTTTTTACTGTGTCCTAGATGTGTGCCATTTATTTCCACTTGCAGAGTAGAACACTTCCCCTAAAGTCACGGCTAACTGCCTGTGTAATTCTATGGCTTGCTGACAAAGAGTCTGGTCACCCATCTCGTTTATGTAAGGAATTGCGATCTGGTATATTTTTGCAAGCCGGGTAGGGGAATCCACAAAATAGGGCCATTTAATCCTTCTCCTGTAATTTGTTACCATGAGAGGTGGCATCACCATAGCTTGGTTGGGATCGGAGTTTGTAAGACCAAAAGAGCCGGGCTTAAGGGTTAAAGCCAGGGCATTATGGTCACTATCATGCCCTGGGACAACCCTGAATTCTTTCAGCCTATCCCAATGTTTTGCTTCAATCATGAGATAATTAAATTTTTTTTTTCTTTTTTTTGTCCTCATATATGCCACCAGAATATATATGCTCTAGATGGGTCTCGCTGTTGCCTCTTATACTGTTGTTTTTCTTTCGGGTCCACCAGGGAAAACAGTATCATAGCGAACAGGGGTTCCCAGAGGTAGGCTGTTTTCCTTATCCTACTCCTCCAGACCTATTTTAGGCACCCTAGGCCTGGTGGAGGACAGGACCGACACAACCTCTGGCATAATCATAGGACTGCTCACCTATTTATCCAGACCATCAGTTTAGACCAGACATTCTCCAAGCTCTCGCTGCGGCCAGCCTGATCCATTTTACACACTTCCATTAGGTACTTCAAACATACTGCAAATCTAGGGGGAGCCGCTGACTTCCACTCCATACAGATTTGTCTCCTTGCGATAATTATTGTGTAAAAAATGAATTGAGTATCCAGATTCTTGATATTATATTCTTTCAGAAAACCAAAGAAGACTAATCTGCGAGAACATGTAATAGTTATTGAAAGTACATCTCCCAAAAAATCCATTATCACTTTCCAGAAGTTTTGAATGGCTGGACATTCTAGAAAAATGTGGATATCATCAGCGGCGTTATGATTACAACGGGGGCAATAATAGTTGTTTCGTGTTATCTTATGTAGTTTGGCCGGAGTCCAATAGACTCTGTGAGCCGTAAACAAGTGATTGCGCCTTAAATTAGCGGGTTTAATTAGCCTCTGTGAAAGGGAAAAAGAGTCTAACCATGCCTTACAGACTTCTTCAGGGGGCTCTGCTATACAGTTTCCCCATAACTTTATTATCTCCGGGTACAGTTCACTCTCCTCTTCTTTGACCATTGAATTGTACCAAAAAGATAACTCTTTTACCCATTTCCCCCTTCTGCCAATTGCCTCAAGAATATCTGTATCTTCCTCCCTTTGCATACTTTGACTGGACCACCAAGCGGACAGCTGGTAGTATTTAAACCTAGTCAACTGTCCCTCCGTAAGCTGTGCCAACGTGTTCCAACTCATTAGGCCCGAGTCTGCCCAGAGGTCTCCCCATTTTTTGAAGCCAGCTGTTTTCAGGGGTTGTGATAGTTGATCCTGGAGGCATTGAGGTGTACCAGGAGAATCCCATATTGGGGAGTGTGTGTGATAATAGGAAATATTAAATGTCTTCCTCATGAACCCCCAATTTTTTAATGCAGTCTGTAGAATTTTAAAGCGAATTTTTTTAAAACATTTCTGGTCTCCAAACTTGAAAATAAAGTAATCATGGTCATAGGATAAATCAGTTAACAAAGCTTGAAACAGGCGGCCCTGTGATGATGCATCCAGCTTGTTTGCAAGAAGCCTAAAATTTTTAAAATGAAATGCATGACAGTATGACAAAATGTCAGGGAGGGCAAGCCCTCCTATTTTTAAACCCCTCCTCAATTTCTTCCATGCAATTCTTGTTGACTTGCAGGCCCATATAAAGGATCCAATTTTGCCCTGTAGAGTGTTAATGTCTTTCAGTGAAAATGATAAGGGGATGCAGTTAAATAAAAAGGTCAATTTCGGAAGAATTGTCATTTTAATAAGGTTGACCCGACCGTAGATGTTTAAAGGCAAGTTCCCCCATCGTGTTAAAGTTTTATTAATATCTTTAACCACCTTTTGCCAACTGAGTGAAGTGGTATCATTTAAAGATTGAGTTAAGTGGATTCCCAGGTACCTCATATTCTGTTTTGCACCAACTATATGTGTGTTGTTATTCCACCCCATGATCTCTGTTTTATCTTTATTAATCTGGTACCCGGACAGTTTCCCAAATTCCTCCAATAAAAAAAATAACCTTGGAATTGCTTCCGAGTGATCAGAGGTATATAAAAGAAGATCATCAGCGTACAACGCCACCTTCAAAAGCAGATTTCCAAGCTGGAATGGTTGAATGATATTGTCCTCTCTAATCCCACAAACAAAAGGCTCCATATAAACATCAAACAGGAGGGGGGACAGAGGACAACCCTGCCTAGTGCCTCGTGATATGTCAAACCACTCAGATAAAATTCCATTAACTAAGACCTTAGCCTTTGGGCAGTGGTATAAGGATCTGACCGCCTCTATGAAAGTTTTGGGGAACCCGAAGGCCGCCATTGTGGCCCAAAGATAGTTCCAATTGACCTGATCGAAGGCCTTAGCCGCATCTATGGCCACCAGCGCCAATGGGAGATTTTTAGCATTAGAATAATCTACAGCCCCTATAGCTTGAAACGTTAGTTCATTTAACTGTCTCCCGGGGATAAAGCCTCTCTGGTCAGGGTGGATTATGGATGTTATAACCTTTGATAGTCTGGTGGCCAAGATACCTGAGTAAATCTTCATATCCGAGTTCAGTAATGAAATAGGTCTGTAGGACTCTATTTTTTTCGGGTCTTTATTAGGCTTGGGTATAAGCGTAATGATAGCTTCTCCCCACGAAGAGGGTATAGAATGGCCTTGGATCAATAAAAAATTGAAAAGTTCTCTTAATGGTGTTATTAATTGATCTTTATTGTCCGTATAAATCTCCACTGGCAGCCCATCTGAGCCTGCAGCTTTCCCCCTTTTCATTTTCTTCAGCTGGTTTAAAATTTCCCCATCTGTTATCTCAGATTCCAAGTATGCTTTTTCTGATCCGGACATTTGTGGCAGATGCTTTATACTCAACCAGGATTCTAAATCCGCCCCCGTGGGATCTTTATCTTCCGTGTAGAGACTCCTCATAAAGGACCTAGCTTCTTCTCTTATTTCTGCGTCTGTTTCTATCAGATTACCTGACTGTCTAAGTACCAACGCTTTGATGTTGTTTCTCGTTCTCTCTTCTCTAGCTTTCCAGGCAAGGAGTGCTCCACACTTCTCTCCGTACTCAATTTTTTAATCTGCTGGACTCCCATTTTTCTTTAAGGATTCTTTCATCCGAAATTTTTAACTGGAGCTGCAAGTCAACAAGTTCCTTCTCTAACGCAAGTATTTCTCTGGAGTTTGTTAGTATTGCATTTTGTAGTTCGAGATCCTTTCTAGTTATTGTTGCTAAGTCTTCCTTTCTTTTTATTTTTATACTTTTTCTCTTATGATACATTAAAGAACTTAAAACACCCCTCAAATAAGCCTTGTAAGTTTCCCATACTATCTGGGGAGAGGAGGATCCTGAATTTATTAAAAAGAATTCTGATGTATTGTCTTTAACAACTGCTTTTATCTGGTTATCCAATAAAAAAGATCTTTCCAGAGTCCACCTTGGTTTTGGTGAAGTTATATTCAGTTTAATTTCCAATTCTAGTACTGCATGGTCCGGTAATCCTGAGGGTGTAAAAGAGAGATAACTAATATCTTTGAGAAGGTGTTGGTCAACCAAGAAATGATCTATTCTGGAGTAATTCTTATATTTTTTACTATAAAAAGTAAAACCTGGTTGAGATTTGTACTTTTTTCTCCAGACATCCACTAGAGTGAAGTCTTTCATTAAAACATCCAAGATGGCAAGTGATTTTAAGGGAGCATGGTATTTGGCCTTAGAGGTTCTGTCTAATTTTTGGTCGAAGACCAGATTAAAATCCCCACCAAGAATTAGAGGACCAGTTGTCGTAAATAAAGCTAGTTCTAATTTAGAAAGCGGAACTGGATTGTCCTCGTTAGGACCATAGTACACTGCGAAAGTATATGGGGTAGTTTGAATGTATACTTGTGTCCCTGATTGATCCGTCTCAAAGCTTCTCAAACTTATCCCGCTGTTCGATCGAATTATAATAGAAACCCCCCTGGTAACACCTAACTGCCTGGAACTGATTATATCCTGAACCCACCTACACTTTTTAAAAAGAGAATCACATACTGTTGCCTCCAAATGTGTTTCTTGTAACATTATAATTTGGGCATCCGAATTTCTCAAGAATTCACAAATTCTATTCTGTTTTATTCTTTCCCCTATACCATTAATATTCCATGACAGGACCTTAAGCTTATATGGATTGGTCATAGTTCTGATGTACTCACGCACCCATCTATTTTTTTTTTATACATCAAGCAATTATTTATATATGAGGATTTTTTTATTTTTCCCCCCCGACTCCCCTCGCCCATTGAACACCCCCCCCCCTGAGGAACCCCCCCAACATACCTGGCGATGACTTCGCCTGTTCGGAGCACCCATGTGGTGCCCTTGACCGATATACTGTATTCGAGCGAGACAAGTTAAATTACAAATAAATCTACATGTCCCCCATTTCTATCATACAGCCTGCTTATACAGTCATTTACTTTTTCAAGTTCCCCCCTCACCATTTCCCCAGTTACTATATTCAAATGAGACCAATTAAATTGCGAATAAATCTTCGTGTCCCCTGTTTATCATTCAGCCAACTCAAACAATCCATTATTTTTTCTTTTTTCAAATTCTCCCTCCACCATTTCCCTTTTTATATTATCTAATTTTTTTTTCCCCTTTTTTATCCTTTCCTTTCTTTTTTCCTTCTTTTCCCTTTTATTCCTTTCATCTTTTTATTATTTCTTCGATAAATTACTCAGCTTATTTATCCGGACCTATTCCTGTTCCTGTTCCTCCTGCTCACTTCTTATTCGGTCTAGAAGATTGTCGACCTCCTCTGGCTGTGTAAAACTATATGTCTTGTTTTTCCACATAATCCTGAGCATAGCTGGAAATCTCATCTGGACATGTGCTCCCAATGATCTTAAGTCCGGCATTCTAGTGCCCAGCTCCCATTGTCTTTGCGCGGTTTTTGCACCAATGTCCGACCTGATAAGATAGGGACTGGAATTGTACCGTAGATCTGTTCTCGTAAGGGATCGCCCTAGGATAAGCTCTTTTACACTGTATGTCTGAAAGTTTATAAGTATTTTCCTAGGAGTTTTCCTGTCCGTACGCCTCTTGTAGGGGTCTCTGTGCACCCTCTGGATTTCTTCCTCCAACTTTATATCTGGACGATCATTTAGAACGCCGTCTCTCAAGAGTTTACAGACAAATCCCTTTAAATCCTCCAATTCTTCCCCTTCAGGTATTTTCAAGATCCTTAGGTTATTCCTCCTAGCATGAGTCTCCATCCGTTCAATGTCCATAACCAATAATCTATTCTGGGCTTTGAGATGTTCTATATCTTTTTTATTTTCATGTACAGTTTTGTCCAAGGCAGCCGTCTCTATTTCAAGTCTCCCTGTACGCAGAGTGACCTCCTCTAGCTTAGATTATAACATATCGAATCTGTCCTGTATTGTTTTTTGATTGGCTTCCGATATCTCAAATTTCGACATCATGTCGCCTCTCAAGGATCGAAAAAGGTCCCCTAGACGGTCACTTTCCTGCTCGCTTGTATCTAAATGATTATCTTTACTCGCGTGTAGTTTCCTAGTCACCTCATCTGCCTCCTTAGAACTGCTCTGTGTAAGTTTAACTGTTGCAACCTGACTCTTGGGTCTGGTGTCTTGGTTTCCTCGAGTTTTATCTATTGTAGGGGCTTTAATTGAGTCTGTTGTAAGGGCATTAGTTGAGTTAGCCAAGTTTTCTGTTACACTTTCAGCCTCGTCTGCATTTTCCATATTGTCTAGGTTTTCTAAGACCCTGTATCTATTTGTTAAAGGGGTAGAGCCGGGATTGCCCTCCGACTGCACTACGGAACGCTTAGCCTGATCCAGGACCTTAAAGAAAGATTTTAGGGATGGAGTACTTTTTACCACTTGGCCCTCATGAGATACACCTCTGAACTTTTTGACTGAAATAGTCTTTTTCTTTTTGCTTTTGCAGGGGGTTAATGGCATAGGTCTCTCTCTCTCTTCAAATTGTAGAGCCTCTTTCTCTTTTAATCCTGCCCTGGATCTAAGCTGATACCTATTTCTTCTTACTGGAAGAATGTGACCCTGTTTTACCGAAGTTGAACTTATCTCCACATTGGCTCGCTCTATAGTCTTAAATGATACTGCCTCTGTTGATGATTCTAGCCCGCCTAACTCAGGAGCTTTCAGCAGAACCGGCTCTTGCGCTAAACTTTCAGTAGCTTCAGTGACTTCAGTGGTCCTGTAATACTTTAGAGGACCAGGCTGCGTTTGATCCATACAACCCCCCCTTCCAGTAGTAAGTCCAGGAGCCTCTTCCACTCTACTCCCCCTATCCCCGCACTTTGCTGCAAGAGAGTAAAGTTTTTTTTTCTCGAAGTCTGTTTTAGTAAGATGTTGTTCAGGTGATTGTATTACTAGGCTTCCAAGTTTAATTTTGAACAGCGCAGAGCGAAACCTGCTCCATAGAAATCGTCGGCGTTCTTCCAGCATAAATGTAGATATAAGTGTGCACTGGGTGTAAGTGTGCACTAGTCCACAATCAGATCTGCCTGGCTTTAACCAAGCTTAGCCAGCTGCAACCTTAAAAATGCAAATTCGATAGGCAGTTGCTTGAAGGTCTTAAATACACCCTCAAAGTCACACAGTAAGGAAGGACTAGAGTGGGATGTTTTTTTTTTCTTTGTTGTAAAAAAGGATCAAATGACATATATAATAGAACATACTCTGTTAAATATACTGCAAATGCACTCTTTTTCACAATAGCGGAGCTGGTAAGTCAATGATCAAAATATACGTACACAACAAACAATAAGAATAGGGTCTAAGGGCGAGTTTACCGACCGACCAGGTGCATGCCCCAAAATACAGTATTATCACAACAAAGTACACCTGGGGGTCACAAAAAGGGTGGATCACAAAACCAATGCTACACAAAAGACACCAGTGAATAAGCTCCGATAGTGAAATGCAGGCCAAACTAAGGCTCAAGAGCATATGGAGAAATAGTTCCCATCAGAAGCCACACTGTACCGCCCTCTTTCTCATCATTTGGGTTCTCCTTACCCAGGAGACTGAACGGCCGGTCAGATGTTACCGTAACCGATATGTGTGAGATAAGGGGTGGTGTATAAAGTACAAAAAATTAATGTGGCTACTGTACAGGCAGTGTTATAGTGGTAAGAGTGTTAAGTGAGGGAAAAATATAAAATTAGGTGATCGGGTGGACGAACAACATTTATTAGTGTCTCCCAATCCCTAAGGTTTAAAAAGCAAGTGTGAGTGCGGGTTTCAAATAATCACCGTACTACATAGTGGTCGACATGTTTCTGCATTGTGTTGAACAAAGTTTCAAATGCATTCTTCAGGACCGGAAATATAAAAACACTGCTACTTAGATTAGAGAAATTAAGAACAATATCACCTGATCTTCAGGTACATACTCAACCGTGTACTGTTGCATCGCACGATATTAGATCCACACAGAAAGACAAACAGAATACAAAAAAGAACATGAATGTGTCATATTCCCATGAATAATATACTGTGATGAGTGAACATTCACATGTATAAAGACAAACATTGCCAGTTAGCAGACTCACCCAAATTTGATGGTTGAGAGGCTTCACCCCACCTGGCCACAGCGCAGGTATGAGGAGCACCGCTCTACAAAGAATTCACAAGTAACATCTTTAGAGCAAAATATCAAGAGTTTAAAATGAGTTCACAAGGTGGCAGAATGCTCGATATGTCCTTCACAATCCACATTAATAAAAATGTGGACCATCCCACTGGTACTCAACTCCATCGATCCAAAAATGACAGACCAAGTTGGAGGTAGCATGATTATGGAGAACTAAGCGTTTTGAAAACTACGCTTGTCAGCGTGTTCGAGTAAAAATAATTAAGTAAAAATACCCCATAAGTGTCAGCCTGACCGCCTCTAGGCAGCGCGCTTACAGTGTAAATGGTCAGCGTTAGGGACAACAGGCAGCCAAAATGTAATGCCCTGATCCTGCGCTGTTGTTGGCGCGATCGATATCTATCATTATTATGGGCGTTAGCGTGTGTAATGCAATATTCGAGTAAAAATACCCGTCAACCTAATTGCTTCTACACATCGCGCTCGGCATTATTAAGAGCAGGCAGGGAATACCTGGGCGCGATAGCTACTCCAGCGCGTCTGTGCGCTGATCCTGATGGTAGCGCGATCATTATCTAGCAGCGCATTGTCATTGAGGCAGCGTGCTCAGAATGGGCTAGCGCTCGCTTACCTGTCCGTCGGTGTCTCCTGGCAGTCAGCTGTACTGCTTGGGGGGGCACCGACGTCTCTCCAAACAGGACTAATATGCACTTCCTCGTTGTGCATACTCCGATGGCAATCACATGGTTTGATCACGTGATCGCGGGCATGCTGGGAATTGTAGTCTCAACAAGGATTAGTACATAATATAGACTATCAAGCAGACAGATCTATGCGCAAGAATGTCTAGGGAATTCAAAAAAGTAATCCATAACTGAAAAGAGGGTGCTTAGAGGTAGAGCAAAAGAACTAGCGAAAACCCATATGGTTAATTAATTTGAAGTTCGTGTTTTGTATTGAAAATTCACAGGGACATCCAGGGAATGGGTTCATTAAGTCCCTCTTTATCACTGTTAAGACGGTATACCCACTTCTGTTCAATTTTGAACAGGAACCTGCTGATGTCAGTGCAGGATAGGGGTATTTGCGGTTGTTCTAGAACAGTCCAACAGAAATCTTCGGGGCCATGTCCCTTTTCCCAAAAATGTGCGGTGAGACGGGTGGCTTGTTTTTTACACCGCACCGTGCTTTTATGTTCCTGTAGCCTCGTCCTGATTTTACGGGTCGTCATACCGACGTATCGCAAGGAGCATGGACAGGTTATCAAGTATATTAGATTACTGCTGTTGCAGTTGGTGAATCTCTTCTGTGTCCAAGGGCGATTGGTCCCAATATCGACCTCAGTGGATTTCTTGGTTTGGGGACAGACACTGCACGCCCCACAAGGATGGTGTCCAGAAACTGGAGGCAAGTCCCACAGCGTGCCCACTTGCCTAGGTTCTTTGTTGCGTGGGCGCGTGTGGACCAATTGATCTTTTAAATTTTGTCCTCTTTTGAAGGCAAAAATGGGTGGAGCGATGTCATCATTTCCAGTTTTCAGGATAGACCAATGCTTCTTTATGATTTTCTGTACCTGATTTGAACGTGTGTTAAATGTATTAACAAAGGCAATGCGATTGGTCTTGTCCTTTGGTGGCTGTATTTCCAGTAGGGACTCCCTGTTATTGTTGGACGCCCTCTTTTTTGATTTCCGAATGATCTTTCTCGGGTAGTTCTTTTCACTCAGTTGGGTTTCCAGGTTCTTAGAGTGAATTTCAAAGGCTTCTTTGCTGGAGCAGTTCCTTTGTACCCTAAGAAATTGGCCAAAGGGCAAATTGTCCCTCAGGGCTCGTGGATGACAACTGTCATACCTTAGTAGTGCATTTCTAGCCATCGGCTTCCGATAGAGTTCCGATTCAATGCCATTGATGGTTGCATGTAGCCTCGGATCCAGAAAGGCTAAAGATGTTCTACTGTGTTCAATGGTGAACTTCAAGTAGGCATTCTTACTATTCAACCAGCCGTGGAATAGTAGTAGGTCTTCTTCAGTGCCTCGCCACACCACCAGGATGTCATCAATATATCGTTTCCATATATATAATGACGAAAAATATGGGTTGGTGGACGTCAGAACCTCCTGCTGTTCAAAGTTATGAACATAGAGGTTCGCCAGGCTCGGCGCGAAAACACTGCCCATGCTGGTCCCGGACGTTTGCAGGTAGATGGTATCCTCAAAGCGAAAATAGTTCTCTTTCATCGCAATTTCGGCAAGTTGCATAATGAAGCTCGTGGACGTGATAGATTGATGATCACTCTGTTCCAGTAAAGCACCTACTACCTCTAGGGTCTCTGTTTGTGGAATAGACGTATATAGAGACTCTACGTCAAATGATACCAAGATATCAGTATCAACGTCATATGATATTGTTGGTAGTAGTCTAAGGACATCTTTTGTGTCCTGCAGAAAAGTGGGCATGGCCTTGACCATAGGGTTCAAAAAATGATCAACAAAAGTTGATAATGGTTCTAAAACAGAGCCAATACCAGAAATAATAGGCCTGCCAGGTGGCGGTCTCTGAGGTTTGTGCACTTTTGGAAGACAGTAAAAGTACGGAACCATAGGGTGTTTGGTGATTAGGTACTGTCCTTCTTGAGGCGTTATCCAACCTTCACCGGTTGCTTCCTCTACCAGGTTGCTGATTAGAGTTTGCAGTCTCTCTGTAGGATCCTCTCTCAATGGGAGATATGACTTCTGGTCACTCAGTTGCCGGATACACTCATTCCGGTATGTCTCAGTATCTAAGATGACTGTTGCTCCACCTTTATCAGCTGGCTTGATAATGACCTTGTCGTTAGATGTTAGTGAACGTAGAGCAAGCTGTTCGTCCTTTGAAAGGTTCATGAATGGTCTAGTCTCTGTTTTATAGATGCGATTGACGTCATTTTCCACTGCCGCTTCAAAGGTCAAGACCTTCGGAGGTAGAGCAGCAGCAGGTGGATTAAAATTGGAGGGTTTTCTCAATCCCGTATTGTTGTTTTCAGGGACAGTGTTTTCTTGTTCTGGTTTAGAAAAGAAATAGTGCAGTCTTATTCTTCGGAAAAACTTAGCCAGTTCGATCTGGGCTACGAAAGGGTCCCCTTTCTGGGTAGCCACAAACCCTAAGCCTTTGTTCAAAAGCCGCTCTTCGGTAGAAGAGAGTGTGTGTGAACTAAGGTTCATCACAAGGCTTGTTGATTGCTGGTCCCTGCAGTGTCCTGTGGGACTTTCTTTCCGCTGCGGAGATCCATTCTCGATTGTTGAGGAGTTTCTGTGTTCCAGTGCACCTGTGGTGTCGTGTTTCCTTGTCTCCTCCTGCCCCTGCCTCGTCTCTGGCCAAATCCTAAAAAAGGAAACGAACCTGGACCCTGTTGCATTGGAGGGGGGCCAAAAGCACCCATTTGGGGGGGACATTGAGGTCCAAACATCCAGGGATTGGCCGGCCACCAAGGTTGGAAGTTGTTGAAGTTCTGAGAGTGATTACCATTTCTCCAGTTTCTTCTATTACCTCGGCCTCTGGAAGTTTGACCAGCAGATCCATGTTGTGAGGTATCTGAATCACTAGATGCTCCATCCGAACTAGATGTGCCATACGTAGAGCCACCCTTCTTGCCACCTCGGTTGAATGTTGGTGCTGTGTATGTGTCACTAGTGTATGGATATATGCGTTCCATAGAGAATTTGGCTAAGTCCTTCTTGAACTTTTCTAACTTGCTGAAAAGAATGGATTCTTTAAATTCTTTATTGTTTTTGTCACTGTCTTCCTGTCCCTTTTTAAACATTCCGCTTTTCAGTGTAGTCTTAATCTGGCCCTCTAGAACCTGGATCTCAATTAATATCTTATCCGCTACTCTCTTTGCGGTTTTGATGATCAGGACTAGCCAGTCCCTTGTACACCTCCAGGCTATCATCGACCAGTCCTTGAGAAACTCTTTGTCATCAAGGAATAGGCGTGGTGCATTGTTGACAATAAGACCTGAAGGTGCACAGTTGCCTCGAAGGTATTGCGCCATGACAAGTCCATGTACGGATGTTCTTGAATGGGATTTTTTGAGAGCTAGAATTTTTACCCATCCATCATCATTATTTGTTGTTTGGACCGAAACTGAATAGTGTCTAGGAGACTAGGGTTTTCGTCTAGGATGCTCTGAACCTCAGCACTCTCAAACGCTAAGCCCCAATTAGTCGCCATGTCGGAGAGGAGAAATACAAAGTGGTGGAGGACAAAAAGCCACTCAGTAGACTCAATTGAACCGGCGACCACGTGGTCAACCAGTAGTTAGAAAGAGACCCACAGCCTCAGCTGTACAGTTCACGTACACAACAAACAATAAGAATAGGGTCTAAGGGCGAGTTTACCGACCGACCAGGTGCATGCCCCAAAATACAGTATTATCACAACAAAGTACACCTGGGGGTCACAAAAAGGGTGGATCACAAAACCAATGCTACACAAAAGACACCAGTGAATAAGCTCCGATAGTGAAATGCAGGCCAGACTAAGGCTCAAGAGCATATGGAGAAATAGTTCCCATCAGAAGCCACACTGTACCGCCCTCTTTCTCATCATTTGGGTTCTCCTTACCCAGGAGACTGAACGGCCGGTCAGATGTTACCGTAACCGATATGTGTGAGATAAGGGGTGGTGTATAAAGTACAAAAAATTAACGTGGCTACTGTACAGGCAGTGTTATAGTGGTAAGAGTGTTAAGTGAGGGAAAAATATAAAATTAGGTGATCGGGTGGACGAACAACATTTATTAGTGTCTCCCAATCCCTAAGGTTTAAAAAGCAAGTGTGAGTGCGGGTTTCAAATAATCACCGTACTACATAGTGGTCGACATGTTTCTGCATTGTGTTGAACAAAGTTTCAAATGCATTCTTCAGGACCGGAAATATAAAAACACTGCTACTTAGATTAGAGAAATTAAGAACAATATCACCTGATCTTCAGGTACATACTCAACCGTGTACTGTTGCATCGCACGATATTAGATCCACACAGAAAGACAAACAGAATACAAAAAAGAACATGAATGTGTCATATTCCCATGAATAATATACTGTGATGAGTGAACATTCACATGTATAAAGACAAACATTGCCAGTTAGCAGACTCACCCAAATTTGATGGTTGAGAGGCTTCACCCCACCTGGCCACAGCGCAGGTATGAGGAGCACCGCTCTACAAAGAATTCACAAGTAACATCTTTAGAGAAAAATATCAAGAGTTTAAAATGAGTTCACAAGGTGGCAGAATGCTCGATATGTCCTTCACAATCCACATTAATCAAAATGTGGACCATCCCACTGGTACTCAACTCCATCGATCCAAAAATGACAGACCAAGTTGGAGGTAGCATGATTATGGAGAACTAAGCGTTTTGAAAACTACGCTTGTCAGCGTGTTCGAGTAAAAATAATTAAGTAAAAATACCCCATAAGTGTCAGCCTGACCGCCTCTAGGCAGCGCGCTTACAGTGTAAATGGTCAGCGTTAGGGACAACAGGCAGCCGAAATGTAATGCCCTGATCCTGCGCTGTTGTTGGCGCGATCGATATCTATCATTATTATGGGCGTTAGCGTGTGTAATGCAATATTCGAGTAAAAATACCCGTCAACCTAATTGCTTCTACACATCGCGCTCGGCATTATTAAGAGCAGGCAGGGAATACCTGGGCGCGATAGCTACTCCAGCGCGTCTGTGCGCTGATCCTGATGGTAGCGCGATCATTATCTAGCAGCGCATTGTCATTCAGGCAGCGTGCTCAGAATGGGCTAGCGCTCGCTTACCTGTCCGTCGGTGTCTCCTGGCAGTCAGCTGTACTGCTTGGGGGGGCACCGACGTCTCTCCAAACAGGACTAATATGCACTTCCTCGTTGTGCATACTCCGATGGCAATCACATGGTTTGATCACGTGATAGCGGGCATGCTGGGAATTGTAGTCTCAACAAGGATTAGTACATAATATAGACTATCAAGCAGACAGATCTATGCGCAAGAATGTCTAGGGAATTCAAAAAAGTAATCCATAACTGAAAAGAGGGTGCTTAGAGGTAGAGCAAAAGAACTAGCGAAAACCCATATGGTTAATTAATTTGAAGTTCGTGTTTTGTATTGAAAATTCACAGGGACATCCAGAGAATGGGTTCATTAAGTCCCTCTTTATCACTGTTAAGACGGTATACCCACTTCTGTTCAATTTTGAACAGGAACCTGCTGATGTCAGTGCAGGATAGGGGTATTTGCGGTTGTTCTAGAACAGTCCAACAGAAATCTTCGGGGCCATGTCCCTTTTCCAAAAAATGTGCGGTGAGGCGGTGCTCCAGCAAAGAAGCCTTTGAAATTCACTCTAAGAACCTGGAAACCCAACTGAGTGAAAAGAACTACCCGAGAAAGATCATTCGGAAATCAAAAAAGAGGGCGTCCAACAATAACAGGGAGTCCCTACTGGAAATACAGCCACCAAAGGACAAGACCAATCGCATTGCCTTTGTTAATACATTTAACACACGTTCAAATCAGGTACAGAAAATCATAAAGAAGCATTGGTCTATCCTGAAAACTGGAAATGATGACATCGCTCCACCCATTTTTGCCTTCAAAAGAGGACAAAATTTAAAAGATCAATTGGTCCACACGCGCCCACGCAACAAAGAACCTAGGCAAGTGGGCACGCTGTGGGACTTGCCTCCAGTTTCTGGACACCATCCTTGTGGGGCATGCAGTGTCTGTCCCCAAACCAAGAAATCCACTGAGGTCGATATTGGGACCAATCGCCCTTGGACACAGAAGAGATTCACCAACTGCAACAGCAGTAATCTAATATACTTGATAACCTGTCCATGCTCCTTGCGATACGTCGGTATGACGACCCGTAAAATCAGGACGAGGCTACAGGAACATAAAAGCACGGTGCGGTGTAAAAAACAAGCCACCCGTCTCACCGCACATTTTTTGGAAAAGGGACATGGCCCCGAAGATTTCTGTTGGACTGTTCTAGAACAACCGCAAATACCCCTATCCTGCACTGACATCAGCAGGTTCCTGTTCAAAATTGAACAGAAGTGGGTATACCGTCTTAACAGTGATAAAGAGGGACTTAATGAACCCATTCCCTGGATGTCCCTGTGAATTTTCAATACAAAACACGAACTTCAAATTAATTAACCATATGGGTTTTCGCTAGTTCTTTTGCTCTACCTCTAAGCACCCTCTTTTCAGTTATGGATTACTTTTTTGAATTCCCTAGACATTCTTGCGCATAGATCTGTCTGCTTGATAGTCTATATTATGTACTAATCCTTGTTGAGACTACAATTCCCAGCATGCCCGCGATCACGTGATCAAACCATGTGATTGCCATCGGAGTATGCACAACGAGGAAGTGCATATTAGTCCTGTTTGGAGAGACGTCGGTGCCCCCCCAAGCAGTACAGCTGACTGCCAGGAGACACCGACGGACAGGTAAGCGAGCGCTAGCCCATTCTGAGCACGCTGCCTGAATGACAATGCGCTGCTAGATAATGATCGCGCTACCATCAGGATCAGCGCACAGACGCGCTGGAGTAGCTATCGCGCCCAGGTATTCCCTGCCTGCTCTTAATAATGCCGAGCGCGATGTGTAGAAGCAATTAGGTTGACGGGTATTTTTACTCGAATATTGCATTACACACGCTAACGCCCATAATAATGATAGATATCGATCGCGCCAACAACAGCGCAGGATCAGGGCATTACATTTCGGCTGCCTGTTGTCCCTAACGCTGACCATTTACACTGTAAGCGCGCTGCCTAGAGGCGGTCAGGCTGACACTTATGGGGTATTTTTACTTAATTATTTTTACTCGAACACGCTGACAAGCGTAGTTTTCAAAACGCTTAGTTCTCCATAATCATGCTACCTCCAACTTGGTCTGTCATTTTTGGATCGATGGAGTTGAGTACCAGTGGGATGGTCCACATTTTTATTAATGTGGATTGTGAAGGACATATCGAGCATTCTGCCACCTTGTGAACTCATTTTAAACTCTTGATATTTTGCTCTAAAGATGTTACTTGTGAATTCTTTGTAGAGCGGTGCTCCTCATACCTGCGCTGTGGCCAGGTGGGGTGAAGCCTCTCAACCATCAAATTTGGGTGAGTCTGCTAACTGGCAATGTTTGTCTTTATACATGTGAATGTTCACTCATCACAGTATATTATTCATGGGAATATGACACATTCATGTTCTTTTTTGTATTCTGTTTGTCTTTCTGTGTGGATCTAATATCGTGCGATGCAACAGTACACGGTTGAGTATGTACCTGAAGATCAGGTGATATTGTTCTTAATTTCTCTAATCTAAGTAGCAGTGTTTTTATATTTCCGGTCCTGAAGAATGCATTTGAAACTTTGTTCAACACAATGCAGAAACATGTCGACCACTATGTAGTACGGTGATTATTTGAAACCCGCACTCACACTTGCTTTTTAAACCTTAGGGATTGGGAGACACTAATAAATGTTGTTCGTCCACCCGATCACCTAATTTTATATTTTTCCCTCACTTAACACTCTTACCACTATAACACTGCCTGTACAGTAGCCACGTTAATTTTTTGTACTTTATACACCACCCCTTATCTCACACATATCGGTTACGGTAACATCTGACCGGCCGTTCAGTCTCCTGGGTAAGGAGAACCCAAATGATGAGAAAGAGGGCGGTACAGTGTGGCTTCTGATGGGAACTATTTCTCCATATGCTCTTGAGCCTTAGTCTGGCCTGCATTTCACTATCGGAGCTTATTCACTGGTGTCTTTTGTGTAGCATTGGTTTTGTGATCCACCCTTTTTGTGACCCCCAGGTGTACTTTGTTGTGATAATACTGTATTTTGGGGCATGCACCTGGTCGGTCGGTAAACTCGCCCTTAGACCCTATTCTTATTGTTTGTTTTGTACGTGAACTGTACAGCTAAGGCTGTGGGTCTCTTTCTAACTACTGGTTGACCACGTGGTCTCCGGTTCAATTGAGTCTACTGAGTGGCTTTTTGTCCTCCACCACTTTGTATTTCTCCTCTCCGACATGGCGACTAATTGGGGCTTAGCGTTTGAGAGTGCTGAGGTTCAGAGCATCCTAGACGAAAACCCTAGTCTCCTAGACACTATTCCAGTTTCGGTCCAAACAACAAATAATGATGATGGATGGGTAAAAATTCTAGCTCTCAAAAAATCCCATTCAAGAACATCCGTACATGGACTTGTCATGGCGCAATACCTTCGAGGCAACTGTGCACCTTCAGGTCTTATTGTCAACAATGCACCACGCCTATTCCTTGATGACAAAGAGTTTCTCAAGGACTGGTCGATGATAGCCTGGAGGTGTACAAGGGACTGGCTAGTCCTGATCATCAAAACCGCAAAGAGATTAGCGGATAAGATATTAATTGAGATCCAGGTTCTAGAGGGCCAGATTAAGACTACACTGAAAAGCGGAATGTTTAAAAAGGGACAGGAAGACAGTGACAAAAACAATAAAGAATTTAAAGAATCCATTCTTTTCAGCAAGTTAGAAAAGTTCAAGAAGGACTTAGCCAAATTCTCTATGGAACGCATATATCCATACACTAGTGACACATACACAGCACCAACATTCAACCGAGGTGGCAAGAAGGGTGGCTCTACGTATGGCACATCTAGTTCGGATGGAGCATCTAGTGATTCAGATACCTCACAACATGGATCTGCTGGTCAAACTTCCAGAGGCCGAGGTAATAGAAGAAACTGGAGAAATGGTAATCACTCTCAGAACTTCAACAACTTCCAACCTTGGTGGCCGGCCAATCCCTGGATGTTTGGACCTCAATGTCCCCCCCCAAATGGGTGCTTTTGGCCCCCCTCCAATGCAACAGGGTCCAGGTTCGTTTCCTTTTTTAGGATTTGGCCAGAGACGAGGCAGGGGCAGGAGGAGACAAGGAAACACGACACCACAGGTGCACTGGAACACAGAAACTCCTCAACAATCGAGAATGGATCTCCGCAGCGGAAAGAAAGTCCCACAGGACACTGCAGGGACCAGCAATCAACAAGCCTTGTGATGAACCTTAGTTCACACACACTCTCTTCTACCGAAGAGCGGCTTTTGAACAAAGGCTTAGGGTTTGTGGCTACCCAGAAAGGGGACCCTTTCGTAGCCCAGATCGAACTGGCTAAGTTTTTCCGAAGAATAAGACTGCACTATTTCTTTTCTAAACCAGAACAAGAAAACACTGTCCCTGAAAACAACAATACAGGATTGAGAAAACCCTCCAATTTTAATCCACCTGCTGCTGCTCTACCTCCGAAGGTCTTGACCTTTGAAGCGGCAGTGGAAAATGACGTCAATCGCATCTATAAAACAGAGACTAGACCATTCATGAACCTTTCAAAGGACGAACAGCTTGCTCTACGTTCACTAACATCTAACGACAAGGTCATTATCAAGCCAGCTGATAAAGGTGGAGCAACAGTCATCTTAGATACTGAGACATACCGGAATGAGTGTATCCGGCAACTGAGTGACCAGAAGTCATATCTCCCATTGAGAGAGGATCCTACAGAGAGACTGCAAACTCTAATCAGCAACCTGGTAGAGGAAGCAACCGGTGAAGGTTGGATAACGCCTCAAGAAGGACAGTACCTAATCACCAAACACCCTATGGTTCCGTACTTTTACTGTCTTCCAAAAGTGCACAAACCTCAGAGACCGCCACCTGGCAGGCCTATTATTTCTGGTATTGGCTCTGTTTTAGAACCATTATCAACTTTTGTTGATCATTTTTTGAACCCTATGGTCAAGGCCATGCCCACTTTTCTGCAGGACACAAAAGATGTCCTTAGACTACTACCAACAATATCATATGACGTCGATACTGATATCTTGGTATCATTTGACGTAGAGTCTCTATATACGTCTATTCCACAAACAGAGACCCTAGAGGTAGTAGGTGCTTTACTGGAACAGAGTGATCATCAATCTATCACGCCCACGAGCTTCATTATGCAACTTGCCGAAATTGCGATGAAAGAGAACTATTTTCGCTTTGAGGATACCATCTACCTGCAAACGTCCGGGACCAGCATGGGCAGTGTTTTCGCGCCGAGCCTGGCGAACCTCTATGTTCATAACTTTGAACAGCAGGAGGTTCTGACGTCCACCAACCCATATTTTTCGTCATTATATATATGGAAACGATATATTGATGACATCCTGGTGGTGTGGCGAGGCACTGAAGAAGACCTACTACTATTCCACGGCTGGTTGAATAGTAAGAATGCCTACTTGAAGTTCACCATTGAACACAGTAGAACATCTTTAGCCTTTCTGGATCTGAGGCTACATGCAACCATCAATGGCATTGAATCGGAACTCTATCGGAAGCCGATGGCTAGAAATGCACTACTAAGGTATGACAGTTGTCATCCACGAGCCCTGAGGGACAATTTGCCCTTTGGCCAATTTCTTAGGGTACAAAGGAACTGCTCCAGCAAAGAAGCCTTTGAAATTCACTCTAAGAACCTGGAAACCCAACTGAGTGAAAAGAACTACCCGAGAAAGATCATTCGGAAATCAAAAAAGAGGGCGTCCAACAATAACAGGGAGTCCCTACTGGAAATACAGCCACCAAAGGACAAGACCAATCGCATTGCCTTTGTTAATACATTTAACACACGTTCAAATCAGGTACCGAAAATCATAAAGAAGCATTGGTCTATCCTGAAAACTGGAAATGATGACATCGCTCCACCCATTTTTGCCTTCAAAAGAGGACAAAATTTAAAAGATCAATTGGTCCACACGCGCCCACGCAACAAAGAACCTAGGCAAGTGGGCACGCTGTGGGACTTGCCTCCAGTTTCTGGACACCATCCTTGTGGGGCGTGCAGTGTCTGTCCCCAAACCAAGAAATCCACTGAGGTCGATATTGGGACCAATCGCCCTTGGACACAGAAGAGATTCACCAACTGCAACAGCAGTAATCTAATATACTTGATAACCTGTCCATGCTCCTTGCGATACGTCGGTATGACGACCCGTAAAATCAGGACGAGGCTACAGGAACATAAAAGCACGGTGCGGTGTAAAAAACAAGCCACCCGTCTCACCGCACATTTTTGGGAAAAGGGACATGGCCTGAAGATTTCTGTTGGACTGTTCTAGAACAACCGCAAATACCCCTATCCTGCACTGACATCAGCAGGTTCCTGTTCAAAATTGAACAGAAGTGGGTATACCGTCTTAACAGTGATAAAGAGGGACTTAATGAACCCATTCCCTGGATGTCCCTGTGAATTTTCAATACAAAACACGAACTTCAAATTAATTAACCATATGGGTTTTCGCTAGTTCTTTTGCTCTACCTCTAAGCACCCTCTTTTCAGTTATGGATTACTTTTTTGAATTCCCTAGACATTCTTGCGCATAGATCTGTCTGCTTGATAGTCTATATTATGTACTAATCCTTGTTGAGACTACAATTCCCAGCATGCCCGCGATCACGTGATCAAACCATGTGATTGCCATCGGAGTATGCACAACGAGGAAGTGCATATTAGTCCTGTTTGGAGAGACGTCGGTGCCCCCCCAAGCAGTACAGCTGACTGCCAGGAGACACCGACGGACAGGTAAGTGAGCGCTAGCCCATTCTGAGCACGCTGCCTGAATGACAATGCGCTGCTAGATAATGATCGCGCTACCATCAGGATCAGCGCACAGACGCGCTGGAGTAGCTATCGCGCCCAGGTATTCCCTGCCTGCTCTTAATAATGCCGAGCGCGATGTGTAGAAGCAATTAGGTTGACGGGTATTTTTACTCGAATATTGCATTACACACGCTAACGCCCATAATAATGATAGATATCGATCGCGCCAACAACAGCGCAGGATCAGGGCATTACATTTCGGCTGCCTGTTGTCCCTAACGCTGACCATTTCCACTGTAAGCGCGCTGCCTAGAGGCGGTCAGGCTGACACTTATGGGGTATTTTTACTTAATTATTTTTACTCGAACACGCTGACAAGCGTAGTTTTCAAAACGCTTAGTTCTCCATAATCATGCTACCTCCAACTTGGTCTGTCATTTTTGGATCGATGGAGTTGAGTACCAGTGGGATGGTCCACATTTTTATTAATGTGGATTGTGAAGGACATATCGAGCATTCTGCCACCTTGTGAACTCATTTTAAACTCTTGATATTTTGCTCTAAAGATGTTACTTGTGAATTCTTTGTAGAGCGGTGCTCCTCATACCTGCGCTGTGGCCAGGTGGGGTGAAGCCTCTCAACCATCAAATTTGGGTGAGTCTGCTAACTGGCAATGTTTGTCTTTATACATGTGAATGTTCACTCATCACAGTATATTATTCATGGGAATATGACACATTCATGTTCTTTTTTGTATTCTGTTTGTCTTTCTGTGTGGATCTAATATCGTGCGATGCAACAGTACACGGTTGAGTATGTACCTGAAGATCAGGTGATATTGTTCTTAATTTCTCTAATCTAAGTAGCAGTGTTTTTATATTTCCGGTCCTGAAGAATGCATTTGAAACTTTGTTCAACACAATGCAGAAACATGTCGACCACTATGTAGTACGGTGATTATTTGAAACCCGCACTCACACTTGCTTTTTAAACCTTAGGGATTGGGAGACACTAATAAATGTTGTTCGTCCACCCGATCACCTAATTTTATATTTTTCCCTCACTTAACACTCTTACCACTATAACACTGCCTGTACAGTAGCCACGTTAATTTTTTGTACTTTATACACCACCCCTTATCTCACACATATCGGTTACGGTAACATCTGACCGGCCGTTCAGTCTCCTGGGTAAGGAGAACCCAAATGATGAGAAAGAGGGCGGTACAGTGTGGCTTCTGATGGGAACTATTTCTCCATATGCTCTTGAGCCTTAGTCTGGCCTGCATTTCACTATCGGAGCTTATTCACTGGTGTCTTTTGTGTAGCATTGGTTTTGTGATCCACCCTTTTTGTGACCCCCAGGTGTACTTTGTTGTGATAATACTGTATTTTGGGGCATGCACCTGGTCGGTCGGTAAACTCGCCCTTAGACCCTATTCTTATTGTTTGTTGTGTACGTGAACTGTACAGCTAAGGCTGTGGGTCTCTTTCTAACTACTGGTTGACCACGTGGTCTCCGGTTCAATTGAGTCTACTGAGTGGCTTTTTGTCCTCCACCACTTTGTATTTCTCCTCTCCGACATGGCGACTAATTGGGGCTTAGCGTTTGAGAGTGCTGAGGTTCAGAGCATCCTAGACGAAAACCCTAGTCTCCTAGACACTATTCCAGTTTCGGTCCAAACAACAAATAATGATGATGGATGGGTAAAAATTCTAGCTCTCAAAAAATCCCATTCAAGAACATCCGTACATGGACTTGTCATGGCGCAATACCTTCGAGGCAACTGTGCACCTTCAGGTCTTATTGTCAACAATGCACCACGCCTATTCCTTGATGACAAAGAGTTTCTCAAGGACTGGTCGATGATAGCCTGGAGGTGTACAAGGGACTGGCTAGTCCTGATCATCAAAACCACAAAGAGAGTAGCGGATAAGATATTAATTGAGATCCAGGTTCTAGAGGGCCAGATTAAGACTACACTGAAAAGCGGAATGTTTAAAAAGGGACAGGAAGACAGTGACAAAAACAATAAAGAATTTAAAGAATCCATTCTTTTCAGCAAGTTAGAAAAGTTCAAGAAGGACTTAGCCAAATTCTCTATGGAACGCATATATCCATACACTAGTGACACATACACAGCACCAACATTCAACCGAGGTGGCAAGAAGGGTGGCTCTACGTATGGCACATCTAGTTCGGATGGAGCATCTAGTGATTCAGATACCTCACAACATGGATCTGCTGGTCAAACTTCCAGAGGCCGAGGTAATAGAAGAAACTGGAGAAATGGTAATCACTCTCAGAACTTCAACAACTTCCAACCTTGGTGGCCAGCCAATCCCTGGATGTTTGGACCTCAATGTCCCCCCCAAATGGGTGCTTTTGGCCCCCCTCCAATGCAACAGGGTCCAGGTTCGTTTCCTTTTTTAGGATTTGGCCAGAGACGAGGCAGGGGCAGGAGGAGACAAGGAAACACGACACCACAGGTGCACTGGAACACAGAAACTCCTCAACAATCGAGAATGGATCTCCGCAGCGGAAAGAAAGTCCCACAGGACACTGCAGGGACCAGCAATCAACAAGCCTTGTGATGAACCTTAGTTCACACACACTCTCTTCTACCGAAGAGCGGCTTTTGAACAAAGGCTTAGGGTTTGTGGCTACCCAGAAAGGGGACCCTTTCGTAGCCCAGATCGAACTGGCTAAGTTTTTCCGAAGAATAAGACTGCACTATTTCTTTTCTAAACCAGAACAAGAAAACACTGTCCCTGAAAACAACAATACGGGATTGAGAAAACCCTCCAATTTTAATCCACCTGCTGCTGCTCTACCTCCGAAGGTCTTGACCTTTGAAGCGGCAGTGGAAAATGACGTCAATCGCATCTATAAAACAGAGACTAGACCATTCATGAACCTTTCAAAGGACGAACAGCTTGCTCTACGTTCACTAACATCTAACGACAAGGTCATTATCAAGCCAGCTGATAAAGGTGGAGCAACAGTCATCTTAGATACTGAGACATACCGAAATGAGTGTATCCAGCAACTGAGTGACCAGAAGTCATATCTCCCATTGAGAGAGGATCCTACAGAGAGACTGCAAACTCTAATCAGCAACCTGGTAGAGGAAGCAACCGGTGAAGGTTGGATAACGCCTCAAGAAGGACAGTACCTAATCACCAAACACCCTATGGTTCCGTACTTTTACTGTCTTCCAAAAGTGCACAAACCTCAGAGACCGCCACCTGGCAGGCCTATTATTTCTGGTATTGGCTCTGTTTTAGAACCATTATCAACTTTTGTTGATCATTTTTTGAACCCTATGGTCAAGGCCATGCCCACTTTTCTGCAGGACACAAAAGATGTCCTTAGACTACTACCAACAATATCATATGACGTCGATACTGATATCTTGGTATCATTTGACGTAGAGTCTCTATATACGTCTATTCCACAAACAGAGACCCTAGAGGTAGTAGGTGCTTCACTGGAACAGAGTGATCATCAATCTATCACGCCCACGAGCTTCATTATGCAACTTGCCGAAATTGCGATGAAAGAGAACTATTTTCGCTTTGAGGATACCATCTACCTGCAAACGTCCGGGACCAGCATGGGCAGTGTTTTCGCGCCGAGCCTGGCGAACCTCTATGTTCATAACTTTGAACAGCAGGAGGTTCTGACGTCCACCAACCCATATTTTTCGTCATTATATATATGGAAACGATATATTGATGACATCCTGGTGGTGTGGCGAGGCACTGAAGAAGACCTACTACTATTCCACGGCTGGTTGAATAGTAAGAATGCCTACTTGAAGTTCACCATTGAACACAGTAGAACATCTTTAGCCTTTCTGGATCTGAGGCTACATGCAACCATCAATGGCATTGAATCGGAACTCTATCGGAAGCCGATGGCTAGAAATGCACTACTAAGGTATGACAGTTGTCATCCACGAGCCCTGAGGGACAATTTGCCCTTTGGCCAATTTCTTAGGGTACAAAGGAACTGCTCCAGCAAAGAAGCCTTTGAAATTCACTCTAAGAACCTGGAAACCCAACTGAGTGAAAAGAACTACCCGAGAAAGATCATTCGGAAATCAAAAAAGAGGGCGTCCAACAATAACAGGGAGTCCCTACTGGAAATACAGCCACCAAAGGACAAGACCAATCGCATTGCCTTTGGTAATACATTTAACACACGTTCAAATCAGGTACAGAAAATCATAAAGAAGCATTGGTCTATCCTGAAAACTGGAAATGATGACATCGCTCCACCCATTTTTGCCTTCAAAAGAGGACAAAATTTAAAAGATCAATTGGTCCACACGCGCCCACGCAACAAAGAACCTAGGCAAGTGGGCACGCTGTGGGACTTGCCTCCAGTTTCTGGACACCATCCTTGTGGGGCGTGCAGTGTCTGTCCCCAAACCAAGAAATCCACTGAGGTCGATATTGGGACCAATCGCCCTTGGACACAGAAGAGATTCACCAACTGCAACAGCAGTAATCTAATATACTTGATAACCTGTCCATGCTCCTTGCGATACGTCGGTATGACGACCCGTAAAATCAGGACGAGGCTACAGGAACATAAAAGCACGGTGCGGTGTAAAAAACAAGCCACCCGTCTCACCGCACATTTTTTGGAAAAGGGACATGGCCCCGAAGATTTCTGTTGGACTGTTCTAGAACAACCGCAAATACCCCTATCCTGCACTGACATCAGCAGGTTCCTGTTCAAAATTGAACAGAAGTGGGTATACCGTCTTAACAGTGATAAAGAGGGACTTAATGAACCCATTCCCTGGATGTCCCTGTGAATTTTCAATACAAAACACGAACTTCAAATTAATTAACCATATGGGTTTTCGCTAGTTCTTTTGCTCTACCTCTAAGCACCCTCTTTTCAGTTATGGATTACTTTTTTGAATTCCCTAGACATTCTTGCGCATAGATCTGTCTGCTTGATAGTCTATATTATGTACTAATCCTTGTTGAGACTACAATTCCTAGCATGCCCGCGATCACGTGATCAAACCATGTGATTGCCATTGGAGTATGCACAACGAGGAAGTGCATATTAGTCCTGTTTGGAGAGACGTCGGTGCCCCCCCAAGCAGTACAGCTGACTGCCAGGAGACACCGACGGACAGGTAAGCGAGCGCTAGCCCATTCTGAGCACGCTGCCTGAATGACAATGCGCTGCTAGATAATGATCGCGCTACCATCAGGATCAGCGCACAGACGCGCTGGAGTAGCTATCGCGCCCAGGTATTCCCTGCCTGCTCTTAATAATGCCGAGCGCGATGTGTAGAAGCAATTAGGTTGACGGGTATTTTTACTCGAATATTGCATTACACACGCTAACGCCCATAATAATGATAGATATCGATCGCGCCAACAACAGCGCAGGATCAGGGCATTACATTTCGGCTGCCTGTTGTCCCTAACGCTGACCATTTACACTGTAAGCGCGCTGCCTAGAGGCGGTCAGGCTGACACTTATGGGGTATTTTTACTTAATTATTTTTACTCGAACACGCTGACAAGCGTAGTTTTCAAAACGCTTAGTTCTCCATAATCATGCTACCTCCAACTTGGTCTGTCATTTTTGGATCGATGGAGTTGAGTACCAGTGGGATGGTCCACATTTTTATTAATGTGGATTGTGAAGGACATATCGAGCATTCTGCCACCTTGTGAACTCATTTTAAACTCTTGATATTTTGCTCTAAAGATGTTACTTGTGAATTCTTTGTAGAGCGGTGCTCCTCATACCTGCGCTGTGGCCAGGTGGGGTGAAGCCTCTCAACCATCAAATTTGGGTGAGTCTGCTAACTGGCAATGTTTGTCTTTATACATGTGAATGTTCACTCATCACAGTATATTATTCATGGGAATATGACACATTCATGTTCTTTTTTGTATTCTGTTTGTCTTTCTGTGTGGATCTAATATCATGCGATGCAACAGTACACGGTTGAGTATGTACCTGAAGATCAGGTGATATTGTTCTTAATTTCTCTAATCTAAGTAGCAGTGTTTTTATATTTCCGGTCCTGAAGAATGCATTTGAAACTTTGTTCAACACAATGCAGAAACATGTCGACCACTATGTAGTACGGTGATTATTTGAAACCCGCACTCACACTTGCTTTTTAAACCTTAGGGATTGGGAGACACTAATAAATGTTGTTCGTCCACCCGATCACCTAATTTTATATTTTTCCCTCACTTAACACTCTTACCACTATAACACTGCCTGTACAGTAGCCACGTTAATTTTTTGTACTTTATACACCACCCCTTATCTCACACATATCGGTTACGGTAACATCTGACCGGCCGTTCAGTCTCCTGGGTAAGGAGAACCCAAATGATGAGAAAGAGGGCGGTACAGTGTGGCTTCTGATGGGAACTATTTCTCCATATGCTCTTGAGCCTTAGTCTGGCCTGCATTTCACTATCGGAGCTTATTCACTGGTGTCTTTTGTGTAGCATTGGTTTTGTGATCCACCCTTTTTGTGACCCCCAGGTGTACTTTGTTGTGATAATACTGTATTTTGGGGCATGCACCTGGTCGGTCGGTAAACTCGCCCTTAGACCCTATTCTTATTGTTTGTTTTGTACGTGAACTGTACAGCTAAGGCTGTGGGTCTCTTTCTAACTACTGGTTGACCACGTGGTCTCCGGTTCAATTGAGTCTACTGAGTGGCTTTTTGTCCTCCACCACTTTGTATTTCTCCTCTCCGACATGGCGACTAATTGGGGCTTAGCGTTTGAGAGTGCTGAGGTTCAGAGCATCCTAGACGAAAACCCTAGTCTCCTAGACACTATTCCAGTTTCGGTCCAAACAACAAATAATGATGATGGATGGGTAAAAATTCTAGCTCTCAAAAAATCCCATTCAAGAACATCCGTACATGGACTTGTCATGGCGCAATACCTTCGAGGCAACTGTGCACCTTCAGGTCTTATTGTCAACAATGCACCACGCCTATTCCTTGATGACAAAGAGTTTCTCAAGGACTGGTCGATGATAGCCTGGAGGTGTACAAGGGACTGGCTAGTCCTGATCATCAAAACCGCAAAGAGAGTAGCGGATAAGATATTAATTGAGATCCAGGTTCTAGAGGGCCAGATTAAGACTACACTGAAAAGCGGAATGTTTAAAAAGGGACAGGAAGACAGTGACAAAAACAATAAAGAATTTAAAGAATCCATTCTTTTCAGCAAGTTAGAAAAGTTCAAGAAGGACTTAGCCAAATTCTCTATGGAACGCATATATCCATACACTAGTGACACATACACAGCACCAACATTCAACCGAGGTGGCAAGAAGGGTGGCTCTACGTATGGCACATCTAGTTCGGATGGTGCATCTAGTGATTCAGATACCTCACAACATGGATCTGCTGGTCAAACTTCCAGAGGCCGAGGTAATAGAAGAAACTGGAGAAATGGTAATCACTCTCAGAACTTCAACAACTTCCAACCTTGGTGGCCGGCCAATCCCTGGATGTTTGGACCTCAATGTCCCCCCCCCAAATGGGTGCTTTTGGCCCCCCTCCAATGCAACAGGGTCCAGGTTCGTTTCCTTTTTTAGGATTTGGCCAGAGACGAGGCAGGGGCAGGAGGAGACAAGGAAACACGACACCACAGGTGCACTGGAACACAGAAACTCCTCAACAATCGAGAATGGATCTCCGCAGCGGAAAGAAAGCATTGGTTTTGTGATCCACCCTTTTTGTGACCCCCAGGTGTACTTTGTTGTGATAATGATCAAAATATCCCAATATTGCCAGGACTCCAATGTCCATAGTGCCTTGCACCTGTGACTCAGCTTCATTGCATCCTTTCTTATAAGAAATAAAAAATTGAAGGGCTGTTAAAAAGAGTACTCGCAGCATTCCATAGAGCTGCTGCTATCCGCTTCTGTCAAAAAGCTTCTGTTAAAGCCCCCCCCTGTGTATCTCCTTACCGCTAATGCTGCTCTCCGCCTTTGGTGCAATATTGACTAAAGACTTTTAAGCGTTTTTCTATGCGCTTTTAAAAAAAAAAAACGGTCTGCAAGCCTACAGACCCAGCAACCATCTCCATCTCGTCCTGTAGAGACGACTCCTCTCGCGGCAGACCACAGCAAGCCACGCCGATCCGACCTGACACCGCCCGCTGCAGTACCTCCTGAGACGGCTGGTTTTCCTCGGGTGAAAAGAAACAAAGGAGCCGGCTTAGACTTGCCGTCGGCATATGCGGGGGGAAAAAGCGCATCTATTACTCACCGCGACGCGGGGAGACAAGCGACCTCTCGCTGTCAAGCTGCAATCATTTTTTTCGGCCATCCAGACACCACGGAGCTGCCGCGACCGGCTCTCAGCCCGCCGCCATGTTCCTCGTGGGCGTGTCCGCATGAGATAATTAATGATCAAAGTTTGGTTTGCCCTATTAAACGTAACCTGGCCTGGGCGGTCGGGATCCAATCTCCCATTGCACGCCCGCAAAGACGTTGCAAGGGAGAGAGATTTTAATTGGAGCACCAGCGGGGTCCATGCCCTGACCGGGGTGGTCTTAAGGTCGGGGATGCACCAGAGTGAGTCTACTTCGTCTTGTACACACGACTCCAGACCGCCCAGAGGCTCAAACTGGAAATTAAAGTCACCGCCTAAGATTATCGCAATTGCGGGGTCTAATGCCTGGATAAAAAGGTCAAGCGCTTTAATTGTGTTTGACTCCTGCCCGTTCCTGACTGGCCTTGAGTAGATAATTATTATAGCTACTTGTTGTTTATTTTGAGGTGTTAGTAAAACACACTGGATGTCCAGGGAATTGGTTTGCATTTGGGTAGCCTGTACACCCAAATGAGTGCCTATCCATATTGATAGCCTGCCCGAAGGGCGGCCCCTACCTGTAGAAACTGCCAAGATATAATAAGTTGCAAAGGCCGGGCTAGTGGTCGCCTCTAGTGCCCAGGTCTCCTACATCAGGCAGATATTGTGAGTGGCCATAAAGGAGGTCCACTCGGGAGTGAGCAATTTGTTTTTTTATCCCCGCTATGTTTCAGGAAAGGAGTTTTAAACAACCTTGCACTACCTTTTCAGAACATTGTACGTCCAGGTTTGCCTTTTCTCTAGATCCTTCCCTCATCAAGGAGTTGAATACTAAGTCATCTCCGGTGGGGATAGTTGGGACATTTCCCACCAAAGACCGT
Source organism: Lissotriton vulgaris (assembly GCF_964263255.1). Lineage (NCBI taxonomy): Eukaryota > Metazoa > Chordata > Amphibia > Caudata > Salamandridae > Lissotriton > Lissotriton vulgaris. The sequence continues at coordinate 222,394,387 of NC_141686.1, read as the reverse complement.
TCTATAGTAGGCTCAGCATTAACGGTTAGTGAAGGAGGATTTCTCTTCAATACGAGTCAATCTACCTCCTCCAACACGCTAAACTTATTCCAATAAGGTTGCAGCGGGTGGAAAGGATTGTATGGAGGCATGCCGTCCCCAAATGTTCGACAGATGTAGGTGGTATATTTGTGAATTTGACCTACAGGGTGGGGCATTGCAAATGTAGTCCACAGCAGAGGTGTCCCTGAAATTTATGATTACAACATCTCAGGTGGCCTGAATTTAAAGGCATTGAAACAAGACTTGATATCATTTTTTAAGGAGTTTGGAAGTGAGGGATTAGCTGGCATTTTACTAACTGACAATGGGGTACAAATAGTCTCTAAAAATATGGAAGAATTTTTGGAATAATGTGCTATCAAACATAAGAAATTTTCCCTGTATCATCCAGAGACAACCGGTACAGTAGGACGCTTTAACCGTGTATTAAAAGAAACTATTGCCATTGCCAAACAGAATAACCTAGATTGGAAGGAAGAGATAAGTAAGAAAGGTAAGGTTTATAGACTCTCTCCCCATGCCAGCACAGGAAGAACATTGTGCGACTTGTTTAGGGGAAGTTATTCCAACACTTTAGTTGCATCTCATTGAGTGTACAATGCAGAATCTAAGAAAGGTTTGCTGTTGTCTGATGGAGAATGGAGAGTCAAAGAAGCGAAGAGGATTATTGCCCGTAAGAATAATTTTGACTGTAGGAAATCTGTAAAAGTTACTTTCTGAAAGTTGAAAATTGGGTTATGATTAGAGCTCCCTTTGGGAGACTAGTGTATAGTATTTTTTAGAAACCACATAAAGTGATCAAAGTCTTAACATATGCTGTTAAAATTGAGGATTCTCGCATTTGGAATCTTAACAGGGTTGTTGTTTTTAAGGAGGATTTGTTAGAACACATTGAATGTTATTCTTTTCCTACAGGCTCTTCTCCACAGAGAAAAAAAAGAAATGTGAGACTACCGTCACATTTTACATCCAGGAGCAGAGACGGAAATAAGAAGATTTAAGTTTTTGTGTTTTAAGTCAGGTGTTTGCATACTCAAGTTTTATGTTAGTGTTTTTCATGTTTCAAATTGTATTTTGCTCATGTTCATAAAGGGGCAAGGTGTTTATTGTTACCTCGGCAATGTGTTTATACTTGAGCAGCACCATGATAATAGAACGCGGTGAAGAGAATGTTTGAAGCCATGGTCAGTTGATGTAAAACAGCCTTGCTGGATGGATGAGACATTTTAACTTGGATTAAACCTTGCTTCTCACTCTACGCTGGATTCCTCTTTATTTAAGATTCTGCTATTTAACGTTACAAACTCAGGTTTCATCTACTAGCAGAAAGAGAGAATAGATTAAGGAAGTTAAAAATGGAGGCATCGGATAAATTAACAAAAGCATCTACTCTAAAAAATTTGTAAGAATTTCTGGTGTTTAATTAATGCCTCGTTTCTTAGAGGTAGAGTCTGACCCATCCACAGACCAGCATGTGACGGAGGATGACTGGGTTAGCTATTTCTCAGGGGTTTTTGGCATTGAAAATGAAGCCTCAGAAGAGGAATCTCTGTGTCAGTTTCCTCGGGATGGTCCTCATTTACTTTTTGCTTTAGATGAATTGAAATTGACACTGAATCAATGCAGTATTCTAAGGGCAGCAGGCCCCGTCGGGGTTCCTATTGACTTATTTTTAAACAACCAGGATCTCTGGGCCCGTTACTCACTAATACTCTTATTGCCATGGCCAAATCTCATCCCCTCGAATCTTGACGATTCTTGACAAAAGTCCATTATTATACCAATTTTTAAAAAGGGGTACAAAGTGCTTGCGAAAAAATATTGCCCAATTTCACTGTTAGATGGCACAGCAAAATTAATGAGCCGACTCTTGCTACATAGGCTAGAGTTATTGGCGGAAGAGAATAACATATTAATCCAAACTCAATAGTGACTTCCTCAAGGCTGTAAGAAGTAAAAATGAATGCATAGTTGACACATGTATCCAAAGCTCTGGGTGTTTTCTTCTTTTTTCTTTCTTCTCTCCTTTGGTGTTACACGATTTACCCTCAATTGGAGACATAATAACAAAGTTTACAGTTTTGGATACATGTGCCAACTATTGTATTCATTTTTACCTCTTACAGCCTTGAGTAAGTCACCCTGGTGACGAAACGCGCGTTGACTGTTTACGTGCTACACAGACAAGGAACTGGAATTCTAATTAGGAAATTTTTGTTGTGTTACTGTTAAGACTATTTGAAATCTAACTCATGTACTTATGAGGAAATACATCACTGTTGAATTATCCAAACTTGTTCTGTATAACAAATCTCTGTGATGCAACGTCTCTCTCATGATCCTAGGGTGCTTTCTGTGCTATAGGAATGTATCTAAAAATGGTATGTGATATATTTAGAGTGCTGGGGTCCTGTCTTTTTTAAATCCTTATTTGGTAGTTCGCACTCTTGCACATCTTACTAATATTTTTCTAAATGTTCAAGTGTGAGTCTAGGGTGAGTCCAAGAGATTTTGCTGAGTCAATGATAACCGGGGAGCAGTTGAAGGTCGTGAGGTGTTTCATCCAGAAGTCAATCTTGAGGGTGTGCTTAGGAGGGGAAATAAGAAGAAATTCTGGTTTGGTGGTGTTCAGCAGATTGTTTTCAGTTAGCCAGTTTTGGATACTCATCAAGGAGGAGTTGTGTGAGATGAAGTATTCAGAGAGTTGATTTTCAGATAAAGTTGCGTGTCATCCGCATGCATATGATATAGAATGTTCATGGATGATAGAACGTTCCCTAGTAGTTCCAGGAAAATGTTAAAGAGTATAGGAAAAAGGGCAGGACCTTGTGGGACCCCCATGGAAACTGCAAAAGGATTGGATAAGGTATGGTTCACCTTAACTCTTTGGGATCTATTGTGAAGGAAGGACGAGAACTATTGCAGTACCAAGCCTCAGAGGCAACTCCTGTGTTCCAGAATAGCAAAAGGTTTGTTGTGTTTAACCTTGCAGGATTTGTTATGGTCTAGCATGTTTAAGATATCATCAATGATGTGAATGAGTGCTGATTCAGTGCTGTGACCACGCCTAAAGTCTTATTGGTATTGATCCAGGAGATTGAAGGTCTCGATGTGCGAGCAAAGTTACAATTTGACACATTTTTTATAAGAGCGTAGCCACAGTAAGGATGGTGGAAATGGGATGGAAATTGTCAGATCTGTCTGTGTCAGTTTCTTTTAGAATGAGTAGGACCTGAGCTGCTTTTTGAAATCAACGGATCTTGCCTTGAGATAAAGAGGCGATGACAATTTTAGTCCAGAGGGGGATGAGGGCATCCTTGATTTCTTTGAAGATAGATGGTGACAGTGGGTTACTAATACTAAAGTGGTTAGAGGGGTTAATGCTAAGAAGGGTTTTGTAGATGTCAACTTCACTGAGGGGCGAGAAGGAGTTCTATGTAGCCCTGTTCTTAGTGCTACTACTGAGAGGCTTTATTTCTGACTGCCAAGGGTACTTATTTTGGGGGTTATGATCGCGCTTTTACGTGGTTGCCTCGTGACTTCTCGGGCACCTGTTATATCGCGAATCTTTTGCCACCAACTTTCACAGTTGCCTCAGACTATCACAAGACAAGAGTTGTGAGAGGCGTTATTAGTAAAGAGGACACTGCCGGTCAAGAAGCAGGAGACTTCTTTAAGGGTTTCCTACTGTTTTGGGGATCTATGGTCAATAGTAGGAACCTGAGACAGTTGACTCGTGTGGTAGAATCGACTGCTAACATAACTGCAAGTGCTCTTGGTAACCTGACAGCAGAGCTTCATGCGGATAGACTTATGACGTTACAGAACCGTATGGTTCTAGACGTTGTACTCACAGATAGAGGTGGTGTGTGCAAGGTGATCCATTCGAGCTGCTGTATTTTCATACCTAATAACGCTCCAACTGTTTATCAAGCCATCTCGAAGTTGCATAAAATCTCCAAGTCCATACACGTGGACGAGGTGATTGGACGCTTCTAGGATGGTTTTGGGGTCTGATGTCGACTTGGGGTTGGAAGATTCTGATGATCGTTGGGGTTGTTGTGACGTTTCTGTTCATGTGTTGTCTTTGTGTGAAGTGTGGTCCAGCCTTATGTAGCCTTTGTGCTGCAACGTGTATAAGAAGGCCATCTGTTACCAGAGAGACATTGATGGATAGAATAATGTTCCAGCAACATCTAAACGATCTGATGAATATCGAAATTGATTCTGATATCGACTAGTGCTTGTCTACATGAGGGCAAAAGGAGTGTCTGAGGTTCCGTGAGAATCGTAACGACGTTTTGGGCTTGTTCGAATATGGACGAGTTTGGTATCTACGAACCGCAAATGACGAGATTAGTGGGTGTACGCGTTTTCGCTACACTACTTGGAAGGGTTCGTCTTATTTAAGGGTTTCTCCATCTGAACCCTTGGGTTCCATTTTAGATACGGCATCCATTTTGTTTCTTGCCCTCACGTAGCCGGCGAACGGACAATGTCCGCTTCATGACCCTGGGATTCCCAAGCTCTTGCGGAAGATGTATATTCCTTTGAGTGTGCCTTTATGACTAGGGGAATGACACGGCAGAAGCAGATGGCTCCGCTCGGGGCTCATCTTGCTGTGCCGGTCTATTGTTTCAGCCTTGCATGCGTTAGGTTTGAATCCTTTGATCCTGTGATCACGCTTCCGATATTGCCCCCACACTCTTTTCAATCTGTTGTCTGTCTTTGTTTTGCTTGCACCTGTTCCTGTCCCTTCTCTTAGCTCGTTACGACTAGAATGGAATGTGCCTAATGGTAGGATAGCTTGCTTTTACAGTTGGGAACCGACATGTATCTGTAATTATGTTCCGGGCTTTTGAAAACATGAATGCGATCCTTTTGAAGTTTACTGTGGGAACTGAGTAGTAACCTTTTGTTCGTTATGTTGTGCAATGACGAAAATGTGTATAAAAGGAGCGATCCATTTTTGCAATTCGAAGCAGACTCTCTGAACATACACTCTGTTGTACTTCTAGCGATCTCTGTGTCCCTGCAGTAAATAAACGCTGATCTTTGACGCCGAAGGAAGTGTCCTGTGTCTCTGTGATTTGTACGCCGGAACAGGTATCCCACAAAGGTTTCAGGTGTTGTCCCCTGGCACCGCTGGGCCTTAAAATAGCCCAGTCTTTCAGGTCCAATATGGGGGTGGAGGAAGGGTTTAGCCAGGTTTCCGTGAGGATTATGATATGTAGCTCATTGTTTTGGATGAGGTTGAAAATATCTGCAGCATGTGTTTTTTGCTGATCAACAATTGAGTAGTGCACATTTCAACTGAATAGGCGTGTGTGAAGTAGGCGGCTGTATAATGTTCACTTGCTTGAGATTGTTGCTATATATGACACTATGGTTGTTAGAGGGTTCCCTGTTTGGGTTGGCTAGAATGGAATGAATTTGGGCCATAGGGACCTTTTAAATATCTAGAGTGATCGAATCGGAGAGGAGTAAATCCTAAATAACACTGGCCGCAAGTTCAACCCTCGTTCTTCAAGGATAGGAGGGGGAGTTGGGGAGGGTTATAGAGATAGAGAGCGAGGAGTGCTGGTTGAGGCCGATGATTGCAGAGGTGGGGACTGTAAGTGGTTTTGCTAGGGAACTAAGTGAACTAATCAAGGTCAAAAGGTCAAGAGAGAGGGCTATCAGTTCATGAAATTTGCGAATAAGTAGGTTCATTTGGAGAGATAACTTGTCAGGATGCACTACCAAGTCTGAGAGTTGATTCAAGGATAGGACCTGAGGGGAGGGAACCTACGGTGAGGGAGGACCTCTCGTGATATCTGGATGGGGTAATATCGGACTGCTAGGTTCTTGGGACAGGGATGATTTCCTATGTTCATATGGGAGCCCAGCTCGATTGGAAGGGGTGGCAGGGGCAAGGTTGATAGAGGGCCAGATGTGGGCTGTAGTGCAGGTGCTCAGTGTATTAGGATAATAAGTTATTGTTGGTATCAATCGTGTGTGCTCCATCAGAAGGGAAGGCTTAGCAAGTGTGCCCCTGGAAGAGAGAGTATCAGCAGAGAGGGGAGGGGGAATGTCTTCAACGGGTATCCTAATGGGGGAGACACCAAAATTCTGACTTGCTAACGGAAAAAAGGGTGGACCATTTAGCCCACAACCCAGTTGAAAGGAAGGTCACTTGGTTTGCAAGTCTATTATAGGAGATGGAGATACCTCGAAGACAACTAAATGGTGATGGGAATTAAGCGAACTAGAACTATTCTGAGTAGCGGAGGGAGAGGAGCTGGACAGGTCAAATGAGATAATACCCTTTTTTGGACAGACGTAGATGTTGGAGATTAATGTTTCAGGACTAGATTTGAGTAGTCAGTGTTTGTATTTTTTTGCTGCATTTTTGGTGAGGTTCGGCGGATAGTTTATAGTGAAGGAATTGGCTCCAGTAGGGTCAGTAATTAGTTCCTTACTGAGAGAGATCCACAATGAGGATTGTAATAGGGGAGACCACTAATTGTGAACAAGGGGGAAAGATGGAGCTAAACTCAGAAGGCAGGTAGTGGTTGAAGTGGAGCAGGTGGTACAATGAGAGAGTAAATCAGATGAAGATAGTTAAGTAACAAACTGAGTCTATGAGAGACTACAAGTGGGCCTGGGTGGAGCTAGAAAAGAGTAGATTAGGACCAGTTTGTTGAATAGTGGAGGAGATTTGAGGGAGTCCTACCATTAGTGTTGCTGCGGGGTTAAATCCATAAGAGGTCTGTCCTATGAGCTGGGCCTACTTAAAGAATGTGCTGCAGAGCAATTGTGTTTGAGCCTGGGGGGGGTGGAAGATTTATGAGCTGACATTCCATTTGATGATGAATTCTTCCATCGTAAATGATCCGCAATTAGCATTTGATGATGAATTGCACTCTCTTAAATGATCCGTTGTCCTGGAGCTTTAAGTGTGAGGGAGTACTCAAATTAAGTTCAATAAAATTAAAACTTAACCATCCATTGTTCAGTGCAGATTACCAGGTCTCATTTAACAGTTAGATTAAAAAGACTGGTGATAGTGTGACCATGCCAAGATGGCCGCTACTCAAGGTTTGATGAGTCCTCTTTCTATTTCTATGAGGAAGGACTGGTGAGGACCTCTTCTGTCTCTCAGGATCTTATGATAAAGGAAGCTTTAAAATGGCTGAGCAGGAACAGATAAAAGAAAATGGTGCCTATCCAGATGATCCGATAGTGACTCGTCTCAAAATGCATTAATTTAGTTAGCTGCCTCACAGTGTGTTAAATGAATAAATTGACCAGGGTGCACCGAGGTGTTAGTCTGAAGGTCCTCAGGCCAGGCTGCCAGCTACTCAGTCATCAGAAGGGGCAAGTCCACAAGGGATTAACAACCAGACCTTGGTCGTAAACATGTCTGTCTGCTCTGTTTCCAAAAGGCTGTAAGGGCATAGTCATGTTATAGATCACACCATTGATTAGTGGATTAGGAGAGATGCCCTCCAGAGCGTTCTACGGCTGTCACAGCAAGCACGTCTGGGGTGATTGAAAAGTGGCAGTGTCACTTACCCATAATCTGATGCATCAAAGAATCGTCGCTGGGAGCCGTTTTTGCCGTAGAGGCAAAATGACTCATCTATTACTCATTAATTCCTGCCAAAGTGGCCGATGCTAAGAAAGGCCTTACAGTCAGACTATGTTAGTGGCTACACATCCGGGGCTTCCGATGATCTTTTCCCCTCCGGTGTCAAGTTGGCCGCCCGAAGCTCTCCAGTGTTCCACTGCAGACCGTCTCTTCTCAGGAGAGAAGGCTTCGGTACCTGCAGGCAGGGGACCCTCGATTGCCAGACACATGCTCCCCTCTCCTCCAGTGACTACGGCTCTCCTCTTTCCCACTGCTGCCAGTCTCTTCTAAGGCAAGAAGGCTGCGGTACCAGCTGGCAGTGGAACCTTACCAACATTCCAGAAGCACGAAACTCCACCAGTGATGCAATGGTAGATTGAGGCTCTCATCTGCCCCTCAGCAGCTTATCTTATTCGAGGGAGACAGACTCCGGTACTGGTGTACAGGGGACCCACGCCACAAATTTGGACTCTAAAGTCTCCAAAGTTCAGCCCGGGCCGTCAGTCAGATTGTCCGGCTTAGAGTCTTCCACCAAATCTAACCAAATTGAGTTGCTTTCTTTCCTCCTTCAGGACTGATGTGGCAGGCTCGTCAGCGACGTCTCTCCGGACCCCGAGACAGATTTCAAATAAGGTATTTCAGGGGTGATAAAATTGTTGGTTGGATGGCAGTGTAACTCGTGGATTTTCACTAGATAGTGATCCCGACCCTCAGGAGCTCATAGAGCACACTCCTGGTCCGACGCCATCTTGGCAATTACATTACATTACTCATGCAATCTTGTCTCAAGTGGTCATTATTAGTCAAGACTAATGATATTAGTAGCTCAGGATGATTTTCATTAGATTTAAATATCTCTTACTAGCATAAAGGTTGGAGATCCCTGCTTTAGATGTATGTGATCTTCTAAAGAAGAAGACTTTGGATGCACTTTTTTACTTAAGCATGACTGAATGAGGACGCTTGCCCGGATCTGCATATCCCTCAGTCTTATGTGTGTGTGCAATTAGACAGGGTAGGAAGAAGAAGAGGTGGAGTAGCAATGGTCTACAAGAGATCATATAACTGTAAGACCTTCAAACCAGATAGAATTATAGGAGCAGAACACTTGGGCTATTGCATAGCTATTGATGGACAACATTGCCTGTCTGGGATATGAGTCTATCACCACCTAGGTAATGTGGGAGATTGTATTTCATCTCTTAATCAAGTACTTGCCCCTAATTGTCTCCTTTGCTAATTTTACTGTGCTTGGTAATTTTAATATTCATTTAGAAATGTTAGAAAAGCCCTTAATGATGCAATTAATGGAGATTTTAGCCTTTAGGCGGCCTACCCATATACACTTGTTATAGATGGTATTTTTTCATATATGAAGCGGTAGACAGTCAAAATATCGAGTTGTAAATATCGACTTACCATAATATCGAGTCTGTAATATCGAAGGAGCATAATATCGAAGGCAAGAATATCGTAGGACAGAATATCGACCCAAGGTAAGTAATATCGAAATACTTAATATCGATGTAAGTAATATCGAAGTTAGTAATATCGATAGCATATATATCGATGTTAATAATTTCGATGACACTAATATCGATATTTGTATTATTTTATAATTTTTTATTATGTATGTGTTATATGTTTAATTTAAGTATTTAAAATAATTACTATTATATGTGTATACATTTTCTATAATAATATAGAAATTTATAAGTAAATTTGATGTTTTAGTACCGGAGCGGGTTGTGGGTTTATAGGGGAATAGGGTGGGAAGTAATTTAATTATGGTAAGTTGATTAATAATTAGTAGGATTAATTAATTAATTATAATTATTTGCTAATTAATATTGATTAATTGGGAAATAATTAATTGATTAATTGATATATATTTTCTGTAGCGGGATGTGGGTTTATAGGGGAATAGGGTGGGGAGTAATTTAATATTAATTAATTAATTAATATATGTTTTTAAATATTTATAACTAATTAATTGGCAAATAATTAATATTAATTAGTTAATTAATTAATATAATTTGGTACATATTTTAAATTAGTAATTAATTGGTAATTAAATAATATTAGTTAGTTAATTACATTATTAGAGTTATTTATTTATATATAATTTTTAGTTACTGTTAATTAATTAATTGGGGAAAAATGATAATAATTATTAAATTATATTAATTACAGCTTATGTGCTAATATATTTAGTTTATTGTTATTGTTAATTAATTATTAATTGCTAATTAAAAAATATTATTTAACTTTGGGTTAAGGAGTATTTTTAGGGTTCAGGGTCATTTTTGGGTTTTTGGGTAAAGGGGTATTTTGAGTGTTTAGGGGCAGTTTTCAGTTTTTGGGTAAAGGGGTGTTTTTAGGGTTCAGGGTCAGTTTTCAGTTTTTGGGTAAATGGGTATTTTTAGGGTTCAGGGTCAGTTTTCAGTTCATGGGGAAAGGGGTATTTTTAGGGTTCAGGGTCAGTTTTCAGTTCATGGGGAAAGGGGTATTTTTAGGGTTCAGGGTCAGTTTTCAGTTCATGGGTAAAGGGGTATTTTTAGGGTTCAGGGTCAGTTTTCAGTTTTTGGGTAAAGGGGTGTTTTTTTAGGGTTCAGGGTCAGTTTTCAGTTTTTGGGTAAAGGGGTGTTTTTTTAGGGTTCAGGGTCAGTTTTCAGTTCATGGGTAAAGGGGTATTTTTAGGGTTCAGGGTCAGTTTTCAGTTCATGTGTAAAGGGGTATTTTTAGGGTTCAGGGTCAGTTTTCAGTTCATGGGGAAAGGGGTATTTTTAGGGTTCAGGGTCAGTTTTCAGTTCATGGGTAAAGGGGTATTTTTAGGGTTCAGGGTCAGTTTTCAGTTCATGGGGAAAGGGGTATTTTTAGGGTTCAGGGTCAGTTTTCAGTTCATGGGTAAAGGGGTATTTTTAGGGTTCAGGGTCAGTTTTCAGTTTTTGGGTAAAGGGGTGTTTTTTTAGGGTTCAGGGTCAGTTTTCAGTTTTTGGGTAAAGGGGTATTTTTAGTAAATTAATTATTAATACTTATTGTTTAGTACATATATATTATATCTTTACTGTATATATTTTTATTTATTAATTTTAAACATTATTAGATACTTTTAAATATGTTTATTTTATTTATTAGTGTTATATACTTACTTTTACATTTATATATATTTAAAAAAAAATCGATATTTTTAACATCGATATTTTTTACAACGATATTATTTTTTCGATATTTTTGTACTTACCATGTTGTAGATAGGATGTCGATATTTTTGCCCTCGATATTGTTGACTCGATATTCTTGTAGGTCGATATTTTTGTAGTCGATATTCTGTCATAGATCCATATGAAGCTCAAAGGGGAATCCCCCCAGATAGGTTTATGGTCAGATTATTGTCTTCTGCCATTTGCATGGGAGTTTGATTATCTCAGGATCCCCTACCTTCCCTGCTGCAGAATGAGCAAAATGTCTGGAGTAAGGTGCCCTTGGATGAGTTAAGGAGCACCATGCTGATTTCATTATCGGTTATCCCCAATTCTGTTAAGGAAAGGGACACTGATTAGTTCATGGCTTAGGTGGCAACTGACTGTGTATCCTCCATCACAGCCTCAAATAAAGCTACTAAGATTCGGTCAGCACATTCGTTCTTGCAAGAACTGGCTTTTGAAAGAGCAGAATTCAAGAAAGTATAAAGACTTTGCTGCGTTCATATCAAGATGTTCATAAAGTCCTTTATAAAACAGCTTTGAAATCTAATATAGAAATGTTAGTCGCAGCCACTTTTATACAAATATGCATTGTATTTGGGATGGTGAGAATGATGGGAGGTGATTTATAAGATTGTGGCTACTTTCACGGATACTAAGGGGTCGATTCCGATTCGGGAACCAAATCCGTACAATGATTAGTATTCGTAGCTGTTTACGTATGAATCGTACGAATCCATCCGAATCACGTAGTACGATCCGTTCTGAGAAAATATATCCGAATCATTGCGAGAGTACAAAAAGAGAGTCATCAAGGAAAAACAGGACTATTTTTCCAACCTAACCTGTTCTTTAACATCCTCCAAAGAGCTTTTCAAAATAGTAGACTCCCTATGCTCTCTTCAGGTTCCTGACCCAGTAGTTGCTTCCCAGGAGCTATGTGATGACATATCAGACTTTTTCTACAAAAAGATAGACGATATTTACATAGCCCTAAAGTCGCAGAGGAACTTGCTTAGTTTGGAGGACTTCTCGCAAATTAAACGACTGGAAGCTTGGAATAAAGACCCCCCTCAGTCCTTTGAACATTTCCCTGCTCTCTCTTTAGAAGATCTTAATAGCCTGTTGGACAAAACAAAATCTTCATCCCCACTTGATCCAGTTCCTCTGAAAGTACTTAAGAACTGCAGAGAGATCATTCTTCCCCCGATGCTGGAAGTAATGAATGGAGCCTTGGAACAGGGCATCTTTCCGTCACTCTGGAAGAGAGCCATCGTAAAGCCGCTTCTGAAAAAGACCACCTTAGACCCCGGAGTGCTGAAGAACTTTAGACCCATCTCTCTGCTGCCGGCCCCTGCTAAGATGTTGGAGACCCATTTGAATTTCCATCTTTCAAACTTCCTTGACACCTCAGGCTTCCTGGACGGGTCCCAACATGGCTTCAGAAAGCTGCATAGCACGGAGTCTGCCTTGACGAAAGTCATGGATAACATCCGCAGAAAAGTAGATTTGGGTCTAACCACCGTACTGGTGCTGCTAGATCTTTCAGCAGCATTCGACACCCTGTCTCCCCTGACTTTAACATCTAGGTTAAGGGAGGCAGGGGTAGATGGACCGGCGCTCAGCCTCCTGAGCTCCTTTTTACATCAACGAGAGCAGCGTGTCATGCTAGGTGAATACCTCTCCCCTGCTAAGTCTTTGCAATGTGGGGTGCCACAGGGGTCGGCATTGAGTCCGACCCTGTTCAACATCTACGTGGCCCCCCTTGCAAGACTAGTAAGATCTCAGGGGATGGAGGTAGTGTCGTATGCTGACGACACGCAGATTATGGTATCCCTGACCCACTCTGTAAGTGAAACTGCTTCTAACTTTAGGGCCTGCATGCAACTTGTTGCAGAGTGGATGGTCTCTAACTCCCTAAAGTTGAACGGGGACAAGACAGAGGTCCTGGTCTTTGGCAAGGACCAGGACATGTGGTCAGGTGATTGGTGGCCTCCCTCTTTAGGTAGCTGCCCTATACCTACACAATCTGCCAGGAACCTAGGCGTCATCTTCGACACCCAGCTCTCCATGGAGCTTCAGGTAAACAGAACGGTGGCTACATGTTGGGGTGTCATCAAGACCCTGAAAAGGATCGTGCACTATCTGTCCCCACAGGCACGGAAACAGGTGGTGATTGCCCTTGTTGGCTCAAGGCTTGACTACTGCAACTCAGTATACGCCGGGGCCAACAAGGGCCTGCTTCAGCGTTTGCAGGTCATACAGAACGCTGCAGCGCGGTTTGCTCTCGCTTTGCCCTGGTTGGCATCTATGACCCTAGCGAGGAAGAACCTCCACTGGCTCCCCATTCCCTCAAGGATCACTTTTAAACTCCTCTGCCTTACATATAAGGCTCTAACTGCAGGCTCGGCTGATGCCCTTGGTTCATTACTCACCAGATATGTTCCGAGCAGATGTTTACGATCCAGCGAGCTTAATCAGCTGGTAATTCCCAGAGCCAAGAAGGCTAGATGGGGGAGCAAAGCTTTCTCCATACTGGCACCTCTGACGTGGAATTCACTCCCCCTTGAAATCAAACTACTTCCTTCCCTCGACCTCTTTAGGAAGTCACTGAAAACTTGGCTCTTTATTAATGCATACCAGTAGGCTCTGTTTCTGTCTGCTGACAGCTTGTTATTTGGCTTAGGCGCCTTGACGCCCATTGGGCATAGTTGCGCATTATAAATGATATTTAAATTAAATTAAATTGCGAACCATACGAAAATGAAAGGTAAATCAGTACAACATCGACCCGCACAGTGAACCGTATGATTCATAAAAATGCCGTACGACCCGCCAAGAATGATCCAGACCGGGGAATGAGTACGCGATTCGTATGGTAAACGTTACTTATGAGCAATTCGTACAGAGGGCAACACTATCACATACAATCAAGGGCTGTACACATGGGGTGTATGCACCGTACACCTACGACACTAGGTTGTACGAACCGTACCCCTATGGTCCGTACACCTGCGATCATGGGGTGTACGCATGAGGACATATGCACCGTACCCCTGAAATCCAGGGGTGTACGCACCGTACCCCAATGCACCTTACCCCTGCAACCATGGGGTGTACGCAACGTTCCCGGGAGGTGGGGGGGGGGCGTTTTGTATGCATTTTGCGGAGAAATCTTCTTTTTCAGATGTTTTAAGCTACCATAGAAAAAGAGTTGTACGGAGTGTTGTTGATACGATTCGTACTTGCTGGGTCGAAAAATGCAGCTTCGATCCGTACGGTCTTCGGTACGATTCGTATGGAGAACTGCATTGGGTACACATCGTACTACATCGTACTTACTGGTACGGTTCTGCATACGATTCGTATGAGAAAAACGCTCCGGACGGCTATTCGGAGGGCATTTTACTGAATCGGACTCGGCCCCTAAATGTATGACTCTACTGTTGGAGCCTAGTCAATCATTATGTTCCCAACTGACTGACTTTTTGTGGAGAAAACCCTCAGAATTCAGTCTAGCAGGTGTGAATAATGCTAGGATTTGGAGACCCAGTTGGTTTAATTTCCTAATCGACATTGTCAGCTTTTTCTGTGGAGGACGTGATTGCCTATTTTGTGACTTGTAGGTCTCGGTCCCCAATAGATCCAATTCTGCCTTTAATTTTGAAGTCAATTGCAGAAATTATTGCCCCACTGTATTAGGAGCTATCTGTGATCTCCCAACATTCAGGGGTATTGCTGGATGAGTTGAAAAGAGCAAATGAGATCCCTTTTTAAAAAATGGCTAAGGCGGAATCCTTATTTCTTGGCAAATTTTAGTCCAGTGTCACTACTTCCAGTAGCCTCCAAGTGCTGGAGAAATTGGTAAACCAGCAACTGAGCACCTTCTGACAGAAAATACCCTACTTCATCACTCTATGTCAGGGTTTAGAGACCAACACAGCACCAAATCCATATTATTATTATAAGTCTCAGAGTCCATTAAGTTCAGTTTGGATTGGGCCTCAATGTGGCTCAGGTGCTGTTGGACCTGTCAGCAGCTTTCGATACTGTGGAACATAATATCTTGCTAAAGACATTAGAACATCTGGGTGTAACAGGTGCTGTGCAGAGCTGATTGGGCTCCTTCCAGGAAGGACATGAGCAGGTGGCATGGATGAACCCATGTGCCTCGGAGGAATATGCTGAAGTGGGGGGTGCTACAAGGCTCCTCTCTTAGTCTCACTCTTTTCAATGTGTCAACTTCTGGCCTGGTCACCCCCACGCTCCTCCTGCCTGTGCCTGCTCCCGCAGCCACAGCCACCCGAGGGCCGCCGAGCCCACACCAGCCTCCCACGCCCCTGCCACCCGAGGGTCGCCGAGCCCACACCAGCCTCCCGCCGCCCCAGCCACCCGAGGGCTGCCGAGCCCACACCAGCCTCCCACCGCCACAGCCACCCGAGGGCCACCGAGCCCACACAAGCTCCTGCCGCCCCAGCCACCCAAGGGCCGCCAAGCCCACACCAGTCTCCAACTGCCCCAGCCACCCGAGGGCCGCCAAGCCCACACCAGCCTCCCACCGCCCCAGCCACCCGAGGGCCGCCGAGCCCACACCAGCCTCCCGATGCCCCAGCCACCCGAGGGCCGCCGAGCCCACACAAGCCTCCCGCCGCCCCAGCCACCCGAGGGCCGCCGAGCCCACACAAGCCTCCCACCGCCCCAGCCACCCGAGGGCCGCCGAGCCCACACAAGCCTCCCCCTGCCCCAGCCACCCGAGGGCCGCCGAGCCCGCTCCAGCTTTCCCGCCCCCCCATGCCCGTGGCCCCAACCCCCACCAGCCGATTGGCTCTCTCTCCCGCCTCCCCGCAGACCCTCCCGACCGGCTCCCTTCTTATGATGTCCCCAGAGCAACCGCGCAGCGGATGCGCGCAGCGGGAGCACTGATTGAGCGCCGAAAGTGCGCCAAAGGTAAGCCCGTCTACGCCCGTCGGCGCCTGGACAGCACCCAGTGCCAGGACCCCTGGCCCCCGCAGAGGCCACCCCACCCGCCGGACGTACGACGCTGCCACCCTCAACGCACTCAACACCGGCCGAGCCCCGGGATGCTACCGAGCCACTCCGAGACGCACCCACGGACCCTTCAGTTGCCACGCCTGCAAGTTCACCTGCATCCGGACCTGCACTACACCAGCACCCACCAAGCCGAACACCAGCAGCAACCACCTGAAGTGCATCCTGCTCAACACCTGCTCCGTCCACAGACACGCCGTTCAACTTTGGAACCTCCTCGACACCACATCTCCAGACGTCGCCTTCCTCACGGAAACCTGGATGAACGCCTCCTCAGCACCCGACATCACCATCCCGGAGGGCTACAAGATCACCCAGAGGGACCGCCATCATCCACAGGAACACCATCCGCATCACGACCAACACCGACGACACCCCGACAACCGCCGAACACCTACACTTCCAGATCCACACCGACCCCAAGACCACCCTCAGAGGCACCCTGATCTACCGTCCGCCGGGACCCCGCACACAATTCAGCGAAGACATCACCGACTTCATCAGCCCGCACGCCCTCCCCTCCACTGACTACATCCTCCTCGGGGACCTCAACTTCCACCTGGAGAACAACAATGACCGCAATACCACCACCCTGCTTGACAACCTCGCCAACCTCGGACTCAAGCAGCTGGTGACCACCCCCACCCACCTCGCCAGACACACACTCGATGTTGTCTTCTCATCCAGCAAAGACATCGCCTTCAGCCACGCCACCGGACTCCACAGGACGGACCACAGCTGCGTCCAC
Organism: Lissotriton vulgaris; assembly: GCF_964263255.1. Taxonomy (NCBI): domain Eukaryota; kingdom Metazoa; phylum Chordata; class Amphibia; order Caudata; family Salamandridae; genus Lissotriton; species Lissotriton vulgaris. The sequence continues at coordinate 222,377,730 of NC_141686.1, read as the reverse complement.
TTCAGCTTCAGAAGGACCACGATCCACCACCACCAGCAACAGGTTGCACGAAGAAGCTGGAACAAGATCACTGCCGACCAGCTCACCGCAGCCCTGAACCAGCACCCTCCCGCCAGCTCCGCGAAACCCAGCCAGACCGCCAACAACCTCACGAAGTGGATCAGCAACTGTGCAGACGACCTCGCCCCACTGAGGACCCCGCCCAGCAAACCCGGCAGCATGAAGGCCCATGGTTCACCGACAAACTCAAGAGCTCCAAGAAGAACTGCCGAGCCCTCGAGAAAGCCTGGAGAAGAGACCCAACACCGGACTACACGACCACCCTCAAGCTCGCCACTCGAAAACACCATCAACTGATTTGCGCCACCAAGAAAACAGCATTCAAGGAAAGACTGGACAACAACGCACACAACAGCAAGGAACTCTTCAACATCCTTAAAGAGCTCTCCAACCCCAACGCCGGAATCAACGACATCACCCCATCGCAAGACCTATGCAATTCCCTCGCCTCCTACTTCCACAACAAGATCGCTGACATACACAACAGCTTTAGCACACAACCAACGCCCCCCACCGCCACCCTCAGTGCCTGGACCCCAATCAACACCGAAGACACCATCGGCACAATGAACTCCATCCACTCCGGATCTCCAACCGACCCCTGCCCTCACCACGTCTTCAACAAAGCCAACGCCGCCATCGCACCCCATCTACGGACATCATCAACGCCTCCTTAGACACCGCAACCTTCCCTGAGAGCTGGAAGCACGCCAAACTCAGCGCTCTACTAAAGAAACCAACAGCAGACCCCACCGAACTCAAGAACTACCGCCCCATCTCGCTCCTCCCGTTTCCAGCCAAAGTCATCGAGAAGACAGTCAACAAGCAGCTGGCCGCCTTCCTCAAGACGAATGGATCCCTCGACCCCTCACAATCGGGCTTCAGGGCCAACTAAAGCACCGAGACTGCCCGCATCGCTGCCTCGGTGCCACCGATGACATCTGTGCCCTGCTTGACAACGGAGAAACAGTGGCCCTCATCCTCCTAGACCTCTCCGCGGCATTCGACACTCTCTGCCACCGCACCCTAGTGCAGCGCCTCAGGAACGTCGGAATCCAGGAGAAGGCACTGGAATGGATCATCTCCTTCCTCGCTGGAAGAACCCAGAGAGTCCGCCTACCCCCGTTCAGGTCAGAGGCCACCGAAGTCATCTGCGGCGTCCCTCAGGGCTCCTCGCTCAGCCCCACCCTCTTCAATGTCTACATGAGCCCCCTTGCGGCCATCGCACGCCAACACAACCTCAACATCATCTCCTACGCTGACGACACACAGCTGATCCTCTCCCTGACCAACGACCCCGCCGCCGCCAGAGCCAACCTACACGAAGGGATGAAACACGTAGCTGAATGGATGATGACCAGCCGCCTGAAACTCAACTCGGACAAGACGGAAGTTCTCATCCTGGGCTCCTCGCCCTCCGCCTGGGACGACTCCTGGTGGCCACCCGCCCTGGGCTCCGCACCCAAACCAACAGACCACGCACGCAGCCTGGGCTTCATCCTGGACTCCTCCCTCTCCATGACCAGACAAGTCAACGCCGTCTCCTCGTCTTGTTTCAACATCCTGCGCATGCTACGTAAGATCTTCCGGTGGATCCCCACAGAGACCAGGAAGACGGTCACCCAGGCCCTCGTCACCAGCCGTCTGAACTACGGCAATGCCCTCTACGCCGGAACCACCGCCAAGCTCCAGAAGAGACTCCAGCGAATCCAGAACGCCTCAGCAAGACTCATCCTCAACATCCCCAGACGAAGCCACATCTCCAGACACCTGAGAGACCTGCACTGGCTCCCGGTCAACAAGAGAATCACATTCCGTCTCCTTACCCACGCACACAAAGCTCTGCACAACCAAGAGCCGAGTTACCTCAACAGCCGCCTCAACTTCTACGCTCCCACACGCCACCTTCGATCGACCAGCCACGCCCTCGCCGCCATCCCCCGCATCCGAAGAGCCACAACAGGAGGAAGATCCTTCTCCCACCTGGCCGCCAAGACTTGGAACTCCCTCCCGACCCACCTCCGCCTGACCCAAGACCACCTCGCCTTCAGGAAGCAGTTCAAGACCTGGCTGTTCGAGCAGTAGCGGACCCCCCCTCCCCAAGCGCCTTGAGACCCTCAGGGTGAGTAGTGCGCTATATAAATGCTATGATTGATTGATTGATTGATTGATTGTGTACATGTATCCTTTGGCATATTTTAACCACATCAATGCTTAGGAAATTCATCGTCAATGCTGACTTTTTTAAAATCCCATTGTTCATGACGAGCTCAGCTCGTCATGAGTGTATGGAGGTGTACATCATGACGAGCTGAGCTCGTCATGAGCGTCCAAGGAGTTAAGTGGAATCCTATGACATCAAGATCATCTCATATGCAGATGATTCTCAACTCCTGCTCACGTATGATGGGGATCCTGCAAAGGCTGGGGTTGTATTTGCTGCTACATAGTGGCCTGCCTCGATTGTCTGAAGGCCAACAAATTGCACAGCAAATATGATCACACAGAATTCCTATTGTTTTAAGCAGTGGTTAGAACTCTGGGTGTGATGTTTGATGCCCAGCTCTCGTTTGCGGAGCAGGTGTCAGCAGTGGTGCAAACACGTTTTTGAAATCTGTGCATGCTGAAGAAGTTTCTTCACTTGCTTCCACATGTGGCCTAAGTGGCAGTTGTTAGGTCTTTGATCTTATCTAGGCTGGATTAGGCTAATGTCCAGTACTTTGGTTTACCAGAATACCTAGTCCAGTGGTTACAGGTTATACTGAATGGCAATCAGTCTACTATTTAAGATTCCAAAATGTACCTCAGTGTCACAATTGAGGGATAGACTTCTTTAGTTGACAGCCTGCTAATGTATGAGGTATAAAGCACTGCCTCAAACACACCAAGCTCTCCACAATAGGGGACCTGTGTACCTGAATGAACGCATTGTGGCATATAGCCCTGGGCAGCCTCTGCGTTCTAGTTCCGATGGTCTTATTGTGGTTCCTCGCTTTAAGACACAACAGAGGTGAGCCTCCTTTTTTACTGTTAAAGCAGCATGTTTGTGGAATTGACAGCCTAAATAGTTGAGATTTTTCACTGATGGAGATACATTTAAAAACAATTTGAAAACATTTTAATTGAGAGCCTAATGATGATTACTGGGGACGAACTTTCAGTGCGATGAACTTCTGGATGCCAAAAAGTGCCTGGACACTCTTTGGAGTAGCTGTGCAATATAAAAAATATTTTAATCATTCATTCATGAAATACAAATCACTCATGTTTAGGATTCATCTAAAAACGTGTGTTGCTCTACTTCCATCATCCCAAACTTTGTTGGTTGTATAAAAAAAATGCTGTGTGAAAAAGTCATGCCAGGTGTGAGATATTTTTGTTGGAGGACATCTTTATGTTAACAGTGATTCATAATTGGGAGAAAAGCAACAAGCCTGTTTAAATGATACTTAAACATGAGTAAATTATAATTTATACGTATATTATCTGTATCAGGGTTACAAACAAAATGGAAAGAAGCCAGTGCAGGGCATTTTGCATATTTAGCACAAGCGATAAATTAATGTTTAAATGTAGCTATGATGGATGATTGATGCTAATTTCATTTTTTTTTAATATATTATTTTCAAAAATTGCAGAGAAAAACATCAAGCATGTATTAATACAGACAAATAAATGCCAGGCACATTACTGACATACAGTAGTACAAATGCATAAGCACCGCCATCAAAGGCTGTTGTCAAGTGAAGCAGTGAGACTGAAGTCAAATTCTCGAAGCAGCAACAACAATCTTACCTGGAAAGTCAGCAACAGGAACCACAGCTTGAAACACGTGATTTTGCTGAAGTAAGAGCAAAGATGGAAGTTGAGCTTGCTGCAGAGGATGATATTGTTGTGACTGCACTTCCATGAGATGGATCATTTTCATGATCTCCGGTAAGGAAACAAAAGAGTACTCCCTCATCTCTAAGAACCCCTGCCGATGATATTGATATGTATTAGAACCCTACCTAGACATGAAAAGAGAGCATTGTGCCAATAAATTGATTATTCCAAAACATGCCTGTTGCTGGCCTTTGGCATTAATTTCTGTGTAACATTCAAGCAACTTGAGGCACAGCCCATCACAAAAGTGGCAAACATGCAATATTGCATTATGCTGTGGCTTAAAACCCAAAAGCGCCTTCAAAATCTACTAAACTTTGAATACATTTGTCTGCAGTGACTGAACACACATGGAGAAGTGAAGAGGACCAAACCAGGCACAGTATGGAAGCCAGGAACCAGGAGGGAAGATGTCAGGGAATTAAATCTGCACTTCACAGATGAGGAGCAAAATATCTTCATTGCTGAGGTAAACAAAAAGAAAATAGTGTTAAGCCCAGATTCTCAAAGGTTTAGTGTCAGTTTAGCATTGCTATTGTAATGCTAAACTGACTCTTAATCTTTTTTGGGATTCACAAACTAACACAAATAGGTATTTGCATTGGTTTGTGTGGAAAAGTAATTCTAAGCAGCTAGGAAAAGCTGCTTTTCATTACTTAGCATTAAAGGGGCGTTGCATGGGCATACCCACGCTAACACACATGCTTTTTTAGTCCAACCCCTATTCCCAAACGTTAGTAAAAAGAGTTTAGTGCGAAAAATAAAAATTACTGAGTATTTTGTATAGGTAAACAAAAAGAAAATAGTGTTAAGCCCAGATTCTCAAAGGTTTAGTGTCAGTTTAGCATTGCTATTGTAATGCTAAACTGACTCTTAATCTTTTTTGGGATTCACAAACTAACACAAATAGGTATTTGCATTGGTTTGTGTGGAAAAGTAATTCTAAGCAGCTAGGAAAAGCTGCTTTTGGAAAGGGGCGACCACTCGGTCCCCCCGAACGTATGGCGGAGTGCCTCGATCCCCCCGGGAAGCCATTTTTGGGCGGGAGGCGCGTCTCGGCTGGTATGCCCGAAGCGGCGTAGCCGGGGCGCGCCTGTTCCCGCCCTAGAGTGGGCTGGCCTAGACACTGACGCAGCCAGCCACGCCCTCGGGACGGGCAGGGGCGGGTTTACGCCCGCCCTGAAGACGGATAAAAGGAGACGCAAGACCAGAAGACGTCCTCTTGTTCTTGTGCTCCGAAGCTGCACCTCCTCGCTACACGTGAGCTCGGGACAGAACAAAGAGCCAATTTTGAGCGTTTTTGATCTTTTTCTTTGTCTTCCAGATACTTCGTCGAAGAGATGCCCAGGAAAGGCGAAAAAAGAATGACGACTGACCAGATGGTTCGGGCACTCTTTAAAGATATGTCCGACATAAAGAAACGGTTGGCGGAGCGAGATGGGGAGGAGGGTTCGGGCCCTTCGCCGGCTGGAGGGAGACCTAAGAGGCCGAGAAAGGTTCCAGCCGGTGGGGACGTCCCGGTTCCCTCTGCCCCTCTCGAGGCGCCGACCCCAGTACCGATAGAGGGGAATCCAATCCCGGGGGTCGTCACCCCGACATCCAAGGAAGACATGCCCCCCGAGCTGGCAGCACAGCTAGCAGCGTGGTTGGGGGATAGTGGTGATGGCGCCACGGCTGCCGAGGCACAGGCGCTGATAAAAGGGCTTCGTGAGAAGAAAGAGGCAGCTAGAGTGGCGGGGATAGACAAGCCGCAAGCGGCAGAAGCTGCGTCCGGTTCAGGTAAGCGGCCATTGCCGATTGCAAGGGACGAGTCAGCACCCTCTCGTAGAGAGAGATTGGGACAACATGTGCCGTTAGCTATAAAAGAAAAGATCTGGGCGGGAGAGTACGTGAATATTTTTTCCCTGCTTGTTGATCATTATGATGTGGAGCATGTGAAAAGTCAGAAGGACTTGATGCATCCGAGTGTTTGGCGCGCAAAAATGGCCGCCTTTAAGGTTAATGAGAACATTGGCAACTGGGGCAATGCATGGGGTATTTTCACATCGATTTTGGGGGAACGTAGGCCCGAGTTGCTCCCTGAGTTTCCCGTTTACCAATCACGAATTATGGGTTACTCGACAACGTATCAAGGTAACCATTGGTTTTGTTATGACAATCTGTTCAGAAAGGAAAAGGAACATAACAAGAGTTTGACTTGGGATTGTTACGATTCGTTAACTTGGGACAAAATGAAAGAATCAGGAATGTTAAGAATGCCATTGGTCGGGAGCAATGTTGTTGATTACTCCCGCCAAAATGTGGGGACGCCCTTTCGACCAAGTACGAGCACCGACGACCAGTCGAGGCCCGCAGGCAATACAGGGAAAAAGGGTTTCTGTTTTAATTTCAACAAGGGGAAATGTACCAGGCCTCCGGGATCGTGTAAGTTCAAACATGAGTGTAGTACGTGTGGGTCGTCCCATCCTGAGTCATCGTGCAGAGCCAGAACGGGTGAGAATGGGGGTAAGGGGGGCGCCAAACAGGCCTAAGCTAGGCCGAGGGGCGCCTTTACCAACCCCGATTGATACCTTGGCAATGATTCCCTGGCTCAGCGAATACCCGGATCGTACTTCTGCCGGGGTGCTACGGAACGGTTTTACACATGGTTTCCGCATCCCGGTAGGGGACTTTCAGGGTGTAGGGACGTGCAAAAATCAACTTTCCGTTTTACAACATACATCGGTGGTGCAAGAGAAAATTCAGAAAGAGGTTAGCCGGGGACGGGTCGCCGGCCCGTTTAGTGAACCCCCGGTACCAGGTTTCGTTTGTTCTCCGTTAGGGGTGGTCCCCAAGAAGGACCCGGGTGAGTTCCGTTTGATCCATAATCTGTCTGCTCCACGAGGTCTTTCGGTGAACGACGCAATTGATCCAGAAGTTTGTTCGGTGCGATACGCATCTTTTGATGAGGCAGTAGCCATCTTGAATCGCCTGGGGCACGGGACGTTGATGGCGAAATCTGATATCGAGTCAGCGTTCCGGTTGCTCCCGGTACACCCAGACGATCAGCGTCTTTTGGGATTCGGGTTCCAGGGGTCATTTTTCATGGATAGGTGTATGCCAATGGGTTGCTCTATTTCATGTGCTTACTTTGAGCAATTCAGTATTTTCCTGCAGTGGGTGTTCACTAAGACAACGGGTTTCCGAAATGTAATGCATTACCTTGACGACTTTCTGTTCCTTGGCCCCGCTGGTAGTCCCGAATGTGCCCAGGCTTTAGACGAATTCTGTGTGTTAATGGGTCATCTCGGCGTGCCGTTGGCACCGGGTAAAACTATGGGTCCCACGACTTGCCTCGAGTTTCTGGGGATCGAGTTGGACTCAAGGGAGGGGTGCTTCCGTTTACCAGCTAGCAAGGTGTCGAAATTCAGGGCAGCCCTCCAAGTATGTTTAACTGCATCCAAGGTTACACTGCATCAGTTGCAACAGTTAGTGGGAAAGTTGAACTTTGCCTTGAGAGTGATACCAATGGCTCGCCCCTTTTCCCGCTCAATTGCCCAAGCGATGGTTGGCCTGAAGGAGGGTCATCATCGCACAAGGTTATCGACTGAGGTCCGCCAGGACATGCGGATTTGGTTAGCATTCTTGGCGGACTTCAATGGCCGAGTTGTCTGGAACAAGCCAGCCATGTCCTCCGATGAGCTTGGGCTATGGACAGATTCAGCAGGAAGCGTAGGTTTTGGCGCCATCTTCGGCACAAAAATGGTCGGCACAGAAGTGGCCCCTATGGTGGCACGAGAAGGGGCTGACAAGTAACATCGCTTTCCTCGAATTATTTCCCATTCTGGTGGCCCTGAGAACCTGGCCAGAAGGGTTCAGAGATCATTCTGTTGTGTTCTGGTCCGACAATATGACCGTGGTAGAATGCATCAATAGTCAGGCAGCCCGTTGTAAATTGATCTTGAGGCTGCTCAAAGAAATTGTCTTACTGTGTATGCAACTGAACGTGGTATTCAGAGCAAAACATGTCCCTGGGGTGATGAATCAGGCCGCTGATGCACTGTCTCGTTTTCACATGCAGGCTTTCTCGGGTTTCCTTCCTTCAGCGGACCCGGAGCCGGCACCCTTCCCCGAAGCTCTCTGGTCTCTCGGTGCCCCGAACTTCGTCACCTCGTGGGAGAGAGTCTAGCACCCAGGACAAGGAAGGCATATGAAGGGGCGTTCCAGGCCTATTTAGCCTTTTTGGAGGCAGAGAGAGGGGGACTTTGGGGGCAGGAGGAGTTGGTAGTACTTTTCCTGATGTCCTTACGTAGGGCTGGGAAATCGGTGGCCACGGCCCAAAGGCATCGTGCCGCCATTTCCTTTGTTGCCAGGGCCCATGGCATCCTGGACCCGACAGCGTCTTTTACGGTACAGAAAGCGCTGCGTGGGTGGCAACGTCTGGAGGGTCGCAGAGTAGACGTAAGACGACCGATAGGTCTAGACAGGTTGTCCCAGTTGCTGACCACACTCCCTAACACATGCTCGTCCCCGTTCGAGACCTGTTTGTTCCGGACTGCATTTATGCTGGCATTTCACGGGGCTATGAGAGTTAGTGAGCTGGTTGCAAGGAACAAACGGGATGTGACGGGGGGCTTGTGCAGGGAGCAGGTTCAGATCAGGGGTGATGCGATGATTGTCTCCTTTCTCAGGTCCAAGACTGACCAAGATGGGAGGGGGGACTGCACGATCATTCGCAGGATCCCCGAGTCATCCATGTGTCCGGTTCAGTGCTTAGAAGATTACCTAGCACGAAGGGTGGCATCATGGGGGGGGACATTGTTGAGGCATGTAGACGCCACCCCGCTGACGAGGTTTCAGTTTCAGCGGGTGCTTGCAATGGCCATTGCCGCAGCGGGCTTGGACCCGGGTGAATTTGGGACCCATTCCTTTCGTATAGGGGCTGCCACAGAAGCTACAGCCAGGGGTCTTAATGTAGAACAAGTGAAACGTGTGGGGCGTTGGTCCTCCAATTGTTATAAGAGGTATGTGCGATTGCACATGTTGTGAAGCTGTAATCATGTACTCACGCTTCTTGTCTTTTGTTTGTTTTCAGTTGCGCAAGCCTACGCGGCAGGGCGGACTGTGCATCACCGGCTGAGAGAAAGGAGGTGTGGGTTGTAGGCCACTCATACGTGAGACGGGCCGCAGACGTATTCAAAGCAGGTGATATGATTCACGTACCTGGAGAATACGGGTACAGAGTGTCCTTCTACGGAAGGGGCGGTCTCTGTATTGACCAGTTTCAGGCATTCTTTGAGGGTTTGTTAGAGCGGATGAGGTCACCGCCGTCCATAGTCATAGTACATTTGGGGGACAATGACTTAGTTACCACCGGTAGACGACTTCTCCTGGAGGCTATGCTTTCCACGGTAAGTTGGTTAGCAAGGAGAGTTCCGGGGTGTATAATTGCGTGGTCTCATATGATCCCACGAAAAGTGTGGCGGGGGGCTATCTCGATCCCTGCTTTGAATCATTCCGTTAAAAAATTAAATAACAAAGTGAGTAGGTTGTTCCGTTCCAAGACATTGCATTCGATCTCGCATAGTTGTATTAATGATGACAGTATGTATTTGGGGGATGGTGTGCATTTGTCGAGGGTGGGCAATGAGTTACTCATAGGTGACTTCCTAGCTTGGTTAAAATCGTTAAAACATGACCTTTAGGTAGGAGTTTGGTGGGGGGTCCGGATAGCCGGTCAACTATCCGGACCTGTGGCGGTAAGGTCATGATCGGTGAGCACTAATTGGTAGATCCCTATGAGTGGGCGTCACCCAACACGGATGGGAGCGCTCGGGGGAGGTGGCCATTGGCCCCTCAATGGGGAGGCGGTCCCGTCTAAGGGCGGGTCGCCGGAAGTTAAGGAAAGGCGGTCAAGGCCCCTTCCTGTGTAGGAGGGGTTACAGCCCCCTCCTGAGGAATTTCCCGGGGCCAGGGTCATCTGCGACGGCAGATGCGGTAAGTTGTGTGGGGTGGGGGGAGGTCCACGATACCTTCTAGATACCACACACAAGTATTCGAACGACCTTTAAATGGCGTCGAGTCTTAAGTGCCCCCGACAAGTCAAGGGAAATTGTTAGTAGTTGCACTTGAGGTAAGCCTCTGTGCTGTCGCCCTTCCCAAGTGGGAGGGGTAAGTCTGGTTAGGGATCTTGACACCGGTTATGACCTTGCCGTTGGCCCTTAAACGTTAGGATGTACAATTTCAGTGTTTATAGAGAATGTTTCTGTAGGATGCTAGTTCGGCTAGGAGAACCTCTGTATTAGAGAATATGTTAAGATTAGCCAAACATCGCAATGTGATAATGAAATTGTACATAATATGAAACGTTTAATGTTTAATTTTTTGTTTTAATAAATACGGCCGCGGGAGGGTCACTCCCTCCCACATCCAAAAACTTTGAAGAACTGTTTCCGGTTTCCCTTCTTTTGGGATCGTGTTGAGAGGGGGTGGCGGGTATCTCAGCCATATGGAAAGGGGCGACCACTCGGTCCCCCCGAACGTATGGCGGAGTGCCTCGATCCCCCCGGGAAGCCATTTTTGGGCGGGAGGCGCGTCTCGGCTGGTATGCCCGAAGCGGCGTAGCCGGGGCGCGCCTGTTCCCGCCCTAGAGTGGGCTGGCCTAGACACTGACGCAGCCAGCCACGCCCTCGGGACGGGCAGGGGCGGGTTTACGCCCGCCCTGAAGACGGATAAAAGGAGACGCAAGACCAGAAGACGTCCTCTTGTTCTTGTGCTCCGAAGCTGCACCTCCTCGCTACACGTGAGCTCGGGACAGAACAAAGAGCCAATTTTGACCCACCCACCAGCCCCTGAGGACAGCAAGTTGTTGTGCAATAAAGTGAATTTTCTAAGTATGTTCTTCCTTTTTCGTTTACAGGTTGTGAAAGTATCAGTTTTGTTGTTTTTCATAATAAAGTATGGTGAATATCATTTAGGTTGTTACGATTAAAAGGACTTGATGTAGTGTTGCCTTTTGAGCATGCTCTTTCGGTCGTAGCGACCAATGTTTTCATAAGTTCGAATTGTCGTATTTATTTTTTGGTAGGCGGTAAGGTCATGATCGGTGAGCACTAATTGGTAGATCCCTATGAGTGGGCGTCACCCAACACGGATGGGAGCGCTCGGGGGAGGTGGCCATTGGCCCCTCAATGGGGAGGCGGTCCCGTCTAAGGGCGGGTCGCCGGAAGTTAAGGAAAGGCGGTCAAGGCCCCTTCCTGTGTAGGAGGGGTTACAGCCCCCTCCTGAGGAATTTCCCGGGGCCAGGGTCATCTGCGACGGCAGATGCGGTAAGTTGTGTGGGGTGGGGGGAGGTCCACGATACCTTCTAGATACCACACACAAGTATTCGAACGACCTTTAAATGGCGTCGAGTCTTAAGTGCCCCCGACAAGTCAAGGGAAATTGTTAGTAGTTGCACTTGAGGTAAGCCTCTGTGCTGTCGCCCTTCCCAAGTGGGAGGGGTAAGTCTGGTTAGGGATCTTGACACCGGTTATGACCTTGCCGTTGGCCCTTAAACGTTAGGATGTACAATTTCAGTGTTTATAGAGAATGTTTCTGTAGGATGCTAGTTCGGCTAGGAGAACCTCTGTATTAGAGAATATGTTAAGATTAGCCAAACATCGCAATGTGATAATGAAATTGTACATAATATGAAACGTTTAATGTTTAATTTTTTGTTTTAATAAATACGGCCGCGGGAGGGTCACTCCCTCCCACATCCAAAAACTTTGAAGAACTGTTTCCGGTTTCCCTTCTTTTGGGATCGTGTTGAGAGGGGGTGGCGGGTATCTCAGCCATATCATTACTTAGCATTAAAGGGGCGTTGCATGGGCATACCCACGCTAACACACATGCTTTTTTAGTCCAACCCCTATTCCCAAACGTTAGTAAAAAGAGTTTAGTGCGAAAAATAAAAATTACTGAGTATTTTGTATAGGAAGGACACCATTCTTGTAAAAAACCTATGCTAGACTCATGCACAAATACAAGCACAATGGTGCTAAGGTGTGTACGTGGTGCTCGGCACCTGAAATTAGTACTATAGAGAGGGGAGGAGAGAGCAATTTCTTTGCGAATGTGGTGCTCTTCTGCTCCCATCATGTGACTCAACGCAGCGCAACAACTATGAATGCTGAGCTGCGTTCTGTGACAGCTTCGAGAATTTGGGATTTAGAGTTCTAAAACTGTATCAGGAGACAAATCTACATTGTAGAATGACATCTCATTCAAAAATATAAATCCGGTAGTGCTTACAAGAATTCCAGAAGTAATAACAAAAATGTAGCATCAGATGATGTGCAATAAAAAAAAAGAATTAGAAAAATTAGAAAGCCATCACAGGCAGTGGGTAAAGGACATTAGATTTGTGGCAACCAGAATTGTTCCCAAAATCATGACAGGAATGACAGGTCGAGACAATACAGACTTGAGGTAGGAACCAGTACCAAGACCATATGCATGTTCATGCATAAGAGTCTAGTTAAATCAATGTTTCTGTCTTCATTATGATGTATGTAGGTGTATGAAATCTACCACCAAAACTACAAGCAGTGTATGCAATGAACTTCAGGTCTCGATGTACCAGGGTCTGGTTGAACTGATCATGCATGGCATATACAACCTACAGCTTTAATGCAATGAGATATAACTGATGGAGCAAGAACGTTCAGAAAAGAGACTTGCTCAGAAGCAATCCTCTCATTTAATTTCTAATAGTGTATTAATTACGTACTGTGTAAAACTAATACGCACCACATTGAACATAAAAGACAGAGAAGCTTGCCTACGTGTTTACAAATAAGTAACTCAAGCAAAATTCTAAAATGGCTGCTAACAGGAAATCTTTATTGCTCATGATTCAGCTAAATCTATGCAGTATGATGAGGTATCGCTTGGAGGGAATTCTTGCTCATGAGCAGACACTATTATGATGGCAGCTTGGAAGCTCACATGCTTGGCATCTGCTTAGCTAAAACTAAGCGAGCTATTTTACTAATGCTAATGCGGGGAAAGTATTAAAAAATAAACAAGATTAGAGTAGAAATAGGTAGTATACAGTGAAACTATTTATTTTTTAATTAACTTTTTTTTAAAATCTTTTATTAGTGCGTATTTAGGGCTTTTTGTATGAGTACAGTGTCTGTTAACCACCTGACCCCTGCACATGCCTAGTGAAATAGAGCTGGAAGAGTGACAAGACTCTTGAACATCAAGGACACAACAATACATATCCTGGGACTTAGCGTCAAAGACTCCTGAATGAAAAGACATGCATGGAAAATATTAACGTTTGTTTGTAATAAGATGAGAATACGAATGGGAATCAAAATGTTGAAATAAATTAAGGGGTTAGAATTATGAACAATAGACTGATAGACTAAGATGAAAATTAAGCATGGTGCAATGATCTTCCCGCCTTGCCTGTCCAAAAAGAGATGCCTTTGTCGCCTGATCTTTCCCGGGAGACCCTTGCCAGCTCCTTGGCCAGGGAGGTGGTTTTCACACCGTCCTAGGTAACTATTATTTCCGTGTATGTTCTTTTCTCTCTATCCTGAGCATAAGTCATTGCAAGGTATAAAAGTATGTTTCAATTGAATCTTCCTTCCTAAGAGAGACGGAAACTGTACTGTACTTTGTAAGTGGTTCACATGAAATTAATTTAGATAAAGATCTGAAATATTTCCAGAGTCTTGTCATTTTATAAATGAAAAAAGATTATTTTATGTCATTTCACCATCAACTATTTCAACTAATAGTCCATTGGCCAGAGGAAACACATTTTTGATCAGCGAAAGATTACTTGAGAATAAGATGTGACTCATCTTGAAATGGTAGAAAATCATAAACTTAGACTCCAGCGGTTTTTGCCAGGCTGTGTGAGTGTGTTTATCGGCCTAGGTGAGTATATGGTATTTGGGGTACCTGTTGCTGGCGAGCCACTGGATCATTACCATACACTCTTCCTCAGAGATAATGAGTACAATGTTCAGATATGACATCCTTGTGCCATTGCAGCTCCAAAACTATTGTCTCATGTTATACACCGTATATAACATGTTGCTTATTATAAAGTTGCCTCTTCAGCATATCATTCATAAATATTGGGCAGTTATAACAGTAAAATATAACATACGCCATAATTCTATTACTTTTTGTGTTTTGAAATGCACAAATATGACTTGTGCCATAGACACTAGCATTTACTAGTTACATACTAAACCCTGGGGCACAGATCATTAGATGCTGAGGAATGATGGTGAAGAGATAACACGTGGCAGAAATTTAAATAATGCAGTTTGTGGGACAGGTCTACTTCCTCACATGCACTCTGGAAGAACCCTGAGCAATGCAGATGCAGTATTGGACATCCTTGTACACGAGCTGGCTTTGTGGGGCCCTGTCTGTCACTGATTGATGCGATGGTGCATTTTGCTGAAGCATGTCTAATGTAATGGAGCTGCTGAGTATACAGCTTTACTTTATGATGTTCTCAGGTAACCCATCCAACCCGACCCTCCCCTCATCTCATTATACTGCAGCGGGCACAAGTACTGCAACTATTGTTGGTGCTCTCAAGGGAGAGAGATAGAAGCTGAGAGAGTGAGAGAGAGAGAAACAGAGTGTTTGTGTATGTGTGTGTGTGTATGACAATACATATGTGTTTTTTAAATAAATGTTTGTCAATTTTGATACCTGGCTTGGCTTAATATTTATATGCAAGTTAAGTCTCAACTACTTCAAGCTCTGATTATTCTAATTCCATCTAGGTTTGTACTTTCGCTGAATCAGTTTATGCTATTTTTTGCTTCTTCTGCCGATGGTCAAGCTGTTTGTCTACAGGGCATTTTGCACTTCAGTTGCCATTGCTGAATCTTTCCAAGACTGGTGGCAAAGGTGAAATTTACTATTTGGAAAGTCTGCCTTCACATTGTCAATGCAGTGCAGGTGCTTGGGGGCAGCTGGAGCTGTCTTGGATGTATGGGAGACAGACACAACTCACAAAGGGGTGTGTACAGGTGGCTTATTGAGGGGGGTATGAGAAATCCTTACTCTTTGGTGCACAGTTCTATTGAAGGTTTATGTGTCATTAGCAGCTCTGGCAGCATAGTGCTCATGCAGGTATTTGATCAAAATATTGACTTATTCAATATAGAGTGACAATAATATCGAGTTCTTAATATATTGTCACAGAAATATCGTGTTGTAGGAATATAATTGACAAAAATATTGATTTTTTAAGGGGAGTAATATAATTTTCAAGAATATAGATGTTATTAATATTGTTTACAAAAAATATAATATTAACAGCTATTGTTTTAATTATCTTTATGTATTTTGATTAATATTGTAATAGTATATGTGATATATTGTTTTTGTAATTGTTAATGATTTTAAATGTAGTTTGTAGGGCCAAGATGGTGGAAGAGCAGACGCGTTCCTCCTGAGCTCCACTCCCACCAGACCAACAGCATCGCTTACAGCATCCCTATCATCCAGATCCCTCCCCACGCGGTGCAACAGCTTCTGGGGGTTGTGTACAGTGGAGCATCTTTATCACCCAGAAAGGTCGGATTAGTTGATCACCAGCTGCCCTGGAGCTCCGGCATTGAGTGCGGGGAGATGTTAGTCCTGCTGCGCGGACTGCCGCGGAGTCCCCGTAGTGAGGCGGTCCCCACTGCATCTACTGTCGGACTCTGCAGGGTAAATTGTTCCTACCAGTCCGGGATCAGCCCCCACCTCACGCACCTTGCCTCTGATGACTGCCGACGGGTGGGTGTCTGTGCTCGGCCCTGGGCCTGCAGTGAAGCCTCTATCAGCCTTAAAACCCACGTGAGCCAGCTGGCCCATTCGAAACGCCCGATCCAGCCCCCTCAGGCTTGTGGGGCCGAATCTGCAGCCCAGCAGCACTCGCTTCATGCCCTGATCATAGCAGGTGCCTATGGGCCGGATTGTGGACTGGCCGAGGCGTCTGAGGTACCGGATTCCTGGCCACGGACTACCAGGGGCCTGTGGAGCAGAGCTGAAGCACAGGCACAGCAGCATCAGCGACAATCGCTGTGAAGACATTGTGCCACAGTGCAATTGGAAGTGCTTTGGTGTCCCCTTGGTGGAGGGTTGAGGCAATAAATATGATTGCTTGAGTGCTCGTGGGTCACCAGAGCCTCAACAGGTCTTCTTGTAAGCGATGCCTACTACAAGGGGTGGGTGCCGGAGCCCATCCCTATGGTCTCTTCCAGCCCCTCCTGAGACTTGGCTTCCCCCTGCGCCCCCATCCTGGCTGGAGTGGTGTAGGAGAGGCCCACGTGAGACCAAGGGCGGTTAGGAGCTGGAAAAACGCCATTGTGACTGGGAAGCCTGCTATCCTGCCACCTGTGGTCGGACCGCGAGGGTCCTGGGACAAGATGGTGATGATGTTGGAGTCCCGCAGTATCTACTGGCCCCCCCTGCATGCTTTGTAGACCTGGTGCAAGGGGCCTCCATGTGATCACTTAACTCTACTGGGGAGTTGGTCCCTTCTACAGTGCTCGTGATTGCCAGCTACGTAATCCCCGACCCCGACCGTCTTGGAAACTGGTTTTTCCCAAGGAGTATTAAGAGACCCTGTTCTGCTATCAGATATTAAAGGAGGGCCGGAATACCTGTGGGCGAATGAGAAGTGTGCTACCTCTATCTTCGGACAGCCCCTTGGTGCACCCACCTGCTCTCTTCTGGTCCTACTCCCAGCCCGGACCTCCATGATGGCCACTGCCAAAAACAAAAAAGAAAGGTCTGTTTGGGACCTCCTCCTTAAGTCTGTATGGGACTCTTCAGGACCCAGCCTGGTGCCAAGTGATGACGGCACAGATGGTGCTGTCACTAGAGAGTTCTTAGCAGCGTTGTTCGCTTTTCAGAGAGAGGATATCATGGCCATCAAAACAGACTTGCAGGCAGACCTGCGGGAGGTGAGAAGAGATGTTGATGCTGTGGGGGAACGGGTGGCTTCCCTCGAGAACTCAGCAATAGCCAGAGATGAAGAGATCGCAGCACTCCAGCAAGAAGTCATATGGCTGCGTGACCAACATCTGGACCTCCCATCGCACACAGAGGACCTGGAGAATAATTCAAGGAGAAACAATGTCCGCATTCGGGTGGTTCCAACTGGGACAGATGGGGAAGACCTTGATGGCTAGGTTCAGGACCTCTTTTGAGCGGCCTGGAACACATCAGAGGACCCCACCGTTAAGATTGACTGCTGTCACCGTGTGGTCCACCGCGCCTGCCGAATCGCCCACCTGCAGATATCTTGGTGTGCGTGCACAACTTCACGTTGAAAGAAGAGATCCTCACGGTGGCCCACTCGAACCAGAGTCTGTGATTCCGGGACCATTCTCCCCAAATGTATCAGGTCTTGGCTGCCAGTGCATTACAAAAGAGAAGGATTTTCTGCCACATCACCAACCACCTGTGCTCACTAAACACTTCTTATGCTTGGGGCCACCTTTTCCGCCTTATTTCCCATGTAGGTGGGAAGCTCCAGCAGGTCTCTTCCCTGACTGAAGGCTGTAAGGTGCAAAGCCTCAACCTTGATGATCTACCTTCCCAACCAGATGCCCTGGATGTGGGCACACAGAGGCCCCTGGGGCTGGGGCCGTGAGGGGGTCATGGCTTGGGACGTCTACGCCCTGACCCAGCCACAATTTCTAAAGAGCGGTCTGCTGTCCTGAGGACCCTGGCTGGCACAGAAAGGGACAACCTGGCCTCTAATGATTGAGTGTGACAGATTCACAGGACTGTTAATCAACCTCGGGCCTGGTGGGGGCAGAGGGAACCTTTACTCCTCACTGGTTAGGAACGTGCTTGCTCCCTTGGTGGACTCCACCCTTTGCTGACGAGCTCTATGTTGGACTTTATGGGCTTGCCCAGGTTAATATTTCGTATTTTCAGGGTATGTTCCTTTCTTTCTGGGATGGGGTGGATCCTCTCTGCGGTGGGCTTTTTCTTTAATGCCTTTTTTTAGGCTATGTCTGATTGCGTACATCCGAGTAAATCCCCGGGTGCCAGCTTCAAATGGTTCTTCCATCACTAATGGAAGTCAAGGTAGTCAGCATTAATGTTCGAGGTCTAAACAACCCTACTAAGTGAAATGGAGTTCTCTCTCTGCTTGAACACACAGGAGGGGATGTGTGCCTCCTTCAGGAAACCCACCTTCTTCAGCGGGACACCCACTGCATGCAGTGTAGAGGCTTTACTCATCAGATATGGTCCTCAGGGAGGAGTAAGAAGTGTGGGGTGGCTATCCTGGTTTCCAAACAATTTAGGGGTTCCGTGGTGGGTCCTGTTGCAGAGATCAAGGGGCGTCTCCTAGGACTTTGGCTCCAAACAGCGTCCTTATATATCACTTTGGCCTCCATATATTCCCCAAATGAGCACCAAGAGAAATTCCTGTTGGATGCACTTGCTGAGGTCCTTCACACTCCCGACCCAATGGTGGTGGTGGATTCTGGGCTGGACCGCTCGGACTCACGCGCTGGGGGGCTGGAGCTATTTCAGAGAGTGGTAATGAATGGTTGAGCGATGGCAGGATCAAAGATGAATGGCGTTGTTTACACCCTGATGTACAAGATTATTCCTATTAATCAATGGCCCATAAGACATATGCCCACCTGGATCATTTCCTCGTTACCCAGGCTGCATGGGATTGTACAGCAGCTTCCACCATTAAGACCTGATCCCTCTCAGACTACGCGCACATTACTCTGACACTGCGTTAAACACCCACACATTAATCTCTATCGCATTGGCATCTAAGAGACTCCATGCTCCGGTCCCCGCTGATAGTGGAAGACATTATGTGTACTATGACCGACTACCTTCCACACCTCTGGCCTCTGTTTGGGAGGCACTTAATCTAGTAGCGAGAGGGGCCTTCATCGCTAAAGCGGCTTACAAGAAAAAAACCAGGTGGACTAAGCAGGAAGACCTTCAAGCTAAAGTACAGGAATTTGAAGCTGTTTATAAGCATACAGACGCCCAGGGAATATGGTGCCAGTTAGAAAAGGAGCAACTCCAACTAAAGGGTCTAGATCTTGATCGGGCTGAATACGCGGTGGTTTGGCTGAAGCACAAATATTATGTAGGCTCTAAATAAGTGGGCCATATGCTAGCTCACTGTCTCCGCAGTCTGCTCATAACCCAGACTATTAAAGCGATACAAGGGGCACGCAGGTAGGAGGTCACGGAAGATGCCGGGATAGTGGCAGCCTTTTGATACTTTTAGAGACTCTGTACTCCGCTGACTCCTCTAATTTGGCTGATCCCAGTGGGTACCTCCTTGAGGCAGACTATATTCTTCACCGGTTACTCGCCCCACTCTCCAAGCTTGGGATAGGGTGTCCACGCGGGCTCAACTTACTACTTTCCCCTCTTCAATGACACTGATCCTCTCTAACCCGGACTTCCCTCCCGGGATAGAGAAAGGAGCCAGATTGCGATGTTGGAGGGCGGATGTAAACACTTGGGACATCTCTTTGACTTTCAGATTCCTATCCCTTTCAACACAACCCTTGGCTGGCAGACCGATGCTGCCGTTGGAGAGATGGCTCTTCCTTAAGAAAGATGATCACAAACTCATCCCTGAAATATACTTGTTCCTCACTCAAGGTATGAAGAAGGCTCGTAGAGCTGGAGAGAGATGCTTGGAGGCAGAATTAGGATGCACACTGTCAGACAAAGAGTGGAAGGATGTCTTCTATAGGTCTTATCACACTGCACACTCCATGGGCCATGTGGAAACCACATTTAAAATCATTTCCTGTTGGTACTACACCCTGGCCCACCTAGCCATTGGAATTTTGAATGTGAGGGCCTGTGCTGGCGTGGCAGCGATTGCCCAGGTACCCTTCTCCATCAATTATGGAACTGCTCAAAGCTCAAGAGATACTGGGAGAAAATACTCGATGAGATAGATAGGGCCTTCGACACCACCATTCCCAGACTCCCGGCCTATACAATCCTGTGGTTTCCCAAAGCGCTGACCTTCCCCTTGCGCTCTATCAAATCAGGCAGATGACGTTGGCACTAAACGCTGCACACCTGGTGCTTTTGGCGGGGTGGAAGTCCGACAGGAACCTGGGGCATACACAATGGCAGCTTCAAATGTGCTATTTTCTGGGTATGGAGAGGCTGTCTAAGGCTACCCTTGGGAAGAAATCGGACTACTCCAAAATTTGGGCCCCATTTATCTCAATTCTATCCACTGCATTCCGGGAACTATCCTGTCCCATCTATCTTCGGATTCTGAAATTGATTCCCGTTGGATGTGCAGGTGCTTAACGCATTTGTTCCTAACTGGGCCTCCAAGCTCTTCATGACATTGTTGGCTAGGACATCAGGGAGTACATGGACTTTAGTATGCATTTTCTTTTATTTCTTGATCACTGGAGAGGGGAGGGGTTGGGGCGGAGTGTGGGTCTTGGTTTTTCCTAATGTCCTTTCATTCCTTTCTTAAAATGCAGACTCATTAGCATTCAACTGTTCGTACAAGGCTTTCCGCTTGCAGCCTCACACGTATGAACGGCACCATGGCCTTTGCTACTATTCATTTTTTGTGGTGCTAGGCCTGTCTGTTATCTCCCTTTAACAAACGCGGCCGGCTCTGAGCAGGTTGTAGGCAACATGCTGCATTAACTATACTAACAGGGGTGCATTTATTCCACTGTCCCACCTTCCTGGACTGACTGTGCCGTAGCCGGCCCTCAAGATTGTATGCGACGCTGTAATGTATTTTCGCTAATTAAAAATGATTTAATACTAAATGTCGTTTGTAATTTTAAGTTATTTATAATTTACATTTTTAATAGTGTTGTGAGGTTTATAGGTGTACAGGGTTGGAAGTAAATTAGGTAAAATTAATTAATAATGATGTTTTAATTAATATCGCGTATTTACTTGATAATTAATTATTTAAATTATGTAAATAATATTGTATTTAGGTTAAATTACGGGTTCAGGTTTGTAGGAGTTTAGAGTGGGAAGTTATTTAATTAATAATTGCATAATAATAAATGATTTAATTAAGAATTAATTATGTAAATTGAGTTATCCTTAATATTTAAGTTATATTTCAGTTGTGGGTTATTGCAGTTTTAGAGGTATAGTATGGGAAGATAAGTAACTATTTAAATGTATAATTATGTAAATGTATTAATTAATACATATTGTTTATGTTATATATTAGGTGTGTGTAGTGATTTAGGGAGATAGGATGGGAAGTTATTTAAGTAAAAATGAATTAACAATGTAAATGTGTTTCGATTTATATAGCGCACTTTAACCCAGGGGTCCCAAGGCGCTTGCTTAGGGAACCCGTCCTGGTATTCCCCTGTGAGATATCCCGGCCGGGTATTCACAAGGCGAAAGCCAGGCATCCCGCCGCGAGGGGCCGTAGTGGAGATTAAGCAAGCTATTGCCCAGAGTCGCAGAGTGTGACCCCGTAAGTCGAGTAAGCACCGGAGCGAGAATTGTCGACTCCATGGAATTTTTGAGCCCGAGACCCGCCGAGGCGGGGAATCAAACCCTGGTGCACAGCCGATCTCAGCTTCCGGGTCTGCCGCCTCTAACCACTGAGCCACGCTTCTCCACCCACAATTCGTTATTAATTTATTGATAATTATTTTATTTATAACTTAATCTGTTAATTGTGTTCTACAATTTTTATTATAGTTTAAATTTGGGCTGCTAGGTATGTGGGAGTATAGTGTGGGAATTTACGTTGTCCTCGTCCCACTTATAACAAAGTGGAGATAATCATCTCCTGGCAGAAAAAAAGAACAGAGGAATGCCTGGACCCTAACCCCAGCCCCTCCCACTGGGAGTAGATTAGCAGTACTTATCCAGCATCCCACCTGAACTACCAAGCCCCCAAACAGAAGGCCCGCCGTCTAGGAGGGAGGGCGGGCATAATGAATGAAATGAGGACAGCAGGACCCGGACTAATGAAGATTACTGGTAAGTAAAAGAGCATTATCCGCCAGTTCCCAGTTCATTGATGCCCTTCTCGAGACGTTTACGGCACTCATTACCAAATCCGCCAACTTCACTATTCGGAGCGACCTCAACCTGCATTTTGATCTAACTAATGACCACACTATTGCTAATCTCCTCACCAATCTCTCGGCTTTGCAGCTTAATTCTCTCATTCATGCCCCCACCCATTTAGCCGGCCATACTCTAGACCCGGTTTTCACCAACATCCAAGAGGCAGTCACAGAGGTCCCCACCCCTATGGGATGGACAGACCACTACCTCATCAAGTTAACTGTCCCAGCTCCAGGACGGCAGTATAAAACTGAATCCAACTGTCGCCTTAAAAGACCATGGCACAAACTCTCCACCCCTACTTTTCATGAAACCCTAGGAGGATTCCATTGGGAAGCCAATCAGGATATAGACACGACCTATACCTCCTTCACTACCTGGATCACAGGTGGGCTTGATACTCTCATTCCAGCCAAACTAACCAAAGGACGAACCACACCTTCTAATCCCTGGTACGACGACACCCTTAAAGCCATGCGCAAGGACTGCAAAAGAGCCGAGCGTCAATGGAGAAAAAACTTTGACGGTCAGGAGAAGGCTAACTACCTATCCAAGCTAAAACATTATCACAAAGCCATCAGCACTGCCTGCGCAGCTTTCTATGCTGACAAAATCAGTTCCAACCCGAACCCATCTAAATTGATCTTCAAACTCGTCAAAGAACTACAAAATCCCAGGTCACCCTCTCCCAAAATTGCATCCAATGAACAATGCGAGCAGTTGGCCGCATACTTTGTAGAGAAAGTCCAGAACATCTATAGAACTTTTCCGCAGAACCTTCCTCACTCTGGGGAACCCACGAACCCAACCCCCACCATCACCCCTCTTACCCAAATCCCTGTCATCACGGCTAGTGACCTGATTAAACTTTTCAAGAAAGTAAAATCTGGCTCCCCGGCGGACCCTATGAGCCCCTCTCACTTCCTGGATTCGCTTGACTTCTTCCTACCCCCCATGATGGACATCCTCAATCTTTCTTTCACTTCTGCTACTGTACCCATAGCTTGGAAGCAAGCTTGGGTATCACCCATAATCAAAAAACCCACCCTGGACCCTTCGAAGCCTGAAAACTTCCGGCCAATATCCCTCCTCCCCTGGATATCTAAAATAGCAGAAGCGCACGTCAACGGCATTCTCTCCAAACATGTGGACCTAAATAGAATCCTGGATCCATCTCAAAATGGCTTCAGACCGGGCCACAGCACCGAATCTGCCCTATTGGCCACCACCGAATATCTCTGAACGATTTCAGACTCCAGTCAAAGTGCTGCGCTGATTCTTTTAGATCTCAGCGCAGCCTTTGATACGGTATCTCATGACATTCTTCTGAAACGTCTGGAGATTGCCGGTGTGTCTGGCCTCGCTCTAGCCTGGTTCCACTCCTTTCTTAAGGACAGATCCTTCAGGGTATCAGCCCCCCCGTTTCTCTCAAAACCTCATCCGATAACACAGGGAGTTCCCCAGGGTTCAGCGCTGAGCCCCTCCCTCTTCAACCTATATGTCCAGCCTCTTGCGGAAGTGGGCAAAGAGTGGGGGCTCACGCTGGTATCCTATGCCGATGACACCCAGCTGGTCGTCACCCTCACTGAAAGCCCGTCCATCGCGGCAAACAAGTTCAGAGAGGGCCTGGCAGCAGTGGCACAATGGATGACGGACAACTATCTCCAACTGAACGCCGGAAAAACAGAGGTGCTCCTCCTTAGCAGAAACACCAGCTTATGGAACGAGCACTGGTGGCCGGCATCCCTTGGTACCACCCCACTCCCTAAAAACAGTGTAAAAAACTTGGGAGTTTGGATGGATGCCAATCTCAGCTTCCAGACACACACCAAAAAGGTGGCAGCCACCTGTATAGGTCTTCTAAGAAATCTCAGGCCTATACTCGGATTCTTTGACTCAAAGGTTCGCCAGCTGATTGTCCAGGCAACCATCTTATCACGCCTAGACTATGCGAACGTCCTCCTCCTAGGCGCAAACAAAGCAGAAACTGCTAGGCTCCAACGAGTCCAGAATGCGGCGGCTAGAACGCTGGTCGGTCTCCCCCGCAGATGCTCAGCCAGAGCCACCATCCGCAAACTCCACTGGCTGCCCGTGGAACACAGAGTTAAATTTAAAGCTCTCATTACGATCTTTAAAATTGTCAAACAGGGAAACCCCCCTCTGCTACAAAACCTGGCCTGCCCCTATGTCCCAAACCGTGAGCTACGCTCCTCCAACCAACTTCTTCTGAAAGTACCCAGAATAAAGCTCTGTCGTACTGGAGGCCGCTCCTTCAAGGTTCTTGGTCCCAAGCTATGGAACGATCTTCCTCTCCACATACGTTCCATAGATTGCCTCTCTGTCTTCGGTAAGGCAATCAAGACCCTCCTCTTCCCTGCCCCCTAGTGCACTTCTCTAAAATCCCCCTTCCTCCCCCGTCTGGTAGGATGTGTGTCTGTCTTTAGCGCCGGGACACCCCATTGCTGGGGTAGCTGTTGCGCTTTACCAAACCCAGAATAGAATAGAATAGAATAGTAAACGTCCTGTCCTCTTCCAGTTCATAACAAAGTGTAGAAAATCAAAGCAGAAAACCCGGCCTTCAAAAACTTCAAACAGACCTCGGAAAGCACACCAAAGGCAGCCACCCAAGGGAGTAAAGGGTGGGACCACAGGAAAGAACAGGCAGAGCACCCAAACAGGAAAGCACCCCACCAAAGCAGGGACGCTCCCCCAGAAACCAATGGGAGATGACCAAGCAGAGGAAGAGAACACCCAAACAGGGCAACAAGCACACACCAGGATAACCCTCCTGATTGAACAAGGTAGGGGGAGAGCACGCCAAGCCAAAAATAACCAACAGTGGCCGCCCAGAATGAAAGGACAGGAAGGAGGCCACACAAAAAAGAAGACCCCCAGCTGCCCAACTTGCCAGCAGGCCAGAACTGACCAGCAGGGCCACAACCAAAGATCGGAAACTGGAACCATGGAAAACAGAAAGTGACAGAGGCAGCAAGGAGACAGGCAACCAGAAAAATGGGAAACAGGGCACCCAGGCGAACCCAGCAGAAACCCCAAGCAGCCAAGCAGAGGGGATCATGCCAAAAAGGTGACCAGGCAAAAAAGGAAGCAGATAAAGCCCCAGAAG
Source organism: Lissotriton vulgaris (assembly GCF_964263255.1). Classification (NCBI taxonomy): domain Eukaryota; kingdom Metazoa; phylum Chordata; class Amphibia; order Caudata; family Salamandridae; genus Lissotriton; species Lissotriton vulgaris. The sequence continues at coordinate 222,352,565 of NC_141686.1, read as the reverse complement.
GGAAACAGGCTCCAAAGCAACCATCAATCAGGAACTCAGTAGACCACCAAAGACAAACCACAACAGGACATGACCAAGGGTGCCCATCGGACAAAAGGACAGACAAGCCCAGTACCACTAGGCAGGTACAAAGGACACTGCAACAGCAAAGACACAGAGCGACCCCAGCAAGAACAAAAGGGAAGTTCAGACAGCCACGCGGTCCAAAATGATGAGGAGAAGAGAGTAATGCCCCACAGCCCCCGACGTAAGGGCGAAAAGGCCAACCGGAGGACAAACCCCAACTCCACCGGACAGGGAAGAAAAAAGGGAAAGAGGCCAGGGCCAGGCAACAGGGCAAAGGCACAACCCCAATTACCAACCAAGGGCAGGACCACCAAGACCAAAAAAGGAAGCGGAGAAGCATCGGCCAGGCACCAGCAACCCCCAAACAGAATGAACCAGCTCCCAGAGAGCCCAGAGGAGAAAGCCCAAAAAACCCCACAGAGGAGGGCCAGGCTTCAGGAAAGAAAGGCCAGCACCAACCCACAGAGCCATCAACTGACCAAGCACCAAGCCAGGGAGGTGGAGACAAAGCGAGAGCCCATGAACTGCAAGCCAAGGTTAAAACACACACAAGAAGCCCGGGAAATAGAAACACAACCCCCGGAACGCCGCCCCACAAGGCCCACAGAAGCAGAAGAGAGCAGGCCTGAGGACTCAACAGAACCAGCCACCAAAAGACCAACCTGGAGAACCAAACAGGCAGACCCCAACCCCAACTAAACCAAAAATGGGCAGGGGAAGAGCCGGAGACCAGAAACCCAAGAGGCCAACCATCCCATAGGGAAAAAGGCCCCAAACAGAACCAGAACCTGACATGAAATGCCAGGGCATTAAGGGCAGGCTAGTACAGCCCCCAAGAAGAGACCAGGCAGACAGCTGACCAAACAAAACAGGCCAGCAAAAGACCAGGGACTAAAAACCCGGAACCCGCATGAGCCTGGAAATAGTGGGACAGGGACAATGGCTACCACCCTGAAACCCCCATCCTACGAGGGGGTCTATGAACTCCTAAAATATGCCAAGCCAGAGAGGCAACAGAAAACAGGGTGGAAGCCAAGCAGATCATCCAGGCCCACTAACTCCCCGGCCCAACAGACACCAAGGGAGGGCCAGAGCAGGAGAAAAAAAAACACAGGGCAAACCAAGGCAACAGAGCGCCAAGCAGGTGGGAAGCCAGGGCAGAAGCGAAGCAACCTGCCCAAACAGAAGGAACCAGCGGTCCAACCCAGGCCCGAAACAGGGAAGGCACCAGCAGGGGACAGACAAATCAAAGGCTAGGGAGGGCCAGAGCAGCCTGAGGGCAAAAGACCAAACACCCAAACCACAGCAGCATGCTCCGCGAAACCAGTAGCTAGGCAGGCATGCACCCAAAAAAGGGCCAGACAAACACCCTGTGACCGCAGCCCTGACAGAGGAAGGGGGGACACCACCAAAGACGGCGGGTCCAAAAAAGGGGGGGCACGCAGGGAAGACTGGAGTGGCCACCCAGGCAAAAGACTGGCACAGTCAGAAAGGAGGGCCACAGACTGGAGAACCGGGCCTTATGGGCCTGGCGGCGCAGGACACGCCTTAAATCCCCGAGTTCACCTGCCTTATTAAACAGAGACACGAGACACTCTGTTGAGCATGGAAACCAGGTTTATTAGCTGCAGCCAAGCACAGTTATCCCTGAAGTTACACACAAGGTGGGTTCTGAAGAGACTGCCACTTCAATCCGTGGTGCACAATCTATTATAGGAAACACATTTACGGAATTCACTCCTTACACATACAAAACGGACCAATGAGAAAAGATGGAAAACAAGCTATCAAGTATCTCAAATACTCCCCTTTCTCAGACCCCGTGTGTTATCCCTCCCAACAATTTAATCAGTGATGGTTGCAACAATCCAATTTGCAAGTGGCAGGACGTATTTGTGTGCCTCAAAGGATAGCTGTGTAACAAGAGAATACAAGGAAAGAATAGTGAAAGCCAGTCCGATAAGATAATGTAAGGAAAGAATAGGAGAAGGCAAATAGTCAGTCGAGACGGGGATCAGTCAACCCAGACATGGATTAACTAACTCGGCCAGACCCTGACATTGGTTTCATAAACAAGGGCAATGGAGTTACTCTTTAACTGAAAGGACACGCAACAGCTGGGAAAAGCAAAAACACTCCGTTCACCGTGCGGCCTGAGTGAGGGCAACACAAAATGGCGACGAGACACAAAATGGCGGCTAGATACGGAACAAAGTCAGAAATTAAAGAACCCCAGGACACAAGGGGCAGGACCAATCCACCCCCGCAAAGGACCAGGAAACTACAGCTGAGGTAAAAGCCACCCACAGCTGAAGACCACGCCAGCCAGAGACCACTGCTGGGCCAGAAGCCAAAACCCAAAAAGGGAAGCAGAGGAGAACAGCTGGCTGCAGAATCCCAGAGCCCCCAGACCACCCAGGCTGACACACATACGCCACCAACCAGCCCCGGCCCACCAAAAAAGGGCAAGACCAGAGCAGACCAGGGCCCAAAACAGAAACCCAGCCAGAGGCATGGAGGGTGTAATGAAGAAAAACACACCCAAAGGTGCCAGCGCAGGAAGAACAAACATAGCAGCCAGTGGCAACCCAGGTAGACACGCAACCAGGGAAGGACCGGACCCAACCCAGCACAACACCAAGAAACCAGGCAAGAACCGGTGGCAGAGAAGGTAGCAAGGATGTAGCCCAAAACCAGGCAAAAATAGGGGCCAGTGACCCAAGAACAGCCCAACAGCCCGCAGACCAGAGAACAGACCAACAGCCCCGCAGACCGGAGCCCCAGAACCACACCAACCGTCACCCGGGCCAGACCCGCCAAAGAGCAACAGCGTCAAGCAGCCACATGAACACTATACAAGATAGGCAAGAGCAGGACCCAACAGGGCACCGAACATATATATATATATATATATATATATATATATATATATATATATATATATATATATATATATATATATATATATATATATATATATATATATATATATATATATATATATATATATATATATATATATGTATATACTTGTTATATTAGTAAATTAAAAAAGTAGGAAATCAGAAATAAATAAAATAAATATTTATTGTGGTTTTGCATTTGATATGCGTACATAAACATACACAGATACATATATATGTTTGTGAGTTTAAATACATATATGTTTGTAAATATTTAAATATTATTTAACCCTTTCCATGCGGCCGCGATTCCCCTGGTGTGCTGTAAACAGCACGAACAGGGGCGGGCCGTGACGAACCCCAGCCGTCATCAGCACACGAGCACCGTAGTGCATGACGGCTGGGGTTCGTCATCAGCATGGAGGGGGTTAAAGTTATATAATTAACATTATATTCATGTTGCAAATCAAAATATTTTATATTTACTATTTTTAACTATACATATATGTATATACTAAAAGTGATTTGTTTCTATATATTTTTAGATATTAGTGTAAAATGAGATTTGTTTCGATATTTTTGTACTCACCATTATATGTATACAAAAACGATATTTTTGTGATCAATATTTTTGACACTGTATTTTGGTAGCATGATGTTTATGGTTTCAATATTATGACAATGATTGGTTTAGTTCCTTTTTAAGAAGGACACGCTTAAATGGTGAATTCCAAAAGATCCCGACCTCTCTCATGCAGTATGAGACTGTTAAAATGTTTGCTGCTCTATCATTGCTCCCTCAATAGCGTCAAAAGCAGCAAGATGTTCTCTATAAACACCATAAGTTCAAAGTACTTGGCCTGGATTTATCAATTTTTCACACAACACAGCGCAATATCAACTCTTTTGTTCTGAGTTGCACATGGGAGACGACGCAGTACTGTATCTACAAAGATAGCTACAAAGATAGTGATTGTGTGTACTGAATACAAAAGAGGCACTAGGGACCCGATTCACAGAATTAACTTAAGACTCAATCCTAAACTTACTACTTTTGGTATTCACAGAAGTTAGGATTTTGTCTTAAGTTTGTCTTTGGACAGACTTAAGACAGACTTAAGACAAAATCCTAACTTCTGTAAATACCAAACGTAGTAAGTTCATTCTGTGAATGCCAAAAGTAGTAAGTGCATTCTGTGAATACCAAAATAGTAGTAAGTTTAGGACTGAGTCTTAAGTTCATTCTGTGAATCGGGCACCAAGTCAGTGGTGAGACATAAAAAGGGGTAAAGGCTTTGGGGCATATTTATGAGACACTAAGTGACTCTCCTGCACTGTCCAAGAGCGACAAAAATGATAAATGAAATTTATGATGCCGTGCAAACCCACCTTGCGTGGACCTGCGTGACTTCATAAACCTCAAGTAATGTGACATAGTGCAAATCGCTACCTTTCCTTACTCTGCGCTAGGGAGGCATTTCCATGGATGTTGCATGGCCATGGATTTTGTTGCATTCTCAGATTTACAAGAAGAATTAAACCTGGGGATGCGCCAAATGGATATGCCTCCCTGGGAGAGGTGTAACAAGGAGAAATGTGGAGAGTCCACAATCTGGGCAGAGAATCCTACTCTTAAAAAGAAAGGCCCCAAGGTTTCATAACACCTTCTGGTTGTGCCAGTTGACCCACTTAATGTCCCATACCTTCTGCTTGTGTGCACATTTCTGGGTTTCACTTCCACACACTCAGGCTTGACTATCACAAAATTATTTTTAAATGAGGTACCTTATGTTTGTCATCGCCGTCCACTTCATCAGCAGTGTCTTCGCTCCTCTCACCTGCTGCACATTCAGGGGACCTGCTATTTCTGCAACGTGATTAGGCGTGTGCGAAGATACTTTACTGTTTCTCCTCAATTTTGGGATTAGTCGGTTAAAAATCAATTCATGTAATTACTTATTACTAAAAGAATGGTTCTAAATAAGATATAAATAAGATATCAAAGAAAAAAAGATAAAATGGAATGCCACTGAGGGTAGAAAATATATTTTCCAGATGTTCTGCGTGACAGTAATATGGCTATGCAAAAACTACAGGCACAAAACTTGGCAAACCTTTCATAGGACAGAGATTTTGCAGAAGTTGAGAGTGGAAAAAGTTCAGTTCCGTATTACTTCTGCACACTCAGTAGTTTGAATATGATCATAGTATCTCTTGCCCTGTTGATCCTGCCACATTTCCCTCTGCCTCTGATCCAGAATGGTTTCCTTGCTGATGCTGCACACACCCATCTTTGAGAAGGAAGCAGGACATATGCCACTAGGACTGATGGCCAGAAGACTTTATACCCTGTGACATCTCCACAGACAAGGAAAGCTGCCGATGTTGCTAGTTTGTTTCCCCAGGTGGAAGCACGGGTGTGTGCACACTCAGCAGCACGTGCCTGCTCCCAGGGGCCACAACATGAACTACGCTCTATGGCATTAGTAATCTCAGACTCCAGGGATGTCCTTTATCGTTTCTCTGATGTGGCATCCATCCGCAATCTTTACCCACACAGATATTTTTTCGAGCAGAATTCCAGTTATTTTTAGTATTCATTTATATATGTACGATCTCACAAAACAATATAATAAAATCAATTAGTTTATCACAAAATCGAATATAAAACAGATAATATTGGCCTGAATTTTGTAACAAAAATGTACCGATTTAGGTTTGGACAGCAATAGTACTGCTTCAGAAATTGTATTTATATGTCTGCGTGTAAATATATGTCCACGTTTCTTCACCCAAAGCGAGACAATTAAATACAACTTGTTGAAAACCTTGAGAATAACTCACACAAAGACTGCACTGTGTAAAATGAGACTCTCCAAGAGACCTGCTCCTTTAATCCACAATGGAAAGCTGTATCCTTCTTTGAAGCAATATTCAAAGAGAAGGAATAAATAGTGTCTTGCTTTAGTTCCAACATTTGATATTTCATCGAGTAATGTCAGTGGGCCCGATTCACAGAAATCTGTCTTAAATCTGTCTTTAGTTTGTCTTAAGACAAACTTAAGACAAAATCCTAACTTCTGTGAACACCAAAAGTAGTAAGTTCATTCTGTGAATACCAAAAGTAGTAAGTGCATTCTGTGAATACCAAAATAGTAGTAAGTTTAGGATTAAATCTTAAATTCATTCTGTGAATAATCTCCAAATTTCGATACTACCTCAAAAGTGTAACCCCACCCACTTTCATTAACTTTAGTCAAACAGCCTCTATGGCCATGTTGGTCCAGAGCCACAAACACACTTTCCGGTGGATACTTTCAATTCTGCCCAAAACTGCCAGAGCTTGAATTTGTTGGTTTTCTATACAATATTATTATATGGAAGGGACTTTTATCTAATAAGGCTTGAATCGCCATTATAGGGTGCAATATTATTACAACCAGTAAAATTCGAAACTGAGGTTTCCATAATTTATTAGAAGAAAAAGTCACCTATTCAGTTTTTGGAGGAATAACATGCTGATCACTTCACAATCTATTTTTCCTTGTAAATACTGGACATTTCCACCAATGTATGACAGTACTAGGCATACTAATACCACACATGCCATTACAACGTGGGTATTACTACGCTAGTACCCCTACAACGATCTACCATTTCAACACATTCTTTTCTACGCATAGGACTTTACCACGCATGTCAATACAATGCAAAGGCATGCGTGCTAAAGGCATAAACTTGGTAAAAGTGTCTACGGTAAGTTACACTACTATGCCCTACCCTAAACCTTAAATCAGTACCTCTGCACAACACCCCCAAGCCCCCATCCTTTCCCTAACCTGAACCCTAAATCACTACCACTGCACAACCCCCTAACCACAATCCTTTCCCTACCCTAAACCCTAAATCACTACGCCTGCACCAACCCTACCCCCAAACCTCTCACTACCCCTGCACCACCCTCCCCCAACCCCCAGTCCTCTCATTACCCTAAAACACTACCCAGCACAACTCCATGAAGCTACCCTAAACCCTAAAACACTGCCCCTGCACGACCTTCCCATGACCCCAGTACTCTCCCTACCCTAAACCCTAAAACACTACCCTTGCACTACTCTCCCTGTCCTCAATCCTCTCCCTCCCCTAAAACATTACCCTGCATGACCCCCGTGTTCTCCTAATCTGTGTGTGACAGCTTTTTAATGCTGCTAAGTATACCCTTATGTCCTCAGTCTGATAGCTTCTTCTCCAAAGATGTGCTAATCTTTTGCTGTCCTTTTTTAATGCCAGCAATTCCTCCGTGCACCGTTTGTAGGCCGTCTGTGGACCAGCATCAAGTACAGGAGTACTAATAGCCTGTTTGGCAGTGAAAGCACCAGGAGTAACTAGCAACCATTTCCACGCTTTTTATACAAAGGGGCTTGGTTTGGAGAGTCTAGTCCATTCTAAGATTCCAAAACCTGAAAGGGAAGAATGAAATAGTTGGACCAGGCAACAGATCTGGAGACTTTTATCACAGTGCTGTTGGTGAAAAGAGTGTCAAGGGTATGTCCTTCACTATTCTGAGAAGAAAAAAATAACTGAATCAGTTCCAAAGTTTCTAGTTCTTCAGTTAACGCAGAAGCTACTAGGCAATGTTTGTCTTCAAAATGCAGATTAAGATCGCCCAAGGCCATAAGGGTCAAGTAGCAAATAGCATGTGGCAGTAAAAAGTCCATTGAGGTGTTAACAAAAACCCTAGCAGTTCCCAGAGGCCAATAAATAAGAAAGTCTGCAACAGAGTGCAACCTGTTAAACATGGGGAAAAGTAGGCTGCTTCACAGCTAGGAATCATGGTTACTGAAAGTTTGATTTGGAAGCCCCTTTTAGAAATACCTGCTAGCCCCCCAACCACTTGTTTTGGGCCTGTCAATTCTCAATATAGCGTAACCATCAGGAACTTCATCGAACACATCAGGTGCAGACTGTGCATGGATCTAGTTCTCCACAAGGAACAAGGCTATTGATTGTTGGCTAATCAGCAAATCTAAATTTTCAAATTTATACTTACTGAGGGACCTACAATTCAAAATAAAGCATTTCGGAGAAGCTAGCACCGGACAAGGCTAGCCAGCGGGGGTAGAGTATTAAAGGAGAAGTTGCACTTACCACAACCTTTTCTCCCAAAACAAAGAGTATTTGAATGTAGGCAATCCATTGCCAATGATGATCAAAGAAGCATAGGCGAGTCATGAACTGGGTCCACTCTTGAATGGGCAGGGATGGGTGAGCTTGCCATTGGCACGCCTTTGCTGCTTGCCATTGGCACTCCTTTGCTGCGCCAGCGTCAGGCCTGCGCAGCTGCCATAATTTTGTAGCCCACTTCTAAGGGCATGGCTAGGCGCCAATAAGGAGAACAGAGGGGGGGGGGCAGATAACTGCATGCCCTGTTACCCACTCCACACTGGCATCAAGTTAAAACAAATAAGCCAAAATATACAAAAAATATAAAACAAAACACTTATGGCCCGATTCACAGAATCAACGTAAGACTCAATCCTAAACGTACTACTATTTTGGTATTCACAGAATGCACTTACTACTTTTGGCATTCACAGAATGAAGTTACTACTTTTGCTATTCACAGAAGTTAGGATTTTGTCTTAAGTTTGTCTTAATAAATATAAGTGTAGTAGAAGCACCATAAAAGTTTGCTTTAAAGGTAGTGATAGAAAGATACATTAGAAATAATATTAATACCATAGAAAATATGGACTTTATATTGGTGACAATCTATTGATTCAATGGTATTCATAGTAACACAAGAGTGGTACAAAGTTCCCCAATGTGAGTGAAGAGGACAAGTGTGTGTAGAGTGTAGAAGAAGAGAAACAAGGGAGGGGAATTCCCTTTTTGGAACTAAAACCCTCACACACCTAGCAAGCTAGATGTCATGCTTCATCATATGGGTTCTGCTCCTCGTCAGACTGGCGCTGCAATGTCTGACGGGCACCCGTAAAGGGGCTCTTTATCGGAGATCTTTTGTTCCAGCCATATGGTGCATGCGTGTGAGAGGGCAATGAAAGTGTAGTCATGAGATCGTGGTGAGTTAAAAAAGGTGGGTCAGTCCACAACGAACTTTAATTGGCGTGGCCGACGCCCTTGTTTAAAATAGTGGGAGGGGAGATATATCCTGAGGAGATTCAAAGCAAAATACCTACAACCCTCGGATCAGGTCAACATGTTTCTTGCCCAGGACCTACGTGTTCATTACTACACAGTGAAAAACTAAGACATCAAGAGTGATTTCTATGTCTTAGGATGGATTACCCAACCTTATTTCTTATTGACCAGACGGTGGTGGTAGGTGTTATCGGCTCTGACCGCACGCCGAACGGGTACGTTTCCAAGGAAGCCTCCACAATTTCTGTACTGTCACCCTGCGGGTTACACTCAGCGCTGGGTGCGCTTTACCCGTTGGGGTAGCTGCCATCTATTAATTTCAGCTGCTGACGCCGGCCCTAGGCTATGGGCATAATCTTTGGTGGGCGCAGCTTCTGTGGCCTTATGTTATTGTTGCCACCTTTTTTAACTCACCACTATCGTACGACTACTCTTTCACTTGACCTCTCACCCGCATGCACCATATGGCTGGAACAAAAGATCTCCGATAAAGAGCCCCTTTACGGGTGCCCGTCAGACATTGCAGCGCCAGTCTTGATTGAAAGATCGTAGTTGGCGGGTGGGGGTGTAGAAGGACAGTCTTGTGTTGAGGCATTTGGGTCCTAGGTCATAGAGGGCTTTGTGTGCGTGGGTGAGGAGACGGAACGTTATTCTCTTATTGACGGGGAGGCAGTGGAGATCTTTCAGGTGGTCGGAAATGTGAGATTGACGAGGGATGTTCAGTATGAGTCTGGCTGATCCGTTTTGGATGCGTTGAAGTTTTTTCTGTAGTTTGGCTGTGGTTCCGGCGTAGAGAGTGTTTCCGTAATCCAGTCGGCTGGTGACCAGTGTGTGGGTGACCGTCTTTCTTGTTTCAGTGGGGATCCAGCGGAATACTTTTTTGAGCATGCGTAGGATGTTGAAGCAGTATGATGAGACGGCATTGGCTTGTCTGGTCATCGAGAGGGAGGAGTCCAGGATGAAGCCCAGGTTGCGTGCATGATCCGTTGGTGTGGGTGCGTTTCCCAGGGCTGGTGGCCACCAAGAGTCATCCCAGGCTGAGGGGGATGAACATAAGATAAGGACTTCCGTTTTGTCCGAGTTCAGTTTTAAGCGGCTGTTCTTCATCCACTCGGCTACTTCTATCATTCCTTCGTTTAGGTTGGTTTTGGCGGTGTTCGGGTCTTTGGTGAGGGAGAGAATCAGCTGGGTGTCGTCTGTGTAGGAGATGATGTTGAGGTTGTGTTGGTGTGCGATGGATGCGAGGGGACTCATGTATACGTTGAAGAGGGTGGGACTGAGTGATGATCCTTGTGGTACGCCGCAGATGACTTCGGTGGGCTCTGATTTGAAGGGGGGGAGGCGGACTCTCTGGGTTCTTCCGGCAAGGAACAATATGATCCATTCCAATGCTTTTCCTTGTATTTTGACATTGCTGAGTCGTTGTATAAGGGTGCTATGATAGACTGTGTCGAAGGCTGCGGGAGGTCAAGTAAGATGAGGGCAACTGTTTCTCCGTTGTCCAGTAGTGTTCAGATGTTGTCTGTAGCTGCAATGAGGGTGGTTTTGGTGCTGTGTTTGGCTCGGAAGCCGGATTGTGAAGGGTCGAGGGATTTGTTGGATTCGAGGAAGGAGGCGAGCTGACTATTGACGGCTATCTCAATGACTTTGGCGGGGAATGGGAGGAGCGAGATGGGGCGGTAGTTCTTAAGTTCGGTGGGGTCTGCTGTGGGTTTCTTCAGAAGGGCGCTCAGTTCGGCATGTTTCCAGATTTCCGGGAAGGTAGCGGAGTTGAAGGAGCAATTGATGACATCGCAGAGATGGGGTGCGATGATGGAGCCTGCTTTGTTAAAAATGTGGTGGGGACATGGGTCGGTTGGCGATCCTGAGTGGATGGAGTTCATCAGGCGGATGGTGTCTTCGGTGGTGATTGGGTTCCAGGCGCAAAGGTTGTTAGAGGGCGGTGTTGGATCGGAAATGGGTGGAGTGGACAAGTCTTCGGACTGGTTTTCAAAGCTGTTATGTATTTCGGCGATTTTGTTGTGGAAGAATGAGGATAGAGAGTCGCAGAGGTCTTGGGAGGGAGTGATGTCGTTGGTGCCGGCGGTGGGGTTGGTAAATTCTTTGACGATGTTAAATAGTTCAATGCTGTTTTGGGCACTGTTGTGAAGTCGATCCTTAAATGCCGATTTCTTGGTGGATCGGATTCGTTGGTGGTGTTTACGGGTGGCGTTCTTGAAGGTGGCTAGATTATCAGTGGTTGGGTTTTTTTCTCCAGGTTTTCTCGAGAGTACGGCAGAACTTCTTGGATTTCTTAAGGTCATTGTTGAATCAGGGGGCTTTTTTGCTACCTTGCTTGATTAGATGCTTTTTCAAGGGTGCGAGTTCGTCGGCGCTATGGGTGATCCATTGGGTGAGGTTAGTGGCTGCTTGGTTTGGGTCCGATGATTTGGTGGGGGGGTTTTGGTGAAGCGATGTGAAAAGTTGTTTGGTGGTGATTTTGTTCAAATTTCTTCGCGGAATAGGTTGTGGGCGGTTGTGGATCGTGGACTTTTTGTAGTCGAAGTGAACGCAGCTGTGGTCCGTCCAAGGGAGAGATGTGGTGTGATCGAAGGAGATGTGCTTGCTGTAGGTGAAGATAGGGTCAAGCGTGTGTCCGGCGTAGTGGGTGGGGGTGTCCACAAGTTGTTTGAGTCCTAGATTGGCTAGGTTATCCAGAAGGGTGGTGGTGTTGTTGTCGTTTTTCTTTTCCAGGTGGAAGTTGAGGTCTCCCAGTAGAATGTAGTTCTCGGAGGGGAGGGTATGTGGGCTGATGAAGTCAGCGATGTCTTCTCTGAATTGTGTGCGGGGTCCTGGTGGTCTGTAGATTAGGGTGCCTCTGAGTGTGGTTTTGTGGTCGGTGTGAATTTGGAAGTGGAGGTGTTCGGCGGAAGCGAGGTTGTCGTCGGAACTGGTCGTGATGCGGATGGTGTTCTTTCGGATGATCTTGTAGCCGTCCGGGATGGCTATGGCGATGTCGGGTGCTGATGAGGCGTTCATCCAGGTTTCTGTGAGGAAGGCGACATCCGGCGATGTAGTGTCGAGTAGGTTCCAAAGTTCAATGGAGTGCCTGTGGACTGAGCGGGTGTTAATCAGGAAGCACTTTAGGTGGTTAGTGTCAGAGCTCTGTTTGGATTTTGTGGATTTGGTGTGGGTCCTGATGCAGTCGAACTTGCAGGAGTGGCAGGTGAAGGGTCCATGGGTGTGTCCTAGGGCGGCTAGGTAGCAGTTTGGGAGTCGGCTGGGGTTGCGGCATCATAAGTAATGCGGGTGGAATGGGAATCGCGGGGGCCAGGGGGTCTGGCGCTGGGCGTGGTCCAGGCGCGGACGGGCATAGTCGGGCTTACCTTTGGCGCACCTTCGGCACGCATGGGGCGCGACCGCTGCGCGTGACCACTGCGCGTCAGCTGTTCAGACATATGTGGATGGTGGGGGGGCGGAGCGAGGGAGGAGCAGCTGGGAGGCGGGAGCAGGGTGGAGAGGACGGGCTCCGAGACACAACAAACAAAATGGATGGCAGCAAAAGTAAAACCCAAACAGGCTGGGGGCAGAAAGTGGGATCACGCTGTGTGCAGTGGCACCAGAACAACAAGGCAACACTAATTAAATGCAGAAATGACTTCAAAATGCAAATGAGCGATCGAGCGCTACACGGCCAAAAGAGCGCTATGAGTCTTAATCAGGCAGCACTTAAATCGAGCAGCAGGCAATGCGTAAATGACTTCAAAATGCTAATGAGTTTCAGTTCCAAAAATTCCCCTCCCTTGTTTCTCTTCTTCTACGCTCTACACACACTTGCCCTCTATACTCACATCGGGGAACTTTGTACCCCTCTTGTGTTACTAATCTTCTGGACTTGTACACGGGACCCCGTTAAATATCGTCCACTCTTGGTTTCCCCTTGTTGTTGATAATCAATGCTATTCATATCAACGCATTGCAAATGCAAAAGTGGTGTAAAAGAGTGTAGAATATAGCCCAAGTCGGACACTTTGTAGAATGATACTAGAGATAATATAGAATATGAAACACATGCATTTTGTCAATAATGTGAAAAGTGCACTAGTGGTGCACTTTCAGTGATAGCTATTACTATGTGATGCCACATGATGAAGTTTAAACTCAAGAAAACTATATTAATCAATATTCGATTGTGTGCTAATGTTCAAATGTACTTCAATAGATCATGAGAAGTCAAGTTAAAGGCTTATTTTCTTCAAATGAAGGTTCAAAATGTTTTTTCATATTGCTGACTTTTCCTCTAGTTTGAGACAATGGAACACTAAACTTGTAGTGGAAATGTATCTTTCTCTGTACTGAACATGCTTACTTTGACATTCCTGAATCTTTCCATATAGTTGCATATTGGAACAGATGTTTAACTTTTTCCATAAGGTTACAACGATTGTACCTTTTTCTTCTGATTCTAGGAGTATGTAGACTGCCATATCATAGTTCCTCATGAGCAAAATGGGAACTTTCTCTAACGTTTCATGTTATTCTAAATGATATTGTGAGGACATAGACCACGGGATGGTCTTTTGATGGTGGTGCAATGCAACATCACCTGGACTTTGCTAGAAACTTTATAAAAGTAGAAACCCAAAAGGAGGGGCGACAATTACCCACGACTATTACCCCCAACCACTCACCAGAGTGCACACCATTCATTTTTGTTTCTGGAGAGCGCACAAGGTTTGTTCTTACATTTTTTACTTTGCTTTATATTTCCTTAATTTTGAATGAGAGGATACTTTGCTGATTGATTTATTCACTATTACAACATTTCTTTCTTATGGACTGGCTTGCTGAATGTTACAATCGGTTGCATATGCTTTGAACTTCTTTGTAGTACTCTACCACATGTTTTGATTTAACATTATGATATTTAATGGACTGGCCTTTAAAGGACTTTAAACTTGGACCCTTTTTCCCCATAGGAAGTTGATATTAGATGCTGAATTATTCAACTGCCTTCATGGTAATAGAATGCTGTGATTTTGTGACTATTTCTATGAAAAAGTATTAATATTTCGGTCGAATTTTCTGAATCCGTCGAATGAATTCCATTGCATACAGATGACACGCCTACCGTGCAGTTAAAAAAATATTATCGGACCATATGTGACTTTCATACATTACCAATGGGAGTTGCCCAAGTTGGTTTCCACGCGATGCGGACACAAACTGAAACCTGCGACTATCGCCAAAACAATTCCCAGCCTATGGTTATGTCCGATTCAGTAATGCTGCACCTACCATGCTCTTTGAAAAATTGGTTGGCAGGGCAGACATTTTTGTAAATGTTGAGATTTTGTGATTTACCATGGCTGGATGCAGCATTCTCCTGGTGAAAGGTACATCTAACTGAAAAGCTCACAATCACATGATGGCCTAACCTTGAGGGGCACATGACACACTGATTGGGAGGCTAATGCCACCAGGACAACAAACAACTTAAGTGGGTAACCTCATTATATTGAACTACTGCATAGTCAATGGTTTGTGTATGTAATTGTTTGTGTAATGCAGACATGACAACATGACAGGTAGCCATAGACCCAGAAGGTTGATGGTTTGGGTGGGAGGATGAGTATTTGCAATGGCTACATCTTGCATCATGCCCTGTACTCCACACACTGGTACCTGTTGTCTGACTTAACCACAACTTCCATCATGGTCTTGTGCTCAAACCACCAGTCCAGCCCACCAGGAATCAAGCTTTCCTGACAGGAAATGGCAATGTATTGGCAAGATGACTGACACTGGTGCCTGTTGTCTGACTTGCCCAACACTCCCATAATGCCTTGTGCTCCAAAGACCAGTCCCCAGTGTCAGCCATCTTGCCATTACATTTCCACTCACTGTCATGGAAACACAGTTCCAGGTTGGCTGGTTGGGCTGGGTGGGAGGAGGAGTATTTGCAATGACTACAATTCCCATCAGCTCTGCCCTCAATACACCACCCCACCCATCCCAACAAGCCCACCAGGAACCATGCTTTCCTGACAATGAGTGGAAATGTACTGGCACGATAGTTGGCAGGGGGGACTTGTGTTTCAAGCACAAAGCCTTTTTTTTATTGAAGCTGGAGTTTGTCCGACATAAATATTCACACATTGCGTTATCATATCATACAAAAAACTGAGATAAAAAATCTATTTTAAGAATATACATCAAAAGCGAAGTCACTATAAATACTCCCCACATCCCAGACCCATTTAACATTTCATACAGAAGATTTAGCCAGAAGCAACATATAAAACACCCCATTTAACCCCCCCTGTAAACATTGACACCATACTCTGATCCAATGAACGAATGATTTAACATCTCCTTCCACCCACCGCAATACGGCAACATATTCAAGAACATCACAGCTACTATTAATCAAAGATTTTTCCCCATACTTCATCAAATTTCTTAAGTCCCCCAATTCTTGCGGCATAGGTGTATTCACTTTTTTTCACCCTTCTCATCTTCTGACCCCACTCCAAGGCTAACGGAATTGAGTCTGACCGCCATTTTTGTAATATCAGTGACCTTCCGACTGCCATGGCTATATATAGAAATCTAGTCACTGAATCCGAAAAAGGGAGATCTGGATCAAAGCCAAATAAAATTAATCTATTGTTTACTTCCAGCTGTATATTGCATTCTTTATCCAAGTAAAGAAACACCTCTAACCAAAAAAGATTAATTTTTGGGCAACATAGCATAATATGTGACCAGTTGGCAGATGGATAAATCAAGCAACAAAAGCATTGAGAGGACAGATGGGGATACATTTTTGAAATTGCGGCTGGGGTTCGATATAACAGCCATTTACTAAAGAAAATGCATCCTGCACCAAATTTCCCCTCTTAGCGAGCTAAAATTTAGTCTTTTGATGGTGGACCAAATATGGGGAGAGATTTTACAGTTCTCATGGTCTGACCATTTCCTGATGGTTTTGGTTTCAAGATCTGTCCCCCTTAGAGAGGTTAAATATTTATTCCAAGCACCTGCTTCTTATCTGATGCTCTAGCTAGAAGATCCTCCACCAGCTGATTTGGGGCCGTAAGGGATGAAGGACAAACCTTGTTGTGAGTTTTGATGTGTGTACATAGCAATAGTTTTAAGCCTTCTCATTTTCATTGCAGGTTTGTGGTTCATCTGTATTACATTCACATCACATGCTCATTGACTATTGTTTTTACCTGACTCTGTTCCTTCTGTGATTCAGCACATGCTCTCCAGCGTTAGGAAAGCAGGCACCTTCTCCTCCCAGGAAGTATAGTGCCGAGGTGGTGCAAGAGGGCCACCACCAGTCCATTGTGCATTCATATGTTCTTGGGCGCACAGTTGTTTTACCCTCCTTCTTACTTTGTACCACCTTCTCTTAATATCATCCGGCGAGTGCAGGACAGGTTCTTCAGCATTCACCTTGTTGACTATCCTGTTCCACATCCATTTTTTCTGGGACCGTAGTACAGGGGGCATGATATTTAAAATATTGGACTATATATATTCTATGTTTTGTTTGCCCTAGCAATGAAAAAACCCTAAGTCTTTTTCACTGTGGCAAGGCTGGCTCTACCACAGGAAAGCACCAGGTTTTAATATAACACCTGGTAATACTTAACTTCAGCTTGGGAGTAGCTAGAAAAAGGTTCCAATGACTCATTTTTATTAAGAATGTGAAGTGCAACATAGTGGTCAAGTCAGATTTTATATAACTATTTTGAATATGACCTTTTTAGAAAGTTTTCATCTTCCTACCTAAGCCAAATGAGCCTTTCTGTCAGTATTCATTGTCACCCAGCAACTGAATGGTTCTTTGATAATGGTTGAAGCATCTCCCATAGCTGAGACGGGAGATGGGCTGATCCTTCCAACACCAACAAACTTTAATTCAAAGGATGCCTACCCTGTAACTGTAGCTGGTAGATGTAGCACACACCTTCAATCAATCAATCACATAATTTGTAAAGCGCACTACATACCCGGTATGTAAGGCGCTGGGGAGGATGCGGGGGGGGGGTGGTGTTACTGGTCAAAGAGCCAGGGGGAAACAACCTTTACGACGCAACTTTTACAACGCACTACCATTACAACAAAACTTTTACAACGCAACATCCATTACAACGCATGCATTTACAACACAACCATTACAACGCATGACACTACAACGCACACCACTACAACGCATGTTATTACAATGCAGTCATTACAACGCATACCATTACAACGCATAGCATTACAACATATAGTACCCTTACACTATCCAACACTTACCCTACTGTTGCACCCCCTGGAGTTAGAATAGTAATTTTTACCCCTACACTATCCAACACTTACCCTACTGTTGCACCCCCTGGAGTTAGAATAAAAATTTTAACCCCTACACTATCCGACACTTACCCTACTGTTGCATCCCCTGGAGTTAGAATAGTAATTTTTACCCCTACACTATCCAATACTTACCTTACATGCAATGTAATGTTATGCGTTGTAATGGTATGCGTTGTAAATATAGTATGCGTTGTAGTGGAATGCGTTGTAAAGGTAGTTTCAAAGTATTCGTTGTAATGGTATGCGTTGTAATGGTATGCTTTGTAATGGATGTTGCGGTGTAAAGAATGCGTTGTAAAGGTAGGCATTGTAAAAGTATGCATTGTAACATCATACATCCAGAGCTAGGTCTTGAGTTATCTCCTGAAGGTCAGCAGGTCTTCGGTTTGTCGCAGGTCGAGGTGGAGGGTGTTCCAGGTCTTGGCGGCGTGATGGGAGAAGGACCTGCCTCTGGAAGTGGTTCTCCGGATGCGTGAGACCGTGGCCAGGGCGTGATCAGCAGAGTGGAGATTCCTGTTGGGTACGTAGAAGGAGAGCCGACTGTTGAGATAGGCTGGGCCGGGTATGTGGAGTGCTTTGTGTGCGTGGATCAGGAGCTTGAAGGAGATTCTTTTGTCGACGGGGAGCCAGTGCAGGTTTTTCAGGTGGGGGGTGATGTGGTCGCGGCGCGGATGTCGAGTATCAGGCGTGCGGAGGCATTCTGGATTGTATGTAGTCTGCTGATGAGCTTGGACGGGGCTCCGGTATAGAGGATGTTTCCGTAGTCGAGTCTGCTGCTCACTAGGGCCTGGGTGACTGTTTTCCTTGTGTTGGTCGGAATCCATCTGTAGATTTTGCAGAGCATGCGGAGGGTGTTGAAACAGGTGGAGGAGTCTGCATTGACTTGTTTGGTCATGGAGAGTTTTGAGTCAAGGATGATTCCCAGGTTGCATGCGTGGTCGGTGGGGGCCGGGGGGGACCCCAGTGACGTGGGCCACCAGGAGTCGTCCCATGTGGAGGGGTTGGATCCGAGGATGAGGATTTCTGTCTTGTCTGTGTTCAGTTTGAGGCAGCTGTCCTCCATCCAGTAGGCGACGGCCTTCATTCCCTGGTGGAGGTTGGATTTGGCGGTGAGGGGGTCCTTTGTGAGGGAGAGGATCAGCTGAGTGTCGTCGGCGTACGAGATTATGATGAGGTCGTGCTGTCGGGTGATTCGTGCTAGTGGCGACATGTAGACGTTGAACAGTGTCGGGCTGACAGAGGATTCTTGGGGAACGCCACAGATGACCTTGGAGGCCTCGGATTGGAACGGGGGAGGCAGACTCTCTGCGTTCTGCCAGAGAGGAAGGAGGTGGTCCAGTCCAGGGCCTTGTTACAGATCCCTGCGTCGTGGAGGCGTGTGCCTAGTGTGTGGTGGCAGACGCTGTCGAAGGCGGCGGAGAGGTCCAGGAGGATGAGGGCCGCTGTCTCGCCATTGTCTAGTAGGATCCTGATGTCGTCTGTGGCGGTGATTAGGGCGGTCTCGGTGCTGTGGTTGCTGTGGAATCCTGATTGGGATGGGTCTAGGATGTTTTTGTCTTCGAGGTGCTGAGTGAGCTGGGTATTTACTATCTTCCCGATGACCTTAGCTGGGAACGGAAGCAAGGAGATGGGCCGGAAGTTCTTGAGGTCGCTCGGGTCCGCCTTGAGTTTCTTCAGTAGGGCGTTGATCTCTGCGTGCTTCCAGATCTCAGGGAAGGTGGCGGTATCGAATGAGAGGTTGATGATTTTATGCAGGTGGGGAGCGATGGACTTGCTGGCTTTGTTGAAGATGTTGTGCGGGAGAGGGTCCGATGGGGATCCAGAGTGTACTGTTTCCATGGTCTTGATTGTGTCCTCGATGCTCACGTTGGCACAGGTTATCAGGGTGTCGTGGGCGGTGGGGTGCGGTGTCCGGGGTCTGAAGCTGTCATGGATGTCGGTAATTTTCCGGTGAAAGAAGGTGGCGAGGGAGTCGCACAGGGCTTGCGATGGTGGGATGTCATTGGCGTTGGAGCTTGGGGATGGGGGTTCCTTCATGATGGTGAAGAGCTCCTTGCTGTTGTGTGCATTGTTTCCAAGCCGGTCCGTGAAGGAGATTCTTTTGGCGGTCCTGATGAGGTGGTGGTGGTTGCGGATGGCGTCTTTACGGGCAGTGCGGTTGTCTGGCGTCATTTCATTGTGCCATATGTTTTCCAGTTTTCGGCAGGTGCGTTTGGAGTTGAGGAGTTCCGGTGTGAACCAGCTGACTCTTCTGCTGGTGTCTGTGTTGGTGGGGTTTTTCAGTGGAGCGACCGTGTTGGCGCAGTCTTTCATCCAGCGTTCGAGGGTGAGTGCCCCTTCATCCGGGTTGGTTGGGATCATCAGGGTATTGAGTGCGAGGTTTGTCTGTAGTTGTTCTTCAGTGTTTTTGCCCCAGCGGCAGCTGGGGGTCTGTAGGGTGTGGTGGTGTGTGGGTGGTTTTCAGAAGGAGAAGTGGATGCAGTGGTGGTCTGTCCAGGTGAGTTTGGAGGCGTGGCTGTATTGTATTGGCGTTTATATAGCGCACTACTTACCCGTAGGGTCCCAAGGCGCTTCGACCGCTGCGAAACCCTTCCTGGCTTCCCTGAGAGATGGTCGCTTAATGGGTATCTCCAGGGTGAGACCAGGCATCCCCGGCGGTCTGGTGGGGCCGTTAGTGAAGATGAGGCAAGCTAATGCCCAGAGTTGCCGAGTGTGATCGCTGATCAGAGTGGGCACCGAGGCGAGAGAATTATCGAGTCCGCTGACCCTGGTCCAGAAACCTGCCGCGCCGGGAATCGAACCCTGGTCCCGGGCCGTCCTCTGCTCTCGGGTCTGCCGCCTCTAACCAGTGAGCCACACTACTTCAGTGGCTGAAGGTGACGAGGGGGCTTGAGGAGAAGATGACATCTAGAGTGTGGCCGGCGTTGTGGGTCGGCGTCGTGACGAGCTGTTTCAGTCCGAGGTTGGCGAGATTGTCGATCAGGGTGGAGGAGTTGTTGTCGTTGTTGTTCTCCAGGTGAAAGTTCAGGTCTCCGAGGAGGATGTAGTCAGTGGAGGTTAGTGCGTGTGTGCTGATGAGGTCGGCGATGGAGTTGCAGAATTGAGGCCGGGATCCTGGAGGTCTGTAGATGAGGGTGCCTCTTAAGGTGGTTTTTGGGTTCGTGTGGATCTGGAAGTGCAGGTGTTCGGCGGTGCTGAGTGTGTCATTGGTGTTTGTTGAGATCTTGATTGTGTTTTTGTGGACAATGGCGATTCCTCCTCTGGCCTTGTTATTGCGGTCTCTGCGGGTGATCTTGTACCCATCTGGGATGGCTATGGCGATGTCAGGCGATGAGGCTTCGTTCATCCAGGTCTCGGTCAGGAAGGCGATGTCCGGTGATGTGGTGTCGAGTAGGTCCCAGATTTCGACGGCGTGTTTGTGTGCGGAGCGGGTTTTTATCAGGATGCATCTAAGCTGGTTGGTTTCTATTGTGGTGGGTGTCTTGGCGCTTTCGTGGCAAGAGAAGTTGCAGTTCTGGCAGGTGAAGGGGCTGTGGGTGCGCCTTGGGGCAGCCTTGCAGCAGGTGTAGGTCCTTCCTGGGTTGAGAGTGATGAGGGTGTTGGCGCCATAGCGGAGGTGGACATCGTGACTGCTGCGGCGGCCGGGGTTCTGGCGCAGGGCGTGGTCCAGGTGCGGACGTTCACAGTCTGGCTTGCCTTAGGCGCGCCTTTGGCGCACCTGATACGCGCGTCCGCTTCACGGCCATTCAGTGGCAACCCGCTGACCATGGCATGCCCCCCCCTATTGTCCTAAAAGCCAGCCAGGCACCACTCCCATTGGGACACTAACTGCCTCCAGAATTGGTGTTCATTGACCACAAAGAGCTACGAAGGAGAGTTTGTCCAATATCATAGCTACTCTTCTGGGTGGGCGCCGGGAGCTCCCACACAGGGACACTGTGAGACAGTTTAAAATAAAACACACAGGAACTGGTGTAAAAGTGGGTAGGATATTTTTCCCTATTGGTTAGGAAGGGGGCAGGAGTCCCACCCACTCAGGCATAAATGTAGCACCTGTGGGCATCCTATTTAGAACACAACTGGACCTTTGGAAGACAGATGAAAAACTGCATCTGCTGTTGTGATATGTGAGGAGAACCTAAGGGCTAAATCTGCTCCCACTTGTATCCAGGACTGAGTAGAGGACTTCAGGGGTGAGTTGACTGACCTCCTACTAAGCTGAAGGGACACAACAACTGCAATAGTCTAACTTTCCTAAATGCAGCCAGCAGACCAGATTCAACTGGAACTATTCTGGACCCTGCTAGAGGCTTCTGTTGGAGGGAGTCCTGACCTCCCACGTGCCTCCCTAAGGTCACGCAACTGTTTGCTGGTGTCAAAGTTTTCCCTTACCGTCTAACACTTAAGCCTGGGGCTTAGAAACTGTTTCTAAACTTTTGCTTGGAGAACCGACAGAAAACTGAGACATACCTGCCTAGCCAATCTGTCAAAGAAGCTTTGTTGCTGGGCCAAAGATTCAGGTTGCTCCCACTTGAAGCTTTTCTGCAGCAGCAAATCTGTTTCAGCGCAAAGTCATGAAGAAGGTATCCAGTCTTGTGAAGCCCTGTTTGTCTACAACTTGTAGACTTGCACAGCTGGAGGAATCCAAGCTCCAGAAAAGTGACTAGTTCCAAAAGTAGAAATCTTTCCTGGATTGAGGTACCAAAGGTATCCAACTGACCAGGGGAGTTCTTTGGGTGCACATTTTGAATGTCTCTGCCTCATGGAGCTTTCCAATTGAAAGTCAACTTCTTAATTGAGACTTCATCCAAAAGGTATATGCTTTTTGGAACCCTTCTTGGCCATAGCCTGCTGCCTGGTCTACTTGAGAATTATTATCTTTGATTTCAGAGACAAAGGGGCATATTTATATGCCCCTATCACCACCACAAAGTCACTTTCAGTGATGTGATCGCGATAGGGCTCTCGCCTTATTTACAAGGCAGTGTTAAGCCACTTAATGGCTTAATGCTGCCTTGTAAATAAGGCACCCTTTCACACTGTATTTAGCGTAATAGATTTTTTGGTGGGTGTTCCACCGCAAAACCCATTGATTTTGAAGCTGCCCTTTATTTACAAGGAGGCAGCGCCAAAATTAAGGTCTTAAACAGGTGAAACTAAGGGAATTGCTTTATTTCTCCTCGTTTTTGATGTTTCCATGTTTGCTGCCTTGTGCAGTACACATGCAAACAGCAAATTTCCTATAATTATTTCCTATGATTATTTATGTGCAGGAAGGTACCCCTTCCTGCACATAAATAATCATTTAAAATCAAAACTAAATTGAAAATGCAAATCATAAATAATTATTTTAAAAAATGCAGTTTTGCAACTTCTATGTTTGCTGCTTTAAGCAGCACACATAGAAGTTACTAAACACCATTTAAAGATTGTTTATGTGCAAGAAGGGGGACCTTCCTGCATATAAACAAGATTCCCCTCAACAGAGGCACCCTTGCATGATGATAAACGGGTGCCTGCATTGGTATTAGGCAGCTAAGGTTAATGTCAGTGCAGGGGGAAACTCATGGCTGCACCATAGTCTAGTAAATATGGTGCACCCTGCGTTTCTAAAGTGGCGACGCGTGACATTAGCCTTCTTGGCTCAATGACACGCTTCACCACTTTGGGACCGATTCCGGTCGGAAGGGCTCTGAATAATGTTCAGAGCCCTTCCAACCACATCGGAATGCGCTGGCAGGATTATTTTCCAACCGAGCCATTCTGATCGGCTCGGTCGGAATGGAATGTGACTTGGATATCCGGATGGCTTACGACCGGCTCGCAGAGCCCGTCTGCCATCCAGAAATCCTTCAGTACTCCCCCGGTCACCTCTTTACGACCGAGGGAGTACGATGGCAGTTTTTCACTGCCTTTTCACGCAGGTGTTTCTGGCACAAAAAGGCAATCGGAAACTGTCTCTGGGGGCCCCCAGCAGGGTTCCCATAGGTGTGAGGCCGACAAATGGCAGCCTGTAGACACCTATTGTGCCCATTTGTTGATCCCTGCACCCTGTGGCCGGCGCCTTGGGGTGCCGGCCACAGGGTGCAGGGATGAACTTCAACCCTGCTTTACACAATGCAGGCATGCATTCCGCTCGGAATCCAGGCTTCCATTGTGAAGCATACAAATGCGACTGAACATTCAAATTTATTACAGGATTAGTGTAATGCTGTCCCATTATGTTCATTAAAACAATTTACTATTTTTATAAATTAGAGTGGTATTTTTATTATATTGTGTTGTCAACATTTTACACTGATTTGGTACTTATAAACGCTTTACATATTTCTCTTAAGTTAAGCCTGTCTGCTCAGTGCCATAGATGCTAGGAGTTGACTTCAGGTTTAAATTTCTGAAACATTTACTGAACCTAATAAGAACAGTGACATTTATACTTAAAATACAACTTTGACACCTTTTCCATAAAAGAATACTAAAATAAAGCAACAGAAGCTGGTCTCTCCCCATTGTACCAGATATGATCTATCTTTCAAGACTATCCACTTTCAGTGTCCATTCCTGTGCTGTTAACCTTTATTTCCCACAATGCTCTTTTTTCTTGCAACTTTCACAATTTATGTGATAGATTATGAAGGATGAAGATCAATGGGACTCCCACCAAATATGACACTATTGTATTAGAAGTGTGGAACTTGTTCCTGGCTTGTACTTTTACTCAAACTTTAGTGGCCCTGGATTATATTGCTACCCTCTAACATTCTAAACTCATGTATCATTTTTGGGTGAGGGTTAGGGTTACCAGATTGAGGACTGACATGTAAAGGCTGTCGGGTTGGTGGCATTTGCAATTGTGTTCAGATGCTGACAGTTTCATTGGTGTGTTTTTAGAAAAGGAAGTAAAGTAAAATGTAACTGAATACTTTGTAGAATCAGACAATTTTTACAACACTACACTAAGGGGCATATTTATCCAGGGTTGCATCGCTTTTGCACCATGTAACACAAACATTGTGTGGCCCAGAATGGCTTGATAAATCCAGAGTAATCAGCGCAACACAAATCACAGCATTGCCTTTACTCTGCCCCAGGGAGCCATTCCATGGGTAGTGAGGGTGTTCCCATGCAAAACCCATGGATGTAGATGCATTCCAAGATTTACCATAGGGTGTAGACCTGGCAAGTCTTCAAAACTGCTACGCCTCTCCAGGTGAGGTGTATCAAAGAGAAATATCATTATTTCTCCTAGTTGTTTTTTCTTTCTATGTGCGCTGCATTCAGCAGCACACATTAGAAGAGGGAAATGCCTCAGTGGATTGTCTTTATGCCAGAAGGTGCCCCTTTCTGCACAAAAGCAATTCTCTAAACAACACAGGCTTTGGCACTAAGTAGCACATTGTGCGCCAATGCTGGGAAAAGGCTGGGATGTGCTGTGCAAAGTTAAGTACAGTGCACTCCTGCTCTTCACCCATCATGCAGTGCAGCAAATGACTTGATGCGCTACAATGCGTGATATAATTATAAATATGCCCCATAAGACCTATTTTCAGGTGACTAGGAATCAAGTATAGAGCTTTTCTCCTACAGAGCGGTTGTTAAGCTATGACATAGTACTAACAGGGAAAGAAAAAGCATCTTGCCTGATTACCCAAAGAAAACTTAAGGTTATAAAGAAAGATACACATTTTTACAAAGTAGTGCATACAAGTATATCACACTTATTTCACACTGACAACCAGGTTATAGGGAGTGGGGAAGGCATGTGTTATTCAAGACATGCCGCATCTCAGCACCACTTCCTACTGTAGCCTTGGAATGTTGTATAGCATTTTAGGACCCTAGTGTAATTTTCCCGATTCAAGCCCTTATATAGGTATAAATCACCATATCCTTATATAGGCATAGAAATCACAACCATATTTAGCAGAGGCACTGAGAGAGACGCTGTCTTTTCTCTTGCCGAGAAATCCAGCTCCAGTATTTTGAAGCTACCTTTGCGGGTTGTTGGGAAATTGAGTCCTGAGACAGAGAGATACCAGACCTCCTTCATTCTAAACCAAGGTACGGAGCTGATTAGACCCTAAGAGAAATCTTGGATAGACTCTTGGCAAAAGAAAACTAGATTTATGCTACACCACACTTACTTCTCCCCTCGTACTAGACTTAGGTTAGGTACATAGGGGTAGGCATATTTTAGAAGCACCAGTTGAGTACTTTTAAGCCTTTGTTATTAATATATATATTTTATGGCTTAAGAAACCATACCATGCTTTTACAGTATTATTTTAATATATTCTTCTTGCTTACGCATTATACTTTACAGCCAGTATTACGATTGTAGCAGTTCATTTCTTCTGCACGAGAAAGAAGACTGTTCAATAAATACTTTTATTGAAAAACGCCCGTCTCTCTATTTCTCTGCACCTCTGGTGAAATGAAGCATGCACGAATGACTAAGTAAAATATCCATCTATTGTTTCTACGACTCTGCAGATCAGTTTTATCTTGGGGAAACAAAGTTGTCATGTTCATGCGGTTGTCAGAAACTAATCCCTTTTGTTCATTCGAGAAAGTTTGTAGTGACCTCTGAGCTAGCTGGCACTCACAATTAAGTCTAATATATTCCATACAGACCTAGTCGACCTAAGTCCTACGTCACATCTATAGGATATATTATTCCAATGCGCAGAGCCTATTGGGAAGATAGGAACTACACTACAGGAACAGCACAGCAGAAAAGCAGGTTATAACTTTTATAATCCACTTTACTTAGACAGTTGAAATGTTTCAATTATTTACAACACTGTACAGGGTTTCATCAAGGCAGTATATAAAAGAATAAAAACCTTTGACATATTGATTCCGCCCTCAGTATAAATGAGTCAAATCACAGACCCATTTGAAGCAGGAGCGACTCCTACAGCCACAAGTTACTAGTCAGTGGTAACATCAGTGTAACTATATGTAGATTATTAACTTAGTTAAAAAAATATGTACGAAGTAAGTTGGATATTCACATGTCAAAGACATACTCGTATTGCTATTTTGCCATTTTGACTTATAACTATACCGTTCATTAAGCTAATTTTTTAAGTCTATATATGTGAACTTCTAAAGTGTTCAATCTGAAATAGCTTTACCTAAATCTATGTTGTTGCTGCTTCATGCAACTGTATGCTATTAGTCCCAAAATATGCATTGTTCTGACCTCTCATTATTACCTACAAAAATGTGGTGGACATATTCTGAAAAGCTGTTATGCAACCCTTATCACAAACTGATATTTGTTAAGTCCATGCTCTTGCTATGAGCCCCTTCCATCGCTGGTCCCCTTACAACTGTAAACTAGAGGTATTGGGTTTGAAACAATTATCCCTTGGTGATCCTTTTCCTACACAATACATGTTTCACTGCCTCTTTCACCTCCTTATTCCTCAGGCTGTAGATCAGTGGATTCAGCATGGGAGTGAAAAACATATAGAACACAGAAATGACATTGTCCTTCTTGGCTGAATAGCTTGAGTTGGGTCGTAGATAGATAAAAAGAACAGTGCCATAGAACATCAAGACACAGATGAAGTGTGAGGCACAGGTAGAACAAGCTCGTTGCCTACCTGCCACGGTGTGAATCCTTGAGATTGCGATGACAATATAGGTGTAGGAGACAAGGACAACAAAGAGCGAACCCACCATCATTGCTGTGGTCAGTGTTGAAAGAATAAGCTCATTGATGGAGATACTTGTGCATGAAAGTTTCAGAAAAGCTGGTAAATCACAAACAAAGTGTTCAATTTTGTTGGGCCCACAAAAAGATAAGTTAAAGAGGCATCCTGCAGTAATCAGTGAATGAAAAAACCCACCTACATAAGACCCAGTAATAAGCTGCATGCAAGCACTGCTTTTCATGGTGATTGCATACATCAGCGGTTTGCAAATAGCAACATACCTGTCAAATGCCATCACAGCCAACACAAAGAATTCAGTGCTACCAAAGCCAACAAAAGTGAAGATTTGTACAACACATCCTAGAAAAGTAATGGTCTTCTTCTCAATGATGAAATCGATCAATGTCTTTGGGGAGGTAGCAGAAGCATAACCAAGATCAAGGAAAGACAGGGAGGCCAAGAAGAAGTACATGGGTTTATGAAGTCGCGTATCAGCATAAATAATTATGAGGATAGTGGTATTTATGAGAAGGGTGAGGACGTATATTACTAAGAAGAGAAGAAAGAGTAAAACTTGCACTTCTGGGCTTGTGGTGAATCCTTCAAGGACAAAAACAGACACAATACTCTGATTTCTGGATTCCATAGCTGCAGGTAATGACATCGTCCTGAGGAGAGAGAAAGAGAAGTGAATTCTAGAGTTCAATATGACTGTTAACATGGCAGACTGATCTGAGTAATAAATGAAAAACAATACATAATAAACACTTAGCTTAATGCCAGCCAGCCGCAGGATCTCAGTTCCTAAAAAGCAGGAACCACCAAGCACCAAGGCTCCCTACTCATCAAAGCAATCCAATCGCTGCATGTAGCATTGTGATTGGTCTGAACGCCATTGTTCAGCACTCAGAATGGGAATGGGGGCCTGGGAATGTTCTGCACTCAGGACGTAATGCAGCCTGAATGCGGAACATGCAAAGTGCACATGACTGTTTGGCCGTCACGAGAGTGCCGGCCAAACAAATATGCGCACCTTAGAGTGGAGCAACCAGTCCTGCACCAGGCAGCCATACTAATGTGAAATAGTTTCGCAGTTTATATTCTTGGAGATAATTTGACATCTATAGTTGAGTGTGGATCCATAAAAATGCAGGATATTTGAATGGGGATTAATAATAAGGAAACATACAATGTCTCCTCAGATAGCCGAGGTCCACTGCAAACAAAGCTACCTATCTCAGTTCTGTCTGTAAGAAGTCTTTCTACTCTGTACCTCTCCCATTTTTGTGTAAAATGAAACTTCAGGTTCTGGGCTGCACTTGAAACAAAAATCAGCTTGGGCAAACACACTAAAACCTACCCCACTACAGAAGGCTGTCTCTAGTCATGGCATCCATCCCGCTGTGAAAGTAGCCACCTTGCCTGGATCCCTCAAGCAAATGGCTGAGAAGTCATCTGTCTATTCCGTACCTCTCCTATATGCAAGGAAGTATTGTGGGCGAATCTAGACACTCAGCACTCGAATCGTCTTTGAGCTTATCGAACTGCATGGATTGTTTGCAAGCTCTCTGAAACCATTGTGTGACAGTTTAATCATCAGGTTATACAGTTACTTGTCAGCAAAAGTTAATAGCTGTACAGATTGGAATTTCTAGCTTGCAAAATAAATCCAGTATTTTTATGACATGAAAATCCTGGTGTGTAATTTCTAGTGCAATTAAATGTTTGTGAAGCAACATTCTGTAATCTGTGCCAAAAAGGTTTGTATTGAAAATGTAATTGGGCATGCTAAAATTGCCAATCTAGCTAAGCGCACTGCTGGTAGGGCGATGGGGTCCCCTTGTGTCCTCAGACCCTCAGGACTGAAGTGGACTTCATCTCCCAAGCAGAAGTGCACCAGGATCTAGCTGTGTTGGGCTTACTAGAGGTAACAGGCCATGCCCTCTTTTTTCACCACTCTGCAAACACACCTCCTGGCGTACTGCTGCTCGGGGGATGAAGTTCACTTGTGTCCTGAGGTCCTCAGGACACTAGAGGACCTCATCGCCCCACCAGCAATGCACCAAGAGGCGTGTTTGCAGAGTGTTGTCAAAAGGGGTGTGGCCTCAGACCACCTCAGAGCAATCCCACAGTTTGGGTCTTGCTGGAGGTACCTTCTGGGCTGCTTAGCCTCCAGGGACCTTCAGGAATGAAGGGGACTTAATTCCTCGACTTAGAACGCGTCAGGGAGCGCAATTGCAGAGTCATGCAGGGAGGTGCGGGCCTCCTGCGAGTTGCTGGTTTCTTTTTTTTCTTTTATTATTTTATATTAGGAGGACCCCGTGGCCCCCCTTTCCGTGGGCATTTTCTGGCCACGGGGAATCCATCCCCGGGGCCTGGCCAGACTTTACAATTTTTTTTTTTAATGAGAGGGGGCCACATGGCCCCCTCCTGAGGCCAATTATGGGCCGGGGACCTTATCCCGGGCTGTACCTTGATCTTTTTTGTTTAAATTATTTATTGTATTTTTTTGATTAGGGAGGGTGGCCGCATGGCCCCTTCTTCCCTTGGCCAGTTCTGGCCCTGGGGACCCCTTGCCTGGCCTCATGCGGGGGACCGTTTGGGAGCCCCAATGCCCCCTTGGTCCCTGCCGGCTCCCCACCTCCTGCATGAGCCAACATTGCCCAAAGCAATTCTTCTTTGCATCTCTCTTCCAAGAAGCAAAGCAGAGTTTGCAATGTCCTGGGGTTGGGTACCACGGGACACTGCAGGAGCCAGCCCTGGGGGGGTGGCGGAACCCAGAGCCATCAAGGGCTCCAGGAGGAAGGCTGCACGGCCCCCCTCCCAACATTTAACATAACCCCGGGGAAGTGGTGTTCCCTGGGGCTTGGGGGTGCCCAAAAGGCAGCCATTTACTTTTTTTTTTTACTCATTAATAACAGAAGCCCCAGGGAGGTGGTTGTCCCTGGGTATTGGGGACGCCTACAAGGCCCCCATTAATCAAGGAAGCCCTGGGGAGGTCGTGGTCCCTGAGGCTAGTGGGGGCTGGCAAGGCTACCCCTCCTCCATTGTAATAAAGCCCTGGGGAAGTGGAGGTCCACAGGGCAGCATGGGGGAGGTTTGGACCCCCCCATGCATTTAATTTTTCAAGCACGGGGAGGTGGCAGGACCCTGCAAATTAAAATGCATTGCCCCGAGACCTGGCCCACCTGGGTGCTTAAGTACAAAGAAGCGCGGGAGCCCGTGCTTTGTTATTTTTTTTCTCTGCCGATTCACGCACCCGGCATGAATTGGGCCATTTTTAAAAAAATGCTTTTTGTCGGTCTGGGTGTCCTTGTGGGACCCCCTGATCAGGCCTAGGGGGTCAGGATGTTTTTGCCCTACCCCATTTCTTGTTTCTTACCTTTGTTTTACCTTTTTCCTGTGACTTGGTTACCAAATGACAAGATGGCTGCCAACACATCCTGGTTTAGAGCGTTGGCAGCCAATCAGAGTGAAGCTCGGGCCCAGGAGGATTCGCAAACCATCCTCGGTGCACAGATATCATCATTTTTTTTTTAACTACTGCACGGATTTTCACTGTTTAAAAAAAGCATACTTTCTAGACCAAGTCCTACCATTTTGCCAAATTTGGTGTAATTCCGTTCAGCAGTTCGGGCTGTAGCGTTGTCTAAAGTTTCCTATGGAAATTAACGTTGAGAAAATGTGTTTTGGGACCCCCCTTTTTTCTCAGCCCCGCTTGACGAATCACCTTGAAACTTTCAAGGCTGGAGCTGACCGGAGCACCTCATTAGTTTAAATTGTTTTTTAAAGATTCGGCAACTAGCAACAAAGATATTGGCAAATCAAAAAACCCATTTCCGATGGATAATATTTCCTAACTATAACTACCTACTGGCAACTGCCATTAGGTAATATAAGTATATTTATATAAACACACATATATGTATGTATACATCTATATATTACGTGGTAAAAAGACAGAGGTTAGGGGGATGTTATAGTTAGGCCTGAATTTACACACACAAAACTGTAGAAATTCAGCCATTATAGTTAGAGTTAGGTCAAATGACTATGACATGTGCCCTAAGGTAACTACAACTCGCACCTCACCCGGCATACGTAATTATCCTACATATTACATCATTGATGACTTCTTATATTGCATCATTGAAGTTATCAGTGTAGCATTTGCAATAAAACTATTGATGAGAAAACTGTGCATGGTGAGAATGCAATGAAAAGATGACATTGAGCTGTAACTCAGATTCAAACCTCGTTTCATAGTTCAGCTTTACCTACAAGGGTGTATTTCCTCGACCTTCCACCAACCGTAGGAGTCTGAACACAACACAGCAACATGAGATTCAGTCTCTGTTTCACACGCATGTATGCGTCATTGACATTTTTGTAGGTAGACAGACCGTGCTCCCTCTGTCAGCACTTTAAAGGAGAAGTACACGTTGTGTATTGTTCTTAAGAGAATACGCTATGGTGCTTATAGAGCTGAGCATGACAGGATAAAGCACTGGGCACAGCTTACATGCTTGCGAGGTATTCAGTTGTGTTTTCACTAAACCATGCAGCTTCACTCACTTACCTTTCATTAGCCACCGAGGTGATAGAGCCTAATGTAATCAGAAAAGCGGAAGCAGCAGCTGTGGGCAGTAAATTACCCAGACACTCATGAACCTGTTGCAGAGAGCAGACAGGGGATATAATGACATTTCTCTATGTGCTTTACATTTTTGCCTCATGGTTTTTTGAAGCAACTAAGTAAAATATATAGTACTGGTCTGAAGAGGGAAC
Source organism: Lissotriton vulgaris (assembly GCF_964263255.1). Classification (NCBI taxonomy): domain Eukaryota; kingdom Metazoa; phylum Chordata; class Amphibia; order Caudata; family Salamandridae; genus Lissotriton; species Lissotriton vulgaris. The sequence continues at coordinate 222,320,629 of NC_141686.1, read as the reverse complement.
TAGGAAAGGCATGCTTCACATTCTGTTCCTAATTTCAAAGACTGCATCATGCTACATAACTTATGAGTGTCAAAATTACACAAATATATTTTTGAATTCCTGTGCTTGCTTTTTTCATATTTTTGCTAAGATCTCTGGAACTTTCATGGTTTTGTAGCAACAATTTAAAAAAAAATGCTTTTAGGCTGATGTGGGATCTCTAGGGGGCCCCAAGTAGCAGGACTAGCGGGGTCACGGTATTCCCAACCTGCCTTCTTTCGTTTCTTTCTCAAATGTTGGGGGAGGGGGCCTGTGGCACTCCACTCTAAGACCATCCCCCACCCCCTCCACCCACCACTGCAACTCAGCATCATACTCAACAGCGAACTCCAAATGAGACAACAGGTCAACTCGGTGTCCACCACCTCCTTCAACACCCTCAGAATGCTCTGCAAAATCTTCAGATGGGACCAAAAGACACCAGGAGAACCGTCACACAAGTCCTCATCATCAGACATCTTGACTATGGGAACCCCTCTAAACTGGAACCACCAACCTCCTCCTCAAACATTTCCAAAGCATCTAGAAAGCAATGGCAAGAATCATCCTGGATCTGCCATGTCAATACCACACCACTCTCCTCATCCGCACCCTGCACTGGCTCCCCATCAAGAAGGATGCCACTTCTAACTGCTCATGCATGCCTACAGAGCCCTCCACAGTATCAAAACAACAGTTGTCCTAGACCTATTGATTATACAAATTGAGTCAAATCAATACTATCCATAGTTCTTTGAGTAGAGCAACCACAATCCGTCTGCTCTATTGTACTTTTTTGTACCACAAAATAAACCTAAGCCACCAAATAAAGATTACTTATGATTTATTAACTTCTTCATCATCTTTCTTGTTTTTTTTAATGTTTTAACAATTCATTTTTTATAACAAACATATCATTTCAAATTGATAAAAACAGAGGTTGCCCAAGAGAGGAAGTGTGCAAAAAGAGGGGAGTGATCAAAAGGAGTGAGACCAAGTGAACGGAAAAGAAAACAAATTGGTGGATAGAAAAATTATTATTCACATGATTTTCAAAAACAATATCAAGCTATATGCTTAGCTGTATTGGGACCCTGGCCAACGTATTTTCAATTATTATTCAAAGCACTTCTTTTTTATGGACATGTATCTGAAGGATGACTTGCACTTGAAAAAGTTCTTTAGTTGGTCCAAGGGTAATTGGGAAATACTGTCTACAGAGCCCTCCACAACACAGGACCTGAATACCTGATCAGCTGCCTGACTTTTTACCACCCCACCAGACACCTGCATTGGGCCTCCCTGGCTCTCACCACAGTCCCCTGAATTCAGCGCACACAAGCCGGATGATGCACTTTCTCCCTCCTCATTGCCAAAGCCTCAAACCACCTCCCCATCCACCTCCGAACCTATTCTTTCCTTGCCGAATTCAGGGGCAGCCTCTAGACCGGGTTGTTTGAGTAGCTCAACCCCCATGCAGCACCTGGATACTCCCATGGTAATTAGTGTGTTCTACAAGTACTTATTGACTGATTGCTTTCTGAGTCCCAAAATGGCTACCAATATTTCTTGGTTGAAGTGTTAGCAGCCAATCCCATCTCTGCACAAGATGGTTGGATTTGCGGAGGGTCCACATCCCTAGGTATACAAATTTGGTTTTCGTTAAGATCTAAAAAATGCTGAAATGGATTTACACCAATTAACAAAAAGGGCTCTATGTGGACCATGAGCTAGGTTTCTACCAAATTTGATGTAAATCCGTCCAACTGTTCGGGCTATAGTTGTGTTTAAAATACCAATGGGAATTTGCATAGGGAAAAAATGTTTAAGGACCACCCTTTTTCTCAATCCCCACTTGCTGAATCACCCCGATCCTTTCAACACAGCTGCTGAACTGGCTACTGTACTAGGGTTAAAAATGTCCTGAAGATTTGTCAAACGGTGCCAAAGCTATTTTTTTTGAGTCGCCTTCGTTTTAGTTCCTGAGCTCGGTGGTCATCTTGGGAACCCTAAAAAACCAAGACATTTCTGAAAACTAAGATTCCTGGGGAACTCCAAGGAGGTATGACTTGCGTGAATCCCCTACAAACTTCAAATGTAGCTAAAAAATCACTTTTTCCAAACTTTTATGTCTGGTATCACAGTGCCAACACAAATGTTCCAATGGGTCTTCCAAGAAAAATTATACCTCACTTGTGTGGGTAGCCCAAGGTCATGCAACTGGGAAAAGCCAAAAACATACGGTATGAGGGGATAGAACAGGGAGCACTAAGCACAATTTGTTATTATTTATGCGTTTTTAGGCTAACTTTGAATTGGACACCCACACGAATGAGGGATAATTTTTATTGGGGGGATCAATGGGCACGATGGGTGGAAGGACATTCGTGCCGGCAAAGTGATCCCACACAGATATGCAAGGAGATATGTATTTTTAGCTAATTTGATGTATGCAGGGGACTCTAGGTAGGAAACCTTTGGGGGATCCATGCAAACCATTCCTCCCTGGACTTCCCTAGGTGTCTAGTTTTCAGAAATGTCTGGGTTAGGCCACTGAGCCTGGGACCAAAGGCGCAGGTGCCCTCCATGCAAAACCAGGTCATTGTGTGATAGGTAATTTTGATGAATGTCTGACAAAATGTCGAAAACTAAAATATCGAAGTACAAAAATATCGGAACAAAATTATCGATGTCAAAAATATCGGGATCCTATACTTAACTATATATCTACACAAATATCGATTTTTTAATATCGCTATACAAAAATATTGTTTACTGTGATATCGACCACATTTATATCGGAAAACAAAAATATCGCAATCTGCAAAATGTAATGACACTTACAAAAATATCGAAATCAAAAATATCGTGAACATTAATATCGGATTTAGAAATATATCGACTTTTGTAAAGCTTTTCTTTACATAATTAAGGAACGCTTTATATGTTTTCACATCAAAAATAACATACAACACTTTAATTTCTACTATACACACACCATAAAATCAAATATTTTTTTTTATTATTTTTAAAATATGTCACATACACATATAAAAATATTCTATGGTACTGTGTATACTTTTCTAATTATTCTTTGATTTTATATTCTAATACTAATTAATTTCAACAGAAATTCAAATCTACTAACTAACCAATCACAAGCCTAATTTTTTAAATGAACCAATAGTAAAGTAATTACTACTGACACTCCCCTATATAAGCAATGAAAACGTAAGCACAAACTACTTGCCAAAAGTCACAGAAGGAGATTCATCTCTATCCGAATTGCTGCACAACAAGTAGAAGAACGAGACTGAAAACCTACTATTACATCTACTAAGTAAGTAAATCAAATATATCCTACATTATTTTCTATTTGTATTTACTTACATGCTAAATACCCAGTAGCCCTTTGCTATTCATACTACTTAACATTCTAAATAATGATATAAAATTATTTTTTTTAGATACTACCACTACTGATAATTGTACTCCAAATAATTGTGCACAAAAGATAGGAATACAGAATCAGAAAAGTATGTAAGTAATTTCACATTGTTTAGTTTTGTGCACATTAATCTAAACACCATGAAATAATGACTTTAGCACACCATCTTTTTATTTTTCTATAGATTCTGCTACTGAAAACTGCACTAATACAGAACAAAGGCTACAGTACTACATCTATAATCCTTTATATTAAGTAAGTACATAAAATAGAAAGTGCTTCATTTGCTAGTAATACTTAATTACCTGCTAAATACCCAGGACCCCTTTGCTATTCATTGCAGTTAACATGCTAATAAATTATCTGCTAGTATTTGTTTACGAGAACACGAGAACTGAATATTTTACTCAAAATAACTGTGAACAAAGCATAGGAATACAGAAGCCAAAATATATGTAAAGAATGGCACATTGTTTCATTATGTCCACATAAATCTAAACACAATGAAATAATTATTTTTCTCCCACATATTTATTTTTCTCTATAGATTATACTACTGAAATCTGCTTTACTACAGAACGAAAAACATCAGAACAATATCTAAAATACTTTCTCATAAGTAAGGACATGAAATAGAAACTGCATATTTAGTACTACTAATTATTTGCATGCTAAATACCCTGTGGCTCTTTGCTATTCATAGTACTTAACATCCTAAATAATAACATATTATTATTTTTTTAGATACTACAACAACTGAATATTCTTCTCAAACTAAGTGTGAAGATAGCATAGGAACACAGAATCGAATAACTATGTAAGTTAAGTTACATTGTGTAATTTTGTGGTCAAAAATCTAAATACTGAAAAAATAACAGTTTTCCTCAACATATATCTTTTTCTCTGTAGATTCGACTTCTGAAAACTGCACTCCTAATTAACTAAGGACCTCAGTAGTATTTCTAAAATACATTTTAGTAAGTAAGTATTATGCAACTGCAATAATTGTGTGAAAACAATTCTAACATTTCTAACTGTTTTAATAATTTTCTATGACATATTCTTTATTTACAGAGCAAACACAGTGAATAGATATACAGACAACATACAGAACTTCACATTCTAAACAGCAGTAAAACTAATAACTAAGTAAGTATATTAAATGACATATTTACCACATGTTTCAAAAAACCTACCAACATGGTGATTAAAGTAACTCATATGTTCCTTATTTTTTAAAGATATCACTACAAAGTATTCTACAGAAGTTGAAGAAAGAATTATACCTGCCAAATACCAACAACAAAAATTATGTAAGTATCTTCACAATGTGAATAATGAAGACACATCTTTGTAGTAAAAATGAGGTTTATAATTGCTAATTTACCTAAACATTAATAAATAATATACTACTTTCATATTTCTCAGAACAACTACAACAACATCAAAACTATTTTTCATCAACTAAAGAAACAAGAAAGTCCAAAGTTTAGCTGTACATTGTAAAACACGTAAGTATAAACATTCCTACTTATCACTAACATAGATTATTGATCACATTTAAATTGATATTAACTATTATATATATTTTATAGATATACAAAGTACAAAATGTCCGAAGGAGCCGAGTTTGTGACCAGCCAAAAAGGAAAATTATTGTTATGCTACATGGGTTACACGTACACACAGGAAAAACAATATGGCATGAAAGTGAATTGGAAATGTTGCAAATATTATTCCAACAAGTGCTACGGCAGAGCAACAACAAAAGAAGCTACAGTACTATATACTAGGGAACATAATCATCCACCTAATATTACAGAAATAGAAGTCAGAACAGCCATGGAAAGTATAAAAGAAGCTAGTACCGGATCCTACAAGCAAACTAATGTTATTTTGAAAGAAGTCATTCCAAAAATTCCCAAAACAGCCTCAACCCAAATGCCAAACATCCTATCATTAAAAAGAACTATAGCACGGACCAAAAAAGCAACAACTTCTTCAACACCATGTCCTAGAACATATCAGGATATTAATTTTAGTGCTAACGAAATAATAACTTTAAATAAACAACCCTTTATAATTTATGACAACGAAAGCAATGAAAATAGACTAATAATTTTTGGTACCAGTATGAATTTAGTGAAACTGCAGCAAAGCCAATATTGGATGATGGATGGGACATTTAACATCTGTCCCAAACCATTCTTCCAATTATACACAATACATGGCCTCTATCACAACTGCAATATCCCTTTGTTATATGCACTATTGCCTAACAAAAACAATTCAACTTATATGGAATTATTAAATGTCATAAAACAAAAAACCAATGATTTCTCTCCGGACAAAATCATTCTTGATTTTGAGCATGCAATGCTCTCAACTATTCTAAAGATCCACCCACATACCTCCATTCAAGGGTGCTATTATCATTTCAACCAGTGTTTATGGCGACACCTTCAAAAAACTACCCTAAGTGTCGAATATGCTACAAATTCTTCATTTGCTTTTCAAATAAAAAAACTTATAGCACTTGCCTATGTCCCTACAACAGATGTAGCTGAACATTACAATATTATCATAGACAGTCCATTTTATAAACAAAACGAGGCTAGATTAACTCCTTTTCTTGATTACTTTGAGGACACCTGGGTAGGCAGACTCCACAGATCAGGGCACAGGAGAAATCCAAAATTCCTTATTCCCTGGTGGAATGTGTACCATAGTACCCTTAACGGGGAGTCAAAAACTAACAATGCCGTTGAAGGTTGGCACAATGCATTTGTCCAATCAACTGGCAGAAGCAAACCTAGTCTCGAAAAATTCATAAAATGCCTACAAAAAGAACAGAGCTATCAAGAATTCCGAATGGACCAATCTGTTACCGAAATTGTCCCTAAAACATCCAAGCAAAATAAACAAATGCACAAATACCTGGAAGAGCAGGTTAAACTGTACCCTAATACGAAAGGCATAGAATACCTAAACATCATAGCCAAAACACTACTGTAAATAAAGCCAAAACTGTTATAAAACACCAAATGTAGCACCTAAGTATGTGACAATATGTAACATGAGCTTTTAAAGTATTTAATGTATGCAATATATAATGATATTATTTTAATATATGCACACATTAAAACAAAATAATAAGTTAAAATCAATTCCGTAATAAATATGACATTACCCACCCTCAAAAATAATAGAAAGCAAACACTTACCAATTTAGTTGTCTATCCAAGAACGTCCATTACCACCAAAGTAATCCAGGTAGTGCAAAAGTAACCCAAAAAAAAATGTAAAAATACAACTGTTCCACAATTAGGAATTCCACGCGGTCCTTAGCCATCGAACTACCATAAAAAACCCGAAAAAGTCGAAAAAAAGAAAGAATCGCTCCGGAAAACCCGAAAAACTGTAAAGAAGTGTTTGTAAATCACTGTAGGATTAGAAAAACTAACACTTCCTTTAGAAAAAAAACGGAACTTCCGATGTTGCGAACACCTAGGAAAAAACATAGAAAACAGACATTCCCACCCACAATATTTAACAAATAATGACAGACTAACATATTAACATTGATGATTTAATGTTCGATATATCCTAAAAGACTTAAATGAACTCTATAAATAATTAGTAAACTAACTAACACGACGTGTATATACCATACGTAAATATGTTATTTCTAAATCTGAAACATAGCTCCCTCACATTGAACACCACTAAATATAAGCTCACTAGTGTCAAACCTTAATATTAATACACATATAATATATAAAATGAACCTTACCTGCAGCGACGTGAAGTGTCTCCCAACCGCGATCAGCCCTTCTTCAAAATAACCCAAAACGACCAAACCCGGTTACAAAAGAAAGCACCAAAAACTAAATAAAATAGTCCCATTTGTAAAATATAATATCTATACAGAACTAAATGTGTAAAAAAAGCAGTATTAATTTATGTTATATAGAAAAATATCTATTTTTTTTCCTACAAAGAAATCATGATAAAAATGTACATTAATATAATAATGTAATATGATGAAAACAATAATGTTTATGTTAACAATGTTAAAAATTGTGAGTACATTGTCACAAAATGTAAAAAAAAATTTTTAAAAATGTAAAATGTTTATTTATATTGTAAAAATGTTATCTTCACAAATGAAGGTGAGAAAAGCTTAACAGAAAAATATTAGTGTTATTAGCAATTTTTTTCTGACATAACAATATGTGAAACAGATAATAAAGAATGTTAATGTCATATGAAAATGAAGATAAATAAGAATGGTTCTGTATAGTTGTTATTAATTGTGTTTATAAAAGTTTATTTAGAAAGAAATGTCAATAAAAAGATATTATTATGCATTTATGTTATTTGTTAAAATGTAAAATAAAAAAATTAATAAAATCATGCTGAATATTGTATTTTATTATCTTACTAAAAAGTATCAATGTAGTAAAAAATAAATAACTGCACATTACAAGTGAGTATATGTTGGACTCTAATAATGTAATGAAGAATATACAAAATCCAGTGTACATTAAATTACAATACATGTAGCACAGTAATAACATAAATATTAATATTCCTACTGCACTCTACATAAAATGTTAATATGTACTATAGACTAATTAATTTCAATAGATTATTCCAACAGTAGTGTACAGTAAATTAAACTTGATGTAATATTATATATGTTAAAAATCCTGAAATTGATTAAATAAAAAAAATATATATATTTATCCTGTAGAACTAGGTACCAAAACCAATAAATTAACCCTGAACCCTACAAATACTCCTTCACCCTAAAAACAGAACACTGACCCTGAACACCAAAAATAGACCTTAACCTAAAAACTGAAAACTGACCCATAACACAACAATAACCCCTTTACCCAAAAACTAAAAACTGACCCTGAACCCTAAAATTAGCCCTTTACCCAAAAACTTAAAACTGACCCTGAACCCTAAAATTAGCCCTTTACCCAAAAACTATAAACTGACCCTGAACCCTAAAATTAGCCCTTTACCCAAAAACTCAAAACTGACCCATAACCCTAAAATTAGCCCTTTACCCAGAAACTGAAAACTGACCCTAAACCCAACAAATACCCCTTTATCCACAAACTGAAAACTGACCCTGAACCCTAAAATTAGCCCTGTACCCAAAAACTGAAAACTGACCCTGAACCCAACAAATACCCCTTTCTCCACAAACTGAAAACTGACCCTGAACCCAACAAATACCCCTTTCTCAACAAACTGAAAACTGACCCTGAACCCAACAAATACCCCTTTCTCCACAAACTGAAAACTGACCCTGAACCCAACAAATACCCCTTTCTCAACAAACTGAAAACTGACCCTGAACCCAACAAATACCCCTTTCTCCACAAACTGAAAACTGACCCTGAACCCAACAAATACCCCTTTCTCCACAAACTGAAAACTGACCCTGAACCCAACAAATACCCCTTTCTCCACAAACTGAAAACTGACCCTGAACCCAACAAATACCCCTTTCTCCACAAACTGAAAACTGACCCTGAACCCAACAAATACCCCTTTCTCCACAAACTGAAAACTGACCCTGAACCCTACAAATACCCCTTTCTCCACAAACTGAAAACTGACCCTGAAGCCAACAAATACCCCTTTCTGAACAAACTGAAAACTGACCCTGAACCCAACAAATACCCCTTTCTCAACAAACTGAAAACTGACCCAAAACTCAACTAATACCCCTTAAATTAAAGATAATGAAGTACATTAAATAAATTAATAACAATAAAAAGCTATTATTCTCAACGAATTCAGTAATTAATAAATTAGACTATATAATATTAATTTCTGAACTAATTATTATTAATTAATTGGCAATTAGGTGTAATGTTGGAAAAATAATGTACAATTATTAATTATTTAATTAATTATTCATAAATTACTTCCCACCCTTATCCCCTATAAACCCAATAACCCACTCCTAAACCTAAAAAAAATATTTTAAAAAAATGTATTTTACTAATTGTAGAAAAACAAAATAAACAAATATCTACATATATTGTTTAAAATATATATATTTAAATTAATAATTAATATTTATTATTTATCAATTAATTATTAATTAATAATATACACTATAAGAGCTTAATTAATTAACTAATTAATTATAACTAATTAATTAATACATATTATTTAGTATTTGTTATTAACATATATTAAATAATTATTAATAAATTACTTCCCACCCTTATCCCCTATAAACCCAATAACCCGCTCCTAAAACAAAAAATCTAATTTTTTAATTTTTTATTTTACTAAATGTAGAAATACAAAATTAACAAATATCTACATATAATGTTTAAGATATGTAATTTTAATTTCATAATTAATATTTATTTATTATTAATTATCAATTAATTATTAATTAATAATATACACTATAAGAGCTTAATTAATTAACTAATTAATTATAATTAATTAATTATTACATATTATTTAGTATTTGTTCTTAACATATATTAAATAATTATTAATAAATTACTTCCCACCCTTATCCCCTATAAACCCAATAACCCGCTCCTATAACAAAAAATCTAATTTTTTACTTTTTTATTTTACTAAATGTAGAAATACAAAATTAACAAATATCTACATATAATGTTTAAGATATGTAATTTTAATTTCATAATTAATATTTATTAATTATCAATTAATTATTAATTAATGATATAGACTATATGATCTTAATTAATTAACTAATTAATTATAATTAATTAAATAATACGTATGATTTAGTATTTGTTATTAACATATATTAATTAATTATTAATAAATTACTTCCCACCCTTATCCCCTATAAACCCAATAACCCACTCCTAAACATAGATATGTATTTTAAAATTTTTTATTTATAATTGTTTTATTTATTATAATTCAGCTTTTTTATAACTTTCCCATACAATTATTTTACTTTTTCCTATACTATTGATTATTTCCATTACTACACGATATTTTTTTTTTACGATATTTTGACACTCGATATATTTTTTTTCGATATTTTTGCATACTCACCTATTTCGATATTTTTGTATCCGATATTTTTGCATACCTATATTTTTGTCCTACGATATTTTTACTTCGATATTTTGTCTTTCCGATATTTTTTTTTCGATATTTTGTCTGATTACCAATTTGGATGTCTCCGCAATGTGGGGCTTATTAGGATTGCGGATTTTCCGCATCCTCTGGGCCGGCGGAAGCCACCGCCGGCCCGGAGGATGCGGAAAATCCGCAGCGGACCCACCAAAGACCCACTGCCACATTAGGATGGCTGGGGGGTCCTGGTTTCCGTCCGCAGCTTTTCCGCCGCGGCTGGCTTACAACCGCGGCGGAAAAGCACTAATATGGTGACAGTGTCTTTCAGACACCGTCAGCCAGATTAGGGTGGGCTATGATACATGCTTTTCCGCGGCAGCTTTTCCGCCGTGGAAAAGCATGTGTAACTTCACTGTGGGGGCCCCTTGCGGGCCCCCTAGGTGAAGGGGGGGTGGGGGGTGCACATGGGGGTACCGCGGGGTGCCTGCCACTTTCTACACACAAATGCAATGCGTGCATTTTTAACATAGTGGAGAAGTGTGGCTCACTGGTTAGAGCAGGCAGACCCTGAAGCAGAGGTCAGACCCGGGACCAGGGTTCAATTCCCGACGCGGCAGGGTCTTGAGCGCAAATGTCCACGGACTCGATAATTCTCGCTTCGGTGCCTGACCTAATCATGGGTTCACACTCTGCAACTCTGGGCATTAAGCTTGCTTAATCTCCACAACGGCCCCCCACGGCGGGATGCCTGGCTTTCACCTTGGGGATGCCCATTAGGGGCTATCTCACTGGGAAAAGCCAGGACAGGTTCCCAAGGCAAGCGCCGAGATGCCTCCGGGTAGTCGAGCGCTATAAAAGAACATACAAAAAAAAAAAACATTGCTGCGGTGCAGCTTGAAGCCGCACCCGCCGCAATATTAAAAATAGAGGATGTGACCGCCAGGATGGCGGTCACATCCTAATTGCACAGGAGGGAACTCTGCATGCCATGCAGAGGTTCCTACTCTGATCCTAATTGGCGCCTCAGTTTTGGGCCCTTTCCTGCCACAGGTACTTGGCCTACCCACATACGTGAGGTACCATTTTTATCAGGAGACCTGAATGTGTAAAAGTTTGTTGCTCTCCGCAGTTTCTAAAACTTTTCATCAGAGAAATGTGAGGAATATGATTATTTGACAAAGTTTGAGGTTTGCTAGGGATTCTGGGTTTCATAACATGGTAAGAGCCACACATTCCTATGGATGTCTAGTTTTAAAAAATATAGAGGTTGCTCAATTTCCCTTGCTGCTGGTTGAGCTGGGGTCAAAACTCCATAGGTGGGCCTATTGCGTAAAAAAGGTCAGTTTTCACAGGAAAAATTTACATTTACGTCAAATTCCTTATGTGGGCACTAGACCTACTTACACAATTGAACTACCACTGTTATAATGAGCCTTATGGGAACACAGAATTGTAGAACAAGTGGTACTACCAATTGACTTTCCATCCATTTTTGCCTTCCAAATGTAAGACCTCCAATTCACATTATAGTATGGGTACCCACAATTTCTGGGATGTGAAATAGCTACTGCTTCTAAAATGGCCTTATAAGCAAGGCCTTTGCGCCACCAATGTGTCATTTTTTATGATGAACACGGGGCGCAGCCTGTTGCCCCATATTTACAAGGACACATAAAGCCACCCGCCATGGATTTTCATGTCCATGTGAAAACTGCCCATTTACAATCAACACTTTGCATGAAAGTGGTGTTCCATGGGTGTAGCTGTGGTTGCTCTCACACAACAACCATAGAACCTAACCCATTTCCTGATTTAGGAGAAATTGTAAACCTGGAAATTCATCAGAATGCTACTCTTCTCCAAGGGAAGGCGCAGGGAGGTGCAACAAGGAGAAATGCATCCATTCCTCCTCGTTTTATTCCGCACTCTATGCGTGCTATGGACACCATCCTGTACATACACAATCATCCCCGTGATGCAGGTATCCTTGCACCATGGTGCAAGGGTGCCTGCTTTGGAGCGTGGCAGCTAATTGTGCACCAGTGCAGGGGAGACCAAAATGATCTGTCATATCTTCGTAGATATGACGCATCCCTTTGCTTCAGAATTAATGCAGGTCAGGCAAATGGCTTGCGGCACTATGCTGCGTTAATTCTATGTAAATAAGGTGCTATATTTTGTTCCCAGTTTGAAAATACAGTGTCCTTGACACCTATATTTCACACTTTATATTGTACCAAATGAATAACTATATACCCAGTACACAATAAAAAACCATTGCAAGGCACAGCTCAGTCATTAGCTCTGGGTACCTTGGGTTCCTGGTCAGCCTACAAGTCCTATATATCACCACAACCAGAATGGTCCAGCAGGCATAACGGTATATATTGCTATAAAAAATCTGCCATGCTCATAAGAAGTTACAGGTAAAAGCGTTGGCACAAATAGCTGTTTTTTTCTCAACTCAATTTTAATATTGTTTTATTTCAACAGTTAGTTTCTATAGGAAAAACATTGAAGGATCTACCCAAATGACCCATTGCTAAATTAAGAAGTTTATCTACTTTTTAGAAATGTATAGCTTTCCGGGATACATCATTGCTTCCACACCCATTTCTACCACTTACTGGAAGGAGGTTGAAAGCACAAAAAACAGGGTATATCCCAGTAATATGCCAAAACTGTGTTGGCTTTCTAACAAAAGTCAACCTGTTCCTGAAAGCTGGGAAGATGGTTATTTCAACCCGTTGTTGATACCATTTGCAGGGAAAAATTCTGACTCTTTCCTCGACTGCACTTTTCCCCATTTTTCCCCCAAAATCAAAATGTAGCTGTATGTTGGTTCATTTCTATGATCCTCTAAATGGGAATTTATAAACCGTGGGTACCTTTAGAATCCAGAGGATGGTGGAAGAATAGGTTGCAAATTTGACATGGATACCTTATGTAGACAAAAAGATACAGGGGGCTAAGCGCAAACTACCCTAAATAGCCATATAAGGCTTAGCGGGGGGAGTGCCTAGCAACAAAGGAGTTAAGTAAAACAGCATCAAAATTGGGACGGCCTAGCAACAAAAGGGTGAAGTAAAATAACATCAAAGTTAAAATCAAACAATATGGAGACCCAAACACAGAGGCGTTGTCAACCCCACCTCTTGTTTCTGCAGCTCAGCATATTGAGGCTCCTAATTAACCGAAAAGGGTGAGAAGGTGAGTGGATGGGTGGATGGATGGATGTATGGATATATGAGTGAAATTAAGGATGGGTGTGTGAGTGAAGGGATGCAGGGATGAATGAGTGAAAGGATGGATGAGTAAAAGGGAGGGAAAATGTATGAATGGGTGGATGAATGTATGATTGGGTGGATGGATGGCTGATGAGAGAAAGGATGGAAGGATGAGTGAGTGAAAAGATGGATGATGAGTGAAAGGCTAAATTGATGAATGATGGAGTGTAAGGCTGGTTAGAGGGACAGGTTGAAAGGGTGGATGAATGGATGAGTGAAATTATGGATGAGTGAAAGGAGTGATGGAAGGACAGATGAGTGAAAGAATGGATGAATGATTGAAATTAAGGATAGATGGATGAGTGAATGAAAGGATGGATGGATGAGTGAAAGGGTAAATGGATGATAGATGAGCGGAAGGCTGGATCAAGGGTAATTGGATGATTGAAAAGGATGGGTGGATGGGTGTAAGGATGGATGGCTGAGTGAAAGGGTAGATGGATGAGTGAAAGGGAGGATGGACGGTTTGAGGGAAGGGGTAAATGGATGAGTGAAAGGATGGATGGAGGAGCGAAAGGATGGATCAATGGATGAAAGTTGGGATGTGTAACTCAGTGAATGGGTGGATATGTTTAATAGGTAGGTTTGAATATAGATGGTTGAATATAGATGGATAGGTTTGGATACAGATCAATGGACAGATGGAAGGAATGGTGATAAACTGAATGTTGTATCAAAGACTGAATGTATGACAGAATGTAAAGATGAAATGATGGTTTAGTGGGTGGAAGGAAGGATGAAAAGATGAATGGATAGAGTCTTGGATGGAAGAGACAAACACGCTATGCTGGGGAGGGTCTTGCTTACTTATTTTTCTTGCTTGGTGCTATAAAAGATTTGGTACAAAGTGGGGGGTATTTGACTTTTCTGTCTATTCCCTTGCACAGAGACAGGAATTTTTAAAGATTTAAATGAAAATGGCACAAAAAGAGCTAAGAGTCAAATGGTACTTAGAAGTAATGGTTGACCAAATTTGAAGCCAATTACAAAGGAACCTGGGTCAGATGTATCAAGTGGATTTGCCATTTGCCCCATTAGGGCCTGAAAATATAGAAATTCAAAAATGTATTTTAAGGCCGATCTGAAAATAGACTTTGTGGTATTTCTAGGGAAAACTCTTCTCCACACAGGACAAACCTGAAATGTATTCAAACACCACAGAATTGTCAGTTGTATACTTTTTAGAGGCAGTCCTCTTGAAATTCCAGAGCTCTAGAGTAAATGTTTTGAACAATATCCCAATCTTATTTTGGTGCCCAAACATTCACAAAAGTACACTTCCACTGCCTCCTGCACCTCAAGGGAGGAGGGGGGGTTAGAGACGCACAGTGGCTTGCAGATGGCAACATTGATGAGGTGGGATTCTGGCAGGGATATCCTCTTCAGCATGTTATGTTCCTGGAGCTACCAATGGAATTAACCTTATGATCCTCAGTAAATTATTATGTCCTTGGATTGTCACTGAAAGGAGGTCCAAAGTTCTCGGTTCCTTCTCACAGATCCCAGATGCCAAGTGCAGCAAGTTCCGTCTGCCTGGCATCTTTTAAATAGTCAAGGAGAATTCCGAGGAAGGCTGGTTGAGGATCCTTCTGCAAAGGGATCACTAGCCTCTGCATGGGGGACACCTTGAGACACTCTTAGTTCCTCTCTTACCAATGGAGTAAAGGTTCCCAGGCCCTGACCTACATACTTGTGCAGTATTTCCTATTTGTTTTACTGAAAATGCAATGTATCAGGGTATTTTAAAAATGGTGAAAGTTTTTACCCACACTAATTCTGGATTCTGAAGGCAGAGGGGTGTGTGGGAATGTCATAGGGGAAGCACCAGTATCCCCCCACATCTAATACTACAATCCAGTTTGTAGCATCCACTGCACACATAACTAACCTGGCAGGACAACAGAAGGATATTTATGCAACCAGACAGTGGGTACACAAGAATTTTTCTTGGAACCCTGTTCTTTCCAGTTCAAATATAGCCCACTTTTACATGTGGCTCATCAGAACGGTCACACAGGATTTGACCGTGTGTTATGTAAAAGGATGCCCGAGCTCCCACTCTAAATATTCTTCAAAGGAGTCATCTCTGCCCATTTAGGTTAGCTTATTGTTTTATCCTGGGAATCATTTCACGCCTCTTTCACACCTATTTTCAAGACTGTGCACAGGCTGTGAAAAAAACAAAGGCTTATACTAATGAGTATTCTGACAGTTCAATCAGGTAAATTGTAGCTTCCTAATAGTAATTTTTTCTTAATGTGTATTATGAATCAAAATTCACCTTTGAATTGATTTTTTAAGACTATTATAAATAGTGTATACATTATTTTTCTAGTTGATCCCATTCCTGTGAGACTGTATTATGATTTTATCTGGAGGCTAGTTTTCTACATAGTAAAGCTAGTTCTGCTTCAGTGAAAATAGCTTTTAGGTATGCCAGGGCAGAGTTTGCATAGTCCCGCTTCACGAACCTGCATGAAGCAGTAAAAAAACTCTGCAATGCTACGAGGAGTTCCGCAAGCATGCAGAGTCGTTTGTCTCGCATGCTCGGGCATGCTCGCGCAGGGTTGTGCATGCTCGCGAGATGTTTTCTGACGTTAGGCAACACGGATTGCGTGTTTGGGGGAAATATCCAGCAAACTTCACCATGCAGTTGCCAATGGCCGCCGCCATCTTGTTTTTCTACTCTTTGCATGGTTCTGGGGCCTGTTTTTCATCCATCCTTAAACTGTTTAATCCTTTGTTTCTTTGACTGTTTTCTGATCATTTTTATTTATTATCTCTCGCTCTATCTCCCTGTGTATTTTTTTCATTTTATTTCTACTTTTACAGCATTTTTGTACTGTTATTCTATTACTTGCTGTTTTTTTTTACTTTCCTACTTCTTTTCTTGATTTAATTTTTTACTTCTACATTTTTCTTTCCCGCCCCTGGCCCCTTGACCCCCAGAACCATGGCTAAGGCGAGCCGGAAGGGGAAGTCCAAGGGTAGTGACTCTGCAAAGAAGAGCCACTTTCCGTGCAGAAAACGGTGCCTGGAAGGGGTGCAGCCTCGTGCCCTATTCTCCGAGGTAGAGGCGGCCGGCCTTTGTTTTTTTGTACAGCACCACCTCCCCTTAACCTTGGCAGCAGGCTGCAGGCCCGGCACTGGCTATGCTACCCAGGAGCATCACAGCCTGTGGGTGAGGGTGCACGGAGCAGTGTTTCGCCGCTATGAGGTCCGGCGTACACACAACCAGCTGACTCACTCGTGGTTAGACATCTTTGATGGGGAGCAGGACCTGCTGGACCTGCTAGGTGTTGAGGTTGTGGGGCTTGGTAGCTAATTATAGTAGTACTGTGTGTTATGTATTGTGTTATTGCGAATATATTTTTTTTACCAAATAGAAAGAATGCTGCTGCTTACATGCAGGTAATTTTTGTTTAAAAATCTTATGTTATTCTTCTTGACACTAGACACGTGCTCGGCGCTACTAATCTTTATCTAAATTTGTTTGCAACTTTGCGCTCACTTGAGCTGAAGAGAGTTTACAAAACTTAAGTTAGGTAATGCTAGAGAGACTCCTTTCCTTTGTCCTGTCACTAGGATAGTGCTGGTAGCTAGGTAGGTTGGTTACTTAGCATTAGTTACTTGGTAATTGTTTAGTGGTCCATGGTGTGATGCGTGCTCCGTCATGTGCTGCTGACTCCAGCCCTTAGTAGAACCTTTTGTAGTTTATTAGTGACTGAGTAATATAGCAACTCATCAGCACATCAGCAGTAACCAATAAACATTTTGTTGTATGCAATATGCATGCATTTATCTATGCATTTTTGAGGACTAAAATAAATGGAAATGCAGAATTAGCGGGTCATTATAATGGCGGGCTGACTCCACTCCGCTCTCCATTGTTGCAGTGACTGGGACCGCCCGCTTTAAGGCGGTAGTCCTGCACCACAGATTACAATGTGACCGCTACCATGGCGGTTGCATCCCGACTGTTTAACATTGTGATGGGTGCTGCTGGCTGCAGCACCCGCTATAATGCTAAACAGCCATGTCTTTCACGCGTGCCTGCCACTAAGTGCAGGGAAATGTAGGGGGTACCACGGGTAAGCCCCAGTGTACCCCACCACCCCCCCACAAAATGGGGGCCTGAAAAGGGGCCCCAAATACAATAACCACCAGCCTGTGAATGACAGTTTCACCACCATTCACTAGCTGGTGGGTATGTAGTTTCATAATATTACATTTTACAGATGATGAGTGCTTCACCAGGCAATCGGAACAATTGCCTGTGGCGGATCCATGTCTGGATTTCTTTGAGCCCGCCACAGTCATGGTCAGATTCTTCCCGCCAACCTAATTTGGCGGGGGTAAAATTGCTGTCTGATTGTGGAGGGCCCGCCACCGCACGGCTGGCGGTGGCGAGCCTTCCGCCGTTGTAATGTGCCCCTAAGTGAACAATTGGCCTGTCAAAGGGGGTTGATTCATTGATGATTTGATTTCAAATGAGAATGAAAAACTTAGAAGAAACAAATATATTTTTTGGCACTTCATTTAATTTCCAATGTCTCTGGAGTTGGCGGACTAGGCTAGGTGGTACTTACTTACAGGTTTAGGATTCTGGAATCGGAATGGAACACTGGAGTAATAGATAATAACTAGATGGTCTGCAATACTACTAATGGTCGATCAGATTAGATCAATTTTATTGCAACTGTTGTTTCCTATCCAAAAATGTTTTAGACCGTTTAAAAAAAATATTTTATTTGTTTCACACCAATCAATCTTTGTCTCTTTATTATATCTTACATGATCAGCATCCAGTTCAAGAAGATGAAGTAGTCATCTGAGGCGGGACTCGGACCTGAAGATGCCCCCAGGGCCAGGATTGCTCCTCTACAGAGGGATCTGCCCCTGGCCCCAGTAAGTCCTCCTAATGTTAATATTAATAAATACATTTCCCTAACATTTAATGCCCCTTATTTTTTCCGAACTATAATTTCTGTTTTCTAAATCTTTTTTTACCAAATCTTTTTCGATCTGTTTCTAAATTCTACATTCTAGGCTATTCAACAATTGCCACTAACAAAATGCCAATCCAGATATTTCACTATTTTTGATAAGATTGGACATACTACTGTCTATTCTACTCACTCTAGTGCCTTATTTGTAGTGATGTATGTATTATATATATGTATGTATTGCATTTTCTCAATCTTGCTAGTGAAAAACAAATATATGGGAGGCGTATATGCCATCTAAAGATTTTTTAATGTTTTTTCTAGGCATACCGACCACCAGTGCCAGGGCCAGCGGCAGGGCAGGAGACGTCAGCCAGGAGGGAGCAGAGGTGGCAGCTTCTGCAGGGGTGGGTGAGAAAGCAGCAATGGCGGGCGGCGGTAAGTTGTACTTGCATTCCTTACTTATTGACACTAGTTACACAGTCACTGCAAGGGTCTACTGTACTCTACTGTTGCAAGAAACTAAGTTGTTGTGAACAACAGTTGAAGAAGAAAACACCCTTAACTTAGCATTAGCAAAAACATTAGCGGCGGGAGTTGAGTAACTAATGGCCTCTTCTATCTGACTCCAACTCAGCTGGCAAAGATTCATGAAGAAGACTAAGAGTCATACGACCTTGATGTATAGGTTGAACAAAAAGGGAAAGAAGGATGGGAGGAGGAAGGACGGGTGACATATAATAATTTACATATGACTGGCAGAGAAAGATGTGTGGGATGCATAGGTGACTGAAAGGAATCGGATGCATGGGTGGTCAAGGGATGGGTGAAAGGTGTAGGAAAGGCTGCCTGCCTGGCTGGGTGCAACTGTATGATTGATAGGAAGAATCCTCCTGGGGGTTCATGGGCCAAACTTAAAGGCAAGCAAGGAAGGATGCATGGGTGGTGGTTAAAAAAAGTGACAAATGGATGTTGTTTGTGAAAGGTTTTTGGAGATTATTTAAGAAGAAAAATAAACTGTGGCAAA
Organism: Lissotriton vulgaris; assembly: GCF_964263255.1. NCBI lineage: Eukaryota > Metazoa > Chordata > Amphibia > Caudata > Salamandridae > Lissotriton > Lissotriton vulgaris. The sequence goes on along the minus strand of NC_141686.1, from coordinate 222,300,799 downwards.
GTAGCAAAGCCAAGGAGAATAGAATAAGAGATTCGAATAAAAAATATAATGCTAGAAGAGCAATGCAATGATACATTCAAAAATCACTGGTAAGAGAAACAAGGACTGTTTTTTTTCAAGTTTTTTGATTCAAGGTTGTATTTCAGAATACTCTCTTGACTCACAGTAGTGTGCAAGCACAGCATATATATTGTGTATATATGTACCCATACCCACCCAACATTATCAAGCGTTCCCTCCAACTCCGAGGCCCACTCCCTGGTCCCTACCTGTGTCATTTTCGACTGTGTCAGCCTGCCATGGGTGTCCTATCGGCCGCCTTCGTCCTATATATAATCCATGATCATTTGGATCAGATATCATCTGCCTTGTTGTAATAGTCAGGGTGAAAATTAAATTGAGCAGTTGCAATTGATGTTACAGAGTATGACCATAATAGAAAAATAATATATTTGTCTGTCTAGGGTGCAAGCTGACTGAGCTGGCATACCTAATTGTCTTCAAGGTTAATTTAGCTAAACAAGAGAGAGAGAAGAGAAAGACTTGTCTACTTCTTAGTGCCTAGTAGTAGTAATGCCCGAAACTCCCACAAATGTTAGAACCCAAGGAAGAGGGAAGATACCACAAATATTATATACTGTGCTTGCTGGTGCTACTATTCCACTATGTGTATAACTAATTTTGTGCTACAGCTTTGCTAAGAATATTTTTTACAATTGTCTTTTTTTCTTTCTTGATATAGCTAGTCCCTCTGAACCAAACAGGAAGGAGTTAGCTGCCATGCCTGGCGCTGGAAACTGGAGGCCATCTACATAGAATGTCGGCAGTTGTTGGCTCTGGCGGAGGAGGAGGAGGAGTCCGCAGCAGCTGCAGCCCCCTCAATTGCCCCAGGTCCCAGCCAGACCCCGTTGGTACTGCATCGTAGTCTGGCAGCCACTCGCCACACTTCAACTTCATTCAACACTGCTGCCCCCCGTGGATGCAACTGTAGAGCATTGAAGCACTGCATGCGCCACCGGATGGCGCGCCTAGAGGAATAGGTAAAGGAGGTCCTGGTGATTAACCAGCGACTGCGAGCCGCTGCTAGAACCTTGCCCCTTGTGTAGTAGTGGGCCTCAGCAAGGCCTACCAGTGCTAGGGGTTTGAAGGTGATCTGGTGTCCGTGCATGGCACTCCTTAGACAGAAGGTGACCTAAGTAGATTACCTTCAGTCTACAATATTGCAATTTCTTTCGTGATACTTTATGGTGGTGTGTAGCAAGAAAAGAAAGCAAGGACAAAGTACACTCTTCACATAGTTCAGGCGTATCAGCTGCCAACAAGATGTCATCGACATATTGTATGAGAGCCACCCCTTCAGGTAAAGTAAAGGAATCAAGCTGTCTTTTTAATGCTTGACTATAAATACTCGGACTCTCAGTGTACCCTTGAGGAACTCTACAAAATCTGTATGATTGATTATTCAAAGTGAAACTGAACAAATATCAGCTATCATGATGAACAGGAATCGAGAAGAAAGCATTCTTCCAATCGATTACAGAAAATGTAGTTGCTGTTGGAGGGACCAGGGTAAGTAATGTCGTTATGTCAGAAACCACAGGGTACTGCGGTACTACAATCTTGTTGATTTCTCTCAAATCAATGATAAATCTGTAAATCCTAATGTCAGCATCTTTTTTCAAAATGGGAAGAATCGGGCTATTACAAACATTGTAAGGAACCTCTTCCACAACTCCCACTTTAATCAAATCATGTACAATGCGTGTGAGTGCTTCTTCTCCTTCTCGAGAAATTTTATGCTGAGGCAGTCTTGGCAATGAAGCACCCTCCTTGACACTAATATGCACTGGCGGAATAACCATTTGCAATACATTAGTGTCTGAAGTAGCCCACAAAGTACTAGGTAGTAAAGCTAATGCAATGTCCTCTTTAACAATACAGGATCTCTCAATCACAGGGTAGTTGTCATTCAAAATAACCCGTACTCCTTCCGGAGAACATTGTATTTTATCCCTGAAATATTTGAGCATATCAAGACCCACAATACTATCTGGTGTTTTTGGAGAGAGCAAAAACAGACATGGAGCAATAAACTTATCAACATGGAATGCTAAGGGAAGGTGTTCCATCGAAACCTATCAATGTAATCGTTAAGCAAGACAGGGGAGCCCCAGGAACTGGTTGTTTAGACAAGGCACTACGAGTAGCTCCTATATCAACCAGAAACTGATCAGTAGAACCCAAAACATGTGCTGTAACATAGGGACCCCTCTGATCTACTAGAACTTCAACTGATTCCTTAACCCATCCTAGGCAATCCTATGCATAAGCATAATTTTGAAAATCAGACGGCACATAGTCTGACATTTGATATTGGTTCCATCTATCAAAAGTGTTAAACCCATCCTGTCCACGTGCATTAGCATCAAACTTAGCACAATCATTTGTGCTTCCTCTAGGCCCTGGATATCCTGAACGATTTCTCATTTGTGCCCAACCACGTGGACACTGCAGAGCACGCAGTACTTGACAATCAGAAAGCCAATGTCCAAATTTCTTACAGCACGCACACTGATCAACAGACAAATTCAAACGAGTATTGGAAGGAAAGGACGAACCATAAGATCCACGTCCACCTCTATCATTACCTTTAGAAGGGGGGCCATAAGCTTGAGCCAACATAACCTTCATTTTCAATTCTTTAGTCTTTTTATCCTCATTACTTTTAGCTTCTAATTCTTGTCGCTCATAATACTGAGCCATAGTTAGGAGAGAAACCGGAGAAGAGGTAGTCCATGAACTTTCACTCGACTTTAGGCGACTAGCTATTCCTGGCAAAAGGTTTGCGACATATTTATCGACAAACAGATGCCTACCCGTGTCATCTGTCAATGACTGGCCACTAAAATCATGGAATGCTTCTTCAAAGCGTGTGAAGAAGTCAGAAACTGATTCATCTACCTTTTGCTTGCAAGACACTAACACTGTCCAATCTATCTTTTTAGGGGGAATAATCATCTTTAACTTAACTAATATAGCTGCCGGAAGATCTAAAATGAACTGAAACGGTTTCTGTGCAGGTTCTCTATCTTCATCTAACTGCTCTAAATCTTTCCACAATGCTCCAAATGTCGCACGATCATTAACTTTACGCACAGTTCTAAACATATCAGGCAGTAATATTAGTCCAAAAAACAAATCAATATCAGGCAAAGTCATAGTACAAGAGCTAATGGCACCCTCAACTTCCTCATAAAAGGCTGCTGGATTCTTTCACGGATTAGGCAATGCATTTTTAAGGGCCATACCATCTGCTCTATTCCAAGGAGTGTGAACCCAATTATAAATAAAATAACCTTTTTGATCAATAGAAGTCTTATCATCACTTGTACTCATTCCTTTAGGAGGAACATATAAAGGCTCGACTTCCCGCATGGGTTTCACAACAACTACAACATTCTTATCTGTTTCAGGAGTAGAAGTTTGTACCATGATGATTCGGAATGTTGGTGCAGCTGCTTCTGCTGCCTTTTTCTTCTCTCGCAAACGGGCTGCGACAACACACAGTTTAACCAAGCGTCTGATCGTATCAGCCACTTGGGAGAAGACAAAAAGACCTTCACGTAGTTGTTTACAATCAGCTGCTACATCATCGGGCTCCATTTCTACTGAATATTTTCGAAACCATTCAATAACCTCTGCGGCAAATGTATCGGTAAAATATATTTGCTCCCTTTCCTGACAATCTTTTATACTATCTAAAAGTTCAGAAGCAGCTTTAGTACTAAGAACGGCTTTACGCGCAGCGGATCTAATCTCAGACCCACGTTCAGAAGATAACATTGAGAAAGTTTCTCGAGCTTTGTCCTGATCTGTAGAAGAGTCCTCATCTGATTCATGAGGAGCAGAAGGAAGAGTATACGGAGGTGGACATTGATCTAGTAAGAGAGAATCATCTTGGGGTTTATTAGGAATAGGATAAAGAGGTCTACGAACAGCGTATTGGCCATTAACCTGTAAATGTCATTTCCTATCTTCCCTCTCTTTAATTTCTTTAATTTCCCTATTTTTCATTTCCAATGCTTTTGCATTAATGGTCTTACGTTGTTCTTTTTCAATCAACGCTTGCTCACTCTTCATTCGCTCACGCACTTCTTACTCTCCCACATTCACACACAGTCAAACATATCTTGCCTAGCCTTTCGCTTAAACATTCGTTGCTCCACATACTGAATATTTCGTAAATCAAATGACCCATGCATAGGCCAACGCAACTCAAGATCTTTACAACTGTATTTGTTCTATAACGTGCTGTACATTATGGAAGAAATACCATGCTTAATATACATGTCCCTATTAGGCGTTCCCTCCCGGGGGGCCGGTTGTGCTTCGTCGAGTTTCAAACTGGTACCACTACAAAAGCAACACATCCTACGTAGTGTGCTAGAAACAGGCATGCAAAAAATAGTGCAGAATATGCAGTATTATAATCAAAGTAGCCTTGAGGTACTCTTCGTACGTTGCGCCGTTCAACCAAATTCAAATAGACCCTGTTGGGGTCCTCACATTATTTGGGAACATTCACAAATAGGATTAATAATTTTGTCTTTATTGGATTCCTTGCCACTTAAATGCTACTGGCCTAAGAGGAAACATTCCCACCTTTATGATAGTGGGACAAATTGAAATCGAGTATTATGACAGAAAGAGTTTAATATAAGATAACAGTACTAATAAGGAAACAGAACTACAAAACATGTGATAGAGCATAGCAGTGTTCAATTGAACAGCAACAACCTGGTTACCTTATCTCTATAGTATATGAAGGATGAGGCAGCCTCAACACACCCACACGCTTGTGAAATGCTACATCAAAGGCAACTGCAACCACCCTGATAAATGATACTACCAGGGCAAACTCGACCTCAGTGCAATGGAGTTTTTGATAAGAAATACTGGATAATGGCAGAATCAAGGTTAATATATGAATCGGTAGGTAAACCTAAATAAAATTCCTTTATTGGTGTATACCACTGGTATGATTAAAATGAAAAAGAGAAAGGGGATGAATTAACCTGTACTGGCTCATTTATCTTTAGTAGTGGAACATATATTTCAGCTCGTGTCCCATTTTGTTTTCGCATGATATTGCTGTATTTCAAACACATTTCGGTTTGGAAAACAAGCACATTTGCTAAATGTAATATGTGCTATAAAGCGTTTAGCATGTTGTAGCGGCATCCTTACATTCTCTTCAAAGAGTCACTAAAAGTAGCTACGACATGGCCGTGAAAGTATGCATGTAAACATCTATATTCGTGTTAAAAGCCAGAATAGCAGTCTGTCTGAAGAATTATATCTGACCTTTGATTGTCTGCTCTCGAACAAGCAGCAACAGCACCTCTGAAACTACGCATCCTTTGGTCGGCAAAACTGTTAAAAAGAATCTCTTTTCTACTTTCATTTCGCCTTTCAGTCTATACAGAGCTCAGTACCGCCGTTAGAAAGTAATGTTCACTGGCGTAACATAGGCCGACGCGGTGTGGGGGGGCCCAAACTCCAGGTACCGTGCAGGGGGGCCACATCAAGTTTCCTTAGGCCTCTGGTTTGCCCCGGGAAATGCTTATTTTCTGTGCTGCTGGTGGTGTCCTTACTGAAAACGTTCTGACTACCCTCTGCTCTCCCTCGAATATATATGTTCTCTGGTGCCCTGGAACATATGTCGTGCATTGCTGGACCTGGGGGACCCGTGCTTCCTCATCAGTCCCAGAACTATTTGCAGGTAGCAACGTTTACGTTCCCGAGAGATAGACTCTGGTGAAAACACCTCCTGCGCCTGAAAGCAGTTGCTTGCTATATGCAAATATACAGAAAATAAATATACAGCGCGCAATTTGAAGGATATGAGGTAGGTTCTTGTACTCCCCATAATCAAGTTTCACCCCCATTGTCACCTTAAACACCTTGGGCCCGATTCACAGAATGAACTTAAGACTCAATCCTAAACTTACTACTATTTTGGTATTCACAGAATGGACTGCTACTTTTGGTATTCACAGAAGTTAGGATTTTGTCTTAAGTTTGTCTTAAGACAGACTTCAGACAGACTTAATTCCAAAATAGTAGTAAGTTGAGGATTGAGTCTTAAGTTCATTCTGTGAATCGTGCCCCTTGAATTAATCTCAGCCACTAGCAATCTCTTGGTGTTGCATCCCATCTTATCATCTTTTGCCCACCTTCCCACCCCAAATTGGCCCTAACTATTTTGCTAAATCAGTCTTGACCCCATTCCTCATGGGAACAGTACAGCCCAAACTGCCGGGCCAGGTCCCCCCTGACCGGAACTCAAGCATCCTAGGACCGGTTTACACCTTGTTGTGGGCTCTTCAACCGGATGCAGCCTGGTTCTTGTGGCACAGTGAGTCTGAGACCCACCTCTGGCATACCGGGGGCACTTAAGGCGTCAAATGCAAATATTTCAAGGTGATGTATGGAATGTTTAAATTATTCTCAGCAACTGCCAATCACGCATGCCGCATCCCAATCCATCATTTTTCGCCCACCATGCCACTTCAGTTTGGACCAAGTCGTTTTTTGTGAGACATGTGCTGCTTGATTTATGCAATGGGCTGGTTTACTTTCTAGAGGGGTCAAGGATGCAGTTCGGTCTGGACTGTCCCTATTGGAGCAAGACCAAGGCGGTGTTACCACACATATGACTGGTCCCTGTCTGGAGTGGCACAGAGGGTGAAAAACAACGGACCTGGATGCAGCCCTAAGCGATAACCAGTGGCTGAGATTAACTCAAACTTTCATTCAAACTGGTTTTTATTTAATATAGTGGCTGTTTTCCAGTCTCTAGCTGCTATCTTCCCTCTTTAGCCTGCTGTCTGCAGCGCCAGGACACCCCCGTCGGAGGTAGCTGTGCGCTTATAAGCTTCAAAATAAAATAAAAATAATAATACATTTATAAACGCGGCTGCTAAGATGGCAGTGGTTCGGATGTGAAGGATTTAAGATTTAAATTTTGATTTCTTTATAATTCACACTGTGCTGAGACCACTACCCATTGTCTTTACACATATACTCATGTGGGTTACACATTAAAATCCAGTCTTTCATGACCTTTTAGGTTGTTGCAAGAAAACAAAAACAAGCCAGTTTCTATCATTTAGTGAGCATAACATTTTGGAAAAGCAATAAAAAAATGTCCTCGCGGATAAAAGATTTGGCACATGATCATCATGAATCGGTTCGTCTCTGCCAGTCCGCCTTGTCTGCTGCACCAGGGTTTGGTGTTTAAAAGAAACCCATCTTGTCTAATGATCAAGGCCCTGCACATTGGACATGTCCCCTCTTTCATTAAAAGTGGTCATCTAGTCTTCTCCTGAAGACATCTGAAAGGTTTCTGAGGTCACATTTTAGGGTCCTTATTGTCTGAGCAGCCCATTAGCAATCTCCTGAAATCCCATTACCAATTCTCTGTCATCCTGGTCACGTTCTTAAAGGGCTTCTCCTTCAGCTGATGATGGTCTCTGACCTAGTAAATGTATGTCTTTCTCATTATGGCCTAAAACACACATATGTATTCAATTCATCAGTGCATGACTCATACTGTAGAATAGACTTCTAACTACTGTCATGTCACCTTTCCTCGTGGATCTCTTATGTATCCTATTTGCAACATCTGCTCTCTGATGTATCGCTGGTTTAGCTGAGTTTGGGGACACTTGTAAGGCTTTCACACTTCAAGAATGAAACTGGAGCTGCATCTGGCGTTCCTCATGATACATTTGGGCTCAGTATCAGTTTACTGTACAGCAGGGGAATCATTCATATCTGTGGTGCATCTCCTTCAAAGCAGACAGGAGTGCTTAGACACATTAGAGGCAGTGTCTTGAGACCCTAACGGGTGAGTAGTCATGATATACAAAACCCTTGATTTTGAGAGGCTGCATTTGATAACACATGAGACTCCTTTCTAGCACAGCTAATAAGTCCCATTTCTCTTTCTGAGAGTTGGCTGACTGTAGGTGGGATTCCTGAGTGAACATTTAAAAACATGCAGGAACAGAGAATAGAGTGGGTACGTTGTTGGTATGGAGCACTGGACAGCGGGAGCACAGGTGTACATAACCTCGAAACATAGAGTTGGTGTCCTGCCAACACTAGTAATAATTGTCCATGACATGTTTTTGTCATAAGCAGTGGTACTGGCCATGGTTTCCTTTGTCACTCTCAATCTTTGCCATCTCATTCTTGCTGATGGAACATCATGCCCAGAGGGGATTAGAATTTCCACTTGGGAGTTTCTTATTGACAATATATATGAGTGATACTCTTTTCTTAGTTAAAAACCCATGCACTAATCTAGCTTTCATTATAAGAGAAGTCATTAGATTCGGAAAGCACACTGGTGTTGAATCTAGGTATCATAAATCCAAAATGTTCCCACTCACACAAGATGGTCGATTTGTAATATCCATTGAGGTGGCACTCTGATTCAGGCTGCTACTTAAGTATCTACATAGACAAGGACAGGTAAGTTGTACTGTTGACAGTTATGGGTTTGGTATTGCAGGCGAAGGCTGGATTACGCTACCACCTTCACTAACTATGATAGCCATCATTTAGATGGTGATTGTCTAAGAAAATGGTTAAATTTATTCACTAACATACCTTTCAGGAACAACATGTTTTCAAGATTGACATGGGCAGGTCAACAGTCCTGCCTCAAATGTAATATTTTAATCCTCCTTTAGTATAAGGAAGGAACAACTGTATCTGATTTGGAAAATGTTTATCTCTGTAAATGCATTAGTGAAGAAGATTTTTGTTGGTTTATATTTTTGTGCATTATTAACAAAGTCCATAATACATTTTCACTCTTGATTTCACTAACATATTACTGATGAATTTGAAACAACACTGCAATGTTGTCACATGGCCCATGGGGACATTGTTGTCTTCTGTAATTTATCATAAGCATGCTGCCGATTGTCTGCTGCTTTGCAAACATTACTACAAAGGATTATTTTTCGAATGTCCCTTTTGCCTTTTTCACATGAGAAGATATTGCTTTGTTCGCACCCTGCAGGTTCCTGGGATTTAGTCTGAACATTCTGTTTTGAAGAACGCTGAACTGTCGAACGCTGTGCTGCGAGTGCGAGTGCCGAGGGTGCCGAGGTGCTGAGGCGGAGCGAAGAGGCTGCGGTGCAGAGAACTTGCAGGTGAGCCTGCCGGTAATCCGGTTACCCTGCCTCCCAGCTTGCCCCCTCCCGCTTACCTTGCTTTCCTGCAAGGAACAGGAAGACACAAGCCGCAGCTGAGGTAGGGACTTATCAGCCGCGTGAAGTACGGCGATTTAGAAAAGGGGGTGGTGATGAACAGAGTGTCTGAATTGAGCAGACCACTCTTACCCAGTCCAAAGATCAGGGCTTGATCCATCACCGTTATTTATCTCACTGCCCCATCCCAGCTCAGAACCTGGCTATATGCAAATCAGTCTGTCCCTGGCCCAGTGCATCAGGAGAACAGGGCAGACTAAACTACCAAGCCAATTCTTCACCAGAAAGGAGACAAGCTACCGGGGACCGGTTTCTGGCATTTCAGCCGTCTTCGGCCCGGCTTGCTTGAATCCTGATGGAGCAGTGAGAAAGGGACTCATGTCTGAGTATACCCTGCCACACCTATAGTGGCCAAAAACGATTCAGAAAAGGGGGTGGTGATGAACAGAGTGTCTGAATTGAGCAGACCACTCTTACCCAGTCCAAAGATCAGGGCTTGATCCATCACCGTTATTTATCTCACTGCCCAATCCCAGCTCAGAACCTGGCTATATGCAAATCAGTCTGTCCCTGGCCCAGTGCATCATGGGAACAGGGCAGACTAAACTACCAAGCCAATTCTTCACCAGAAAGGAGACAAGCTACCGGGGACCGGTTTCTGGCATTTCAGCCGTTTTCGGCCCGGCTTGCTTGAATCCTGATGGAGCAGTGAGAAAGGGACTCATGTCTGAGTATACCCTGCCACACCTATAGTGGCCAAAAACGATTCAGAAAAGGGGGTGGTGATGAACAGAGTGTCTGAATTGAGCAGACCACTCTTACCCAGTCCAAAGATCAGGGCTTGATCCATCACCGTTATTTATCTCACTGCCCCATCCCAGCTCAGAACCTGGCTATATGCAAATCAGTCTGTCCCTGGCCCAGTGCATCATGGGAACAGGGCAGACTAAACTACCAAGCCAATTCTTCACCAGAAAGGAGACAAGCTACCGGGGACCGGTTTCTGGCATTTCAGCCGTCTTCGGCCCGGCTTGCTTGAATCCTGATGGAGCAGTGAGAAAGGGACTCATGTCTGAGTATACCCTGCCACACCTATAGTGGCCAAAAACGATTCAGAAAAGGGGGTGGTGATGAACAGAGTGTCTGAATTGAGCAGACCACTCTTACCCAGTCCAAAGATCAGGGCGTGATCCATCACCGTTATTTATCTCACTGCCCCATCCCAGCTCAGAACCTGGCTATATGCAAATCAGTCTGTCCCTGGCCCAGTGCATCATGGGAACAGGGCAGACTAAACTACCAAGCCAATTCTTCACCAGAAAGGAGACAAGCTACCGGGGACCGGTTTCTGGCATTTCAGCCGTCTTCGGCCCGGCTTGCTTGAATCCTGATGGAGCAGTGAGAAAGGGACTCATGTCTGAGTATACCCTGCCACACCTATAGTGGCCAAAAACGATTCAGAAAAGGGGGTGGTGATGAACAGAGTGTCTGAATTGAGCAGACCACTCTTACCCAGTCCAAAGATCAGGGCTTGATCCATCACCGTTATTTATCTCACTGCCCCATCCCAGCTCAGAACCTGGCTATATGCAAATCAGTCTGTCCCTGGCCCAGTGCATCATGGGAACAGGGCAGACTAAACTACCAAGCCAATTCTTCACCAGAAAGGAGACAAGCTACCGGGGACCGGTTTCTGGCATTTCAGCCGTCTTCGGCCCGGCTTGCTTGAATCCTGATGGAGCAGTGAGAAAGGGACTCATGTCTGAGTATACCCTGCCACACCTATAGTGGCCAAAAACGATTCAGAAAAGGGGGTGGTGATGAACAGAGTGTCTGAATTGAGCAGACCACTCTTACCCAGTCCAAAGATCAGGGCTTGATCCATCACCGTTATTTATCTCACTGCCATATCCCAGCTCAGAACCTGGCTATATGCAAATCAGTCTGTCCCTGGCCCAGTGCATCATGGGAACAGGGCAGACTAAACTACCAAGCCAATTCTTCACCAGAAATGAGACAAGCTACCGGGGACCGGTTTCTGGCATTTCAGCCGTCTTCGGCCCGGCTTGCTTGAATCCTGATGGAGCAGTGAGAAAGGGACTCATGTCTGAGTATACCCTGCCACACCTATAGTGGCCAAAAACGATTCAGAAAAGGGGGTGGTGATGAACAGAGTGTCTGAATTGAGCAGACCACTCTTACCCAGTCCAAAGATCAGGGCTTGATCCATCACCGTTATTTATCTCACTGCCCCATCCCAGCTCAGAACCTGGCTATATGCAAATCAGTCTGTCCCTGGCCCAGTGCATCATGGGAACAGGGCAGACTAAACTACCAAGCCAATTCTTCACCAGAAAGGAGACAAGCTACCGGGGACCGGTTTCTGGCATTTCAGCCGTCTTCGGCCCGGCTTGCTTGAATCCTGATGGAGCAGTGAGAAAGGGACTCATGTCTGAGTATACCCTGCCACACCTATAGTGGCCAAAAACGATTCAGAAAAGGGGGTGGTGATGAACAGAGTGTCTGAATTGAGCAGACCACTCTTACCCAGTCCAAAGATCAGGGCTTGATCCATCACCGTTATTTATCTCACTGCCCCATCCCAGCTCAGAACCTGGCTATATGCAAATCAGTCTGTCCCTGGCCCAGTGCATCATGGGAACAGGGCAGACTAAACTACCAAGCCAATTCTTCACCAGAAAGGAGACAAGCTACCGGGGACCGGTTTCTGGCATTTCAGCCGTCTTCGGCCCGGCTTGCTTGAATCCTGATGGAGCAGTGAGAAAGGGACTCATGTCTGAGTATACCCTGCCACACCTATAGTGGCCAAAAACGATTCAGAAAAGGGGGTGGTGATGAACAGAGTGTCTGAATTGAGCAGACCACTCTTACCCAGTCCAAAGATCAGGGCTTGATCCATCACCGTTATTTATCTCACTGCCCCATCCCAGCTCAGAACCTGGCTATATGCAAATAAGTCTGTCCCTGGCCCAGTGCATCATGGGAACAGGGCAGACTAAACTACCAAGCCAATTCTTCACCAGAAAGGAGACAAGCTGTAATGCCAGAAACCGGTCCCCGGGAGCTTGTTTCCTTCCCAGTGTAAGAATTGGCTTTTGTAGTTTGGTTTGCCCTGTTCCCATCATGCACTGGGACAGGAACAGACTAATTTGCATACAGCCAGGTTCTGAAACTGGGATGGTGCAGTGAGCTAAAAAACGGTGTTGGATCTAGCCCTGATCTCTTGACTGGGTGAGAGCTTTCTGCTTAATTCAGAGACTCTGTCCCTCACCACCCCTTGTTGTAAATATTTTTGTCCACCCTAAGCGTGGAAGGGTATTCTCAGATGTGAGACCCTTGCTCATTGCACCATCAGGATTCAAGCAAACCGGGCCGAAGACGGCTGTAATGCCAGAAACCGGTCCCCGGGAGCTTGTTTCCTTCCCAGTGTAAGAATTGGCTTTTGTAGTTTGGTTTGCTCTGTTCCCATCATGCACTGGGACAGGAACAGACTAATTTGCATACAGCCAGGTTCTGAAACTGGGATGGTGCAGTGAGCTAAAAAACGGTGTTGGATCTAGCCCTGATCTCTTGACTGGGTGAGAGCTTTCTGCTTAATTCAGAGACTCTGTCCCTCACCACCCCTTGTTGTAAATATTTCTGTCCACCCTAAGCGTGGAAGGGTATTCTCAGATGTGAGACCCTTGCTCATTGCACCATCAGGATTCAAGCAAACCGGGCCGAAGACGGCTGTAATGCCAGAAACTGGTCCCCGAGAGCTTGTTTCCTTCCCAGTGTAAGAATTGGCTTTTGTAGTTTGGTTTGCCCTGTTCCCATCATGCACTGGGACAGGAACAGACTAATTTGCATACAGCCAGGTTCTGAAACTGGGATGGTGCAGTGAGCTAAAAAACGGTGTTGGATCTAGCCCTGATCTCTTGACTGGGTGAGAGCTTTCTGCTTAATTCAGAGACTCTGTCCCTCACCACCCCTTGTTGTAAATATAGCGTGGAGTACGGCGGCGGGTAGCAGAGGCAACAGCGGTGGCGGCAGAGAGGTGCCGCGGGAGCTATCATCTGGGGGGGTCGTGAGCCCTAAGCCAGTGGTAGCGGCAGCAGCGGCAGCGGCAGAGATGCCGCGAGCCGTGAAGAACAGCGAGAGACGCCATCTAGCCAGCGGAGCAGTGTCCCTACTGACAAGGCCTAACCCTTCCCTTTCTGTGCAAATTAGTCACCCATATGGAAGGCCCAAGGTACCCCTTGGGCAGCGTGCAGTGTATGTGAAAGGTAGGTCATGTACTAGAGCAGGTGACATGTTCCGGTAGTGAATGACAGCCATTTTAATTTTTCACTATTGTAAGGCTACGTTGCCCATAGGCTATCATGGGGGATGCTGGCTACAGTGGCTACCAGCATATCTTCTCATGGGAGCAAGGTAGGACATAAATGTCTGGTATCCCTGAACTCAGAATTTAATAACACATATTTTAGGAAAGGTTGGGGCATACTGCCAATGATTAGCGATATTTATCGCTAACTTGGCTTAGCAACGATTTTTTTATCGTTGAGCATCGCCGGAAATTATCATTGAGATAACGTGCTATTAGCTACGTTCATCTCCAAAGCGATAATTTTTCTGGCGATAGCGTGAATATCGCTGAGAATACAGTGATATTCACCCATTAGCGACTAAATGTTCTTAGCCATGTTATCCACCGCCCATTGGATAACATGGCTAAGAACTTTCCTGGGCAGGTGTTAGTTGTTGGCGATATTCGTGCTTAGCGCGAATATTGCCATCGATAAGCCTGCCTTGCTAATATGCTTTAGCGACGTTAGCGACTGCTTTCAGTCGCTAACGGGTTGGGAATGCCCACTTTGCATGTCATTAGCGATAATTATTGCTGACATTCAAAGCAGGCTTCAAACCGCTCGCTATCGCCTACAAGCTGTCGCTAACTGCTGTTAGCGACAGCTTGCTAATAGGCCGATAGAATTTTCGCCGCTTAGCGGCCGAAAACGGCTGCTAAAGCGGCGAAAATTGCCTATCGCCACCCTTGATAATATGCCCCGTGGTTTTTAAATTCTGTGTTTGAGAATAGCACTTTTAGAAAGTTTGGGTTCTCTTGTCTGACCTTTCTGTGTGCCTTGGCCTGTTTTGTAAATTGACTGTCTGGTTTGTGAGTGACAGGGGCTGGGTGGCTCCCAGAGGCTGAGTGGCCCATCCCTAGGCTGAATAGCTCCATCTGCATCTAGAGTGGTGGGAGGGGGTAGTACCTGGGCCTGAATATGACTGTGCCTGCCTTCCACAATGCTGGCTCCACCTCCTGCTGGGCTGCTCACGACCCTGCCCCTCTCTCTGAAAGGAAAGGAGAGGCCTGGAAAACAAAGTGCTCAAGGAACACCCAGAACTAGTTCAGACCGGGCTCAGAGCCCACATGCACAAATGGAACAAAGACTTTTGGGGTATAAGTAAAGGACACCTGACTACAGAAATTAGGTCATCCTGGAATCAAGAAGGAACCTCTGCCAAGGAGAAAGCTGGAAGACTGAAAAAGGAAGACTGTCCTGCTGTTGCTTTGCTGGACTGGCCTGCAGTTGCTTTGCTGCCAAGAAGAAGGGAAGGGGCCCGATTCAAAGAATGAACTTAAGACTCAATCCTAAACTTAGTACTATTTTGGAATTCACAGAATGCACTTACTACTTTTGGCATTCACAGAATAAACTTACTACTTTTGGTATTCACAGAAGTTAGGATTTTGTCTTAAGTCTGTCTTAAGACTGTCTTAAGTTTGTCTTAAGACAAATTTAAGACAAAATCCTAACTTCTGTGAATACCAAAAGTAGTAAGTTCATTCTGTGAATGCCAAAAGTAGTAAGTGCATTCTGTGAATACCAAAATAGTAGTAAGTTTAGGATTGAGTCTTAAGTTCATTCTGTGAATCGGGCCCAAGGACTTTGCTTTGTGCTGTGTCCCCTTGCTTGAAGGAATCTCAAAGGGCCTGAGAAGAGCTTGCTTCCTGTTAAGTAGTCCCTGGGACAAAAGGACTTCACCCCTAGCTTCCCTGAACTCTGCTGAGAGAGTTCTGTCCTTCCTAGAGTGCTTGGATCAGTTGGGGTGCCTCTGGAAGTTGTACATGTGTTGGGAAGCTGGAAACCAAGATTTTAAAGACTTTCTGCAAGTTTTACTGCATTGCTCGTTTGCGGACCTATTCATTCTTCAATACACCTTTGCATATCTATATTTAACATTCTTAAACTTTTAAAAAATCTCTGATTTTTGGAGAATTATATGGACTAGATAGAACTTCCATTCACTAAAGCTCTTCATCTAACATTTAGGTACGGTTTCCTCCTCTTTGTTGCATTTGGAACTAAATAAAAAAGTGTGAAAAGAGGAAGCAAATCAGGTCCTGCAGTTGGTTGGAGTGAAGAAATGTCTCATCATCTCTTGTTTTTTGCCCCATCCAATGGAAACAGCAGAAATGCTGGATAGCTCACCTATGCCACTAAATTGGGGTGCACCATTATAAATTAGCCATGAGGATCTGCAGAGCAGACATGTCTCCTGTTATAGTTTTTTCTGTAGCTAAGTACCTTGAGAGTATCTGGCTTATTCAGCATAACATTTTCTCCATACTTGCTCCAAATTCCCTGACCAATGCTTTGATAGGTAGCACTTTGACCCAGATTACGTAATTATTAACACATAATATTGTACTGTATGTTTTTATTGCTTTTATCAAATTAGTAATATTATTTGACTATGTAATATATTTATTCTATATGAACTGATTTTACTTTTTTAATCTAAAGTGTATTTGTATTTGTATTGATATACGGTTACTTCAATAGTCTATGACCAAAATAAAGTGCCAAATTGAATTGAATTGAAATTGAGTTGACTCACTATATTTTCATGTACTCTTAAAAAACTGGTAATTTTATTCTTGATTTATTGATACAATTACTGACAATTTCTCTAAACCTGTGTGCAAGTCTATTTCTGATCTTTTCATTGTGTTCCTGTGCATGTGTGATGCACAAATATTTTTTGACTGCTCTGTGCCAAGCTACCAAAGTGTGAGTACAAGTTGTCTTTTAATGTGTATCTAGCTTACCCTGACTAGACTGGTGGTTCCTGCTCGGACAGGGTGCTTACCTCTGCCAACTAAAAACCCCATTTCTAACAGTCTTACATCACATCCCTGCCAGCTAGAAGGGGCCGTACAACAGGGCTTCACCCTCTCACTCTTGTACAATCTAGAATATAGCCTGTTAATATAAGAGTGGCATATACATAGGAGATTATATTTCCATAATGGCAGGTTAGTATTCTCTAAAGATGCAGATGATTTAGAAAAGGTGTCCGCTTTGGTCAGAGAAATGATCAGTTTTGACTAATTTCCTGAGAAAACAATTAACTGGCTAAAGACTGGTCTGTTCCAAATTACTGATAATACTTTGAGATATGAACTAGATTTCTACATCAGTTCATGTATGGGCTCAGTTATATACTTGGGGATTTTTCTACACAGGGATGTTGTGTTGTGTGGCGTTTAGGGCTCCAAGTGAATTTTCCAGATTCATGCCCTTATATAGGTACAATTCACATTGCCCTTATGTAGGCATAGACATCAATCCCTTACTTACATAGCCCATGCGACCCAAACACAGGCATGGCTACTTCCACTTGTACCAAACATCAAAACGATTTCTTGGAAAATTGGCTTAAGCAGTTAGGGAACTTCCCCTTGCTTGAATATTGATTTTTCCAAGAACTCATGTACTTTGCAAAGACAACTATTCCCTAGGGGTTCTTTCCTAATGTTCATATGCCAGACTTTATGTCAAACTATGGCATTCCTAGACACCTTCAAGGTATGAATATACCTTCACTTGCTATAGCAAACCACGGTGGGTCGGAGCAATCCGACTATCTACTTGCCCAATGCAGCTCGCTACAGCAAGTGCCGAAGGAAGCCGACCCTCCAGCTAACGTACTGATCAAGAGGCTGCCCTTCTCTCGCTGAGAATCCAGCTCCAGTGTTTCCAAGAGCCCCTTGCGCGGGTGTTGGGAAATCGAGTCCAGAGACTGAGATACCGGACCTCCTTCATTCTAACCAAGGTATGAAGCTGATTAGAACCTAGACAAACTGTTGGTAGATTCTTGGCAAAAACAATGAAACCTATGTTACACAATACTTACTTCTTCCCGCCTAATAGACCTAGGTTAGGTACATTGGGGTAGGCGTAGTTAGAAGCACCAGTTGAGTATTTTTAGTCAATATTATTTATGTATGTATTTTTATAAGGCTTAGAAACCGTACAATGCTTTCACAGTATTATTTTATAATACTATTCTCGCTGTACACATTATACTTTGCAGTCCCCATAACGATAGTAGCAGTTCACTTCTCTTGTATGCAGTTCACTTCTCTTGTAAGACTGTTCATCAACCTTTTAATGGAAAACGCCTGTCTCTCTATTTATCTACAAACTCTGTTGAAACAAAGCATGCACGATTGACTGAGTGAGATACTTATCTATTGTTTCTGCAACTCTGAGAGATATATTACTTGTTCTTGGGAAACAAATTGTCAGGTTTATGCAGTTGTCAGAAACGAATCCCTTCTTGTGAATTCGAGAAAGTTTCTAGTGACCTCTGAGCTAGCTGGCACTCACTATTAAGTTTAGTATATTCGATAGAGACCTAGTCGACCTCAGTCCTTCGTCTAATCTATAGGATATATTATTTCAATGCGCAGAGCCTATTGGGAATATAGGAACTACACTACAGTTGAAGCAGTTATTGGGCACAAGTAAGATCCAACAATAAACAGGTTCACATGTCTGATTGCCACGTGGATCAAACTTCTCATCACATGGACAGACTGTGTCACTTTAATTAAAGATATAGAGCCATATTTAAGACCTCAGTGGCACAGGGCTGTGCAGCACAGCAAGTTACCTTGCTGTGCTGCTCTGCATCACAGGGAAAGGGCACGAAGTGCAGTATTTTGCCAATACTTCACATTCCTGTCCCTCTCCCCGTGCCATTTTGGCAACCTAACTCCGAAGCATGCACTCTTGCATCATGGTGCAAGTGTGCCTATATCTTAGGTAACTTCCTGCGCAAAAACAATCCTGAGACAATTTCTCCTCTTTCGATGTGAGCTGCAAAATGCAGCTCATATAGAAAGAGGAAATCATGAGGAGAAATAAAAATATTTTGGTTCATTGATAGGTTTACAAGATCTTGTAAATCTGAGAATGCATAAAAAAATGTGGGAGTTGCATGGGAACACCCACGCAACACTGATGGATTGTCTACCCAGGGCAGGATAACAAAACACAATGATTAGTGCTGTGTTATTTTACTCCATATTTTTGGAGTCACTCATAGCCACATAAAGTGGCTTCACAAGTATGAGATAAGGTTTGCATTGTACTTGCACCACCTTGCATGGCGCTAGAGCGATGCCCACTGGGTCCTGAATATGGGCTGCAGTTCTTTTTAAAATTGTTTTACCTACTCTTGAACATCTCCATACCTCTCAATTCGGGCTTTTGTACTACACTGAGAACTCTGCTCATCACACTGACATGGGCTAATGGACAGGCCAGATGGCCATTTCCGTATAAGTTATGCGGATTCCAGGACCTTGATCAGTACTAGGTAATGTGCAGTGCCATTTTTCCAGACACTGGTTCTATCCAGATGCACAACTCCCATACTTTTCCAAGAAAGCATGCAGATGGAAGGAACCTCACTGGCCTTCATACTTCCTGAAGGACTTCATAGAACACAGAAAGAGGTGACAACTGTGACTGCTACATGATGGGCCTGGCATTCCTTGTGTCATAAAGCTGGAGGATCCTTTCACACTAGTCAGCATTGCAGCTCAGACATAACTCTCTACTGCATTAACAGCAGAACGCACTATGCATAAGACATTAGTGAAAATGACAATATAAGAAATTGGGCACTCATGGGCAGCCCAGCTCACAAGGTAGCCCCACAGCACTTGACATCTTCATACACCAGATGACAACATATTATAAAGAGGCTATCAGGGTTTCCAGAGGAGCCTATTGACTTTGCACCCCTGATTGATCTGAATAATTTTCCAGACTCAGCAGGGTGGATATCCAAACTGTACGCACACTCACTGCAGTATGGGGCTGGGTGTGTGGACAAGGCCAGGTCGGCCTGGGAAACTGACCTAGGGGAGACCTGGAGAGGCGTGCAATGTGTGCACTTCTGCACGGAAAATAGGTTCATATCTATGAACTGTCAACAACAATTGCTCCACTCAAAATGTGTGCACTAAGCGTGCATACACCAGCACCATTGCTTGCACTGTGGTGAGGAGTTTATGGGATTTCTTCACTTGGCCTGGTGCTAACTGTCAGTAGGCAAATACGGCATAATGTGATGAAGGTTAGAGTGGATATGACTGATCAGCCCGTGGAGATCCAGCCACAGACAGCACTACTAGGATGTGTAAAGGGACCCCTTCCCGGGTACCACGGCTGACAGCATCAGCACGGCTGGTGGCCAAATGCAGAGTAGTTATGACATGGGGCGGTAAGCGAGTGGTTAGGGGACTTGGCTGTGTGTAATGATCGCACAGACACATATCATATCACCCTGTAGCATCGACCTGGAGGCTGAAAGATCAATGGTGCACATGTAGGGAATATCTACATAGAAGAGATTAAAAGTATTCCCCTGGAAGAACTTGCTGATGGAGGAAACAAGCTCACTGCAGAGCGCCTCAGAGATGAATAATGATTTGTACTTAGAGGCAATGTCATTAGTGGAGCAGAGTAGCAAGTACTATGACGTGGTACCATCATGATATAGGATTGCTATGCGAGACAAACTGTTTCATATGGGACACCTCCACAAACCTTCATAGAGCCTGCTGGACTCTGAGCAAACCAGGGCCCAGTTCCTATACACTTCCTTCAATACAGGTAGAGACAGTACTCACACTGGAGCATGGGCATGGAGGACCCTGCCAAGCTCTACGACAGCATAACAATAGAACAACATGCTGCAGAAAAACACTATTGTCAAACCCAGTGCCACCAACAATTGATACCTTATACCATTCAAAGGTAGATCACTGAAGGCCCCCAGCCATCTATGAAGAGAACCAATCACAATGGGCAGAGGACACGGTCACTAACATCTGAAATATATAAGAGTATGTGTTCCTTCCTTTCGTTGATGAGATACCATCTGTTAAATATGACGTATTTAGTCTAAAGAACGTATGAATCAATATCCAAGATTTGACTGTATATGTGTTGAATGGCTCTAAAACGGCAAATTGTATTTATTGTACCAAGTTTCTATAGGATGTTGTCTTACAAATATATTTATTTGGAAACACGATGGTACTGGCATTTGAACCTGACTGCCCTACTAGTATGAACAGCAGACTCAATTTAAACATTTCAAATTCAAAAACAGCAGAAATGATTGATTTCTCAAACATATCTCTTCAAATAACAGATTTGAGATCTGAGGCATACCAGATACCTCCTGTTTATATTAGGAATATCAGTCTCTGGTATAGGAGACTTTAAGAATCCACTATTGGGTTCCCTTATTCCTTTTGTGACATTATCCTTTGACTCCTGGATCTGACGTCACTTGTCTACTAATTCAAAGTATGCATCATCATTAACATCTAAATTAGTTGCTATTTTCTTGCCAAACTCAATTTTCTCCCCTTCCTCATCATCTTTCCCCCTTCATTTTGACTTGGACTATCTTGTTATTAGAAATTTTCAGTCTCTTGTTACTTATTATCCATTCTGAAATAGCACCTCATTTGCACTTTTACTTTTAATTTCTACTTTGAAAGGTGATACTATTACCATTTAAGTCAATAACTGATAGTATATAACAAACAAGACCTTTTCAAATATGGCCACCATTCTAGTCCGGCCGCCGTTTTAGTCCTGTTTCGATTTCTACTATTTCCAATGGGAGGTTGGTCCTCTCCAATACGGGTACCCAGCCAAATAAAACCTCCTTATAAACAGAGGTATAATTACTTTTCTACAAAATCTTCTTTTAATTTGAATACACTGTAACCAATATAACATCTGTTAATCCTTCGCATTTCTGGAAGTGTATGGTGTTCACTTCCGGGTTAAACTATCCAAAAGGACTACTTAATATGGTGGCGGGTCACGTTATACTTACATTGTGGGACTCTTGCCAAATACGATTAAACCGAGAACTTCTGAGGACCCTTCCTTAAAAAAATAAGTCTGGATCGATCGGATGTCCATGTTGTGTGCGCCGTTGGACTTGATGTGTTGCAGACTTTTTCTCTCTGGTCTGCTTGCGACGCTAGAGGTGGTTATGTACCGGTGTCTGGGGATTGCAGTTTTGGTAGAGGGGAGCCGCTGTCGCTCGATGTGTGCTTAGTGGGGATCGAAGTGCTGCCTTGAAGCTGGTTCCATGACGACTACAGGATATGTGAAGTGTAGCGGGAATGGTGGTTTTCATCCTTTCATATCTTCAATCTTTAAATATCTACCGCTCAAGTACACTTACGCTTACAGTCTGTCTCAGTTTTTGGGATTTGATCTATTAACTTGAACCGAGTTACTACACCATGCAAAATCTTTTTTCTAACAATGAGTTAGACTATATGTTGTATTTCCTGAAGCAGCTCTTGCTGTGAATCTATGTCAAAAAACGACACAAAACCATTGACTAAAACTTATGTTATGGTGACACTATATCAGCAAATGAAAAATAAGTCAATTTGCTCTTTGACCTGCATCTTTTTCTGGATATGTATATCATATTGCTATCTGAGAATGATGGAGCGAGGTGGTAAACACAACATTTTGTGTACCCCTCGTGAAGTTAATGTTCCATAACGTTAACATTTACTAATGGTGTGACGTGTTTAAATAACCAGCCTTAGAGTAATATGCATTCATAAACACGTGGGAAGTACTAATATTGCTTGCATGGAGTGAAATAATTAATTAATATATGTTGTCATTGTGATGTGAATTAATGTGCAGCTTAATTATAAACAAAATGCAATTTAAATGTGCTTATTGTAAACGTTTTGTGCTAAAAGATCGATGGTTATCCATACTAATATAATAAAGAGAGAGCCAAAAACCTTTGAGGCGAGTAATCTCAGGAACCACAGCACCAATCATAACACCCAATACAGCGTTGGAGAGGGCAGATGCAGCAGAGGGACATAGGCTATGCAGACGCTCACCATATACATTTAAAAAGTAAAAGAACCGTGCCAGCAAAGTAGTCCCTTTTGGACGTGTCTGCGTTGTGCTGTGGGCTTGTGCTGGGGGGGGGCGTGACAAATGCTGGGGGCGTGTGGTACGTTCCGCCCTCCGGGCTGGACTGTTCCCATGAGGCACAGGGTCAAGGCTGATTTGCATTAGGCCCAGATCTCTGTACTGGGGTGAATGTATGACATTGTTCTGCATTCTGTCCATCAACTCTTGTTTTTGCATTTGTCACCCCGAGTGTAATGGGTATGCTCAGACATGAGTCCCATGCTCTCCACACCACTGGAGTCAAGCTGTCCTGGCTGAAGACATCAGATAGCCAGACATTGATCCTAGGATGCTTGAGTCTGGTCCAGGAAAGACATGGCTTGGAAATTCGGCCTGGAATGTTCCCACAAGGCACAGGGTCAAGGCTGAGGTGGTGTGGAGTGCAAAAAAAATATGGATTTAGGCCCAGATCTCTGTATTGGACTGAATGTATGACATTGTTCTGCATTCTGTCCATCAACTGTTGTTTTTACATTTCGCCCTTCATGCCATGTCTCATATCGTGTGCTGGGGGTGTGGGTGGGTGCGGGGGCGCGTTGTGTCAAATATTTCATTATTTTTTCTTCCCAGGTTCTGTACATTCCAGCTCTGGGTGTTCACCCTGCTCCCTTTAAATACACCTGCACCCCATAATCAAAATCCAACCTTACTCCTTAAAATACCCCAACACCCTTAACACTAACCCATCTTAACCCTACAAATATACCCTGTACCCCAAAACCCAAACCTATACCTAAATCCTAAAAATACCCCTGTACCCCAAAAACCAAACATACCCAAGAACCCTAAAATACCCCTGTACCCCAAAACCCAAACCTAGCCCTGAACCCTTAAAATACCCCTGTACCCCAAAACCCAAACCTACCCCTGAACGATAAAAATACCCTTGCACCCCAAAAACCCAAACCTAGCCCTGAACCATAAAAATAACCCTGTACCCCAAAACCAAAACCTAGCCCTAAACCCTTAAAATACCCCTGTACCCCAAAACCCAAAACTTCCCCTGAACCCTAAAAATACCCCTATACCCGAAAACCCAAACCTAGACCTGAACCCTAAAAATACGCCTGTGCCCCAAAACCCATACCTATCCCTAAACGCTAAAACTACCCCTGTACCCAATAACCCAAAACTATATCTGAACCCTTAAAATACCCAAACACCCCAAAACATATACAACAGTCCCCCAAAACATGTACACCTATACCTATACTTACCTTATCTGAACATTAAAAAAAAACATGCTTTTACCATTCATGCATTTACAACGAATTTCGTTGTAAATCTATGCGTGGTAAAAGCATATAAAATGTATTGCCATGCGATATAATTGGCATTGCGGAGTCATGGTACTTTCATAATGAAAGTGATGGTCTGCGGAAAGAAAGTTGTGGAATAATGGGTGTTTACCCTCCCCCGGTAAGTACATTGGTGGCACGGCGGCCCACATCTCCAGCAACATACTCATATTTTTCCACCACCGATTTGAAAAATGCACAGGTCTCTCTCATTGATGGCCAGCACCGACATACACTTTTAGACACACCTCCCACCACAAGTTCTAGAATTGCAAACTTTAGAGCTGGGGAGCTACGTTCAAATCTCGGCATCAGATCAACTGCCTGTGATTCCAGGCAAATTGCTTTGTCTCCCCATGCCTACCACAAATTAATGTGTTGTTCTGTAATGTAAATTGTGCTCCTGCCATGTTGTCGAGTTCGCACTATATAATATTGCAAGGAAAAATAAAGTAAGGAAACTCGAGTTCGCACACTACTGAATGCGCACTCTTAAGTGCATCAGCAGTGCACTGTGAATCGGAACGTTTCACAGGCCTGTCACAGATAAGAAATGCTATCAAAACGAAATCCTACAAAACAATATACTACTGGCCGGTAGCAATTCAAACCCGGACAACGTCGGGACAGGCTGCTAGTGTAAGTATACACCGCAGTTATGTGGCTTATTTGCTAGATAACAGCTAATAGAGAAATATTAGAATGGTGGGAGGTAAACAGAAGGGTTTCATTACTATAATTAGCATGAATTTGTGTTTGTTTCTATAATAGTTCCAAATGTGGCCCGTGAGGCCAGGTAAGAAAATGGCCATTCTGAGCCACGGCGAGCGAGTACTGGTCTACGCATGCGCCTCAAATATGCCTGCCAGCGCGAGTGAGCTGACTGTGTTTGATGGGGAGTTCAAGGCCACCTTGCCCCAGAGCCTAGGATGGGTGCCAAGCATGAACGATGTAATGGCCAAAGCCTGGGAAAACAGATGCATGTTACGAATGCAGAATGCGCCTAGGCCATGAACTGTCTTAAACAAAGAACCTTTATTTTTCTGCTGATTCATTGGGAAAAACAATGCTGTAATGATGATGAAGCGCTCATCTACCCCAAATTTGTCCAATCGGGTTTCGAATTGGTGATGTTAGTTACTTTTTAGATAGATTAAGTTAGGGATTTAGTGTATAAAACCCCCTGATTTTGCTTAGAAGGGGTCGCTTTTTTGATTTCCTCTGGAGATGCTGCCGGACTAAAGATCGATTACTAGGAATGTAAGGACTTTAATTTCTGACTGATTATTTTACTTTGCAGGTCTGTTAGGATAAGATGAGGGTGTTAGCTAGGGATGTTAGGACAGAATGAACTTGGAACTATCTGTTCTTTGCTAAACTTTTGCTAAACTTCTAAATAAATGTCTTTTTCTGAGCTTTTAAAATAAATGATCATTTTTTAAAATAAAGTTAAAGACTCTTATTGAATAAAGAAATAAATAAATACCTAAATGTTCGACATACTAAAGTTTGCTTTGAATAAAAATTAGGTAAATGAAGAATATAAAAGCGGGTCTTTGATTCTTCCTACGCCTAATTTTCGTTCTAGCAGATCCATTGCCATTATGGTGGTGTGTCTGAATAAAATGGTGTTTAAATTGAAACCATGGTAAACTGTGTTATGTTGCAGGTGTAAAAATAAAAATAGTTAAATAGGTTTAGACACTCCGCCAAATGTTATAGTGAGACTCCTGAGTTGATGGTCAAATCTCTGAACTAAATTAAATGAACAGAGTAAGTATGCAGTGCAATGGGCCCCACTGTTGAATGTTATGTGTGTTTCTGAGGTTCTGGAGAAATGGCCATTGGTGATTTGGAATTTATTTCTGGAGTCCCGCTGTAGCAGTTATTACTTGGTAGCAGAGTAGTAGTTGCTATGGAAATTAGCTAGGATTATGCATAAAGTACTATATAGAGTTTAAAATGTACAGATTTATTAACTAACATCTGTTGAGTTCGCATTACATTGTATGTAGGTTAGAAAAGCTTCCAAGAGCTGCGTGAAGCTAGTGCCTCTGTCTGCAGGCAGAGGAAGTGTGGCAAATAAAGTTGCACAGTGCATTAGTCTGTTTCAAAGAAGTAGTATTGTCACATACTGCAGTGGTATTGTCGTATATCACTGTTTAGGGACATTAGGTGTAAAAGGATAAATGTATAGTGAGGACAATTTATGAAATCTTGGCTTTCAAGTATAGGGATCATTGCGTATCCTGACTAAAACTTATCTCTGAGGAGAGTAGTAGGACTTAACCCGAACTTGATAGATGGGTAAAGGAGTGGCGTCTACTTTTCTAACGATAGAGGAATTCTGTGGTGGGTTAGTTAGAAGCTTTGCCTACTGGCGATACAGAGTTCATGTATATATGAATAGGGTTTTCTGTATGAACGTGAGTAAAAGTGATTGCAATACGCGTTGAAGTGAAACTCTGGGATTGTGTCTAAGGAGGCGAAAGAGATCTCTGTATGTGCTTTCCTAGAGAAACGAGTTTGTTATTGCCTGAAAGAAGGGTAAGGCCAGTAGTGTGGCTTAATCAGCGAGTCTAAAATTCTGAGGAGATAAGCGTGATAAGCGTTGTCTACTCCGGTTACAGAATACTTGTGCGATTGAAAATTCTATCTCTTTATTAGCGAAACCGGCAAATGGTATTGTTTTCTGTAAGTTACAAACTGGTTTTGTAAAATATCGTTTAAATGCGGCTTCTTGAAAAAACCCTGTAAAGGAGGGGTCAGTCGGTGCTGCAGAAGCCGGAGCGCTGGTGACGTCAAAAGTGCTGCGCTGGGATAGGTTCACATGACCAAGTCAGAGTAGGAGCTGATAGGTTCATCACAAAAAAGCTGTAAAACGATTGGTTAAGCACTTAGAAAAACATATCGTGCTCTAATTGGTGCGTTAGTGTAAACCGCTCTGTGATAGGTTGGTGTACGGAACAGCAAACAGGGAAGTGCGCGATCTTTTGTAAGACAGAGAATTATCAGAGAAATGTCTTATTATTACGAAGAAGAGAAGAAGAAACCTCCATGGTTTAAGAAATATGGTTACCATATATGCGTTTGGTTAGAAAACTGGGCAAGATACACTCAGGATGATGGTGTGTTAGCTTTTCCTGAAGAAGGATCGCTTGATGCTGCAGTTTTGAGAAATTTGAGAGACAAAATGCTGAAGCTTGAGCTGGGACCTAGACCGACACAATTTGAGGCTTTAGTTGAATGGGAAGATGAGATGCATGAGCCGGAGAGAGAAAGACTATGCAGACATATCAGACCGAGAGGTAGAGGTCGAAATATATGGGGTGAAACTCATGAAAGCAGGATGCGTAGATGGAGAGACAGTAATATGTTAGATGGTATGTATCCAGTCAGATTAGTGGATGAATATGAGGGTTCGGAAATGTACAGAAAAGAAGAAGAATATAGAGACAGTGAATCATGGTCATGGTGACAGTGAATCAGAGGATGCTGTATTAGAAGAAATACTAAATAGGAGACCGCCACCATATCAGCCAAGTTCTTTATGGACTACTCCGAATGCTCCAACAATAGATGAAAGTAATGATGAAACCCCAAGACCATATTTGAGTCTAAAGATGTGCCAAACAGAGTAGAGCTTAGATATGTTCCAAATACACCTGTTGCGGAAGCAAGAAATACAGGTACTCCTGTATCAAGGAATGATTCACACAGAAGTGTTCAAAGTAGTGAAAATAGAAATGACGTACAACCAAATATTTCTGATTATGAATGTTCTACACATGAATTAATTAGTGTAAATAACAAGGACCCCCTGTGAGGAAAATTAATTCATGGTACAGGGAAATAGACAGTGGTGGAATACAGCTTGTTTCAGCTGTATTCCACCAGCTGAACAGGTAGGGAGTTATTGGCACTTGGACATTGTTGTATTCTTTGTTATTTCATGTTTTTATATTTGAGTATAATTTTAAATGCACTTTTTTGTATGTAATTTTTTGAACAGATTTGTGATGTACATATCTCTTTATTTGATCATGATTTTAATATGTCTTCTAGATAATATTTGTGGCTCCTGAAGAAGGCGTTCCTCAAACGCCGAAACGCGCGTCGAACAACACATATTGCCACTGTAAAAGTATTCTTGATTTGTATATGTCATGTAGTATTTGTATGTTGTTTTTTTGTATATTATTGATTTTCACTTATGTCTTGTTATTAATTGCTTTTAATGTGAATATTTATACTTATTAAACGATATCGGTTTTTTATATATTTTGAGTCTTATTTCTTTTTGTGCTATTTCTCCCTCCCATTGTGTTGATATTATGCCAATACATTTTTTTACACTGTCTATTTCCCTGTACCATGAATTAATTTTCCTCACAGGGGGTCCTTGTTATTTACACTAATTTTCCCACAGCTTGTCTGTGCAGGGCCACTTCGTTTACCATTGTGTATCTACTATTTGTACAATATTTGAGCAGTAAGTAATTGGTTGCCCTTATATCTCTTCCAATCTCTCCAGTCATGGCCAACATGAAAACATTTGGCTTCACTGACGAAGAGTTTGCCACCTTAGTTGGCACTACAGTCCCTGTCAGCAATACCAACTTTTCTGTACGGGGCAATGATGAAGGTAAGAAATTACTTGATCTTAAAAAGAAACTCATTCGCATGGAGGCTCATGGTGAGTTCATGCTGGCCTATCTTAAGACAGGTATCATCCCCAATGGGCTACGAGTACGGAACGTACCTGGCCTTTTTGTACACCATAGACCATTTTTAGAAAAATTGAGTTTTATAGCGAACAGATGTTCACGCGATTTAATGATACTGATTGTCGCAACATCTAAAGAACTAGCTCTACAAATAAAAAAAGAAATAGATGAACTAGAAGAGAAACTGAAACAGCTTACTGGTGTAGATGAAGCGATCAAAAAGATAGAAGAATACAACAGAGATTTAGAATCCTTTAGCAACTATTTGAATAAACGCAAAACTGACAAGCTCAATAAAGATAAAAGATTTTACACAGAAGAAGTGGCATATCCTTATCTAAATAAAGACTTTTACCAACAGAATCAATACACAGACGAGTCAAGAAATGTTCAACAGAGGGTAAATAATTTCACCGACTCATCAGATTCAGAAGGTGAGGGCTCTAACGGTACATATTATGATTCAGATGGGGGGTTCAACTCATACCCTAACTCTAGACAACAACGATGCCCTTTTTTATCGAACAGGGGGCCTCGACGAGTCCGCCCCAGGGTGAGGTTTCAGAACCAGGGGCAATCGAGAGGGAACTTCCAAATGAACCAGCATCAACACCAAGCCCAACACCAACAACATCAACAGCAGCAACAACATCAGCCACAGGAACCCCAGTTTATAAGGGAAACTCGAAACAGACAGTACTGGGGACAAGGAATGTAATTCCAATTTTTAATCTGTCCTCAGTGGAATTAGATAGTCACAGTGAAGCCCTGCTCTCCAAGGGCCTCTCCTTTGTACCTCATACACATGTCAACACATTTGAACTTTACAAGGATGTGGTATCATTCTTCAGAAAAATTTGTTTAAAGAAATTTTTCCAAGATAGGGAAGATAATGTATATGATTCATCTAAACAAAGCCAGAATTAAATAGCACTACCTTCTTATTTTACTCCTGGTCTAGATCAGTTAGGTCCAGAAGTAGCTGCCTTTGAATTGGTAGTTATTAAAAAATTAGAAAGGACGCTACATTTTATTCCAAAGCCAATGTACAATTTAAGCAGAAACGAGTTCTTAGCTTTAAAGGAACTATCTGTAAACAAAACATTGACAATTAAAGGAGCAGACAAGGGTGGAGGCATTGTTGTTCTAAATTCCACTGACTATGAGAAAAATATGAATATGATGCTTGATGATAACTCCACATATTTAAGAATTAACTCAAATCCAATTAATAATATCACCAAACAGATTAGTACACTTACCAATGAAGCTTTACTAAATGGTGATATTAACACAAAAGATCATGAATTTCTAAACAATAATAAAAATAAGACTGCCTGCATCTATGAACTCCCCAAAATGCACAAAAATCTTGAACATCCCCCATATAGACCCATCGTGTCTACCATTGGCACTCCAACAGAACCCCTTTCCAAGTTCGTAGATCATTTTTTACGACCACACATCCCAATGATCAAATCTTATGTGAAAGACACCTGCCATATGATCAATATAGTGGAAAATCTTGAAATCACACCAGAAAGAGATATATTAGTCACCATGGACATTGAATCCCTCTATAGCAACATCCCTTTGGACGAAGCTATTAGAGCCACTGATTGGTTTATAGATAAACATCAAATCATGTGTCCTAAACAATTTCTCATTGACTGTCTGTTCATTGTTTTAATGGAAAACGTCTTTGAATTTGGAGAGAACCTATATCGTCAACTTAGGGGAGTTAGCATGGGAGCATCGGTGGCTCCATCGATAGCCAATATCTATATGTCCCGTTTTGAGGATAAATTCATAGACAATGAAGTGGCACCCTTCTTCGAATCTATTTCCCATTGGTCCAGATATATAGACGACATCTTTTTTATCTGGACCAATGGGAAAGACTCCCTTTTGGAGTTCTTAGAATGGATTAATCTGACTGACAGCAATTTGAAATTTACAGCTCAATATAATGACAAACAGGTAGAGTTCTTAGATCTTTTAATTTGAGTTAACAATAATAAATCAGAGGTGGATTTATTTGTGAAACCCACAGCGCGCAACACTTTACTACATTTCAGTAGTTTTCACCCGAAGTGCCAGCGGGAGAGTATACCCTTTTCTCAATTTTTAAGAGTTCGCAGGAACTGCACGAATTTGTCTGATTATGACAAACAGGCAGCAATTATGCACAAGAAGTTCCTGGACCGGGGATACCCTCACAGATTAATAAGAAATTCCTATAAACGGGCACGGTTCTTTGATCGAGATGCCCTTTTAGCCCCCAAAGAACAACCGGTGAAAAATCAACTTGTATGTGTGACCACTCATTCTACAATGAATGAACGGATTAGACAAATTATCAATGCCAACTGGCATATTTTGAATTGCAATCCATCTTCCGATTCTGTACTCCCTAAACCTCTATTTGCCCATAGGAGGAATAGAAACCTTAAAGATAAGATGGTTCACTCTAAATTCAACGCCAAACATCCTAACACCAACTTTTTGCAACGATCCTTATTGACTAATTTACCAGTGCGAGGGACGGTTCCTTGTTCTTCTTGTAAATCGTGCAAAAATATTCTAAGTGGTGAGTCATTCACTCACAATGGCTTTACAGCTAAAGCAGTTGATCTATGGAATTGCAAAACCACTAATGTGGTCTATTTCATTAATTGCCCTTGTGGCTTAGGCTACGTCGGCGAAACTTGCAGATCTATCCAAACGCGACTCACTGAGCACAGATCAGCAATAAAAACTAAGAAACTAAACGCACCTTTAGTCAAACATTTTCTTGACAAAAACCACCAATTGGATGAGTTCCACTGGCGCATTTTAGAAAAAATAAGAACATCGGACAACAAAGGTGGTTGCGCTATCAGGAAGAAGAGAGAGGTTTTCTGGATTTTTGTCTTGGACACATATAGAAGGGGACTTAATAGTGAAATTCCCTGGGAAAATGCTATACTATAAATATTGTTATTGGGGTCCACCTACTTCTAACACAGAGTCCAGATCAGTGTTCAGGTTTGCTTGGCGTTACAGATGAGATTTGTTTTTCCTCAATTAAAGATTTGCATCCCCTTCAGGCTACAGTGGTTCACTCTGACAGGAGACCTTTACAGTGGACCTTTATATCAGTATCCTACCTTGGCCTTATAATGCTTAAAGATATTGCCATTTTATGGTAATCATAATTAGCACATCTCAGGTACTATTTTGTAACCTTTTTTTCAACCCCCGAACTATTCTTCAGCGTATATTCGCTATTATAGGTTATTAATATATCTTCTTATCTTACTTCCTATTATATTTGGGGTTGTCCGTTCAGGATCAGATTAGCTGTACAATATTCATTGATTTCTTCGCAACAGTTGCCATGCTATCGAAGTAGATGCCAGGTCCACATTAGACACGTTCAATATCTTTTGCAGATATTTTCTAAATATTTCAGTGTAGGCACTTTGGGCTCTGTTTTGCCCTTTCGTTTTAATTCTTAGTGCGCCTTTAATACTACTCCCCTATTTCCTAGGGGCGTATCTAATTTTTTCCTCCTAGATACATGTGAGGGTCCTCCTATAAGATTATATAGCGCCTTAATCGGCTAAACATAGATATCCCCCCTCTTCCTCAGCATTTTTTATCATGCGGTTTAGTATGCATCAGATTGAGATACTTCCATTGGAACGATTTGCGTTGCACGTCATTTCAACAGTCCATTTTGTTGCAGCCTCTCGGTTTACATGTATTTGGTTCCTAGAGGCGTTTCAAAACCATCGATACGTCATCCACCCGGCGGTTCCAATAGGCGCTTCCATTTGCTATTGAGTCGCCACCTCACCTGTTAAAGGGATATATCCCCCCTAAAGGTGTGGCCTTAGCTACTACAGCATCTCTTCTCCCTCATCCATTGGCCTGTAAAAAAGGAGCCATACGGCGGCACATTGGGTTATTTCGTACTCTCAACGGCTGCGGGACGCCAGCACTTATCCGTCGTTCGGCTCCCGCAGGTTGCCAGAAACAGATCGGAATATCTTTTTCTCCGGTAAGGAAGTAGTTCTCGCTCGCTAGTAAACCCTATTTTGTTTTAAATTAGATGTACACTGAATATCTATCTACAACTTATTTGAGTTCGCTTTATCTAGTTTTATTTGTAGAAACGCTTACCTGGCGTGGTGCTACATCCTCCCACTCCTCCATTGCAACGGCTATCTTCAACGTTGATTTACCGATACAGACGATAATAGCTACAGCCTTGTATATTTATCTTCGGTAAGATTGGATTATCAGTTTTAATGCAGCTGATCGCACCATTGCCTTCTAGCCGACATTGTTAGTATAGTTTGTCTAATTCGGGTATTTTGCCCCACCTTCACTTTCAGAAGTGCACTTTGACGTGGCAATTCACCATCCCTCAGCCTTGTTACGACGGCAAGCGCCAGCAGTTTTCTCTTATTTAATCCAGATAAGGAAAGCAACAATTACCTATTCCGGCTCTCGGTAAGATAGTAAAATAAGTTAGCATGTGTCACACAGTTCGCTTTTAGCTGTTCTAGTGTGAGCGGATTTATTATTGTTGCCGCCCCTTGCTCGAGTTAGCCGAGAGTACTGACCGTTTGTTGCTGCTTGTTATTTTTGTTCACAGCCTCTACTCGTAAACTTTGTACCATCATTCCTGAAGTGAATACTGTAATGACCTCACTCCTCACATGTCCCTATCAGCGGGTTCTACAAAGCGGACAAATTATCTCTTAAGCAACCTACCGGTAGGTCCCCTTTTCTACATGAATATTTGAGAGATCACATAGTTGAGAGTGGGTTACTTTTCTAATTTATACCCACATTTTGTTATTAGTATGAATACCCCTGCAATCTTTTTCTTATTGATACGCTGCCACAATTGAAGGGCACCATCTACAAATATCCGTTGTTTTTATCGCCATCTTTTTCCTTGTTTTCAGATTTTTATTTTTCAATACATCTTGTAAGGATAACCAGTCGCCTGGTTGAATGTGTATCTATCAGCGTTCAACCGGCAAAGGCTTTGCATATCGATTTATCCTGGTAACCAAGTACCTTGGTAAGCATAAGTTATAATACATGCCAAACTTTGCAGTAAGTTGTCCTTTCCTCTAGGAATTTGAGACTTATATATATAATTATGCTCACACAATAATAGAGGCACATCGCCCTAGAATCAATATAACTTGACATAACTTGACAAGCGGTGTCTATGTTAACTCTAACTATCAGAGACTGTGAACTGATTTGGTGTCCCATCGTGTTAGAACAGATCGTAGAATTATAGAGGCACATCGCCCTAGAATTAATAGAACTTGACAAGAGTGTCTCTGTTAACTCTGACTATCTGAGACTGTGAAGTGATTGGTTGTTCCATCGTGTTAGAACAGATCGTAGAATTGTAGAAGAATGTCCTTCCATCCACTTTGGACATACTCCACCCTCTCGAGGTTGTGATCACTTATTAGCTAGGTGCTGTGCAATTCATTTTCCCCATAGTTTGTACTTTCGTTGGCCCACAAGGTTATTTCCCTTGAACAATTACTACTGCTCAAATGTTATGTTTGCTAGTTTGTAGCTTGTTTCAGCTGTATTCCACCAGCTGAACAGGAAGGGAGTTATTGGCACTTGGACATTGTTGTATTCTTTGTTATTTCATGTTTTTATATTTGAGTATAATTTTAAATGCAATTTTTTGTATGTAATTTTTTGAACAGATTTGTGATGTACATATCTCTTTATTTGATCATGATTTTAATATGTCTTCTAGATAATATTTGTGGCTCCTGAAGAAGGCGTTCCTCAAACGCCGAAACGCGCGTCGAACAACACATATTGCCACTGTAAAAGTATTCTTGATTTGTATATGTCATGTAGTATTTGTATGTTGTTTTTTTGTATATTATTGATTTTCACTTATGTCTTGTTATTAATTGCTTTTAATGTGAATATTTATACTTATTAAACGATATCGGTTTTTTATATATTTTGAGTCTTATTTCTTTTTGTGCTATTTCTCCCTCCCATTGTGTTGATATTATGCCTACACATGAATTAATTCAGAATCTTACTAAAAACATGGAAGCAGTAACTCTCCCTGTAACGATAGGACCGGTAATACCAGTATTTGAAAATAAGAAAATAAAAGAACCAAGCTTGACAAATCCGTTACAACAAAGTTTGCAAAAAGCAAGAGAGAATATTTATTCTGATTTGTCTGAAATAAAGCAAATTGTTAATGTGAATCCGCCCAAATTGACTTTCAACCAGAGTTCATTGTACAGATACCCAATGGGTGCAGAATCTGACTCTGCAACCCAGAGAAAAGTCTAGATAAAATAGATTTAATACAAACTCCTGTAGGACCGTCAGATAGGGAGTTGAGTGACTGGATTAAAACTTTGAAATTAAAAGAGAGTGAGCCGAAAATATTGGATGTGGCGAAACTAAAAGTGGATATGGAAGAATTAATTATTCGAACAATTGGTACAGAAAGACTGAAAACGTATCAGGATGATGAACTTATGTTTATGTGTAAAAGCATTACATGGAGAGCTAAATCAGTGAATGATCAGTTGGAGGAATTAGCGAATGAATTGGGAGTGGAATTTTCAAAATTCAAATCATGCAGAAATCATACAGAGTGGATTTTGCAGAAAGGGACATTGAAAACATGAATACTGCAGGAAGGTTGTTGCAGATAAAAGAGCTAATTGTGGTGTTGCAAAGATGGGGAGATGTAAGTAAATGGAAACATAAGTGGGCAAAGAAGAAGGAAGAAAATAATGATGAATCCACATTAGCTTTTCCGGTCAGGAAACAAGAGACAGTAGCAGCTGAGTTTCCTATGAGAGAGATACCTGCAGGAGGATATGTACATGTTCCTTGGAGCAGACAGGATATATTGTAATTTACTAATGATTTCCCAAGATTGAGAGAAAAACCAGTAGAATGGTATCGTCAAGTAGACAGATTTGTGAAAGTGTCAAAGGTTTTTTGATTGATCTAGATGGATTGTTTGATATAGTGGTGCCAGCAGATTTATTGTCAGAATGCAAAATAATTATAGATTGGCCAAGGGAAGAATTTGCCAGTGACAAAGTTACAGGAGCTCCATCACCCGATGTGATGCGAAAATATGAACAGGTAATAGTATGGCTGAAAAAAAAATACCTCCAAAAGAAACTGATTGTGTAAAAATAGAGAGGACCACACAGGAACCAAAAGAATCAGTACATTCATTTTATGAAAGATTGTTGTTAGTCTTTAAAACAGTATAGTGGTTATGAGGAATTAAATGAGAAAGATATGAGCCATTTCATATACAGATTTGTTTATGGATTAAGACCAGAGATTGGAGATATGATTCGACACAACATGATAGAATGGCAGTCAGGTACTGTGGATGATGTTTTGAGAAAAGTGAAATACTGCAGTGAAGAAATTGATGCAAAACAGAAAAAGCTAAAAGAAAAAGCCATGTGGGCAGAAGTAAAGGTAGCGGAACAGCAAGTAGCACAAATGGAAAATAAGAATGCAGGGAATCAAGGAAACTTTAAAGGTAAACCAAAGTTAGTGGGAAACATAGATGAATTAAAGAAGAAGCATCCTTGTTTTAATTGCGGCAAGTTAGGGCACTGGAAGAAAGCGTGTAAATGTCCACCAAGGGGTCGATTCCGATTCGGGAAAAACCGCTCCGAATAGCCGTTCGGAGCGTTTTTCCCGTACGAATCGTACCCTGCAACGTCCCCCGTACGTACGACGAAGTACGATTCGTACCAGGAGCCGTACTCCGTACGAGTCGTACAAGACACCGTACGACTCTAATCTCCGTACGATTCTCCCTCGGAACCTGCTGTACGCGACATCTGTACGGTTCGCGGCTGGTTTTTACGACCCAGCAAGTACGATACGTGTCGGGTATGCACCGTATGAGCCTTTTTCTACGAGAGCTGAAAACAGCTGTAAAAGCAGAGTTCATGCCAAAACAGGTACGGAACGGCCCCCCCGGGTACAGTGCGTACCCCCCATGATCGCAGGGGTACGCACCGTACCCCTGCGATCATGGGGTGTACGAGCTGTACCCCATGTACGATCGGTGTACGAGCCATACCCCCATTGTAGGATTGGTGTACGAGCCGTACCCCCATTGTACGATGGGGGTACGGCTCGTACACCGATCGTACAATGGGGTACAGCTCGTACACCTATCGTACAATGGGGGTACGGCTCATAAACCGATCGTACACCGATCGTACAATGGGGGTATGGCTCGTACACCGATCGTACACCGATCGTACAATGGGGGTACGGCTCGTACACCGATCGTAAAATGGGGGTACGGCTCGTACACCGATCGTACATTGGGGGTATGGCTCGTACACCGATCGTACACCGATCGTACAATGGGGGTACGGCTCGTACACCGATCGTACAATGGGGTACAGCTCGTACACCTATCGTACAATGGGGGTACGGCTCATAAACCGATCGTACACCGATCGTACAATGGGGGTATGGCTCGTACACCGATCGTACACCGATCGTACAATGGGGGTACGGCTCGTACACCGATCGTACAATGGGGGTACGGCTCGTACACCGATCGTACATTGGGGGTATGGCTCGTACACCGATCGTACACCGATCGTACAATGGGGGTACGGCTCCTACACCGATCGTACAATGGGGGTACGGCTCGTACACCGATCGAACACCGATCGTACAATGGGGGTACGGCTCGTACACCGATCGTACAATGGGGGTACGGCTCGTACACCGATCGTACACCGATCATACAATGGGGGTACGGCTCGTACACCCCATGATCGCAGGGGTACGTGCCGTACCCCTGCAATCATGGGGGGGTACGCGCTGTACGGGGTGTATGTAATCGTGCGCTTTTCCGTACGAATCGCCCTTACCTGACGTGGACCGTACAAATCGCGTCCTGATTCCCGGGTCCGGGTCGTACTCGTCGGGTCGTACGGTGTGTGTACGGGTCGTACGGTTCACAGTCTCAGCCTTGCAATACGTACGGATCGTGACGATTCGTACGGATTCACGGAATGCGGATCGTACTACGCGACTCGGACGGACGGGTATGATTCGTACGGAAAGGGCTACGAATACGAATCGTACGGTGGATTTTTTTACCGGATCGGAATCGAGCCCCAAGAGTTAATGCAGAAAATAATTCATTGAATTCGCAGGTGCAGTTTGAGGTAAATCCACAACAGCAACAACAGCAGATAGCAAATCAGCAAAGTCAGGTGCCATCACCGCCACTGCCAAACAGTGTAAACCAGCAGAGATACAGTGTGCAGAGACAGAATTCAGCGGAGGTAAACAGGTAAAAAGACCACAAAGAGTGAATGCGTGTCCTCAGTATTGGTTACAAGAAGAGGGTGTCAGTGAGTCGGATGAAAGTTTATGACGGTGCCTAAAAGAGGGACAAGAGTGTGTGCTTGGAGCCACTCTTGAGGTAGATCAGTCTGGTCCATTTGTGAACGGAAAGGTGAATGATGTAGAAATAACTTTCCTCGTGGACACTGGTGCTACCCGTTCTACTGTAAGATCAGTGGAAATTCAAAATCTTCCTCTCTCTGGAGAGTCAATCCAAGTTGTAGGTGTAGCAAATAGACAGATACGAACCCCTTTGACAAGAACTAGTTGAAGTAGAGATTGGAAGTTACAAAGATATGCATCGATTTGTGGTGTATGACAGTAGCCCTGTTAATCTGCTAGGTAGGGATATACTGTGTAAAATGAACTGTGCCATATATTGCTCACCAGATGGCATAGAATTGCAAACCCCAGATGAAGACAATTTGTACAAAATGACGATGCTCATGATTGAGGCAGAGCAGAGCAGGTTATTTCGTGTTTTTGATCGAGAAAAGATTCCTGTGGAATTGAAAGAAGTGGTGAAAGAGGAAGTATGGGATTTTCTCGGAAAAGATATAGGATTGATGAAAGGTGTTGATGCTGTAAAAGTGACAGTAAAAGAAGGCGCAAGTTACCCAAATATACCGCAGTGTGAGATGACTGCAGAAATAATTGAGGGAATCACTCCAGTGATTGACAAAATAATTGAGCAAGGAATTCTTAGAGAAATAGAAAGCAGCCCATGTAATTCACCAATCATGGGATTGAAAAAGCCAAACGGAACATTTAGAATTGTCTCAGGACCTTGGAAAAGTTAATAAAATTGTTGTACCATGTTGCTTGATTGTTCGAAATCCAGCAGTGATTTTGTACCACATTCCTCATGATGCAGAGTGGTATACAGTGATTGACCTATGCAATGCAATCTTTACTGTCCCATTACATACAGAAAGTCAGCCAATGTTTGCGTTCCGA
The DNA here is from genome assembly GCF_964263255.1 of Lissotriton vulgaris. Taxonomy (NCBI): domain Eukaryota; kingdom Metazoa; phylum Chordata; class Amphibia; order Caudata; family Salamandridae; genus Lissotriton; species Lissotriton vulgaris. The sequence goes on along the minus strand of NC_141686.1, from coordinate 222,261,755 downwards.
TTCCAGAATCGTATTCTAACATGGTGTAGAATTCCACAAGGGTACACTGAGAGTCCATCGATTTTAACCAGTTGCTAAAGAAATCATTAGAAAGTCTAAGCATGCCTGGAGAGTCTGTATTAGTACAGTACATAGATGATCTTTTGATTGCATCTAAGACAAAAGATGCATGTGTAATTGACACAGTAGCATTGTTGAAACATTTGGCAGACGAAGGACATAAAGTGTCTCCGTCAAAATTGCAGTTTTGTCAGAAAGAAGTACAATATTTAGGTCATAAGATTGCAAAAGGAATCAGACAATTCACAATAGAATTAATCAGAATGATACAAGGAATGCAACTGCCCAGAACTCAAAGACAAGTAAGAATGTGCCTGGGAATGGTAGGTTGTTGTAGACAGTGGATTTTCATTGATTGCAAAACCTTTGCAGAGACTGACAAATGCAGACATCGGAGATCCAATAGTTTTGACCAAAACTGAAATGGAAGCATTTGAACAACCAAAAACAAAATTGTGTGAAGCACCAGCTTTAGGAATGCCTGATTATGAAAAAGAGTTTGAACTGTACTGCAGTGAGCAAGAAGGATGTGCATTGTCAGTATTAATTCGCAGACATGAAAAAATGAGAAAACCAATTGCGTATTTCTCAGCTTTTTTGGACCCTGTTGCAAAGGCTTTGCCAGGATGTCTGAAAGCAGTAGCAGCAACCAGTGTAAGCCTGGAGCAGAGTGAAGGAATTGTGATGGGATTTCCTGTGAGGGTGTATGTACCTCATTCGGTGGATATTCACCTCACAAGAACAAAGACACAATACATGACTAACAGCAGAATGACTCGTTATGAAAAGGTAATTTTGGGAGCTGATAATGTGACCATTGCCAGATGTGTGAATGTTAATTATCCTACATTGTTATCTGACACTATTGAAGCAGAAGAGAAAGGTGAACTTGATCATAAATGCTTGGATGTTCTTGAGTTTTGCACAAAACCCAGGTCGGATATTAAAGATGAACCATTACCTGAATCAGATTATGTGATGTTTGTAGATGGATAATGTTTGAGAACAGAGAGCGGTATTTTGAGTGCTGCTTATGACATTTGCACAGTAGCAGAAGTTTTCGAAGCATCTTGTTTGAAAGGAATTCATTCTGCTCAAGTAGCGGTGTTGATTGCTTTGATATGAGCATGTGAACTGGGAAAAGAGGTGAAAGTAAACATAGTGACTGATAGTCAGTATGGTTATGGAGTTGTTCATGATTATGGACAGCTTTGGTCTCGAAGAGGTTATTTAACTTCGGCGGGAACACCCATAGGGAATGCTGAGTTTGTGAAGACACTGATTGATGTAATTCAGCTTCCTGCAAGAATAGCTGTGGTAAAGTATACAGCACATAAAAAGAATGAGGATTAAATTTCTAAAGGAAATAATTATGCAGATGCCATTGCTAAGCATTGTGCAAAAAATCAAATTTCAATCAATCGAGACAAATCAAAAGAACATGTTCCGAGTCCTTTGATGCTAACCACTGTAGTTGAGACATGGCAGGAAGTGAAGCAGATACAGGAGGAGGCAGAATCAGAAGAAAAGGATATTTGGCTAAAGGCAGGATGTAGACAGAGAGAAGAAGATGAAATTTGGGTTTACAAAGATGAAAGACCAGTAATGCAAGATAGCATGATTTCAGACATGGCTCGAATGTACCATGGTCAAGCCCATATTGGAAGAGATGCCATGGTTCGTCTTTTCAGACAAACTTGGTATATTCCTAACTTTAGGATGATTGCTGAGAGTTTGTGCCAAAGATGTCTAGTGTGCCAACAATTCAATCCAAACAGAAGAACTGTTGTGAGTTTGGGAACCATAGGACAGGAGGGTGGTCCATTCACGAAAGTTCAGATGGATTTTGTGGAATTGCCTCCATGCAACAGACTTCGATATGTTCTTGTTCTCCCGATGGGTTGAAGCATTCCTTACAAGAAGGAATGATGGAATAACTGTTGCTAAATTGTTTTTAAGAGAAATAATACTGAAGTTCGGTTTCCCAGTGTCCATTGAATCAGACTGCGGACCACATTTCCAGAATGAGTTGATGCAAATGATCTGTGAAGCTCTGGACATTCGCCAGAAGCTGCATTGTGCCTACAGACCTGAGGCTTCAGGGGTAGTAGAGCAGATAAATGGAACCATTAAAAATAGAATTGCAAAGATGTGTTTGTCAACAGGACTTAAGTGGCCAGATGCTTTGCCACTTGTTTTGATGAATTTGAGAATTATTCCTGACAGGAAAACTGGATTAAGTCCACAAGAAATCTTGATGAGCAGGGTCATGAGACAAGCTTATGTACCTGTTAATAAATTGCTAACCATAAATGATGATATCATATTGGACTACTGCAAAAATCTGTCTGATGTGGTAACTTATGTGCTCCACCAGGTGGGAACTGAGTCAAATTCTAAAGAGAAAAATGCAGCTCATGATCTAATCCCTGGAGACTGGGTTCGAGTGAAAGTACATCGCAGAAGAAACTGTTTGGTACCTCAGTGGCAGAAGCCACAACAGGTAATCCTTCCAACTACCGCCCCATTTCCCTGCTGCCCTATTTGGGAAAGGTTTTGGAAACTCATGTCACCACCACCCTGAACGCTCACGTGGAAGCAAATCACTGTCTCTCCCCCCGCCAGGCGGGTTTCCGACCGCTACACTCCACAGAGAAGGTAGTGAGTTCGGTAATGGATGGACTTCGCGAGGGCATTGACACCAATCTCTCGCAGGCCCTTATCCTCCTGGACCTGTCCGCCGCCTTTGACACGGTGGACCACTCCATCCTCCTCACCCGTGTCAAGGCGGCAGGCATAGAGGGCTTGTCCCTCTCATGGCTTGAGTCCTTCCTATGCGACAGGGCTCAAGCGGTCCAAATTGCTGGCTTCACTGCCGCCTCCCGTAAGGTGGAGTGTGGCGTCCCCCAGGGCTCATCACTTTCCCCCCTTTTGTTTAATCTATACATTTACCCCCTCATCTTTATGTTGCAGCAGCTGGAGGTCACGGTGTTCAACTACGCCGACGACCTCCAGCTAATCTTTAATCTTTCCCATTCCCCCTCGTCCGCTCAGAATGTTCAAACTGTTATGCTATTCATCCAGGATTGGATGAACTGCAACCACCTCAAGCTCAATCCAGACAAGACTGAGTTAGTCTTGACTGGAGGTGGTTGCAGTCCATGGTCCCTGTTATTTTGGCCCCTTTCACTTGGTGTTCCCCCACTCCCGGTCCCTAAAGTCAAGACCCTTGGGACTCTGCTCAACTCACAACTCTCTGTGCACTCCCAAGTTAGTTTGGTGGTATCCTCCTGCTTCTTTTCTCTCAGGACAATTAGGAAAATCTCTCGCTTTTTCTCCACCCAGGCGCTAAAGGTCATCGTAATGGCTATGGTGCTCTCGCGCCTTGACTATGGAAACATAATCTAAAACGGCGCGCCGGCCTACGCCATACACCGCTTGCAGTTAGTGCAGAATCAGGCTGCTCGCCTGATTCATGGATTGCCCAAATACCATTGAGCCACTCCATTGCTAAAGGCTCTGCACTGGCTGCCCGTGAGAGAGCAATCTTTATTCAAACTAGGCTGCCTCACTTTCCAGGCCAGGATGGGCACTACCCCTGAGTTCATCAGTTCAGCCATCAGTCCCTACTTACCGGGCAGAGAACTCCGGTCAACCCACATGGCACTTCTGACCATACCCCGCTTCAAGAAAAAGAAAGCCGGCGGGGCGAAATTTGCGGCCCTTGCACCAGTGTTCTGGAACTCCCTCCCCTTGGCGCTTCGTACTTCATCCTCCTATTTGGAGTTCCGGAAGAATCTTAAAACTCTTCTCTTTTCTAGCGCCTTTGCCACTTAGTATGCCCTTTTCAGCTGTTGTCTGCTGGTCGTAATCCTCAAAGCGCCATGAAACCGCTGGGTATAAGTGCGCTCAACAAATGTTTTTAAATTCAAATTCAAATTCAAATCCTGGTGAGTACTACTGCAGTCAAGTGTGCTGGATTAAATAGGTGGGTACATGCCAGCCACACCGTCCGTGTGCCTGCACCTGAATACCCATACGACGGTGAAAGTACAACTGACTCTGATTCTGAAGCTGAATCAGAAGAGAATCCAGATACTGAAGATCGACAGGAACGTCGACATCTGGAAGTATCAGAAGCCAGTTCTGCATCTGAAGGTGAAGGTGAAAGGGAAATTGTGGAGATACCAGATTCCGAAGATCAACTTGAAGGTCGAGAATCGGTAAAGACAGACACCAGAAAAGACGCAAAAGCAAGTGAAGGTAGAGTCATTGAAGAGGAAAAAGCTGAAGAAAAATCTGAAAACTCTGAAGCAAGGAACGGAAATCCTGAAACCGGAGAAGAGGAAGTGACTCACGAAAAGGATGAGATTCCGAGTACCAGTTATGAAGGTGTTCCTAACAAAGTAACAGAATGGTCTAGTCCCTGGAGACTGGGTTCGAGTGAAAGTACATTGCAGAAGAAACTGTTTGGTACCTCGGTGGCAGAAGCCACTACAGGTAATCCTGGTCAGTACTACTGCAGTCAAGTGTGCTGGATTGAATAGGTGGGTACATGCCAGCCACACCATCCGTGTGCCTGCACCTGAATACCCATACAACAGGGAAAGTACAACTGACTCTGATTCTGAAACTGAATCAGAAGAGAATCCAGATACTGAAGATCGACAGGAATGTCGACATCTGGAAGTATCAGAAGCCAGTTCAGCGTCTGAAGGTGAAGGTGAAAGGAAAATTCTGGAGATACCAGATTCCGAAGATCAACTTGAAGGTCGAGAATCGGTAAAGACAGACACAAGAAAAGATGCAAAAGCAAGTGAAGATAGAGTCATTGAAGAGGAAAAAGCTGAAGAAAAATCTGAAAACTCTGAAGGCAGGAAAGGAAATCCTGAAACCGGAGAAGAGGAATTGACTCACGAAAAGGATGAGATTGTGAGTACCAGTTATGAAAGTGTTCCTAACAGAGTAACAGAAAAGAAAGCTGAATCTGATGAAGATAAAGACATTGTGAAAATCATAATCAATGACACAACAGAAGATACAGAAAGTGAAACTGATGACAGTTCAGATGAAATTGTGTTAAGAAAAAGTCCAAGGAAAAGAGCTTGGAGAGAGGAGCATAACACAATAGAACCTAGAGAATCCGTAAGGGAGATAATTGGCCTAAAGAAACCGGTGAACTGAGATTTAAGCTTGTAAACAAAGCAAAAGAGACAGAAGAGCAGGTAAATGAGATCACCAGCCAGAAAGAAACATTGGGAAAGAAAATAGAGGTTGTGCAAAGGCCAAAAAGAGTAAGACGACCAAATCAGAAATACAAATTGCCTGAGCGGACTTATATAGTCCTACCACCTATTGCTGAAGTAAATAGCAGCCAGGAAAATTTGTACTGCCCAAAAGAAATTTAGAAAAGTGAGTAAAGAGGTCAATTTAAGAGAAACATGATTGGTAATCAAAGTATATGATATTAAGTAAAAGTCTGTAGTCCTGTGAGACGAATATTGTAAATATAGAAGAGGTCGGAGTTGACACAAGGTCGAAAAAAATTTGTTAGAGAAATAATTTATAATATAGATTAGAATAGAATGACACAAGGTCGAAGAAACACTATTAGTGAATTGATATTGTAGAAACTATAGGTGACACAAGGTCGAAGAAACACTGTTATAGAAAATGCCGACAAATAATCATAAAACGAAATGTTCTATTTTTAGAAAATGGTGTAGATGTTGTTCCATTTGTATGGGATTATTGATAATATTATGGATAATTTTTGCTATTGTTATTCCTTTCCAGGATAATTTAACTAAATTAAAATCAAATGCGAAAATCAAATGCGAGTTTGAATAAGCCAAGTGAGAAAGTGAAGGTATAAACCAGAGTTGCATCAAGATAGGTCCATTGGACCTTTCTAGGGCTGGAAAACCCGACAAAAGAGCTTTTTGGTTGAAACTTGATTGGTCCCAATAAATAGAGCTGTTTTTTTTTTCCCTCAGTTCCAATGATTATGAAGCCATGACACACTCTCTCTGCTCTATCACCTACGTCCTTGTTTTTTTTTTGTAAGGTCAATTGGTGGTTACAGCAATGGTGGAATCTGGCTAATGGCATACACTACCGAAATAGTACACAAGGGTTCGTGATTATCAGTGAAACTGACATGACTGTAGGGTCCGGGCGCCTCCTCACTACGATCGACCCCTCTACTAGTCCGGCACTGAGACAGTATGTCCTTTTCTCAAATCACATTTCTCCCAGTACTATTGGGCCAGCCATGTTTGAGATGAGGAGCAAAAAAAAAAAAAAAGATAGGTCCATCAGTGACTATTCGCAAAATACATTTTCAAAGCTATTGCTTGAATATATCCACACCATGAATGTTGATGACTGTTATGTTTGTGTAAAATTGCCTGCATCAGTGTCAGAAGGTGTGACGTATCATCACATTCCTCTTACATATGGAGTAACTTGTAGTGTGATTGCAAGTTTGTTTTATCAGCTTGGAAGATTGGAATACTTTTATTACAACAAAGATGAGATTTTTGCTGAATTAAGAATTGATAATTCATTGAACAAAAAGAGACCTGGAGAAGTTATGGGAGAACATTTTTTGCTAATGAAAGAGTTATCTCATGAGTTTGCTTTTAAACATAATTTGACATGTAAATTAAGATCGTAGGAAAGGACTTTTCCAGATATGGTTGAAAAGAGGAGAATAGCTTATAAAAAAAGTGAGAAAGTTAAACATGATAAATCTAAATACTGGACATTTAGGCCCACATGCATCATTGTTACATTTTGCACTTCCTAATTTGCGAAAAATAAGGAATCGCAAATTAAGAAGTGCAAAATGCTATGCATCATTGTTTTCGGTATTCATTTGGGATTCGGTAAAAATCGCAATTTTTACCGAATCCCAAATGAATACCGAATTCTTAAGTGCATTTTCGCAATTCCTATTGATTCCTATGGGCCAAAGGCCCATAGGAGTCAATGGGAAGGCATCAGCAAATTGCGAGTGGCACTTTGAAAATTTCATGGGTGCAGGGGGGGGTCCAAAGGACCCCCCCATGCACCCCTGAAATGTATTTTTCGCATCATGTTTCACACACACATGTCCTAAGGACATGTGTGTGTGAAACATGAATGTAGAAAAAAAAACATTTGCAGCATTTTAAACACTTTTTCCAAATTTACCGAGTGGTTTGGCACCCTAATTGCGACTTTGCACTTGTGAAAGTAATGATGCATTGCTTTTAAGAAATCGCACATCTGCGACTTCTTAAAAGCACTCGCAATTTTAGAACTCGCAACAATGTTACGAATTCTAAAATTGCTTCATGCATCCCAAAAAGCACTTTTGCATTCGCAAACGGCCGATTTTAAGTAATCGCACCGTTTGCGACTACAAAAATGCTTGATGCATGTGGGCCATAATGATGAAAATCTGGATGATAAAAATGTGAATGTAGCTATATTCATAGATACACCAATGTTAGGGAAATGTTGTATAAGAAGAGACAATACTGTGTATGACAATTACTTTGTGGGTGCAAGTTAATGTAAGGACACCTATAGAATTATAGGGGGCTGGGGATTTAAAGGAGGAAAAGATCCTGTTTTTCTGGGTTTTTATTTTATTTGTGGGAATAGAGCTTATTATAAGCTACCAGACCATTGGTACAGAACTTGTTATGTGGGTTTGGTCTTTCCTAAAATGTTCCATGTAGGTAGAGGTACTAATGGTAAACATGAGATAGGCAAAGTTCTTAGTAGAAAGAAAAGAGAGAGTGTATTAGAAATAATAGGTGATGTTTTTGGAGCACTGATACCAGCAGTGGGAATTTCATTTAATGCAAACAGAATCCGAAAATTGTCCACAATAGTTGATCGATTGTCAACAGATACTGCAGGAGGTTTCCTGATGGTTGATACTGAAATGGTTGCCATGAGATCAATGGTAATGCAAAATCGACTTCCCCTTGATATACTCTTAGCAAAATAGGGAGGAGTCTGTGGGGTATTGAAAGTGCAACATTGTTGTAATTATATTCCAGATAAAAGTCAAAATTTAGAAAGGTATATTCCAAACATCACAAAATTACATAAAGAGATTGAACTACTGGAGGTTGAAGGTGTTCTTAAGAAATTAGGTAGAAGTCTTACAGCAATTAAACATTGGTTTCAAGAAATAGGTAGTTCTATAGTAGGAAAAATACTAGGGGTGGGCGTTGTTCGCGAAGTAGCGCAACGCGAAGTGCACTTTGCACTACGCGAACTTCACGTAGCACTACGCCAGCTGCGTAGTAGCATGTTCGCACTGTGCAAGATACGTTTTCAATGACTGCACAGTGCGGACAAGCATCTGCACTGTGCAATCATTGAAAACGGCATCTTGCACAGTGCAAGCTGTAGTTTTCTGCTGCTCGAGTAGATTATTACTCGAGCTGCAGCTTTCTCAATGCAAACTGGTAGTTTCTCATTGAGAGAGGTCGCAAGCATGCACAACCACTCACAATGAGAAACCTTACCTCCCCGCGTTGAGAAACTCGCCGGGATGTCATTTTGCTTGCTCGCAGTCGCGAACATGACGTTCAGGACCGCGAACAAGCAAAAAATGAGCGCTGCACTACGCTACGCTGCACTATGCATTTTCGCACTGTGCTACGTGCAGCTCGGGTAGTGCGAAGTTGCGCAAACTTCGCAAACTCCGCGAGCGTAGCGTAGTGCTTCGCCGAGGGTTAAAAAATACTAATACTAGTGATTTTTCTAATAAGACTATGTTGTATATGTAAAAGTAGAAGAGATTTTAGATAGTCAATAAAGAAGACCATTCAAGAAAGAAAAGCAAGAGAAAGAGAAAAGAATGAAATAGAAATCGAAGAAGTCAGAGAGAATTTTTTTAAAGAAATGAAGGAGAAGGATACTAGAGTATAGATCATACTAATATGAAGAACTTGAAACATGTTCTATTAAATTTTTCAAAATTTTGAGAGAATATTTGGTGATAGGATCACCAGATGAGGGAATTGATGGAGCAAGGTGGTAAACGCAAAATTTTGTGTACCCCTCATGAAGTTAATGTTCCATAACATTAACATTTACTAATGGTGTGACGTGTTTAAATAACCAACATTAGAGTAATATGCATTCATAAACATGTGGGAAGTACTAATCTTGCTTGCATGGAGTGAAATAATTAATTAATATATGTTGTCATTGTGATGTGAATTAATGTGCAGCTTAAATATAAACAAAATGCAATTTAAATGTGCTTGTTGTAAACATTTTGTTCTAAAAGGTCGATGGGTATGTAAGTATAAACCGCATTTATGTGGCTTATTTGCTAGGTAACAGCTATTAGGGAAATATTAGAATGATGGGAGGTAAACAGAAGGGTTTCATTACTATAATTAACATGAATTTGTGTTTGTTTCTATGATAGTTCCAAATGTGGCCCCATGAGGCCTAGTAAGAAAATGGCCGTTCTGAGCTACTGCGAGCAAGTACTGGTCTACGCATGCGCCTCAAAGATGCCTGCCAGCACGAGTGAGCTGACTGCTTGATGGGAAGTTCAAGGCCACCTTGCCCCGGAACCTAGGATGGGTGCCAAGCATGAACGATGTATTGCTCAAAGCCTGGAAAAACAGATGCATTTTACAAATGCAGAATGTGCCTAGGCCACAAACTGTCTTAAACAAAGAACCTTTATTTTTCTGCTAATTCCTTGGGAAAAGCAATCAGGTTTTGAATTGGTGATGTTAGTTACTTTTTAGATAGATTAATTTTAGGGATTTAGTGTATAAAAAACCCTGATTTTGCTTAGAAGGATGTTCGCTTTTTTGATTTCCTCTGGAGATGCTGCCGGACTGAAGATCGACTACTTGGAATGTAAGGACTTTAATTTCTGACTGATTATTTTTCTTTGCAGGTCTGTTAGGATAAGATGAGGAATGTTAGGAGAGAATGAACTATCTGTTCTTTGCTAAACTTTTGCTAAACTTCTAAATAAATGTCTATTTCTGAGCTTTTAAAACAGATGATCATTTTTGAAAATAAAGTTAAAGATTCTTATTGAATAAAGAAATAAATAAATGCCTAAATGTCGGACATACTAAAGTTTGCTTTGAATAAAAATTAGATAAATGAAGAATATAAAAGCGGGTATTTGATTCTTCCTACGCCTAATTTTCGTTCTAGCAGATCCATTGCCCTTATGGTGGTATGTCTGAATAAAATGATGATTATATTGAAACCAGATGAAACTTTGTTATATTGCAGGTGTAAAAATAAAAATAGTTAAATAGGTTTAGACACTCCTCCAAATGTTATAGTGAGACTCCTGAGTTGATGGTCAAATCCCTGAACTAAATTAAATGAACAGAGTAAGTATGCAGTGCAATGGGCTTACTGTTGAATGTTATGTGTGTTTCTGAGGTTCTGGAGAAATGGCCATTGGTGATTTGGAATTTATTTCTGGAGTCTCGCTGTAGCAAGAACATACTTTTTATTTTCTGTATTTCTTCTAGATATTTACATAAGCTTGCAACTTGAAAATATATTGCTTTTTTTAAATATATTTATTTAAAAAAATGTATTGTTATATTTGTATTGTGACATACATTCACAGAAGTTTGTTGTAATCTGACTAAAATAAACATTTACTTTCTCCAGAATTGGATGTCCAACGTTTGTATTGAAATGTCTATCGCCGCAACCTGAGCAAAATATTGATGAAATTGTTTAGGTATTACAAATGACTACCTTGGGCTTAAAAATCTGTCCTCTTTTGGCATGCTCTGCCCCTGCTTGATCCTGTCTGACTAAAAGAAGCACTTATTCCCCATGGACCAATGCACTTTTTCTAAATAACTCAAAATAGTCCTACTATGACTTTAAAATCTCACAACTAGTGTGATTACTTTTGTAAGCAGGATCTCTTTTTTGCTCTCTTTTAAAATTTCTTCGAATGTTTTAATGCCTTAATAAAACTAGGTTCATTTTTAGAATTTGTTTTTTCTTAGCACACTTGATTTACCTCACTTCTCTTCACTCTTTGGGGTCACTACTTATTGTTGTATACAGTACTGATTGTATTTTTACTCTGATACCGCCTTGAGAAAGCCCTGGCTTCATCCGCCATATAGGTCGAAACACCTGTTGGCTGTCTTTTCTCTTCTCAATAAAAAACTTACAATCAAAATAATAGTGAAATGTATTAATTAAGTGGTGAACGGACATAATATGGAATAACAGTCTCTGCCAGCAAAATATTTAGATAATAAGGATTCATCCTTGCTGATCAACTACCTATCTGAAAGGAAGGAACACATGCTCTTATATATATATAACCCTACATGTTCTTGCGAAGCTATGAACGTCCAGAGCTTCGAGCACATTTCCTTCAATCCCTTAGGAATCATTATCTAGACCGAGGACCCCTGGACCTGTTGCTTTTGTTGGAATTGCTAACATCTGAAATATCGACTGTGCCTCCTGCTATCAACTCTGCATGCGCCCCCATGGCTAAGAAGGGAGAGCTCAGGCAGCTGGGGGCTGTTTGGCTACTCAAAGGGCAAACCCACGCCCTGTGCCACTGTCATAAGACCTTAGCCCCAGCTTTGCTCAGTCTGGAGTTACAAATTTCTACATCCATGCAGGAAGGCTGGAATGCACTGCTGATAGGTCAACCTGTGAAATGTCTACAGGGGGTGAGAACAAATAAATGAAAGTGACAAAAGACTCCTAATTTAGCATCTGTCTTGAACTACTAAGGACCCGATTCTGATGCGAGTTGAAAAGCTTCCCGACCGAATCGCTTTGGAAAGGGTTTCTGACCCACTCGGTTCGGGAGAGTCTGACCGACGGAGTACGATGCATTCGGATGCTCCCAGATACAATTTGGTAGGACTCCCATTGATTTCAATGGGAGCATATGCTCCTAACCGCATCTTAATTGGGCCCGTGGCCAGGAAGATACATTCCTGACCTAATTTGGAAGGAGCAAATGCCGTTAGGAGGCCTTCCTAACCGCATCAGAATCAGGTCCTATGTGGGAATGCTTTCCTAACTGCATCATAATCAGGCCCGTAACATATGACTGCGTACGCTCAAATGTTTATGAACTCCACCTACAGACATTTACTCTAATTGGCTGCTATGCACTACAGACTTTAACTGACATTTCTTTCATACATTAACCACTTTAGGGCCCCCTTGACTCTAAGCGCTGGTGACATTCAAAGGTTCTACCATCCTCGAACCATGTCCAAGGACATCTATTCCAACCGGCTGCTACGACCTGCACGACATAGGTCATTTGGCATTCTTTTAGCATTTTAACCCTTTAAACATCCCCTTGTTTTTGAGCACTAGCTACTAGACTTTAAAAAAAAAACTAATATCCATATCTCCCAATTCCAAAATCTTCGTCCTATCTCCCTTCTTCCCATCTGCTCAAAAATCGTGGTAAAGGTGGTTAATGGGCAACTCATGAAATACTTGGAGGAGGAGTCCCTCCTTCACCCTACACAATCGGGATTTAGAGCCGGCTACTCTACGGAGTCAGCCGTCCTCTATTCTACAGAGTGCCTCAGACAGATGGTGGATGAAGGGCAGACAGCTGCGTTGGTTTTACTAGATCTTAGTGCAGCCTTTGACACCGTGCTGCACACAACGCTGCTGTCGCGTCTCTCTGATATGGGAGTGGAGGGATCGGCCCATGCCTGGATAAATTCCTTCCTGGCCAATGGGAGCTTTCAGATGCACTGTCCCCCTTTTAAATCTTCTCTTAGGAAGTTGAGCCACGGGGTTCCTCAGGGCTCGAGCTTGAGCCCGACCTTGTTCAATATATATATGGAACCACTGGCTCACATAGTGGAATTGTTTGGGGTGGGTATTGTCAGTTATGCTGATGACACCCAACTGATGTTCAAGCTTATGCCGGACCACAGAGAAGATGCCACTAACTTCTCCAACTGCCTGTCATCCGTGGCAACATGGATGAACAATAACTGTTTGCGCCTAAATGGCGAAAAAACAGAAATGTTGGTCGTTGGGAAATCATCTTCAGCATGGTCGCACATGTGCTGGCCCACTGAACTGGGCAGCTCCCTCTTCCTGCGGACTCCGTCAGAAATCTAGGAGTAATGCTTGATTCAGATCTCTCGTATAAGTCCCACGTCAGCAAAGTGACAGGCAGGTGTTTCAGCATACTGAAAATTCTTCGAAAAGTTCTAGATCTCTTCCCCATTAGCGCTAGAAAGACCATTGTCCATGCCCTAGTCACACCCCATCTTGCCTATGGAAATGCTATGCTTGTAGGATTGAGTAAAAAAGGCCTTCACCAACTACAGTGCGTTCAGAATGCAGCTGCACGCCTTGTACTTAACCTACCTCGCAGAGCATCTGGGAAGACTGCTTTAGCCAAACTTCACTGGCTCCCAGTCAGGGAACGAATTAAATTCAAGGCTCTCTGCTTCGCGCATCGTATAGCCCAGGGCAAAGGACCAGGCTACCTGCAGAACCTTCTCACTGTCCACCGCCCCACCCAGAATCTGAGATCGTCTGGAGTGATGCTGTTCAAGCCTCCTCGTATTACCAGAGCCAGGATGGGCGGGTGTTCTTTTAGGTATCTGGCTTCTAAACATTGGAATGACCTTCTGCTCGACCTCCGAATGGAACCCTCAGAAACTAGATTCTGTGGAAAACTTAAAACGCTTTTGATTCCTCTTACATAATTTTCCTGTTTTCTCTGACCCTGGCCTTTCGCCTTAACTTCTGCCTCTCAAGAATTAGCAGCATCTAGCGCGGGGACACACTGTTTTCTGTGTAGCCAGGTGCTCTAGAAATGGCTTATTATTATTAATATTATTAGGCCGATGGCTCTGAGAGAATTATAGCACATTGTTATAGCCTGTAAACACCCAAGGGGGACCGCTCGCTGGTTGCACTCTACACTTTGAGGGCGATACCCTCGCGATTTGATACCTGTCTTGCACTATATTTTATCCTTTTGTTTATTTTTCTTTCAATATGCACAATTTCATGTATAAGAATAGGATTTTATTATTATTGCATAATAAACTTATAACTTGTATGACACACCCCTGCAGATGACTATGACTCTTCGGGATAACTTGCTTGCTGGAATGAACAATGAGAAATGACTTTTATGAATACTGACCACTCAATGCGAGAAATGGAGGTTTTAAAAGTTAACTGCAAAACTATTTGCAGGTATATGTGAAATATGTTGTAATTGTATAATAATTCAAAAAGTAAGGAAATGTATGCCTTAGAGCAGATGTAAATCTACTTGTATGAACATTTCTTGCTGGGAATTCATCTTTGTATATCGACATATCATAAATATTGTAACTGCCACATGTGATCACAACATCGGTTGTTTTCTGTTACTATATCGAGTGTAAAGCATTATAGTGTTTTTGGGTTTGCAGTTTGTTTCATCTGATGATATCTTGACACAGGATAGGTATTGTCATTATTGGTAATTTCTTGCTAAAGCTCATGATTTATTCACTTATGCAACAAGTAATAGTATCATTATGTATGTACGTCCATAGACGTTCCAATGCATGAAGAACACATTGCCAGGTTTCCAGACACTGGTTTGGTAATTCCGTACCTGCATGCATTGGTTCATGTACATGTCCAAAATCCGTTTAAGTTCTGGTGTCTAGCCAGCAGCCAGATAGTTCTGTCAAATGGCTCTGAGTTCACCTCTCTCAAATCTAAGGGTCCGATTCACAGAATGAACTTAAGACTCAATCCTAAACTTACCACTATTTTGGTATTCACAGAATGCACTTACTACTTTTGGCATTCACAGAATGAACTTACTACTTTTGGTATTCACAGAAGTTAGGATTTTGTCTTGTTTGTCTTAAGACAAATTTAAGACAGACTTAAGACAGACTTGTTTTGTGTGTGTTAACACTTCTTTATTTTTATTTTATTTCATTTATAAATTTTCACTTTGGTATCTAAGTTTGCCAAGTTCACATTTTTAAGACCTTATGTACACAAAAAAACATTCATATTTACAAGGACAGAAAAACAATTACATATACAATTCAAGACTTTTTTTTCTTTCTTGTATATGTTATTGTTTTGAAGGAATTGTTTAGGTTAAGCAAATAGCGGCACGTGCATTCTTTTGTTCATGCTTGTGGCAAGCTGTGCCGTTGGGTGCCCAGACCCGGTGGTGATTCTTCACTTGAATAAAAAAGACATTTTTGTGAGAGACGTATGCCATATTACGTTTAGTAACGATTTTTAGTCTTTGTATTTATAGTCTGGTACATTTAGGTTGAAGGTTTGTGGAAAGTTGGGCCCGGAAATAAACAACTCGATTATGATGAAATTATTGAAATCTACTGTAGACATATTTGGTGGGTCAAATAAAGAGGGAGTTCGGATCAATCGATATAACAAGGTGGTTCAACAGTTCTGATAACAAAAACATAAATAGGACTTTTAAAAGTTCATAGACACATTTTTTCTCATTTATTTACCAGTGTTCAACACCATATATATTGCTTTAACACTCAGCAGGCCATATTATCAAGAAAGGGCGATACATTATCGCCGCTTTTATCGGCAGAAAACTGCCGCAAAAGCGGCGATAATGGGCTTGATAATATGTCCTTGTGAATTACCATAGAAGCCCAGGTTAACACCAGAACCTGGGCTTATATGGGAATTCACAAGGGCATATTATCAAGCCCATTATCCCTGCTTTCGCAGCAGTTTACTGCCAACAAAAGCAACAATAATGTATCGCCCTTTCTTGATAATATGGCCCAGTGTTATTATTTATTATTTCCACTTTTAGAGCGCACGGCTACCCGGCGGGTATCCTGAGCTAAAGTAGCTCAACTAGCCCCTCATATGTTATCTCTGTCCTACTCCAAAATCTTCCCTCCTACACTGTGAATTGCTACATTTGGGGCCAAATGGTGCAGGACCAACCCACATGCGGTCCTGGCAGTCCATGCATTTCCATCAGGCCCTCTGTCCCAAAGACTCCTATTAGACCCCCCTCTTAACCACATCCATACGCCTTTCCATATCTCCCGCCATATTCAGTCCATGGCCCACACCATTTCCAATCATTTCTATTTCATGTTGAAACTTCTTTAAAACAGAGAGGTGGAGAGTTAATAATCAATTTAGATATTTATTTTAATGCAAACTTCACAAATTCTTGTCATTGGAAGGTTAAATATTTTCACCTATATGTTATGTGCTTATTTATCTATCTTATTGGTCTTGTCGGATGGCACGTGTGGTGGTATTATTAACCATTCTGAATTTTATCGATGGGCAGTATGTTTTGCACTATTACAGTTTTGGAAAATGCATGAAACCGAAAAAGTTTACTATGGTGATGAAAATACTTTAATTTCTTTCATTGCATAATCTTTTGGAGTTGAGGTTAAATAGGCTGCGGGATAAAATATACAAAGGTTGTATATAGTTGTGCTCAGGTTATGTCCATCTTGGAAAAATCTTTTCTCAAAGAGCTAACCAGTCTTGCTTCATTCGAGAATAGTGGCATTATTAATGTCCAGGTCTTATGTCAAAATGTCTCCTTTGACACTCTGCTAGGAGCAGAAGTCGTACTTCTGGAGTGGATTAACAGAATAAGCATTAAATAATCCTTAAAAAAATAATGAAGATCTTATAAAAACTGTAATAATAGAAATCATATTACTGAAAATGAAGAATATTGATACCATTGTATAATAAGGAATACAATGCAATTAGGATACTCTTCCAATATTATCGGCATATGATTAAAAATGATTCAGATATTTGCTCAAATTTAGGGCCCGATTCACAGAATAAACTTAAGACTCAATCCTAAACTTACTACTATTTTGGTACTCACAGAATGCACTTACTACTTTTGGCATTCACAGAATGAACTTACTACTTTTGGTATTCACAGAAGTTAGGATTTTGTCTTGTTTGTCTTAAGACAAATTTAAGACAGACTTAAGACAGACTTGTTTTGTGTGTGTTAACACTTCTTTATTTTTATTTTATTTCATTTATAAATTTTCACTTTGGTATCTAAGTTTGCCAAGTTCACATTTTTAAGACCTTATGTACACAAAAAAACATTCATATTTACAAGGACAGAAAAACAATTACATATACAATTCAAGACTTTTTTTTCTTTCTTGTATATGTTATTGTTTTGAAGGAATTGTTTAGGTTAAGCAAATAGCGGCACGTGCATTCTTTTGTTCATGCTTGTGGCAAGCTGTGCCGTTGGGTGCCCAGATCCGGTGGTGATTCTTCACTTGAATAAAAAAGACATTTTTGTGAGAGACGTATGCCATATTACGTTTAGTAACGATTTTTAGTCTTTGTATTTATAGTCTGGTACATTTAGGTTGAAGGTTTGTGGAAAGTTGGGCCCGGAAATAAACAACTCGATTATGATGAAATTATTGAAATCTACTGTAGACATATTTGGTGGGTCAAATAAAGAGGGAGTTCGGATCAATCGATATAACAAGGTGGTTCAACAGTTCTGATAACAAAAACATAAATAGGACTTTTAAAAGTTCATAGACACATTTTTTCTCATTTATTCACCAGTGTTCAACACCATATATATTGCTTTAACACTCAGCAGGCCTTATTATCAAGAAAGGGCGATACATTATCGCCGCTTTTATCGGCAGAAAACTGCAGCAAAAGCGGAGATAATGGGCTTGATAATATGTCCTTGTGAATTACCATAGAAGCCCAGGTTAACACCAGAACCTGGGCTTATATGGGAATTCACAAGGGCATATTATCAAGCCCATTATCCCTGCTTTCGCAGCAGTTTACTGCCAATGAAAGCAACAATAATGTATCGCCCTTTCTTGATAATATGGCCCAGTGTTATTATTTATTATTTCCACTTTTAGAGCGCACGGCTACCCGGTGGGTATCCTGAGCTAAATTAGCTCAACTAGCCCCTCATATGTTATCTCTGTCCTACTCCAAAATCTTCCCTCCTACACTGTGAATTGCTACATTTGGGGCCAAATGGTGCAGGACCAACCCACATGCGGTCCTGGCAGTCTATGCATTTCCATCAGGCCCTCTGTCCCAAAGACTCCTATTAGACGCCCCTCTTAACCACATCCATACGCCTTTCCATATCTCCTGCCATATTCAGTCCATGGCCCACACCATTTCTAATAATTTCTATTTCATGTTGAAACTTCTTTAAAACAGAGACGTGGAGAGTTAATAATCAATTTAGATATTTATTTTAATGCAAACTTCACAAATTCTTGTAATTGGAAGGTTAAATATTTTCACCTATATGTTATGTGCTTATTTATCTATCTTATTGGTCTTGTCGGATGGCACGTGTGGTGGTATTATTAACCATTCCGAATTTTATCGATGGGCAGTATGTTTTGCTCTATTACAGTTTTGGAAAATGCATGAAACCGAAAAAGTTTACTATGGTGATGAAAATACTTTAATTTCTTTCATTGCATAATCTTTTGGAGTTGAGGTTAAATAGGCTGCGGGATAAAATATACAAAGGTTGTATATAGTTGTGCTCAGGTTATGTCCATCTTGGAAAAATCTTTTCTCAAAGAGCTAACCAGTCTTGCTTCATTCGAGAATAGTAGCATTATTAATGTCCAGGTCTTATGTCAAGATGTCTCCTTTGACACTCTGCTAGGAGCAGAAGTCGTACTTCTGGAGTGGAGTAACAGAACAAGCATTAAATAATCCTTAAAAAAAAATAATGAAGATCTTATAAAAACTGTAATAATAGAAATCATATTACTGAAAATGAAGAATATTGATACCATTGTATAATAAGGAATACAATGCAATTAGGATACTCTTCCAATAGCATCGGCATATGATTAAAAATGATTCAGATATTTGCACAAATTTAGGGCCCGATTCACAGAATGAACTTAAGACTCAATCCTAAACTTACTACTATTTTGGTACTCACAGAATGCACTTACTACTTTTGGCATTCACAGAATTAACTTACTACTTTTGGTATTCACAGAAGTTAGGATTTTGTCTAAAGTCTGTATTAAGTCTGTCTTAAATTTGTCTTTAGACAAACTTAAGACAAAATCCTAACTTCTGTGAATACCAAGAGTAGTAAGTTAATTCTGTGAATGCCAAAAGTAGTAAGTGCATTCTGTGAATACCAAAATAGTAGTAATTTTAGGATTGAGTCTTCATTCTGTGAATCGGGCCCTACGTTCCAAGGACAGATTAATGGCGTGTATTTCTCCCTTTGCATCACATGGATCTGTAAGGCTGGGACATCATTGAAGTTTAATTTAAGTTCCAATTTAAAAGAGAGGTTTGTCAACTTTATATTCATTCCAGGAAATTATAAAAATGAAACAAGAAAAAAATTGACCTTCAAGGTTAGACATTTGTTAGCACTTCAAAAAACGTTTTTGGTCCAATATTTAGCTTTAAGGTTCCTTTCACTTGCTGCTCCACTGGTGCTCTCTAGTAGGGTCATTGACTTTATAGCAGGAGTTGAGAAGATTTTTTTCCACAAAAAGTTTTCTGCATGGCTTCTTTCACTTCCCTGTTCCTGAGGCTATAAATGAGTGGGTTCAACATTGGAGTAAAAATCAAGTAGATAATTGATATCACATTGTCCTGCTTTGCCGAAAATCTTGAATTGGGCGTTAGATACATAAACAGAATAGTGCCATAGAAGATCAGGACACAGGTGAAGTGGGAGGCACAGGTAGAAAAAGCCCGTTGCCTCCCGCTAGAGGTGCGGATCCTCACGATAGCAATCACAATGTAGCTGTAGGAAACAAGAACAATGAAGAGTGACCCCACCATCATTGAAGAGGTCAGTGTTGAGAGAATCAGCTCATTTAGGAAGATGCTATTGCAAGCGAGCTTCAGAAAAGCTGGCAAATCACAGACAAAGTGTTGGATCCTATTGGGCCCACAAAAAGATAACTGAAAGAGGCATCCTGCAGTAATCAAGGAATGAAGAAAGCCACCAACATAAGACCCGGAGATGAGCCAGGTGCAAACCGTCTTATTCATGGTGATTGCATACATCAGCGGTTTGCAAATAGCCACGTATCGATCAAAAGCCATCACCGCAAACAGAAAGAACTCAGAGCTTCCAAAGCCCACAAAAATGAAGATTTGTATAACACAGCCCATGAAAGTGATGGTCTTCTCCTCCACTAAGTAATCTACCAATGTCTTTGGGTTGGTAGCGGCCGAGCAACCAAGGTCTACTACAGCCAGAGAAGCCAGGAGAAAGTACATGGGTTTATGAAGCCGAGCATCAGCGTAAACTATGATGAGAATTATGATATTTATGACCACAGTGAGGAAATATATTGATAAGAAGAGAAGGAAGAGCAAGTTTTGTAGGTCTGTGGTGAATCCTACTAGAATGAATGTAGTCACAGTACTGTGATTTCTGGATTCCATGGCTATAGTCAATGGCCTCTACCTGAGGAAACAAGAATAATAGGGCATTTTAGAAAACATGAAACATCTTCTTAATTGTTCGCCATGGGATTATGGCTGACCAGTTTGACCAATAATTACATAATCTGAGCACCACTCCAATATAATACCCATGTTGACAGACAGGCAGTACCAAAGTCTGGCAGTGAAGCTGTCTAGATATATGATTTCACTATGAGTATAGATGCCATCATTATGATGGATGCTCTTAAGGACATCAATAATAAGAAACATACATGTTTAAATCAGGTGACTGGGCTGCACTGTAAATTTCAGTTTAAACTGTGCTGTATCAATTATGTCACAGAAACTTTAACAAGGTTAACTAGGCCACTGCCTTTTCTGAGTAGATAATCTGTGTTGTCGTACCTTTATCCATGATGCTTCTCTTCTGTATGCAATGAAGTGTCATGGGTAGATGTGCATGTGGTTTAGCTAGTGCAAGTGAATGTACTATTTATATACTTTTTTATTTGAATTGAATGCATTTTTAAAGTGAACAATATCCATACGTTGAAGGAGGGAATTCCGTCAAACACCACACTGGAATGAACATAGAAAGCGGAAAAAAGTGGTAACACAGTCCCTTTTCAATCCCATTAGCCACTCCCCAAAAAAGTCTTGAAAGTGTGTGACAAATGTGCCTCTCTGAGAGTGGTGGCAGAATCAGGGGGCTGATTTACAATAATTGGCGTAACCCAAGAGATGCGCCAGTTATTGTGCCCCGCAGCTACGCCACCCACGGCGCACCATGATGCAAAAACGGCAAAGATGCGTGACGCATCTGTGCCGTAGAGGCGGCGCATTGCTGGAGTTGCATCGCAAGCGCGACGCAGCTCCAGAAATGCTCTGGGGGGCCATATCTGTCCAATGCTGCGTCAAACCTTATGCCTGCTTGAAGCAGGCGCAGGGTTTTAGCACAGCATTGGCCTAAAAGTGCCTGCGTGAAATCTTGTAGATTTCACGCAGGCACTTTTGCGAGTCGCACCTACCCTGGAACGCCCACCCTGTGCCGGAACGCCCACATGTGGCGCAGGGCTAAACAACGTGACGCATCTGCCTAGATGCATCATGTTGTAAATGGGTCACAGGGATGCTCCACGTTTACGCCGCCGTTGCATGACGCAACGGCGGCTTAAACGTGGCGCAAGTCTGACATAAATCTGCCCCCAAATGTCTACCTCTTCACTCCGGGGACTTAACTCAAGCTCTTGGAGCCCTTCTAATGTGGAAGGGGCCTCACCCTTTCAGGAGCCCCAAACCTTTAACAGGGCCGTGCGGCGCGGCGCGGGGGTGTCCCACAAGTGGGCCTCATTTTACCCACGCCCAATGAATATCTGTGTGATATGAGAGGCACTTGGTCCCCTCTACACATTCTACAAAGGGAACCCATCATGTTACATCACAGTTCGACAGAAGTAGGTAGGAATTACAACCTAGAAAAATCTTGTTAATTCTTGAAAGTCTCCCTTTCACTTATATTAGTACTGGGTGTTGTACTGACAGAAAGTAATCTCCTTGTTTTACTAGATGGCTGTTAGGCTTTCTATTATCATGTTTCTCATACCAGTAACACAGGTTGATTGCCGTTCAGCAAGTCTGATACATCTGCCCCGCTATCACCAATAATTCCCTCACCTAGCAGTCGTGGTCTCTCAGCAGGCCTGAAGCCAATAATAACTATGTACAGGTCGTCAGATATGGGAAAATATACTATGCCCTTGTTCTATGCCGTTATTCACTTTGGGGCACAAACATCATAATAAATGGTATACTTAAACTTGCACATTGATTGATTGATTGATTATCTCCATCAGGTGTCTGTAACCCCCCACCACCACTCACACATCTTGAAAAGCCTTCTACCAAATGTTTTGAACTTAAGGAGGATCTACAACGGAGATTTGCCATAATATATCCATTCCATACCCCCTTCCACTCTTACATGGATATTGATTGTTTAGTGTGGTCTCCCATCTTTCCATAACATCTATTTTACCTCCTTCAGTGGTTTTGTGATAAGTTTGTGTTACCCAGTGTCCAGTTACCTCAATCCCATAAACTTTGAGATCCATATATCATGGGGCGAGCTTTGTCTATCGTCTACCCAACTGTCAATTCTCACAAACAAGAACTAAATTGGTCGCCTTGGAAACATTGTCTCTCCATTACCTATATCCTCTTTTACAGCCCTCAAATAATGTATTATTTGTTCCATGGAGAATTTTTTGCAATGGTGTGGTAATTTCCCTCTCCTCTTCATTTCTCAAAACCCTTCCTTTCTCTACCTAGTGCAAAGTCAGGCTTTGAATGAATAAATGTGTACGGTGAGGGAAAAGTTCCTACTAAGTCCCAGATGTAGTGCAGTAGTGTTTGTGATCTGATTTTTCTGTAAGTGTTGGGTTCCGCGTTACTTCAGAGTCTATAAAATTTACCGGAGTATGTATTCATGTTAGTAGGTTTTACATAGGGATCACTTCCCAAGATACATAATTTTGATACCATGTAGTAAACCTTAACTTCTGGGAGCCCTAGTCCACCATCCTGCCAAACTCACAAACCTGAAGTGAATGCAGTTGTCAAGTTGTCCATCCGATCCAGCTTACCGGGGGTGATATGTCCTGATAATTACTTAATTAGGGCCTTATTTTGAAGTCTGGTAGAACAGGGAAAGCTCTATTAATCTGCAGTGCTCCTCGCCATAAGACTCATGGTTCTCTAACTCTGTTTACAGTACAGAGAAGCATCAGTATAAACCTCTTTCTTAAGTCTTGGGCAGTCCTACAATGAACTGCTAGGTCATATTGACAGTAGTTTCTCCATTCTGGGTCAGCAATACCATCACACATTTTTCATATCCTTCTCTGATATATTAGACATGGCCACCATGATCAGGAAGAAAACTCCTTGTTGCTGATGGTGATTTGTGCTTTCTTTAGAGGAAACAAACTAGAAAGTGTGACTCTTTAGGTAAAGTAGTTAACCAGTTCTAAAGTGCGTATGCTTTTCCAACAAATATAATGAACAAAACAATTGCCAGTACTGTGCACTATTTGGCCACCAAATGACAGAAGAAGCTAACAATCACTACTTCCAGAAAGGACCACTCTTTCAGTCTAGGTTACTGGTAGAAAAATTCGAGCTTTTATTTTATTTTTATTTTTGTTAAGTTTGTTTTTTATATATATTTTTGCGAAATGAAATTTTTTTTTACATAAAAGTGTGCAGACATATATTTACAACCTCAGATATTTATCCTTCATAGAAATTGGAGGAGTGCAATTTTTTAGAACAAGGGAACAATATTTTAGAACAAGGGGGATTGATGAATAATGTAGACACTCAAGACACAAGTAGACACAAGACACGTGTACACAAGACAGTGAACATATACATCACATTTCAGGGGAGGGTGGTAATTGGTAGTCTAGGTTTGTGGGAAAAAAGTCTTCAACTTATTCAGTAACTGCAATTTTATAAGGAGCTAAATCATAATCCTATTTATAATCATAGGAATGGAATACATAAGCTCAAAAAAATTACAGGAGTAACTAAGATCAAACACTACTTTCCAATGTAGCCTTATCACTCTTATTTTTAGAGCAGCTATTGATCAACGGCCAACAGTTTGGCCAGAACACAACTACCACCTCGGTCGACGCGTTTCGAATCCTTAAATTATTATAAAGGATTCTCTTCAGGACCAAAACAAAATCAATCTGAAAGACATAATAGATACAAACATTCTGTCAGTGAAACATTCATGTAAGAGGGAGACTCTCAACTTTCATTCAGCCACGGCATACTCTCAGGAAGCTTACCTGTCGCAGAGTTTCAATAAAGTTTTTGAATTGTGGTGAGCTGAAAAAGATTCAAAGGAACCTATGTCAGCGCGAGGACATGAATAGTCTTACCCCATTAGTAATCATGGAGAAGAGATTCAGAAAGGAACTACTCACTAGCAATTTGCTCAGTCAATTCCAGGTATGGGTTGATATCCTTTAACACATTGGGTGTGGGTCTATGGCAGCCCTCAGCGCTCGGTCAGTTCGGGTCTATGGCAGCCCTCAGCGCTCAGTCAGTTCACGTTGGGACGCCTTAGGTCAGTTCTGCAAAGTGAAGGGGAGATCTATGATTTGGGCTAGACGAGCTGAGATGGCAGAATTTTAGTCAATGTGCTCGGGATCCCGAGCGTTCGGTTGGATGGACGATTTAATGCTAAATACACGCCATTTACAGCTGAACAAAATGATTAGACTGTGTCCAAATACGTCACGGAAGCGCGTACTACCATAAACTAGATCGAAGTAGAGCTCGCAGTTTTTTGCTCAATAGACCTCGATATATAACAATAAAAGGACCGTGTCCTCTTTGCTTACTTTTTGATCCGCCGTCCGTCTCCTCCAGTTAATTCGCCATTGTTGGTTGACGCGATGTGTTTACATCCGGGTTCATCTTCTTTTATTGGGCGGTATTTCCGGGTTAGATTGCGTGCCTCATGGGAGTTGTAGTATTCCTCCCAAGATTCTTACGTGAAGCCCTATGTGGACTGCTGGACTATGATATTATAAATCATATATCGCCCTTGTTTAATAATGCTGAGAGCACTAAAATTGCCTTTGATAAAAACGAGCGATGTGTAATACCTAAAATGGGGCCAGTGAAAGATGAAGTCGAACGTGAATTCATCAAAGTTAGAAACAGGGGTTTTCATGATGAGCCAAGCTCGGGTAATTAAAATGTCGAGGCGGTTGCCATGGGGCTGCAGGTCCAGAGTGGACAATGTGAATAGGATGCTGTTAAATCCATAGATGTGCTGGATATGGCCATTTGCTCCAGGGAGGAGTTCTATAGTTTATATAATTCTGACATCTCATTAAGTCCTTGTGTTGTGGTGTTAAATTTCAGTATTAGCATTGCCTCGCGTTGTCGCAGCTTGGCCTCCACGTCTCCACCTCTAGGGTCAGTGTCAATTTTAGAGATAATTGTCCATTTGAACTCATGTTCACTGTGGGTTTTCTCTATCCAATGGTGTACCAATGGAGCTGTGAGGACTTTTTTCTTAATCCTGGACTTGTTTTGAGACATTCTCTGTCTCGCCTCTTGGGATGTCTTGCCTATTATAGTTTTTCACACGGACAGAGGATCCCATAGACCACATTTTTCGTTTTACAATTGGTAAACTGGTCGTGTTTCCAAAATATCCCTGAATGATGGAACAAATTACCTTCAATGGTTGATGCACAACAAAGACATGTGCCACATTTATGATGACCAGTTATAGGTGGAAGGCTCAAATAGTCACGTAAAGTTGACGCTTTCGGTTTTGGGATCGCAGCTCGAACAATGTGGTTGGCGATACTTTTATCCTTTTTGTATGCAAAATGGGGGGCATCTGTAAGTTGGTCATCAAGGTCCTTTACTAGATGCCAGTTCTGATGGATCAATTTTTTGAGGATATTGGATGAAGGGCAGTATGTAGATACACAAACGGTGCGTTGTTGATGGATTTTTTGTTTTTTGGTCAGTAGTTCTTCGCGAGGTGTCCACCAAGCTCTCTTTATTGCTTGTTTAAGAAGTTTAGCTGGATAGCCGCGAGCTAACAGTTTCTCTTTCAGAGCGTCAGCGTGTTCCATAAACTCATCTTTGAAGGTGCAGTTTCTGCGGATGCGCAGAAACTGACCTATTGGAAGGTTTTCTTTTAAACTTCTTGGATGGCTGCTAGAAAAATCCAATGCTTTATTGCGATCAGTTTTCTTTTTGTAAAGAGTGGTGACCAATTGACCGTTAGAACAATAAACTTCCACATCTAAATAAGACATCCTTGTTTCAGAAGTCTGGAGCGTGAATTTAATGTCTTCTGTCCTATTGTTAATCCAATCATGGAACTGAGTCAGTTGTTCTGAGGTGCCCGACCAGGTGAAAAAGACGTCGTCTATGTATCGCAACCATCCACCAATCCATTGGTGGAATGGGTTGCCATTGTGGACAAAGGTGTCTTCATATTGACTCATATAGAGGATCGCTAATTCTGGGGCGAAAGGACAGCCCATAGCGACCCCCTTTATCTGGAAGAAAAAATCTTCACCAAACTTGAAATAGTTTTTTGTGAGTGCCAATTTTGCCAATTTGAGAATAAATTCTGTAGGAATTTTACATGGATTCTCACGTCTGTTTAGAAAAATTTCTAGTACCTCCAGTGCTTGATCTTGCGGTATCTGGGTATATAATGAAACAATGTCCATGCTTACCAAAAGGTCGTGGTGCTCTGTAAATGGTAACCGGTCTAATTTTGTCAAAAAATCGGTGGTATCCAATATGAAAGATTTGACCGTCTGAATAAATGGTTTTAGAAAAAAATCAATAAATTTCGAGACTGGTTCAAATAAAGAGTCACATCCAGAAATTATAGGTCGTCCAGGGGGTGTTGCCTCATTTTTGTGTACTTTCGGAAGTACATAAAATAATGGGATTCGAGGGTGTTTATTTTGTAAAAAGTTATATTCATTTTTGCCAAGAAATCCTTGTTCAAGTCCCTCATTGAGGATAGTACTAAGTTCTTTCTGTAAATCAGTGGTTGGGTCTGTATTGATTTTGCGGTAACATTTAGAGTCCGAAAGCTGTTTAGTAGCTTCAAGAATGTAGTCCTCTATTCCCCAAACTACAATTGATCCGCCTTTGTCGGCTTGCTTAATGATGATGTTTTCGTCTTGTTTGAGTGCTTGCAACGCCAGTTTCTGTTTTTGGGAGAGATTCGGTTTAGTATATCCTTTCTTGTTCTTTTCATGAGCTGCCAAAGCTGAAAGAATGGTCTTCTCAAAATGGACCACTTCTTTTGGAATTTTATTCGCCGGCGGGCAGAAGTTAGATTTTCTCTTAAACCCAGTTGTTTCCAGTTGTGGTTGAGCTTCCTTGTCTGCAAAGAATGTGACCAGGCGGATTTTCCGACAGAACTCTATAAATTCCAGTTTTAACCGAACGAAATCCGTGAATTTAGCTGGTACAAATGATAATCCTTTTTCTAGGACACTTATTTCTACAGAAGTTAAGGCTTTCTTTGAGAGATTGTAAATAGGAGATTTTTCATTTGTTCCTAGTTCTTGTAATTGTGTCTCCGTGTTGACATCTCCCATGGTTGGTTGTACCTTGTTTTTCCTCGGGGCTTTTGCTGGCCCTGTCCTAAAAAAGGTTGTTGTTGTTGGTTTTGGTAGTTTGGTTGGTAATTCGTTTGGTATTGTTGCTGGTAATTTCTTTGGAATCCTCCTCTTTGATTGAATTGTGGGCGGGAGGGTCCTTGTTCCAGGTCGCTTCCTCCTGGCGATGAGGTATCAGAGAAGGTTAGGTATTTAGTCCTTGATCTGCCTTGGTTGTCCGACAAAAAACGTCGTGCTTCAGGTCTAGTATAAAATTCTTGTTGGAGGTAAGGATAAGCTCTCTCGAAGGTGAAATTACGTTTGTCTCTTTCAAAATTATTCTCTTTTTGTTGCACAGTAAAGTCCTTAAATTCAAGTATTTCTTTTTCAACTTTATCAAGCAGGATCTTTGAGTCTTGTATTAAGGGGTTGACTTTTATTTCCGCCTCCAATTTCTCAATCTCTTCCAGTTGGATTTTAGACAGGCGTTGAGCTGTTTCTATAGTAAGGACCATAAGGTCCCTACTACATTTAGTTTCTATGAAACTAAAACCTTTTTTGTACACACTGTCTTCTGTAAATATCACCGGTTGATTTTTCATTTCGCAAAAATATATATAAAAAACAAACTTAACAAAAAGAAAAAGAAAATAAAAGCTCGAATTTTTCTACCAGTAACCTAGACTGAAAGAGTGGTCCTTTCTGGAAGTAGTGATTGTTAGCTTCTTCTGTCATTTGGTTGCCAAATAGTGCACAGTACTGGCAATTGTTTTGTTCATTACATTGAGGCGCAGCCTTACTGTGCTTACCGCCAAACCCGTTTAGTTTTGTGGTTTCCAAAAAATATGGCAATATCAGAAGAAACCTAATTGTCACTTTTAATATACATATAGATCCCTAGGATACAATACTTTTTGTATGCAAGACCTGTAACATAAATGCTACCACTGGGCAGCACCGTCTATTTTCTGCCACGGAAGGCTGAAGTGCAATTTTAAGCTGTCATTTTTACCTGGTAAAACCAAAAATTTGCCAAGCCTAAACCTTTAATTTTAATGCTCATAAGTCATCCCTTTTTAGGCCCTAACCACTCATAGGGCAGTGTGCATTTTAGTGAAAAAGCAGGACAAGTGTTTTTAGGTTTTAGAAATCCTGGGAGGAAAAACACTTAAAGTAATGTTTTACTGGTGAAAGGCCTTTTTCTTCCATTGACTAAGATCAGCTTACCTTATTACATTTAAGTACCAACTTTCACTGAAAGCAGCAGATAGAGATATGCAGTTTACATTCAAATTAATTGTAATTTAATGGTAAAGTTAGCTTTGAAGTTATAATTCTGAAAATACCATGTTTAGAATTATTTTCACAAGGGAAGGAGAAGAACTTTCCAGAACCAGATGTGAGGATTGGACTGGGAATCCCCCCTCATAAAGGTTGGCACCAGATATAAATATTGGACCTCAACCTCAACTCATTGAACACTCCTGCACCTGTAAAAGTTGCAGAAGAATGACTGCCTTGGAGCCAGAGGGACAAAACAGCAATACTCAGCAGCTTGTGTCGCTGCTAAGGGTAGAATGCAGGATGGTGAATCTCTACCTGAAAAGACCGACATGTACACACTGTAGCTGGCAGAGCTCTGAGCTGTAATTCTGGCACTTGAAAATATGGATCCCAGGTCACCCACACTCATAGTGTGTGATTATTAATATTGTGTCCAGTCTTACAATGAGCATCCACGCTATTGGAGCCAGAATAAATTCAGGGATTCAAAAGGGTACACCATAAAGGACAAAGTGCTTTGGTGACAAGTGGTTAAGCAGAAAGAATGCTTGCCACAGGCTCAACTGATTCATACCTTGAGTCATCAAGGTGTAGGAATACATGTTGCAGAAAATTCAATTCCGAGGAAGCAGCAAAAACAACAGTGCACAATGCGGCTTTCTCTGCAAGTACTCTTTCCAGTACCAGGATAAATAGAGACAATATGATAGCTGTCAAAAGTGTACATGGTGGCAGCCATTTGCCATAAGGTTTTCCAGCAAAATACTTTTACTTGTTAAGTGCACAAAATATACCATTTACCCAAATTCCTGGATTAGGGGATAAAGTAATGGTAAATTCAGATCGCAGGTTAGGTTTAATCCTAGCAGCAGATAAGGGCCTAACTTCTGCACACACAGGGGTGGTGGCTTCAATTGGTGGCCAGGTCTTTACAAACAGACTTTGTTTCGTTAAGTGCGATATCTGACAGCAGATGAAGGGTTCCACCATAGCTCGTCCATCATAGACACCTCTATTGATCTCCAACTAGCTTGTGTTTTATCTGGACCACTGCAGCCCCTTACAATCAGATGGGGCTTACAAATACATCTTGGTTGCAATCAAATCAATAAGGTGTACCACTTAGCAAGAAGACAAAACAGACACATAACAAATTATCAGGTCAGTGTCCATAGGGTTTTTCTTCAAGTCTCTTCTTCTATTCAAAATATTTTAAAAAGCCACGGCCGACGCATTTTTGGGTAATGGACTACTTCAGGGCTGAATTATAGATAATTTATTCTCTTTTTCTGGGAACAGATCATCCTTTTGGTTACTTATTCAATGCAACAAATGTTTGCTTTTATCCTTATACTTACATCTCTTATCCTTTGCCCTTTTGATCATGGAGATATATCACGTTACCTCTCATACCTTTCTCAAACTCTTTCTCAGAATTTCTTTGCTTCCTATGTTCTCTCCCCTTTTTCTGTTATTTATTTGTTATTTGTATTTATTTATAGATTGGCATATTTTATTGTGGTGTTGTATATAGATATAAAGTCATATGGATATTCGAAAAAATATGTTCGTTAAGATGTCATGTCTTGTTGACCCAGTGATTATGTGGTCACTCATTGCGATATAGTTTATGTACATAGCAGTTCTGTCTTAATGGTTATATATTTTGTAGTTATTGTTGTGATTATGTGAAGTCTATTTACTTTTTCCATATTTATGTGTGTATATATGTTTGTTAAATGTGCAGGCCTGAAGAATTCCATTACTGAACATAACGCGTCGGCTGTGGCTTTTTAAAATATTTTGAATTGAATTGTTATAATCCTGTATTGGATTTCACTGCAGCAGTGGATGCATTAACAGTGTGCACACAAAACTGTTGGGGGACTCCCACTTTATGTATACTAATTAAGGATAGCGGGTCAGGTGCTAGGCTCTTACAGGACACACTGTCAACGTTTTCTCTATATATTGGTTGTAATTGATTCCTGCTCTCGATTCTTATGGATTTGGCCTCAGCAATCAGCTGAAGCCTGGCCTTTTACCAAATATGTGCATCTCTTCATCTGAACATGCACAGTTAGCACATTGCATTTGAACCAGGAACCAGTGTTTGCCTCTATGGCTAACAAATACACCATGGGAAAATTGGTTGTGACCCTGCAATACTCCTCCCCCTGTTTGTTTAGGAAAATACAGTAGTGGAGAGGAAGAACCAAGAAATAGAGCAGTATTTAGCAGCGAGGATATAAGGATCAGGTCGGAGTTGGGTCCATCACCTCTATGAGATCCATAGACACCTCAACAGTGTGCCTAGAGAATCCCTGGGTGGTTGAACTCCCTATGAGATCCAGTCTGGGCTTTGAAATCAATGAATATTTGGCTGTTTAATATCAACTGAATAGTTTCTGAGATGCATGGAGCAATGTCCAAGTAAAATGCACTGCCACTGTAGACGTGAAGGTAGCACCAGCAACCTCTTTCTGGATCCCCAAAACAGGCGAGCTTATCAGGGAGAAGATAGTGGACAAGAAAGAATTTGGGCCATCTTACAAACCATCTATACCTGACCTGGTTGTTGAAGGTACCAGACCTGTACGTTTACCACTCCTTGTTGGCTGCAAAAACAAGAGATTTGTGTCAATAGATCTCCTCAAACCACATCATGTTGCCCATTCTACACATTAGGCCATGTTGGATAATGATTAGTTACCTGTCTCCTCTCACTTCTATAGAGGAGGTCTCATTGGAAGCTTTTATCAGCAATGAAGCTTCAACCTCCCAGCTGGAGATAGTAAATAATGAAGTATATTTTCTACCTTCTACATCAACACCAACAAGTTGTATGGAAACACAGATTTCTATTTGAAAACCAGACACGGTTGGGGTTTAGGTCAATGTTCCATAATTCGAGTCAACTCCAAGTTCCATACAGCCTCCAAAGCTGCTGTAAATAGATCGAACAGCTTCCGGCGACTTTGTCGAGTTTGATGGTTTCTCTTCAGATTCATCTGAGCCACCTCTCCAAGGCAGAGGTTGCGTATTTTAATTTTGGCTTAGGACGAAATACTTTGTTCCTCCATGGCTATATCTGTGGATTGCAAATTAATTAATTATTGTTGTCCTGTGGAATAGTTTTGTGACGGTCTTTTTCCTGCTTCTGAATGGACATTATCTTCCAGAACGCTTTGCTGAGCATCTGGTGAACTTGGCTTTAGCAACCTCATTCTTCATCACACATAGTGCGAAGGGACTTTTCCCTGGTGAACATTTTTGCTATTCCAGTTCCTAATGGAATTGTTTGGAATAGGGTATTGTATGATAAATTTAGTCCAAATGAACTTTTGCAAATACCATATGTATTCCTCAATTCTTTGAATGATATCTGATCAGACAAGTCAACGCGGCCTGACCAGACAAGTCAACACGGTCTCCTCGTCATGCTTCAACACCCTACGCATGCTCCGCAAGATCTTCCGATGGATCCCGACCGAAACCAGGAAGACGGTCACCCAGGCACTCGTCACCAGCCGACTGGACTACGGAAACACCCTCTACACCAGAACCACAGCCAAACTACAGAAAAGACTCCAACGCATCCAGAACGCCTCCGTCTGACTCATCCTGGACATCCACCAATGCAGCCACATCTCCGGCCACCTGAAGGACCTGCACTGGCTCCCCGTCAGCAAGAGGATCGAGTTTAAGTCTCTCCAGGACCTGGGCCCCAAGTACCTCAATGACTGCCTGACCTTCTACACGCCCAGCCGCCAGCTACGTTCCACAAGCCTCGCCCTCGCCACCGTACCACGCATCCGAAGAGCCACCGCCGGAGGTTGATCCTTCTCCTACCTGGCGGCCAAGACTTGGAACTCCCTCCCTAGCCATCTTCGGCTGACCCAGGACCATCTCGCCTTCAGGAGACAACTCAAGACCTGGCTGTTCGAGCAATAGCGGACCCCTTCCCCCAAGCGCCTTGAGACCCTGCCGGGTGAGTAGTGCGCTATACAAATGTTATGATTGATTGATTGATTGATTGATATTATCAGCCCTAGTACTATCACTTATGATTGGGTCATTGATACAGTATAAGTAATGCTAGAGTATTAAACTGCTTTTAACTCTGATTATATTTCAATGATTGTACGACTATTTATGATGAAATTTTATGTTTTCAACATTATGGACACCACTTCTTTCTTATGGACACATACTGTCCTTCCGAAGAGCTATTAAAACTTTTCTGTTTCCACTTGGTCCCGATTAATTCCCTCATCTGGTTGTGTTATTTTGTCCTTTATAGCGCCGGGACGCCACTTTGCTGTGGCAGCTGAGCTCTCTATAAATTTTATAACATAACATAACATAACATAAAGCAAATACCTCATGTACAGTATGTAATACACACAATGGGAACACTGCTTTACACCACTACAGGGTAGCTTACAAATGTTTGCACAGACATTTGCATATTTCTCTGGTAACAAAACAACTGACCAAGAGCTTTACAATTATAGGCTCACACCATCAGCAGCAAAGAAAAATATTCTCACTGATAACAATCTGATATATTCAAGATCTATTTTAGGCATTGAACCCTATGTCAGACTTTTACCTTTAATAATTACTGAGTTTCCTTACTTATTGAATCTGTTGTATTAGTATTATCGTCAACTTCTTCTCATATTCTACTCCTTACAATTGGAGAGGGTCTATGGCATTGGTCCCATTCACTTCAATTTGAGTCATTGTATTGTGTCTCTCACTGGAATTATTTCACCCACCATACTTTTGGTCATTTTTCCACTCTCCATATTCCAGTGTAATCCTCACATCCCTGGTTCTTGACTCTGATAGATCATGTAATATAAAAAGATTTGCACCTACATTGAAGTCAGAGTCATTCACTAATGTAGAAAGTATCTGGACCACAGAATTCAAGATTTTTTTAATGAGGCTCACAGCATTTCCTCCTTACTGTGTTCAGTTTTTTCACCTCCTAGGTGTATATAATTATTTGCTTGTATACTGTTCTCACAGGAAATGTAACTAATATCCCACAACAGTGATTGATCTTGCATATATGGGAAGGATATTCTTCTATGTTTCCTACAGTAGTCTGCTCCCTCTGTTTGGTTGTAGCCCATGCCTCCTATAGGAATAGAACTCTGGTTAGTTTCTTATGATCTTAGCATCCCACAAGAGCATAGAATATAATGGCATGTCTTCTAAACCTTTTGAGGCTATTTCATCAGCATTTGTGATATTCTCTAAGATTGATGTATCCTTCTAGTCCAGCAAGTGATGGCTGGTCTATAACATTTTACTCAATGCCGTGGTTGACCATAGTATTATCAACATAGAATGTGCACTTCGATGATAAAGATATACATTTGGGTGACAATAATGACGGCACAGATATTATTCTGTTTCTTCTATCTATAACAATGTGCACCCATAGAAGGATGGATCTCAGCCTGGATTGTGTGTTTATTATCAAGAAAAGGAGGGAAAACTTTGCTGTGGAGTTCCAGCTACATCTAATCCCTCCCTCACTTCACTTCCTTTGTATTCTTGGTTTCTTCTGAATTGCTCATTGATTTTTTAGAAATCACTTGTAAGAGAGATGTTTTAATTAGATCTCGGAGTGAGCAGGATATTAACTATTAAACGTTATTTGTGCAGTAACCTTAACGGCCCCCTTAGAAAGCATGTTAGGACAAATTAATTCTTTAATTTAACATTTTCTGCTCATATAATTGGATTTTACACTTTTACCCATTCCCCAAAAGCTCTTGCTCAGTATTATCAGAGAGAGTATCTTGACTATTTTGAATACTTCTCATTGGTTGATTACCAAATATTTCATGTATCTCTATAACTTAACCTGGCTTAACTCCGAGACTATGTGACTACAAGCATAGTGTCAAGACTCATCGTTTGGTCTTAACTAAATTATGCTTTTTTGCTAAATCCTTCTTCTTCACTATCCTTGTTTGAAGGATCCTCATAGGACTTTTAGCTCTAGTGTATGCTTCGCCTGAGCTTGATTGACAATGTTACTTTCTGATAGGTTAACTGACGTGGAAGTAGGGCAGACCCTTACTGACAATGACAGTTTATACTATTTATCTCAGCTGTTGCCCTCATGTTACTCAACAACGTTTCTGTTAATATTGGTGTTTTCTGTTAAATGTCAAGATAGATGAGTTGAGATTGAAGTAGGATTTCACCTTTTGGAGAAATAAATTCACAAACTTAAAGTGGTGGCCTGCCTTAGCATACATCGAACTGAACTTTGGGTGATGAGGGCAACAAACACAATGAAGACACCGCAGAGCCACCAGTCATTTGCCTCTCTGATCAACTCCTACTCACTAACCTCTCCGGACCCTGTTGAAGACTGCAACCACCCCCTACCACAGTACTGTCACACCTTGCTGCTTCCCTGCCTGGGACTCCAATCCTAGTGACTCACATTTAGGATACCCCCAATGGCAACTGACACCAGGGAGTCCCGATCAAATCACTCTGAATATGCCCCAGGCATCAGGGCAGTATGGGTGGACAGACTGGCTAATAAGGGGTGGGAAGTGGAACATGGTCTGACGAGAGAGGATGTAGGTCTAGACTAGAGAAAAAAGGAAGCATATCGTAAGGCCAGAAATCTCTATCATACGGCCTGTACTAGAGCCAAAGCATCCTATGTAACAGAGACCATCAATACTGCAGCCAATAAAGCACGGACCCTTTTTAACACAGTTAAAGAATTAGCCGGAGCAAACTCTATGGCAGCTGCACGTCCCCTTACCCCTCAAAAATGTCAAGATCTTGCCACGTATTTTGTGGAAAAGATCGAGACTATTCTTGCCAACATTAATTCTCCGGTGAGGAATGACAGGGAAATTTCTCCCCTAGAAAGCCTATCAGGAAATCGGCTTGACTTCTGGCCACCCATCTCCTTGGACACCCTGAAATCCTTAGCCACTTCTATTAAATTGGGCTCTCCATGCGACCCTCTCCCAATTAACATTCTGAGCCAATTGGACGATGGTGCTTTGGGGATTATTGCAGAGACACTAAATGCCTCCATTCATATGGCAATCGTCCCAGCGTCCTGGAAACACGCCATGGTCAGCCCTCTGTTGAAAAAGCCGTCATCTGATCCA
Organism: Lissotriton vulgaris; assembly: GCF_964263255.1. Taxonomy (NCBI): domain Eukaryota; kingdom Metazoa; phylum Chordata; class Amphibia; order Caudata; family Salamandridae; genus Lissotriton; species Lissotriton vulgaris. Next base: position 222,225,577 of record NC_141686.1, on the reverse strand, counting down.
GAGGTGCTGGCTAACTATCGCCCGATATCCCTGCTGCCAGCGTTCTCAAAAATCTTGGAGAAGCACATCCATGGTGTACTTTCAACATACACAGAGAATAACAACCTACTCCATTTTTCCCAGTCGGGTTTTAGGGCAGGCCACTCTACCGAATCTGCCCTCCTGGGAGTCACGGAGAAGATCAGGGGACTTTTGGACGACGGGCAAATGGTTGCTCTTGTTCTGCTTGATCTAAGCGCAGCCTTCGACACCATCTCACACAACAGACTGCTTGTCAGGCGGAGTGAGGATGGTGTCGGAGGGACAGCGCTGGACTGGATTAGATCTTACTTGAGCAACCGGACGTTTCAGATCTCGTCCTCACATGCCCAGTCGGACATTTTTCTGTCACCCCACGGCGTGCCTCAGGGCTCAATTTTGAGACCGCTGTTTTTTAACCTGTATCTCCGCCCCCTCGCCGATCTGGCAGAGCGGATAGGTCTAGAATTTATGACCTATGCGGATGATTCGCAGATTATTTTTTCCCTCACCAACTCAGAGTCTTCATCCCCCTCTGTGCTGAAACTGGGCCTTCAGGAAATCTTCAGCTGGATGTCAGCGAACCAGCTGAAGCTCAACGGGGAGAAGACGGAGATTCTTCTCCTGGGGAAAAATAGAGATCTGTGGCAGGACATCCATTGGCCGCCATCTCTGGGTGCCTTCCCCACCCCGGCTACCCCGGCTAGAAATTTGGGGGTGTGCATCGATGATTCATTATCGATGAAACAGCAGGCTAATAAAGTGGCTGGTATTTGCTTCACGATCCTTAAATGGCTGCGGAAGATTATCTGGATGCTGCCTGTGGATACCCAGAAGACCGTAGTCAATGCAGTAATTACATCTAGGCTTGACTACGGTAACATCTTATACCTGGGTTCCAATCTAGCCGTGACCAAGAGACTGCAGCTGGTCCAGAACTCCACAGCCAGGTTGCTGTGTAAGATTCCTAGGACAGCAAGGATCTCGAAGCACCTGAGGGACCTGCATTGGCTGAGGATAGAGAACCGAGTTCGGTTCAAAGCCTTGACATACATGTTTAGGATCAGGGCAGGGACCGCACCAAAATACCTGCAAAAATTGGTTAGGCCCCATGTTCCCGCATGCAATCTCCGTTCTTTAAATGGAGCAAATTTCGTGGTTCCTAGGTTCAAACTGGCCCGAGTGGGGGGAAAATCTTTCTCCCACCTGGGACCAGTTCTTTGGAACTCCCTCCCTTTAGCCTTACGGAAGGAGGATAATTTTGCCAGTTTTAAGAAAAACGTTAAGACTTGGCTTTTTAATAAATAATTGTGGTCCTTGACAGTTGCTGCCCTCTGTGTTTTGACCTCTTAGCCCTGGCGCCGGGAAACCCTTTGTGGGTATCTGTACGCATTACAAATGCAAAAAATAAATAAATAAATAAAATAAATAAATAGTACAAGTGCTCCAGGGCACAGCTGTGCTATTAAGTTGAGCTGGTACATACACAGCTCGCTCAACCCCTCTGTGACTCCTTATCATCCCCACACTGTTGATCTACACGATTGTCACTATGGTCTCACCGGTGGTCCCAAAGCATAGATCCCAACAGTTCAGCAGAACTTAGAGGCGGGACACAGTGGCAGCAGTCAGGCTGTTATGTAGGCAGTTTTAAAATATTTTTGGAAGACAGAGTAGAAAAGAACAGAGTAGTCCATGGTAAGGAAAACAAGTGAATTCCAATAGCAATCACTGACCCACTGCCACAGTTCACCACTATATCCCAGAAAATTTTGGTGAATTTGGGCCCCTCAAAGACAAAATCAATTTTATTTCAATGTGTGTATGAATCTGGCTAAGTGCAGGGAGGGGGCAGTATGAGTCTCACTTGGTGGGGAAGAGCTGTTGCACAAACCACAACAGACTAATGGGGTAACCCAGAAAACATCAAAAGGACCTGGGTGCAATGCGGTAAAAACAACAATTGGTCCTGACGTACCTCAATTGATGAACCAAAGAAGGGATCACTAATGAGGTTAACTCACTAAGCCATTGAGAAATGTATATATACACATTCAAACACAAGAGTAAATACTCTCAATAGTACACCACACAAAGAGACATAACAACATGAAATTCTGTGGAAAGGAATCCTTTTTATATTCTTTTACTCAATAAAATAACATATTCAGTAACACACATGGAAAGATATCAATCGAAGGTTGCTCCTATAGGAAGTGCAAGGAAAAGTGCTCATCAGTGAGGTGAGTGGAAAAAGGAAAATCAGACATAACACAATAGTAGATCATAGTATCAGTCAGTCAGTCAGTCAGTCATATTATCTTTATTCGATGTAGTTAAAAATGATACAAAGAGCATAAAAAGCATTTATATACAAGTAAAATACAATCAAACAATTGCATTTCAAACGAATACATGTGACGAGGTATTACAGTTAAAACAGGATTAAAAAGAAATATAAAAACAGTTCATACAGGGAAGTTTAATGGTTTCTTGCGTGATTTTTATCTAGCCGCCGCCACTAAAAAGTTAGCCATGCAAAATGTGATGCGGATGTTATTCAGTGATTGGAGATAAAACATGGCTGGTCTCACCTGGGAGAAACCAGCTTCCCTTAAAACCGGTAACAAATGTTTTTTCCTCTGTTCAGAAAAGAAATTCCAAAACATAATTAAGTGCATGGTGTCTTATGCAGGGAAATTATCACAAGTACAGGGCGGTGCTAACTCAGATTTCACCCAAGTGTTGAAGCTTCCCAAATAAAAATGAATAAGGTTAAATCTAAATTTAGTTAAAAGGAACCTGTGAAATGGATTGGTAAGAAAACATAAATAGAGTTCTAATGCAATTGGGTTAACTAACAAATAGTGGCGTCTAACTTTGGGCTTTAGCAGTTCCCTTTCTTCTCGGGTCATTCTTGCCCTTAGCATAAATTGTTTTTTAATGATGACTAAATCTTGATTTGTTATGCCAGAGGGGTCATTAAAAAGATCCGGCCGGCCCAAATCCGTAAAGGACTTTTTCAAATAGGCCAACCTTGGAATTCTACTGCTATGGTCCAAAGACATGGCTTCCTTCAATATCAAATGATTAAGGGTTATTTCTGTATTTAGCCATGTCTTAAGCCAGTATGTTAGGGGCGCCAGTTTTAACCTATCATAGACATAGTCCATGCCCACCTCAGCGTGTATGGAAAAGGTTGGTGTCGATTGGGGAAGGCACAAAAGAGAGCGTAAGAATCTATTTTCCGCCTTTTGAATATTTCCCAAACATGCATAACCCCATAAAGGCGCGCCATACAGTGCCACAGAGAAGCATTTGCTATTGCAAACCTTTAGGAAGGCTTCCATCGGTCTGTGGCCCAACATTTTGGCAAAACCCAGGAGGGCCATTGATGTCCTGGTCACCGCCGGGCTTTTGGCCCTTACCTGGGGGCCCCAGGTACCCTTGTTATCAAAAAGCACACAAAGGTAGGGAAAAACGGGTACTCTAGACACAACTTCTCGCTTGCATCTAAATGTTTTTACCAGGGCTCTTTTCTTCTGGGGACCAACAACCATAGTGTGTGACTTGTTTGAGTTGACCTTCAAGTCTAATTGGTCCATAAAGGTACCGAATGCGTCCAAAAGCTGTTGGAGACAGACGCCGGTGCGAGCTATCAGCACTGCATCGTCCGCGTATAGGAGAGCAGGGATCTTAACTTCTCCTACACGCGGAACGTCTCTGGCAGTGCCCTCTAAGTGGGTACCTAGGCCGTTAATGTAGATTGTAAATAGCAAAGGAGCAAGTATGCAACCCTGCCTGACCCCTCACTTTGAGTTAAAACAGGACGTGCATCTACCTTCTTTTGTGACCCGCACCACTGCAAAAAGCTCTTGATGAAGTGAGGCCATGAACCTAACCAGGGCCTCATCAATCCCGATCTTCAAGAGGATATCCCAGAGCTTGGACCTATTGACCAGGTCGAAGGCCGAGGAGCGGTCCATGAATGCTAGGTACAGTGACCCCTCCTTGGCCACGTTGACTTTGATATCATCAGGTGTAGATTAGAGCACTGCTCTATCGTGCCTCTCTTCTCTCTAAAACCGTATTGAATGTCGGCCAAATCACCACAACTATCCAGGCTATCCCTTAACCTAGCCAAAAGGACCCTGCCTAGGATCTCAATTGCAGAGTCCAAAAGGGATATAGGCCGATAGCACCCTGGGTCATCCCTTTGCCCCTTCTTAAATATGGGAACTATTGTGGAAGTTGCCCATGTGGTTGGGGGGGGGGGTTACTGTTTGCAGCTGTAAATACTTTAGCTAGGATGCCGGCCCATAGGTCTGGAGAGTGTATATAAAAATCAGCCGGCACTCCATCCGGGCCAGGGGCTTTATTCCTAGTAGTGGCATGGATCGCTTTCTCTACCTCGGCCCTGTTAAAGTGCATGGGGATAGCCTCAGGAACAATCATGTTAAGTGGCTGGGTGACCGTACCATTGTCTCCATAGACGGAACTAAAATGTGCCAACCACTTGTCATCCGGGATGACGCAGTCCGCATCTCGGTTGGGCGAATCAGAGAAGTAAGGCTGGTTAATTACGGCCCAGAATTGCCTACTGTCCCGCAAGATATCAATAGAGAGTAGGTTCTCCCAAGCCTCCTGTTTGATGTTATCCTGTCTGATCTTAATGGCTCGTTTGTAGTCTTTTCTTAGGGTTGCGATGGCTGACCTGTCCCTAGGGTTAGCTTTAAGCACCAATTTTAGGGATTTGTGGGCTTTTGAACAAGGAGCATCAAATCATCGGCAGTGTTTATTTTCTCCCTTCCTCAGTTTAACCGTGAGGTTACAAGAAATTTTACTACAAATCTTTTGGAAGGCGTCCATTATCTCATGACCTTGCGAGGCTGGGTTCTGACAAATCGTGACCTGATCCTCAATTTGCGGGCAAATATCAGCATAAAAATTGCTAGGGACCACGTTTGCCCACTTATGCCTTCTTCCCTGATCTATTGTGCGTATGGCAGGTCCTATAACGGCCTGCCCCGGCATAGGGCCCATAAAATCCCCCCTACACCTCCAGGGGGACGGAATTATGGTCACTAAGGGGAGAAAGGACTGTGCAATAAGAAATAGCACGGTTAAGGATGGCTGGGGTCACAAATATATAATCAATTATTGTACCAGGAACTGACTCCTTAAAGGTAGGTGTTCTGGACTCCCCCTCCGTGTTCTTTGGTTCGAAAAAGTTAAAGTTGGCCAAAAGTTCTTCCAGTTCTTCGCCTGATTTAGTGTGCTCAAAGTGGGGCCCCTCCTGTCCCGTGGTCACTATGGGATCAATTGAACCGCACCCAAAATCACAGGGATGAATGTTAAAATCGCCATGAACACATATTCATAATTTGGGTGAGTATTGTGACTGACTAAATTTAAGAAGGAATCGAGGGCGGCAATGTTATCGCTGCCACCATCCTTATTACCTGAGTTGTAAAAATGTATAAACAGGGTACTCTTAGAGGGACTAATTTCCCTTTCAACAATCAGAAAATATGGGTAATCATATTTGATCTCTCTTAAAGGCCCTTTAAGGTCAAGTGAAAAAAGGGTCAGAAGGCCTCCCCTGGCTCTTCCTGCATTACTTGGGGTTGCAGCTACAGCGAAGCCTACGAACCCATCCAGCCAAAAGCAGGATGAAGTATCCCAGGTTTCCTGTAGGGCGATGACTTTGTGTTCTGAAATAAATCTAACCCAATCAGTGTCACCAATTTTAGATCTAATTCCTGCGACATTCCAACTGAGGATTTTACATGCTGCAGCTCCATTTGAATTGCTTCCCCCCTAAATAGGTGTTATTTCTACGTTTGGTAGTCAATCTGTATCGTCCATGCCAGACAGGGGGGCATAATGGTTACTCAAAATCAGCCCGCCATCCTCTACTAAATCCTGTGGGACCTGGGGCGGGTTATCAGTGTGGCACTAGAGTCCATTACAAATAGTGTATTTGAGCTGTCGTGGACATTTCTACGCCCTGCTACTGCCCTCAGGCCCTGCCATCTTGCTTGGTAGTTGATTGTGAGTTTAGTGTGGGCCCGGCCCACACTAAAAACCCTAAAGGAACGGGTCTCAGGTGGTCCCTAATAGAGATCGCCAAACCGTCCCAAAACAGCCTATCAGCTAGGTTGGCCCTACAAAAGTTAATTACCACAGAATCCCCATGTGTAGTTTTCGGTTGTTTACCAATCTAGCCCACCCTCCTTACATGGATGATCACATCTGCAATATTCTCCCCACAACATTTCTCAGAGCACCACATTTTTACTTTAGCCATAAGATCCCGGGTTGATTCCCTCTCCCCTTTCATGAGTGGGTCAACCCCAATAAACACTGCTACCAGAGGAGACGCCTCTGGGGGAAGGTTGAGTTTATATGTGCTTGGGGTGACCTTCCTTTGGGGGGGTGGGCTCTTCTGAGGTAAGGCATTTGACTGGGCCCCCAGGGTGGAAGCGCTAGCCATCTGTCAAGGGGGAACCGGTTTGGGAACCTGGGGCCTGACATCATTGTTCATAGCACTACTTGGGGGAAGTGTAGTAATCATGTTGCCTGCTGATATCAAGCCCCCTGCCGCTTCCTCAAACAAACCTTTACTTGATAAAGCGATGTTGGGAGGTAGAGAGCTTACGAGTCTGTCTATGAGGGAGCATTACTTTAAAAGACCTTCCAGGCAGGTGTTTAGAATGTCTACAATGTCTTTGGCAATTCCCACCAAAAGGGGTTCAATCCTGGCCACGAAGAGTTCCTCAAGTTTATCTCCTAGAGTGTCCGTATTTTCGCTAGTGGTGGTCGTCGTACCGACATTTTTCCCCTTTTTCCGTTTAGCTAGTTGAGGACCCATCTGGGGGATCAGTCTATGAGGGTTTGTAGGTGAGGCAGGGGTGGTATCTTTGCTCGTTTGACCCAGATGGGGGGGATTTACTATGGTGATAAGTGGTTCCAGGGGAAGTGTGGGCGTAATAGTAGGGCCTGGCACATCGACCTCCAAAAGTTGAGATGATACTATATCAAGCGCGGAGGAAGGAGCGATGCCAAGTTTGTGCTCTGCGTTGGCAATCTCCTTGGTTAGGGCCCCCACAGCAGAAAAGAGGTAGATAGAGTTGGAGTGTCTTGGTACTTTAGCGTGTTTACTGCCCTCCTCCATAGTTGGATTTTTCTTTCTCTTACCCATTTGTTGTTGTAGGTGTTAGCGGGGTGGCCCTGCCCTGCCTCTTCCTGCCCCGGACGGCCTCAGAGGGCCCGCCCTCTGCCCGGGCTACGCCCGGCATCGCCCGCGCGCGTCCCGCGATGTGGGAGAAGCGTGGTGTCTTTATGCGCCTCTGGGCGCTGTTGAGTGACACTGCAGCAGCGTCCCCGAGTCGCAGCAAAGGACCCTGGGGAATGTAGGCAGCAGGCTTCTCTGGATGCTCCCCCCACTCGGCGGCCGTGGTTGAAGAAGCGGTGGCGGGGAGAGCAAGGTGAGAGGCGATGGTGCGAGGAGTCCAGAAGGTATGAAAAGGCCCCCCAAGCGTTTGTCTGGCCCCCGCTCCTCAGCAGGAGCGTGGTGTCTTTATGCGCCTCTGGGCGCTGTTGAGTGACGCTGCAGCGGCGTCCCCAAGTCACATCAAAGGACCCTGGGGGATGTAGGCGGCAGGCTTCTCTGGATGCTCCCCCCACTCGGCAGCCGCGGTTGCCGAAGCGGCGGCAGGGGAGAGCAAGGTGACAGGCGATGGTGCAAGGAGTCCAGCAGGTATGAAAAGGCCCCCCAAGCGTTTGTCTGGCCCCTAGTATCATAATCTGCCCAATAAATACTGGTTACCATGATTGAGAGAAGGGCAACCCAGTGTTCTAAGGCCTGACTACAAAATAATGATAACATGACCGGTCAGGAGATCTCTTCTTTTAAATTAAAATGTCATTGATTACACGTACCCCAGGGAGACAGGTTCTAAATGCATTTCATCTAATTTAGGTTTTCTCTAATATTTTCCCTGTCCTGATGAAGACCCACATGCGGAGGCTCAAAATTACCCTCACTGCATAAGTCGGATCAAAACGTCAGTACCTTGCCATTCCACAGCCTGAATTACATTATACTGGTCATCCCTGAGATCGGATGATGCATTCAAAAATAGTAGCATCATCCTGATAAGCGGATTTTGTATAATTTAATATAGTCCAGTTGTTTGCTGGGCAGAACATTCTCATTCCACACTAAAGAGCTTCCAGTACAAGAAGGTATGTTGCTTCTTCACCTCTAGACAATACAAGCGGATCCTTGCAAACTAACAGCGCTTGTTTTTGAAAAGTGCATTGGAGGCTTCAGATGGATCCTTCATTGAACCAAGAAGGAACTCAAGGCTTCTCCATTGTGGATTTTCACATTTTCTGGTTCAATCAGAGTAGTCCTGTAATTGTTGGAACCCACTGTTAGAACACACGGCTAGTGTACTTTTTTCCCACTGACATAAGGAAAATGTACAGTCAAATCCCAAACTAAAAAGTAAATTTGCTCAGTTGAATATGTCAAATGTATCTGAGCAGCTATGCCCACAGCGCGGTATAATGTAAACAAAATTTACAAGATTAGCATTTGGTGCCATGAGATATATTGCAATTTGTGGTGCCAGGTTGTCAACCATTGTAATTTCACTGAATGCAAGAATCCGCAGGGAGCCCCATAAATGTTGCTTTAATATATTGCCCAAGTCTAAGATTCTAGCCAGTTCTCGTTCTGCACTTCCATAAAAATGATCCGCCTCTCTGGTATGGAAATGGGCTTATTAACGAATCTTCTCAACCCCTCCAGTCTAGAGTGGTATACCTTCCTACATGTCCTTGCTTCGGGACACTGATGGTGTAATGATCTGTGTTTCAGTCTTCTTTTGTTACACCATCAGTCCATGTGCTCCCTGTCTTGTGCTCACTTTTAGGAAACAAATCAAGCTCTAGTCTTGGCGTGCTTTATAAACGCCAAACAAGGCATAACATGGTCATGCCACGAGAGAATTGCTGTGTGTCTTAAATAAAGCTGGTACAATTATGTTGAAAAGTTCCACACTGTAGCTATATTTTTATTTAATATGGCTGGCTACACCGCTGCGCTATGGCTATTTATACTTTACGTATTATCAATGTCCTACATCATTGTACTTTTCACACAATGAATCTCTTGTGCTGTGCGTTAAAATGGTAGACTTACTCAATGGTCAGGTCATCTATGATTGGCTGTAATTTAATGAAAATGTAAAAATTTACTCCAAGATCACCTAATAAGCCTGCCTTAACATGGCTCACATTATTCCAACTTCCCACTGTGGACTACAGATACGCTGCTGCTGATCTGTAATGTATTAATCTTGTCTGCTGCACCTCTACAAGACACATTATTGTAAGTATGTCAAGTGAGCTCTTGTCATCCCCGCATCATCCTCTTTCTAACAACCGCTGATTATTCCAGATGTATATAACATATGGGGGCATATTATCAAGACGGGCAATAAAATTATCGCTTTGTTAGCGGCAGAAAATTGCAGCTAAAATGGCGATAATGGGCATGATAATGTGCTCTATGGAATTCCAATTGAAGCCCATGTTAAATGTGAACGACATCTAACATGACCTTCAATGGGAATCCCATAGAGCATATTATCAAGGCCATTATTGCCGTTTTAGTGCCAGTTTTCTGCCTCTAAAACTGCGATAATTTCATCGCCTGTCTAGATAATATGCCCCATCGACCTTACCATTTTACTGTTGTTCTCTAAGTAGCTTATTAACAAGCCCTTTGTGTCACTGTCGCCACACTTGCTGTGACACACACGGTCGCAAACCACCAAATCATATTTATGAGGCCACACAAAGCCACTTTGCATGGCTTTGAATTGCCTCATAGATATAGTCAGGCAAGTCAGTGCAAATCGATGCATTGTCTTACTCTGTGCTCTGGAGGATTTTCATGGATATTGCAGTGAGTTTTCCCAAGCAACACCCATGAATGTTTGATGCAGCACCAGTTTTACAAGACCATGTAAACATGGGGATGTGCTGAACCTTTGTGCTTCGCCAGGGGAGGAGCAACAAGGAGAACTAACTAACCCTGGGCGAGTGCTTCGCTCCGTCCAGGGAATGTACATAGTGTTGCCTACTTCGCGATTCGCAAAGTAGGCATAGTAGGCAACACTACACACACTCCATGGCGGAGCGAAGTTGCCCGCCACCCGCCTCCTTCCCGCCCTCTTCTACATTCCCATTTTTAATATTAAATGCACTAAAATGAATGAAAAAGAACTTACCTTGCATGCGGCGTCTCGGGGCTCTCTCTTCCTGTTGACGCGCCGACTTCTTCAGAAGAATGCGCATGCGCGGTCGCTCATGCATTTCTTGCAAGAAATGGGCATGCGCAGGTGCCCGCACATGCTCATTCTTCTGAGGTTGTAGAAGAGGGCGGGAGGGAGGTGGGCGGCGCGTAGTGGGGCTACGCAAAGTGTGTGGGTGGGAGTAGCGCCCACCCCACTTCGTGGAGCTTCGCGTAGCCCCACTACACGCACTACGCCCACCCCTAGAAATAACCTTATTTCCCCTCCTTTTTCCTCTTTCTATATCTGCTGTATTCTGCAGCACACACAGAAAGAGGAATAAACCTCCAGGATTGTTTTTGTACACCAAGGTGTCCCTTCCTGCACAAAAAGAATCCTGTATACAACACAGGCACCCTTCAACTATGGTACAAGCGTCCAGAGTTGGCACTAGGCAGTCAAAATGGTGCCAGCTCATGGCAAAAGGATAGGAATGAGTTGTATGCCATCACATTCCTGTACTTTCACTTTGGCACAGGGCAGCCCAGCACAGTGACTTGCTGTGCTGACCTGCACAAAATCCCCATAAATGTGTCCCTACACTTTTAATCACCGTCATATATATTTTAATGGTCCTAGAGTTATGCACCTATGTATAAAACTTTCACTTGCCTCGCTAATGCATTTATGTCATGTCTCTTTTATATGCAGATGTTTTGCAAGTTCTTATCCTAATATCCAATTCTATGATCCTATTATTATTCTATTCTATTATCCTGCAATTATTCTATCTTATTATCCAACTATAATTTTATCCTATTATCCCACTATTATTCTATCGTATTATCCTATTATTATTCTAGCCAATTATCCTAATATTTTTATATCCTATTCTTCTACTAGTATTCTATCCTATTATCCTACTATTATTCTATCGTATTATCCTATTATTATTATATCCTATTATCCTAATATTATTATATCCTATTCTTCTACTAGTATTCTATCCTATTATCCTACTATTATTCTATCCTATTATCCTACTATTATTCTATCGTATTATCCTATTATTATTCTATCCTATTATCCTACTATTATTCTATCCTATTCTTCTACTAGTATTCTATCCTATTATCCTACTATTATTATATCCTATTCTTCTACTAGTATTCTATCCTATTATCCTACTATTATTCTATGCTATTATCCTACTATTATTATATCCTATTCTTCTACTAGTATTCTATCCTATTATCCTACTATTATTCTATTCTAGTATCCTATTATTCTGTTGTAATGTGCTGTCACTTTTCGGCGTCTAAGAAAGCTACACCAAAAGCAGTAAAAAAAAGAGAAAGATATGTATTTCTTAATGCACTATATCTATTCCTAGTGTGAAGCAGGATTAGCCTGCCAAATGAGACACAACAAAACGCCATTATAGTCTAAAGAAGATCAGGGTGCTGATTTGAGAAGAGAGGGGTTATCGGTTGTCTAGTCTGCCAAACAGCCATAAGAGGAGCGGGAAGTAGAGCCACAGAATGCATGACCCGGCCTCACCTGCTCAACCAATGAGTGCTTACACAAGTCACTCACCCCATCTTTACTCGTACGACAATGTTTATCTCACCTGACCCCCCCCCACCCCCACCCAGGCCAATGGGCCAACAGGCTCTCCTTACTAGGCTTACCACAATGTCCCTCCCGTCCTTCCTGCCCCCTTCATGCCCACACCTCACAGACATAATTTGTGAGAGACGCTGTGACAGAAGTCTGTGAGTGGCTGCAGGCTGTTATTATGCTAGTGTTAAAGAAAAAGCCATTAAATAAATGCAAAGTTAGAGGGAACCTACACTGCAGCCGTGCTACCTGTGCTGCACACAGTCTTTGTATGTAGGTTGTGTACACTGCAGCCATGCTACTTTTACTGCACACAGTCTCTGTATGTAGGTTGCTTGCACTGCAGCTGTGCTACCTGTGCTGCACACAGTTTGTGTATGTAGGTTGCTTGCACTGCAGCCGTGCTACCTTTACTGCACACAGTCTCTGTATGTAGGTTGCTTGCACTGCAGCTGTGCTACCTGTGCTGCACACAGTTTGTGTATGTAGGTTGCGTGCACTGCAGTCGTGCTACCTGTACTGCACACAGTCTCTGTATGTAGGTTGCATACACTGCAGCCGTGCTACCTGTACTGCACACGGTTTCTGTCTGTAGGTTGCTTGCACTGCAGCTGTGCTACCTGTACTGCGCACATTCTGTGTATGTAGATTGTTTGCACTGCAGCCATGCTGCCTGTACTGCACACAGTCTCTGTCTGTATGTTGCATGCACTGGAGTCATGCTACCTGTACAGCACACAGTCTGTGCATGTAGGTTGCTTGCACTGCAGCCCCGCTACCTGTACTGCACACAGTGGGCCTGATTCACAGAACTAACTTAAGACAAAATCCTAAACTTACTATCATTTTGGTATTCACAGAAGTTAGGGTCCTAACTTTAGGACCCCTAAAAGCCTTCTGTGAATACCGAAAGTCTTAAAATTAGGATTTTTCTCAACTTTACTACTACTAAACTGAGGAAAATCCTAATTTTAAGACTTTCGGTATTCACAGAAAGCATTCAGGAGTCCTAAAATTAGGACTCCTAACTTCTGTGAATACCAAAATGAGTAAGGGCCTGATTCACAGAATGAACTTAAGACTCAATCCTAAACTCACTACTATTTTGGTATTCACAGAATGAACTTACTACTTTTGGTATTCACAGAAACTAGGATGTTGTCTTAAGTTTGTCTAAAGACAAACTTAAGACAGACTTAAGACAAAATCCTAACTTCTGTGAATACCAAAAGCAGTAAGTGCATTCTGTGAATACCAAAATAGTAGTAAGTTTAGGATTGAATCTTAAATTCATTCTGTGAATCGGGCCCTAAGTGTCTTCTGTGAATACCAAAATGGTTTTAAGTTTAGGATTTTGTCTTAAGTTAGTTCTGTGAATCGGGCCCAGTCTGTGTGCGTAGGTTGCTTGCACTGCAGGCTAATTGAAGCCCAGTCACTCATTCTGAATCTGTCCTCTGCATTGTCGAGGCTTGAAACTCTTACCGATGGTTCTTTCATATTTTCTCCTTAGAGGAGCATGTTAAGCTGTTGCCAGCCATGCTGCATGATGCGATGCTAATGTTTACTCTGTACGTGGAACGTGTGCCCTGCTGCCAGCCATGCTGCCATTAATTGCAATCATCATTTTCGTAACTTTATTTGATAGAGATTTGAAATATTCCATATGTGATTCTTTCTGCGGGGTCGTGGAAGGTGGGGTTGAAATTAGAGCTGCAAATTCCTTCTACCAACTTTAGAAACCTAAGGGCTGAAATAGAAAATGTACATTCTTTACTTGTATTCATTTATGTATTTGGAAATGGAGTAAAGCGAAGCACTTCGGCTTCCAGCTGCTTCGAAGCACCTTACCGAGTGAGGATAAACTCTGATCACACTCCTGTCTCGTGCATCACTGGGGGAACGCCGCCAGGATACCGACACCACAGAGCAAGGACGGGAGCTCCGGTTCGATATTAGCGCCCTGCTTGAAGGAAAGAAAACATATATTTATTTATTTATTTTTATTTATTTATGCAATTTTATATAGCGCGGACTTTACCCGAGGGTGTCAGAGCGCTTCACATTAGGAACAGAACTGATACAAACTGAGAACGTTACACGAGCAACAGATTGCAGAGGCATTCGTTATGTTACATACGGTAAAGTGATAATTGTGAGCAACCAAGAATACATGAGGTAGTAAAAATTGTGAGAAACCAAAAATACATGAGGTAGACAAGGTAATTGTGACACTTGTGAGCAAACAAAATACATGAGGTAGTAAAAATGTGGGCTACCAAAAATACATGAGGTAGTAAAAAGTGCTCAGGAGGGAAAAGTGACAAGTGTGCAGGCTACAAGAGAAAATAGAGTATAATTTGTGGTATGATACTGCAGTATATGTTACACACTCAAGCACAAGAACAAACGATTACGTAGGCAAAAGTGGCACTTGTGCAAGTATCAAAGGTAAAAAACCTGTGAGAGGAAGCAAACCGTGTGTTACAGGGGCAAAGTGGTGAGTGCAAGTTGCAAGAGGGTACCAAACACAAGTACATGGATAATACTGCAATAAAAGGCAAACACTCTAACCGCAAGAACACACTGGGAAGGCACTTCCATGGACATGAGAAGTAGAAATTATCAGTAGTGGGAGATCTTCCTACAGACAAAAGAGAGTTACTTTTGGAGGTGTCTCTGGAGGAGGAGAGCTTTGAGGTCCCTTTTAAAGGCCTGGGAGGAGGCTGTGGTCCGGAGCTGAGGCGGCAATGAGTTCCAGATTCTCACTGCGTTGCCTGAAAATGATTGGGCCATCGTTCTTTCCTTCTTGAAAGTGGGAGGTTCAAGCAGTAGATTCTCCGCATTGCGTGAAGGTCTAGAACCTCCAGAGAGTTTCAGTTTATTCGCCAGGTAGAGAGGAGAAGAGGAGTGCAGGGCTTTGTGGGTGATACAAGCGGTCTTGTAGATAGCTCTAGCCTCCAAGGGAAGCCAGCGGAGGGTGGATAACATCGGTGTGATGTGATCGCTTCTTTTGGCCCCATAAATGAAACGAGTTGCTGAGTGGAAAACAGACTTAAGTGGGGACACGTGGGATTTGGGGAGGCCAGTAAGAAGAGAATTGCAGTAGTCGAGTCTGGAGAGGACCAGTGCTTGCACCAGGGTTATAAGGTCCCGCTCCGCGAAGAAGTGACGGATTCCCCAAAGAAGGCGCAGTTGGTATCGAGCTGATTTCGCAATGGAATTGATGTGGGGAATTAGATTAAGTTTTTTGTCTAGTATGACACCAAGGGATTTGGCGCTGTCGACAATGATGGGTTTATTGTTTAGTAGATTCATCTGATCCATCCATGATTGAACCGGGGGAGGAGAGAGTGAGGAGGAGAAGAGGAGGAATTCAGTTTTGGAGGGATTCAGAATCAGTTGATGAGTTGACATCCAGTTTTGAATGGAGTCGAGAGTGGAGCTTAGGATGGAAAGATCGTGAGTAGAGGCAATCTTGAGGTAGAGTTGAGTGTCGTCAGCATAAAGATGATAGTGAATCCCGGATTTACTTAGGAGATTTCCCAGTGGTTCTAAATAGAGATTGAACAGTGTGGGAGCAAGTATCGAGCCTTGGGGAACACCTTGACCTACCGCCACAGAAGGTGAAAGACTGTTCGCTATTTTGATCATTTGGGATCTGCCAGAAAGGAAGGATGCAAACCATTTAAGCACAGTGCCCTCCATGCCCATTCTCTGTTGAAGAATATTGAGGAGGGTATTGTGATTGACAGTGTCAAAGGCTGCGGAAAGGTCAAGGAGAATTAGCAGACAGGACCCCCCTGAATCGAGTATCCTCAACGCGTCATCAACCACTTGCAGTAGGGCTGTTTCAGTGCTGCAGTTTTGGATGAAGCCGGACTGACAGTGGTCTAGAAGGTCATTGTCCTTGATATGACAGGAGAGTTGTTTTGCTACACATCTTTCTGTGATCTTCGCCAGAAAGGGAAGGTTAGTGATGGGGCGGAAGTTGTTGAGGTCATTCGCATCTGCAGTGGGTTTTTTCAGAAGAGGGGTGACCTGCCCAGTTTTGAAGGAGGCAGGAAGGGAGCCTTGCCAGAGGGAGAGGTTGATCAGAGTGGTCCAATAGGAGAGGGAATGGGTATAAAAGTCAATGGCAATGGCACTGGGGATAGGGTCAAGAGAATGGTTGGATGGCTTCGTTTCTCGTATGCACTTGAGAAGGGCATCTTCAGATATAGGGTCAAAGCTCTGCCAAATGGCTAAGGATTTGCGCTCCTCTGGCGGGGTAGGATGAGCGACCTGATCCACAAGTGATTTCACTTTTTCATCAAAGAAAATAGCAAAATCTGCAGCTCTCTTTGTAGAATCATCCACCTTGGAGGTTGGGGGAGAGCCGTTAGGCATTTTGATGAGATCAAATAGTTTTTTGGGTCTATTTTTGGCGGAATCAAGGAGGGTTTTGAAGTGTGTCGCTTTCCCAAGGAAGATGTGCTTGTGGTACTTGGATCTTGCTGAGCGAAGCTTGGCCAGATTGTCGGAGGAGGGCACTTGCCTCCATTGTTTCTCCAGGGATCTTAGCTGCTTCCTTTCCTCATAAAGGGATTTGTTGAACCAAGGTGCTGAGGGAGTGGGCCTTAACCTTTTGCTTTTGAGTGGAGCGACTTTATTAATTTCAGCTGCAAGAACTGTGAGGCTTTGAGAGGTGAGTTCGTCAACATCTAGGTTCGGGTCGAGCCTTGGAAGGAATAGCAAGGCTGATTCACAGAGGGGACCGACATCAATATTTTTTGCATCCCGGAACCATGAGATGGCCCTCTTGGGTTGGCCAAGAGTTATAGAGTGTGAAAGTTGAAGAGAGAATGGGATGAGGAGGTGGTCAGACCAATCTACATGAATTGGGGTAGTGGTAGAAAGCATGCCTGCTTTAGATATAACAAGGTCCAGGATTGCGCCCTTAGAATGGGTTGATTCCGTGCAGTGTTGGATAAGATCGTTAGTAGATAGGAAAGTGGCCAGTGAGTTCGCAGAGGAGTCTTGCGGTACTCCCCAGTGGAGATTGAAGTCACCCACGAAGGTCTGATTGTCACTTCGCGAGTATTGATATATAGGCAGAGCGGCAGGAAGTTGATTTGCTAGAGCCTTCATGGCTCCTGCCTCGTCCCCTCACAGAGGTGCACGAAGGGACGCCGGTGTTGTGTAATATCAGGTATCCCCTTGGGATCGTGTATCCCCTCCACTTCGGCCGCCTTCGGAGAATGAACTCAGCCCGGGCAGGATCAGACAGAAGCAGTCGATCTCTGCTCGGGCTGAGTGCAGGGATACAC
The DNA here is from genome assembly GCF_964263255.1 of Lissotriton vulgaris. Lineage (NCBI taxonomy): Eukaryota > Metazoa > Chordata > Amphibia > Caudata > Salamandridae > Lissotriton > Lissotriton vulgaris. The sequence goes on along the minus strand of NC_141686.1, from coordinate 222,208,323 downwards.
GATATCATGGGACACGAGACCGAGCACACGCTATAAATTACTTGGCGTTTCGTTTCTCTAATGCTGGAGCCTCAGCTGCACAAGAGAAAGGAAGCAAATAAAAGTGGTTTAAAGAATGAGAGCTTAAATAAATGAAAAATAAATGCAGAGACGGAGTGAAACAATGAAATGATTATTTTCCAACCAAATCGCAACTGGTACAAAGAAGGAGAGGTGAAATAAATACACGCACGGAGTTGGAGTGAAAGAATGTTCTTTTTTATTTTTTAGGCAAATCCCAACTAGTACAAAGAAGGAAAGGTGAAATCAATGACAATTAAATTAATGCACGCGGACTGGAAGTGAAAGAATGGCATTCTTTTTATTATTTAGGCAAATCGCAAGTAGTACAGAGAAGGAAACGTGAAATAAATGAAAATGAAACATATACACGAAGTCGGAGTGAAAGAATGGAATTTTTATTTTCAAAGCGATGGAATGACGTAAATTAAAACATGGGGAGAGAGAAGGACAGAGAATGGAATATAGCTTGCAAGGTTTTATATTGCTATGTGTGACATTCATATCATTTCAGTGTAATTATGAGTGATATTTCAACAACGAGTTACACTTTCTGGAAAGCAAAGTCAAGTAATAAAGATGATGAAAGCATATAAATATCAAAAATGACACCCATTTCACGAAAGAGAAACTCCAAGAAGATCCTAAAATGACTGCAAGTCACCAGTTATGGAAGATCACTAACCTAGAACTAGCAAACCGCCCCAGAAAGACCAGGGCAATGGCAAGGCTCGGGACAGTGAGGCGCAGCCTTTACAGCCAGCCAGAAAGCTGTTGATTTCAAAGACAGTAATCAATCCGAATAAAAATGATAACTGAGGAGTTTAGCTGAGTGGTGTCAGCCCCGGTTGGCACACCACTACCTGGCACACCACTACCTGCCCCACCCCGCAGCACCAGATCACAGACCTTCTAAAAACAAGAGGCTCATAAGTGACAAAGCTGCTGGCCATGCTGAAAGTTGGACCAGCATCCTTACCACTGCCCCTGATTACAATAGTATCAAGTTGTCGATGCTAGGGTCACTTCCCTAGGCATGCGCCAACAGACTGAGGCCCTAGGGAGGCGGCATCTATCCTGGTGACTGCTTCCTAGGGCTCACCTTCCAGCTTGTTTATGTGTAGGCCGCACTCACCTGCGGCAGCCTAGTATGCACAGGGTGTAACCAGGCAGTCCTTTGTGGAAGGAAAGTATGGAAGCAGGAATGCTGGGTGAAGGAGTGTGAGTGTACGGGGTTCTCTGGTGTGTTTGGAGGGCGTGGGGTAAAGATTCCAGTTGCAGGTAGGTGTCTCACATAGGGTCCCTTATGTTCTGTGGCGCTGCAGATCACTGCCGTTTAGCTGCTATGAAGCGCCGGTGGGGCATCAAGCCATTTGCAGGGTTAGGTGCTAAGTGCAGACCCTTTCATCCCTGTGGCTCCCATTACCTGCTGAGTGCGTGAGTACTTGCGCTCCTCGCCTGCTCTGTGAGAATTCAAGACCAAACCGACCGGGTAAGCTAGAACTGGCCCACGTGGAGCAAGTTTAAGTGTTAAGGGGGGAGAGCACAGGTTCCATTACCTGCTGCTGGTGTAGGCTCACCCTCTCCCTCCTGGGTGCTGCTGTCTTCAGAGTTGTCTACAGCCGTGCTCCTCTAGGAGTTGAGTTGACGACTCCTTGCCTGCTGCGCCATGGCATGCATTCTGAGGTGAGGCTGCCTGGCTGCAGCTAAGTCCTGCCTGTAAGAGACCACCAATCCCGTGGCTGTCTAGACTGGGATGGGACCGGCCATGGGTCACAAGCCTGTCACATTAGTCAATGACTGCCGCATAGCCCCCTCGCACCAAGCTGGTCCACCAATGTATAAAGAGAGCATGTCTCTTGATAGAAGCTGTTGGCCATAATTTTAACACGGACTGTGAGGTGCCATCACGTGACGGGTCTCACAGTGAGTCACACAGTTAACCTGAATGGATTACCGGAGTCGAGGGGAAGTATATAAACTTTGTTACATTGTAGCCTCTGCTCTCGCCTGCCTAAGCAAGCCTAGTCACGAGCTGAGCCAGCCGCCCAAAGCCGGCACGAACAGCGCGGACCGCGCGCTGCAACCTGGATTTCAGTTTCTAACAGAGAACTAATAGCACTCTGGCTTGATCCTGAGGAGCTACAAATGCATGTCTTTCAATTTCAGTGCGGCGATGCAGAGAACCACACTGAAATGTGTTAGTCCAACATCTGATGCGTGGTACTTGGCAGAGCAGAGGGAAACAATGGCAGAGATTTAAAAACCTAAAAGGGGAGGTGTTGCGAAGATGGCAGAGTGAGTGGACGTGTCCTCTCTGTGCTCCGCCCCAGACGGTCCCACAGCATTGAATATTGAACACCTGGACACGGACTTACCAATGGAGGTCCAAGGACCTGCCCAGCGGACGAGGCGGAGAGCACAGGGTCGCGTTAAGCCTTCCCGAGAGTTCCCTGAGTTGCCCACGGCTCCAGCGAAGAGTCAGCCATACTGCTGCGCCTGCTAGGGTGCATTGGAGCTGGAAAACGGCAGTACGGCCCTGACGGCGGACGGCATAAGATTCATCCTGCCCCTTGTGCTGCTGGGGGGCCTTTGAGCTGATTTCGCGCCCTCGCCCCGGACCTAGCGGGGCACCAGGGCTTAGTGCAGCGCTGCGGAGGCGTCTGATCCTGACTCCAGAAGAGGCGGCGCTGTTCTACGTGATACCGCCAGCCGGCTGAGATTGCCGCCCCGGGCCTGCGGCGGTGGTTAGCGCCATCCGGGACTTCGTGAAGCCAGCAAGTGTCCTGTTGAGGCCCCACTCTGTTTTCCTGTGCCCGCGGGGAGCCCCGCCTCTTTGTCCCCCTGCTGGCAGTTGGCTTGCAGCCTACGTGAGGCCTACCTGTGGTCTCCTGCGTGACAAGGCGCTCCTGCGCACTGAGGAGGCCTCCTCCCTTGGCAGTTACAGGCCTACAGTGCACATCACAGGGGGTCTCTGTGGTTTTTGATCACCTGCTGGCCCCCCGAGTGTTTGACCGACGCTCTGCTGATTTCTTGGGGACAGGCCTGTGGAGGGCCCGAGTGGTACAGTAGAGGGACATTATTCGACAGCATCGCAGCACAATAGAATTTCAGCCTGGGCCGCCCAGTTGATAATCCTCTTTCACAAGCGTTTCACTAGGGGTTGGAGAGGAACTGGCTGGCTGATATCATCGCAGGAGGTGTGAGCAGTCAATGGCGGCTATGGTGACAGGGGGGTGGCTGGGTCTTCTTGCTGCTACTACTGGCATCAGGCGCTGTTGCCTATATTGCCCGCTGGTTGCGGTTCCAGCAGTGGCTGCCGCTAAAGGTAGAAAGGACAGGTCGGTGCGGGATCTCCTAATGAAAGCTGCGGGAGATGCATTGGGCTCTAGCTCAGCATCGGCAGAGGGCAATCCGGACAGTGCTGTCACACGGGAGTTTCTGGAGTCTTTCTTTGCCTCTCAGAGGGAGGACATCCTGGCCGTCAAGACGGATTTGGAGGCGCCTCTCCGGGAGGTCAGGCGCGATGTGGGTGCGGTTGGGAGAGCACATTGCCGCCTTGGAAGACTCCACAGCGGCGAGGGATGAGGAGATCACAATGCTTCAACAAGAAGTCCTGAAACTGCGGGAACAACATCTAGACCTCTAAATGCACACAGAGAATTTGGAGAACAGATTTCAGAGGAACAATGTTCGCATCCTGGCGGTCCTTAAGGGGGCGAAGGCCGGGGGCCTCGTGGGATATGTGCAGGATCTCTTCTGCAAGATTTTGGGCTCTTCATCAGATTCCACCATTAAGATAGATCAATGCCATCGGGTTGGTCCCCCCGCCTGTCGAATCGTCCCCCTGTGGACATCCTGATATGCGTCCATAACTATATAGTGAAGGAGGAGATTCTCAGAGCGGCACATTCCATACAACCTCTCCATTTCAGGGATCATACTCTGCAGCGCTTCCAGGACTTAGCTGCTAGCACACTCCAGAAGAGGAAAGATTTTCACCCAATAACAAATCATCTCCGCTCACAGAAAATTTCTTAAGCCTGGGGCCATCCTATTCTCCTTATTTTCCATCTAGACGGGAAGCTCATACAGGTCTCTTCCATTTCTGAAGCTTGCAGAGTGATGAAGTTGTCTCCCGATGAGTTGCCCTCTCCTCCAGATGCTGCAGTTCAGGGTTCACAGAGATCTCGAAACCGCGGTCCTCGGAACGCCTGGACCGCTGACTGACTTTGCCCTGACCCAGACACCATCTTCAAGGAACGTTCTGCTGTTCTTCGATCCCTGACGGGCACCGGGGGGGATTTGTTTAATGCTAATGACTGAGGGTACGTGTCTGGGGGTTTCTACCACTTTTGTGGGCCTGGTGGGGGCGGACGGGAGGTTTTGTTCACCTGGTGCAGATGACCCTTACTTCCTTGGCAGTCTCCTCTGAATACTGCCCAACCTTCACGTTGGACCATGTGCTGTTTTGGTGGTCTGCAGTTTGTTCTTTTTGTTGTTCTGGGTGTGGGTAGGTCCTTCTTATGGTGAGTTTTTTAGTCATGTACGCTGAGATAAGTTTTACTTGCCTACACATATACCCTTTGTCCTTGCAGTACTCCACTCTTTACTGGGTCTCTGGGACCTTCACTATAGCGTCTAACGGTCCTTTCCCTACTGATGACAGTTCAGATTGTTAGTTATAATGTCAAGGGCTTTAATAATCCCACTCAAAGGAATGCTGTGCTATCTTTACATGAGAACACGCGGGGAGATGTGTGCCTACTCTAAGAAACGCACCTCCTCCGCAGTGACACACATCGCGTGCAACACAGGGGGTTCCCGGTACAATTGTGGTCCTCTGGGAAACGGAAAACAGGAGGGGTGGCCATCTTGCTTTCCACGCATTTTCGAGGCTCGGTTGTGGGTACAGTCGCAGAAATTCTGGAGCAATTACTCGCAAAACAACTCTGTATAGGGTCCACCACTATCACAATAACCTCCCTCTATTCTCCCAATGTTCACCAAGAGGAATTCCTGCTTAATGCTTTGGCCCAAGTACTGCTCACACCTGACTCTCTGGTGGTGATAGGAGAGGACCTGAATTTGGTTATGGATGCACAGGTAGATCGCTCTTGTTCATGCACAGGTGGCGCAGGCGTTCTTTCGGGGGTGGGGAGGGCTTGGCTGGATGATTGCGGGCTTAGAGATGCTTTGCGGTGTTTTGCACCCTGATGAAAGGGACTATACGTTCTACTCCGCGGCTCATAAGACATATGCCCGATTGGATCATTTCCTTGTCACTCGTGCTGCATGGAACTGCATTCAGGCCTCCTCTATAGAAGCCCGATCTCTGTCAAACCACCCTCATATCACCCTCACACTAAGCCTTCCGCACACACAATCGCCCTCCCCTCATTTGCGGCTACGGGACTCTCTCCTGAGGTCCCCGTCAGTAGTGGAGAGCCTCTGTAGTACCCTGACAGATTACCTGAAGCTCGATGACAATGGCTCCACTCCCCAGGTTTCCGTTTGGGAGGTGCTTAAGCTAGATGCTTGGGGGGCTCTTATCTCTAGGAGTGAGAAGCGTCAAGAACTTGAAGGCCGGGTGAGGGAACACGAAGCCATTCACAAGTGCACGGGTGCCCCTTGTGTCTGGCGCCAGTTGGAGAAGGAGCGGTGACAGCTGAAGCGCTTGGATCTGTATAGAGCTGAATATGCGGTACTACGACTGAAGCATAAGTATTATGTTTGTTCTAATAGGGGTGGCCGCATGCTGACACACTGTCTTCATTGCCAACTTCAGGCCCAGGCAGTGAAAGTGATCCGAGAAGCCCAGGGGTCAGAGGCGACAGATGATCTTGCTATAGCCACAGCCTTCTGGGCATTTTATGCGGGGCTATATTCCGCCAAGACCTCAGGCCTTCTGGATCCTCTCGAGTACGTATGTGGTGCAGCAGTAACCCCCCTCCCAGGGCAGGAAGCGGAAGGACTGGAGGCCCTCATTCGAATCGAAGAGGTGATATCCGCCATATCTTGGTTGAAACCTCTGAAAGCACCTGGCCCGGATGGGTTTAGTGCCCTGTTTTATAAAATATTTTGTACGGAACAGGCACCAGTGCTCACCCGACTGTTCAACTCATTCTTGGACACAGGCACTCTTACGCCCGCTATGCTGCAGGCCACGATTTCTGTCATTCCCAAATCAGGGACAGACCCAGTGCTTTGCAGTTCCTACCGCCCCATCTCCCTGCTAAATTTGGACTCTAAAATGTTCTCAAGCATCTTAGCCCATAGGCTCAACCCTCTTATGCCCAGCTTAATAGACCCGGATCAGTCGGGTTTCATCCTGGGGAGACAGTGCAGGGATAACACGGAGAGGATCTGCCACTTAATTGATAAGCCTTCGACCGAGTGCATTGGCCGTACCTATTTGCCACGTTAGAGCGCTATGGCATAGGACCGAAATTTCATAAGTGGGTTGCTAGTATCTATAATGCCCATTCAGCGCAAGTCTGGGTCAATGGCGTACTTTACAAAAGCTTTAGGGTGGAGAGAGGCACCAGACTGGGCTGTCCGCTCTTCCCATTGCTTTATGTTTTATATATGGAGCGCTTTGCCCAGCGGCTTCGGGACCATCCACAGGGGCAGGGGATTCCATTCGGTGTGGATCGTCACCTTATCAGCCTCTACGATGATGATGTTATCTTTTCACTGGCACACCCACAAACCTCAATGCCGACCGTAGTGACAGCTATGCAGGTCTTCAGCCAGGTCTCTGGTTTTAAAATAAATTTACAAAAATTGCAGGTACTGAATCTCACAGTGGTGGATCTGCAGGCCCACTTTGATTTTGACTGGGAGACGGGGGGGCATTACCTACCTCGGACTGACTCTGCACACTAGCTTGGTTAGAACAGCGGAAGCAAATTACATTGCCTTACTCTCTCGCATTAGGAAAGACCTCGCCCACAGGAAATGGCTACCCCTGTCTTGGCTCGGCAGACTGGCTACGATAAAAATGAATGTTCTACCCCGGGCTCTCTATTTATTTCAGACCCTTCCCCTGCTGCCCCCATCGACTGCGCTCGCACGAATCCAGACAGAGATTGAGCACTTTATCTGGGGTCCTATGTCACCCAGGCTGCAGAAAACCTTACTACTACGACCTAAGAAGGAAGGGGGGTTGGCCTTTCCTAATCTCATTCATTATTACCAAGCCTCGATTTTGTGTTACCTGGTGGAGTTGAACCGTCCCATGACGGAGAAACACTGGGTATTTATGGATCAGTCAGTAGCTGGTAGGCATATTTGGAGGGAGTGTTGGTTACCTAGGTCGGCGCACGCATGGGATCTTTACTCCTCACCAGTCACTGGCCCTACCATGTTAGCATGGGACAAGGTGTCTCGACGAGCCAATCTCACCACTTTCCCCTCCCCCATGTCTCCCATCTTTTTGAATACTGATTTCCCTCCGGGCATGGACAGAGGTGCAGGCTCTCGCTGAGTGGAGGGAGGATGTAAGCGAGTGGGGCAGTTGTTTGTTTTGGATGGCCATATCCCTTTTAAGGTACTCTGTGAGGACTATAACTTAACAGACTCAGACGATTTCCTCCATGCCCAAATGTGCCACTGGGCATCGGGCTCCCTGGCGCAGCCCTTGGTCAGTAGGCCGATGCTTCCATTAGAGAAGTGGCACTTCGAGAAAAACGATGATCACAGGCTTATTTCAGAGTTCTACGCCTTTCTCTCGCCTTGGTCAAAGGGGACCCAATCTGTGGGACAGAAGCGGTGGGAGATAGAGATTTGCCGTACCTTGACAGACAAGGAGTGGGAGAGCATCTTCTACAGATCACATCATTTTGCACACTCAATGGGTGATTCGATGGCACCCATGTACAGTCTATTTGGGGGGCGCATCAAGTCCACCTGCTGTCCTCTACTGATGAGTGCCCACTGACTGCTGATCTGGCCCAGCATTGCCTGCCTGTGCTCCAGCCCTAGCGTCTTCTGAGTGCTACAACTGTGCCTTGGAGGTGAGGAGCGTGGGCACTACTTTATTTTATGGGACCTAGCACCCGGGGAGCGCCACAGCTTTACCCCAGCATGGATTGTGCTCTGCCTGCTGCCTAGTGCCTGGGAAGTGCATTGTCTTCGTTGTCCAGGAGGTGAGGAGCGCCTTCCCCCTGAAGCGCTGTGCTTCCAGAGTGCTATGTGATCCTGGGAGGACTCTAGCGCCGCCAGATCGCTATATTTCATTATCCTAAGGAAGAAGGTGCGGGGGACCTGTAGCGTTTGCTGCCAGGGAGAGCTGCTTGTTTAAGAAATACCGCAGGAGCCTACCCCGCTGCTGTGTGACCCCCGAGGGGACCCCCGGCGTGGAGATCCCCCCTGTGTGCAAGAGAAATACGGGTGCCTACCCCGTGTTTGTGCCGTATTATAAGTGCTGCATGTCTAAAAGCACAACGGGAGCCTACCCACAAAACATATAACTGACACGGCAAGAAAGCTCAGAAATGCAAATCTCTTCATATTGACAATACTAGGCTAGAAAAAGCTAGAACATATCCTTATTTAGGGATCCTCATCGACGACCATATGTCCTGGAAACCTGCCACCTCCAGCAAGAAATTGCAGTTTCAGCGCACAACAACGGCGCTGACCTCTTTTTCAAGGAAGTTGGGAAAGCCCGCTCCTGCTGTGATACTGAAAATCTACCAGTCCAAATGCTTGAGTGTGGCTACTTATGGAGCGGGTGTATGGGGCTATGCTCCTGCTTCTGAGCTTCAAGTAATCGAGAACGATTTCCTGAAATATGTATTAGCCCTCCCCCGAAGTGCTTCTAACTACGGTAGCCATATTGAGCTCGGTTGGGATTATCTATCTGACACCATTAGATACCAACCGATCCTCCTCTGGCACCGTATATGGACTAAGGAGCAATGTCTCCTTACTCGGTCGTTAATAACCGATTGCCTTACATTGACCCACTGGAAGAAGATTCCCTGGTTATTATATGTTTTTAAATTTCTGAATGACTTGAGTTGTCCAGCGTTTTTCACCAACCCTCTCTCACTAATGGCCATACCCAGAAAGACCTTGAAGAATTTATGTGTCACCCATTTAAGAGACCTACGCATGTGTTCTGAAATTGGCAGGCAATCAAACACCCACTTAATGACGATACAATCCTCCTATGGCATACAACCCTATTTGTCTTTTTACTTGTCTAATTATGATAGATAAGTTTTAACTAGATTTCGGTTTGATTCCTTTTACCGTCTTGTCTCGTTCCCCGAGCCCTCAGATTGGACTCGTGAACTAGTTAGATGTCCTTGTGACGGCTGTTCTTCTCAGTCTACTTTGCACCTAACTTTATTCTGTAGCTTCTACGAGACCCCGCGTAAACACTGGTTGGTCCCACTTCTCCGACAAACAGGACTGAGAAGATGCAGACCTGCTCTTTTGGCACTTCAGTTTTTAGATACCCCATTTGTTGCCAAATCTATAGCTTGCTTCTTAAAGGCATGTCTGAAAATTCGATCTCAACTAATGGTTTCTGCATTGTAAATTTTTCTTCTTTCTTATGTGAATAACTTTTATTCCATTTGCCGCACAGGGTGTCTTTGTATAGATGTGTCTTTGTATAGATGATTCTTTTAATGATTAACTTAATCTTTTTTGTATCTATCTGTCATTATTACTCATAATTTTTTTTATAAATTGTGGTAAATATTTATCTACAATGTACTTTTATGATTGTAAATTCAATCGAAATAAAGTTTCATTTGATTTGATTTATAACTGACACTGTAAGTACAACAACAGTGACAATCCTGGCATTCGAGCAGGCAGTACTGAAGGAAATTCAAACAATCGACTCTCAGAACATCAAAGGCTAACAGAACTTGAAGAAAGGTGACAGGAAGGCACTCATGGACCTGAAAGAGAATACTACACTTGTCATTAAACCAGCTGACAAAGGCGGCACAATCGTTATCATGGATAAAAACATGGACCACAAAGAATGCATCAGATTGCTATCGGATGAAAACAGCTATGAAATCCACCGGATTTACCCTACTCCAAGACTTGTGAACAAAATCAGAACCTTGGTGGATGAGGGCCTGATGAATGATTAAAAAACCAAACATGAGGCTGGGTTTCTGGTGGGTGATAATCCCTGCACCCTCAGATTCTATACTGTCCCCAATATACACAAAAAACAGGGTGCCCCCACCAAGGAGAACTATAGTGTTGGGAATAGGTTCAGTTCTTGAACCTCTTTCACAATTCTGCGATTGGTGTTTGAGACCTATCGTACAGTTGTCTACATCTTGCCTAAGAAACTAAAGAGGTCCTGTGCCTACTTAGAGACCTCGAGATCATCCCAGCTGAAGATCTTTTCATTACCATGGACATCGAGGCATTATACACCAGCATACCTCACAGACGCACATTGAGGGTGGTAGAAGACATTCTCCTGGAAAGAGACTGGGAGTTCATGATGCTCAGACATTTCATCATGGAGTAGGCAGAATTGGCTCTCATGGAAAACTTCTTCGAATATGAAGGCGCAATATACCATCAGATCAGAGGGACTTCCATGGGAAGCTCTTTTGCTCCGAGAATCTCATGCCTCTAAGTACACCAATTCGAAGTAAACCACATCTTCCATCAAGGCAACTCGTTTGCAGCACAATTGAAAATATGGAGATGATATATTATCATTTGGCATGGCAACCAAGATGAAGCTGAGGACTTTGTTAGATGGATCAATACTAGAGATGAACATCTGAAATTCACACATTCAGTCAGCACGGTGGGAGCTGTTGTTCTGGACCTAGCTATAAGAATGACAGCGGAATGGATCCAGACTAAAGTTCACAACAAGAGCACAAACAAAAACAGCGTACTACTTTTTGAGAGCTTCCACCCCAGATCACTGGAGCAAAATTTGCCAGTAGGCCAATTACTCAGGATCTGGAGGAATTGCTCTCGTATGGAAACCTATGAGGAACAGGCTGAGACTGTGGAGAAGAAGTTGATTGAACAACACTACCCTAGAAATATGTTCGGAAGAGCAAGGAAAAGAGCTAATAACAATAACCGAGATGGTCTACTTGAACAACAAGAAAAGAAGATGAATGAAAGAGTAGTATGCGTCACCACATACACCCTATAATCGAATAAAGTACAAAACATTGCACATAAACAATGGCATATCCTTAATGGGGCACAAAAACAGTGCCCGCCCCACAACTATTTGCTTTCAGACGTAACAGGAGTATCTGTGATGAACTTGTTCTTACTAAGGCACCACCTCCAAAGGACCTGAACCAAACCACACTATGGAGCAACCAAAGACCAGTTAGACACTACGCATGCAGAGGATGTGTGGCATGCCCCTTTACCAGCAGAACCAAAATGGTGGATATAAAAACAAACATTTCATGGATATTAAAAAACTTTAGCAACTGTAACAGTGAGAATGTTGTTTGCTCACATGCCCCTGCAATCTTATGTATGTGGGAATGACAACTAGAAAAATCAAGGTCCGCATCAACGAACACATGAGCACCATTAGATGCAAAAAAACAGATACAAAGTTGTCAAGGCATTGCTTGGAACACAATCACAAGGACACAGTTGTGAAATGTGTGGTACTTGAGGTCATAAAAAAACAGGCCCTGATATCCAGAGAATCCTCCACATGAGAGAACAACAATGGTGCTATTGCTTACGTACATGGGATACAGGATTGAATTATGAAATACCATGGCTCCAGATTGGAAATGAATACAATCTCAATGAGAATAATTTTGTTGTAGACCTGGGCGCACAGACAATAGCCTAGCTGTCTTTGTCCCGTGTGGGCATCACTATATTAAAGAAATAGCCACGGCCTTTCCATCCTTTACCCAAACCATTAATAGCACCTTTGAAAATAGCTAATATTCGTGAAGGAGCGTGAACACTACAGGTTCTTTGACCTTTCCACCTCATTCTGCCCGTACTCCTCCACACCGGCACTAAGAAATTACTATGAATCTGTTATAACATCACAGATTACCATGATGTGCGAAAGTTCACAACGCCTTGCACATAAAATCCAACCCTTGGGCTTTCATAATTATTTGCTTAAATGTGTGATTCAATGGCACCCATGTACAGTCTATTTGGGGGAGCCTGCGAGTTTGAACACACATTGCACACCATCGCTTGACCCATACAAAGTATTTCTATTCTTTAGAATTTTTAAACCACCCTGCATTTGCGGTCTTGATTGCAAAAGAGGGGCTGAACAGCCTGACGGGCACGAAGACGCGCCGCCCAGGCAGCGTCTGGCAGCGTCCCCGTGACACCGGTAACCATCGATGTCGAGCTCAGTGACAATAGTGTAGTGAGTGTCATATATACATGGGTGAATCAAACTTATTTACACATTTTTATGAAAGAGTAGTTTAAAAATGGTCAGAACAACGAGGACACCAATATCTCTGGTAGTTTACACAGTTGCTTGTTAATTTAGAACTTGTCACTGAACACGTTTCTTTCACTGTATTATATGGCACCACAATCTTGCATTGAATTGTTGACAGCCTTATAACAAAAATACATATCAATACTGCTTTATTGAACAAAAAGTAAATTCTCCGTTCGCAACGCAAATTTGTGTTTTTTTGTGTTTCAACTTTATTTGCTATATATTTATGTTCCAAACTCAAATGAATGTTTGATGATCAAGCTCATAATTGTGAAGCAATTGTACTTTCCCGACAGAACCTTTGTATCTTTTCACACTTGTTATTTACAGAGCTAAAAATGGTAAACACTTGAAAGCACTGTAAAAATAATCAGGTTCTAATTTGATGGTAGGACAAACATGCACACCTAGCAAGGTAATCTGCTTTAGATACCATCTGTCCTCTTCTATTTGCAAAATCGAACAGAGAAGATATGTTTTTTTGCTCCCATTGCTATCGGGCAGTGGTGCAGAAAACAGATGGTGAGTCTGAATGGTAACAGAAAGCACATTCACGAAGAGGTAGGAAATCTGACAACACACTGAGCCAAAAGCCACATCACTTCTTCTGGAGTCAGATCCCAGCCGCAGTGGAGTGCATGCTATGGAGTTGAGGCTCAGCGGGAAAACTGTCTCATCTTCCAGAGTCAGTTTCAAGAACAAGGCAAGAGCAGGCTGCTGCCTTAAGTCTAGAGGAGCAGAAGACCATCCGCATTATCGTAAAACTAACAAAGATTACAGGGGGTGAAGTGGCACAAAATGTCACTTTGCTAAAGGAAGCAAAAATCCATGGACCAGCCCTGGTTAGCTTTCTTTGGTACCCACTGTTTCCATTGGAGAATGCTTCTTACATTTTCCAACAACTCCGCACGATAGCTTAGAAAAATAAGGCATCATGTGCGTTAATAGTTACAGCTCTGAAACGACGTACAGGATCACTTCTCTACATGCAGTATATTCTCACAAGCAAGCGAGGCACAGAGGGCACTGAGTCTAAATCTCTCAAGTAACATTTCTATTTGTCTTTTGTGCTTCCAGTCACTGGTCTTCCAGATTTAAACATAAGACCACATTGGCAGGTCCCCCCCACGTAACTTACAAGTGCCGCTGTGAAAAAGAAAGTAAACCTAAACTGCAATAATGCTCGCTTGAGCAGAATCATGCCAAATACACCGAGAAACATGTAGCGGTCAAGATATCTGTCTGTTTGAAACATGCAGTTTAAAGTTCAAATGCATCCATGCTTAAAGTTGAAGCTTGATGTACCACACAGATGAATAGATAAAACACTGCATTCCGCGCTGATCAAGAGGGAAAGAGCAAATGAGTCGCTCGTTGCGCTGGACAACCAGGAGGAAACGTGATAGCCAATCCGAAGGAACAATTAGTAAAATCGCCTGGGCTTGAACCAAGTACCCAAAGAAGGGGCAATTACAAGCAATGCATTAATGAAAAGGCAGCATTTTTGATAGGAACAAAAAAGAACGAATGGCAATCGATGGCCTTGGTTAAAGCCCATATTTTAGATACATCATGCTTCGCAGGGCAGCACATGCATGCTGACTCTAGGCTTTACCTAAAAAGGAAATATGCAACAGCCATAACTCTTTTTTTAAATTGCTGGTGGGGTAGGAGGGAAAGTTGAGGATACAAGGAGGGAGGGATGAATGGGTGTCGGGGGCAACATGGACAGTCGAGGGGTTGGGAATTAAAGCACCTTTTTATTTTTTCAGGCTGGAGGTACAGCTCTGCCAAGTATCATGCATCACTGGTTAGACCAATGCAGATTAGCGTGGAAGTCCTCATCACCATACTAAAATGCTTAATCATGCATTTATAGCACCTCCTAACACAGCGGCACTGCTAGGCATAAGAAACTGCGAATAGGAGCAGACCATTGAAAAAGCGCAAGCAGCTTGCTGCCTGCTGGCAGTGCTGTGCAAACTGTGCTGCCAGTGAGCCTGCATTATACAGTGCCGCCTTCAAGGTTAAGTTTCTTCACTAACAATAATGAACACAAATTGTCATCACACGGAATAATGCAGTCTCAGGTTCAGACTGCAGTGCACAATGAATCAGAGCCTCCGGTACTCAGCCACGTGACATGCCATGGCTAAGTCTGTAAACTGACTGACAATTACCAGTGGCGGCTCCTTGTGGGAGTGCTTTGCAGCGATGCAATGCAGCGCTCGCAATGAAAATTGTTGGATTTATTTATTTATTTATTAACAGAACTCTGTTCGGCCTCAAGCTGGAGTTTACTACCCCCACCCCCACCCTTCCCCTCCCACACCTCACCCACCACCCTGCAGCATTTCCATGAGGAGCCGCCACTGATAATTACATCCTCCCTGGAGAGTAGTAATAACACTGAGACTAATCAGCTGTGCACTGCCCCTTTCTCAGACTGAGACTGAGGCTGAGAGTGATGATGCATCCAGAGGGTGGCAGCTTGCCCTGTTGTATTTTGAAAACTGATGCTTCCTGCACTCGACTCAGTCAGTGACAGTTAATTAAATTCCACAAAGTGAGTTATTGGATGATTGGCCAGTGACTCGGCAACTGATGGGCACAAGTATGTTTTTTACTTTGCTACACGTAGTGTGCTCCTCGGCAGGCATAGAGTGAGTGGGGCTGCTGGCACCTCTCAGACCACGCATCGATACAGACCCCCAGCCTCATTAACAGTGCTTTGTTTGTACTACCTTATGTGCTAGTGTGTCAGCACACTGAAGACTGGCACCAAAATTTATTTTTCAAAATCCCCCTGCCGCTCCCCAGGAAGGCATCGCTGCGAGTGGACGGGGCCCATGGGGCCCACCTAGTGACACGATAAACAACAAATCGCTCATGTCACACATGCTGCTCTCAATAGGCATCCGCATGTGGGAAGGCACACAATGGCAATCTGTTTGTGTCCAATCATGGCAGGGACATGTGCCACGCTGTAATGATTCAAAAAGCTGGGGCGGCTGCCAAGTGTGGCAGACTGTCAATGCGCAGGGAGTTTTTCCCCATCTACACCCATGAGAGAGAGCACAAGGTCTCCACTTACTCTTACTCCACATCGTCACCATCAGCACTGAGCAGCAGAACACGACAACACACTAGGTAGCAGCATCTCTGTACTAGTGAGTATCAAAAGCAGACAGTGTGAGTCCACACACAGGAGCAGCTATAACATGAGAGTCAGCATTTCTCTGTATATGTATATGACCCCCTCAAGACTCCACAGGATAGACCCTGCTAGGTCACACCATTGTACCACATGATTGCAAAAGAGGGGCTGAACAGCCTGACGGGCACGAAGACGCGCCGCCCAGGCAGCGTCTGGCAGCGTCCCCGTGACACCGGTAACCATCGATGTCGAGCTCAGTGACAATAGTGTAGTGAGTGTCATATATACATGGGTGAATCAAACTTATTTACACATTTTTATGAAAGAGTAGTTTAAAAATGGTCAGAACAACGAGGACACCAATATCTCTGGTAGTTTACACAGTTGCTTGTTAATTTAGAACTTGTCACTGAACACGTTTCTTTCACTGTATTATATGGCACCACAATCTTGCATTGAATTGTTGACAGCCTTATAACAAAAATACATATCAATACTGCTTTATTGAACAAAAAGTAAATTCTCCGTTCGCAACGCAAATTTGTGTTTTTTTGTGTTTCAACTTTATTTGCTATATATTTATGTTCCAAACTCAAATGAATGTTTGATGATCAAGCTCATAATTGTGAAGCAATTGTACTTTCCCGACAGAACCTTTGTATCTTTTCACACTTGTTATTTACAGAGCTAAAAATGGTAAACACTTGAAAGCACTGTAAAAATATTCAGGTTCTAATTTGATGGTAGGACAAACATGCACACCTAGCAAGGTAATCTGCTTTAGATACCATCTGTCCTCTTCTATTTGCAAAATCGAACAGAGAAGATATGTTTTTTTGCTCCCATTGCTATCGGGCAGTGGTGCAGAAAACAGATGGTGAGTCTGAATGGTAACAGAAAGCACATTCACGAAGAGGTAGGAAATCTGACAACACACTGAGCCAAAAGCCACATCACTTCTTCTGGAGTCAGATCCCAGCCGCAGTGGAGTGCATGCTATGGAGTTGAGGCTCAGCGGGAAAACTGTCTCATCTTCCAGAGTCAGTTTCAAGAACAAGGCAAGAGCAGGCTGCTGCCTTAAGTCTAGAGGAGCAGAAGACCATCCGCATTATCGTAAAACTAACAAAGATTACAGGGGGTGAAGTGGCGCAAAATGTCACTTTGCTAAAGGAAGCAAAAATCCATGGACCAGCCCTGGTTAGCTTTCTTTGGTACCCACTGTTTCCATTGGAGAATGCTTCTTACATTTTCCAACAACTCCGCACGATAGCTTAGAAAAATAAGGCATCATGTGCGTTAATAGTTACAGCTCTGAAACGACGTACAGGATCACTTCTCTACATGCAGTATATTCTCACAAGCAAGCGAGGCACAGAGGGCACTGAGTCTAAATCTCTCAAGTAACATTTCTATTTGTCTTTTGTGCTTCCAGTCACTGGTCTTCCAGATTTAAACATAAGACCACATTGGCAGGTCCCCCCCACGTAACTTACAAGTGCCGCTGTGAAAAAGAAAGTAAACCTAAACTGCAATAATGCTCGCTTGAGCAGAATCATGCCAAATACACCGAGAAACATGTAGCGGTCAAGATATCTGTCTGTTTGAAACATGCAGTTTAAAGTTCAAATGCATCCATGCTTAAAGTTGAAGCTTGATGTACCACACAGATGAATAGATAAAACACTGCATTCCGCGCTGATCAAGAGGGAAAGAGCAAATGAGTCGCTCGTTGCGCTGGACAACCAGGAGGAAACGTGATAGCCAATCCGAAGGAACAATTAGTAAAATCGCCTGGGCTTGAACCAAGTACCCAAAGAAGGGGCAATTACAAGCAATGCATTAATGAAAAGGCAGCATTTTTGATAGGAACAAAAAAGAACGAATGGCAATCGATGGCCTTGGTTAAAGCCCATATTTTAGATACATCATGCTTCGCAGGGCAGCACATGCATGCTGACTCTAGGCTTTACCTAAAAAGGAAATATGCAACAGCCATAACTCTTTTTTTAAATTGCTGGTGGGGTAGGAGGGAAAGTTGAGGATACAAGGAGGGAGGGATGAATGGGTGTCGGGGGCAACATGGACAGTCGAGGGGTTGGGAATTAAAGCACCTTTTTATTTTTTCAGGCTGGAGGTACAGCTCTGCCAAGTATCATGCATCACTGGTTAGACCAATGCAGATTAGCGTGGAAGTCCTCATCACCATACTAAAATGCTTAATCATGCATTTATAGCACCTCCTAACACAGCGGCACTGCTAGGCATAAGAAACTGCGAATAGGAGCAGACCATTGAAAAAGCGCAAGCAGCTTGCTGCCTGCTGGCAGTGCTGTGCAAACTGTGCTGCCAGTGAGCCTGCATTATACAGTGCCGCCTTCAAGGTTAAGTTTCTTCACTAACAATAATGAACACAAATTGTCATCACACGGAATAATGCAGTCTCAGGTTCAGACTGCAGTGCACAATGAATCAGAGCCTCCGGTACTCAGCCACGTGACATGCCATGGCTAAGTCTGTAAACTGACTGACAATTACCAGTGGCGGCTCCTTGTGGGAGTGCTTTGCAGCGATGCAATGCAGCGCTCGCAATGAAAATTGTTGGATTTATTTATTTATTTATTAACAGAACTCTGTTCGGCCTCAAGCTGGAGTTTACTACCCCCACCCCCACCCTTCCCCTCCCACACCTCACCCACCACCCTGCAGCATTTCCATGAGGAGCCGCCACTGATAATTACATCCTCCCTGGAGAGTAGTAATAACACTGAGACTAATCAGCTGTGCACTGCCCCTTTCTCAGACTGAGACTGAGGCTGAGAGTGATGATGCATCCAGAGGGTGGCAACTTGCCCTGTTGTATTTTGAAAACTGATGCTTCCTGCACTCGACTCAGTCAGTGACAGTTAATTAAATTCCACAAAGTGAGTGATTGGATGATTGGCCAGTGACTCGGCAACTGATGGGCACAAGTATGTTTTTTACTTTGCTACACGTAGTGTGCTCCTCGGCAGGCATAGAGTGAGTGGGGCTGCTGGCACCTCTCAGACCACGCATCGATACAGACCCCCAGCCTCATTAACAGTGCTTTGTTTGTACTACCTTATGTGCTAGTGTGTCAGCACACTGAAGACTGGCACCAAAATTTATTTTTCAAAATCCCCCTGCCGCTCCCCAGGAAGGCATCGCTGCGAGTGGACGGGGCCCATGGGGCCCACCTAGTGACACGATAAACAACAAATCGCTCATGTCACACATGCTGCTCTCAATAGGCATCCGCATGTGGGAAGGCACACAATGGCAATCTGTTTGTGTCCAATCATGGCAGGGACATGTGCCACGCTGTAATGATTCAAAAAGCTGGGGCGGCTGCCAAGTGTGGCAGACTGTCAATGCGCAGGGAGTTTTTCCCCATCTACACCCATGAGAGAGAGCACAAGGTCTCCACTTACTCTTACTCCACATCGTCACCATCAGCACTGAGCAGCAGAACACGACAACACACTAGGTAGCAGCATCTCTGTACTAGTGAGTATCAAAAGCAGACAGTGTGAGTCCACACACAGGAGCAGCTATAACATGAGAGTCAGCATTTCTCTGTATATGTATATGACCCCCTCAAGACTCCACAGGATAGACCCTGCTAGGTCACACCATTGTACCACATGATTGCAAAAGAGGGGCTGAACAGCCTGACGGGCACGAAGACGCGCCGCCCAGGCAGCGTCTGGCAGCGTCCCCGTGACACTGGTAACCATCGATGTCGAGCTCAGTGACAATAGTGTAGTGAGTGTCATATATACATGGGTGAATCAAACTTATTTACACATTTTTATGAAAGAGTAGTTTAAAAATGGTCAGAACAACAAGGACACCAATATCTCTGGTAGTTTACACAGTTGCTTGTTAATTTAGAACTTGTCACTGAACACGTTTCTTTCACTGTATTATATGGCACCACAATCTTGCATTGAATTGTTGACAGCCTTATAACAAAAATACATATCAATACTGCTTTATTGAACAAAAAGTAAATTCTCCGTTCGCAACGCAAATTTGTGTTTTTTTGTGTTTCAACTTTATTTGCTATATATTTATGTTCCAAACTCAAATGAATGTTTGATGATCAAGCTCATAATTGTGAAGCAATTGTACTTTCCCGACAGAACCTTTGTATCTTTTCACACTTGTTATTTACAGAGCTAAAAATGGTAAACACTTGAAAGCACTGTAAAAATAATCAGGTTCTAATTTGATGGTAGGACAAACATGCACACCTAGCAAGGTAATCTGCTTTAGATACCATCTGTCCTCTTCTATTTGCAAAATCGAACAGAGAAGATATGTTTTTTTGCTCCCATTGCTATCGGGCAGTGGTGCAGAAAACAGATGGTGAGTCTGAATGGTAACAGAAAGCACATTCACGAAGAGGTAGGAAATCTGACAACACACTGAGCCAAAAGCCACATCACTTCTTCTGGAGTCAGATCCCAGCCGCAGTGGAGTGCATGCTATGGAGTTGAGGCTCAGCGGGAAAACTGTCTCATCTTCCAGAGTCAGTTTCAAGAACAAGGCAAGAGCAGGCTGCTGCCTTAAGTCTAGAGGAGCAGAAGACCATCCGCATTATCGTAAAACTAACAAAGATTACAGGGGGTGAAGTGGCGCAAAATGTCACTTTGCTAAAGGAAGCAAAAATCCATGGACCAGCCCTGGTTAGCTTTCTTTGGTACCCACTGTTTCCATTGGAGAATGCTTCTTACATTTTCCAACAACTCCGCACGATAGCTTAGAAAAATAAGGCATCATGTGCGTTAATAGTTACAGCTCTGAAACGACGTACAGGATCACTTCTCTACATGCAGTATATTCTCACAAGCAAGCGAGGCACAGAGGGCACTCAGTCTAAATCTCTCAAGTAACATTTCTATTTGTCTTTTGTGCTTCCAGTCACTGGTCTTCCAGATTTAAACATAAGACCACATTGGCAGGTCCCCCCCACGTAACTTACAAGTGCCGCTGTGAAAAAGAAAGTAAACCTAAACTGCAATAATGCTCGCTTGAGCAGAATCATGCCAAATACACCGAGAAACATGTAGCGGTCAAGATATCTGTCTGTTTGAAACATGCAGTTTAAAGTTCAAATGCATCCATGCTTAAAGTTGAAGCTTGATGTACCACACAGATGAATAGATAAAACACTGCATTCCGCGCTGATCAAGAGGGAAAGAGCAAATGAGTCGCTCGTTGCGCTGGACAACCAGGAGGAAACGTGATAGCCAATCCGAAGGAACAATTAGTAAAATCGCCTGGGCTTGAACCAAGTACCCAAAGAAGGGGCAATTACAAGCAATGCATTAATGAAAAGGCAGCATTTTTGATAGGAACAAAAAAGAACGAATGGCAATCGATGGCCTTGGTTAAAGCCCATATTTTAGATACATCATGCTTCGCAGGGCAGCACATGCATGCTGACTCTAGGCTTTACCTAAAAAGGAAATATGCAACAGCCATAACTCTTTTTTTAAATTGCTGGTGGGGTAGGAGGGAAAGTTGAGGATACAAGGAGGGAGGGATGAATGGGTGTCGGGGGCAACATGGACAGTCGAGGGGTTGGGAATTAAAGCACCTTTTTATTTTTTCAGGCTGGAGGTACAGCTCTGCCAAGTATCATGCATCACTGGTTAGACCAATGCAGATTAGCGTGGAAGTCCTCATCACCATACTAAAATGCTTAATCATGCATTTATAGCACCTCCTAACACAGCGGCACTGCTAGGCATAAGAAACTGCGAATAGGAGCAGACCATTGAAAAAGCGCAAGCAGCTTGCTGCCTGCTGGCAGTGCTGTGCAAACTGTGCTGCCAGTGAGCCTGCATTATACAGTGCCGCCTTCAAGGTTAAGTTTCTTCACTAACAATAATGAACACAAATTGTCATCACACGGAATAATGCAGTCTCAGGTTCAGACTGCAGTGCACAATGAATCAGAGCCTCCGGTACTCAGCCACGTGACATGCCATGGCTAAGTCTGTAAACTGACTGACAATTACCAGTGGCGGCTCCTTGTGGGAGTGCTTTGCAGCGATGCAATGCAGCGCTCGCAATGAAAATTGTTGGATTTATTTATTTATTTATTAACAGAACTCTGTTCGGCCTCAAGCTGGAGTTTACTACCCCCACCCCCACCCTTCCCCTCCCACACCTCACCCACCACCCTGCAGCATTTCCATGAGGAGCCGCCACTGATAATTACATCCTCCCTGGAGAGTAGTAATAACACTGAGACTAATCAGCTGTGCACTGCCCCTTTCTCAGACTGAGACTGAGGCTGAGAGTGATGATGCATCCAGAGGGTGGCAACTTGCCCTGTTGTATTTTGAAAACTGATGCTTCCTGCACTCGACTCAGTCAGTGACAGTTAATTAAATTCCACAAAGTGAGTGATTGGATGATTGGCCAGTGACTCGGCAACTGATGGGCACAAGTATGTTTTTTACTTTGCTACACGTAGTGTGCTCCTCGGCAGGCATAGAGTGAGTGGGGCTGCTGGCACCTCTCAGACCACGCATCGATACAGACCCCCAGCCTCATTAACAGTGCTTTGTTTGTACTACCTTGTGTGCTAGTGTGTCAGCACACTGAAGACTGGCACCAACATTTATTTTTCAAAATCCCCCTGCCGCTCCCCAGGAAGGCATCGCTGCGAGTGGACGGGGCCCATGGGGCCCACCTAGTGACACGATAAACAACAAATCGCTCATGTCACACATGCTGCTCTCAATAGGCATCCGCATGTGGGAAGGCACACAATGGCAATCTGTTTGTGTCCAATCATGGCAGGGACATGTGCCACGCTGTAATGATTCAAAAAGCTGGGGCGGCTGCCAAGTGTGGCAGACTGTCAATGCGCAGGGAGTTTTTCCCCATCTACACCCATGAGAGAGAGCACAAGGTCTCCACTTACTCTTACTCCACATCGTCACCATCAGCACTGAGCAGCAGAACACGACAACACACTAGGTAGCAGCATCTCTGTACTAGTGAGTATCAAAAGCAGACAGTGTGAGTCCACACACAGGAGCAGCTATAACATGAGAGTCAGCATTTCTCTGTATATGTATATGACCCCCTCAAGACTCCACAGGATAGACCCTGCTAGGTCACACCATTGTACCACATGCAGCGCTCCAAATGCAAACTTCGCTCATCTCGCTTGGACCTGTCCGAACATACATTCATACTGGGTAGATATACACAAGATGGTGAGCGACATGATCAAGCTTCAAATGACCCCCCTACCTGAGATCGCCCTGCTGGGTTATGTTAACCAGTTCCCACAGGAAACTCGTAGGTTTGTGGCCATTAGCTTACTCCTGGCCAAGAGGGAAGTAGCCGTACATTGGGGGGGTAAAACAGCACCCTCTGTGAAAGCATGGCTGAGGAGCACAGCATCCTGCACCACAAACAGTGACATATACTCAACAACACTCCCCCCACCTCCAGGCCCAATGATATTTGGGGCCCTTTCAGGGATTATCTACTGGCGCAGCAGCGAGACCCCCTTACGCATCAGGAACAGGGCATAGACCCTACT
Source organism: Lissotriton vulgaris (assembly GCF_964263255.1). Taxonomy (NCBI): domain Eukaryota; kingdom Metazoa; phylum Chordata; class Amphibia; order Caudata; family Salamandridae; genus Lissotriton; species Lissotriton vulgaris. The sequence goes on along the minus strand of NC_141686.1, from coordinate 222,185,046 downwards.
GGAGTGGGCTGAATTGTCTCAAGATTTGTGTCGTTACACGCTTGCACTAGGAGCTGTACTTTCTCCTGTCACTACAGTTGTTGCGCGCCCACTGCATGCTGGGGTAAGCCACCGGGATGGTTCGGTGTTGGAGACTGTTGGGGTCAGAGTAAGTTTGGACTCTCGGGGATCCGCTTTAAGTCATGTATGATTATAATGCATCACGGACTGAGCAACCTGTGATGTATGTTATTGCTGCCTGTGCATGTTAAATAACTGACTTTGTCCCAGTGTACTGTTCTTCTTATACCTAAATGCAAAATAAAGTGTTAAAAAAACCAAAAAACCTGAGAGTCAGCACGCAGAAGGCCAGCAGAGGGAGTTGGTAAGTTTCAGGCAGGGCAACCATTAAGAGAAACAGTGTGCCGTTTGGGGTGATCATGTTTGTGTGTCATATTGTGGTTCTCTAAAACAATGAGAAATGGAGATATACAATCTAGTTTCTAAGTTGTGATAAAAGATGTATTTATATAGCTAAATTACATCCTGGCCCAACAATTTTGCACTTTTCAGAGACAGTAATGCCATTATTTGTCCATAGTGCAGCAAGGGTAAGAGCTGCCCTGGTAAGTAGTGGCCAGTCCAGGATTTTCTCACATTTTTATAGTGGAGGACGGTTGTGATAGTAACCTTCCATTTGAGGTACTTAGCAGCTGTTTCAAGATTGTTTTAGAGCTTTTCATTACTCAAAAGACTATCATTTCACTTTCTTTGCACTTCAGTGCTTGGTTTTACTCAAGAAAAAGTGTTACTCTAAGTGTCACATATTTGGTCATTGAATGTCACTCATAAGTACATTTAAACCATTGAAATGTCACACATAAGCAGCACATAAGCAGCTATGGAGGCACCTTGGGTGTGTGGATGAGTAAGGGGGGCAACACAGACAATGGATGATAGAAGGAAGGGGCTCATAGCAGGCAAATTGACAACACATGGTGGGAGAGTGGGTAGATGCAAACACTGGCAGCATCAAGGACAACAACAAGAGGGAAGGCGGTGGGTGGATTGTGGTACAGAACAATATGGGCAACAACAGAGAAGGGTGAGTGGGGAAAGCAACAACACAAGAAAAACGGAAGGAGTGAGGGTGGGTGGGATTGCAAGCAACAACACAAGGAACAATAGAAGAAGGTAGTGTAGGTGGAGGCAAGCGACAACAAAGGCAACAACTGAAGGAGGGTAGGTGTTGAAAGCAACTACACAGGCAACAATGGACGAAAGGAGAATTGGTGGGGAAAGCAACAATAACTGTTGCAACAACGGAAAACGGGTTGGTGGGTGTAAGCAAGCAACACAGGAATGAGGATGGTGGTGGATGTTGCAAGCTGCAACATGGAACACAATGGAAGGAGGGAGGGTGCAGGGTACGTAACAACAAGTGCAACAATGGAAGTAGGGTGGGCAGGTAGAAGCAATCAATAATGCGGACAACAATGGAAGGAGGGAGGGTGGGAGCAAGCAATCAACAACACTGGCAACAATGGAAGGAAGGAACGAAAGAAGGAGAGTGGGTAGAGGAAGCTACAACATGGGCAACAAAGGCAGATGGGAAGGTGGGTGTAGCAGGCAAAAACACAGGCAAAAACAAAAGGAAGTTGGATGGGTAGGGTAAGCAACAACATGGACAACACTGAAAGGAGGGAGTGTGGGTACGCAACATGGATGAGTGAGGAACCCTAAGTGGGATAAGTACATGAGGGAGCCAGCTGTACAAGACGCACTGTAGTATAGCGCTTAAACACATAGAAAAAGTAAGGATAAAAAATCATGATCAGTGGAAGGATACAAGTAGTGTGTCCATGCCCGAGTGGAAGGACAAACACGCAAAAACAAAGGAAGCCTACTTGCCAATAAAAAGCAAACAAAAGAGAGTCACAATAAAGCCAATGAATGGTAAGCAATGAGCGGGCTCTAAGCCCACTCTTGAAAAACAAAAGATCTCAAATTCACAGCGCTTGCTCTGCCTAGGCGAGAGCTCCAAAGCAAATGTATACAGTTCTGTATGATTTCTTTTGACATATAAACCTAAAACAGCATGTATTTGAATAAATCATTTAAAAGTGTTAATTTTTTAATACTTAATAAAGGAAATGGAGGCATGATTTTTACTAATGTGGACTTACAATTTTACACAAATTTGTTTCCACCTACTAGCTCTTGGCTGTTTCAAAATAGCAAATGTAAGCAAATTATATTTTTTTCTAGTTTAACCCGATTATCAAGTATCTGTATGTCATGTGAGATTGCACTCTTCACTTTTTAATTACACCATGTTGCATTCTGGGACTGGAAATGTTTCTCTTTTAAGTTTGACAGTACAGGTGAAAAGTGATAGGAAGTAAAGTGGTAATGTGGCTAAATGAGAAGGACATTGAATATGCTTTGCGGGCATCAACAGTGCATTAGTCAACAACTTGAAGAGAATCAGTACTTTCCAGGCACCTGCAGTGCAAACCTAAGTCAAACACAAAATAGCTACAGGTACAATAGTACACCTGTGCGCTGTTACAGGCACAGGTGTACTAGATGACTTTCTAAGGTGCCAAGAGAAGTGCATACAAATTTGAGGGAAAGATTTCAAAATAAAAACAAAATTAATGAGAAAAAAATCATTAGTCTAGATCTCTTGTTGGTTTTTGATGTTGAATGCATTGTCTATACGGTTTGCTTATGGTGCTGTGTTATTTAATGGCGACAAGCCTGGTTGCCACTGATTATAGCACACACTTGCCTTGTACTATAGCATTGAGTATTTGACATTTTGCAAAAATTCAAAATTAGTAGATAACACAACGTGGCCATAGAAGCTAAGTTAGCAGTGTGCCAAAAAATGGCCCATACTGGCTGTATTTAGAAGCACCTAAACAGTGTTAACACTTACCGGCATAGAATATGACAAGCTATTCACTTGTTGGCAAATTTAGCAGATTATTTATCTGTCACGTCACACCCTTCGTAGTAACTTCCACTCTGCTTTATAGGAATACCAAATACTATGGATTACACATTGCTATAGTATCTTGTATCCCCTTCTATTCAATGGTTACCTTTTAGCCATTGCCCATTTGAAATTAGTTTTTTTATTTTATTTGGCATGGTCTATCAGCAGGTCTATCTACATTTGGTATTTTTAATGAACCCTCACATTCAGTTCTTGTGGAGGATACCTGTACGCTGCTGTAATATTTTGTTTAAAAAGTAAACGCTTATGCTTCCCCATACAAGTCCATACATACTGTTCTTAATATCTTCACAAATTTTGGGAAATACTTGGGGTATGCCATTAACTGGGGTAAGTCTCTGTTGTTCATGTACCATGGGTATACGCCACGTCTCCCCAAGGACTGCAAGCCAGTGGTCGGAGTAGATGATTTCATATACCTGGGAATCTTTGTTACATCAGACAAAGATTCTTTTACAGCCATAATTTGTCAACCCCACTGGCCAGACTGCGAGCAGACGTTAAACATTGGAGGTGGCTGCCTCTGTCTTTGGTGGGCCGTGCTGCCCTTTTTAAAATGTTGGCACTCCCGTGATTTTTATATATCCTCCAAAACTGCCCGCACCGAATTCCAGATGCATACTTTGTAGCGGTTGAGGGAGAGGTACACACACTGTTAAGGGGTGGTAAGGCCCCTTGAATAGCGCTTCAAAAACAAACAAAAGGATGGTACTGTAGTGTAGTTCCTATATTCCCAATAGGCTCTGCGCATTGGAATAACATAAACAGCAGTGTAGACGTAGGACTGAGGTCATCTAGGTCTCTACTGACTATGTTAGACTTAATTTATTTTTGCCAGCTAGCTCAGAGGTCACTAGAAACTTTCTCGAATGTTCAGGAAAGGGGTAACCGTCCTGATTTAGACAAGAAGGGATTAGTTTCTGACAACCGCATAAACATGACAACTTTGCTCCCTCAGAATAAAGAGTGTATCTCTAGAGTCGTGTGAAAACAATAGACAGATATTTCACTCAGTCAGTCGTGCATGCTTAATTTCACCAGAGTGCAGAGAAATAGAGAGACGGGCGTTTTCAATAAAAGGTGTTATTTTATTGAGCAGTCTTCTTTCTCATGAAAGACAAATGAATTGCCACAGTTGCAATACTTATCATAAAGTAAAGTGCGTACAGTAAAAGTAATATTATGAAATAATACTGTAAAAGCATTGATATGGTTTTTTAGCCATATGATACTTTAAAATGGATAAAATATATACATACATAAAAACATTGACTAACAAACTCAACTGATGCTTCGAAGATACGCCTACGCCGGTGTACCTGACCTAGGCCTAATACGTGGGAAGGAGTAAGTAAGTTGCAGTTTTAAGTTAAGTTAGGATTTTGCCAAGTATCGGAATCAAGAATTCTCTCTAAGGTTTTAATCAGCTCCGTACCTTGGTTATAGAATGAAGGAGGTCTTGTATCTCGCTTCTCAGGACTCTATATCCGAGCAACCTGCGAGGGTGACTTAAGAATACCGGAGCTGGATTTCTCGGCGTGAGAAAAGGCAGTTTCTCCAGTGCGTCAAAAAGGGATGGAGGCTTCCTTCGGCTCTGACAACAGCTGGGCTCTCGGACAAGTAGAACGTCGCTCTGCTCCCCACCACTGTGTGTTTGCTTACGGCAACGTTGGTATATTTATACCTGAAAGGTGCCGGGTTTGATGTAAGGTTGGACATAATACGTCACTAAGAACTAACAGTTCTTTCTGGACTCCAGGAGTTCTTGCGCAAATCAAAACAAAGCAGGGGGCATTTCCGGGCTGCTGGAGGCTTGGTTTGTTTAAAGAACGCGTTGTGCTTTCTAGGAGTCTATGGGAGTAGCCTTGCCGTGCTTTGGACTGCATGGGCTATTACTAAATATGGATATGATTCTTATGCCTTTATAAGGATACAATTTATTATAACCACATAAGGGCATGAATCGGGAATATCGAATTAGGGTCCTAGATAGAAATACAACAGTACGACGGGGGGATAGCATTGCCTGATCTCAGGCTATACTACTACGCCCTGGACAGATACCAGATGGATCGCACGGGCTATCTGGGCGCCCTGTATTCCCGCACCAAGAGACAGAGATTTGTTGGTCCAACACGACACACAATACAAATTTGGCATTTGGCAAACTCACAACTGGGCAACACCTTTGTGGTACACTCAAAAACTAGGCATGCCATTCTATCAACCAGGGTTTGATATGTGGAATATGATCGGCATCTCATCAGTGAAGGACTTGGTTAAGAAGGGGGCAATACTCAAATTTAAAGCCCTCTGAAAGAGTTACCAGATGGCTCCGGGGGAGGTATTTAGGTACCTACAATTAAGGCATGCCTTACAGCCTTCCCGACCTGCAAGGACATACCAGACTCGTCGCCACTGGAGGATCGCTTACTTGATGGCCCTCTGCAGTCTAAAACAATATACTTGATGTACAAAAAACTAAAAATAATTTACCGGATAGTTTTGGCAAGCTCAAAGAGCAGTGGGAGAGAGACCTGGGGCTGATCGAAGAAGATTGGCGGGAGGCTCTTATGTCACCTAGGGAGGCAGCCATCACGCTCAGATTTAGACTGATACAACTCAGGATCCTCCATAGGTCGTATATGATGGGAAAAACTCTAGCAAAAATTGGGGCAAGGCAGGATGATTTATGCTTCAAGGGCTGCAAGCAGCCGGCTACCTTCTATCACATGATATGGGAGTGCCCGCTGATACGCGGTCTCTGGGATAGAGCCACAAACCATATGCAGTCGGCATTGGTAAAAACGATAGATCTGATGTCTAGCCTGGGCCTGCTAAACATATGGGCGGACTCGGACCTGACTGAAATTGAACAACAACTGGTGACGCTGGGTACACGTTGGTTAAAAGAGAACTGGCAAAGGGATGGGGTGGCGCGGCACCGCCTGCTGTATTGGTATGGCTGAAATAATTGGGTAGGTGTATGATTGCGAAGAAGGAGGTGTTTGTAACCAGGGGGTGCCCGAAGAAATGGGATAAAAATGGTCGAAATGGAACATTTACAGGGGAGAGATCTGTGTATCACCCATGGTGGACCTGGAAATGTGTTTAAATGTGGACTGTGGCGTAACTATTTAAATATCTGTTTTTTCAACCTCCGTAACTTGCATGCTGATGTATGTAATTTGCTAATCACATGTGTCACTGTTGTATAATTGTAGGTCGCCAACCTTTATCAATAAAAAAAAAAAAAGTAAACGCTTACCTTGATAAGATTTGAAACAGTTTTATATTGGCCTGTTGACTACTGTATTTTTCTGCCAAGTCACACACTTGTTTTGTGTTTTCCAACATCTTCTTCTACAGGGACACCAAATATTGTGGCCCATTTATTTATTTTGCTTCTATCCCCTACATTTCAAGGCTTACCTTTTAGTTATTAATGAACTGAAATGGCTTTTTATTTGATTGCAGATTACAGTATCTTTTAGCACTTTTGATACCATTCCACAAGCTTTTCACTTCTGGTTTCATTAGGGATTACAAAATATAATGGCTCATATGGCCTATAATATTTGGTATTCCCTGTTTCTTGGGTTAAAACGTACTAGGATTTGACATGGTCTTGAAGTGCTTTTCTGACACATCACACCCTTGTTTATAATTTGCAATGTCTCTTTCAACAGGGATACTGAACATTATGGAGCATGCATATGTAATTGCATAACAAAAGCTTTCACCTTCTGTTCCTTTGGGGGATATCAAATATAATGGGTAATAAGGGCTGTGGTCTTTGCTATTCCATATGCTATTAGAGTTAAAGCTTACTAGGACAACATTTGACACGTCCTTAAGTTGGCAGGGTGAACAGAGTGTTTTCAGCCATATCGCAGCATTTTTTGTGTATTTCAGAGTCTCTTTCTATATGGACACCAAATATCACAGTTCACGTTTTGCTATAATATGTGGTATCTCCTACTTTCCAAGGTTTACCTTTCAACAATTAACAAGTTGTAATGGCCTCTTATTTGAGTGCAGATTAGAGTGAATTTTAGTACTTTTAGGTTTAAAGTATTTTATTGAAGCAGGGTAAGGAAGGAAACAACAGGGCAATAAAAAGAAAAACCACAGGTGCCCCACAATCAATGCGTACAGTACATTTGATACATCAAAGCAGTTCTGTCCCTTCAGGAGGCACCATCCGGCATGGAAACACAGCTTGTGCGCCTGTGGTTAAAGACAAAAAAGAAGGGGAGGGGGGGGAGAGGAAAAGGGGGGAAGGGAGGGGAAAAAAAAAGGGGGGGGGAAAGGTGGGGAAAGAACCCTGCTCCACAACCTTCCCAACCAACAAAACCCCCCAACTACTGTACCCCAACCCACCCCCTGTACTGTGCCAATGACCATCTGCTCTCCCCTCATAACGACCCTCCGGTTGACTCCGCAACTCCATGCCAACTCCGACCAATCAAACAGGCGGATCCGGTGGCGGTGTCAGCCGTAACAGCCTGAGATACCTAGGGCAGGTAATCTCCCTGAACTCAGAACACAACAGGCTATGGAAAGGCTCCTCAAATATAACAAGAAACAATGTCCCACTAGGTATCAATAACAGAGACAATTCAGATTTTTGCATACAGTACGTATTGCAAGAAAGGAACACCAGGGAGTCTCAATACATTTTGTGAGAAAGTTGTTAATCACCAGTTACATTAAACACGGGAAGCACAGTTAAAGGCAGCACTGTACATGAAAAGCAATCATGAAGCAACCCAAATAACACTTGGTGAAAATGTGATGACGCAGTGATAGTGACGACGCAAGTGAAAGTGAAAGACAGCGTGGTCGGCGCAAAGTGATAAAAACAATCAATTAAAGGCTTTCACATTGAATATATACAAATAGACAAGTTCAATTTGGCATGGTGATAAGCCTATTGGTAGTGCGCCGTGAAATCACGCTGTTGTTGTCGACGGCGTTTCGATCCTCTATTATTCGGGATTCTCTTCAGGACAGGGTTGGCGTTGAATTAGGGTGCTGGAAATTAGGAGCACTGGCTGGATCCAGGGGTCAGTCCTCCACAAGGTGGTGGGTCCGGAGCCTCGTAAACATTTAACAAGTATTGTTTCAGGTAACTGTAGGGCGCCTGAATCGCTGGAAGCTGAATGTCACAGGTTGCGAGTCAAAGGATCACGCTGGGGGGTTAATAATTCTCCGTTTAAGTCGGGTGCCTGGATTAGTCTGGCGGGGGCTGCCGATTAAATCTTGGCGGTAACGTCCCGCGCAGAGTAGCGGGTTGACTGCACTCCTCAAAAGCATCTGTATCCCCCAGTGCCACTAAGGACATCTTTTCCATGCCAAGGACATGCCACAATCTATGCAGCCAGCCGACAACAGTGGGGGGTGTGGTGGAGCGCCAGTGTATGAGAATGTTTTGCACCGCTGACCCTAGAGCTATCGCAATCTGTCTACCCCTTCTAGACCTGAGGGGGTACATCAACCCATTCGGCAAACCCAGGAGGACATAGGCAGGGAACCGTGGCAGCTCTATCTCAAAACATTTGTCCACCTCGCCAAGAACCTCCTCCCAGTAAGAAGCCAAAAGGGGACAATCCCACAGTATGTGTGTAAGCGTGCCAGTTTGGCCACAGTTACGCCAGCACGTCCCCGGTATTGACCTATCCATCTCATGTAATTTCTCAGAAGTGCGGTACCAGTAGGTCGAAATTTTGGTGAAGGTCTCCGTGAGCCCCGTGTGATAGGCCGAGTGGCGTGATCGGTAGGAGATGTGGTCCCATTCTTTGTGGCTCAACACTCGTCCGAGCTCCCGTTCCCATCGCTCCCGACCGGGGTTGTGAATGTGAAAGGGGGGGCTGCAGCATCTTGTACAAATCGGAGATAAGTTTAGCCTCCGACGTGCGGGTGATTAACCAACGCTCGTACACCGTGATCTCCCGGTCCGCCGTTTCGCGCACTTGGGGTTGTAATGCCCAGTGGCGCGCCTGCATATACCTCATGCGCTCCGTCTCAGGGAAGCCGTAGTCCTGCTGTAAGTCCTGGAAGGGGATGACACCCTCAGGGCCGTATAGATGATACAAAGTGCAACAGCGGGCCGCCCGCCAGCGATCGTAAGCACCAGGCTCAGTTCCCGGACCGAAGTCCGGATTGCCAATTAACAGCGTGAAGGGAGAGGGAAAGGTAGTAAGTTCATGCCTAGTGGCCACCGAGTCCCACGCCCGAAGTGGGACACGCGTCACAAGAGATGCGTAAAGGTTAGGGGGTCGATGAGCCCGCCTCAGGAATGGCACCTCCTGTAGCGTCCTGCCTGCTACCGCCTGGTCCTGGAACAGCCAGTGTTTGTCTGACTCCCACCGGCTCCATTCCACCAGATAGCGAAGCTGGGCGGCCTGGAAGTATTTCCGTAAATCTGGTAACCCTAGTCCCCCAGATTCAGGCGCCAGCGTGGCAATGTTCCTCTTAATCCGTGGTCTACGGCCCTGCCACACAAACCGCGCAATGGCCGATTGAGTCTCCGCGAGCCACCCTGTGAGGGGCTGGAGCGGCAACGCCCTAAACAGGTATAGCACCTGAGGCAGGAGGGTCATCTTCACTGCGGCCACCCTACCTAGCAGCGACAACGTGCCCTTATCCCACCGACCCAGTTCCTCTCTGATTTTCGTGCTCAAAGCCGCATAATTGGCCGTGACCATCGCCGGGAGGGAGGGCGCCAACAGGATCCCTAAATACGGAATCCGGTCCCCGGACCAGCTCAGAGGGTAAAGCCTCTGCAGTTCCGCCCTGGTGGCGCTGTTGAGCGAGATGTCGAGGGCAGCTGATTTCCCGAGGTTCACCTTAAAGCCCGCCACCGCGGCGAAGAGGTCCAATTCCGCAATGCAAGCCGGCAGCGACCTCCGTGGGTCATCGAGCGTCAAAATGACGTCATCTGCATATAGGCTAATCGCGTGATGAAATTCGCCCATCTTGACTCCGACGATATCGGGGTTCTGCCGAACCCTTTGAGCAAACGGCTCCATATAAAGAGCAAAGAGCAGAGGGGACAGTGGGCACCCTTGTCACGTACCCCGTCTTATGGGAAAGGACCGGGAACTGCCCCCGTTCACTCGGACCACCGCGGACGGGAACCGGTAGCAGTTGAAGATCAGGTGCCGGAACTTCTCGCCTATCCCGAACTTGCCCAAGACCTTCTCCAGGTAGGGCCAGTGCACCCTGTCAAACGCCTTCTCCGCGTCTATGGAAAGGAGCATTCTTTCCCCGGGATCCTGGAGGCCTTCTCAAGAATATGAGTCACCCTCTTTGTGTTGTCCACTGTTTGCCTGCCAGGCACAAAGCCCGCTTGATCCGAGTCGACCATGCCCGGGAGATGAAGTGCCAAGCGTGCTGCCAATATGCAGGTGAACACTTTCAAGTCCGTGTTCAGCAGCGAGATAGGACGATAGGATCCACAGGCCGTCCTGTCCTTGCCCGGTTTCGGGATCATGGAGACCGTGGCCTGAAAAAATTCGGGGGGAATGGCACCCGGCTCCGCGAACGTGTTGAAAAGGCGGGTCAACATAGGCGCCAGCTCCTGACAGAAGGTTTTATAAAACAGAGGGATGAAGCCATCCGGGCCCGGGGCCTTGCCTGGTTTGAGCCGGAAGATCGCCGTGACCACTTCCTCGATACGGATCTCCCGTTCCAGATACTGGGCCTGATCCGGCGTTAAGGACGGGAGCGGCACCGACTCTAGATAGTCCGTCTCCGCCCGGGCGGAAGGGGCCTCGCCAGTGTAGAGGTCTGCGTAAAAACTACGGAAAACGTCCGCTATTTGCTCGTCTTCCGTGACAGAACCTCCGGCCGGGTCAATCAGCTCCTTCACTCGGTGCTGTTGGTGTTGCACCCTGAGCTTGTTGGCCAGGAGCCGTCCGCAACGGTCTCCACCGGTATAATATTTGTGCTTCAGACGAAGCATCGCGTACTCCGCCCGGTCCGTGTCCAGGGCAGACAAGAGTTTCCTGGCGGCCTTCAGCTGGCTCCAGACTCTGGGGGCTCCTGTTCTATGATGAACCTGCTCCAGCTCCCGCACCTGCCGGGTAAGCTTGTCCCTTTTGATCTGTCGATCCTTGATCTCCGCCGAGGAGATAGCGATAAATTTGCCCCGGAGCACGGCCTTCAGGGCTGCCCATTGCGTCGCGCGGGAGGTGTCGTCATTATCGTTTACGCGCTGGAATTCCGCAATGGCCGCGCAAATCTGTTCCACCGCCGACCGTCTGTGCAATAGTGTGTCCTGGAGTCGCCAGACCCCTCTCGGCCTAGCCATCGGGGGCAGATTGAAGGAACCCTCCACCGGCGCATGATCAGAAAGAGAGAGGACCCCCATGTCAGCATTCGAGGCTAAAACGAGCATCGGACCCGACACAAGTAGATGGTCCAGTCGCGCATAGGACTTGTGTGCGTGTGAGAAGTAAGAGTACGCGCGGGTAGTAGGGTGGAGGTGGCGCCACATGTCATGCAAGTCTAGCTCCCCAAGTCGGGTACGAACCGAGCCCGAAAGCTCTCCCAACTGGTGGCGCCGTTGCACAGACCTGTCCAGAGCCGCGTCGAAAACCAGATTCAGATCTCCCCCCAACACTATGTGCCTATCAGAGGTGGACACCACGTCTTCCAGTGCCCTGTGCAAGAATTGATCCTGGCGGTCATTGGGGCCGTAGATAGAGCCTACAGTCAGCACCAAGCCTCCCACCCTAATCCTGTATGCCAAGAGCCTCCCTTTCTGTTCCGCCACTTTATGTAAAATCTCCCCCCTGAACCCCCTGGAAAACAGAAGTGCCACCCCTGCCGTTTTGGAAGCGCTGGAGGAGAAAAGCTGCATGGGGAACTTGGGGGTACGCATTCTGGGACAGTCTTTGGCCAGCAGATGGGTCTCTTGTAGCAGGCAGATATCAGCCTGGGAGTTCTCCAACAGAGACAGTACCGCCCGCCTTTTAACCGGATTATTCAGCCCTTTCACATTCAGAGTAACAACTTTAAGAGCCATCAAGGAGGGGAATCATTGAAACTCGCATAGGTGGGCAAGGCCCAGCAAGCGAACATGGAGGCCACCTCACGAAACCTCAGTGCACAGCAAACGCAGACATCCCTACGGCACAGTACAGTCCCCGAACCCCAAAACCCCACAACTAGAGGAACCCCCCCTTCCCTTGGAACTTCACACACCCAACCCCACACCACTCCCAACTCCCAGCCCCCTTGCAGACCCCCAAACTCAAAACACCCCCCTGCAATTCCCATTCCCACTCCCCGCTTCTCAAGCCATGCAAAGAAATCATTGTCCCAGTCCGGTCCTTATCGGACAAGGCCGTGGAAAGTCAGTCTAGTGGACGTCCAGCCACCACCACCTGCACTCGCCATCCTGCCCCACCCACCCCCAGAACCCCTGCACCTGCAATAAGAAAAGGCTAGTGCAGACTCCCCCCGGAGTAAGTTCAGGCCGTCAGGGCCACTTCACCGGTCGCCGTCGCTCTGGAGGCCTCCTGGATGGTGGCCGACATGTCCGCCCGAATCATGGGCGAGTCCGGTCGCTCCGGCGGTGGGGAGCGCCTCTCCCCAGCCTGTTGCCAACCGTCCCGAGTGCTTCGTCTGCGGCGCGGCGCCGGGGTGTCTGCATCTGATGCTGTGATGCCCAGTACCGCGCAGACATCCTGAAGGGACCGGAGCTGGTGCAATGTTCCGTTCCAACGAAAAATCAGGCGGAAAGGGTGCCCCCAAGAGTACTGTGTCCCCTGCTTCCGGAGGAAGTCCGTGGCGATTTTAAAGGATTTTCTCTTCTGCAGTGTGACCGTAGATAAATCCTGATAGAGGGCCACCGGGTGGTCTTGGAATCGGAAAGGCTGCTGCCGCCACGCCTCACGGAGGATCCGCTCCTTCAGGGGGAAGTCCGTCAGGAAAGCCAAGATGTCCGGGGGGGCGCTGTAGCCCTGCGGGGGCGGCCCACCCGGTGCGCCCTGTCGATGCGAACCTGAAAGTCTTCTGACTCCCCTAAAATTGCATGGAAGAGGGCCTCCAGGTATGCGGTCACGTCCTCACCCTCCTCGCCGGACGGGACGCCTCGGACCCTGATGTTATTCCGCCTGGACCGATTCTCGAGGTCCTCGGCGTGGGCCTGCAGCTCGATCTGTTGCTCCCGCAGCCGCAGGACCTCTTGCTGCAGGTGGGTGATCTCCTCGTCCCTGGAGTGACCAGCTTCCTCTACGGTGTTGACCCGCTCCCCCAGGGAGTCCACCTCTCTCCGTACCTCGCGGACTTCCCCGGCCACCTCCTGCTTCAAAGTCTGAAAATCCTCCCGCAAGGAGCTAAACAGCGACTCAAGGAACGATCGCGTCACCGGGGGCTCTCCGCCATCAGCGCCCCTGGAAGGGGCCGGTGAGGTCGTGGCGGTTTGGCTCCCTCCGCTGCGTAGGGCCCCGCGTCCCAACATGTCCGGCAAAGTCCGGTCGCCCCTCCTTTGACCCCTAGCGTTCGACACCCTGGCGGCACGGGAGTCAACGATGGCCGTCGCTCGGCGAAGAAGTCACCAGGGCCAGGGCAGCTATACTCCGGTCAGGAAGCACCGCCACACAGAGACCCTGGGCAAGGCCGGGCAGCCGGCCCGGAGTTCACAAAATGGCCGCCCCTTACAGTCAATGGGCCAACGCCCAAGGAGTGAGGCCTACCCCCGTCGCGAGTCCAGTGGCGAGAAACACAGCCGGAGGGCAGGCTCGCGGGGTGCAGGCAGCCGGGGCCGGCACGCCGAGTCGAAAATCTGCTCCGGGGGCGCAACACCACTCCTCCACTACCAGGGTTGGGCCGGAACGGCCGCACGAGGCGAGTACTCTCAAGCCCCGGACTTGCGTAGCAGCCGGAGGCCGGCTCCGCCTCCGTCGACCTCCTCCGTTCAGCTCTGCTCTCGCCGACTTCCTCCGTTCGGCTCCGCTCCGCCGGCGAAGTCCCCTTCGGCACCCACTCGGACACCGCGGTGCAGACACTCCAGCGGGTTACTCACAGGCAGCAGAGCACACCGTCGAGACCCCAAGCCTGGAGGTCTCGCGGCCTCCGGATTGCACACAAGCCGCCCAGCGGGCTCCGCTCCAGGCTATCTCGGTCAGAATCGCACCTCCGGCGGGGCAATCAAGGCTCAACGATCACTCCACACCACCACCGGGGTCTCCAGGCTCAGTCACCGCTTGATCCGGGGGGGAATCAGCGGTTGCGAGCGGTGCAGGGTTTCAGGGGCCCGGGAGCTCTCGGCAAGTGCGACCTCTCAGCCCGCCATCTTGGCCACGCCCCCGAATTTTAGTACTTTTGAATGCATTTCACAAGCTTTCACATCAAATTCATTTTGGGGATACCAAATATAATCACCCATACAGACTATAATATTTAGTATCCCGTAGGTTTTGGGGGATAAAAAATTGCGGGCTTCATTTGGACATGGTCTTATGTTGGCTTGGGGAGCACAGTGTTTCTCTGAAAAATTGGCACAATTCCTTCAGTTTTCTAACATTTCTTAGTAAGGAGACACCAAATATTATGGCTCATTCATTGCAAAAATGCGTTCAGCAACATCAAGTTGCCGATCGCAAGCGTGGAAAATAAACCTCCCGGTGAGATTCTCAATGTGGGGAGGTCAGGGTTCTCATTACAAGTGGTCACGTATGCTCGCGACCGCTCGCGATGAGAAACTACCAGTCCGCGTTGAGAAAACTGCAGTTCGAGTACAAATCTACTCGAGCGGCAGAAAACGACCGCTTGCACTGTACAAGATGCCGTTTGCAATGATTGTACAGTGCGGACAAGCATCCGGCACTGTGCAATCAGTGTGAACAGCATTTTACACAGTGCACTACGCAGTTCAAGTAGCTTGCGTAGTGCAAAGTGCACTTCGCTTAGCTATACGTAGTGCTACTATGCGAACTACGCCCAGGGTTACACTTGAAGGTGCCTTTTATATGATAGCAGACTGTGGTATCTTTTCACATTTTTTACATCATTCCACAAGAATTTACATCCCGTTCCCTTTGGAGATACCATATATAATGGCCTACACCAGCTATAATATCTAGTATTCCCTTTGTTTCTTGGGTTAGAACTTGCCAGGTATTTCTTGCACAGTATTTCTATGCCAAAGAGTACCCTTCCTTTTGCTTTCCAAAATTGTTTACAATGGGGATACCAAAGATTATGGCTCACACATTTCTGCAATACCTCGTATCCCCTATCTTTCATGTGTTACCCATTAACCATTGGAGACTTGAAGATGCCTTTTATTTGAAAGCAGACTACAGCATCTTTTCAGATTTTAAAATCTTTCCTCAAGATTTTACGTCTGGTTCGCTTAGGGGATACCAAATATAATGGCTTATACCGGCTATTATATCTGTAAATGTATGAGCCCAATATTTCTATGGCAAAGAGCACCCTTCCTTTTGCTTTCCAACATTGTTACAAAGGGGATGCCAAATATTATGGCTCACGCATTGCTGTAATATCTTGTATCCCCTACGTTTCATTGGTTACCCTTTAATCATTGACCACTTAAAGTTGTCTTTTCCTTGATAAGAGACTACAGTATTTTTTCACATTTTTTACGTTATTCCACAAGATTGTACGTCAGGTTCTCTATGGGGATACCATATATAGTGGCCTATACTGGCTATAATATTTGGTATCCCCAGTGTTTCTGGTGTTAGAACTTACCAGTATTCCATTTGACATGGTCTTATGTGCTATAGGGGAGCACATTATTTCTAAGCCAAATAGCACCATTCCTTTTGCTTTCCAACATCTTTTAAAAATGGGGATACCAAATAATATGACTCAGGCATTGCTGTAGTAACTTGTATCCCCTAAGTTTCAATGGTTACCCTTTAGCCATTAACAATTTAAATTTGTCTTTTCTTTGATAAGAGACTACAGTATCTTTTCACATTTTGTACACCATTCCACAAGATTTTACTACTGGTTCCATTTGGGGATACCATATATAATAGCCTATACCAGCTATAATATCTAGAATCCCTTATGTTTCTTGGGTTAGAACTTGCCAGGATTCGATTTGGCATGGTCTTATGTTAGATGGGTGAGCACAGTATTTCTATGACAAATACCACCCTTCCTTTTGGTTTGCAACATCTTTTACAATGGGGATACCATATATAATGGCCTATAGCGGCTATAATATTTGGTATCCCCTTTGTGTCTAGGGTTCGAACATACCAGTATTCAATTTGACATTGTCTTATGTGCTATGGATGAGCACAGTATTTGTATGCCAAATAGCACCATTCCTTTTGCTTTCCAACATTGCTGTAATTTCTTTATCCCCTGCATTTCATTTGTTACCCATTAGCCATTGACCATTTGAAGTTGCCATTTACATGATAGCAGACTACAGTATATTTTCAAACTTTTTACATAAATCAACAATAGTGTACGTCTGGTTCTCTTAGGGGATACCATATATAATGGCCTATAACTGCTATAATATTTGGTATTCCATGTGTTTCTTGTGTTAGCTCTTACCAGGATTAAGTTTGGTATGGTCTTATGTTAGACGGGTGAGCACAGTATATGTATGCCAAATAGCACCCTTCCTTTTGCTTTCCAATGTCATTTTCAATGGGGATACCATTACCAAATATGGCTCACACATTGCTGTAATATCTCGTATCCCCTAAGTTTAATTGGTTACCCTTTAGCCATTGACCACTTGAAGTAGCCTTTTATTTGATAGCTGACTACAGTATCTGTTCAGATTTTATACATCATTCCACACAATTTTGCGACCGGTTACCTTAGAGGATACCAGATATATTTGGATATACCGGTTATTATATGTGGTATCCCCTGTGTTTCTGGGGTTAGAGATTAGCAGTATTCAAATTGACATGATCTTATGTTGGATGGCTGAGCCAAGTATTTCTAAGTGAAATAGCGCCCTTCCTTTTGCTTTCCAATGTCCTTTTCAAAGGGGATACCAAATATTATGGCTCACGCATTGCTGCAATATGTTGTGTCTCCTACGTTTCATGGGTTACCTTTTAGCCATTGACCACTTGAATGTTTCTTTTCTTTGATAGCTGATTATAGTATCTTTTCACATATTTAACATCATTCCACTAGATTTTACATCCTGTTCCCTTTGGGGATACCATATATAACGGCCTATACCAGCTATAATATCTGGTATTCCCTGTGTTTCTTGGGTTAGAACTTGCCAGGATTCAATTTAGCATGGTCTTATGTTAGGTTTGGTATGGCCTTATGTTAGACGGGTAAGCACAGTATATGTATGCCAAATAGCACCCTTCCTTTTGCTTTCCAATGTCGTTTTCAATGGGGATACCAAATATGGCTCACACATTGCTGTAATATCTCGTATCCCCTAGGTTTAATGGGTTACCCTTTAGCCATTGACCACTTGAAGTAGCCTTTTATTTGATAGCTGACTACAGTATCTGTTCATATTTTTTACATCATTCCACACAATTTTGCAACCGGTTACCTTAGGGGATACCAAATATATTGGCTTATACCGGTTATTATATCTGGTATCCCCTGTGTTTCTGGGGTTAGAGATTAGCAGTATTCAAATTGACATGATCTTATGTTGGATGGCTGAGCCCAGTATTTCTTTTTTTTATTAAATTTATACTTTATTGCACCTTCGATGTAAGCACACAGCACTCATCGCCTACAACCCGGAGGCCGGCGGCAACAATAGATAGCACTGAGGACAATGGGCAGTAGTCGCATACACAGCCGTGGTGCCAGCATCCCGGAGGCCTGGCGGCGTACACATAGGAAAGAAAAACCGTCCTGCTTATGACAAATATCAAGAGTAAAACAATTAACACTAGTACCTACACCCATGGCCATAGATTGGTGTGCAAAAATAATGCAGATAGCTCGTTTGTGCCAAACAAAGTCTCAGAATCACGGAACCTAAATACCCTGAAGAGGGAGGAAAAAAAGGTGCAAGAAACCCACAGCTGAAAAAATGAAAAATTAAAAAAAAAACCCACCCCTCAACCAAGCCAGCCTACCCGTACCCGTGTCCACCCACCAACCTGCTATAACTACTGATTCTACAGATGAACATTGCACCTATGGCTAAGGACCCGAGGGCCCTATGATGCGATGCGGATTTCAAAAGGGGCCTCGGAGACCACCCTCCCTGCACCACCATCCCGGGGACTCACGCACCCAACTTCTCAACTAGCAGCCGCAAGGAACCAGACAACCTCCACCGGGAAGAGGACAGTCAACCATGTAACATGCCACCCTCCGCCGCCTCCACCCCACCCTCCTGCAGCTCATCCAACTCCTCCCCTTCAGGGTCCGACTCACCGCCCCCCTTTGCACACTGATATTCCCTATATAACCCCCAGAAATTCTTAGGGCGACTCTTTGGGGGAAGCAGCTCACTATACACCTCAGACTGTGTACAGCAATACAGCAAATCCGTCTCCCAGCGCTTTTTTGTGGGAACCGGCCCCCTCATCCAGCACAACGCAACCAGGCGCTTGGCCGTCAGCAAAGCAATATCGGTCAAGCGTCGCAACGCCACTGGCAGCGGTTTGGAAAAACCCAGCAGCGCCAGGGCCGGACACGGCAGAACCTCCGTTCCCAACATCGTGCTAAGTTCCGAGAATACCTCCCGCCAGAACTTATGAATACTAGGGCAAGTCCAGGACATATGCAAAAAATCAGCCGTGGGAAAGTGGCATCGTTCACACTCCGCCGACTCCCGCAATCCGTACCTGTGCAACCTTTCCGGTGTGTAGTAGACCCGCTGTAAATACTTAAAATGTATCTGACGATGTCTACTATTAAGTGAGATCTTTCTAGTATTCGTACAGCAGTATTGCCACATCTCATCCGAGATTGTCAACTGGAGATCACACTGCCAGTCCGATCTAGCCTTGGAGAGCGGGTACTGCCGGTGTCGGTCCCCCAGTTTCTTAAGGTTAGTTACCAACTTACTGGACGATGGGTTCTTAATAACATATGTGAGCTCCAGAACTTCCTGCGGCTCTGCCATTTCCGGGCCCAGTAACACCTGCAACGCCCTACGGACCCGGTGATATTGGAAGCTATGTAGCAGCGTCGTCCCAGAGTGGGACTGGAGGACCTGTTGCGATGTCTTCACCGTGCCATTCAAAAAGAAATCCCCCATCTTTTCTATGCCCAAGTCCCGTAACGCCTTCAAGACTCCCTTCTCTGTCAGCGGGGCCAACCACACCGCCCATTCCACTCGCATGAGGGGAGAGTACAACAGCTCGCTATCTCGAGAGCGGACTAGCTCATGCCAAGCGTGGTTTGTGGCTGCGATAGAGTCCAGATTACCAACCCTGCGATCAACAGGACAGCATATCGTGGCCGGGAGTGGGGTGGGGTCCGCAAAGAGGCGCTCCAGCTTCACGTGCGGTATATCAGGGTCCCCATGAATCCAAGTGTGGAGATGAGCCCCTTGTGCTATCCTGTAGTACCGTTCTAGATCAGGAGCCCCCAGGCCCCCTCGTTCACAGGGGAGCATTAAAGTTTGCCATCGAACCCTCGGTTGTTTACCCCCCCACGCAAGCCTGATAAGCGTCTGCGTAAGCTGACGGAAAAAAGCCTTTGAGAGCACGACAGGTATGTTAGCGAAGAGAAAAAGGAACCTGGGAAGAACCACCATCTTCATAATTGCTATCCTGCCCATCAGAGACAGTGGGAGCCTGCACCACACCTCCACATCATCCACCAGTTTAGAGTACGCAACACCATAGTTCTCGCGTACCAGGATCTCAGGATCGGTGTGAATACGGATCCCTAAATAGCGAATTGAGTCCGTGGTCCATTGCAACGGGTATTCCGAGTCAAACGGGAGGGTCACCGGGGTCAGAGGGAGCGCCACAGACTTGTTCCAATTGACCCGAAGGCCCGAAAGGGCTCCGAACCTCACTACTTCCCGCAAGACAGACAACAGATTCACCTCCGGCTCTCGGACATATGACAGAGTGTCGTCGGCGTACGTTGATATGCTGATCTGATAGGTAGGGAAGTTGATCCCTTCGAACCCATGATATTCCCTAATAGCGCATGCTAAAGGTTCCGCCACTAAGGCATACAGAAGCGGGGAGAGGGGGCAGCCCTGCCGAGTGCCCCTACTGATTTCAATTGGGGCAGTGACCGAGTTCCCTATCTTTAGCCGCGCAGTCGGCTTGTAGTACAGGGCCCCTAGCATCTGAAGAAAAGGTTCGCCGAGCCCATACTTACGGAGGACCCTGAGCATAAATGGCCACTCCACTGAATCAAAGGCCTTTTCCATGTCCAGGAAAATAGCCACAGCCTTGTTCTCCTGCCGGACATGTTAAATGGTGCCTAGCACCGTACGAATATTGTAAGTCAGGTTCCGAGCGGGGACAAACCCTGCCTGTTCCGGGGCAACCAGGTCTGGGACCAGTAGAGCCAGCCGGGCCGCCAGTACTTTTGCATATAATTTGGCGTCTACGTTAATCAGTGAGAGCGGCCTATACGAGCCACACACGTTGGGGGGTTTTCCCGGCTTCGGGATGGTGATGAGAAGCGCCTCCCTCATAGATTTCGACATACTACCCTGTTGACAAATGTCGTCAAAGAGGAGCCTCAAGTAGGGTACCAATTTGTCTTGAAAAGCCTTATAGAAGGCTACCGTAAGGCCATCCGACCCCGGGCGCTGCCTGACCTCATCCCCACCAGCGCCTCTGTAATCTCCTCTTTTTGGAATGGCGCCATCAGAAATTCCCGTTGCCAATTGGCCAAAAAGGGCATCTGGATGTAACTCATATAGTCGTATATTTCCTCCTCTAGGTGGCCTGATCTCGATGTATACAGTGCGGTATAATAAGCGTGGAATTCCGCCAGTATATCCTGTTCCCCGGTCACCACCTCACCACTAGCTGTCAATAACTTCTCAACCACCAGGGGCGGTCTGCTATTTCGCATCAGTTTAGCTAGCAAGGAGCCAGGGCGGTCTCGTTCCCCATACGTGCGTGCTGTGGCGTACTTTCCCATATGTTGTATCTCCCTATCCGCCTCATCATGGAATTCCGATAGCAGGGGCTTAAGTCTCTCAGTTATGTTCGTATCTCTTGCACCCCCGCTTGACGTTCCAGATCGGACAGTTGAGTTTCCAGGTATTTCAATCGCTGCCTGATAGCTTTAAGCACCCCAGAGTGTTTGGCCATCGTCATCCCCCGTATATACACTTTAAAAGCATCCCAGAGCACCTGGACACTGTCCACAGACACCACATTGGTCGAGAAGTAAGTGTCTATATCCTCAGCTAGTTCCCCTCTAAAGGCCTCATCTAGAAGTGAATACGGGGGGAACCTCCAGGTGAACGGGGGTATCCTTCTAGCCGGGGCCTCCAGCAGCAAAAGCAGCGGCGAGTGGTCAGACAACGTGCGGGGTAATACTGCACACCCCCTCACGGAATTAAGGAGGGAGTGGGAGACAAACCAATAATCAATCCTCGTGTGCTCATTATGATAGGCTGAGTAATGAGTGAACCCACCCTTCCCCGGGTGCCTATGACGCCACACATCCACCATATCAAGTTTCACCAGCTCCGCTTGCATAAGTAACGCCGAGGCCGCCGGGGTCCTGGAAGCACCAGCCGACCTATCCAGCTCCGGGTTCAACACGAAATTGAAATCTCCCCCCCACAGCAACCTGGAACCCTCATACTGTCTACAGAGGTCCGCCAGTGTGGTGTAAAAAGAGGGTGTGTCGTAATTGGGGCCATACACATTCACAACCATCAAGTCGTGGCCTTTCCCCACACAGCGGGTAACAGCAAACCGACCCTCCGGGTCCACAACAACCTTCTGCAGTGACAACTGAGATTTGGGATTAGCCCACGTAAGCACACCCCCCGCATGCGTAGTGAACCCTGCAGCAACACAAGCACTCCCAAGACCCCTGGTCAGCAACATAGGACTAGTCAGAGGCAGGTGGGTTTCTTGAAGCAGGGCGAGATCAACCCGGTGCCGCTGCAAATAAGCTAGTACCTTCCTCAGTTTACTGAAATCATTCAGCCCCCTCACATTCCAAGATAGTAGTCTGAGAGAGTTGGGGCCACTCTCCGGCCCTAGAATCTCAACATCCACCATTGCAGGACAGGGAACAAATCAGCGTCGCACATGTGGCACAGTAGACACATTCCAGTAGTAGGCCGCACTAAACCCTCCCCCCAACAGACCCCAAAAGACATACGCAACATGGGCAACAAAAGAAGAGTAGAGCAACCACCCACCCACCCACAGCCGACCAACCCCAACCCGGTCAGACAGGTCCCACCACCACCCACCATCCCCCTACCCCAAGAAAAAACACTACAAACCCAAAGGGCCCTCAGGAGAGCCAAAAAAGCTGAAAGCGCAGGGGCAGAGGTTCCCAGCTAGACAACAGTACAATTGGGTCAAGGACCTCAAACCTCAGTGGCCCCACCACCCCGCCCCCCAGTACTATTCAGCACCCTCACCAGCTCAAGAAACACACTATCACAGAGCCCTCCCCAAAGCTACCAGCAAACAGTAAAACGTGCAGCCGCCATACCCCTAGAGCAGTCCATCAGTAGCAAGATCGCACCCAACAGTTTCGATTAAGTAGTTTTACAGCACCTGCGGCAGAGTCAGACACACAGAAGGGCCCAGTCGGCCCAGAGATGAGTCCATATGTTCGATTACCCCTGGCCGTCCATAGTAGCAGCTTCATCCGAGTCCTCACGTTGGCTCCTCGGGCTGCTGCGTTGTTCCTTGGCCCACTCCTTCAGAGATTTTTTCAAGTCTGCAGGGTCGGTGAAAAAGTGTGAGTGTCCCTGCTTGTTGATTCGGAGTCCCGCAGGGTACAACATGGCGTAGTCCAGCCCCAGGTCTCTCATCTGTTTCTTAACAAAGCGCTTCCTCTCTTCCTGCACTCTCGCCGTGAAGTCCGGATAGAGGGAGATGTTCATGCCCTCGAATTGCAAATTTCCTTTCTCCCTCGCCAGCCGGAGCGCCAGATCTCTGTCCCTATAGTTCAAAAGCTTCGCAATAATCGGCCGCGGTGGGAGTCCTGGTTGCGGTTTCGGCCCCAGGGTGCGATGAGCTCTCTCGACGATGAACATAGGGGAGAAGACCTCCTCCCCCAACAGTGTCCGGAGCAGCTTTTCCACGAACAACTCCATCTTGCCAGTGTTGGTAGATTCCGCCACCCCAGTAATGCGAACATTGGAGCGCCTTGAGCGTGCCTCTAAGTCTTCCGTCTTGTCTTGAATGACCTGGAGGAGTCGTCCGAACTGCTTGCGGTCTTTATCCCATTCCGTTTGGGCTTCCTCCGCTTCCGTTAGCCGCCGTTCTGCCATATCCAGCCGTTCGGCATGCTTATCCACCCTCTCAGACATGCGGTCCATCCTAAATGACAGTGCATCGATTTTAGTGCCAATCGCCGCCATGCTGTCCTGTAAGCCCTTTTCCATTGCGCCCAGCATTTCACGAATGTCTGCACACAAGGAGCTGTCGGACGCCGTAGGCCGCGGCGAGGCGTCTGGGGCCGGCCCCTCAGCACCTTTCGCTTTCCGCTGATCAAACGACAACTTGGGTTGATTCTTGTCGCCTTTCCCCATAGCGTTCCTTGTTGTCATTCAGCAAGGCGCTCAACCGCCAACAATATATCGCCAGCGAGTGTTAGTGGGGTAGAGAGGAGACACTGGGGGAGCAAGCTCCGAAGGACGAGTTGTTGCGCAGCAAGAAATGCGTCCAAGATGGCGCCTAATCGCCCTGCAGTACGAGTAGGCCTAAGAGCCAGAGAGGCACACCACCAAGCACTCCTGCAGAACCAGACCACACCAATGTCAAGCAGTCAGGCCACCTCACTCCAGGACACCTCCAAATCCGCAGCACCACAGCGGTCCTTGAGACACGGAAGGTCCGGGCAACGGCCGATGGAACCCTCCCCAAGGAGATGGCGGCCCACCAGTGGCTTCCTTCAGTGTCCAGTAGTACCCCAAAGCACCAGCACTTCTGCTCCCATCAGGTGCACAAACGAGGGTCAGGCCACCACAGCTGCTCTCGGGAACACGGCTTGATATCGCGCAGCAGGACCAGCTGTGTAGTCGCAGATGAGGCAGACCGGCACCACTCTAGTATCGCAGGCCGCACGTAGCGTGACGCAGCTCGGGCAACTTATCAGGATAGACCGTGGACTACGGCCTGGTCCGCCACCGCGCACTCCTCCAGACAGCAAAGCGACACCACACCGGATTTCGACCGGGGAAAAGCCCCCCACCAGGACGGGGCGTAGCTAGAGAGTCCACCACAGCTAGCTAGGCGCCGAAAGGATAGTTTTGTCGAATTTTAAAGGGGCTCAGGCGAGGAGCTCAGCGCTCACACGTCTTTCATGGACGCCGGCAAGCTCCGCCCCCTGAGCCCAGTATTTCTATGGGAAATAGCGCCCTTCCTTTTGCTTTCCAATGTCCTTTTCAAAGGGGATACCAAATATTATGGTTCACGCATTGCTGCAATATGTTGTGTCTCCTATGTTTCATGGGTTACCTTTTAGCCATTGACCACTTGAATGTTTCTTTTCTTTGATAGCTGATTATAGTATCTTTTCACATTTTTAACATCATTCCACAAGATTTTACATCCTGTTCCCTTTGGGGATACCATATATAACGGCCTATACCAGCTATAATATCTGGTATCCCCTGTGTTTCTTGGGTTAGAACTTGCAAGGATTCGATTTAGCATGGTCTTATGTTAGATGGGTGAGCACAGTATTTCTATGCCAAATAGTACCCTTCCTTTTGGTTTCCAACTTTGTTTACAATGGGGATACCAAATATTATGGCTCACGCATTGCTACAATACCTCGTATACCCTACTTTCATGCGTTACCCATTAACCAATGGAGACTTGAAGTTGCCTTTTATTTGAAAGCATACTACAGCATCTTTTCAGATTCTTTAAATCTTTCTACAAGATTTTACGTCCAGTTCGCTTAGAGGATATCAAATATAATGGCCTATACCGGCTATTATATCTGGTATCCCTGGTGTTTCTGGGGTTAGAACTTACCGGTATTCAATTTGACATGATCCTATGTTGGATGGATGAACCCAGTATGTCTATGGCAAAGGGCACCATTCCTTTTGCTCTCCAACATTGTTTACAAACGGGATACCAAATATTATGGCTCACGCATTGCTGTAATATCTCGTATCCCCTACGTTTCATTGGTTCCCGTTAGCCATTGACCACCTAAAGTTGTCTTTTCTTTGATAAGAGACTAAAGTATCTTTTCCCATTTTTCCCATTATTCCACAAGATTGCACGTCAGGTTCTCCATGGGGATACCATACATAATGGCCTTTAATGTCTATAATATATGGTATCCCTTGTATTTCTGGGGTTCGAACTTGCCAGTATTCAATTTGACATGGTCTTATGTGCTATGGGTGAGCACAGTATTTCTATGCCATATAGCACCATTCCTTTCGCTTTCCAACATCTTTTACAATGGGGACACCAAATATAATGGCTCAGATATTGCTGTAATATCTTGCAACCCCTGCGTTTCTTTTGTTAGCCATTAGCCATTGACCACTTGAAATTGCCATTTATATGATAGCAGACGATAGTATCTTTTCACATTTTTTACATCATTACACAAGATTTTACGACCGGTTACCTTAGGGGATACCAAATATATTGACTTATACCGGTTCTTATATCTGGTATCCCCTGTGTTTCTGGGGTTAGAGATTAGCAGTATTCAAATTGACATGATCTTATGTTGGATGGCTGAGCCCAGTATTTCTATGGGAAATAGCACCCTTCCTTTTGCTTTCCAATGTCCTTTTCAATGGGGATACCAAATATTATGGCTCACGCATTGCTGCAATATGTTGTGTCTCCTACGTTTCATGGGTTACTTTTTAGCCATTGACCACTTGAAGTTTTCTTATCTTTGATAGCTGATTATAGTATCTTTTCACATTTTTAACATCATTCCACAAGATTTTACATCCTGTTCCCTTTGGGGATACCATATATAACGGCCTACACCAGCTATAATATCCTGTATCCCCTGTGTTTTTTGGGTTAGAACTTGCCAGGATTCAATTTAGCATGGTCTTATGTTAGGTTTGGTATGGTCTTATGTTAGACGGGTGAGCACAGTATATGTATGCCAAATAGCACCCTTCCTTTTTGCTTTCCAATGTCGTTTTCAATGGGGATACTAAATATGGCTCGCACATTGCTGTAATATCTTGTATCCCCTAAGTTTAATGGGTTACCCTTTAGCCATTGACCACTTAAAGTTGTCATTTCTTTGATAAGAGACTAAAGTATCTTTTCACATTTTTTTCATTATTCCACAAGATTGCACGTCAGATTCTCTATGGGGATACCATATATAATGGCCTTTAATGTCTATAATATTTGGTATCCCTTGTATTTCTGGTGTTAGAACTTGCCAGTATTCAATTTGACATGGTCTTATGTGCTATGGGTGAGCACAGTATTTCTTTGCAATATAGCACCATTCCTTTTGCTTTCCAACATCTTTTACAATGGGGACACCAAATATAATGGCTCAGACATTGCTGTAATATCTTGCAACCCTGCGTTTCTTTTGTTAGCCATTAGCCATTGACCACTTGAAATTGCCTTTTGTATGATAGCAGAAAATAGTATCTTTTCACATTTTTTACATCATTACACAAGATTTTAGGACCGCTTACCTTAGGGGATACCAAATATATTGGCTAATACCGGTTCTTATATCTGGTATCCCTGGTGGAGTTCTGGACCTTTTGGTTCCGTCCAGAGGTGTCAGGGAACAACACCCAATGACCCCGGAGTTCCACCTGCCTTGGTGCGCAAATGAACAGAAACACGGGCTTCTCGAAGGTGGCGTCAAAGACCAAAGGTTTATTACTGCAGGGACACAGAAATCACAGAATCTACACACGGGCAGAATCTAGGAGACTGTTCGATTTGTACATTGTGGGTTGCTCCTTATATACCAAAAATTGTGCTTCAGGCAAATATTTCACATGTCAGTACATTCCCAAACCTTTGTGTCTTAAACAATAAATATTTGGCGTTACACAGGAACTGTCGATAATATCTGATGCCAAACATCACGAAGAGGGGTTCCCACTAGTCCATCACAATCCCTTGTCAATATTGCATTCAAGAGCCGGACCGCCTCATCGTAAAGTTCGTTACCTCCCCCTAATAAAGGCCCAGAAGGAAAGGAGCAGAGCCAGGTGCAGAAGATAGGAAAGCGGGATAAGAGATGTTTGTGGGTTGTAAATGGGCAAGGCTACCGGCTTCGGCCGCCTAATCATGATCAGGACAATGGACAGGAAAACCAGTTCAGGTGGGCTGGCCTCGGGCAGAGGAGGCAGCCTTTGTCGAGTCATGCAGCTTCAGCGTGATCTAGTTTAAGGTGTACGTGTCATGAAAGAGGTGAATCTCCGGCTAAGGCTACGTGTCCTTAATCAAAGTGAAGTGAATGAAGTGATCAGAGGCTATTGCATATGTGAGGGCAAGGAAACACAAAATGGCGGCCATGATCTAAGATGGATGCCATGGGTAGATCAGAAATGTGTTCATAACAAGAGTGCTCTTACTCGTATCGTAGCGAAAACACCAGGATATGCTAAATGGATCATTTGCGGTTCGCTGATACTAATATTATGTATTTCCGACAAACTTGAAAACACGGGTTCAAATCGTCACGGAACCTCAGACCCTCCTTTTGCCCTTACATAGGCAATTACTCAGTCTATATCAGAGTCTAGTTCTATACTCATCAGGTCAGTGACATGTTGTTGTATCATCATCCTTTCTCGTGCCTTTTCTCCAAACGCAGGTGGTTTCCTAAAACAGGTTGCAGCACAAAGGCCACACAGGGCTGGACCACACTGGATAATCAGGCAGCATGAGAAGAGGAATACTAATATGACACCAATGACCATTAGAACCTTCCATCCCCACGCTGAGATCAGAGTCCAAACCCACTCCATAAAGGACCAGTTTCCCTTGTCTACATGTATAGAGTCGGAAATCTTGTGTAGCTTAGAGATCGCCTCATAGACTGTTGGAGCATTATTAGGAATAAAGACACAGCAGCTCGATTGGATCATTCTGCATACCCCACCTCGGTCTGCAAGGATAACGTCTAAGACCATACGGTTTTGCAACGTCATGAGTCTATCCGCCTGAAGCTCAGCTGTTAGATTGCTAAGGGCACCAGCAGTTTCGGTAATAGTAGATTCAACTACCCGTGTTAGCTGACGTATGTTTCTACTATTGGCCATAGGCCCCCAAAACGGAAGAAAGCCTTTGAAGAAGTCTCCAGCTTCCTGACCAGCAGTATCTTCTTTGCTGAAGACACCTCTCGCTACTCTGGTTCTGTGGTAATCAGATGAAGCAGTGTATGTTGGAGGCAACAATCGAGCAATATAGCATGAACCTGAAAAGTCAGCAGGCAACCATGTATAAGCTCGGTCTTGACAAATGAAATAGGTACCCCTAGCAGTGAGGAAGGCAGGGGAAAAGTTAGCCGGAAACACATAAGTCTCAACGCACTCACTCCTCCCTAGCTGAGCTCTCGGATTTCTCCCATTACCTTGCAAACAGACCTGACCTCGGTGAGGTACGACCCAGATTGGAGTTGAGCTTTTACGCTTACTTTCTCCTAAACTAAGGCGATACTCTGAAGTATTCCAACTCAAATACACTCGTAGTTCGTCTCTAGGGTATGATGGAGTATTATTGACATCCTTGATCATGTCAATAATTCCCTGGACTAAAGCTTTGTTGGCAGAGTTATATTTAGTGGAACGTGGTGGACGTGGAGGATAGGTCTCAAGGGCATAAGCAAAGATGGTTTGAAGGGCCTGAAATGATCCATTGTAGCTGAAAGGCAAAACCAGATAGGGAATACCTTTATCCATAGTGTGGGGTATCAAGCCACACACCCAGCAGTCTGTAGTGTTGACTACCAGTTGGTGTTGGTGCAAGAGCTGTACAAAAGTGTTGTTGATGAATTCTGAGCGTCGAGCTTGCTCATGTTCTGGAAATGAGTGAAATGAGTGTATAGAAGAAACAGTAGAAGTAACAGGATCAAGGGGAGGTACTGTAGTAACTGGCACAAAAATCATTTTTATACCAAAGACTATTCCACCCACCAATGTTGCTAAAATAATCAAAAATGTAACGGCACATTGCATCAAAAAGCATTTGCTACGAAGAATTTTGTACAGTTTGTTTCTGCGAACATAAATCACATTTTTTTGTTGCAGCGCAGGAAGCTCCATCTTCTACAATCCGCTCGCGACCACTGATGATGTGTACGTAGATGAAAATGCCTCTGTCAGCCCTGGGAGTTCCCAAAACCAACAGAAAGATCGACCTTGTGTCAGACCCCTGCAAATTCAAACTAGGCACACAGCCACGACCCTACGGCTACCCAGACGGCAAGGCAATTTAAAAACAATAAACAATAGCAAACTTCCTGGCTGAAAAGCAAAAGTTCAGTATATCAAAATTACAATATGCAGTTGCCTGCTTTATTAGTCCTTTTTATGGCTTCTAAGGTTGTATCTCTTCTTCGCTGGTACTGTCTGATCGGAAAATAGTGTATCACTAGCAGCTGTTGCAGAGTTTAAGTTCGCAGGTAACAAAGTTTCTTCTGATGCTGAAGACAAATGTTCAATGTTCGAAAGAGTTTTCTCAGGAGGAGAGTCAGGTTTCAAAGTGTCAGTAATCAAATCAGCATCACTGAAAGGGATAAATTTCGGGGTGATTTCAAATTCGGAGGCACCAATTCCCTTCTTCACCCAGTCGTCAAAAGGCAGCGGCAATGGAACACGCTTTACGTGAGAAGCGTGGATCCAGTTCTTCCGACCAGCAACACGTACAGCTGTCCTCGTTGCCAGCAGGACCTGGAAGGGGCCGATGTAGCGAGGCTGAAGATTCTTTGTCCTCGCGAAGTTCCGGACCACAATGAAGTCACCCGGTTTCAGTTGATGCCCTGGACTCTCCGGAGGCTTTGGTAGTGCATCAAAAACCTGTTGATGAATAAGACTCAATTTAGCAGTCAAGTCGTAAAGGTAGTCTATCAACATAGGATATTCAATGGAGCAAAATTGTTTAGGCCTTGGCACACCCCAAATATTTGCCGGGCGGCCAAACACAATCTCGTATGGAGAAAGCCCTATTCTAGAATGCACTGTTGCTCTCGTTGATAACAAGGCCAAAGGAAGTGCGTCTGGCCAAGCCAAACCTGTGGATGCTTGTATTTTGGCTATCTTCAGCTTGAGGGTGCCATTATAACCCTCCACTAGACCAGCTGACTGGGGATGGTTCGCACTATGAAATTTTTGTTTCAAACCTAGGCCTGCACATACACTCTGCATAACTTTCCCTACAAACTCACTTCCGTTATCTGACCATACAATCCGTGGCATTCCAAATCTAGGGAAGTATTCTTTGAGAAGAATTTTGGCAGTTGATAAGGCGGTATTGTCCTTCAGTGGGTATGCTTCTATCCACCTGGAAAAAGCACAAACCACCACCAGGACGTATTTCAAGTTATTACAGCGTTCCATGTGGAGGCACACGTAAATGCCGCGCTCTCAGAACATCTCTGTCGAGCTGACATACTCGACGCTACGCAGAATGGGTTTAGGGCAGGTCACAGCACGGAGACGGCTCTGCTGTATATGGTGGAGCACCTCCGCTCCGTGCTTGACGCGGGACAAACGGCAGCGCTGGTGCTATTAGATCTAAGCGCTGCCTTTGACACCGTCTCGCACCCTATCCTTCTGCAGCGTTTAGAGGATGCTGGTGTTTCCGGCATAGCACTCGACTGGTTCCGGTCGTTCTTATCAAACCGGGCCTTTAGCGTGACCGTCCCACCCTTTCAGTCTAAATTCCACCCGTTGAACCTGGGCGTCCCCCAAGGCTCCTCGCTGAGTCCTACGCTGTTCAACCTGTACGTAAGGCCGCTAGCTGAGGTTGTCAAACTATGGGGTATGACCATGGTATCATATGCCGATGACACCCAGCTAGCGGTCACGATCAGCGGGGATGCGGAGGTCGACGCTCCTAGGTTTCAACAAGGACTGAGGGCGGTCGCTAGGTGGATGACGCTTAATTGTCTCCAGCTAAACGCTAGTAAGACCGAGGTGATGGTATTTGGTAGGCGACCGGAACTGTGGGGAGAGAGATGGTGGCCGGAGGAGTTGGGTTCCGCTCCCATCCCAGTCGCCGAGCTTAAAAACCTCGGGGTCTGGTTGGACCCTTCCCTTACGTTTGCATGCCACACTAAACGCACGGCTGCTTGCTGCTTCGGCATCTTGCGTGGGCTCCGTCCGGTGCTAAAGTTCTTTGATGCCCCCACCCGGCAACTCATGATCCAAGCTACCGTCATATCTAGATTGGATTATGCTAGCTCTTTGTTGGCCGGACTGAATGTAGCTGAGATAGGGCGCCTGCAGCGGATCCAGAATGCTGCTGCGAGAGCGGTGGTGGGTCTTCCTAGATTCTGTCCCACCTCCAGCACCATTCGAGCATTGCACTGGCTCCCTGTGGCGCAGCGGATTCAGTTTAAGGTCCTCTGCGTCGCCCATAAGATCTTGAAGGGGTCCCCTGCAATGATCCTCACGACACTCATGGCCAATTACATTCCGGCACGACCCTTAAGATCGTCAGATCTCGATTTGGCTGTGGTCCCGCGCTTTAAGCGAAGCAGGGCCGGTGGTCGCTCATTCCGAGTGCGGGCCGCTGCTCTGTGGAACTCCTTGCCCCCGGCAATTCGCGCCATGAGCGATGTGCTCTCTTTTCGTCGCGCCTTAAAAACATTTTTATTTCCTTAGTTTGTGTGTTCTGTGCTGTTTTATTTAGTTGTGTTGTGTAGCTGCCTTGTCTGGCGCCAAGACGCTCCTTAGCTGGAGCATTTGCGCGCCTAATAAAAACCACATAACATAACATAACATAACATGTGAATGAAATCTAACTGAATCACTTCAAAGGGACAGGAAGGAGGAGCGAAATGACCAGCTGGAGTTGGAGTTCCCTTACCAGGGTTATGCATCAAGCACACCATACAATTTTTCACCACTCTCTCTGCACACTTACTGATCCCATCATTCTTCCAGACCGGAGCCAACATCTTACAGATACCTTTAGAACTTATATGCGCTACTCCGTGCGCCATTGTCACTACTGCAAGCACATACGCATCCGGCAACATCCAACGTTGTTGCTCTGTCAAATCAATCCAACATCCATTCGAGTCCAACTTGCCCGTACTTTCTCTCCATACACGTTTCTCTTTCTCAGTCGCTTCTCTCTGAATCTCCCTCACACTTTCCATTGTATCTTCACACATCCCAGACTCAGCGATCCATCTTGCAGACGTTGCAACATACATTCTACTCATCACATCTCTAGCTGTCTGTTTAGCAATTTCATCAGCAAAAGCATTCCCACGTCCAACATCATCCGTGATTGCTTTATGAGCACTGCACTTCACAATCGCAACTTCAGTCGGCAAGGTTAAAGATTCCAACAAGTCGTTAACTAGTTGACCATGTTGAATCTTAGTCCCATGGGACGTAATGAAACCTCTTTCTCTCCACAACCGGCCAAAACTATGGGCCACGCCAAATGCGTACTGACTATCTGTGAACACATTCACTCTCTTTCCCTCAGCTAAAACACATGCTCTCGTTAGAGCTATTAATTCTGCAGCTTGGGCAGAATTCTGACTCACTCTTGCAATCTCCACAATCGTCTTCAAAGTTGTCACCGCATAAGCAGCAGTCACATCACCATTCTCCAATTTAAAACATGACCCGTCCACATATAGCGTACCATCCGGATCGGGTAACGGAGTATCTTTAAGGTCAATGCGCCCTTTTGTCTCTTCCTCCGTTTTAAAATAGCAGTCATGTGGCTCAGAATCACTCGACTCTTGATCAGTCGGCAACAGTGTTGCTGGATTCAATACATTACATCTTTTGATCTGAATATGACTCGCTAGTAGTGTCAGTTCGTAACCAGATAATCTCGCACTGGTAAGGTGTTGTGTCTTCGTTCGGTTCATGAGTGTATCCACTGCATGAGGAACCATGACCACTAGCATGTTATTCATCACCAAACCAGCAGATTGCCGAATGGAAGCCGCAGCTGCCGCTGTAGCCCTCAAACAACTAGGCAACGCTCTAGCTACCGGATCTAATGTTGATGAGAAATACGCACAAGGGCGTTGTTTATCACCAAACTTCTGTGTCAGGACACTCAACGCGCAACCTTCTCTCTCGTGAACGTAGAGCGTGAATGGTTTACTGTAATCAGGTGTACCCAATACAGGAGCTGAACACAAGGCTTTTCGTAATTCAGTAAAACTCTCTTGACATTCATCAGACCATGGCACCGGACTCGGAACATTTTTCCCAGTCAAAGCTACCAATGGTTTCGCTAAAAGAGAAAAATTTGGAATCCACTGCCTACAGTAGGAGGTAATACCTAAAAAGGCACGTACTTCTCTCTGTGTGCGTGGAACACTCATTTGCGTAATTGCTTTTATTCTTTCTGGGGTCAACTTCCTTCCCTCCTTTGACAAGAGATGACCTAGGTAGGTCACTTCTTGGCAGCAGTATTGCATCTTGGAAGGTGATACTTTGTGATTCAAATCAGACAAATGATGTAACAACAATACCGTAGCTGCTTTGCAAGTTTCCTTGTCATCGGCAGCCACTAAAAGATCATCTACGTACTGTACTAGGGCAGAACCTGGAGGAAGGACAAAAGAATCTAGCTGACTTTTTAATGCTTGACTGTAAATAGATGGACTCTCACAGTAGCCTTGTGGAGCGCGTTTAAATCTGAAGCTCCGACCTCCTAGACAGAAGCCAAAAATATCCCTGCTTTCCTCGGCTATCGGAATGCTGAAAAAGGCATTCTTCAAGTCGATGACTGAGAACCAATTGGCTGTAGCAGGAATCAATGTTAACAAGGCAGTAATGTCTGGAACCACAGGAAACTGCGGAACCACAATCTTATTAACTTCTCTAAGATCTATGACAAACCTATATACTGGAGGTTTCGTAGGATCAGTTCGTTTCAGAATTGGCAATACAGGACTATTACAAACATTTCCTCGAGTTTCTTCAACCACACCTTTCTTAATCAAATCTTGCACAATCAATAAAAGTGCACGTTCTCCTTCACTTGATATTTTATATTGGGGAATTCTAGGAAATTTTACATTTGCTTTCAAAGTTACTACATACGGTGGTATTTCCAAAAGGCCTACATCATTAGGACCAGTCGCCCAAAGAGAATCAGGGAGTGAGCGCAGCTCCGGCGGGAGTGCGTCCATTGACAAGTACATCGGAGAAGTGAGTCTTTTACCCAAAGTAAGCTGTACTCCTTCCGGAGAACAGTACAATGTCGCATATAGTCGTTTTAACAAATCTAAACCAAGCAGATTTTCATTACAACCTGTCGTCAAAATCAAGGGTGCTTTCAATTGGCATGGTCCAACAGAAATAGACAAAGGATTAGATATCGGGTTGTAAACAGGGGCGCCTGAAAAACCTACGGAAACATTCGTTGAGCCAGACAAAGGTGCGCCAGGGAGTTTCGCATGAATTATAGAACTTTTTGCGGCACCAGTATCCAACAGAAACGGTTCGACTACACCTGATGTTGCTACTGCGACATAAGGCCCACTCTGATCCACTGGAACTGATACTACTCCCTCTCTCTGTCCATGGCTGTCCTAGTACCCATTTTGCTGGAATCCCTCATCAACTTCACAATAATCCTCAACAAGATATTGCTGAGATCTATTCTGTTGAGCTGACTGTACGTTTCGTTGATCAAAGTGATTAGAAGGACGATCATTCGTTTGCGGAGGCATAGCACCTCGCCCTCGACCTCTAGAATTCTGCGCATAACCACCACGACCTCTCTGAGCTGCTGCTGCATTATTTTGCGCTAGAATCGGACATTCATTCTTGTAGTGACCCTCTTTCTTACAGTACGCACACTGATTCCACTGATATTGAGGCCTGGTTGAATTATAATCTGTCCTTTGATACGAATTCTGTTGCATATTAGTCTGATTCGTGCGAGGCGGATACGCCTGCTGTAAAAGAACTTTAGTCTTTAAATCTTTCGTTTTTTTCTCTGATTTCTCCTTTTCCTCTTTATCCCTATTTTCGTAGTACTGTGCAGTCGCAAGTATTTGTGCTGTCGTAGATACAGCCCACGCACTTTCGGAATCTTTTAATTTATTGCATAATTCAGGTAACAAATTATGCACAAATTTATCGACAAACAGTCTCTGTCCTCCTTCAGTACTCATATCCTGACCACTATGGTCTACAAAAGTCTCTTCGAACCTCGTGAAGAAGTCGGAGACACTTTCGTCTTTCTTTTGCTTGCATGCGGATAATTTATCCCAATTAACACGCAACGCGGGCATCAGAGTCTTCATTAAATCAATTATTCTACCTGGAAGATTAGCAATTAGGGGTTCGGGTTTTGCACCACCCGTTTGCTGACCATCTGCTGCAATGATAGCTGCCCAATCACCACCTAAGGCTGCTTGATGATCCTCTCTACGAATTTTAGCCCACACTGGTTGTGGAACTACATTGCCAAATAGCATGTCAATGTCTGCCAAATTCATTATACAAGCTTCAACTGTCTGTGTCAATTCCTTGTAATATCCGGCCGGGTTCTTACGCGGATCTGGTAAGGCCTGTTTCACTGCTAGTACTTCAGCTCGCTTCCATGGAATGTGTATCCACACTCGTTGGAACTGTGCTGGAGCAGCTGCAATACCCGCAACCGCATCAGCTTGCACGGCTTCGCGCCAAATTGGAGGAACCTCCCTCATAGGATATTGGCGACTTAGCTTCATTTTACTTTTTTCTAAATCTCTCGGTGAACGAAGAGATGGATCATTCCTAAAACTCAAAATAAGTTCCATCGCTTCCTGTATTTTATCACCCACTATCATTCCTGCAGCAAACTCTTTTTGCACCTTAATTAAATCTTCCAAGTCTGATTCGACATCATCTTCCTCTATTTCCTCACGTAGCAACGAACACATCTCATCGAAGACGTATCGTTGCGTTGGTTCCTTCCACTGCATAAATGTATCTAATACATCTCTTGTATTATATCTTCTAACTTTCGTAATCCATCTGAGAGCCGTGGAATCTAAAACTCCCCGTTCTTCAGTACTTGGTAGCTGACTACGTCTCTGAACTGAATCAGAAGTAGGAGTCTTAATTAAGGATTTATATAAAGGAGACAGAATATTAGCAACAGAATCAGTTATTTTTCGACGTACAGAAAGTGGAGGTAACATACTCGCAGACGTAGAGAACACAGTAGAGGTAGGAACAGATTGCGAAGCAGTAGGAGTATCGATGAAAATAGTTTGTGAAGTAGTAGGTGTAAGCGAGACAGATACAGGTATAGAAGTCGGCAACCCAGGAGGAGGAGGAGCCGTAGGAACATTCACATTAACCACAGGAGGTACAGGAACTAGATTCTGAGGAACAAGAACACCAGGTTGTCCAGCAACCGGCAATTGAACATTCGGTATAAGTTGAGCCGCAGCACCTTGTGCGTACGGTGGAGGTGAACGTAACAGATAAGACAACAGAGGATCGTTTTCGGGGTCCTCCAGTACCTTAGCTGTTTTCGATGGCAAGGCAGGGTAGCATTTGTCAATCGCTAAATTATGCTCTCTAATTGCTACGTCTATAGCCTTTTCGCACTCATTATCTTGCAGTTGTTTAGTTGCTTGCTCTAGAGTTAACTCCTCTTGCTCTTTTTGTTCTTTCTTCAACCTTTTCATTTCTCTCTGTTTAGATTCTTTTCGCCAATAACGGAAAGAATCAAACATTGCCGGCCGGGCTTTCTTACTAAACAGTTTCGCTTCTAAATTATCAAGGATCTCGGGCTCAAAACTACCATGTAGTGGCCAACTAAGGACACCGTCTTTCTTACAATAACGGACCCACACCTCGTTATAGGATATAGGACCCACTCCAAATTTGCAATATAGGTCATAAAGGGGAGTCCCAATCGGAGGAACCAAACATGAATCCTCCAATCGTGAGTCACTGTTGCAACTAAAACAAGACAACATTTTCCGACTTACCATTTTCAGTCTGGAACACAAAACAAACAAAACACGAAACAGATATGTGCACTTGAACCAAGAACTTAGGCCTACCAAAACCAAACTAATGTATCGATACCCAAACTGAACCAAATAGATTATCGTAACCAGAACAACTAGTGATAATCTTACGAAACCAAACCAAACCAAGAACCGATCAAGGATTTTTAACAATCCTCACAAAGTAACCAGCTAGCTATCACTAAATACTTAACTGAGGCACTGAAGACGTCACCAAGGAGAAACCCGTCACGTTTCGCTGTACTAAGGCTGCACCTCGGGTCCAAGACAGGGCGACGGTCAAGGCAACGGCCCACTGCAGCCGTCCTGAACGGAAACCCTCGTGGAAGAGAACTTCAGGGCCACTTTTGCGATATGCCGGGATCGATGAAGTGGGGCGCCTCCCTCAGGAATCTTCACACGAAGCTTCTCGAACTCTTCAGGCTTTTGGACCGGTACCGAATGACGTCGCCCCACGTTGGGCGCCAATTGGAGTTCTGGACCTTTTGGTTCCGTCCAGAGGTGTCAGGGAACAACACCCAAAGACCCCGGAGTTCCACCTGCCTTGGTGCGCAAATGAACAGAAACACGGGCTTCTCGAAGGTGGCGTCAAAGACCAAAGGTTTATTACTGCAGGGACACAGAAATCACAGAATCTACACACGGGCAGAATCTAGGAGACTGTTCGATTTGTACATTGTGGGTTGCTCCTTATATACCAAAAATTGTGCTTCAGGCAAATATTTCACATGTCAGTACATTCCCAAACCTTTGTGTCTTAAACAATAAATATTTGGCGTTACACAGGAACTGTCGATAATATCTGATGCCAAACATCACGAAGAGGGGTTCCCACTAGTCCATCACAATCCCTTGTCAATATTGCATTCAAGAGCCGGACCGCCTCATCGTAAAGTTCGTTACCTCCCCCTAATAAAGGCCCAGAAGGAAAGGAGCAGAGCCAGGTGCAGAAGATAGGAAAGCGGGATAAGAGATGTTTGTGGGTTGTAAATGGGCAAGGCTACCGGCTTCGGCCGCCTAATCATGATCAGGACAATGGACAGGAAAACCAGTTCAGGTGGGCTGGCCTCGGGCAGAGGAGGCAGCCTTTGTCGAGTCATGCAGCTTCAGCGTGATCTAGTTTAAGGTGTACGTGTCATGAAAGAGGTGAATCTCCGGCTAAGGCTACGTGTCCTTAATCAAAGTGAAGTGAATGAAGTGATCAGAGGCTATTGCATATGTGAGGGCA
This sequence comes from Lissotriton vulgaris, assembly GCF_964263255.1. Taxonomy (NCBI): domain Eukaryota; kingdom Metazoa; phylum Chordata; class Amphibia; order Caudata; family Salamandridae; genus Lissotriton; species Lissotriton vulgaris. The sequence continues at coordinate 222,146,518 of NC_141686.1, read as the reverse complement.
AGGAAACACAAAATGGCGGCCATGATCTAAGATGGATGCCATGGGTAGATCAGAAATGTGTTCATAACAAGAGTGCTCTTACTCGTATCGTAGCGAAAACACCAGGATATGCTAAATGGATCATTTGCGGTTCGCTGATACTAATATTATGTATTTCCGACAAACTTGAAAACACGGGTTCAAATCGTCACGGAACCTCACTGGTGTTTCTGGGGTTAGAGGTTAGCAGTATTCAAATTGACATGATCTTATGTTGGATGGCTGAGCCCAGAATTTCCATGGGAAATAGCACCCTTCCTTTTGCTTTCCAATGTCATTTTCAATGGGGATACCAAATATTATGGTTCACGCATTGCTGCAATATGTTGTGTCTCCTACGTTTCATGGGTTACTTTTTAGCCATTGACCACTTGACGTTTTCTTTTCTTTGATAGCTGATTATAGTATCTTTTCACATTTTTAACATCATTCCACAAGATTTTACATCCTGTTCCCTTTAGGGATACCATATATAACGGCCTATACCAGCTATAATATCTTGTGTCCCCTGTGTTTTTTGGGTTAGAACTTGCCAGGATTCAATTTAGCATGGTCTTATGTTAGATTTGGTATGGTCTTATGTTAGACGGGTAAGCACAGTATATGTATGCCAAATAGCACCCTTCCTTTTGCTTTCCAATGTCATTTTCAATGGGGATACCAAATATGGCTCACACATTGCTGTAATATCTCGTATCCCCCAAGTTTAATGCGTTACCCTTTAGCCATTGACCACTTGAAGTAGCCTTTTATTTGATAGCTGACTACAGTATCTGTTCAGATTTTTTACATCATTCCACACAATTTTGCAATCGGTTACCTTAGGGGATACCAAATATATTGGCTTATACCGGTTATTATATCTGGTATCCCCTGTGTTTCTGGGGTTAGAGATTAGCAGTATTCAAATTGACATGATCTTATGTTGGATGGCTGAGCCCAGTATTTCTATGGGAAATAGCGCCCTTCCTTTTGCTTTCCAATGCCCTTTTCAAAGGGGATACCAAATATTATGGCTCATGCATTGCTGCAATATGTTGTGTCTCCTATGTTTCATGGGTTACTTTTTAGCCATTAACCACTTGAATGTTTCTTTTCTTTGATAGCTGATTATAGTATCTTTTCACATTTTTAACATCATTTCACAACATTTTACATCCTGTTCCCTTTGAGGATACCATATATAACAGCCTATGCCAGCTATAATATCTTGTATCCCCTGTGTTTTTTGGGTTAGAACTTGCCAGGATTCAATTTAGCATGGTCTTATGTTAGATAGGTGAGCACAGTATTTCTATGCCAAAAAGTACCCTTCCTTTTCGTTTCCAACATTGTTTGCAATGGGGATACCAAATATTATGGCTCACATATTGCTGCATTACCTCGTATCCCCTACTTTTCATGTGTTGCCCATTAACCATTGGAGACTTGAAGTTGCCTTTTATTTGAAAGCAGACTTCAGCATCTTTTCAGATTTTTTAAATCTTCCTATAAGATTTTACGTCCAGTTCGCTTAGGGGATACCATATATAATGGCCTATACCGGCTATTATATCTGGTATCCCTAGTGTTCCTGGGGTTAGAACTTACCAGTATTCAATTTGACATGGTCTTATGTTGAATGGATGAGCCCAGTATTTCTATGGCAAAGGGCACCATTCCTTTTGCTCTCCAACATTGTTTACAAAGGGAATACCGAATATTATGGCTCACTCATTGCTGTAATATCGCGTATCCCCTACGTTTCATTGATTCCGTTTAGCCATTGACCACTTAAAGTTGTCTTTTCTTTGATACAAGACTAAAGTATCTTTTCACATTTTTTACATTATTCCACAAGATTGTACGTCAGATTCTCTATGGGGATGCCATATATAATGGCCTTTACCGTCTATAATATTTGGTACCCCTTATGTTTCTGGGGTTAGAACTTGCCAAGATTCAATTTGACAAGGTCTTATGTGCTATGGGTAGCACAGCATTTCTATGCCAAATATCACCATTCCTTTTGCTTTCCAACATCGTTTACAATGGGGATACCAATATTATGGTTCACGCATTGCTTTAATATGTGGTATCCCCACTGTTTTATGGGTTCCCCTTTAGCCATTGACCAATTGAAGTTGTTTTTTTATTACATAGAAGACTACAGTATATGTTAAAAAAATGTACATTATTCCACAAGATTGTACGTCCGGTTCTCTTATGGGATACCATATATAATGACCTATACCGGCTATAATATCTGGTATCCCTTGTCTTTCTTGGATTAAAATTTACCAGGACTCGATTTGGCATGGTCTTATGTTAGATGGGTGAGCATAGTATTACTATGCCAAATAGCACCCTTACTTTTGCTTTCCAACATCATTTACAATGGGGATACAAAATCTTATGACTCATGCATTGCTGTAATATGTGGTATCCCCTACATTTCATGGGTTCCCCTTTAGCCATTGACCATTTGAAGTTGACTTTTAGTTGATAGCAGACTACAGTATCTTTTCACATTTTGTACATTATCCCACAAGATTGTACATCCGGTTCACTTAGGAAATCCCATATATAATGACTATATAGGCTGTAATATTTGGTATGCCCTGTGTTTCTTGTGTTGGAACTTACCAGAATTCGATTTGGCATGGTCTTGTGTTAGATGGGTGAGCAAAGTATTTCTATGCCAAATAAGACCCTTCCTTTTGCTTTCCAACATCGTTTACTATGGGGACACTAACTATTATGGCTCACACATTGCTGTAATATCTCTTATCCCTTTGGTTGCATGAGTTGCGCTTCAGCCATTGAAGTTGTCTTTTACTTGATAGCAAACTACAGTATCTTTTCAGATTTTTTACATCATTCAACAAGATTTTACATCCAGTTCCCTTAGGAAATACTAAATGTTATGGCTCACCCAATGCTGTGATATCTGGTATCCCCTATGTTTCATGGGATACCCTTTAGCCATTGACCACTTGAAGTTGCCTTTTGTTTGATAGCAGACTACAATAACCGTTCATATTTTTTACATCATTACACCAGATTTTCCATCCGGTTCCCTTAAGGGATACCAAATATAATGGCCCATACCACCTATATTATTTGAGGTCCCCTGTGTTTCTTGGGTTAGAATTTACCAGGATTCAATTTGACATAGTCTTAAGTTGGATTGGTCAGCACAGTACTTCTGTGCCAAAGAGTAGTGTTCCTTTTACTTTCCAACATCGTTTACTATGGGAATACCAAATATTATGGCTCACTCAATGCTGTGATATCTGGTATCCCCTATGTTTCATGGGTTACCCTTTAGCCATTGGCCACTTGAAGTTGTCTTTTATTTGATAGCAGACTACAGTATCATTTCACATTTTGTACATCATTCCACAAGATTGTACATCCGGTTCCTTTAGGGGATACTAAATATTATGGTTCACGCATTGCTATAATATCTTTTATCCTCTACTTTTTATGGGTTACCCTGTAGCCATTGACCACTAGAAGTTGCCTTTTACTTGATAGCAGACTACATTAACTTTTCAAATGTTTTAGATTATTCCACAAGCTTCTATGTCCGGTTCCCTTATGGGTACCATATGTAATGGCCCATACGGGCTATAATATCTAGTAGCCCTTGTGTTTCTGGGGTTAGAACTTACCAGAATTCAATTTGACCTAGTCTTATGTTGGATGGATGAGCACAGTACTTGTATGCCAAGTAGCGGTCTTCCTTTTGTTTTCCAATTTCGTTTACTATGGGGATACCAAATAATATGGCACATGCATTGCTGTAATACCTTGTATCCCTTATGTTACATGGGTTACCCTTTAGCCATTGGCCATTTGAAGTTGTCTTTTATTTGATAGCAGACTACAGTATCTTTCCACATTTTTTACATCATCCCACAAGATTGTACGTCCGGTTCCCTTAGGGGATACCATATTTAATTGCCTAAACCGCCTATGATATTTGGTATTGCTTTTGTTTCTTGGGTTAGAAGTCACCGGGATTCAATTTGACATGGTCGCATGTTGGATGGGCGAGAACAGTGTTTCTATGCTGAATATAACCCTTCCTTTTACTTTCCATCGTCGTTTACTATGGGGATACCAAATATTATGGCTAACGCATTGCTGTAACATCTCGTATCCCCTACGTTTCATGGGTTACCCTTTAGCGATTGACCACTTGAAATAGCATTTTACTTGATAGCAGACTACAGTAACCTTTCACATTTTTTTTTATCATTCCACTAGATTGTAAGTCCTGTTACCTTAGGGGATACCATATATAATGGCTTATACCATCTATAATGCTTTGTATCCATTGTGTTTCTTGGGTTAGAACTTACCAGGATTCAATTTGACATAGTCTTATGTTGGATGGGTGAGCACAGTACTTCTGTGCCATATAGCGGCCTTCCCTTTGCTTTAAAACATTGCTTAATATCAGGATACCAAATATTATGGCTCAGGCATTGCTGTAATGTCTTGTATCCCCTATGTTACATGGGTTACCCTTTACCCATTGGCCACTTGAAGTTGCCATTTATTATATAGCAGACTACAGTATCTTTTCACATTTGTTACATCATTCCACAAGATTTTACATCCGGTTGCCTTAGGCGATACCAAATATAATGTCCTCTACCGCCTATATTATTTGATATATTCAACTTGACATGGTCTAATGTTGAATAGGTGAGTACACTATTGTTCTGCCAACTGACACCCTTCCTTGAGTTTTCCAACACTTTTTACTATGGGAATACCATATATCATGGCTCACGCATAGCTGTAATATCTTTTGTCCCCTACTTTTCAAGGGTTACCGTTCAGACATTGACTTACTGGAGTTGCCTTTCATTTGAAACCAGATTGCAGTTTCTTTTCTCAGTTTGGATTGCATTCCACAATCTTTCACATCCAGTTCCTCTGGGGGATATCAAATATAGTGGCCTTACGAACTATACTTTGTGGTATCCCCTAGGTTTCTAATGTTACAACTTACCAGTATTCAATTGGACATGGTCTGAAGTTGGCTTTATGAGCACAGTATTTTTCTGCCAACTGGAACCCTTCCTCGAATTTCCAACATCTCTTATTAATGGGATACCAAATATAATGGTTTACTTAAGGCTGTTATAGTATGCATCCCCAGCTTTTCATGGGTTATCTTTTAGCTATTGACAGACAACTTACTTATCTTTGGTAACACCTTATCTGGTAGAGATAGGATCTAGCTGCAGATTCCTTAACCTTGGAATTCCAGGCATCAGGCTGGATCCGGAAGATTTTCTTAGCAGTACCCCTGCTCGTCGGTAGGTGGCGTCGGTAAACTCTGTGTGACGTTGTCAGCATTGTGTTCGCCGTCACATATCTGTCGTAAATCTAACAGCCACTCTGATGCGCTGGCGTCACTACTTTTCACAACTTTCCATGCCAGAAGGACGAAGCCATGAAGTGACTGATCATGGTGTTTTTAAAAAGAAGCAAAGGTCCTGAAGGGGATAAGCCCTGACAGTAAAAACAGTTCCGCAGAGGGGGGAAGATGGGTGGATCGGTAAGAAATCTGCAGCTAGATTACGTCTCTACCAGATAAGGTGTTACCAAACGTAAGTAACTTTTCCATCTGATAGAGACATCTAGCCGCAGATGTTTTACCTTTAAACATATACCCAAAAAAGACCTTCCCCAAAGGAGGGACTGCGGAAAGGTTTTATACAAGTAAATCCTACAAGACAGAGTACCCAAACAAGCTTTCTCTGTGAACCTGAGAATCTAGGCAGTACTGTCAGGCAAACGTTTGCAGAGACGTCCCCATGGCAGCTTGACAGATATCATCGATTGGAACCCCGCTCTGAAGCTCTGTGGTGGCTGCCTTTGCTGTGGTGTAATGAGCTCTAAGGTCCTCAGGAGGTTACTTCTTAGACAAGGCGTAACAGATTTGTATACAGAGGATGACCCAACAGGAGATGGTCCTCTTTTGAACTGCATGCCCCTTCTTTGCCACACGTATCCTACAAAGAGTTGGTCTTATTCCCACAATTTTTTAGTGCGATCGAGATACAATGATAATGCCCTTTTTGGGGCCAGAGGTTGGAGATGCTCTTCTTCCTTGGAAGGATGCAGAGGTGCATAGAAAGTAGGCAGGGTAACTGACTTTCCAAGAAGAAAGGGAGTTACAACCTTGGGCAAAAAGGATGCCCTAGTTCTCAGTACCACTTTTTCAGGAAAAACTGTCAGGTAAAGAGGCTGTGATGACAGTGCTTGCAGTTAGCTCACCCTCCAGGCAGAGGTAATTGTCACCAAGAAAGCTGTAATTATGGTGAGCAACCATAGAGGACAATTGTGCATTGGCTCAAAGATGCGCACATCAAGAATGAGAGAAATAAATTAAGGTCCCATTGTGGCATAATAAAAGGTTAACCTTTTCAAAAACCTCTGCAGCAGAAGGGACTTGAAAAGTGAAGGCTGATCTGGTAGCCGAAGAATAGCTGAGAGGGCCAAAAGATAGCCTTTCAGAGTGCCCAAGGCAGGACCCTGCAGGACCAAGGAAAGTACAAAAAAATGATATCTGCCAGAGAGATAGACAAGGGGCCAATGTACCTTTTTATACAAGATTTACAAAATGTGTTCAATTGACAGGCATATACCAATTTCATGGAGGGACGTCTGGCTGTCACCGTAACCTCACAGACTTCGGAAGGGAGGTCAAAAGCTGTCAACTTTCGCTGCTGCTCAGTCTCCACACAAGGAGGCAGAGAGTAGATAGGTTCTGGTAAAGGACCTTCCCCTTCTGTGACAGAAGATCCTCCCGAAGGGCCAGCCTGATCGGAGGATCAATTCTCATGTCTAGAACCTCGGGATACCAAACTTCCTGGGCCCAGTCCAGAGCCACAATAATTACTTGTGATTGGTCATTCCTAATCTTCTTGAGCACTCTGGGCAGAAGTGGCATGGGCGGAAAGGCGTACAGGAGGCCTGATCTCCACTCACAGCGAAAAGCATCGCCGAGCGAGAACCACCTTAGAAATTCCAATGTGCAAAACTGCTGACAATGTGCGTTCTCTTCAGAGGTGAATAGATCTAACCAAGGCTCCCCCAAGTTGCTGAAAGAGACCATGTACCACATCCGGATGTAGACGCCACTCGTGATCCACAAAGCACTTTCAGCTGAGCTTGTTGGCCCGAATGTTCAGAGAACCAGCTAGGTGCTGAACCACCAGGGAAATGCCCTGTTTTTCTAGGCAAGTCCAAAGACACAGGGCCTCTTGACAAAGCATCCACGACCCTGTGCCGCCCTGTTTGATGAAGTACCACATGGCGGTAGTGTTGTCATTTCAGCCTTCCCTTAATAGACCGTAAAAAGGCTTTCATTTCCAGAAGGATCGCCCGAATCTCCAACAGATTGATATGGAGCTTTGCTTCTAATGGTGACCAGAGTACTCTGATCTCCACTTCTCCCCGATGGCCTCACCATCCCAGAAGGGACACATCCATCACTACTGTAAGGCCTGGGTGGGGACGGGAGAGGGGTCTGCCCTCAATCCAATCATGGTCTGTTAGTCACCTCTGCAGCTCTTTCACAGTGCACTCCGAAATCTGAACCATGTCGGTGAGATTTTGTCACATTTCGCCCCAGGTTACCTAGGTTCGCGAAGAATGATTGTGCGTGAATGTTACACTACATCGCCTAGAATGCTTAGGGGCACAGTCCTTCTTTTCGTTTCTTTACTTAACTCCTCCTGTCATGGAGTCCGGTGCTTGTCACCTGACCGTAGGAGTACCTGTACTGAGAAGCCCTGGACGTTGGTGTACTGAACCCGGATTAGACCTTTCTGTTTTCTTTTCGTTTTTACTTTTGAACTACACACAGTCAGAGGCGTCCATGGATATCGGGTGGAGCCTTACCTCGATCGCGCATTGAACGCGCTGGGATCTGAGGTTTGTGTGGCCCGAATTAATCTTGTTGTCTGAGACTCAAGGAGGAGTGAAGGATTTGCGGTAAGGTAAGGCGCAGGAGAGCTGCCTTGTCGCGTGTTGCATTACGCTGGATTTGGTTATAGAGCGGCCGCTCTACAGTTCCGTTTAGGAATTCCTATATACTTGATTCCCTTGTTCTCCCTGCCTAGACCGCATCATTGATGATTTTGATGGTCTTGCTTTACTCCAGTCTGGCCATAATACCCGGGTGAGGCGCGTGGAGATTTCCTATATCAAGTACTCATTTAACTTTGCCCTTCATCGAGTACCGAGCAGGATTTTATGCAGTTCCACTACTTTGCTACCATTCAATAGCAGGTTGCTATTGAACATTCAGACTACGTTTTCTTAAGAATCCCGAACGTGTTATAAACATTTGGTAGCACTAGGAGGTGACTTAACCTTTGTTCGAGGATGTTAAGCACCATGCAGAAATGGCGATTCTTTTCTTTTATGCTTTATTTTTACCTTTTTCTCTGTTTTCTATGAGCCTGGGCAGCAGTTTCAAGTGTAAGGGCATATACGTATATGGCATTTAACTTAATCATAGAAGAATTGAATGCATGTGTGACCCCGTGTTTCTCCCTCTGCAGGGTTCATCACCAGTTACCAGGGAGGTTATACAGCGTATCTATATCCGAACATACCTACCTGCTGATTTGAGCTGCTGCTACTTTATTGTTTCTTTTGTCCCTTTTTCTCCCTTCCCTGGTGGTGATACACTTAGTGGAGTTCATATGTATATACTCGCTGAGTGTGCCATTGCGAAGGAATAAGGAGAATTAGCTACCTTCATCGCTCCTGCTGTACCTGGCTGAACAGGTTAGTAGAAACCTGCATGAGATCACAATAGATTTCCTCGATGCTGTGCCCATTGGAACTTCAGGTCTTACTGCACAGCCCGCATTTGCCACCTTGCATGGTTTACCAGCAGGATGTTATGAGGCCCAACAGACTCAGAGTCATTCTCACGGAAAGGGATCCTCATGTTGGGAGGGGCAAATTATCTTTATGGAACAGGTACTGGAGGCAGGTAGGAGTGAGGGTGATAAGTGGACCCGGTCAGGCAGCCCCTGGTCTTATTCAGGTGTAGGGGGAGCAACAATGATTAGATGGTATCATTGGAAGATAAGAGAAGAGGGTGGGCACGTATTGTTGTGCAGGGGGATGCAGGGAATAGGTTGTGTCTGAGTCTCAGGGTGTGCGGGGTGTTGGTACAAAACCAAGAGGGGGCAGAGTAGTCCGCAGCCCCTCATGTAATGGTTGCATGCCATCATGCTGTGATGGGATAGTGGTAATCACCTCTAGATGGGAGGGGGGCATGGTGTGAAGGGGTGCCTGCCTAAGCGTCCAGATGGTAGCTGAGGGCATAGCAAGAAGTCTGGGGTAGATGGGCTGTGGAAGGTGGATGGAGAAAGGAAGTGTGGAAAACAGAAGTGATAGCAAGAGGAGAGGAAGAGAAGGGGGAGGGGGAGGGGAGAGGCATTGTAGAGGACATATGAAAGTGAGTTACTATAGGACAAGGTGGCATTTATGGCGGGGGAATGGGAGCTTCTTCTAGCTGTGGTTATCGAACTGACAGATGGAATTGGGCTGGGTCGGGCTGCAGAGTCTTATTTCTGTGGCTTCTCTGAGAATGGGTGTAGGATGGGGGATATCTGACTATGGTTGCCCCCAACTTTTTGCCTGGTGTTTTGCTGGTTTTTCGACTTAGTTGGCCTGGGGCCCTGCTATTCAGGAGCCCAGGCCTACTGCTCTCTCTGTAAAATGGATTCCATGTACCTTAGGTGCATACCTAATTGGATACTGAGTCACCTTATCAGTCCCTGTACAGTGTACCTTAGGTACCCAGGGCAAAGGTGCACCCAGGGCCTACCAGGGGCTGCAGCATGTATTATGCCACCCCTGGCTGGCCATCCAAATCTGACACAACTGGCTGCACGACAGCTGGGGCAAGGTGGTGTAATCACCCTTTGCTTTAGATATAGTATCTCTATATCTAACCCTAAAATGGACACATATATTCCTATTAGTCACTCCTATGGCAGGCTTTAACAATCCTGAAGGCAGAGTGCTTGGAATTATGTGAGATGGTGCTCTGGCATGAGCTGAGCCCGTTTGCAGCTTGCGGAACCAAGTCCTAATAGCTGTTCAATGATAACGCGTACCATATACTCTTAAGTGCATTATGAACCTCGCGGTCAAATGCTAACTTTGGCATAGCATTATCAAAACATGTCGAGTAAGGTGTCATACGAATTGGAATACTAACCCCTCGCCAATTCTGGTGACGATGTTAGCATTCCACCCTTCTAGAGGGACACGACATGGTTGTAACTGTGAACCCCGGTTAAAGTTAACTCGAGCCTCAGCATCACAAAATGGATGCTGCCACCACAGACACAAGTCTGACCTCCTGCTGCTGGGAGTCCTTCCAGCGAGGGAGGCTTGGACAAAGGGTTTCCTGCCTTGGGAGGTACTAGCACCACCCCAGACAGGATTTTGTGTATTAGGTAGGACAGGGCTGAAAGGAATGAGACATGCCTGGGGCACACAAGGTGTCCCTGTGCATATGCCGGTCCAAACCAGTTCCTGGGGCAACCGGACAAAGGAAAGGGGGTGCAACCACCCCCCTTCCTGTTCCCACCCAGAGGAGGGACCTAGTCGTAGTGCAGCCCCCTTTAGCCGAATAAAGGTAGGAGCTGGTCCCATTCCAAATTAGATTATCCTGATCAACTTCACAAAAAGAAAGTCTGGACCTCGACGTTCTGCTCCACAGAAGACAGAAGGAATCTCCCTTGTGGGCAAGGAGTGTCCACCCTGCATCTGCAGGCACCACCAGCGTACCGCGACTTCCCTTTGTCGTCTTCCTGCAAAGGATCCAGACGTCAGAGCCCGACGAGATCCAGATTCCCAGACCTCTCCGACCTCAACCCACATCTGCAGCCGAGCTGAGACCCGTGGGTGTGACGAGACACGTGGGACTGGCCATCTTGAAAGAAGCAGCACTTCGCTCCAGCACGACTTCCGAGGCATCCTCGTCCAAGTGCTTTGGGGACTGAGAAGCCCGGACCCCGAGCAGCTCCTGCACCAAAGACCCGCCCTCCAGCATCACGAGATCTGCGTGGGGCCCTTCTGCCTGCCTGCTGCTCGACGCGTTGTCTGGTCACTTGCCGGCTGGCTAGTGACCTCCTAGACGACGACAACTTTGCTGCTGGTCTGGTTGCTCCAGACTGGCCCTTGCTCCCGTCTAAAAGAGGAGCACCCCGGACCCTCCTGGTCCACTCCAGATGCCGTTTCCACTCGCCGCGTGGGTTGCCTTTGCCAAGGCCTGTTGAACCCGAATCTGGAGATGACACTGCCGACAGCGAGAGCCTGCGTGGGACAGCTCGTGCCTCCATCCTGGTCATCGAAGACACCACCTGGTCCACGTGGCTGCAGAGACAAGCGTCCACCTTCACCTGATCGCGATGACGACATCTGGTTCCACTCCTGATTCCTCTTCAGTCACTGGCTAGTGACTTTGAACATTGTCCCCTCTGCTTTCAGGTTCTCCTCTTCACCAATCCACCCTTGGATTGCATCGGACATCTTCCTCCTGGTCGCCTGCAGCATCTTTCTTCAAGGCTCCATAGACTTCGACGCAGAAACCCGACACGACTTCGCACCTATGCACCCGCAGCCTGTGGGTGAGGTAACACGAGCATTCCGGTGCTCAAGGGTAGCTTGACTGTCCTAGTGTCCAGTTCCATTGTCGTTTCAGTCCTATCTAGTCAGGAACGTCCGTACTCACCTTTTCTTTAAACTGTACTGTCCATAGACGTTTGTATGCATCTCGCGTGTGAGTTCACACTCTGCACACGCGCTCCGTGGGCCTCCTATTACTTACCTCAAGTTAGTATAGCGTGGTCCCAGCGATCCTACAACCTCTGGACAGCTCCATTCCTTTAATTGACTTTCACATTCCACTTATTTGTATATGGTTTGTCGTGCCCCTAGGGCACCATTGTAAATCGTGCAACTTAAACGTATTTTTCCTAAGAGTTTGTCATGTGCTTAGCCCTCTGACCTCATAAAGAGTTCAGAGGTGTATGTTAATAAATAACTGTTTATGTTCATAACTACCTGTGTGGTGTCCTTTTCATTTGGTATTCAAAGGTTATATGTGGTAAAACAGCTTGCTTCACATGCCATAAAGAGTTTAGCCTGAAGACTGCTTTTGTCCACGCTACTAGGATAGCTGGTCTATAAGGTTGACTTACAACCAATCACCATAAGGGTTGTTTGGACTGATAAAAGGTGATCACTAGAACTAGTGAACATCATATATCAGGCCAACTTCTCACAATGGGGGCCCACGACTGTGTATATACCTTCGTCTGGTCCTGAGGCCGTATAAAACACATTCGTATGAGGCCGTTTGGATCATCGCCGCCATCCATTCCTCTTGGGAGTGAGGGTCAGGCGATCTCCATTTCCTTAAGATGCAGAGTTTAGCGGTGGACAGTGCTATATGAAGATTGCAACATTGCGGTCGTGTGACGTCTGGGGTGGTGCTGATGTCATGCAGGAGTATAACTGGGGGTTGGAGAGGTAGGCAGAGGAGTATTACCGCTCCCGGTGTGGTCCTTACAAAGGACTAAAAGGATTGGCAAGAGGGACACTCGCATGGTATATGGGGAGATCACTTTGCATAAATGGGCACCGCCAGCATATGGAATGTGGTAGCAGCCGGCTTTGTTCAGTTTCACTGAGGTCCAGTACCTCTTGTGTAGAGTTTTAAAGAAACAACATTTTAATCTGTCTCCTTGAGTTACATTGTCTAGGTCTTCAACAATATCTGTCAATCTTCTGCCGCATCTGTGTGTTGTAGCTGTGCCTGCCATTTGGCGTGGAGACTGTATAGGAGGGGATGCGAGAACAAGTGATTGATTAGGATACCATAGAGTCCTGACATGACACCTTTGTGTCTGTGCCAGATTGACAGATATTCCACCACCGGGGAGGATGGAAGGGCCCAAGGTCGGTGGCCAAGGCATCTTTGTAGAAAGTCTTGAAACTGCAGGTATCTCCAGGCCTGCTGTGGGGGTAATGCAGTATTGTGAAGGGTTTTATATCACCGTTGAGGATCACCTGATCGAGGAAATGTATGTTCAGGGCTTTCCATACTGGCCAATGGAGTGTCTTTTTGTCAATTCTAATGCTATCATTACCCCAGATCGGTGCCTTGGCATGTAGATGGTGGCTGGTGCCTAAGAGGTGGTGTGCGCAGTGTCATGCCTTGTGTGTGGCCTGTAACACTAGGTGTGGGACTGGTTCGTGCATGATGGTATCCCCATATAAGAGGCCCAATCATTTGCCATGATTGAGGAGTGATCTTTCCGTTGTCACCCACTGGAGGTGTCTGGTGTTGCTGGGTGGAGGTAGGCAAGTTAGGGAAGATGTAGGGCCAAACTGTAGTCTTCTACTGATGGAAAGCCCAGGCTACCACAAGAGCAGAAGACCATGAGCTTAGGTGCAGCCGGACAGGGGCCCGTATTCTTGCATCAATAGTGTGTAAAGTTGACAGGGGTATCACCATGGGCAGCATAACTCGGATATAAGTAAAGCATGGAAACGTCACCATGCACACAGCCTGTACCCTGCCCCACATGGAGAATCCTAGAAGGGACCATTTATCAAAGTTTATTTTTATTTGTGCAATTAGGGGTGTTAGGTTATCTACGACCATTCCCTCCAGGCCTCTGTTGACTAGCACTCCGGGGTATGTAAACCGAGAGGACTTCCACCGAAAAGGGTATCCCTGTATTGGGGCTTTCATGGTTCCTGAGGAGAGCGGGATGGACACGGTTTTATCCCAGTTTACCTTATAGCCCAACAGTATTACAAAGTCTTTTATGAGGTCCAATAGTTCCGGGAGGGAGCGTGGTAGGTCTCTGAGTGTGAGTAGTAGGTCATCTGCGTACAGATATATTTTAGAGAGGCCAGCCGCTATGGGGATACCTGTTACTCTTGATGAGTGACGTACGACAGAGGCCAGGGGTTCCATGGCCTGATGAAACAGGAGGGAAGAGAGTGGGCATCCCTGACATGTGCCTCTTTGCATCCTAAAAGTAACAAACAGAAACCCTCCGCATTTGACCTGGGCCACGGGAAGTCGTAGATTAAATGGACCTTGGAGATGAATTTGTCACCGTGCTCAAAGCGTTTCATAGTGGCGAAAAGGTAATTCCAACCTATGCGGTCGAACGCCTTTCCCACATCAAGGGAGAGGACTGCTGCATCTTCCGAAAGATCTTTTGTTGTCCATAGCCTATGAGTAAGAGTGCAGAGATGGTTTCTAGAAATAATTTAGTGAGACTTTTATAGAATTCTTTATTTATAGCAGTTTGAATACAGTCTGAATAGTACCTTTTCTTAGATTTTGTGATAGCTGACTTGTATAATCTGTTAAGTATCTGTAGGCACAGTTTGTCTTGATTGGTTTTTGTTTGTAGTCAGGCATGTTGTAGCTTTCTAATTTGTCATTTTATCTCTGTATTTCTCCAAAGCGCCTGTTTTCTTTTGTTCTGTTGTTTAGATTTTAGTGGTATTAGGATATTAAAAGCTTCCTGTAGCCACTCATATCGTTTTGTAACTGAATTTGTTGTATCTAGATCTGTACTGGATGTTAGCTGTGTTTCTAAGTGTTCCAAATTGAGTTTGTTCCACGGTCGGTAGGTGGATGCACGTAAAGTGGTTATAGGTGAGTTGCTTTATGTTGGAAAGGAAGCAAATGGTGGTCTGACGATGTGAGTCAAAAGTAACATTTAGGATGTGCCCAGTAATGTGTGTGGGTGTGTGGAAGATCTGATGCACCTTCAGTGTGTCTAGTCCAATGAGGATCATTTTTGTTTGGATGGGGGCATATTGAGTTTGTCAAACCAAATGTTGAGGTCACCCAGAATGCATAGGTTGGAATATAGTGTTATCATGTTTGAAACTGTGCCTAGAAGTGTATCGGAGAATGTTGCATTGCTAGGTGGAGGTCTGTAAAGAAGCTGGAAGCACCAGAAGGAAGATAGTGTAGGGTTGCATTTGGTGAAGAGGGCCTCACAACCTTGTATTGAGATGATTTTTACTGATATTTAATGTTTGGTTGTACACAACTGTTAGGCCACCTCCTTTTTTGCCTATATGATTTTGTGTGATAGTTTGATAGCCTAGAGGAAAATCTTCATCCAAGACTGGAGCAATATCATCTCCCAACCATGATCCAGTTATGAAGAGTATGTCAGGTTATGTGTCAGTGAGAAGGTGGTAGATGTGATGTTTGTTTTCATAGAGCGATCAAGCATTCATTAGTAGACAGTTTAGAGAATGTGCCAGGTCGGCTAAGGGTTTGAGGCGAGCAGGAGTAGGGTGCTCTAGCAGTGCATGAATTGGTGAGGGGTGGTGGATTCGTATAGTTTTCGGACGGTGCAACCAGTATAGAGGAAAAACTCTAAACCTCTTGAAAAACCAAGGAAGAGAAACCTTGGCACCAGGAAAATGTCTATCAGTTACTGGGCACACATATAATACACAGTTTTGATACTGAAGGAGTTTACAGCAAAGTAAGACGACACCGGTGGTGTGATAAAACACATCGTTTTATGTAGATCTTTTCTTGAGATTTGTACAACGCCAGCCGACATGTGTTTCGTCAAACAGGGCGATACCTGTGACTCATCAGGGCTGCACTGGGCGTTAATCATAAAACAGGGGGCCAGTGATAATTCCAACCCGGTCGGCGGGTAGTCAATGGGCCATAGATACGGTGAAGTGGATGAGGGAAGAGGACACAGGCGGGTTTGTCTGTGTGGCGGAGACCTCCGAGTGAGGGGTCCCGGCAGTGCTCGTCTTAAGCGATGTGTCCTTTGACACATCGCTTAAGACGAGCACTGTCGGGACCCCTCACTCGGAGTTTAGAGAATGTGCTTTAGTGATAGTTTGACTTTGTTTTGTGGAAGAGTGAGCAGTATTTTGTGGGCTTGTATCTGGTGAGTCCTTAGTGTTGGTATTAGATATATGAGGATAGCTATGGTATAGTTTTTCTGTGTGCCGGCGCACAGTGGAAGTGAGATGATGAGGATAAAGATCTTAGTCACAGGAGATGCTTGAAGTGGAGGGCTACTTTGAGCCTGAAGATCTTGATGGAAGGAAGCCACCAAGCGTTTGCAACAGCAAGTCGATGCAGTGCACAGGAATTCAGTTCCTGCTGCTACGACGAGGGATACTGGCCTCAAACTTGGTGACAGAACAGGGCAGGCCTTACGGGATGTACAGAAATGTCACCTGTGTTGCTGAACCTTTCAGAGTCTGTGGGAGCCCAGGATCAGCAGACCGGTTAGCTTAGTTGCAGTACCTGCAGATGCAGGGAAGTGACTCCTTCACTTCAAAGGAGATTCCTTCAGGTGTCTTGGATGTCCACAGGCCTTGGAAGGTTCCAGTATGGAGCACAGTCATGGACGTTGCAGCAGACAGGCAGGGCAACGTGATCAGGAGCAGCAGGTGTCTTCCCAGTTGCAGCCTTGATGTCCAGAGCAAAGTCCAGATTGCCCAAATGGTCCAAGAGGAAGTGGTGTATTGAAATGAATCGTGTTCCATGACTAATCTATAGACACACCCTCAGGTAAGCCCTTAAGTACTCGAAAGAAAGGGTTGGGATGATTCATGGTTCCCTCCCAGGAGAGGGGTTGGCCAGTTGGGAAGATACTCCCATGTCCTTTATCCAGTTTCACGTAAGAGCAGGTGCCAATGGCTTCCTGAGCTGGTTTGAACTGGACTATGCAAGGAGGGCACCAATTGTGCCCTTCAAGCAGACTGAGTGGCACTGGCAAGTGCTCCCACCCTGCCCCAATACACTAAACCCTGTCTGGGAGGTTGTCACACCTCCCTGTGACAGGATACCTATTATTCTGCCTTCCCTTGCTCAAGCTTGGCTCAGCAGCAGGAGGGCAGAATCGTGTCTGTCGTCAGCATCAGCCATGTTATGCTGTCCAGGTCTTGAAGACTGGTATCGGAAGTACTGGGGCCACCGAGAAGAGCTGTACAGTGCGTGGAATCATACCTCCCACACATGATTCCAACATGTTTGATACCAAACATGACAGGGTTTGTTACAGCCAGTTTAGAGATGGTCATCGTGTAATGACGCATGGCCACTCTATGTATCATAATGGCTGATGCACTTACAACTCTGGAGAATACACTCTGAAGGTTGTAGGGGTGCCCTGCTCATGCAGGTGCACCGTCACACTTAGAACTGAGCACCATGCCTTCAGGATTGAAAGGCCTAACTTAGGGGTGACTTATAGGATTTACGTGCAGTGACCTTAGATATAGAAAACCTATATATTTCAGAAGTGGTGCTAACACCAGCTTACACAAGCTGGTATGGCATTCCTGTAGTTACATTTTGACTGGTCTCCCAAGGGTAGTATAATACATGCTTCAGCCCATGGGGGATCCCGGGTGTACTTATGCCCTGGGTACCTCAGTACCATACACTATGGACTTATAAGTGTTCACAAGTATCCAATCTGCGAGGTACATAATAGGTACTTACCATAACCAATTTAGAGGAGAGAGCACAGAGACTGCGTTCCTGATTAGCAGGAGCCCAGTCAGACGAGTCAGAAACAGCATAGCACTAGGCAGAAAGTGGGTGTAACCATGCAGAAGGATCCTGCCTTCCGACAGAGGTGTTGTGTGTGAGAGAATTTGTTGTGCTATTGTGTGTTACGTTTTTAGGAGTACTGAAAGAAAGTGCAGATGTATTTGTTTTCTTAGAAGGATTTGTATGTAAAGTATTGTTGGTGAGTGGAAGTTATCAGATAAAGGTGGTGATGATGTGTTTGTGAATACTCTATCTTGCGTATAAGAGGGGGTGAACTAGAGTCGTGTTAGATTTGATTACTGAAAGAGGTAATATGTTTGGTGCAGTGGAGTGTAAGTGTTGTGTGGTTGTGTTATTGCAGGAGAAAGAAGAGTAGGGTGTTGGTGGCTGAAAAGATGGAAGGCTGAGTAAAGGTTTGTTAGTGACAAAAAGGGGTCTTTTAGGAGTAATTAAAGCAGGGAGTATGTGTCTGAATGGGATATAGTTAGGCCTGGGGTGGAACTGGGTTCTGTTACTGATGAGTGGATTGGTCAGTGGTATAAGATAGACTTGTGTCTTGTTTGTAAGTGATGGTGCAAATGTGTAGCTGGGATAGAAGGGTGTATTGGTGTGGTTTCTAGGGTTTTGTAGTGAGTGCTGAGATATTGAACTTTGTCTAGGGTTGCTTTGTAGTAAATGAGTAGAGTACATGTGCTTTGAGTGTGTCAACCTAGTTGTGGATGGGGTAAGGTGGGTGCTGGTGTATGTAAATTTGGCCACCATTTCTGGTCCTAGGCCCAACCAGTTTCGGACAGGCTCCAAAAGCAACTTTGAGTTCTGTATGTTGGGTTTTTGTCATTTTGGTCTTGTTTGATTTAAATAAAGATTTATTTTTCTAAAGTGGTGTGGTGTCCATTTGAAGTGTTTTCACTGTGTTACTTTGTGAGTTTTGAACAAATCCTTTACACATTGCTTCTGAGATAGGCTTGTGCCAAGCTGCAAAGGGAGTGAGCAGGGGTTATCTTGGGTGTGTAACTCCCTTACCCTGACTAGAAGGAGGGGTCCCTATTTGGACAGGATGCATACCACTGCCAACAAGATTTCCCCATTTCTATCAGTCTCAAAAAGCACACATTGCCATTGAAGTTCCTGACACTGAACAAAAATACTTTCTGTGCTGATATGCCCCTTGTGAAAGAGCAGATTGTGATAATTTATAATGAAGCCAGTCGTTAGATGGCTAGAGAGAGAGAGGGGTAGAATTTTAATGTAAACAAAAGATCTCAGTTGACGGGAGACCTAATTAGGGGCCCAAATCTTAAAGAAAGTCACAAAAGTGCACCCATGGTATGTCTTTACATTAGTGCAGATTTGCGTATTTCATGAATTCACAAGAATTTATATAAGTAGACCAGAAAATCGTAGTCCTAGAAAATATTTGTAAACTATATTTTAGCATAAGCATTATCCATGTGTATGTTTGCTCATACAAAAATCTGTTGAGCGTTGACAAGTTCACTTTCTCTCCAACCACTTTTTCCCAACCCTGAAAGAAGTTTTGCTCCTGGCCCTCATCAAGAGTAAATTTTTAACCTTTCTCTGTATGGGAAAAGACTAGTGAAGAACTGTTGAAAACCCTTAAAAAATGAAAGTTATTAGCTTTGCACAGACTCAAAAGGGCATTCCAACCCTGGAACTGCTAACTGCTACCTCCAGCCCCAGTATGTAGATTTGCAAACACGTGGGAAAATTAGGAAATTATTAGCATGCAAGCCCTACTATGGTATTAGCACTGGTATAATAAGAGAGGCCATTATCAGAACTCCTATGGAATGAGATTGCTGCCATAATTTGTGGCCGCACTACATGGCACCAAAGGGACAAGTAGACGTTTTTACAGGACAAGTAGATTTATGAAGCAACCTGTCCCATCACCAAGTAGATATATTTCTGCTGCTTTAAAACCCTATCCTTACAACCTAACATTATCTAATCTCCCCCAGCCTCTCTCACCAACCATTCATCCGAAACTACATAGCCGCTATTAATGATGACACCTAACTGGTATCCACAAAAAAATACAAAATACACAGAACAATTTCAATTATAGTGGAAGACATAAAACATCAATATCTTTAGGGAAGCCAAAAATTGTTGAAGTCATAAGAGTCATAAGAGACATTAACAGCTTGAAACTTAGTTTGTGCTAAAAGATCAATATATGATTAACAAACGTATTAAAAAGCTAAATAATAGATAGCAGAACATTTCATTGGAGGGGTGGGGGGTTTAAACATTAATTGCAAAAACTCAGAGGAAGATCGCAAAAACAATTTCAGAAATAATGGTCTTAGCAATTTTCGGTGATGCAATCGCACATGACCAATCGCTGTAACACACATTTACCCATTGGGTTAACCACTAACCTTGGGTTCCAGAGTAGGGTATGACTCACAGTAAAGTGCTTTAATGCCCCATCAGGACGCGCTTTCAGAAACTTTTCACCCGCCGTGAGGGGAACGGCTGGGCTGATCATTTCAACGCCATGAGGGGAATGGCTCAGCACTTACCTGGACCGCCATGAAGGCAATGAAGTATATTTCCCAGCAATCCCTGGCTGGTGCAAGGAAGAGGCGTCATTGGTGCGTCTGCTGCACCATGAAAAGCGCTGCTGCACTCCCGCAGCTCAGGGCAGCACCCGGGCGAACCCTGGGCCAAGGTCAGGCCCGTCATTGCCAGGAAGAGTCCACCACCCCTACTTCTAAGGGCCCAGGTCTTCATCCTCCACAAGAGACGGCAGACAGGTATTGTGAGACTTTTCTTTAACCGCCCTTGCATTTGCAGTTGACACTTCCCCTCGCGTAGACAATTGGAACAGGCAGGCTTTGCGGCCAAGTTGATTGGGTATAATATTAATAACATACCTTCTATTCCAGCATGGGCTGATTGGACCCTATTGGACTTGTTATATACCTAAAAGCGGGACATTATATGCACTTTAATCGACAGTAATCTGCTTAAATGCCCATTTTTGGTGCCAACACATTAAGCACGTCGAACTTTTGTCCTTTGGGGCCAGAGCTTGCTAGCCTCAGTACTTTGTACTTTATGGTCTGTGTTTACATGCCCTTTTGCTGCCAAACCCATTAGCACATTGCACTTGTGTCCCTAGGATCAAGGTTTAGTTTGGTTTCTGACCAACTCTGAAATCCAGTTGATTGGTTATTTGTCAACCCGACCCTTGGGTCTGTGTTTATCCGTTTTCCTTTTTGTATTATTTGTATGATTGTTTCTCCTCTTGCTTTGGATATGGGGAAGCGTGGTTGTGTACCAAAAAAAGCCTTTGGTTTTATTACCAGCTCCACTCCCCCAAACCTCAATTGATAGGATGCTTCAGAGAGCTATTGGGGTAGTCTCGACTGAAATCGAGCTCACTGAGAGGCAACTATCCTTAACCCCAGATATCTTTCCTCAATCCCTAGGGCCAACTATCTCTGTGCAATCTAGCCCGGGCTCTATCCTTAGCCCATTAAAATCCCTACCTGGACCAAGTGAGACTTTGTCATCACCCATACATCCCTCCCCAGTAAATACAAAATCCCGCAAAGGTAGAACAAACACTACATTACCCAAAGCCACAAGATGAAAAACAGGCAATGGGACAGGATCAAATAAAAAGCCCAGTCCAGAAATTAGGCTCAGTGAGGGTGAATCAGTCAGACTGGGAAGAGTGGTAGAACCCCCCTCCAACTCTCACAAAAACCCCAACTGCCCTTCATGGGTGAGGTACTTGATTGTGGAACTAGAGGCACAGATGAGAGGTATTGTTAAAGAAGAGTTATCGCTCCACCTTGGGAACAGAGCTAGTAGTCAGATGCCCGGGCTCAAATAAGGAGGGACGTTCCTTGCACCAGGGGTCCCAGCACGCAGAGTGCAAGTTTCCATTCTCATCAGATGATGGACAGGGAAGTGCCCAACACAGCAGACAACGTGCACCAGGCCCAGTCCCCCCCTGCCCTCCCAATAATCAATTTACCCCAGGCTGACTCCCTTATGTTACTGGTGCACCTGAAATAAAAATTGGACGGGAAGAAACACAGCTGCAATTGAGAAACAAGTGCCTTTTCTGGCTCACCAGGCATGGATATTTTCCCTATGAGAGGGCGGGTGAGATATTACTAGTTCGGAGATTGGGTTGGGTTGGCAAGAACCCTAAGTCATTCAAAGGAGGCTATATAGTTATTAACTTTAGTCATCCCCGGACAGTCCGAATTTTGGCTGACCAGTCCCACAGCTTTCGTGCACCGCCCACAGGGATCCAACTACACACCTTGGACTCTTGCACTAGAGCTCCAACACACTGGTTACAACCCCATTCTACATTTGGCCTCCAGAATACAGTATAACGTTGCAGTAGCAAACAGGTTTGGGGCCCTTGAAGAGGTAGTTTGACTTTCGACCCCATCTGATTCCTCTTCTACCCAGAGGCTAGGGAGGACCAATAGAGAGCCTAATCTGAAAATCACTGGGTTGCAGTCCCTAAACATCGCTTGTGAGACACAAGTTGCTTTAGGCAAACACCATCATAAATCTAACCCGGGATTTCAAGGCTCGGTAGGTGCTACCCTAGAGGTATTAAATAACCAAGCCCATCTTATCTCCAAACTGACAATAGCAACTAAGGACGGGAATAGATCCTTAGCGAAAGTGGGAGTACCTGACCCCGAGATTGAGCCAAACATCACACAAACTACTAACCCTTCTGGTACTATTGTGTGCGATGCCACTTTCGAACTTGGGTCTCCAGCTGAGGGTGTTGACGTGGAACATTGCTGGTATCAAAAACAAACTTCAAAATAAATCCTGATTGGATACAGTTTGTACAAAATCATGATGTATGTATGTTCCAAGAGACCTGGGCAAGAGAGGACTCTCTCATGAGGGGCTTAGCAACTTGTAATGTGCTAGCAACTATGGGGGACAGAGATAGACCATCGGGAGGGTTAGGCACATGGGTTGCCACACACTTGGACTGTACTGTTGAACAGCTGAACACTTTTACGGATGATATCCAGTGTACCCTCCTTACTTTTAATACTGGTATTAAAATTGCATTTATTAACATCAATCCCCATCTGGTGTCCTTTGCCCAGGAATCCCAGACCATAGGTATGCTTACCACATTCATTGAGCTAGTTCCCCCGAACACCAGGATGGTGATAGGAGGTGAATTTAATTGTCAGTTTGAGCCTCTAGCCCTCCCTACCGACCCTTCGCTCACTGCCGAGGATTCCCTTTGGATAATTCCTGAACCGCTGATTTCTCCAGTGAGAGCTTTGACCCCCTGGTATTACAGGTCAATGCAGTCACACTAACTCATGCACTGAGGGCATGCAACGGTCGTACTTAGTCAGACCAGCCTGGAAAACCCACTTTTAATTGACCCGGGCAAGCATCTTTATTGGACTATATTCTGGTGGAAGCAAGTATATGGCATTGGGTGTCGACTTCGCTGCCTGGCCAAGACATGACAGCGACCATAACACTCTGGTACTCGATCTTAAGGTTCCGGAACTTCATAGTCCCCCAACCACTAGCCACTTCTCTGGTACCAACCTATCTTTAGACAATAACTGGAGGAGAATTAGGTGGGAAACCCTGAAGCAGTCACCAGGCAAGACTGCTGCCCTGTATTCCCTAATTATTCCACCTTTACTGGTAATGGAGAAGGCTGCACGGACCCCTAACTCTTATGGTGCTATCGCTCAACTTACAGCTATCTACACAGATCTGACCACTAGCCTGACCAACATCTTTAATCCCTTGATACACTCCAAAGGCAAGAGGACCCCTAAATCCACTTGGTTTAATAATTCCTGCCGAACGGCAAAGGGTGCCCTCATTGACGCCATAAAAACAAAAGACAGATCTCTGATAAAAATCAAGAGGGCCTTATACAGTGATACTTTAAAGTTAGCCAAAACGTAGTGGGGGTCTTAAAGATGGGATGCAATTAAACAGGCTCTCACTAATAGAGATATGAGGGCGTTATGGACCCTGGTTCAAACAGCTAGTTCCTCAGAGAGCTCACCCATTGAGCCGAACATTGCAGCAGACGCTTAGAAACTTTGTTTCCAATTGTTGTATTCAACCCAGGACATTATAGAGCCCACAGGGGGAATCTCGCCAACCGTTGTGGGGAACCCCCTCGAAGATGATATAGAGTTTACCCTGACTGAAGTGCTTAGTGCAATTGGGAAGCTTCCTCTTGGAAAGGCCCCTGAATTACATAAGATTCCCGGGGTCCTATTTCGGGATATTTAATATTTTAATATTTAATGCCATTTTCAATGGCATGAAAATCCCAGATACTTGGTTAGGGACAGAAATGTTCCCAGTATATAAGAAGGGATAACCCCTCCTGCTCACCAACTACAGGCCAAAAAGCCTGATTGATATAACCCAGAAGTTGTTAGCCAGGATTGTCCTGGAGTGCCTCCATCCCTGGGTGGATGAGCATAAGATTCTGAGTGCGTACCAGGCAGGCTTCCGTAAAAATATTTCTACCATCGACCAAATATTTAGGCTCCAATTATTATTATTATATATGCTGACTAAAAGCATAAAATATTGAATGAAAAGATTTTGGCGAGATGCGCTTTTTAGAGTGGGGCAAGGCGGGGCTTGAAGAATGCCCAACAGAGATTTTTGAACGTCGCTAAATAAAATAAAGGAGCGGCTCGCCCAACTGTTTTTTTTTACAAAATGCTATGCTTTTCGTAGGCAGTGCAGCATGCCGTCTGGGCTGTGCTGCTTTTTCTATCCACCTCTCCTTCTCTATGTCTCCTTCTCCCTCCCTGCTGCTCTCTACCTCACGCTGGAATGCTGTTACATAGCTCGGACATGCCTACAAGTTAGCGCCCAAACTGCCCAGACAAGCCTGCAGATGCTACTTCCATCCGTTTTGTAGTCTCTGATGCTTTACCTGGTTTGCTTAAAATCTACATCCACACAGAAACATAGACAGACAGACACACACACACACAGACAGCCTCTCACACACACACATGCACGCAGACACACATGCAGACACAAATATACAGTAGATCAAACAGTGTCCACGGTATCCATATCGGAGCCGCGTGGCGGGTGGCACTGCTGCCATGATGAGGATGGACAGTGGACACTAGTGAGGTGCTCTGCACCCATGGTGCCCTTGTAAGGACATCTGGTAACACATCAGAGCCCAGGCAGGAGTGTTAGGGGTTGTATTTAAATACTACTAGCCCTGTGTCCAGCGGCCAGTCAGTGCCAGGGCACATATGATGCAAGTGCCTGGCATAATGCAGTCACACATAAACCACATTTTTCCCCATCCAGGACTGATCCTATATATTGACCTTTGTTGCTGCTCCTTCACAACCTCTCCCAGTACCCCATTTAGAATTTGTTCTATGGAAAAATTCTCACATGTGGGATGAGGAAACCAAAGTTCCAGCTTACTGCACTTTGACACTGTTCATCCATTGCTTCCTACTATCTAAAAACACGGAAGAGTTTTTAATTAAACCAACCATGTGTATTACATGCCGAAAATCTTCATTTATGTTTTTACCTCTTCTCTTCCCCCAATACGTAGTCGTAAGTGCTCCCTTCCCTTCCCACCTCACCTTAGACTTTTGTCACATACCGCTTTTATTGATCACATGTTCACACTGTGTGACCCTGGCCAAATCGCCTATCATCTCTTTGTCCCCATTCTCTGACAAACATTGAACCCCGTGAGTGCTTAGATTAATCTCTATACCCGTGTTACACTGCACAATATGGAACTGGACAGTTACAGTTTCAGTTGCTGCTCGCATCACAAGCTAATGTTATTACTGTTGTAATAGTCAGCCTATCAGACAAGTTTACATTAGTGGCCTTTTTATCCCCAACAGTGAACCACCTCAGTGCCACAAACAAGGTTGGCATCAGTAATGTAAAAAAGGATTGTATCAATTTCTATAGCCTCTACATTGCTAATACAAAAGTCATAACTGTTAAAAACATTTCCATTTCAATGCCACTAGCTCTAACGGAAAAAAAAGTGAGACCTATTGCATTGCAAATGATTGTTTTAAACATCTGCCTTCCGAAGCACAAGACCACACACACTGAAACTTAACATGGCCTGCACATGAAGCTAACCCACAGGGGTTGGACATTTCATCCGAGCTTGCTTTTAGGTGTTACTTCTCACACTCTTGAGTGGAAGATTAGTATAGTAATTGGAAGGGAGAACATGTCCACAAAACGGAGAAAGCCTGTCCCCCTAACCTGATCCCCTTTCTTCACAAGGTTATAAATAATAAATGCAAAATGATTTGCAAACCAGACTTTATAGACTTCTGAAACAGCTGAGTCCATAAACACTATTGAAAATAAAAAAATAGTGAACTATTGTCCGGCCAAATATGAACACTTAAACAAATATGTTAAGTAAATGATCATTTGACGAGTAACAATTTATGTTAAGTAATGATGTTCAAGCATTCAAGATCTCCGTGTATTTTTGTCCTTTGTTTCAAATTTAGTTAACATCTAGAGAGGCTGCCTGATCAACTAGCATGGGGTGCGTCCATTGGGGTGCTGGGGCGTTGCCCCACCTGGCCACATGGCCTCAGGTCGCAATGCGTGCAAGCAAAATAGCAAACATTAAAGACAAGTACTTGCTGCTCTGCTCAGGCAGGCATTCAATCGGCGCTGAAGGGGGGGTGGGGTGGGGGCAGGGCTGGCTGCAGCAGCAAGGATGGTGACTAACAGCAGCGCTTACTAAAGCGCAGCAGCAATAGTGCGCATGCTCGATTTTGGGGTGGTCAATTTTATGACCAGCCCGAACATGCGCACCAAAGCCACCTCCTAAGGACCAGGAGAGCGAGGGGAGAGTCGGGACCCGAGAGGCTGAGGGTTGCTTCATGCAGCAACCCCTGGTCTCTAATGCGCGGGTCATCTTCGTTCCCTAGCCAATCCTGGCGCTGCTAATGTAGCGTCTGGATTGGCTGCCTGAGACACCGGCCCAGGACAGAGCAGCACAGAAGGCGCCAAGCAGCCCCCAATGTGGGACCCCGGTCCAGGTCACACGGTCAGGTAAGTTTGCTTAATTTTATTCTGTCATTTTATTTTAAGCTCCCCCGCGCGACCCTCCGTATGAGAGCCGTGACTGATCACTAATAGTTGTTAAAGTGACAAAATAATGACATAGAATTGCTGAAGGTTGCACCATGTTATGCTGCATAATTCGCTCTTATTGCCGCACATGTTGTCATCCATGCCGCATAATTTGGCCTCCCAATGCCTCGGGCTTGCAGTGGCTGTGGTAATAGGTCCGCAAAGGTAGCATGCTGTGGCTGGCAGCTCCCGGGTACTCTATAGTTCTCGCCACATCTTGGAAGCCAGCCCCAGCCGGAGGCGACCTGGTGCCATAAGCCGCTATGGCCACATTAGCAGCTCTCTGAGCAGAAGCGGCTCCTGCTGTCACTCCATACAGGCCCACCCCGTCCTATGCCCTGAGGAAAGTGTAAGTACATATTGTAATTGTAAATTGTATTTAAGAGTGCTGAAGAACCTGAGCGAAAATAAACAAACACACCCGTTTTTTAGGTCTCGCCTACGCAGTGCACATAAAGACCTTTTCCGATCGCTTTGTATTTTCAGCCAAGAACGTGCGCGCGTTCCATTGCCATCAATGGCAACGCGTGCACGTGTGGCGATCCACTTGCGGGAATGCACGGCTGGCACCATATGGTAGCAATTCTCACGGCGCCAGCCACGCGCTCCCGCAAATGAATTGCGCAGGCCCCTCTCCACCCCCTGTTTCATTGGTTGCGTGCCTCTAAGAGTTGCACATGCCCATAGCTCGGTGTTTAGCTGCTGCTGTGGGCGGGTTCTAGCGAATAAAGTAAGGTGACGTGACGCCTTATACAGAGTGACTAACTCAGCTTGAAGAAGCTAGCGGCGCAGGCTAATACAGCTTGTTTGCCTACTAAGCCTGGAAGAAGGACTCGTGTCACAAGATTTCTGGTGGTAAGTAAATCCACTAAGAAAGGGCTCAGAGAGCTGCTTAGACTGCATCGCTAATGCCATAGCTACTATGCAAGAGCCACACGGCTCTTACTCCTCCTTCACTAGCCCCTGCTACTTCCGGTAGTGTGACTCCCCTCCCAGTGCTGCGACTCCCACCGATGTACGGCCATTTGTGTATGAAGGCCTGCATTAGCCGATGACGCCCGGGTTGTCACTGCCATCATCCATCTGTGCATCCGTAGGCCTCCGTCCCAGTCCTTCGCCGGTAACAGTACTCATCAGGTGAGTCCACCCTCACCTGTCACAGGGGCTTTTCCTCTAGGTTCCTCGTTCGCCGTAGAGCACGGGACAAGAGGCTTGATGTTTTACTCTTTTTAGACGCTTAGTGGTGACTGCCAAGGAGAGCATAATAGAATGTACTCAGATTTTCACCTCATCTTTGGATAGCTACGCTTTTTGTTTTGAGAAAATGCTAAAACTGTAAAAAATCTAATATTGTATTTCCATAATATGTTTCGTACAGCTGACGATTTATAAGTATATGTCTCAATTCTTGTGGCGATTGTGGTGTGCTTGCCTCACGCTTCAGTTTTCTCGGCAGCTGTTGGTTTCTATCCCTCTGACAGTCAGGTGCCTGGCTTTCTGTGGGCAGATGCTGGCCGTAGGACGGATTATTATACATTAAATCTGTTTCTCCTCATCGCTGCCGACTAACATCTCCTCTTGCAGCTGCGAGAAATAGCAACTAAATCAGGATATTACACACTCCAAGTGTCTGAAAGAAGGTGAATTCTGTACACACTTGATGCTGACTTCCCCTGGACAACGCCGTGTCTGGCAGGTGATTCACAGTTTTACTTTCAACATCTTTGTTTTCTCAATGTTACATGTTACAAGACAATAGCTGCCCTCTGAAAACAAAAGCCTGTTTATCACACTTTATACCACCCTTTTGCGTCTTTCAAAGGATACAAATATCAGGCTGTATTATTTGCCCAATTTAATCACTAAGAGGGTCACGCGTGATAACCAGATCACCGTCGACATCAGCAGCGAGCGTTTCACTAAAAGAACAATCATGACACTTTACCAGCAAAACACAAGGCGCATTCTTAGGCCGCTCTGTCTTATTATGAATGCACATTTATATGCTTTTCTTCTTCATGAACCTTGTATATGACGTGTCTTGGAGGTGATAATGAAGCATATGGACCGGAAATAAACATATGTTTTCACCTAAATAAGTGAGAATTGTGGTACTGTCAGGAAAATCTTTGAGAATTTATTCCAGCACCCGCTGCCAGCTGCATATATATTTACATTGAGAGGAACTTTTAATTGGCTTCGTCCAAATATTAATCTGGAGGTCAGGAAGGCAGCGGGTACGCTCGAGATGAAACGTGATGCCCTAAATCGTATACAGATGAGCCTTGGGTGTGAAAGTGAGGGGAGAAAGACAATAGGTTTGGGCAAAACTGAACACCTCATAAGGTAAAAATATTTGGAAGTTCCATAAGTCATCTGCATTTCTTCTTCCATGTGGGCATCTTTGTATGTTAAAAGCACCAGAGAGCTGCTGTTGTGTGCAAGGCAACTGCCATCTTCAAGCTAAGGGAAACATTAAAACAAACTTAATCAGCAGATGCAAATGGGAAGAGATGCATTTCTGACTCTTTGGGGCTAATTAGGAATTGCACAGTACTTGTTTCGGGCGTGGAGGTAAATCTGCAGGTGAAATTTGAATTACTGTGCAGTAACATTGCACCAGTACCATGACATTATGTATTGGAATGGGGAATTGGTCTGTGGAGCTGGACTTCCTGGTTGTAAAGCCACACAGAATTCTCAGTTTTATGGATTTTAAGGCATACATTCACACTTGCTCTGAGAAAAATTAGCGCCTGGTAAAATCAGATCAGACGCTGGAACGCCCCACCAATCATTATCATTTGGATTAGATTGCCATAGGTAAACCTGTTCCACCTGTCTTACAATAAGAGTTGGAATGGGGAATTACCATGTGGAACTGGATTTACGGTCACAAAACGATGCAGAATTCTAAATTCCATGGGATTTCACGCATACATTTACCACCTGATCAATGTATGTGGGAGCGTCTGTGTGGGGTGTGGATGCAGGGAAAGGCTGTGGGGATTAGGAAGGAAAGGGGCATTGAAGGTGGGGCAGGGGGTAGAACTGAATACGTCCCCACCAGAAATAAAAAAAACAAATCGGGTGACAAGGCTTGACTTCTGCAGCTAAAGTCCCCTACGATTTTACTAAGTAGAATTACTTCCTGTAAAATGTGGTCCGGTGTTCCAGCAACTAGGAATACCAGGTGCTTTAATGCTGATCCACTCCTGATCCTACAGAAATTCCTCTCTGCCTGACTCATAACCATGGCCCTTTTCTGAAAGAGACAAACAACCAGAGTAGGTAACAAGGGCTGAGAGTTGAAGGTGTGGCGTAACGGCCAGAGAGGCCGACTTTGGCGCTGGCGGTCCGCGTAGACTCAACAGCCTGTGATTCAGAGCAAATCACGTAACCACCCCGTTCCAAGGAACAGCGCCTAGGACCGTCTTTCTTCTCGTTCCTCTGCCTCTCTCCTCTCTTTTCAGTCCCCCTGTTTCTTGGCCTTTCTGTTTCCCTGCTACTTTCTCTCATACCCAGATTTTGTCCCTTTTCTCTGTCTTTTGCTCCCCTCTTCTCTTTAATAGCATCAAACTACGCACATAACTAATATCATTACAATTGTTTTTTTTGGGGGGGGTGTAAACTTGCATATACCACCAACATACACACCAGCAAAACACAATACGCACACACATTCCACCGAAACACATCATATGACAACTCACCACTATATTCCACTACCCATACGTCACTAAACTAATCACAACTTGCACACAAACTTTACAGTATTAAAGACAACAGCTACATTGTTCTATAGGATACCACTAAAACATTACAAAAATCTCAGGCTAAACACTTATACGGTCCCAAAGTCGAGACATTTTGGCTATGCCAATGCTTGTTTAACTTTTCCTGCTGTTCGGCGAATTTGGGTCTGCGTTCTTTGAAAACTTTAATGTTTCGTTAAACTTCCATTCGTGTTTGTCACCAGGCTTTCTTTTAGCGCCTTAGTGCCAAGACCTCTGGCTGTCAGCTGCTCTTGACAAATAATACGTAATAATAATACCCTCGAAATGGGCCCTCCTTTGCAAATCTGAACAGATATCATGGGGTAGGATGATTAACTTCGTTATTGCCCAGCGGTACAGTAAAATTATTCTACACCTAGAATACATGTTACATTTTGAATGGGTGTCATTATTATCACTCTACCCAATTAGTCAGCGGTCACGGCGGAATAAACAAAAGAAACGGTTCGTTTCTTCACTGACACCCTTTCTGAGAGTCTGTAAGCAGAGCGAGGGGGTTGTGTGCATTCCTTCAGCTGCTCGGCTCGGTGCGCTGCTGCTCCTGCCTGCTAGAGCCGAGGCTCGCTTCTCCTGAGGTGGGCGGGGCTGCTGGGGGCTCGTCCGAGTTGTCCAATCGGCAAGACCTCCGGAGGTTGCCGATCGCCAGGGGATACACGATCCCGAGGGGATACCACATATTACACAACACCTGTCCTTCCCCCCTTCAATGCTCTCTATTCAGTCGGACGGTCCGTCGCTGCCTCTGTATCCTGCTGCTGCTGCTACTTCGGTTGCTCTCTGCCCCGGATGTTCCTCCTCAGATCCGCAAACTGAGCTCCAAACGACAGATATGTATCCCCAGTCTTTGGCTTGAGAGACCCGCGCGCCCTCAGGTTTCCCAAAGGGCAGTTTGCAGAGGGAGAAAGATTCTTTCCTGAGGCTGTTGTCAAACCCCATGTGCTTCAGATAAGTAGCTCTTGGAGCTTTCTGCAGAGGTAACAGAGCACTTTCGAAGTGATCCCACGCAATTAATGCATGATGGGCACTGCACTGACAGGGGAGGCCTCTACCATTGGAAACAGGGTCAATGCTGATTCACATCCAGAGCTGCAAAAACACAGCTGATGTACAGAATGCAGAACAATGTCATACATTCACCCCAGTACAAAGACTGGGCCTAAATCCATCGTTTATTTGCTCTCCACACCACCCATGTCCAGACATGGCTATATGCAAATCAGCCTTGACCCTGTGCCTCATGGGAACAGTCCAGCCCGAACTGCCAAGCCATGTCTTTCCTAGACCGGAATCAAGCATCCAAGGACCGGTTTCTGGCTATCAGCCTTCTTCAGCCTGGATAGCTTGACTCCAGTGATGTGGAGAGCCTGGGACTCACTTCTGAGCATACCCAGCCCACTCGGGGTGAAAATTGCAGAAAACACAGTTGATGGACAGAATGTAGAACAATGTCTTACATTCACCCCAGGGTATGATCAGACGTGAGTCCCTTGTTCACTTTGCCACTGGATTCAAGCAAGCCGGGCTGCAGAAGGCTGGAATGCCAGAAACCGGTCCTCGGAAGCTTGTTTCCGGTCCAGGGAAGACTTGGCTTGGCAGTTCGGGCTGGACTGTTCCCATGAGGCACAGGGTCAGACTGATTTGCATATAGCCATGTCTGAACTGGGGTGGCAGAGTGGGCTAAAGAACGGTGATGGATTAAACCCAGATCTTTTGACTGGGTGTGAGTGTTTGATTGATTCAGATGCTCCGTCCATCACCACCCCCTTTTGTACTAACATCCAGAGCGGCATATTGGGCGAATGGCCAATGATAAAGGTTAATTTAGTAAATTACCCTGTTTTTTGTTGCACTTGATTTCACAGGTGCGACAGGTGACTTGCCATGACAAGTGCGACAGGTGACGT
The DNA here is from genome assembly GCF_964263255.1 of Lissotriton vulgaris. Lineage (NCBI taxonomy): Eukaryota > Metazoa > Chordata > Amphibia > Caudata > Salamandridae > Lissotriton > Lissotriton vulgaris. Next base: position 222,113,963 of record NC_141686.1, on the reverse strand, counting down.
CCCATGACAAATGCGACAGGTGACTTGCTATGACAAGTGCAACTGGTGACTTGCCATGACAAGTGCAACATGTGATGTGCCATGACAAGTGCGACAAGTGACTTGCCATGGCAAGTGCGACTGGTAACTTGCTATGGCAAGTGCGACTGGTGACTTGCTATGACAAGTGTGACAGGTGACTTGCTTTGACAAGTGCGACAGGTGACTTGCCATGACAAGTTCGACAGGTGACTTGCTTTGACAAGTGCGACAGGTGACTCGCCATGACAAGTTCAACAGGTGACTTGCCATGGCAAGTGCGACAGGTGACTTGCCATGGCAAGTGCGACTGGTAACTTGCTATGGCAAGTGCGACGGGTGACTTGCTATGACAAGTGCGACAGGTGACTTGCTATGACAAGTGCGACAGGTGACTTGCCATGACAAGTTCGACAGGTGACTTGCTTTGACAAGTGCGACAGGTGACTCGCCATGACAAGTTCAACAGGTGACTTACCATGGCAAGTGCGACAGGTGACTTGCCTTGGCAAGTGCGACTGGTAACTTGCTGTGGCAAGTGCGACTGGTAACTTGCTATGACAAGTGTGACAGGAGACTTGCTTTGACAAGTGCAACAGGTGACTTGCCATGGCAAGTGCGACAGGTGACTTGCCATGACAAGTTCGACAGGTGACTTGCCATGGCAAGTGCGACAGGTGACTTGCCATGGCAAGTGCGACTGGTAACTTACTATGGCAAGTGCAACAGGTGACTTGCCATGGTAAGTGCGACAGTTGACTTGCTATGACAAGTGCGACCGGTGACTTTCTATGACAAGTATGACCGGTGACTTTCCATGACAAGTGCGACACGTGACTGGCTTTGACAAGTGCGACCGTGACTTGCTATGACAAGTGCGACAGGTGACTTGCTGAGGCAAGTGCGACAGGTGACTTGCCATGGCAAGTGTGACAGGTGAATTGCCATGGCAAGTGCGACAGGTGACTTGCCATGACAAGTGCGACAGGTGGCTTGCTAAGGCAAGTGCGACAGGTGACTTGCCATGACAAGTGCGACAGGTGACTTGCTATGGTAGGTGCAACAGGTGACTTGCTTTGACAAGTGCCACAGGTGACTTGCTTTGACAAGTGCCACAGGTGACTTGCCATTACAAGTGCAACAGGTGACTTGCCATGACAAGTGCAACAGGTGACTTGCTATGGCAAGAGCGACTTGTGGCTGGCTATGACAAGTGTGACAGGTGACTTGCTATGGCAAGCGCAACAGGTGACTTGCTATAACAAATACAACAGGTGACTTGCCATGACAAGTGCGACAGGTGACTTGCCATGGCAAGTTTGACAGGTGACTTGCCATGGCAAGTGCGACAGGTGACTTGCCATGGCAAGTGCGACTGGTAACTTGCTATGGCAAGTGCGACAGGTGACTTGCTATGACAAGTGTGACAGGTGAATTGCTTTGACAAGCGCAACAGGTGACTTGCTATAACGAGTACAACAGGTGACTTGCCAGGCAAGTGCGACAGGTGACTTGCCATGGCAAGTGCGACTGGTAACTTGCTATGGCAAGTGCGACAGGTGACTTGCTATGACAAGTGCGACAGGTGACTTGCCATGACAAGTTCGACAGGTGACTTGCTTTGACAAGTGCGAAAGGTGACTTGCCATGGCAAGTGCGACAGGTGACTTGCCATGGCAAGTGCGACAGGTGACTTGCTAAGGCAAGTGTGACAGGTGCCTTGCCATGGCAAGTGCGACAGGTGACTTGCCATGGCAAGTGCCACAGGTGACTTGCCATGACAAGTGTGACAGGTGACTTGCCATGGAAAGAGCGACAGGTTGACTGGATTTGACAAGTGCGACTGGTAACTTGCTATGACAAGTGCGTCCGGTGACTGGCTTTGACGAGTGCGACTGGTGACTTGCCATGACAAGTGCGACAGGTGACTTGCTGAGGCAAGTGCAACAGATTACTTGCCATGGCAAGTGCGACAGGTGACTTGCCATGACAAATGCGACAGGTGACTTGCTATGGCAAGCGCAACAGGTGACTTGCTTTGACATGTGCCACAGGTGACTTGTCATGACAAGTGCAACAGGTGACTTGCCATGACAAGTGCGACAGGTGCCTTGCCATGGCAAGTTTGAAAGGTGACTTGCCATGGCAAGTGCGACAGGTGACTTGCCATGGCAAGTGAGACTGATAACTTGCTATGGCAAGTGCGACAGGTGACTTGCTATGACAAGTGTGACAGGTGACTTGCGTTGACAAGTGCGACAGGTGACTTGCCATGACAAGTTCGACAGGTGACTTGCTTTCACAAGTGCGAAAGGTGACTTGCCATGGCAAGTGCGACAGGTGCCTTGCCATGGCAAGTGCGACAGGTGACTTGCTAAGGTAAGTGCGACAGGTGCCTTGCCATGGCAAGTGCCACAGGTGATTTGCCATGACAAGTGTGACAGATGACTTGCCATGGCTAGAGCGACAGGTGACTGGCTTTGACAAGTGCGACCGGTAACTTGCTATGACAAGTGCGACATGTGACTTGCTTTGAAAAGTGCGACCGGTGACTTGCCATGACAAGTGCGACAGGTGACTGGCTTTGACAAGTGCGACCGGTGACTTGCTATGACAAGTGCGACCGGTGACTTGCCATGACAAGTGCGACCGGTGACTTGCTATGACAAGTGCGACCGGTGACTTGCCATGACAAGTGCGACAGGTGACTTGCCAGGCAAGTGCGACAGATGACTTGCCATGGCAAGTTTGACAGGTGACTTGCCATGGCAAGTGCGACAGGTGACTTGCCATGGCAAGTGCGACTGGTAACTTGCTATGGCAAGTGCGACAGGTGACTTGATATGACAAGTGTGACAGGTGACTTGCTTTGACAAGCGCAACAGGTGACTTGCTATAACAAGTACAACAGGTGACTTGCCAGGCAAGTGCGACAGGTGACTTGCCATGGCAAGTTTGACAGGTGACTTGCCATGGCAAGTGCGACAGGTGACTTGCCATGGCAAGTGCGACTGGTAACTTGCTATGGCAAGTGCGCCAGGTGACTTGCTATGACACGTGTGACAGGTGACTTGCTTTGACAAGTGCGACAGGTGACTTGCCATGACAAGTTCGACAGGTGACTTGCTTTGACAAGTGCGAAAGGTGACTTGCCATGGCAAGTGCGACAGGTGACTTGCCATGGCAAGTGCGACAGGTGACTTGCTAAGGCAAGTGTGACAGGTGCCTTGCCATGGCAAGTGCGACAGGTGACTTGCCATGGCAAGTGCCACAGGTGACTTGCCATGACAAGTGTGACAGGTGACTTGCCATGGCAAGAGCAACAGGTGACTGGATTTGACAAGTGCGACCGGTAACTTGCTATGACAAGTGCGTCCGGTGACTGGCTTTGACAAGTGCGACAGGTGACTGGCTTTGACAAGTGCGACTGATGACTTGCCATGACAAGTGCGACAGGTGACTGGCTTTGACAAGTGCGACCAGTGACTTGCTATGACAAGTGCGACCGGTGACTTGCCATGACAAGTGCGACAGGTGACTTGCTAAGGCAAGTGAGACAGGTGACTTGCTATGGCAAGTGCAACAGGTGACTTGCCATGGCAAGTGCGACAGGGGGCTTGCCATGGCAAGTGCGACAGGTGACTTGCCATGACAAATGCGACAGGTGACTTGCTATGGCAAGCGCAACAGGTGACTTGCTTTGACAAGTGCCACAGGTGACTTGTCATGACAAGTGCAACAGGTGACTTGCCATGACAAGTGCGACAGGTGCCTTGCCATGGCAAGTTTGAAAGGTGACTTGCCATGGCAAGTGCGACAGGTGACTTGCCATGGCAAGTGCGACTGGTAACTTGCTATGGCAAGTGCGACAGGTGACTTGCGTTGACAAGTGTGACAGGTGACTTGCCATGACAAGTTCGACAGGTGACTTGCTTTGACAAGTGCGAAAGGTGACTTGCCATGGCAAGTGCGACAGGTGACTTGCCATGGCAAGTGCGACAGGTGACTTGCTAAGGAAAGTGCGACAGGTGCCTTGCCATGGCAAGTGCGACAGGTGACTTGCCATGGCAAGTGCCACAGGTGATTTGCCATGACAAAGTGTGACAGGTGACTTGCCATGGCAAGAGCGACAGGTGACTGGCTTTGACAAGTGCGACCGGTAACTTGCTATGACAAGTCCGACAGGTGACTGGCTTTGACAAGTGCGACAGGTGACTGGCTTTGACAAGTCCGACAGGTGACTGGCTTTGACAAGTGCGACAGGTGACTGGCTTTGACAAGTGCGACCGGTGACTTGCTATGACAAGTGCGACCGGTGACTTGCCATGACAAGTGCGACAGGTGACTTGCTAAGGCAAGTGTGACAGGTGACTTGCCATGGCAAGTGCAACAGGTGACTTGCCATGGCAAGTGCGACAGGGGGCTTTCCATGGCAAGTGCGACAGGTGACTTGCCATGACAAATGCAACAGGTGACTTGCTATTGCAAGCGCAACAGGTGACTTGCTTTGACAAGTGCCACAGGTGACTTGTCATGACAAGTGCGACAGGTGCCTTGCTATGGTCATGATGGACTGTTCCCATGAGGAGCAGAGTCAGTATTGATTTGCATAAGGGGGCCTTTGGCCAGAGCAGCATGGTAGAAGACAAATGATGGACTAGAATTAATCTCCAGTGGATGAGATAAATTTAGTCTCCTTCCATCACCTTTGCGAGAGAGGAGATTTTTGTATATCAGTTGTCAAGAATAATCATCATATTATCACCATTTGTCATGTGGACCTTTGTTCGTCCACAGGGAGAATTGATAAAGGTGAATCATTACGTCAAACACCATAAACAATGATGTCCAAATGGGGCTTCACAATAATAAATAAAGAGAATTGGTGTGAGTTAACAGGTTTTAATAACAAAATATCATGTTTATTAATTAGTCTTTCAGTAAATATTAATATTAAGTCATCATTGTTGATTCTAATAATCGATTGGACAGTATTTCAGAACTAGGTAAAATACCACATTAGGAAGAATTACAAATAACATAGAGATATACAGTAAGTGTGTTCCATTAAGGACATCCCAACTCTAAATTAATATGGGTTTAGGCATAACAAAGGTTATATCTTTAAAAGAAAGAATATTTGTCAGTTTCAGAAACCCAATAAAGATGTTCTGCTGAGAGAATGAAAATGCATAGGTATGTAGCGGTAGCACTTGAGTAATGGTAACATTTGCAAAGCTGGGAGGTTTTCAAAGATATAAATCAGCAACCATATATAGTTTCTGGTTGAGAAGGGCAGGGCGCCGAGGGGTCTCTCTTACCCAGTCCTGCTCTAACTAAACTAAGAGATACACACTAATATAATTCAGCCAAATCCTTACTGGAAACACATATTGCATTCCCAATACCCAGCAACCAATCAAACGTCAGCAAACTCTGGCATCAGGTAAACACCCTAGTTTCTCATGTCTTTACAATAAAGCACAGAATCATTGGGCACTTCCTGCAGTTCAGACAGTTCTCCCCACTCGTCATGTTTCCTGCCATCTCCTGTCCTCCAAGTGAGAACCTCACTATCAGTTGTCTAATACAATACAAAGGCCTATTCACTAGCTAACAGAAGACTTCTGGAAAGGTGCAGCATCTGCAGTGAAAGAGAAAAAACATCTTGTGCATGACAACCATTTAATGCATTAATAGGATGTAAATAGTCAGGTTAACCCAAGGCGGTAGATTAAGATTGTTCATTTGTGTGCTTACAATTCCTAAAAATATTTGGATTTGCAAAATGGGAAAATTTGCTCCATCACCTTGTTGTTTGTTGCAGTTGACACTATGATTGCAACATGTATGCCCAGATGTGGGTCCCATGCTCACTCTTCTATTGGACTCAAGCTACTTCCTATTAATGAGGCTGAAATAAGTCAAAACCCTTCTGGGGTTACTTACGATTCTTTCTTGATGGGGCCTTGCCTTGCATTTTGCCATTGACTGTTCCCATGAGATAGAGGTTCATTATTGATGTGCACAATGTGGGCCTTTGTTTAAAGTGGCATGGTGAACAGAAAATGGGCTGGAGTTCATTCAGCCTTGCGTCATCACCAGTGGCTGAGACTAATTCAAGCATGCCTTTCATCACAGCTCTATTTGTTGTATTATTAAAATCAGCCATACTAACTTAAATCTTGAAATGTAAGCTTTAATCACAAGTAAATTCTCTTTCACCCCTTGCTTTAAAAGTATGATGAATTTATCCTTAATTCTCTTGCTCTGCCTTGTCTCCCTTCTCCTATTTCTTTGTGCTAGCTTATTTTGGCTTGCCAGTGACTAAGTAATCTGTTGAAAAGTAGGCTGAGGTGGAACACAGGATTTCGGGTAGGCAAACAGAATGATGTAGAGATACAGATCAGATACACAAATGGATGAGGTTGAGAGAGACATAAGGCAAAGACAGATCAATCAGATAGCCATAAAAATATACAGAGATTCAAGGCAGAGGGAAAAAGAGGAAATCTAGGAAAAGGTATAGAAAGAATATTTAGGTAATTACATTAGTGGGAAAGATAGAGGGAGTGGGATGAAGAGTAGAAAGACAAATGACAGGGAGGAAGTGATAAAATAGCAGGTAGACAGACATGGATGATAGAGAATGAGAGGTGATGTAGGTGATGTTGATTCCAGTGATACAAAGTGATGGAGTGAGGTAGAGAGCTGTAAAGTAAAAAGGTTGAGACAAAGGGTTACATTAGAGAGGTGCATTTAGAAATAGACACAGAGAGGTGAGGTGGAAAGGGTGATTTGAACCAGAGCAAAATATACAGAGGAATAAGGTCATGACAGATGGAAAAAAATAGACTGAAGTGTAGTTCCTATATTCCCAATAGGCTCTGTGCATTGGAAAAATATATTCTATAGATTTGACATAGGACTTTGGTCGACTAGGTCTCTATCAAATATATTAGACTTAATTGTGAGTGCCAGCTAGCTTAGAGGTCACTAGAAAAGTTCTTGAATAAACAAGAAGGGATTCGTTTCTGACAACCGCATAAACATGACAACTTTGTTTCCCCAAGAATAAAACTGATCTTCAGAGTTGTGAAAACAATAGATGGATATTTCAGTCATTCGTGCATGCTTCATTTCATCAGAGGTACAGAAAAATAGAGAGACTGGGGTTTTCAATAAAAGGGTTTATTGAACAGTCTTCTTTTTCATGCAAGTAAAGTGAACTGCTACAATCGTAATACTGGTTGCAAAGTATTATGCATACAGTAAGAAGAGTATTATAAAATAAAACTGTAAAAGCATTGAATGGTTTCTAAACCATAGAGAAATACATATATAAATAACAAAAGGCTAAAAGTACTCAACTTGTTTTCTAAAATAGCCTACCCCAATGTACCTATCCTATGTCTTAGTACGAGGGAAGAAGTAAGTGTGATGTAGCCTAGGTTTAGTTTTTCTTTGCCAAGAATCTATCCAAGATTTCTCTTAGGGTCTAATCAACTCTGTTCCTTGGTTTTAGAATGAAGGAGGTCTGGTATCTCTGTCTCGGACACGATTTCCCAACACCCCGCAAGGGGAGCTTGGAACACTGGAGCTGGATTGTCGCCAGGAGAAATGCAGCCTCTTGATCAGTGCGTCAGCTGGAGGGTCGGCTTCCTTCGGCACTTGCTGTCGCGAGCTGCATCGGGCAAGTAGATAGTCGAGCTGCTCCGAACCACCATGTGTTTGCTAGGGCAAGTGTAGGCATATTTATAACTTGAAGGTGCCTAGTTTGACGTAAAGTCGGACATAATAACGTCATCAAAGAACCCCAAGGGAATGGTAGTTCTCTGAAAACTCCATGAGTTCTGGGACAAATCAATATTCAAGCTAGGGGATGTCTCTGACTGCTGAAGCCGAGTTTTCCAAGAAATTGTTGTGGCTTTTTGAAACAAGTGGAAGTAGCCATGCCTGTATTTGGACTGGATAGGTTATGTCTAAATATGGATATGATTTCTATGCCTATATAAGGACAATGTGAATTATACCTACATAAGGGCATGAATCAGTAAATTACGCTTAGATTCTAAAATGCTACACAACAAGACAGTGCAATAGAGGTGTGAGAAAGTGATATAGTAGTGAGGAAGTTGCAGTAGAGAAACAGAGGTGGACAAAGAGAAAGAAGGAGGTGAAGTGTGGCAGTAAATGAATGGTGAGGTAAGTAATCAGCAGGAGAGGGATGTGGGTTACAGAGAGAAGAAGAATTGAGAGATGTAAGACAGACAAATGAGCTAGGGAGAGAGGGTAGATGGATTGTATGGCATTAGAGAGATGGTTGTACGTTAGTTACAAAGAAAGTGAGTTACAGACAAATGGAGAGCAAAAATAAAGAGGTAAATTAAAGTGAGTAAGGTGAAGAAAGGAGAAATAAACAAGACCGAACAATCATTTTTAGTTTTATTGGTTCCAGCTATCTAAAATCCTGATAGTTAAGTTTAAACATGCTTCCATCAAGCATGTACCCAGCTACCAAATAAAAACAAATTCTGTTTTTATGCACACAGCTATGTATGTACGAGGACTTTACCCTGGGGATGGGGAGGGGGCTTGGGCATTTGTTTGCTTTAGTTTTTCATAGTGCGAGCTTTGTCCCAGGGCATTGAAGCACTTTTTCATGAGGACCAGTTACAATACACAACATTCGATTTGTATTTTAGGCAGGGGGAGATTAAGTGATTTACCTTGAATCACAGGATGTTGAGAGAACGCTGGAACTTAAACGTGGTTCCTCATGTCCAAAGTCAGTAGAGCGTAACACCACATCCTCTCCCCTAAGGCAACTTTACTCATGACTTGGTCATTGTCAAGTTGGTTTTACCCCACTGAAGTAATTCGGGGTTCCCAAGGCCTACACACTCCAAAGATAACCCACTTACACTCAAGAACTATTGGCACGGAAGCTGTAAAAGGCAAAGAACAAGTTTATTAAGACCCCATGGGGTGGTGGTACACTCAAACAGCACCCTTCGGTAATGCTAGAGGTATCACACCGAACACCGGTGTGACCCCGTTTATATACAGTTTTGGGGCAATAAAAGATAGGCGGCACAAGTTAAGACACATTTAAGGACATATATGGTCATGTTTTTGGAATACTGCCAGCTCATTGGAGGGGGCACAACTCCACTGGTCAGTTTGGTGCACATTCCAGGAGGGTTACGGGTCAGTGGGAACTGCGCATGTGCGACTTGACCAGTACTAAAAATAGCCTGTTGCTGGGCAGATAGGAGTGGTCAGTAGAACGGACAACGGACTAAAGGGCACGTCGGCCACGAGGCCGCTCATGATCTAAGATGGCCGCTGGAACATTCAAAATGGCGTTTTCATATACAGCCAAGTTAAGGAGGACAACGTGTAGGTTCAGCTAATCGCTAATGCGGCCGGGCAAATTACAACAGACGACCCTTTTAGCGGTTAGCTGAATCTACCTCATAGTGAACATAGTCAGAATGTTCGTCCTCAATGTCTATTAACATTATTTGTGTTACCTCCTTGTGAAGCATCATTTTGTCATGGGCAAGAGCTCGTCTTGATGGTATACAAGCTGATAAACACATTGAACATAAAGCTGGACCACATTGAATACATAAACATATGGAAAACATTGCTCCCACAAGTATACAGAGAATTGTCAACAGTTTCCAGCCCCAAGTTGCAAGCGTAGACCAGAACCACCCTGAAAGTGTCCAATTTCCATTGTCCGGGTGTATTTCAGCAGCTATTTTATGAAGCTTGGAAATAGCATCATACACAGATGGAGAATTGTCCGGGACATATACGCAACAGCTGCTTCCGATAATCCTACATGCCCCCCCACGATCAGCCAAAACAACGTCCAACACCATTCGATTTTGGAGGGTGACAAGTCTGGAAATCTGTAGTTCCTCGGTAATATTCCCCAGGGCAATGGCAGTGTCATTTGCAACAGCCTCAACAACACGTGTCAGTCGTCTGATTTTCCGGCTGTTCAGTGCAGCCCCCACAAAGGAGAATAGTCCCAGATTAAAATCCACATACTGTTGTAACGCAGTGTCCGTTTGGTCAATGTCCTCCAGGGCAACAGTTCGTTTAACCCTATTCAAAACGAAATCATGGTACAGTATATAATCGTTGTGGTACATCGGAGGGGCAATGAATACAGGGGGTAACACAAACGATACGTAGCACGTGCCCAACCACCCCACTGGAAGCTGATGGTATCCCTTCGTTCCACAAATAAAGTATGTATTTCTTGATGCAACAAATGAGATGCCATTCGGGCTATCAAACGTAAGACAAATGTTACATTCACTTTTCCCCACTGCAATCGTGCCCTTGTTTCTGATACACAAATCGGCTTTTGTGGCAATGACATTTATAACATGAGCACTAGATACATTAACATTCCGCTGATTGCTGTATACACGTGGGGCAGATACATTGTCAGGCCTATACTCTTCCCATTCGAAACGTGTACCCTCAGCCTGGGGAAACCCATCTTTGTCATGGGAACATACTTTATTCAAACGGAAAAGCACCCCCCCTTTAGTTGGCCATCTCAAAGTAAAAAGGAGGGTGTACCAAGCGTTGCATGACCCATTGTGCGAAAACGGGAGTGGAATAAGTGGGGTGCCCCCCCTCTTCTGGTGCCCAGGCAACATTCCACACACCCAACAATTCGAGGTATTGGTCATGTTATGTGTGTGGTGAAGAATCTGAATGAAGCTGTTATTTAAATACGTTTGGCGATGGCGCTCTTCATGAAAAGGCAGTGTGAAATGAAAATGTTCAGACGGGGCCGGGGTAGTCGGCAGCAAATGTTCACGTACAGGCACCACAAGTTCGACTACCCAGGCTATAACAGCTATCACCACGATAGTCAAGACAAAGAGAAAGGCACCCAATATTTTCTTATCACGGGATACCGTTGACGCCATATTTCAAGAATATTCGTGCAAAATCTCAAATTGCACCAATTGTTCACAAATTGTCCACAAATTGTCTCAGATACACGTACGTGTATACCTAATAAAAAAGAAAAATGCGGTGCTGAACTCCGAGGTAGCCGTTGTTTTCTTCTCCGGGCCAAGACGGGTGTCGCTACTCTGGCAGAACTGATCCCCCCCTTGGAATTCCGGGTTTCCGTTTCACAAACCTGGAGCGGTAACCAACCAGTCATTTAAAAAGGACACAAAAATCTTCTTATCGTGGGCGTAGGTTGTAGCGCTCTCTCCCAATCGCAGTTTGGTCCGGAAAGGCTCCCTCCACTTCGGCCGACGTCACAGCTGGGCTCTTTTCTTTCTCCAAAATCTCCTTGTAATCAGTCAACACAGCAGGAGTCACCAGATCCGGAGAGACACGACGACAATGTGTCGAATGCACCCACCGCTTCCTGTTTGTCACTCGTACTGCGGTGCGGGTCGCCAGGAGGACCTCTGGACCCTTCCACCTGGGCTCCAAACTGCTTGCTCTCTCAAACGAGCGAACCATTACATGATCACCAGGACGAAGATCATGGCCTTCTCCAGTAGAGTTGTCAGGGAGCGCTTCTCGAACCTGTTGATGAATAGAGAGCAAATCATTTGTTAATCGTGCCAAATAATCATTCATCATAACACAAGGCACATCATGTATTAATCGCGGCTTGGGCACCCCCCAAATATTCATAGGGCGGCCAAACACCACCTCATAGGGCGTAAGGCCGGTTCGTGAGTGGGGTACTGATCTAAGAGATAGTAGTGCTAGCGGCAACGCATCTGGCCACTTCAATGATGTAGACGCCACAATTTTGGCTAGCTTGAGCTTCAACGTGGCATTGTACCGCTCGACCAAACCTGCTGACTGAGGGTGGAATACAGCGTGGAACTTCTGCTGAATCCCTAACCCCTTCAGTACATATTCCACATTCTTTCCAACAAAATGGGGCCCATTATCGCTCCACAAAAATTTGCAAACTCCAAAGCGAGGAAAGAATTCCTTAAGCAACACCTTAGCTGTTGTCAAAGCTGTATTGTCTTTCGTGGGGTAGGCCTCAACCCATTTGCTAAAAGCACACACCACCACTAAGACATACTTCAGGTTGTTGCAGCACTCGAGTTGGATGTAGTCCATTTGAAGCACTTCAAATGGTGCCGAAGGTGGAACGAAACCTGCTTTCGGAGTATGGGTCCCCTTTCAGGATTGTGTTGCAAACACACCAGGCAGGTCTGCACTACTCTCGTTGCAGTATTAGCAATCTCGGGATGTTCCCAAACTCGTGTTAAAAGCCGAGTTATTGCAAGAGCTCCGACATGAGCCAGTCCATGTGTCATCTGGACCATCGCCTGTAAGTAAGCCGCAGGCAATTTCCACTTCTCCATGTCTTTGCTTCTCCAACAACCCTCGTCATCTAGTACCCCATCTGCTGCCCAAGCCGCAAGTTCAAATTCTGTGGCTGATTTTTGGATATCCCGTATCTCTGCTCTAGCATCACTCCATCGCTCAGCCTGTGATTGTACCACGTACATGGGGGAGCTAGTTCGGGACATAGCCGTTTGCCTTGCTATACTGTCTGCAAAGGCATTTCCTTGACCCACTCTATCCGTAATCTTTTTATGGGCACTGCACTTTACTATCGCTACTTTCTTAGGGCCAAGCAACGCATTTAGGAGATCACGCACTAGCTCTCCATGCATAATGTGCTCTCCGTGTGATGTCAGAAACCCGCGTTCTCTCCAAAGAAGCCCGAAGTCGTGGGCTACTCCAAAGGCATACCGGCTGTCCGTGTATATGTTCACACATAATCCGGCACTCAATTCACAGGCTCTTGTTAAAGCTATCAGCTCTGCTGCCTGAGCTGATTTTTGTGGTATCCTAGCTGTTTCTACCACTGTCTTAAGTGTCGTGATCGCATATGCTGCGGAAGTCGTGCCATCTGGCAGCCTTAGGCACGATCCATCAACCCACAGTTCCCCATCCACATCTGGAAGTGGCACATCCTGTAAGTCAACACGACCCTTTGTCTGTTCCTCGGTCAGGAAAACACAGTCATGATGTTTTTCTTCCTGACCCTCCTCGGCCGGATAGGGCAATAAAGTGGCAGGGTTCAAAGTAGCGCATCTTTTCAATGTAATATGTGGCGCCAAGAGTGTCAGCTCGTATCCTGTTAGCCGTGCACTCGTGAGATATTGGGTCTTTGTTTGGTTTAACAGGGCATCTACTGCGTGAGGAACTAACACCAACAATTTGTGTGATAACACTATTCCCTCACTCTGTCGTATGGCTACTGCAGTTGCTGCTACCGCTCGAAAACACCCTGGCAACCCTCGTGCTACAGGATCCAAAATTGCAGAGAAGTATGCACATGGTCTCTGCTTATCCCCGTGTAATTGCACTAACACTGACAACGCGCACCCATCATTCTCATGCACGTACAATGTGAAAAGTTTCGTATAGTCTGGTGTACCTAACACGGGTGCGGAGCAAAGGGCCTGTCTCAACTGCTCAAAAGCTTTCTGACATTCATCTGTCCACTCAAGAGGCATTGGTGTGGCTTTGGACAGTAATGCTAGCAAAGGTTTTATGATATGCGAAAAACCCATGATCCATTGCCTACAAAAAGACGTCAACCCTATAAAGGCACGTACATCTCTCTGGGTGCGAGGGACTGGTGTGTCTAAAATTGCTTGAATTCGATCAGATGTTAATGCACGCCCCTCCTTAGACAACAGATGACCGAGGTACGTCACCTGGGGTCTACAGTATTGGAGCTTCTTCTTCGAAACCTTGTGATTGTTTTGCGCCAAAAAGGAAAGCAACGCAAGTGTACTCTGTTCACATTGTGCATAGGAGTCAGCGGCAAGCAGAAGGTCATCCACGTACTGGATGAGCGCAACGCCAGACTGCAATTTAAACGAATCTAGCTGCCTTTTCAAAGCCTGGCTATAGATGCTAGGACTTTCAGTATATCCTTGGGGAACACGACAAAATCTATACGATTTATTATTGAGCATAAAACCAAACAGATATCTGCTATCAGGATGAACAGGGATGGAAAAGAACGCATTCTTTAAGTCAATAACACTAAAGGTGGTGGCTGTCAGTGGAACTAAGGTAAGCAAGGTCGTAATATCAGACACCACCGGGTATTGGGGAATGACAATTTTGTTAATTTCTCGCAAATCGATAATAAATCGATAGATCTTGCCATCAGTGTCTCTCTTAAGAATCGGTAGAATAGGGCTGTTACAAACATTATAAGGGACCTCCTCCACCACCCCTGCAGAAATCAGATCCTGAACAATATGTGTCAATGCAATTTCACCTTCTTTCGAAATCTTATACTGTGGCACTCGTGGTAGAGGGGCCCCCTCCTTAACAGTAATGTGTATCGGTGGAATACGCATCTCTCCCACATCCGTATCTGAGGTCGCCCACAACGTGTGCGGCAGAGAGGCCAAAGCAGGAATGTCTAAAATGGCATAAAATCTGTCAGGGTCAGGGCAATCGTCAGGGTCAGGGTAATTGTCATTCAGAATAACCCGCACTCCCTCTGGAGCGCACCGTATTGTCGCCCGAAAATATTTAAGTAAATCAATGCCCAGGATATTGTCTGGGGTATGGGGTGATAACAAAAATTGGCCAAAACTGAAATATTTGTCAATGCATAGTGCAAGGGGCTTGGACAATGGGCTGGGGGAGGGTGTACCATCAAACCCTACATCATTTCGCCAGACAGGGGAGCCCTCGGAACCAAGTTTTTCGACAGAGCGCTACGAGTAGCTCCTGTATCGACTAGAAATTGATCAGTAGAACCCAAAATACCCGCTGTTACATATGGACCTTGCTGATCTACCGGCACTTCAACTGATTCCTTACCCCATCCTACGCAATCCTATGCATGCACATAATCCTGGTGTTCCACATTCGCTCCTTCCAAAATCTGATATTGATTCCGTCTATCAAACGTATTTCGTTCGTCCTGGCCACAGCCCCTCTCCTCAACCTGTCTACGATCACCTCCGCTACCCCTCGCTCCAGTATAACCTCCTCTCGACCTTCCACTTCCTCGACCACGCTGACTACGCTGTTCACGAAGTACCGGACAATCTTCGGCCCAATGCCCAAACTCCTTACAATAAGCACACTGATCCTCCGCAATATCCGTACGACCATACGATGCATTTCCTCCACCTCGTCTACCTCTATCATTCCCTCTACCCTGTGTTCCCCGAACTTGCGCCAACATCACCTTCGTTTTCAATTCCTTCGCCTTTTTCTCTACACTTTCTTTAGCCTCCACTTCCTGCCGCTCATAATACTGAGCCATAGTTAACAAGGACGCAGGGGTCGCCGTGGCCCAGGAACTTTCACTCGACTTCAATCGCTTTGCAATCTCTGGAAGGAGATTAGCTACATACTTATCTACAAACAAATGCCGACCCGTGTCATCTGTTAAAGATTGACCACTGTAATCATGAAAAGCTTCTTCCAAGCGTGTAAAGAAATCTGAAACCGTTTCATCGGGTTTCTGCTTGCACGATGTTAGCATAGTCCAATCAATCTTTTTGGAGGGAACAAGCGTTTTTAATTTATTCAAGATAGCTGCCGGCAGATCTAGAATTAACTGGCAAGGCTTACAGGCTGGTTCTCTGTCTAAATCTGCAGCATTTATTTCCTTCCATGTTCCCCCCAATATCGTTTCGTCATTATTTTTACGAATCTGCCTCCACATATCAGGTGGTAATATTAGCCCAAAAAACAAATCTATGTCTACGAGAGTCATCACACAAGACGATATAGCCCCCTCTACCCCCTCATAAAATGCCGCCGGATTCTTCCGAAGATCAGGTAAAGAATTTTTCAATGCCATAACATCCGCTCTATTCCACGGCGTATATACCCAATTATACAAAAAATACCCTTTCGCATCCTTCGACAATTTATCATCATCCGTACCTTCCCCTTTTGGCGGAACATACAAAGGTGCGGCTTCACGCATAGGCATAACATGCAACGCAGAATTCTTATCTGAACCACGGAGAGAACACTCTTTGGCCTGCCCATTAGTCTCCAATTCGGACTCCTTTTGCCTCTTTTTCCGCTCCTCCCGCAATCGGGTTGTCTCATCCCGCAGCTTGATCAATTGTGCAAACAGGTCATCAACATCTGAAAGATCAAAATCACCTTTGGTCAAATTTTCACGATACACTGACAATGCTTTTGGTTCAAACGTATCAGAAAGGTCACGATATGCGCCTACAACTTCATCCGCCAGACTAGACAAAAAGTACATCAATTCAAGATCCGACCACCCTTTCTTTTCTGTTAACAATTGCTCCTGAGTAATACTACGCTTATTCACTTTACGAGCCCAACTGCGCAGGTGAGCGGACCTCTCCGCAGTGAACCTGAGAGCGGATATACCCTTCTTGTCCGACTTATCCCGTCCGTCGTCCCCTGAATCCTCATCCGGAGCCGTCGGCGAGACATACGGAGGCGGTGACCGTTCTAGCAAAGAAAAATCATCTATGTCATTATTAAGGACAGGATAGAGTGGTCGACGAATAGGAAATTGACCAGTCGTTTGCAATTTACGTTCCCGTTCCTCCCTTTCTTTCTTCTCCTGAGCCTCCTTTTCCTCAAGCTGTAAAGCCTTATCCCGAGCAGCCTTACGCTGCTCTTTGTCCGCCAAGGCAACTTCACGCTTCATTCGCTCACGCGCCGCTTTCTCCCACAATCAAACATATTTTGTCTAGACCTACGTTGAAACAAACATTGCTCTACAAATTGTATTTTAATTAAATCAAACGACCCGTGTAGAGGCCATTGCAATTCAGGATCGGACTTGGTATACTTATGCCATAATTTACTGTACATAATAGGGGGAAGGCCAAATTTTATGTACATATACCTATTTGGTGTTCCCTCTGGGGGAGCCGGCTGTGATTCCGCTAACCTAATTGAGGTACCTTCTCCAAGACAGCACATTCCTCGGAGTGTGCTGAAAACAGGCATGTTCGAAAAGTATCACGAAAGCGTGACACCGGACAAAATGGCACTTACAGTTCTTCACACGATTGTGCCGCTCAAAGGAAAAAAACAAAGTTAGAGAAACATCTCTACATGCCTGCCTATGTGAAGTGCACTACACATATAAGTTCAAAGATCACAAATTCACAATGTTAGCTAACTCAAATCAAAGATCATAGGACTTCGGCAAGCGTCCGGGGACTACCTTACCGATCACAAAGCACAGATTTTCAGTAAGCGTCCGAAGACTACCTTACCGAACACAAATCATAGGACCTCAGTAAGCGTCCGAAGACTACCTTACCGAACACAAAGCTTACCCAAATTCCCAAATGTCCAGATTCCAACTGCCAAGGTCTTGTAAGCCAAATCAGCCAAACGGCACTTTCTCAGCGATGCAGACACTTCGGAACTCAGTCGGAGACCGGCGCCACCTGGAAGGTCAGATCGGAAGGAATGGAAAAAACACTGTGGCAGCCAAGACTCGGGTCACTCGTGGCAGCGCGCGTCCATGGCGAGTTTCCAAGCCTTCGTCACGACCTCTCCTTCGGGCATCCGAGTCGCCGATGAGTCCCTTCGTGGTCGCCAATTGAAGTAATTCGGGGTTCCCAAGGCCTACACACTCCAAAGATAACCCACTTACACTCAAGAACTATTGGCACGGAAGCTGTAAAAGGCAAAGAACAAGTTTATTAAGACCCCATTGGGTGGTGGTACACTCAAACAGCACCCTTCGGTAATGCTAGAGGTATCACACCGAACACCGGTGTGACCCCGTTTATATACAGTTTTGGGGCAATAAAAGATAGGCGGCACAAGTTAAGACACATTTAAGGACATATATGGTCATGTTTTTGGAATACTGCCAGCTCATTGGAGGGGGCACAACTCCACTGGTCAGTTTGGTGCACATTCCAGGAGGGTTACGGGTCAGAGGGAACTGCGCATGTGCGACTTGACCAGTACTAAAAATAGCCTGTTGCTGGGCAGATAGGAGTGGTCAGTAGAACGGACAACGGACTAAAGGGCACGTCGGCCACGAGGCCGCTCATGATCTAAGATGGCCGCTGGAACATTCAAAATGGCGTTTTCATATACAGCCAAGTTAAGGAGGACAACGTGTAGGTTCAGCTAATCGCTAATGCGGCCGGGCAAATTACAACACCACATTCCTATGTCGTTTAGCATCCACCATCCTACTGCCCACCATCACCCATACCAGTGCGAACTAAATATTAAAAACAAGCAAAGTTTATCAACATCATCAATAGTTAAAGGAAAGAGAATGGAAAGAGAGAAGGAGATCCATTATTAGTCTCGTAGTCTCATAGTCAATTTCAGAAGCCTATATAGTATCAGCCTTCTTAACCTTCTTTGTTTAGTTCATCCAAAAAATCTTTCACTTTAATTTCTGGAGTGAAGTAGCGTGCACTATTTCCAATTATAACTTTTAGTATTGCTGGGTTTAGGAGGTAAGACTGGGCCCCCTTTCCTGAAAAGAGTTTATCATCTGTCGTAATCTCCAGCTCCTTTCGACTGTCACATGACAGAAGTCAGGTCTTGTGAAAAACTCAACATCATCCAGCCCACATTTATGATCAGGTCTGGCTTTCTCGAATATAATCAACCGGCGTCTGTGTCTGCATCTGCTCGGATTGCTTCCCAAATCTCTTCGATCCAGCGAACATCCCAACAATAGTCAAGCCGGCAGGGCACTGCTGGGGCGTCGTTTATCCCAGGAGATCATTACAGGTCAGATTTGGACCCCGCCGTCCAGGCGCTCAAGTCGTTCCTTCACCGCGCTCCGTCATGAGCCCATTATTCGCTGAACGGGGCTTCCCAGGCATTATAGCAACGTCACTCGAAGTAGGGCTCTCCACTATAGGATTTTTGGCAGTTGTCTCTGGTGGAGTCCCTTTTGGCTTCATCTCTCTTCCTCCCTGCTTGTATCCAGTATCACAAGCATGGCTCAGCGATTGCCAAATCCACCAGCAGGTAAGGGCTACTTCTTGACGTAGGTCTCCTCCTTCTAAGATGTAAGCACCATGTCTAATCGTATCTTCTGTGAATTTAAGTAGCAGTTTCAGCATTGATAGGAGCATTCTAGGGGCATTATCAGTGATAGCTAATGCATGCTCTTGGGGGGAACTTATAGGATCGCACCATTGAGCTGTTACAGCAGCCTAGCCTTCCGCCATCTTGCTTTCCTCCTCCCATCCCTAAAGCATAATTGATATATCAATAAGGGAAGTATGGTTACTTTTGGATGTATTATGGGGGAACAAAAGGAAAAAAAATGGGAGGGGACTCATGGATCATGCTAAGAGCTGTACCATCCAACCTAGGCCATTGGTCTAGCAGCTTTCAAGGGTGGGGTGAAGGGTGGTAGAAGCGGTCAGGGAAGGAGGGGGGAAGGGTGGGTGGGCTGGGGAAGGGGAAGAAAGCCGGCTTTGGTGCATAGACATGAGGGGACTCAGTAACAAAGAAAACAAAGGAAAGGAAAGAATGAATAAAAATTGGACTGGTAGGCTAAACAGATCGTTCAGTTTGGGAGAAGGGTATGGATAAATTATGGATTTGTTCATTTAATGTGGCAGGTCTGAATGACAGAACACAAAGAGCTAAGATATTCTTGATCTTGCGCTTTAATAATCCTGAAATTATCTGTCTACAGGAGAACTACATCCCATGGAATAATAGGGGTGTCCTTCAGGTAACAGGATACGACTTGGCAGTTTGCTCCACACAGACCTCCATGATTATGGGAGTAGCGATTTTTATCAAATGGCAGGCGACGATTACTAAACGCACTCTAGCGGACAAATGGGGTCGATGGGCAATTGTTACTTTAAACACAGGGATGACGGTTGTGGTAATATATGCTTCCAATCAGGAAGATCCCGAGATCTGGGAAGAGTTAGAGATGGAGCTGGCTGCATGGCCAAAACCCCTAATAATATGTAGAGACTTTAATATTTATTTCAGGATCTCAAGGGGTGCGGGTTGAAGTATCAGGGGAGAAAACCCCAGGTCAACCGGGCCATAAATAACTTTAACCACAAAGCTGCAGCGGCTATTCCGCCATAGCGCTAAGAGGGCGGGGCGGCCGCGCGGCAGCCGCATGCTGGTGACGGAACAGCTCCATCACCAGCCGTGGTTGGGCTGTGCTCATGACGGAGATGTTCCATCATGGCCCCGCCCGCACAATAGAACGCGCCCCGCAGGCGCGGCTGTCGGGCCATGACGGAACTGCTCCATCATCAGCACAGCCCAACCGCAGCTGATGACGGAGCGGTTCCGTCATCAGCATCGAACTGGTTAAATCCAGCCATGGTCTGGTAGATGTCTGGGCAGCAAATTACAATTTGGATTCCGGGTATACATTTTTTGCACGCCCCCATCAAAATTATGTCCGCCTAGACTATTTTTTGGTTTCAGCAAGTATTTTAGGGGGGGGTTGAGATAAGAAAGATGCCTCAAATTCTTTCAGACCACAACTCACTTTTACTAGAAATAACAGTCTCCATTCATGGTCTTTTGATAGGAAGCTGTTAGCAGACGAGGATTTTATTAAATATATCAAAAATTGATTGAGAGAATTTTTCTAAATTAATCGATATTGTGATTCTCGTACGATTGTGTGGGATACATACAAAGGGTGTTTAAGGGGGGGAAATAATAAGCTATGTAGGCCAGCAACGGAAGTTGAGTAGGAGGCAGAGTACTTCTCTTATGACCCGGCTGGCTCAGTTAGAGACAGAAAACAAAGATCAGATAATCATTACTAAAACAGAGCTAAATAGCTTTTTTCAGATACAAGTTGCTCAGGCGTATCAAGCACATCGCAGAGAGCTATATGAGTATGGGGAAAAGACAGGTAGATTTTTGGCCCTCAGGACTAGGCAAAAGGTCTCTCGCAATAATATAGCGAAATTATAAATGCAGAGGGGGGAATGGAAACAAACTCTGATAAAATAATGGCGGGCTTTGAACAGTTGTATAATAACCTGTATCAGGCAGATCCTAGCTATTATCAGCTAGATTCCATAGAGGAGCACCTACAGCTTAGCAGATTAGATCCCGCTATATGTTCTGAGGTGGAAAAGGGGTTCATGCTAGAAGAAATGGTGTGTTTATGCAGCACATAAACAGTAATAAAGTGAACACAGAAAACAAGAAAAATTACAAACCAATGTAGAAAACTAGAGTACATTTCAAGAAATTATTTGGCACCAAAATGGCAAAAATCCAATAAGCTAAATTGGAGTTATGAATTCTTAAAGATTTTGATTAAAATAGCACCAAAAAGCACAAAGAGCCAACAATGGATATGTGGTTGCGCTAGATTGGGTCAAAACCACAAGGTCAGGTCGACCACAATGGAGCGCAGGACAGACAACCAAATTAGGTTTTACCTTCTCAAATCTTTGCCAAGCATTCCGTTCACGATGGAGGGAGATGCAAGGAGCAGATAGACCATTGTTGGAGGCTGTCAGCATAGAGCAAAGAGCAGGCCATGTTTTGTGGGTGGGCGTTGCTAGTGATTCGTATTGGCGGTCTTCCACTAGTGGTCAATTCTGTAACTCAAAGAGGCAGTTGGTGGAGTTTCACATTGAATTGCAGTGCAAGCGGAAAGGTCTTGGTGAGAACAGGTCTTTTCATGGTTGTGAAGAGCCCAAAAGCTTGATTTCAGCGGTATGAGCCACACCAAAGGGACAGGACATGCGGGTCACCAATTGGTGGTCAGGAACCCACTCCAGAGGCTAATTCAGGATGCTGCAGAGCATTTTTGTCCTTGCCACTCTGATCAGGTGGCCAGCAGACTAGTCCTTGGAGTCATTCTGGTATCCTTGGTTCAAGGGTGAAGTTGCAGTTCCAGTTCTCATCTCACCCAGACAATAGGTCAGCCGACAGTACGTCAGCACAGCAGGGCATCAGTTCCTTCAGAGCATCAGTCCACCTGAGTTTGCAGTCCTTTTGGAATCAGAGCAACCCTTCTTCCTGGCAGAGTATGCACAAATCTAAAAGTGTACTAAAGAGTTGGTGTCTGAGAGCCTAATTTTTTACCCTGGTGCCCTGATTCTAGAAGGTGGAACATGCTTCTAGACAGTGGTTTGACGCGCTAGTAATGTATTTACTCCTCTGCCATGGCTCCAAGCTGGCTGAAGTGGCAAAGTAGCTGTTAAGCCCTTTGTGTGATGGCAGAGCACAGGCTATTAAGTTGCAAGTAGGGCTATGTTCAGGTCCACCACCATGCTGCCAGCAGATGGCCCATTTAGGCACACCTAATCCCTCTATTGTGTGACTGTCTGAGAGTAATTCACAAATTCTAAATTTCACTTATATCCACTCTCATGACCCAGGCCAGGCTACAAGTGTAAAAGGGCTAAGGGCAGGACAATGCCACCTTTCTGAAAGTTACAAAAATGTGAAATATCTAGCTGACCATTTAATTTGGCTGTCAATTATTGAACAGACTAAGACCAAAATCACGAAATAAGATGGTCTACATCATTTAATTATTTCTTATTTGGAAATTTATTATGCATGTTTTAGAAATACTCCTGGTGAAGATGGGCAACATTTCACAATTTACACTATTTAACAATTCAATTTAAAAAAAGTTAACAATAAACACAAATAAAACAAACTCCATTTGTGATTTCACAAAGGAATACTTCACAAGTGCAAAATCAAGTGGAGACACAGCATACATATATCAATTGAAAACATTACCAGTCAAGGAAAAATGTATAGGCATTTAGGCATTTATATAGCGCACTACTTACCCGTAGGGTCCCAAGGCGCTTCGACTGCTGCGAAACCCTTCCTGGTTTCCCTGAGAGATGGTCCCTTAATGGGTATCTCCAGGGTGAGACCAGGCATCCCCAGCGGTCTGGTGGGGCCGTTAGTGAAGATGAGGCAAGCTAATGCCCAGAGTTGCCAAGTGTGATCGCTGATCAGAGTGGGCACCGAGGCGAGAGAATTATCGAGTCCGCTGACCCTGGTCCAGAAACCTGCCGCGCCGGGAATCGAACCCTGGTCCCGGGCCGTCCTCTGCTCTCGGGTCTGCCGCCTCTAACCAGTGAGCCACACTACTTCACTGAAAAAAACAATAAGGTATTCCCCATATAACCATCAAAGCTCATTTAAGTGGAACACATTTAGGATCCAGCAGAGTAAATTAGTTTTCATACAAAAGAGGCTATATATTTTGAAATCATTATTCTCCTCAATTGCTATACATTTCTTCACCAACAGGGAAACATTTATTTTATAATAAGTTTATAGCAATTGAGGAGAATAATGGTTTAAAAATATACATCCTCTTTTGTATGAAAACTAATTTCCTCCATTGGACGGTTATATGGGGTAAGTTATTGTGTTTTTCCTTGACTGGTAATGTTTTCAATTGATGTATGTATGTTGTGTCTCTACTTTTTTGTAATTTACTTACCCAATCTAGCTGTGTGGTACAGCCCCCCCTTTTGGTATTGTACCTTTCTAAAAGTGGCATTTTAAAAATTGTAATGATAACTCTAACTTCACCCTTTAAGAATGATTACCATTATAATTACACCAAACTTGACAAACCTAGCTGCTCCCATTATGAAATTACAGCTTCTTAAATGTAATAAGGAATACCCAATCTTACCCTATGAGAAGGGTGGGCTGCACAGCAGTGAAAAACAAATTCAGGGGACTTTTTACTACGAGGACATGTAAAACTAGAAAGTACATGTCCAACCTTTTAATTATGCAGTACCCTGCCCTTTGGGCTACCTAGGGCCTAACACAGGGGTGACATATATGTAATTAAATGGGAGTTTAAGGCTTTGCAAGGAAGAATAAATGCCATGTCCAAATGACCATTTAAAACTTAATTTAGGCTGCATTGGCAGGCGTCAGACATGTTTAGGGTGCTACTTAAGTGGGTGGCACAATAATTACTGCATACCTACTAGCAGGATTTCAATCAATCAATCAATCATATACTTTGTAAAGCGCACTACTCACCCGTGAGGGTCTCAAGGCGCTGGGGTGGGGAATGCTGCTACTGCTAAAAAAGCCAGGTCTTGAGGAGTTTTCTGAAAGTCAGCAGGTCTTGGGTCTGCCATAGGTGGATGGGGAGGGTGTTCCAGGTCTTGGGGGCAAGGTGGGAGAACGATCTGCCACCGGAGGTCGCTCTTCGGAAGCGGGGGACTGTGGCGAGGGCGGTGGAGCGGAGCTGGTGGGTGGGGGTGTAGAAGCTGAGTCATCTGTTGAGGTACGTTGGTCCGGTGTTGTGGAGTGCCATGTGTGCATGGGTGAGGAGCTTAAAGGTTATCCTCTTGTTGACCGGGAGCCAGTGCAGGTCAACGCACCATAAATTCAGGAGCTCAACTGGTGTCTCCTATCTTCGCTATCCATAGAAGTTAAAGGAAGTACTTCCTTCCTGCTTGTGGAATGCATTTCCAGCCAATCCTGGAGCTGCTATCTTGCTTTAAAAGCTGCTACAGGATTGGTAGGAGCAGGCTCACCTGGCACTTGCTTTGAGGCTGGGAGCATGTTCCAGCTATCCCCTAGCTGCTTCAAAGCCTTTGGATTGCTGGGTCTACAATGCACATGTTGGATTGGACAGCTGCAGACAGCTGGCCAATCCGAAATGTGCACTGTAGACCAGTGCAGCCATCCTTCCTTTACAGGATACAGCCCTGACCCTTGTGCTTGACATACCATTTTATCTATTTGTGCTTGCCTGTTGCATTTGCAGCAGATGGGGTAATGTAACTCTGCTCCTAAGGAGGAGCCCCCCTCATGTTTGTTACTCAAAATGCAATCATGAAATGATGCAAAATTATGTGACAATTTCCAAAATTCACTTGCACGCATCACAGTTCCTGCTGTCAAACCGATCAAAATAACCCTTTTGACAGGCAGGGAACATTGCTTTTAAATAATATTAGGCCGCTCTAAGTACGGCTCATTGACCACAAGTTATCGAGATTGGTACAAAAATGTGGAACATGTGCAAAATTAAACTTATGTTCTTCAATTTGACTAGCTCCCTAACACTATTATCCCTGGCAAAGCCATAAATGGATCCTAGAAAATGTTACAGTACAGATTATATACTTTATTCTGAATTTGTTGACAGGGTATAGCTTGAGTAGTCATTGTTCATATTTATTAAAAATCAAATTAATTTGTGAAGTTAGATTTTGAATAAATGTTTGGGGAAAGTGACTTTAGAAAAGTACTATTTCCCCACCTGAGCTCCTGGAGGCTAATTTGTGTAACCCTGCCAACATTTGCCCAGCCAGTGTTTTATCTTAATAAAGTGTGAAAATTGCTCAGAGAGCAAGACAATGGATTAGGCCCAGTGACAAGATGGGCAAGGTGTGGGGCATGGTGTCTATATCAGCTCAGAAAGGATAACTGGGAAGGTTTCTGGAACTTTATTCAATTGAAAGGGCCGGAGGGGCATTCTGCATATTCATAGGTCAATGTAAAATGACACCTACACCCAAACTATCCAGGCTGGCTCTGGATCCAGTGGGAGGGAAGCTACCCACATAACCAGACTGCAGTTGATACAGGGGAAGGAACTGCATTTTTCTCTGACCACACCTCTTGGTGGACACAAGGGTTCTGCACAAAGGAGGAAAGGTTCATAACTTTTGGATATGTTGAGTATTGTGGGATTGTTTAGAGTTAGGCAAACAGGAACTGCTTTAAAAGTAGGTTGTATCACCCTGGGGAACCTTTATCTCATTAGTTATGGTGGGACCAGGAGTCACCCAAACCACTGGCTAGTTCTAATCATAAATGTGGCACCCCAACAAACCCTTCTCACAACACTTAATGCACCTGCGGAAGATCATAAGCAGACACTGTCTATGAGGAGACTTGAATGGGTGGAACTACTCCCACTTCAACTCAAGAGTGAAATGTGGAGTTCATGGGTCAGTTGGCTGACATTACATGTGGCCAGAGGCACACAGCAAGATGCAAGAGGCCTTGTTCCTGAAATGACCAGTTGACCAGAACCAACTGGACCTAACTGGACCTTTCTGGTGGTCTATGCTGGAGTGAGATCTGATCCCTAAGTTATGTTCCTAAGGTCCATGAAGCCTTAGAAGTGCCAGGAGGAGCAGCTCCAGAAACTGAAGAATTAGGAATTTGATAATGTTTGGATTTTCAAGATCTGTGGAGTGTCAGCAAAATTTTGTACCAAAGATATCTGATGCAGCTTTATCAAGCATAGCTTTAGGGTGCCTTGCTGGAGGATTTTTATCTCCATAAAATCTTTGATCAGGATGAACCCGCTTGGCATATCCAACCCACACTCCATTGCAGTCAGCCCCTAGGTCAGCTTTCAGAGACTATCATTGCTATTATGTTATGATAGAAATGGGCTCTCTAGTTGGCAGAGGTAGGTTCCTTTGTACAAATAGGGGCTCTTGCTTATAGTCAGGGTAAGGGTGATACACTCCTAAAATAAACCCTGCTCACCCCCCTTGGTAGCTTGGCACGAGCGGACAGGCTTATCGCAGAGGCAGTGGTAAAGCATTTGTGAACACATACAGAAATACAGTGGAAACACTACAAATGGACACCACACCAGTTTAGGAAAATAAATAATCTTTAATTAAACCAAAACAAGACCAAACAACAAAAATCCACAATACAGTATTAAAAATAAAGCTTTCAAATCGTAGAAATATTTCATTTCAATGCAAGTTGTAAATGCAACACTTTTCTCAAAAGCACCTAGATGCATCACGCAAAACAAACAAAATGGCTTTAGGGAGGATGATGCATCAGTTCCTTACACTCAAGGGAGGTGATGCATCTGTTCCTTACTGCTCATTGAAAACAATGGGGTAAACCCAAGAAGTCAATAGGACCTGGGTAACAGTATGTATATAAAAAATGTGGTCCTAGACACAATTTATAAACACGGCTAGTGATGTGAGTATTACTTCTTCACAATCAACAAAAAGTCAGACTTAATCTGAACCTACAAACACATGGAGATGTATTATTAGCTTAATTCAGCTAAAAATGCAACAAAAATGCAGTAAATGCAAAAAATGCAGAAAACCCAACACAACAATATCACAACAAATTCTACTGCAGTTTATTTTCAATTTCATAAAATTTCAGCAAAAAGAGAAAGGAAAGGAAAAAAGGGGTGGTGCTCAAGTAAAAGAAGGTGTAAGTATAGGTCTTAAAGTGATTCAGTGCAACAAAGAAGTTATTTTTACATTGCACATATTTAGCCTACCCATTCACAGTCTATATACAATATTATACAGGGGAACAGGGGAGGGGGGGGGAGGGGGTTTGGTTGGGCAGGTGTAGGCTTTTAATTGGGGGATCGTCGACGTTTCGACCCTGGCGCAATAAGGGAAAGTCACAACCTCTGCTGCGGGTCTTCTTGAGGACGGATGTGGGGACGGGGGACGGGGAAGCACCTGTAATGGTAAGTATAAATATATTTTACAATTTATTATATCGGGTACCAGTCTAAAAGAATAAAAAGAAGTGTTGGGTACATTACCAAAAGAAATTTAATAGGTGTCGCAATTCCAGATCAGTTGGGCGAAACACCTATAAGAGGTAAAGACAAACCGGGAGACTGTTAGCCCATCTCCAAAGGCACAGTTATCCCAAGGTGTCAAAAAAGGGGGGTGGTCAGCAAGGATTAAGACGCACCTCTGACTGAGGAATTCTGCTCAGTCTAAGGGTCAGTTCGTACACAATAGGCACTCGAATTCAATCGTGCTGTATAAGGGAAAGAGGAACCAATCAGTCCCATGGTATAATTTTACGCCCCATAGAAAAGTTGCATACGTGAAGGAAAACTCACCCTAATCCGGTAGCGCGATGAACATTGTACCGGTAGTCAAGGGCGAGAGAACTATGTTAAGTCAAGTAAACCTGTGTTGGAAAAAACAACCTGGTGTAATTCCCTGTTACAAATTACCACCAATGCACAGGTACAGTACTAATCAATAGCGTTCGAAAAATGCTCATAAAGTCAATTGTAGGAAGGGAGCATCTGCATTAAGTGTAATACAAGAGAAACTGTATTACAATAAATATCCAGGTGGAGTCCAATGTTTAAAAAATTCCACCAATACAAAGGTGCCCAGTATTACACAAGATATCCAGGTTTGCCGCCAATAGTTAAACATAATATGAGGCAAAAGTGCTCCTAAGTTTGCCGCCAATAGTTATACAATGTGTGAAGCAATTGCGCTCAGCGGTGCACTTACAATAGATTAAGCGCAAGATAATCGCATAGAGAACCGCGATTGAACATTACCTTAATTATAAACAATGGACGTTATCCCCAATGATTCAAAAACGGGGGAAGGGGGGCGGCAGACCGCCGTTCATCAATTGAATTCACTCGGAATGTTAACTAGCAACTCCCAACTCACGTCGCCGGCAGGGCAGACAGCAATACAACAAGTGTAGTCGCTCGGAGTATAATCCGGCAGCTCCCGACTCACGTAACCGGCAGGCAGCACTTCAACAAATGTAGTCGCTCGGAGTACAATCCGGCAAGCTCCCGACTCACATAACCGGCAGGCACCACGTGGTAATGTACCACCAATCATAATTGAGAAGGCGCGTAGACATAAATGAAGGACTCGGGTATTTTAATGGAAACCAGAAAGGGACTAAACGCGAGTGGGTATCAACAAGGGACTGAGTCCAAATGGGACCTTAACAGACTAATATTAAAAAATCGCCATGTTAATTAATGATTAAACCCTAAGGGTCCAATTGAGACTGTGTTAAATTTATACATTTTGACTGCAATTAATACATTTTGACTGCAATTATGTCTTAAAATATTTCATGAATTAACGAAAAAAGCAAACAAATCAGACAATGGAAATACAATGGTGTACATGAAAAACACAATATAAACAGTCACGCACAGCAATGTGGATCAGGTACATATTCATGGGAATAAAATTATTATAGCTGCAGTTAAAGCCCATTAGTGATGGATTACAATTCCAGTGGGGTGAGGAACATATTCATGGGGATAAAGTGTTATAGCTGCAGTTAAAGCCCATTAATAATGAATTACAATTCCAGTAGGTTGAGGAACTAGACAAATGGTCACAGATTGAAAAAGCTCAGCCAGTTGGTAAAAGTGCCATTTGTCTGATGACTTCTTCTTGTTCATTCAAACCCCTATTTACAGTATCGAAGAAATGCATCCACCTGCACTCACGGATGCTGATCGATAGTGCCAGGTTACCTCCCCTGGGATTGGGATTGACTTTCTCAATAACACACCATCTCAGACTTTCAGGCGTGTGATTAAACCTGACAAAATGGTCAACAAGGGGCGCTCCCTGTACTTTACACCGGACCCTACTGCAGTGTTGCAGGATGCGGGTTTTCACCTTCTGGATAGTTTGCCCTATATACATAAAACCACAGGGGCAAAAGATGGCATATATTACCCCCATGGTATTACAATTGGTGTGATTTTGTAGGGTATGAGTGTAGTCATTATATGTGCATTCCTTGACTTCCAAGGCCATGTCACAGGCCTTACAGGATCCACATTTAAAATGACCTACAACAGTCGGAAGATTCCATAATGTGGTCTGACTCTCCGCATTTTTCTTCTGCAACATAGAATGTACAACAAAATCTCTCACGCTCTTTCCTTTCCAGAAGGCATGCATTGGAGGGTCTGGCAACCCTGTCTCTTCTGCTACCAGGTGCCAGTGGTTATTGATAATCCTTTTGATCTCCGTACTCTTGGTGTTAAACGTAGTGACACATATCAATCTCTCATCTTCACTCTCCTTCCTTATTTTAGGTTCTAGCAATACCTCTCTGTGACAGAACCATGCTCTTTTACGGGCCTTTTTTACCAGGCTCCTTGGGTAGCCCCTCTC
Organism: Lissotriton vulgaris; assembly: GCF_964263255.1. NCBI lineage: Eukaryota > Metazoa > Chordata > Amphibia > Caudata > Salamandridae > Lissotriton > Lissotriton vulgaris. The sequence continues at coordinate 222,083,988 of NC_141686.1, read as the reverse complement.
AACCAATCGGGTCATCAAGATAGTAGACTCAGTAAAATAGTCCACTTTGCAACTACAATTTCTCCGCAATCTCAGGAACTGTCCATAAGGGAGATTGTCCCTGAGATTGCGGGGGTGGTGGCTGGAATATCGTAACAGAGTGGTTCTCTCTGTCGGTTTTCGAAACAAAGTAGTATGTAAAACACTATGTTCCTCCTTAATAGTAATGTCCAGGAAATGTATAGCCTGGTTGCTACACTGGATATTGGCATCTCTCCCGTTAAGCCAGTTATGAAAAATGAGTAGATCGCTCTTCGAGCCCTTCCACATAAGCAGGACGTCGTCGATGTAACGACGCCATAAACTGATGTTACCTCTATGTGGATTGTTGTCACAAAGAACTAAATTGTGTTCAAAATGATCCATATAGATCACTGCCAAGTTTGGGGCAAAGCTGGCACCCATGGCTACGCCATTTATCTGCATGAAGTAATCTCCATCAAAAATAAAGAAATTGCGTTTCATGGCGATCTCTAAAAGGTCTACTATGAATTTGGTAGGGACTCGGTGTGGCCTAATTCTGTCTTCCAATACCGTTCTTATCACCTCCAGGGCAGCCTGTTGAGGAATGTTAGTATACAAGGAGGTGATATCCATAGTTACCAATAGTTCTTCAGTGGGATTAAATACTTTCTCATCTATCAACTTGATCACCTGCATAGTGTCCCTAAGATAACAAGCTGTATTCTCTGCAATGGGTTTGATGAAGATATCTATAAACTTACACAGTGGTTCAAGGATTGAACCGCACCCGGACACAATAGGTCTCCCAGGTGGATTATGGAGCCTTTTGTGTACCTTGGGCAAGGTATAGATTGTAGGTAAACGGGGGTGTGTATTATTAAGGTACTCATGTTCCAGTTTAGTGATAAATCCCTCACCGAGAGCATTATCCGTGACCTTTTTTATAGCCGCGGCAATGTCCTTGGTGGGGTTGGCTGATAGTTTAATATAATTTTCAGCCACCGATAGTTGATTACAGATTTCTTTTACATAATCGTCCCTGTTCTGAATTACAATTGCCCCGCCTTTATCGGCGGGCTTGATCACTATGTCTTGGTTTAGTTTCAAATTTTGGAGCGCAGTCCTTTCCTGTTTGGAAACATTATATTTCACATATTTCTTGTCTCTCAGTAGTTTGTTTATATCGCTCATAACAATTTGCTCATATGCTAAAACCTTGTGTGGCATCAGTTGGGCGAAACACCTATAAGAGGTAAAGACAAACCGGGAGACTGTTAGCCCATCTCCAAGGGCACAGTTATCCCAAGGTGTCAAAAAAGCACCAGGGGCAGAGGAGGGTTTAGGAGGTACAATACATTCTCTAATTCCTCTGTCAGTAGTGGGTCGGACTTGGAGCAACCCTCCACTAGTACATCTGCACAGCAAGACCCCCAATCTGATTTTTTAGAGCAGGATCCATGGGAGGAACAGTGTGGCAGAGGCCGCCCCTGGGGTCGCCCCAGGGGATGTGGCCGAACCAATTGGAACCAGGGCAGAGGGCAAACGAATTGGAATCAGGGGCGGACGCGCTCAGGGAAACAGGTCCAATTCCGACAGGAATCACACGGCGAAATTCAAACTCGCAAACAACATTACAGGTGGTAGAGCCCAATGCCTTAGCCAACCTAACTAGCCCTCTGATCAACCTATCCAGTCATGCTCTGACTAATGATGAACAAAAAATCCTGGAGAAGGGATTATCTTTTGTCCCAACAAATTTGCCAAATAGCTTCAATCTAAAATTGGAGCTTCATCAGTTCTTCCGGAAAGTTCGCCTGAAGCATTTCTTTAACAAAATACCACACCAGCCGGTATTCAGTAACACAGGTCTGAGACCACCTTCTACTTTTACACCACCCGCTCATATGATGCCACACAAGGTTTTAGCATATGAGCAAATTGTTATGAGCGATATAAACAAACTACTGAGAGACAAGAAATATGTGAAATATAATGTTTCCAAACAGGAAAGGACTGCGCTCCAAAATTTGAAACTAAACCAAGACATAGTGGTCAAGCCCGCCGATAAAGGCGGGGCAATTGTAATTCAGAACAGGGACGATTATGTAAAAGAAATCGGTAATCAACTATCGGTGGCTGAAAATTATATTAAACTATCAGCCAACCCCACCAAGGACATTGCCGCGGCTATAAAAAAGGTCACGGATAATGCTCTCGGTGAGGGATTTATCACTAAACTGGAACATGAGTACCTTAATAATACACACCCCCGTTTACCTACAATCTATACCTTGCCCAAGGTACACAAAAGGCTCCATAATCCACCTGGGAGACCTATTGTGTCCGGGTGCGGTTCAATCCTTGAACCACTGTGTAAGTTTATAGATATCTTCATCAAACCCATTGCAGAGAATACAGCTTGTTATCTTAGGGACACTAGGCAGGTGATCAAGTTGATAGATGAGAAAGCATTTAATCCCACTGAAGAACTATTGGTAACTATGGATATCACCTCCTTGTATACCAACATTCCTCAACAGGCTGCCCTGGAGGTGATAAGAACGGTATTGGAAGACAGAATTAGGCCACACCGAGTCCCTACCAAATTCATAGTAGACCTTTTAGAGATCGCCATGAAACGCAATTTCTTTATTTTTGATGGAGATTACTTCATGCAGATAAATGGCGTAGCCATGGGTGCCAGCTTTGCCCCAAACTTGGCAGTGATCTATATGGATCATTTTGAACACAATTTAGTTCTTTGTGACAACAATCCACATAGAGGTAACATCAGTTTATGGCGTCGTTACATCGACGACGTCCTGCTTATGTGGAAGGGCTCGAAGAGCGATCTACTCATTTTTCATAACTGGCTTAACGGGAGAGATGCCAATATCCAGTTTACCATGGAGTGTAGCAACTAGGCTATAAATTTCCTGGACATTACTATTAAGGAGGAACATGGTGTTTTACATACTACTTTGTTTCAAAAACCGACAGAGAGAAACACTCTGTTACGATATTCCAGCCACCACCCCCGCAATCTCACGGACAATCTCCCTTATGGACAGTTCCTGCGATTGCGGAGAAATTGTAGTTGCAAAGTGGACTATTTTACTGAGTCTACTATCTTGATGACCCGATTGGTTGAGAGGGGCTACCCAAGGAGCCTGGTAAAAAAGGCCCGTAAAAGAGCATGGTTCTGTCACAGAGAGGTATTGCTAGAACCTAAAATAAGGAAGGAGAGTGAAGATGAGAGATTGATATGTGTCATTACGTTTAACACCAAGAGTACGGAGATCAAAAGGATTATCAATAACCACTGGCACCTGGTAGCAGAAGAGACAGGGTTGCCAGACCCTCCAATGCATGCCTTCCGGAAAGGAAAGAGCGTGAGAGATTTTGTTGTACATTCTATGTTGCAGAAGAAAAATGCGGAGAGTCAGACCACATTATGGAATCTTCCGACTGTTGTAGGTCATTTTAAATGTGGATCCTGTAAGGCCTGTGACATGGCCTTGGAAGTCAAGGAATGCACATATAATGACTACACTCATACCCTACAAAATCACACCAATTGTAATACCATGGGGGTAATATATGCCATCTTTTGCCCCTGTGGTTTTATGTATATAGGGCAAACTATCCAGAAGGTGAAAACCCGCATCCTGCAACACTGCAGTAGGGTCCGGTGTAAAGTCCAGGGAGCGCCCCTTGTTGACCATTTTGTCAGGTTTAATCACACACCTGAAAGTCTGAGATGGTGTGTTATTGAGAAAGTCAATCCCAATCCCAGGGGAGGTAACCTGGCACTATCGATCAGCATCCGTGAGTGCAGGTGGATGCATTTCTTCGATACTGTAAATAGGGGTTTGAATGAACAAGAAGAAGTCATGAGACAAATGGCACTTTTACCAACTGGCTGAGCTTTTTCAATCTGTGACCATTTGTCTAGTTCCTCAACCTACTGGAATTGTAATTCATTATTAATGGGCTTTAACTGCAGCTATAACACTTTATCCCCATGAATATGTTCCTCACCCCACTGGAATTGTAATCCATCACTAATGGGCTTTAACTGCAGCTATAATAATTTTATTCCCATGAATATGTACCTGATCCACATTGCTGTGCGTGACTGTTTATATTGTGTTTTTCACGTACACCATTGTATTTCCATTGTCTGATTTGTTTGCTTTTTTCGTTAATTCATGAAATATTTTAAGACATAATTGCAGTCAAAATGTATTAATTGCAGTCAAAATGTATAAATTTAACACAGTCTCAATTGGACCCTTAGGGTTTAATCATTAATTAACATGGCGATTTTTTAACATTAGTCTGTTAAGGTCCCATTTGGACTCAGTCCCTTGTTGATACCCACTCGCGTTTAGTCCCTTTCTGGTTTCCATTAAAATACCCGAGTCCTTCATTTATGTCTACGCGCCTTCTCAATTATGATTGGTGGTACATTACCACGTGGTGCCTGCCGGTTATGTGAGTCGGTAGCTTGCCGGATTGTACTCCGAGCGACTACATTTGTTGAAGTGCTGCCTGCCGGTTACGTGAGTCGGGAGCTGCCGGATTATACTCCGAGCGACTACACTTGTTGTATTGCTGTCTGCCCTGCCGGCGACGTGAGTTGGGAGCTGCTGGTTAACATTCCGAGTGAATTCAATTGATGAACGGCGGTCTGCCGCCCCCCCCCTCCCGTTTTTGAATCATTGGGGATAACGTCCATTGTTTATAATTAAGGTAATGTTCAATCGCGGTTCTCTATGCGATTATCTTGCGCTTAATCTATTGTAAGTGCACCGCTGAGCGCAATTGCTTCACACATTGTATAACTATTGGCGGCAAACTTAGGAGCACTTTTGCCTCATATTATGTTTAACTATTGGCGGCAAACCTGGATATCTTGTGTAATACTGGGCACCTTTGTATTGGTGGAATTTTTTAAACATTGGACTCCACCTGGATATTTATTGTAATACAGTTTCTCTTGTATTACACTTAATGCAGATGCTACCTTCCTACAATTGACTTTATGAGCATTTTTCGAACGCTATTGATTTACTGTACCTGTGCATTGGTGGTAATTTGTAACAGGGAATTACACCAGGTTGTTTTTTCCAACACAGGTTTACTTGAACTTAACATAGTTCTCTCGCCCTTGACTACCGGTACAATGTTCATCGCGCTACCGGATTAGGGTGAGTTTTCCTTCACGTATGCAACTTTTCTATGGGGCGTAAAATTATACCATGGGACTGATTGGTTCCTCTTTCCCTTATACAGCACGATTGAATTCGAGTGCCTATTGTGTACGAACTGACCCATAGACTGAGCAGAATTCCTCAGTCAGAGGTGAGTCTTAATCCTTGCTGACCACCCCCCCTTTTTTGACACCTTGGGATAACTGTGCCTTTGGAGATGGGCTAACAGTCTCCCGGTTTGTCTTTACCTCTTATAGGTGTTTCGCCCAACTGATCTGGAATTGCGACACCTATTAAATTTCTTTTGGTAATGTACCCAACACTTCTTTTTATTCTTTTAGACTGGAACCCGATATAATAAATTGTAAAATATATTTATACTTACCATTACAGGTGCTTCCCCGTCCCCCGTCCCCACATCCGTCCTGAAGAAGACCCGCAGCAGAGGTTGTGACTTTCCCTTATTGCGCCAGGGTCGAAACGTCGAAGATCCCCCAATTAAAAGCCTACACCTGCCCAACCAAACCCCCCCCTCCCCCTGTTCCCCTGTATAATATTGTATATAGACTGTGAATGGGTAGGCTAAATATGTGCAATGTAAAAATAACTTCTTTGTTGCACTGAATCACTTTAAGACCTATACTTACACCTTCTTTTACTTGAGCACCACCCCTTTTTTCCTTTCCTTTCTCTTTTTGCTGAAATTTTATGAAATTGAAAATAAACTGCAGTAGAATTTGTTGTGATATTGTTGTGTTGGGTTTTCTGCATTTTTTGCATTTACTGCATTTTTGTTGCATTTTTAGCTGAATTAAGCTAATAATACATCTCCATGTGTTTGTAGGTTCAGATTAAGTCTGACTTTTTGTTGATTGTGAAGAAGTAATACTCACATCACTAGCCGTGTTTATAAATTGTGTCTAGGACCACATTTTCTGTTCCTTACTGCAGCACAGGTGAGGTGATGCATTGATTCCTTACTGCGTGGCGAGGAGATGCGTCTGTTTCTTACTGCGGCCCCCAACGATGCGACAGTCTTGGCACATAAATGTGATGAGTTGATTCAGTACAATGTGTGGTTTCATGCAGCCGCACTGCAGGCTTGCGTTGGAATTGTTGCAGCGTTCTTGGACTTCGGAGATCATACGCCTGATGCGTCGTGCAACGATTTCTCGAGCCGAGCCGGCACTGCGATGGTTTCTTTGGCGATGCATCGGGAAACAGGTGCGGATGTGACATGCTTCTTCAGTGTGGTGTCAATTTTCCAGCTCCCAGTGACAAACTGTCTCTAGAGGTCCTAAACAGCAGGAGGCACCCCGATGCAGGTTGAAATTCCCAGCAAGGGAATTCAGGGGAGCTCGTGGTGAAGTCTTCCTGTCCCTGAGACTTCAGAATAGGAGGCAAGCTCAGTTTCAAGCCATTGGAGATCTTCATCAAGAAGACAAAGCAAACAGAAAAGTCCTTTTCTCATTTCCTTGGCAGCAAGCAGCCACTGCAGGCCAACCCCAGACAGCAAACAGCACAGGGGCAGTATTCCTCCTCAGCTTATCTGGCTCTTCTCCCTGGCAAAGGTTCCTATTGATTTTCCAGAAGTGATCTAAAAGTCTGAGATCTAGGCTCCTCTTTTGATACCCAAAAATCCTTTGTTCCCTGAAAGCATAGAATGTCTGTACGCAGCCAAAACCAGTTCTGTGGGGCACTTTGCAAGTGCACAACAAACTCCATTGTCAGTGTGAGCCTTGGCTCCAAACACACCCCAGGGGGGTGGAGCTATCATTGTGGAAGGCAGGCACAGCCCTATTCAGGTGCAGGTGTTACTCCTCCCACCACTTCAAATGCAGACAAGGCCTATTCAGCCCTGACTCAACAGACCGCTGGAGCCGCTGCCCCTTCTCCAGCCCCTGTCACCCAAAAGCCAGACATGTAATACACAAACCTAGCAGAGGCATACTGGATGGTTAGGCAAGAAAATACCTACTTTCTATAAGTGGTATTTTTAAACACCCTCACTAAAAGATGAACTTTAACAATCTGAGTTCAGCCATACTAAACTTTATTTTTCCACCTTGTTCCCAGGGCCAGTTATGTTTATAAGATGTTATAAACAAACTCCTCATTCTGTCCTATAGGAACAGGTAGCCTTGCAATCGTGAAAAACGAAATTGACAGTATTTCACAATCAGGACATGCCGAACACATCAGGGCATGTCCTACCTTTCACATACAATGCACCCTGCCCACAAGGGTACCTTGGGCCTACCTTAGAGGTGACTGAAATGTAGACAATGGAAGGTTTAGGGACTGGCAAGGGTGTGCACTTGTCAAGTCAACATGGCAGTCATGGACTGTCCACTGGCTCTTCAATGGCAGGCCTGAGTCACATTTTACAAGCTGCTTCTGTGGGTGGCACAATCAGTGCTGAAAGATCACCAGCAGCATTTGATTTACAGGTCCTGGACACACATAGTGCACTGTACTAGGGTCTGACAAGTAAATCAAATAGCCAATCATGGAAACACTAATCCATAACACAATTTACAAAAGAGAGCATATGCACTTTAGCACTGATCAGTGGTAAAGTGCACAGAGTCATAAAATCACCAATAACAGGTCAGAAAAAATAAAGGAGGAAGGCAAAAAGTTCTGGGATGACCCTTTAAAAGGGGCAAAGTCCGACAGTTATGTTAATTTAGTTTAATCACCTAAATCTTTAAACATTTGTATATGTGGTTCTCCTAATATATTTTTGTTGCCTTTGTTTCATTCATTTATTAAAATTGACTCTATTTTCCCAATTCAGATTGAGATTATTTTTGTCCATCTTTTGACTTTATTATTGTTTTGGCACTGCAAAAAATACTTTAGAAGGGATTAATTAATTTTTCCTGCACAAGTTGAGAAAATAATTCTTGTAGCCATACAGTGAATTCAACAGTTCATATTTGTGTAAAGTAACTGGCAAAAGATTATTAGTATATCCACTACCTGCTACAAGGTGCCGGCTTGATTAAAAACATTAGATGGTATAAACGAATGCAGTTGGAAATATAAGAAGCCTTAGATCTACTGAGGAAAAGAAGATACAGAGATTAGACAGCCATAGTCGGATTAGGAGTACCTGCCGGGCAGTGATGTGGGGAGGGGAAGGGGCAGGGTGGGACCATGTAATCCATTGTTTTCGGAGGCTTACAGGTAAGTAAACATATAAATAAATAACATGAATGATGTTGCGTGCACTGCATCCCCAAATGCGATGCAGTCGTGTGCAACAAAATTTGTTTTATTTATTTATATGTTTACTTAGCTGTAAACCTCCGTAATCCATAGATTACTACCCCCCACCCTGCCCCTCCCCCTCCCCACATCATCGCCGGGCAGGTACTCCCACTACCGACCACAGTTGAGATTAGAAACTCTGTAATCAGAGTTGGATGGACCCCTCAAAAACATAAATGTCCAACTTTTTATATATGTTATGAGGTAATACAACATTAAAGTCAGGCACATTGTTAAGGCCAGATATGATTACCCAGCTATTATTCGGTGCATGAAAGTAGAGTCTACAAACAATATAATGTGGATATTTGCCATAAGCCCAGGACTTATGCTTATAGAGCACTTTCACTTATTTTGACAGGTTAAATATGTAAACCCACTCCACTGTTTATGAAATTGCTCTCAATTGAATCCCTGGTTCATTATATACAGTTGGACAAGACATGCACATGAAGACTGTTGAAATACAATATTTAACAACATCACATTTCCACAATATTTTTCTAGCAGGGACTTGTGGGTTGTAAAGCTTGGTTAAGTCGAAAAAGGGAAAATCTAAGAAGTAATAATTTCCAATTAAATGTTAATACCATTGTCCTGTCCTCAGCTGTTTCCAGCCAGGGGTTGACATATGCTACCCCCGTGGGTCTCCCTCCCTCCACTGTTTAAGTAGAAATGTATTTCGATATTCTGCAGCACACCTAAACACTCATGAATAACAAAAGGTTCCATTTCCTGTATGACCACCACTCGTTACCACTTCTCCTTTGAGTCCGCTTGTTCCGCTTTGGTTGTAAAAGATTTTGCTTGCACTAATGCCAGTTTTTTGTGAAGTGCTGTAAATAATGGGTGTTACTTTGCAACCAATGTTAATGGTACCTAGAAAGATAAAATGTTGAGTCTGCTTTATTTAGACTTCACACTTATAAACAAAAAGAGTTTAACCCTTCAAGAAATACAGTCTGAAATGTGTTCATTCCAGCAGACCCTCAACAGTTATTTTCCAAGTGATGAAGGACGCATGCATTAGTGTTCTTGCACCTAAAAGTGCCATTAATATAAGAATTGGGGTTTTTAGGATACAGGGCCATTATGAGTTTTTCATTCTTTTTTTGTGTATAACAGCAGGAATTGGTATTTCCGGATTGGTTCACGGACATTGCTGCATGTTATTTCTACTTTTTTCCCAATCACATTTGGCTTGTTTTATTAGGTGAGGGGTGCAAGGGAATGTAAATGGAAATACGTTTCTGCAACACTTGCATGTCCAGATTAGATGACAACTAATTGGCCGCTCAGAATGAGGCACCTAGGGGCATATCCTCAACAACTAGAGATATATTTATCGCTAAATAAGCTTTGAGACATTTTTTTAATCGCCCCGCCAGATTTTATCGCAGAGATAACGTGCTATTAGCAACGTTTATCTCCAAAGCAATAAAATATCTGGCGATAGAGGCGAAATGCGGGAATATTGCTGGAAATTCAGCGATATTCAGGCATTATCGCTAATAGGAACTTAACCTGAATATTCACCTCCCATACGATATACAGGCTAAGAAGTGGTCTGAGCAGGCTTTTGGATTTGGCGATATTCACGCTTAGCGCAAATATTTTAATCGCTACGCCTGCGTTGATAATAGGCAAAAGCGATGTTAGCGACTGCTTTCAGTCGCTAACAGATTGGGTACGCCCACTTTGCATGTCATTATCGATAAATATCGCTGACTTCCAAAGCGGAACCCAAACCGCTTGCTATCACCTAAAAGCTGTCGCTAACTGATGTTAGCGACAGCTTGCTAATGGGGCGATGAATGGGCCGCTTTGCGGCTGAAAATGGACGGAAAAGCGGCGATAATTTAATTTTGCCTGCCTTGGTAATATGCCCCCTAGTTCCATAGACTCGATGTTACCACTTTGCACATTCAGTAATTATTCATAGAAAACTATATCCTATAATCCTTACATTTTGCATTGTTAAATAATTTTATCTCTGGTCTGTTTTATTTCCAGAGTATACACCCATTTCGATTCCAAATGTCTTATTTGCTCAAAATTCTTTGTTAATTTTGTTAGGTCGCTGAGCTATGGAGGTATTTGAATCATAAAGCTTCCTCATGAAGTCTACAGTAACACTCAGCAGTTGGCACATTCAGGTCACTAAAATATTCAGCGAAAAGAATGAGCTGGTTGGAATAACATCTTTCTCAGGACTTGTTTCATCACTTTGTTCCTCAGGCTGTATATGAGGGGATTCAGTGCGGGAATTACCACAGTGAGGATCAGAGACAACACTTTGTAGAGCTGCTTCAATGAGCTTGAGTTTGGTAGGATCTCCAGGAAGAAAGAGCTGCCACAGAACAGCAAGACACAGGTGAAGTGGGAGATGCAGGTGGAGGCAGCCCGGCGCCTTCCTATTGTGGTGCGGATCCTGAGAATGGCTGTAACGATATTGTAGTAGGAGAAAAAAATTACAAACAGAGATGCTGCTACCACAACCGCAGCTAGTACAAATCGCACTAAATCATTCAGCCAGGGATCAGTGCAGGACAACTTCAAGAGCACAGAATAATCACAGGCAAAATGATCCATGACATCAGGACCACAAAATGATAACCACAGTAAGAAAACTGTATGAATCAATGAGTGCAGAAAACCACCAATATAGGATCCACCAGCTAAAGACACACACAAACATTTGGTCATTGTAAGTGTGTATGACAAAGGATTACATATCGCTACATATCGGTCAAACGCCATCACTGCTAAGAGGCACCATAAAAGTAAATTTGGCTTATGCAACCATGCAATGAGATTTTCCTCTTCTGGGAGAGCAGGTCAGTCAGAATCTTAGGAGAGATAACTGAAGAAAAAATAATGTCCAATAGGGAAAGCTGAGTGTAGTAAGGAGTGACGCTGAGTTCTAGTTAAAGGAGTAGTTTATTGTAATGTAGACAACATCAGACCACCGTCAGCTTGCCAACCTCGAAGCCTGGGTCACTCACCAACATTCCACAGCGAGCGCCCGGCTGTCACTTGGGAGATACCAACATTCTATATAAGGGAGGGGGGAAAACTGGGAGAGGGTTTGGGTGAACACATGTCCCAAGTTACAACACATCATCCCCCTTAAGGGAAATTGAAAAAGCGCTATGGAAGCAATACCTAACAGTGGGTGAAGGACTGAGCCTGTATGTGTGTCTATCTCATTATGTACTGTTTGTGCCACTGGGGAGATGTTCTGAGTCTATCACTCTTTCTGTCTTGTCTTATGTCTTCTCTTACTTCATTACTTCCTGCCCTTCTCATTCCTGTCCTCTGTTCTCTCCCTTCTGCCGGAACCACTCGGTCATGGCTCCATAACCTCCCATCTTCCAGGACCACTGAGTTTCTATTGGGCCTGCGGATGGTCTTGGAGGCATAGTACTTGTCGCCCCCTCTCCATAGTCTCTCAGGTTTCTTTACATAGACCCCTTGACCTTCCTGAAATTTTCTCTCCTTCACTCCCCACTTCTTGTCATACCATTCCTTGTATTTACGTTGGCTGGCTTCTATCTTTCTCTTGACTTCTCCATGCTCGATTTCCGTTGTCTGTTTCCTCCCCATCCATCCTGGGGTGAGTTTGGTGCCTGCTTTTCTTCCTCTCAGTAACTCAAAAGGCGTGCATCCAGTGGTGGATTTTGGCGTGGTGTGGTACGCCCACAGCATGTCCCTTATGGCTTCTTCCATGTTCTCTCCTGCACGGTTGGCCAACTGTATGCATTCCTTCAACATCCGGTTGACTCTCTCCACCTTTCCGTTGGCTTTGGGACAGTACAGCGGCGTACGAATGTGATTCACCGAGCAGTCTTTAAGGAAATCCTTCATCTCTTCTGACACCAGTTGGACGCCGTTGTCGGTGACCAAAGTTGAGGGTATGCCTTCTAGGGTGAACACCTCTTTAAGGAACTCCACAATCACCTTTGTACTCACGCTGTGGACTGACTTACAGGTTATCCAGCTTGAGAAGTAGTCTACTAGGACCAATAAATAACAGTCTTGCGGTCCTCTGCCATGGATGGGACCTGCAATGTCAAATCCTAACTTGCTCCATGGTACTTCTGGAACTTCCACTGGTGCCAGTGGTGCTTTTCTTGTGGTTTTGGTTTTATCGCTCAAGGCGCATGCGTAACAATCACGCACCTTGTCTTCCATCTCTCTGTCCATTGTAGGGAACCAGTAGTCTGCACGAAGTCGGGCCTTGCACAAGCTTCTCCCAAGATGTCCTTCGTGGGCCAGTTCCACTACTTGGTTTCTTAGGGCTTCTGGAGGGACTAATCTTCCCGATTTCAGTACGAGATCCCCTTCCACCGATAGCTCCTCTCTCACATTCCAAAATGGCTGGATCTCTGACTCCACATCCTTGCATTTCTTTGGCCATCCTGCCAAGATATACCTCCTCACCTTCTTCAAATCTTCATCTCTTTCCATTTGTGCTTCCCAGGACTCTTTTTCTACCGCTGCTATTCGCACCTCCAGGATCGAGCTACCCTTCTCCTCTTCTTCTTCATCTCCCTCTGTGGGCGCTCTCGACAAAAAGTCAGCAACTCTGTTTTGTTGCCCAGGAATGTATGATACGGTGAAGTTATAGGCTTGTAGGCCTACTGCCCATTTAGCTATCCTAGGCGTCATGCTTTCCATGTCCTTTTTGGTGAATAGGGCAACCAACGGTTTGTGGTCCGTCTGTATTTCAAACGAGGTACCCCAAATGAAAAATTTGTAGTGGCGTACCGCCCAGTACACAGCTAGAGCCTCCTTCTCTATGGTTGAGTAATTCTTCTCTGACAATGTGAGGGTTCTAGATGCGAAAGCTATCACGTTTATCTTGCTGCCTTCTTTCTGTGCCAGGGTCGCCCCAATGCCTCTGTTGCTCGCATCTGTGGAGATAATGGTTACACCGTTGGGATCAAACTTCCCTATATACGGAGCTTCGATGATGGCTTTCTTGATACTCTTCATGGACATCTCTTGTTCTTTACCCCATTCAAACACACTGTCCTTCTTTATGAGGTCTCTCAACGGCTGTGAAACCATCGCAAAGTCCTTGATGAATTTGGCCATATATTCTGCAAGGCCTAGGAAAGACAATATGTCCTCCTTGCTTTTGGGAGTTGGAGCATCCTCCACTGCTCTCACTAAGTCAAGTTTTGGCTTGATGCCATCTTCGGATAAGGTGTGTCCCAGGTAGTCTACTGAGCTTACTCCCAGTTTGCATTTGGAAGGTTTTGTGGTGAAGCCCACCTCTTTCAATTTTTCCAATACTCTTCTAGCCATTTCGTTGTGTTCTTCTTCCCCACTTCCATGGATAAGTATGTCGTCTTGGAAGCAGACGGTGTTCCTGCAGTCTTTCAATGCATGTTGCATTACCCTTTGGAAGGCAGCTGCAGCTGATGCCAATCCGAATGGCATTCTCTGAAACTTGAAGTTTCCAAATGGGGTGGTGAATGCAGTAAGGATTTGGGAGTCTGGATGGAGTTTGATTTGATAATAGGCCGATGATAGATCCAGCACACTGAAATACTTGGCCCCCTTTATGGTGCTTAGCATCTCCCCTATCCTGGGAAGGGGAAACCTGTCCACTAGGATGTTGGCATTCAAGTCTCTTAGGTCTACACAGAGTCTTATGCTGCTCCCTTTATCTTTGGCCATGATAACAATCGGCGCTAGCCATGCAGAACTCTCAATTTCTGTGATGACCCCTTCCTTGACTAGTCTCTTGAGTTCCTGCTGGAGGGGCTCTCTCATGCGCAAAGGTATGGACCTGGTCTTGTGCACTACTGGCACCGCCCCCTCCTTTAACACTATCTTGTGCATGTAGTTCTTGAATACACCCAATCTATCACTGAACACTTCTCTGAACTCATTGGTAAGGTCCTCGGATATTCCTTCTGGTTCAATCAGCAACACCTGCTCTCTATTGTTTGGGTCAAGTGTAATCCCCAACTGCTTCTGATGTCTCCAGCTCAATAGGGTCGAACCTCTAGTGGAAACATATATCTTCCCAACCGTGTGCCTATCCTTAAAAGAAATTCTCATGATCGCCATGCCCTCCAGGGGAATCTTCCCTTCGTTGTAACCCTTGGGACTGATATCAGGTGGTAACAATTTTACAGGGTGGTTGGCAAATTTGTCATCAAACACTTTCTTATCTACTAGTGTATATGGGGAGCATGAATCAGCAAACATACAAAACTTGACCCCATCAAGTAAAACATCACATTTAGGATACACATCATCATTATTGTCTTCATCCCCCACTTGAAAAACATAAGACTTTTCCCTTTCTTCTTCCTGGGGTGTCTCTTCAATAACATGTACTGCCTTCCCCGGGGCCTTACACACTTTAGAAAAATGGCCCCACCGGTTGCACTTTCGGCACTGTACATTCCTTGCCGGACATTTCCAGTTATTGGCTAAGTGGTTGGGACTTCCACATTTATAACACACTGACGAACTGGGCTTGCTGCGAGTGAGCTCTTTACCCTTTTCACCTACTTTGCAAACTGTTTCACTCTCTGTACTAGATTTTCCTTCAGCCCTCTCTCTGTTAGAGCCCTCTGAAACCTTCATTTCCCTCATGCAGCGTGCTGTGTGTTCTAGGCCCTTAGCTATGTTTATTGCTTCCTCCAGATTGGGGTTTTTAGTAAGCAATTCCTCTTGTATCTTTGTGTCATTTGTGCACCTCACAAGTTGGTCTCTTATTAAAGAGTCCGTGAGCTGACCAAACTCACATGTGGCTGACAACCCTCTTAACACTGCTATATAATTGCTCACTTTCTCCTCCCTCTTCTGCACTCTCTTGAAGAACTTATGCCTTTCCATCACCACGTTTATTTTCTCCTTAAAATGAGCCGCTAATTCCCTCAGCGTGCTTTCATAAACATTAACTCCTTCCTCAACCACCTCCTCCTCATCCTCAATCAATCTCCCTGTAATATCTTCGTATATTTTCCTCCCATGTGTGCCTAAATTGTGTAGCAATATATGTTGTTTGCGTATGTTAGTGTAGTTACTACCACCTATCGCTATTAAGTAAGATTTGAAGATTCCTTCCCACCTTCTCCAGGGAATAACTGGTTCTCCTAACTCATTGAGGAAAGGTGGTGGTTGGCTCATTCCTGCTCCTGCCATTGCCATAAAACTTCACAATTCCTATTGATAAATCACAACTATTGGAGGATAACTATGTCTCCAGGGGCAAACTACTCTCTTCCCTTAACTGCAGTGACTCTCAGCTGAGGGATAATACATTTAAAAGCATCAACAATGTCACTTTCCCTGTTGTGTCACATAAACCATGAAAATGCAGGGGAATCACATTAACACAGTGTCTCCCCAGTCCCCTTTCTACTTCAACTAGTTAGATATGCTGGGTCCAATGGAACTGCTGATTCCACCGACTGGCGGAAACTTCCTGTGGTGAGGCTTCCTCTCAGCCCAGTTCCAGTCAGAAGAGCGTGGGCTGCAGGCTGAACTAAATGCCACGCTAATGTTCCTTCGAGGAATCAAACGCCTCTGCACTGCTCCCAGGAGGCTCCCACTGAAGAAAGAACCGGACCCTGAACCCGGAGTTTTCGAAATCACTTCAGGGCGACTGACGGTGAGCGCGCTGCATTCATGTGTGATTTTGGTCAGAGCGCCGTCTGTAGAGCGCGCAGGCGGCTTGGAGTCAGTTACAGCCTCGGCGTGTATCCGAGCGCGGATAACAGAGCGTGCAGGGGCTTTTATGGAGAGATAGGAATGCGGATTGACTTGAAGCGTCCTTCAGCTATAAGCGGAGCATTTTAATGCGCTTGCTGACAGGGGTGTATCACTGCTCCTTTACTCCCAGGGGTCGTTGGATGTCCGACCTGGCAGCTACTCTCCTTTCCTCCCCTCAAATTAGCATATAACAGTCTCAGCAGCAGGCACGATGCCCGACTCGGCACCCGAGTGTGCTAATTAGCCTCCTGACCCCTTAAGCTTCGCGTCGCTC